>NC_134214.1:12202492-13508992 GCF_965140235.1 Caretta caretta | reverse complement strand
ATGGATCGTGAAATATTTTAATTTTCTAATTATTACCATTATTGTTATTGCGGTGTGAAAAATGTTTCTCTGGAGTGTGAACTTGACCAAGAAATTTGTACCTTGACAAAAAATAATTGACTACTTCAGTCTAAAATTTAAATTCACCATAATGATGATATTGAGGCACTGTGAAGAGGCACTTTTAGCACCACATGATAATATACTTTGCTTTGCTGCTAATCTCATGCCACTCAAGTGTTTGTTGTTCATTAGAACAAATGTTTGTCTTTCAGATTGAGTTTTGTCTTTCGCTGTTGCATTCACTCCTGATATATGTACAGAGTCTACTTGATATATTCCTGTTTAGCTGATAAGCCACAGCAGGTTCTCAGGTGACAAAATTCACATGCCCCAGGATTCAGTCTTCAATAGATATGTTTATTAAGAAAATTAAAGTCCCTTTTAAAATCTCTGTGTGCAAACAAACTTCTCATTGGTTTTTATGGAGGACAAGCTTTACAGATACAAATATTCCCAGAAGACCTCCTAATCCTATATTGTGACATGGATACACATGTAATGCAATGTCACTAAAAAAACAAAAACAAAACAAAAAAACCCACCTCAGCAAAGAGAACTGTTGAATTACAGTAATTCTTTTGTCACAAACACTTTGCAAGTTTTGCATTGCATTTTGAGCTCATCATTTTGTGGTTTCACATCATGTAACTTAATGTTTAAACAAACTTTGTTATAACATTTCTGTCAGTTTGGATCTACGAAGATTTTTGACCAGACCTGAACCAAACATGTTCAGTGGTCTTTCTGATCCTTAGAATGGGAAATGCCACAAAGACCATGCCAAATTAACTATGGTGGGTGATAAGTATCCACTTTATCATAAAACCTGCTATGATATTTATAAATGTAACACTCTGTGTTATGCTGGAGGATGGGGAGGAAATTGTAAGTTTTTCAGAATTAAATAAGTTCTTATCATTTTCTTGCCATCCTCTAAGGATAAGGAAATTCTCTCCTCTTCTTCCTCCATGCTGATGATTTGTGAATCAGATTTTTCCAACTCCAATGTCTTCAAGTCTGTCCAAACTTGCAATTCCTTTTTTTTTCATAAATAGCTCTTGCTACATGTTCTTCTGCCATCTCAAAACTCATTTTTTCCAAAATAGAACTACTTATCTATCTTCCTTTACCCTTCTCCTTTATGTCAGTTTTCTATCACTGTTGACAACTCCATTATGTTCTCAGACTCTCACTCCAGATACATCTTTGAGTCCTGTTACCCACATATTCCAACTGAAAGTCTTGTTATGTTGTCTTTTGTATCTCTAAAAAGTCCTTTCTAGTCAATCCTCACTGCTAAAATCCTTCTCTACATCTTAGTCATTTCTTGCCTTATATACTATAATCTTTTCTTCAGCCTCCCTGCCTCTTCATCTGCTTTTCCTACCTTGCTTTTCTCTACAAGAACCTCTTCCAGATCTTGTTTACTGTAAACCTCTCCCACTACCAGGCAATCCAATTGTAGTTTGTGTTGGTTTAAATCAAAGATAATGCAATCAAATATTAGGGATTGAAAAAGTAACACACAATGCCACTAAGGCATAGCTTTTAGCAACAGGACTGTGTCCTTTGAGCTGTGCTGCTAAAAGTATGCAGTGTAGCTGCTGTTTGTCGACTCTCCTGCCGACAAAAAACTTCTACCCCCAACGAGCGGCTTTTCACACTGCACTAGTTACAGCAAAACTTTTGTCTTTCTGGGAGGGGTTGAACACCTTTGAAAGATAAAAGTTTTGTCATTCAATAGCCATTGTAGACATAGTCTAAGATTTCCAGTTCTTGAACTACTAAAGCAGAAATAATTCACAGGAGATAAAGCAAAGATATTCAATGTGCTGAAAATATGCAAAGACAACTAGTATTTTCAAGAGACTTGAAAACTAACCACCATCTACCAGTATAGTGTCCAAGATATTATACTTTATTTGATAAAATTGAGGTTTATTTGATGAAAACGGGATATGAGCTTTCTTGGCAGGCAATTTGCTCCAAGTCTATGCTATCAGATACCACAAAAGGATTAGAACCTGGGTTTGTGAGCTCTTCGGATTAGAATATGTGTCTTAGTCCATGTCTTGTAAATTGTTTGGATAGTAAAGACTAGTGACAATAAATAAACTATAAATCAGGTATTCAACACTTTCACAACATAGTTAAAAGTGGATTGGACCATAAAACTAAGTATATAGAGAATCTTTTGTGCAAGTTCTTTCCATTTAAAAATAAATGATAAAAGCATTATAGCAATTCTTATTTGCTGATTTACCTTCTAAAGAAATAAGAGACATTACCCTTTATGAGATTTATGAAACAATTATGAGATCTGAACTATACTGAGAACACCCACACCAAATATATATAGTGCAAACCATACAAAGTAATAATTATACCATTTCCAATTAAATCCTTAACATTCTAATAGCACTTATATAACTAATTGTAACTTGTTAAAAATTGAAATAACATTTGCTACATTCATTTTAGTTAATTCCATAATTTGAGCCAGATTCATGTGTTGGTTTCACCAGTGGAATCTAGAGTAATTATCTTGGAATGATGATGTCTTTGTGCTTTGTCAAAATGTCTTCTTTCTAGATTGTACCAGCCCTTACGCAGGTGGACAGAGGGAGAAAGGAGACTTCCTCCCCCTTGAGTGGCCAGCAGAAGAGACCGCTATAATTATAGTCACTTCCTATTCTCCTGAGTGGCGCAAAATACCAGAAAAGGGATTAGGAGGGTCAGGGAGGAGATAAGACCATAGCCCTGCCCTCCTCTGGGACAGCCTGCTGAGCAGAACCAGTGCAGCAGAAAGAATAAGTTGTACCCCTGAATGTCACAAGAAGCTTTCCTAGACACACTGCGTGCATGGCCCATGCAAGCCCTTGGGATAGTCACAGCCATGCATTTGAGGAAGCACAAGCACTGCCCTTGGAGGTGTAAATTGCCCCAAAGGAGAGGAATTGGGGTTGGACAAAGCAAGGCCTTGCCCCCTCCATACCATCTTGCAGAATGGGCAGCGTGTACCATGGGAGCAGTCTGCCCCCTCCTAAAGCATAGTGTGCAGTGTGTGCGCATATGTCTCCCTTGCATTGGGAGTATTGTGCTTCAGTCTTCCCTCAAGCTCCCGTTGGGGTGATGCAAACTGGTACTGTGCATTATGCATGGCTGGGCCTAACATTCAGCTGGTTTTGGAACAATAAATTTATCAAAATGTACACCAGTACTAATCACTAATCTGATAATGCTCTTACAAACTCCTATTGTGATTATAGTCTTTTCTCATTATTGCTAATCATGTCCAGTTATGCTGTGTCTTAATACTTATAGGAGGCAATACTTTCAGCATAACTCATGCTCTAAATGTCTGATCCTTTTGCACCTCTCAGAGAGCAAGGTACTGAGCATAAATTTTGGATATGATCTATGATCCTTCAGTGTGTCATGTTGTTGTGGCAGCACAAATGGATTCTATCTGCAAACCACAAATATGTGACTAAACACAGCATGAAGTGGAATGTTCATGTCTTACTTTAACCATGACTTTGGCTTGTCTCACAATTTTCTTCACATTTTAAAGAGAAATTGCCACTTAATCAATGCTGAATATTAGATAATTCAACAGTGATTTAATTATGGTTGACTTAAAAAATTAGTTAAACAGGGAACATTAAAATCTTTTCAGCACTTCTGCAAGAATTAGATACTCTGAAAATTTTGGATTATCCAGTAGTTTCTGTTGAGTTTCCCCAAAGTATTCATTTTATCCTGAAATGTATAGTCTTTTGGAAAGTGTTAGCAAGAAAAGATGGGTGACATTTCCATGCTGTTAGATATTTTCATGCAGGGAAAAATATGAAAATTGTATTGGTGATAACTTTGTTTTACATAAATTAATTTACCTGGTAAAATGCTCAAAAAAGTAAAATGAAAATATTTAGATATTTTTCCTGCTTGAATTTTTTTAACCTCTCCACAAAGTTGCAAATTTGTGATGGTTTGTTTTCAGCGTACAGGATGATAGATGATGACTGTAAAGAAGGCTTACAAATAGCAAGTAATTGGTAAGGAAGACAATAGACATATATAATATGTATTTGTTTTGACTTTCAGCTATGCCTTTAACTGTGTTATGACTTGTTTTATTATATGCATTATAGTTGTGCCTATGGCTCCTTCCAAGATAGGGACCTAATTGTGCTATGTCAGACCCATACTAACAGAGTTTTCCCACTCTGAAGAGCTTACAGCCTGAATAGATGAGACAGACAAAGAAGGAAGAAAGAGGTATGATATAGAAGCAGAAGATTGAGAACAGGGGGGCAGTGAGATGAAGGGTAATTGTTGCAAACAGGCCTAGCTGACTTAGGAGCCTGTTGACTTTCAATGAGCGTTCAGCTTCTACATGGAAATGGGATTTAGCTACATATGTGCTTTTGAAAATCTTACCCTAAGTGAGTTGCCTAAGGTCACAAAGAAGAGATGTGGTAGAGCTGGGAAGTGAACCACTGTCTCCCTAAGCAACAAAACCCTATAATGCCAGATGGACAGAAAAAGCAGGCAGTCAAAGTGCAGCTTATTCTGAGTTGTGAAAATCTCCACATGTGACTTTTGCACCTACAGCAAGCTTTTTGAAAATAACGAATAAATAGACATGACGTTTTACAGTCATTTTCAAGTAGAGATTGTGATGGGGTCTCTAGAGTGCAACCTAGACTGTGGTGTCACTGAGCTCTCTGGCCCACTAACCTGGGCCTCTCCCTCACACTGCAATGCTGTGTCAAGCCACAAACCTCTGGTGCAGGTACTGCACTTATATGGATATCTACAGGCAGGAACACACCCAACTGAGTTACGTGAATGATCTCCCGGACACTCATCAACCATCAACTGGGAGGCTCCAGCCAGTTCCCCCCAGCTCCTCAGCCTTGTACCCCAGAACTATACTGTCCTGCACTGGTCAGAAGCCTGGCCAGCATAAGTTCATTACCCAGTCCGCCCCTCCCTCAGTGTGGAGTGGACACATACTAGCCTTTGTGAACTGCATTGAGATTTTCTAAGCATGTCAACCAAAACACACTGTTTTAGGTAAAATACAAAATAGGTTTATTAACTACATAAAGAGAGATTTTAAGTGGCTATAAGTAGCAGGCATAGCAGTCAAAGTTAAGAAATAAAAATAAAGTCACAGTCTGAGTTCTACAAACTAAGCAGGATTTGAATCAAGCAGTGTCTCACCCTGAGAGGTGGTACAAACAGGTCATTGATCCTCAGTACACAGGCTGGGACTCTTTTCCAGCCTGGGACCACCCTTCCCCAGTCCAAAGTCTTTGTCCTCCAGACGTTTCTTCCAACTGTTGATTTGGGGGGAGGGGGGGAGAGGCCTAGTGATGACATGACTTCCCTTCTTCTATATTTTCTTCCAGCTTGCTGGAAAGATCTTTGCTGTGACGTCTGTTAGCCTGAGGCACATATGGCATATGTGCCTCACCTGAGAAGTCTCCAAGATAGTGGATTGTGTTCTTGATGGGTGTTGATGAGCCATTAATCACTGTCTGGCTACTCCATTGTTATACCTGAAAGGCTGATTGTGGGTGTTCCCAACCTTGCAACATATTTCAGTAACACAGCAAGACTTGAAAAACTTTACATACAAGGATAGCACATACAATCAAACAGGATTTTAATGTTCAACAGATCAAGACTTCTATAACACCACCTCACAAGGCATACTTTGTACAAAACATATCATAATTAGATGACAGTGGTGAATATGGGGGTTCGAAGGTGGTGCTTTGAGGTAGCTTAAAGCCGACCCATTTTTTATCTGTTACAAAAATGAAACTCTGTTGACTTTAGTGAGGTGGCAGGAATGCAGCATAGGCCTGTAGAATGAAAATTTTGTGCTTGATAATGTGTCCACAGCTAAAGTATAGCTCAGTGGAAGAAGAATTTTTAAAGGAAAAAAAGACTGCATGAAACCTGTTCTTTAAGCAAGCTCTCCATCCCTGGTTTATATCTGCTACTGCTTGAGTCCTATAGTGTAGCTTGAACCCATTGTCATCTGAGACAAAACTCCCTTTGATTTCAATGGTGTGGTTGAGCCTTGAGTGCTTCACTAACGTGTCATCCTATTAAGATCAATACGACTTTTTTTTCTAGTTTGCTTAGATTGACATTTGATCGTAGTGTGACTGAATGCAGTTTTGGATTACCTCTTTATGTGTACTGGCTTTAGTTTCTTTTGTCATATTCAAAGGCTTACTGTAGCAGAGTAACTCTAAAGAATTCTTGGCTTCGAAAATAATTTTGAAAGGTATATTAAAATATGAACCCAACCCTTACCTTGTATTAATCTGCATGTCTCCATTGATATCAGTGGAATTACACTGATTTATACAAGATGAGGACCTGGCCTATAATTTTTATGAAAAGGCTCAGCTGTCCCCAAAGGAAAAGTGCCTTCTGCCACCATTGAGCATCAGCACGAGGGCCAGAGACAATTGCAGCAGGAGCAAAGGGAGTGTTCCGTCCACGGGCCACTGGGGCACACGTTGCCCTAGCAGTGGCCAGTTCAGATTTGGCACCATGACCTGGCCCCCAACTCTGCACAGGAAGAAGCAAGTTACTAAAGGATGGTGCAGCTTGTGCAACACCCATGCGTGTAGGGGAGCCTGAAGCAGAGCTTCTTCTCAAGCTTAGACTTAGACTGGCCTGACATTCTGTGTTTCCCATAAAAACACTCACCATCTTGTCTCTTCCTAGCATGACTCTTTGCAGTGGTATTGTAGCTGTGCTGGTACCAGAACATGAAAGACACAAAATGGGTGAGGTAACATCTTTTGTAATATCTAGGATCGCTTTGTGCACTGGATGAGGTTCACCTCAAACGCTCCAACAACTATGTGCGTGAAACCAGAAAATCATCACACTCTTGAATGAACTCACACAGAAAAATGAAAGAAGACAAAAACATCATATTACCTGGAAGCAAACCCTTTTCACAAAACGATTCCTTCATATCTGACCTCTGTCCTTATCCTCAAAGGAAACCTGCACAACAGCTTCAAAAGACAAGCACAGGAACTTAAATTCATAACTCTTCTAGATACTGAAAATCATGGCCTCAAAAGAGAAACTGGTTTATGGCTTATGCCAATGAACCCTCCTTTGTCCTATGACTGCAGAGATGTTAATTGCTTGTGATGGGATGTTGAAATCCCACACTGGAGAACAAGTGATAATGAGCAGCTCTGGGCCCAGGCCACCTCACCCAGTTGCACATGCAAAGCCTGCACATTCTGGGGGTGTAGCTTAAAAGGGAAAGCAGAGCAGCTCAAAAGCGAGAAAGCAGTGGAAGGGAACAGGCCTGAACATTGGGTTACTAACAGCCCAGAAGTCCTTGTTGCCTGAGACCTGACCACACCTACTTGACCAAGGCTGGAGAGATTGGTGATTGTTTGGGAAGGTCAGAAACTTAATTTTCAGTTCAGTTCTTTAATTTATCCTGCAAGAAGGGGGCACTCAGCTGTAGGAAGTGTTTCAGAGAGGCAGTTGTTTAGCACCCCAAGGTGCAGAATGTAGTTGCCCACCACTGGGCCCTGGATCGAAGCCCAGTGGCGTGGGTGGACCCAGGCTCCCCTTCCAACACCTGAAGGTGGGACAATAATTGGAGTCCCCTTGGCAGAGAATCCAGCTGGGGAAGACCCTGAATACACAGGGGTCCAGACGGAGAAAGTCCTGAAGCCCTCCTGGGCACCAAAAGGCTTCTCCATTATTGGGCTTTCCTTATGTTTACCCTGAAAGGGGCGGACTAGAATGTGAGCCCTAAAGAAGTGACCGAACCCACAGGCTGGTATTGTAGAAGAAAGAAGGACTACCAACCACAGCCCTGCCTGACCACTAGGTGGCACTGCCAGTGGGGGGTCATCTTCCACAATTGCCCACTTCATTTTATGTGGATTCTTGCAACATGTTAACCCCTTAGGTTTAACAGTCTGTCCAACCTTGTATTTAGTTGTGACACTCTGGTTACCTTTTCCAGAACTGAAGAAGAGCTCTGTGATGCTTGAAAGCTTCTCTTCCACAAACAGAAGCTGGTCCAATAAAAGATATTACGTCACACACCTTATCTGTTGTACTAGTCTGGCAAATTCAGCAAAGGTTTGCTTGTATATTCTTATCTGCTCTGCACTTCTGGATTTGATTTGTTTTAGTAAGTGTGGTTAGCTAAATAGAGAATTAATTTAGCTGTAAGAACGTGTTTGAACTTTAGACAAATATAGCTACAATTATGGTAACAGCAGAGCGCATACTATTATTGTATCTCCCTTTGATAGATTCAGATTTCAATGTCAAGTGGTTGACAATGGGATCTCATTGTAATTTGCAATGTATTGATGTAGATTATCATTTGTACATGGCTGAATATTGTAGGAAAATGGGAAGAAACTAACTTTTATAAGCTTTTAAATTGGAGTGGTACGGTGGGGGTGAACTGCAGCGGATGTGCCATGTTTTCTTTCCTGTCTGAAGCTAGAAGAGACTTCCTGTGCTTGAAGTGCAAGTTTGATGGTAGTGCTGGAGGAGAAGATTCTTGGATTGGAAGAAAAAGTAGAGCTGCTCCTGAGGAGGAGAGGAGCTGAGGAATTCCTGGGCATCCAGGCTAAGGAATCACCAGTATTTCTGGTTCAAAGAAGAAAGGAGCTCAAGAATTTGGAGAAAGAGGAATTCAGAGAGGAGACCTAGCAGTTCGTAACCGCCAAAGGCAAGAGGTTACGGTGGCAATCTGCCTGGCTGGAGATAGATGAGGAGGGGCAGGCTTTGGCTACCAGAGAGAAGAGGACCAGGGGGAACTCCACACAGCTAGAAGTTTCCCATCAATACCAGGTCCTCTGTGTGGAAACTCTGGAAGATACCTACCAAGTATCAGCTGGTCCAAGGGAATGGAGATATGTAGGGGACACATCTGTGAATGGCAGCTTGGCCCAACCTGTAAGAAAATCACGCTTGTCCACAAACGATTCTCCAAATGTCCATGGAAGACAGATGATCCTTTTTGGGGATTCAGTACTCAGTAGAATCAAAACAACATTCTGCAAGAGATAGATGGACAACGGGGCAATGTGCTGCCTTCCTGGAGCCAAGACATGAGACATCACTCTGATTGAATAGGCTTTTGAAATCAACAGGAAAGGCTCTGTTGGTAATGATTCATATTAGCACTAATGACACTGCATTACCAGATATCTCCCAGATAGTAGATTACTTCGGGGAACTCTGAAGCATGCTGAGGAAGAAGTATGTCCAAGCAATCTCCTCTGAGATCTTTCCTGTCCCACAAGTAAAGGAAGACAGAAAGCAGAAGATTCTGGACGTGCAGCATTGACTAGGTAAGTGATTTAGGGTGGAAGGTTTCGCTTTTGTGAAACACTGGTCCACCTTCTATGGGGAGAGAGGGCGGTGTCGGTTGGATGGCTTCCATCTTCATAGAAGGGGTACTAATTGTCTCGGGGGCAGGCTGGCTAGAGTAGGCAGGAGGTAAAAAGAGGGATGATATGAGTACACCATTAGCATAAAATTGAGCTGTTGAGAACACAAAATTAATCAAGGAACCAATGGACACAAAGAAGAAATTCTTTAATTTCCTATACACCAATGCTCGGCGCTTGGGTAATAAACAAGAAATTGGAATTGCTCATTTATGAGCATAAATTTCATCTAGTTGGCATTACTTAAACCTGGTGGGATGATTCTCATTATCAGAAAGTTAAAACCAATGATTATAACCTATTTAAGAAGGATCAAGTGCACAAAATGGGAAGAGAATTAGCACTATATGCTAAAAATGGCATTACATGTTTCTGAGTCACTGCTAACTCATAAGAAAATGATTGTGAATGCTTATGGATCAATGTCCTAACAGATAATGCACAAGATGGGCTATTAGTTGCTGTCTGCTACAGACCGCCAAATCACACTAGGGAACAAGATGACTGATTCTTTGTGCACCTATCTATAATGTGAAGGCAAACATCTGTGTGATCAGGGGAAGATTCAATCTAAGTGACAAATGCTTGAGTTCTCATGCTGCCAATACTAAAACATGCTTGGAATTACTAAGTACACCTCTACCCTGATATAATGCAGTCCAATATAACGCGAATTCGGATATAACGCTGTAAAGCAGCACTCCGGGGAGACGGGCTGCTTTACCTCGTTATATCCGAATTCGTGTTACCGCAAGTGGTTCTTCTGTGCCCCCCCCTTACTTGCTGTGGCCCACTCCCACCCCAGCTCACCTCCTCTCTGCCTCCTCCCACGAGCGTGCTGCCGCTCCGCTTCTCCCCTCTCCCTCCCTCTCAGGCTTGCCGTGCCAAACAGCTGATTCACGGCAAGCCTTGGAGGGAGAGAGGGAAGGTGGGGAAGTGGAGTGGTGGCGGCATGCTCAGGGGAGGAGGCGGAGCGGAGGTGAGCTGGGACGGGACGGGGTGCGGGGAGGGCCGCAGCAAGTAACCGGGGTGGGCGCAGAGGAACCGCTCCCTGCCCCAGCTCACCTCCACTCCGCCTCCTCCCCTGAGCATGCCGCCGCCACTCTGCTTCTCCCACCGCCTCCCTTCCTTTCAGGCTTCCCATGCCAAACAGCTGATTGGCGCGGCAAGCCTGGAAGGGAGGGAGGCGGGGAGAAGCGGAGCAGCGGTGGCTATACTATAAGATGGTAAAATTTTTTGGTTCCCGAGGACTGCGTTATATCGGGGTAGAGGTGTATTATAGATGACAATTTCCTAACTCAAAAAATGTTGCATCCCAGCATGGGGGACTCCTATATTAGACTATGTCTTGACAGATAAAGAGCAATGAGGAACTGATCTAAAACTAAAAATGAATGGTAACTTAAGTAACCGTGAGCATGACTTGATCACATTTCAATGTGAAAACAGATTAAAATCCAGACCAGTGTTATATATAATTGCTGCTTTAAAAAATGCCAGTTACACAAAACTAAAAACAATTATGAGCCAGATTAGCTTGGAGGAAGAATTTCATTAGAAACATATGAATGCTAACTGGGAGTTATTTAAGAACACTTCACTGGATGTCCAAAAAGCCATAATCCCACAGTTGAGGAAGAAGCTCCTATTGGTTAACAACTGACCTGGTTTAAAGGGGAGATGAGGGCAGCTATAAAAATTAGTATAAAATAAATGGAAGAAAGGGGAAGTTGATAGTAGTGAATATGAGTACTTGTGGCACCTCAGAGACTAACCAATTTATTTGAGCGTAAGCTTTCGTGAGCTACACTGAATGCATCCGATGAAGTGAGCTGTAACTCACAAAAGCTTATGCTCAAAAAAATTGGTTAGTCTCTAAGGTGCCACAAGTACTCCTTTTCTTTTTGCGAATACAGACGAACACGGCTGTTACTCTGAAACCAGTAGTGAATATAAATCAGAAGCTAGAAATTTTAGAAGATTGATAAAGGAAGCAAAGGGACACAAGGAAAAATCTATGGCCACCAAAGTTAAAGACATTAAGAAACAACTATATTGGAAACAAAAATAATCTTAATAGTATTGGTCCATTACTATTGAGTTGAAAATGGTAGAATTATCACTAATAAGGCAGAAAAGGTAGACGTGTTCAGTGGAAGAGCTGGAAATCAAACCCAGGACACCTGACTCCCGGGGTGTGCTACTCTTAACTACTGGATGCTGCCTCCTACTTTTTGAATTCGAATTTTTTTTCCCACTGGGAATCACCATTTGTCTTACCTGTTTTCTAAATTCCTGCAGCAGCTGCTTAACATAAGGTGAGCACCATTCGGAAAACTTTCAGAGTTCACCCCCAGTCAGTTTCTTCAATGGGTAGCACAACAATTTTGAATCAGTATCCCAGGCTGAGACATCCTTGTAACAAAAAAGTTCCTTCATATTGTTCAACATGAACATATGCTGCTCTCATGTGCAATGTAATAGCACAAGATAAATCTACCAACGAGGAATGTACTCAGATTTATTGCTACTGGTAGAGGTAACTATATTTATATTTTAAATATCATTCGACAAATAACAGAAAGCATATTTGACACCTTGACTCACATGTTCCCAGCAAATAGCATATTTTAAGATACAGTTGTTAGTTTTAATTTTTAAACAATATGCCTCAATCACTCTCAAAGGTACAAATCCACTGTCCACGCACTTATGGAAAAATCCTATAGAATTTTTAAAGCAACCTATACATTTCTGTAGGAGGTATATCATTCTCTATTCTGTTCTAGAAGATGGTTTTAAAATTCTTTAGAAAAGATCTAATACTTTTTATGGGGTTTTACACTCATTTCTAGAGAAACCTATTTAATTAATATCTATAAAACCCTACAGGGAATCATGCCTAATACATTACATAGGACTGTTCTTTAACAGTGATAAGCATCCATTTGTGAGTCCTGAAGACCATTTGCCTTCCTGATACTTCCCTTTACATTCTGATTCTGCTGTACTGTACCTGAATCTGCACTACTGAAGTCAGTGGGCGTCATTCTGATTTCCTTTACCCCCACAGTAAATCAGGAACAACCCCACTGAGTTCAGTGGAAAAACCATGGGAGTGAGATCAAAATCAGGAGTTACTTTGATAAGAGCAGAACTGAATTCTAAAGAACAAATTGGAGTACTGTATAAAAATGTAGGGTTTTTTTTCTATACCAGGTATGCACCAATCTGTGTCTCACTTGATGTTCAGGGATTGCTGTGAGGATTATTTACCTGTAATTAACTTTTAAAAATTGGAATTTAATGTTACTCCCCTTATGAAAGCTTAAAAATGCTGCAGCTCTCAGGAAAGTTGTTGGCATTTCAATATTTATGGGAAAAACAGTACAATTTTAGATCCCAATGCAGCATTTTGTTCCATGTCGGTGGACCCCTACCCCTGCATAGAACTCCAGTGAAGTCCTTCTGTGCAGTACGAGGTGCAGAATTGGGGATACAGATGCGAATACAATTCATTGAATGTCCATCAGGGAGAACATTTCCTGCCAGTTGTTGCCAGGCTGGCTTGAAGAGGTATATCTTACTGGGCCCATAACTGAATCAGTGATTAACTGTCAGGAAATGCTGGAGGCCATTTTTGTTGTTATAAACCATGGAAATATAAAAATGTCAACGAAAAAAGCAATTACTATTTTATGTGCTGAAAGTTAAACTGTGTGGCTGCATGTTGTTATGGATACAGTCTTCTGTTTGAAATCTTTTCTAAGGAATTACAGATCAGTGTCTTATTAACAGAAAATCACGACTTACATTCTGTTCGTTTTATGATAGTAATTGTGCTATCTTTCTCTATGCACAAGGCTAGAATGATTTGTTATATACTTTAAAACATGTAAATGCTAGTCTTTTGTCATTAACAATTAAAGAAAGAATCATATGTCCAGCTTCCTTTTCTTTGATAAATGTAAGTAAAGCTGGCCAAACTTTTTCGGTGAAATAATAAAATTCACCCCAAAATGAAGTTTTAGAATGAATGAAACTATTCACGAATTGAAATTGAATTAAGCAAATAATTCATCCAAGAAAAATGAAACAGGTTTTTTTTTTTTCAAAAATGCTGAAATGGTTCATTTTGACATTGCCTAAATGAAACATTTGGACATTTCATTTCAAAAGGTTTCAGAGGAACAGCCGTGTTAGTCTGTTGAAGTGAGCTGTGGCTCACGAAAGCTCATGCTCAAATAAATTGGTTAGTCTCTAAGGTGCCACAAGTACTCCTTTTCATTTCAAAAGGTTTTTCAATGAAATATCAGGTCAAATTGACCTGAACAAAATTGGGTGGGGGAGTGTTTGTTTCAGTAAGAAGAACCAGAAAAATTCAGTTTCTGTTCAAAATGAATGATTTTTTTCTGGATATTCTGGTTTGTCCACCAAACTGAAAAAATCAGTTATTTGCTCAGCTTTAACCTGAAGGTCCAAATCCTCAACTCTGCTGAGCAGTCGAGATTTGACTTTTTATCTTGAGCTAACCACAGTGGATCTTATCCTGCTCTCTCTTTGACTAGGTTTATACCAATGAAACACCACTGTTTCATCAGTGTAGTTTGGCCTGATTACACTGGTGTAAGTAAATGGAAAATTTGGCCTTGGAAGTCAAATTCTGCCCTCATTTACATTCTTGCAATCCACTCAGTAGAATTTTGTGAGTCAAATCTGACCCTACAAGTTTTTATAATGGGGATAATGATACTTGCCTCCTTTGTAAAGCATGTTGAGATCTGTTCATGAAAAAGCACTATGTTAGAGCATGGTATTATTATTTATGCATAGAAGTGTTCATTACTTGTACTTGAATACAGTGTGGCTTTCCAGAGAGTATGGAGTATAGAGTATGTGATTAGTTTGTAAATGGACACATTTCAGCCACTAAGAATGCAGTATGGAAATAAATTGGAGAACAGGCCAAGAAGAGACAGGGAGGAAGTAAGAAAGGGGGGAAGGGCCTCTTACCTTTAATCAGCCTTGCAAATATTTCATGACAGTTTAGCAGCCCAAAAATAAAATCTTACTCATCCATCTTGATGAGAAAGCTAATTATATTCTTACCAGTCTATCAACAAAAATTATACACCCTGGAGCAGAATTTTGCAATATGCTGCTCTTTTGTCATCATCATGCCATTCGACAATACCATAATCATAACACTTCAGAATAAACTATTTGTAGGGTGAAAGGAAGAAAAGAAGAAAGAAGAGGAAAAGGACTGAGGTAGGAAATATAAGTGGGTGAGTAGAGGGGGAACCTTCATCTCCACCAGCCTATAAAATTTTCATAGATACAAGCTAGAATAACAATTTTTTAAAATCTCATGCAAATCTAGTGGTAGTGAATATATAGTGCTCTAGATCCTGTAATAAATCCAGACCCCGTGAATCTGAAAATCTCAGCATGTGAATATTTATTATAATAATTTATTTGTTTATGTAACACAGCAATGCATTAGGTATTTTACAAACATGAAAGTGGACAAGCTCCCTGCCTTTAAGGAAGGTGTATTCAGAACTGAAAATTTTCATGATGATGAGAGGGGAAATAAAAAAGAATGTCAGAAATCACTTGTAGGTTGTTGTTGTTTTTTCCAGAGCATAAGTACAAATCATTCAGAGATACATAAAATGAATTTGTGAGAGTATTGAAACAGCTCTAGTCATAGCACATTTGATTATATTTAGAACAGACGGAGATACTCATTGCCCTTTCCCATAAGTGATTTTAGTGTGATCCCACTGAGACAATGTGAACTCGACTCATGGGGGACCTTTTGCTTTCTGTCACATTCCAGTGATTTAGTAATTACTTTTGGTCTGCAAAATCCAAACCTGAACCCTTAAGATAGAAGATATATGTGAACAGCACAATAATTCACCTCATATGTTCACATATATCTCACATTACTTATGTACATGCTTGTCTCCCAAATAAAATAATCTCTTTCAGTGACAAATACAGTGGTAAATACAGTAATATACTTTTAACAGTCCAATTGCTTCAGTATAACTTCTAAAATAGTTTGGGGGTATATATTGGGCCCTATATTATGGTACAGTACATACAGCTTAATCTGTTTTGAAAGACATGACTTATTATCAAGTGTGATTTATCACTGAGAAATGTCCTGGCATGAGGTATAATGCCTGTTAATTTCAGTTATGTAAGGAGTGGCATTCCATACCCAGTTGTGATAATAAAAATCAACATTAGAATACAAAGTCATTATTTCCATCAGTGACAGGCATGCTTGCAGACATGGAAATGACTCATTGTAAGGACTATAGATGCCTTTCTTTTAAAATTCATTTCATATGCCCCTTTGCCTTAGTTTATTAAGACTGATTTGTCAGTTATATGAAGATGCTTTATCTCTTTCAGTAGTACTGTCTGGAGTTATTAATTAGGTGTCCTAGTTTGATGCTGTACTTTTCAGGTCACTGTGATGTGTCATTGAAACAGACCCATTAAGATGAGTGATGTGTGTTGTAATTTCATGAGTGTCATCAATAATGTATTATACTTTCCTTTTAGTAGTCTCTCTGTGTTTTGTGTGGGTCAGGCTGACTATATGAATTATATTTTTAAGATCAAAATAATTAAACATGAAGGAAGATATTTAAACGATTAGGCAACAGGGTGGAATTAATGTTGTTTTAAAAGTGTAGGCTACAAAAATGATTTCAGTTACAGAATGTTTTAGTGATTGAATTACATAGAGTAAACGTAGGTGTCTTGGGTATGGTTCTATGTATAGCAATTGGATATCAATATTAATGCATGCAAGTGAAATGAGTAGGTATTTTTCAAAGCAGTTGTAATTTTTAATTAAAACACTTTTTACTGACTGGAAAATACATGAAAATTCAAAAACTGAGAAACATTATAGCCATTTTTTCATTTAATGAAACTTGGAGATATAAAAATGAAATACTATTTGCTGACTCTTTGTAAAGGATTTATAAAGAGAGAATTCGTTATATGTAGCAAAAAACAGGTGGTATGGTTTGCAATGCAGAGATAAGTAATTGGAAAATATAAGATCCTGGTGAGAATCCATAGAAGAATTTTTTTAAAGATACTTCTAATGTTACTTGTTATGCTTTTAAAGTATTGTCATAAATCACAAAAAGCTTCCACCATACTGTGCAATAGATCAACTGTTCCTAAATTATATTATTATTGCAGAAGTTAAGATCTTCTTTTACATGATGATGAAAGCTCTCCTGTCTCTTACATTCACCAGGCAACTAAAAATGCCTCATTCTGTGTTGATTTGTACTCTGGTCAGTTAAGAGTATTTGTCTTAAATATAGGGCTCTCAAGCAATTAAAAAAATTAATTGTGATTAATTGCACTGTTAAACAATAATAGAATACCATTTATTTAAATATTTTTGGGTGTTTTCTACATTTTCAAATATATTGATTTCAGTTACAACACAGAGTGTTGTACAGTGCTCACTTTATATTTATTTTTATTACAAATATTTGCACTGTAAAAAACAAAAGAAAGAGTATATTTCAATTCACCTAATACAAATACTGTAGTGCAATCTCTTTATCATGAAAGTTGAACTTACAAATGTAGAATTATGTACAGAAAATAACTGCATTCAAAAATAAAACAATGTAAAACTTTAGAACGTACAAGTCCACTCAGTCCGACTTCTGCCAATTGCTCAGACAAACAAGTTTGGTTACAATTTGCAGGAGATAATGCTGCACACGTCTTGTTTACAGTGTCACCTGAAGTGAGAAAGGTGTTTGCATGGCATTGTTGTAGCTGGCATCACAAGATATTTACGTGCCAGATGCGCTAAAGATTCATATGTCCCTTCATGCTTCAGCCACCGTTCCAGAGGACATGCCTCCTTACTGGTGACGGGTTCTGCTTGATAACGATCCAAAGCAGAGCAGACTGGCACATGTTCATTTTCATCCTCTGAGTCAGATGCCACCAGCAGAAGGTTGATTTTATTTTTTGATGGTTCGGGTTCTGTAGTTTCCGCTTTGGAGTGTTGCTCCTTTAAGACATCTAAAAGCATACTCCACACTTCATCCCTCTCAGATTTTGGAAGGCACTTCAGATTCTTAAACCTTGGGTCAAGTGCTATAGCTATTCTTAGCAATCTCACATTGGTACCTTCTTTGCATTTTGTCAAATCTGCTGTGAAAGTATTCTTAAAACGAACATGTGCTGGGTCATCATCCGAGATTGCTATAACATGAAATATATGGCAGAATGTGGGTAAAACAGAACAGGAGACATACAAGTCTCCACCAAGGAGTTCAATCACAAATTTAATTAACGCATTATTTTTTTAACAAGCATCATCAGCATGGAAGCATGTCCTCTGGATTGGTGTCCGAAGCATGAAGGGGCATATGAATGTTTAGTATATCTGGCACGTAAATACTTTGCAATGCCAGCTACAAAAGTGCCATGCGAATGCCTGTTCTCACTTTCAGGTGACATTGTAAAGAAGAAGCAGTCAGCACTATCTCCCGTAAATGAAAACAAACTTGATTGTCTTAGCAATTGGCTGAACAAGAAGTAGGACTGAGTGGACTTGTAGGCTCTAAAGTTTTGCATTGTTTTGTTTTTGAGTGCAGTTATGGAGCAAAAAAGAATCTACCTTTGTAAGTTACACTTTCACGATAAAGAGATTGCACTACAGTACTTGTATGAGGTGAATTGAAAAATACTATTTCTTTTGTTTATAATTTTTATAGTGCACATATTTGTAATTAAAAATAATAATATAAAGTGATCACTGTACACTTTGCATTCTGTGTTGTAATAGAAATCAATATATTTGAAAATGTAGAAAAAATCTAAAATATTTAATAAATTTCAATTGGTATTCTATTGTTTAACAGTGTGATTAATCGTAATTAATTTTTTTAATCACAGTTAATTTTTTTGAGTTAATCGCATGAGTTAACTGTGATTAATCAACAGCCCTACTTAAATAGTAGCCTGTAACCAATCTGCCATTGGAATCACTGCAGCAGAGTGAAAATATGTTAAGATCCCAGTAGATGTTCATAAAGATAAACAATCTGTTTTATTCATGTGGCTTGTTTACAGTAAATTTTAATACTCGAGGTGGGTGTGGTAAAGATAGGTCCCTATATGCCTCAAAAATGTACTTTCTAATTGACCTCAAAATCTTGCCATCTTTAGGTTGCCATCTCTTCTCTGTGGGCCAGATCCGTGGCTGA
The DNA here is from genome assembly GCF_965140235.1 of Caretta caretta. Taxonomy (NCBI): domain Eukaryota; kingdom Metazoa; phylum Chordata; order Testudines; family Cheloniidae; genus Caretta; species Caretta caretta. The sequence continues at coordinate 13,490,166 of NC_134214.1, read as the reverse complement.
TGTAAATTTTCATAGCTCCATTGACTTCAGTTGACATATAAAGATTTACACAAGTTGAAGATCTGGTCCTATAGCTTTATCTAGGTACCTAAATCCAGATTACAGGGCTAAAGCTTTTAGGTACTTAGGATGAACTCCTGGCTCTACCGAAGTCGATGAGAACTCCCATTGACTTCAACAGTTTAAAATGTATCCCTTAATGCCATCATTATGTTTCATTGCTTGGCATAATTTAACCTTTTTTTTAAAAAAGCCATTGTTGAAATAATTTTAAATTATCAGTGTTATTTTCCTCTATTTCATGTAAAGGATGCTTTAGTGGGGAGAGAGCGTACAGTGAGCTGCTTCTTCCCACCTCACACGGTGCCAGACAGGACTGCAACATACCCATCAAGAAGGAAGGTGACTGGCTTCTGTGCTGGCCAGTGCCCACAGGGTTGTGTGGCTTGATGGTTTGAGAGTATGACCAGGCATTCAGTCTCCCCAGTATGTATGCTGTAGTATGTTGTGAACATTACATGAGGGGGGCATGCACATATCCTCTGAAAGAACTTGATCCTACTCCCTTTGAAGTCAATGCAGAAGCCTTGACTTCAGGGCAAGTAGGATCAAGCCCTCAAGGAGTAGTAAGATATGCTACATAACTCATTCTCCTGTGACTTCCCTGAGGGCATGACTGCTCTGGGACCCAGTGCAAGGCTGTCAGTGCTCCCTCAACTCACCTTAAAAAAAACCCACCTCTCTGGCTATCAGCATGCACTGATTTCACTCATTATACTACACAGTAGTCCTGTGACTACATGCAGCATAATCCAGTCACCTTGGAATTTATGGTACATCCTTTTCACATGTAACAGAAGCATGTTAAACAGATCTTTGAAGTGGGCACTGCACAGTTTTACTTATGCCGTTTCCCCTCCCACACACATGTTGATAATGATTATTTTTTGGGTGTAGCACTCAAAATATGCTAGGTGCTGTCCTGTTGGAGGATACCAAGATTATCAGGTTTCTGAGGGGTAGCCATGTTAGTCTGTATCAGCAAAAACAACGAGGAGTCCTTGTGGCACCTTAGAGACTAACAAATGTATTTGGGCATAAGCTTTCATGGGCTAGAACCAACTTCATCAGATGCATGGAGTGGAAAATACAGTAGTGGGTTCTAGCCCATGAAAGCTTATGCCCAGATAAATTTGTTAGTCTCTAAGGTGCCACAAGGACTCCTCATTGTTTTTACAAAGATTATAATTCCTACAGCACCATGCTAATTATTGTATGGGTATATAATACTCCCTGTAAGAGCAAATGAATTAGAAATAGGTAAGGCTAGTAAGAAATACATTTTAAAAGATCTGAGATGTTTCATGTACTTGGAAAATGTCACTCTTTATTTATATCATTTTGTTACACACTGCTATACACAAAACACTACTGAACAGAAGTGGCTGTTCTGAGTTGCCATTTATCCTGCCACTTCATTACCACTCCCTCTTGTAGACTGGTAATTAGAAGACTCTGATAGTAATCTGCAAAAGATACTCTTTTGTAGTCTTCTGTCTTCCAGGTCAGTATCCAGGGGAATTTTATTACTAATTTGGAGTTGCCATTGGGCCTGTCTTGTAATTAAGTTACTAATGTAGTGTCTCGGCTGTCCTGCTTTCTTTGTTACTTGTTTTCATGTTCATGCTATGGGATTTCTTCCTCCCTGTGTTTTTCTGGATAAAGTCCTGCATAGAATCACTTACGGCCTTTTTATCTGAAACTTTACACACTTTGGTTTGCAATCAAAGGAGTCACTAGGGTAGAGTTTTGTGATATTTACATGATTATGTAATTGGTATAATAATTACTGCATTTACTACTGCATTTAGATAACATTTATAGCCTGCTTTTAAAGACCTACAGAAGTCTCATGAAAACCACTGAACAGCTTTAATTTCAGTCTGCAATACCTTACACAGACAAAGTTCCCAAAGAAATCTGGTAGTAGGTTTGCCTGCAATAGCAACTTCAGGATTGGATTCTGTATAAATAATTCTGCTCATCTTTTATGTTGTCTGTATTTCTCTTTGGTTATTTCTTTTTTTAATTCCTAAGGATGTTGCCTGAAAACACAAGTTTTTGTTTTTTAAGAGTTTTGCTGTTCCTTTTAGTGTATTCTCCGACTTAAGTCTACGATACTAAAGATGGTTGTACTGGTGATGATGTCACAGAAGACTACGGGTGAAATAATGTTCCTGTTTTATAGTTAGTGAGAGTTTTGCCATTGTCTTCAGTGTGACCAGGATTTCTCCCTACTGTGACATTGAAGTGGGAAATAAGCAATAGGAGCAGAAAGGAAAGAAAATATTTCATTCATATATAGGCTCCCCAGTAATAACTAAAATCTTTTAAAAGGGGGAATAAACGCAATCCCGCTGCGAACGTGAGATACTTCAAGAGAGGTGTTATGGGCCTAAGCGTGTGAGTTCAATTGAATCCTGAATAACTGAGTGGGTGAGGAAGAGTTTGGGTGTTCTTCCAGAGGATCTGTAAATGTTTTTAGTGTACATGCACCTAAAGCGATGGACAGGTGCACTTTCAAAAAACCAGAATAAATATGCACTCATCTTTTCAGTGTGCTGCAGGCTAGGTTTGCTGTAGATAATATGTATCATTTGTAAAGCGTAGATGGTACTTGGAAGGATCCTTGATGATTTTTGATGAAGTAATTGTTTTCATCTGTCTGAGTAAAGTGTTTCCCATTTTCCATTGTTCTCTTTTAGAAACATTCTTTTCAGGCTGGATGAAAAGATGAGCCAATTTTCAGTACTCTTAGAGGCACTGGAACACTGCAAGCTACGTCAGTCAAATGAGACCCTTCAAGCAGCTTTGTCAAAGGTGCTGAACAGCATCAATTCAGCTCAGGTTTACTTCAAAGCAGGACTTGATGTGTTTGAGACTGCCTTTGCTGGAAAGAAATGAGAAAACTCTCAGCATTCTAAGAAGTTTGTTTACAATTCACTAAGCAAAAGTTCAAGTCGGACCAGAATTTCATTGAGATTGAAAGTTTTTTCAACTTTTTTTTTTCCAATCGGTGTTTAAAGGTACTACCATGTGTGTTCGAATAACTATAAAACAGTCTTTTGCACTGTTCATGGTATATCCCAAATGTCTCTTTGAGAATGTGTAAAAACATACTAAGAGGGGAATAACACTCAAGATTTGATTTTTAGAAGGAAATCTGCTGTATTTTTGTATGTAAAATATATTTTTATGACTAAGGGCTCAGTCTTGCAAAGTGCTGAACACCTCCTGCAAAATGCGAAGGGCCTGATTTTCAGAGGTGAGGAACACCCACTGCTGTAAGTATATTAGAGCTGTGAATGCTCAGAAAAATATTGACTGCAGTACCCTAAAATTCATTGGTTCACCCTTAAGTCCTCCAGTACCCAGATTTGTTACAGCTCCTCGACAAACTCATCTTTGTTCTTTCCCCTTTATGTCTGGGGAGAGGAAGTTGAAGGATGTGGGTTCATTCTATTGGTGTTCAGGGCATGCAGGACTAAGGAGGAGGCACTCGATACCTTGCAGGTAGAGTCCAACATTTTGAGACAATCCTTACTCCTGGGGATGATGCATATAGTGTGAATGTTGCTTAGGTTCTGGGAGAGTTAAGAACCTTTGATTATCCTGTTTCTGCACCGGAAAAGGAGAATTTTAATTTCAATAAAAAGTGCTTGTTTTTTTTTTTTAATATGAACAATTCAGATGATTCAGAAAGATTTGAATTAGTCGACGGAGTTGACCAAAAACATTTTGAATGTTTATGTTTATGAAATGAAGTGCCTAATCTTATAGAACTAGGTGTGGTACTACCCTGGTTAACAAAACTGTCAACCTTTATAATGGCATCCACTTTACGGCCACCCTTCACTCCCAGAGTGGTATAAAGGGACCTTAGCCTAAATGAGAATCAAACCCCAAGAATCCGAGGGAAGTTCTTAAGATATAGGGCTTGATTGTTTCATTGGCAGAACCCAGGCTGTGGATTCACAGCAGTGCAATCATAGTAGTGCAAGCCACCCACAATTCCCACCCTCCAGAGAACTAGAATAGCCAGCACAACCCAAATAGATTAAGCATATCTCTCATCTGAAACATAAAGCAGTATTCCCCTAATGGAATCCCTGACTGAGAGAAACAGTAATACTTCTACCACTGCATAGCATGGAATTATTGATGGGTGAAGCAGGTGCAGTTTGTACCTCCCTGTGCTCCTGGGGTGAATGTGAGTGCACACAGGACAACTGGAATGCAAGTCATTTAATTTTGCAAAACAGGTGACTGATAGGGCTAAAGTTTACTGGGCCTTAGGGCTTTAAATCCATAGATTATTATAACTCCATGCAATAAAATTTAGAGCGTGTAGAGAAACAGGTTTAACAATGAAGAGCGTGGAGTTAGAGCTGCAGGAAAAAATGATCAGACGTCACTGGGACTTCCAGACTGGAAAAGTCGTTGCTGTCTGGGATCCTAAATAGTTTATTGTTGCCTCAAATTTGCCCTTGAAAATAAAAAGGAGGCTTTTCAATTTCTAATGGAAACAGCCACATTTCTGTTTGAATGGAGAAAAATTTCACCTGGGAAAAATTGCAGAATTTCTCCAAAGGGTGCAATTTTGTGTCAGTGCTGTTTAACAAGAGCATGTTCCCAAAGTGAAAACAGGGAGTTTATTACAACTCTGAGTCTTTATTTCTCCACATATTGTACTTCATAAATATACTTCTATGGCTGCAATGATTTGATACAGAGTGCATGCAACTTTGCTTTTGTCACATTTCATCATACACTATTAACACAGGAAAGTGTTTACTCTCTACCTTTCAGCTGACACTAGGTGGAGGGATCTGTCTGCTGGAGGGCAGGTGAGCAATTTGACTTTCCAAACCTACTCTAAAGAGATGGCATGGCACCATTTTCTTCTGCCATAGCACTTCTTCTCGCTCATCGGGTTTCCAATAGCACCCATCACCGTGGTTCCTAACCAGTTGGAATTGCTTCATATGAACTGTGTGTTCTGTATTTCCCAACAATATTTAACAATTTATTGTATGCACTAGATTTGTATTGTATTTCCTGAGGAGACGTAATCTCCCAGCTGTGAGGTTAGCACTTGGGTTACTGATCCCCAGGGGCTTAATCCTGATCCCAGTGAAGTCAGTGGTAAAGCACTTATTGACCTCAGTGGTACAGAATCAGGCTCCAATAAAGGGGCCTAAAATATAGACCAACACCTGTTGGCAAGGGTCTAAAATGTAAAATTCCCCAATCTCCCTTTAAACTAATCTGTGTCATTTCCAATTTTGTATCAACTGAGATTTTTTGACAATACTGTGTCATTTGTTACAACTGCATCATTCCTGATTAATTTGCCTTTTCCCCTTCCTCCAGTAATGTTAGACCATAACCAGTTTTAAAATCACAGACCGTGAAGTATTCTACTGCAAATAACACCATTATAGTATATGCAGGGGTGAAAGTAACTTAAAGGATTTACCGGCACTGCAGTTCGGAGCAGGGGGCGGGGCCTCAACAGGAAGGGGCCTGGCCTCAACCAGAAGAGGCGGGGCCTTTAGAGCCCCGGGCCCTTTAAATCAAGATTTAAACAGCCCCGGTCTCTCACTGCAGTAGTGGTGGCTGGGAGCCCCGGACCTTTTAAATCGCTGCCAAAGCTACCATCTGCAGAGGCAGCTGGGAGCCCCATGCCCTTTAAATTGCCGCCTGGGGAAGCCGGTCCGGTACGGCACACCGGCTCTTGCTGGTACCTATATGTCTACCTAGAGATGATCCCCTGCACCTGCAGCGGCATAGGCTTGATGGGATACTCGACTCTAACTTGTCTGATTTTAGAGGTGTAAGTCGGTGCTCACAGATAATTTTTGAACCATTTTACCTTTGAAAAGGTACTGCGGGTCATGTCCTGCCATTGGTTTTACATGTAGTCTGGTAGATTCAGGGAATTGATAGCAAGATAAAGCCGTAAATATCCAGTGAATTTCTAATATAGAATCTTTCTCTCGGCCACTTTTTCCACATCAGGTAGGAAAAGGTGTGTGTAAATTGTAATAGTTTACTCAAACTAAATTCCTTTCGGTATTGCCTTGAAATAAATGTAATGCCCTTTTTAAAAATGCGGTGTTTGCAAACTCCTTGAAGGATACTGAAAAAATCTGTTATCTTTTCATGAGCATCGATTGCCAAACCCAGCATAACAAATACATTAATTGCTAGAGAGCCATACTCACCAGGACCAGAAATCCTAAGGCTTGCAATATTTGTGTGGTGAAGCAGTTGATAATAAAAGGCTAACATGATTTTATTAGTGCATATTTTTGTGAGTCCATAAAGAACTAAAATATAATCAAATCAGAGAAATAACAAGGACATTGAAGCTGGAATTTCAGCACTAACTTCACAGTGGGCAGTGAATTGCTTTTATCACCCAAGAAAAACAAGGCCTTTTTGCTGTATAGTATACACAAATAAACATATGACTTGTATAGTGCCTTCATTTTTCAAGTATTGTGCAAATACTGATTTCTGTACATGGTACCCTCCCCACCCACATAGATTGAGGTGATACCCATGTGATAAATTCCAGAATGAATTTACCTTACACTTGACTGCTTCACCTGCCCTCTTCCCATTATCACAGCTTCTAGGACTTGTTCTAGGGAGCTGTACAAAGCAATGCATGGGGAACAAATCAGTCTCTCAGTTAACTACATTTTTTCCCTTAGGAGTAGTTCTTCCATATCTTTTTTTACCCATTTTAATCATTATTATTGCATGCATTCAAAGAATGCCCATCATTATAATATTAATTTATCATTCATTTTATAGGGAATTTGGTGTGAAAAGTCTCAGCTTAACTGTCTGGGATTCCAAAGCCATTATTTGTTGGACAAAGAAATATGACTTGCAAGCCCATTAGCTCAAGCTGTAACTCATGTTTTTGTCTCTGGAGATCCCCTTTTCAATCCCTGCCCATAAGCAAGAAGTTGGTCATCACACATACTGTCTAAGAGATGGATATAGAGAAACCAGGATTCACTAGGAAATCTAGAGAAGGGTATAAACTTATAGGGAAAAATACATGGAGATAGTTAAATATCATAAACTACATATTTTCTTCCAGACAGTAAGAGATCGATGAAATTCCATGGCCTGTGTTATGCAGGAGGGCAGACTAGATGATCATAATATGGTACCTTCTGGTCTTAAAATCTGTGACTCATTTTAGAGAGAGAGAGAGAGCACTAAGTTTGGGCTTAGGCACATTTTCAAGGGATCAGATTTCAGAGTAACAGCCGTAGCCAAATTTGGGCAGATTTTCATAGGGATGGCAAAAGGCCCACCTCTGACACAAAGGACACTCCTCTGCCAAATTTCAACTCCCTGAGGGTGCTATAGCTTCTCACGTTGTCAAAACATTGTGAAAATAGGCAAAACAATATATTTTTCCCTAGCCTTATTCTCAGAAATGACTGAACCATTTTCACTGAACATTTCCGGCAGTAGTAATAGTTCTAATTAATAATACTCAGACTGAGGGAAAAACCCAGCCTGGACATTTTCAGCCCAAATGGGAAAAAATTGGCAAAGTTATACGCAATTGAAAACAGGGTCTTTTAATGGCAAGTGTTGGGAACACAATAATAGGTGGTGCTGCCAGCCCCACCTATCACAATAGTTTTGGGTGCTCATGCAGGGTTACAAGATGTCATTACTTCATCAGCATAATATGTTATTTCAGTGTGTCTCATTAAGTATTCACCTCATGGGACTAAATCATACAGAAGGCTCCCATATGTTAGTCCGCAAAGTGGGTGGACATAATCAAGTGTAATGGTGACAGAAGCTGGTTTAACGATAACGTTTTCCAAAACATTTTGCAAGGACTATTAGATATTTATATTCTGCGTAATTCCTTGTGTCCCTCAACATATGATAATAAAGGCAGGACCAACTTTATAAAAGTTTGCAGGAACCTTTCGTGTTCGTTGGTCAGTACTGCATAAAGCACAGGACAGAGTATAAGTGTATGTAGTGTATGTATATGTGATATACTGTAATCTGGTACAATCATGATGCTTATTAAAAATTTTGGAATGTATTAATGTAAATCCTTTGTTCTAGGAAATACACAGGCCTGGAATCAGAACAGAGGCTTAATTTAAGAAACCTAGTTAGAACACAGATATTGAACAGAATATTTTTTTCATGTGTAAGTACAGTTTCATGCTTATTCAGCTATCTATTCATTTGGTAAAAAAGAATTTTGTTTAAGCTACTTTTCACTGTTGTTTTTCCCCAACAAGGCTTTTAAAAATGAAGTAAGCGCCTGTTCTTTGGGGTTTTTTTAAGTCCTTGCTGCCTTTAATATTTTTAAATGATGCCACACAATCGTTGAGAAGCTTATCTTACTTTATAATGGTGTTAAGGCCTCTTTATCTGATCATTATTGTGCATTATTTATAGGCAGAACTCAGGGCTGGTCTTCACTACAGAGAGATCGATGCTGCTGCAATCGATGCAGCTGAGTTCAATTTAGCCGGTCGAGTGAAGACCCGCTAAATTGATGGCAGAGCACTCTCAGGTCAACCCCGGTACTCCACCTTTCCGAGAAGAGCAAGGGAAGTTGATGGGAGAGCGTCTCCCATTGACGCAGCATAGTGAAGACACCGGGATAAGTCGACCTAAACTATGTCGACTCTGGCTATGTTATTTATGTAGCTGGAGTAGCATAACTTAGGTTGACTTACCCCCGTAATGAAGACAAGCCCTCAGAATTAAAGTGGTATTGTTTTGAAGCAGTCTCTTGGGACAGAGACACTTTACAGATTCACTAGCATACTTAATGTAACACACTTAGGTGGCTTTTACTATGTCTTTATTATGGAGTCACTATAGGTATCCAAGGCCTGGTCTACACTAGAGGGGGGATCGATCTAAGTTATGCAACTTCAGCTACATGAATAACGTAGCTGAAGTTGATGTACTTAGATCTACTTACTTAGTCGACGTACTTAGATCAACATACTTAGATTGTCTTCAACATGGTGAGTCGACTGCTGCTGCTCCCCGTCGACTCCACCTGCGCGTCTCACAGCAGTGGAGTACAGGAGTCGATGGGAGAGTGCTCGGGGGGGTCGATTTATTGCGTCTAGGCTAGACGCAATAAATCGACCCTCGCTGGATCGATCGCTCGGTGGGTAGTGTAAACATACCCCTTGATGACGTTCTGAGGCACTAACCTGAGAGAGCTGAATGTGGTGGTGTAATCAGATTCCAAAGACCTAGTCAGTCTACCCTATTTGGAGTGAGCTGTGGGAAGGACTCCTAGGGTTTGAGCAGTTCGTTCAGCTTTTATTCTACATTCTTTAAGAGCACCTCCTCAATGCAACCTTCAAAATATTGGCACTGGGAACATAATCTATTTACTGGCGCAAAAAGCTCCCTGACTGTTGATTGTGAGATTATTTTTTGGTCCCCTAGCATTGATTTTTTTTTGAAAAAAGATAGCTCTGGGGACTAGAGAAAATCATAAGGTCCCTCTGCCAGGGATTGTGTAGATGTTTTCTTTCCTATGTTTATTTCTGTCTACAATTCATGTTTATACTACATTTTCAGTTTGTGATGCATTCTTAGTTAGAATTTTTATCCATCCAATTCAACTAAGGCCATATGAAAAGCTTATACAGTGCTACACTGCTCAAAGCAGTATTATTTGACAGGAAATCAGGCATGACTGGAACGTTGACAGACATTGGGCCATATCCTCAGCTACAGTATTTAGAAAGTTGGTTTAATTGGCCAGCTAGGAATTCTGCCAGCGTGCATAGGGGTTTAGAGATTTCAAAGAGAACTCCTGTGACTTCCCCCTTCTCCAGGTCCCTTGTATCCATGTCACATTGGCGGGATGGTTCAGAGCTCCCAATGTGCTTCTCTGATTCCCAGTTAGCATAACTTTGTAGGCTTATCAGCTGATATAGAATAGAGCAGTCTTGAGGCCGCTTTTCAGCCCCACCCAGAACGTTAAGGCACCAGTCTTTTCCAGTACTTACTAGAATGTTCTGCCTTGTGGCAATCTGGTATTATGTATGCACTATTTGTGGCTTTTCGTACATTCAGCTGGACTGTTTTTTTCCCCTATCTGCCCTCACTTCCTGGCCTCAGCATCTAAAATTTTTTTTCCATTCTATGAATCCACTAGAGGGGAATTAAGGAGATGCTTAATATTTCACATTTAAATCAGATGAGATAAAGACAAAAGCTCTTTGTTTTCCATCTGCAGTCTACGGAAGTTAGTGGGCAACATACTGTTATCATGTATATTATGATTTGATATGCTAAGAGAAATGGAAAATGAATGTAATTCCTCATCCAATGAAAGCAGAAAGAATTCAGGGAACACTTTACACTCAAATATTTTAACCATTTGTGCACAAGAGAGACCAAGAATGAAGTGAAGAAGTATGAGCAGCTATTTTCTTTTGGAAAATTCTGTTGTTTTGCTTCAGTAAAGGATTTTAATATTGTATTCATACCTATGCATTCTATACCTCTGAGCCCTGGTACACTGCTGTGTCACATGGGGATTAGTCCTAGTGCTGTCATCAATGCTAATGTTCAGAACACTAGTTCATACTGAGACTGTGTCCCACGACTTCCTATGGGATTTATCTGATCAGATGCAATATGCAAATATTTCCACATTTTATAAAATGCTACAAAAAGCATCTATCAAATTGCATCATCAATGAACAGCTTTGGCTCAGAATAGGAGAAACACAGTGAATGTATGCCTCTCTCATTCCATCTCCTTCTAACTTTCCAAATAGTAAAATAGAGTTAACATACAAAATATGCTCACCTACAGTAAATGATAGCTAGTCAATTCAGAAGAAGATTAAATAACCAGGATTTTGACCATGCAGTAATACAGACTTGATATAGTGATTCCAGGGAACCAATAAATCTCATACTGTGTGGTAATGTGCAATGAAAAGTTGATTTTTATAATACATTAAAGGGCACAGAGGGGAGGTATAACAGCTTCTTTCTGGAAAATAGTTTACTTTGTATGAATTTGTACTTTTATAACACAGTATAATAAAAAGATAACATTGACTATTAATGTAGGTAGATTCTACATACTTGGATTAAGAAACACATATTACCTGTTTTGTACCATTGCTGTAATTTTTACATCATATATCAGTGTTGAGAAAGAAAGACACTGAAATGGAATGCAGTGATAGACATGACGTGAAAGTGGTTGTAATTGTGAATTAGTCTTTATTTTTTCCTGAATTATATTTTTTTATAGATTAAACTGGAACATGAAGATATGAATCTAATATACATTGCACTGAATTATATGGAATTCTTTTCATTTGCTTTGATTTTTGTTGGCTTTGTCAATGAATTGTACCATATGCCTCTCAAACTGCTGGTTCAATAACATGGATCCCAGGGCCCTAAAATATGGTAGAACCTGGGATGCAATGGCTAATGTCACTCGGGACATCAATAGACATTCCAAACCGTTTAAAAATGTTTATTACAATTTACAGACAGGTACATTCCAATCATCCAAATGTTCCAGGAACTGATGGTCAGAGATCCAACACATTCGATAATTGGAATTTCAGATAAAGGACATTATCTTCTATGTGGATTTCAGACTCTGGGTGGCCAAGATTTCCAAAAATAGCTAACGATTTTGGGTTCACTTCTTGGGTACCAGATTTGAGACACTTAGAGGGAGCCTAATTTGCAGAAAATGCTGAACATCTACTCTGAAAACTCTTTTCAGCATGTCTCGAGTAGTCACACCTTCCGTTTGAAAATCTTGACCATGGTATCTAAATTTCAGAGCATCTGAAATCCAGCTAGTTAGGGTTTGTATTACAAATGTCCTAAAATTACAAAGAAGTGCTTACTCTCTCAGGAAAACAGGAGTTGCCTACTCTGCCTGTAAGATTTATGGAGTGTTTGGATGAAGCTGCAGAGTTTTCCCACGCTCAGGAAGCACTCGAGAGGTGTAATGAATTGTTCTCGTTGTAAAATGAATGTGTATTTCCAAATTTATGTTTTTTCCACACTATGTTGTTTTATTCCCAAAGTGCTTTCCTTTTCTCTGGATTAAAAATAATAATAAAAATGATTTGTGATTATTTTTGAATGATGGACAGAACGTGGAGAGAAATAACTCACTGTTTTGGTACAAAGAAGAGCTCTGCCAAGGATGAAGGCCAAGGCTATAACAGGGTTCAAAAAAGAACTAAATTGGTCCATGGAAGATAGGTTCATCAATGGCTATTAGCCAGGATGGGCACTGATGCAAAACCATGCACTGAAATGCCCTAAAATTCTCATCTGGCTTATGTTGACCAAGGAATGGTTGCATTAGTCCACTTCTAAACAGGAGAAATTAATATTTCATTGCCTCTTCAGTTTCTCTTATGTCCTTAAAAAGCCATCTGGGAACACTCTGGTGAATAATACAATATTACCTTTGGCACTAAACCTCTGACAGACTCTACTTAAAATTATTCCCTACCCAAATAGAGCAATGGAACTCAGCAAATAAAATGGAGACAATATTCAAAATAGCCCTTTTCTCCTAATTATCAAACTTCTCTCTCTCGAGGTAGCTGCTCAAATTGTATGATGCATAATGAGCATTTGGTTTTGGCCACAAGTTTAAGCTTGAACCAATGACCCATTTCCTGTGAAAAGTTGTCTTTAGATAGTATTGTGTCATGAACACAAAAGTCACTTGCACATCGAGGAGGTGATACAATATCTGAAGTCCTGATCCTGCAGTCATATTTGTATGTGGTTGGTAACTGGAGCTGTGTGAATATCTGATTGGAAAAAAAAGTCTTTGGGGTCGATCTGAAACATTTTTTTTTTCAAATTTTTCAGCAAACCATGAATGTTGAAAAAAATTGTTTCAGATTATATGAAATGTTTTGTTCCATTTTTAAAGGGTTTTTTAAACTATTTTTAACCTCTTTTTTTTTTAGTAGAATTGATATTCAAAGCAAAGAAGTTATTTTGAATTGAAAAGCTGAAATGCTTGGTTTAGAAAATGTTGAACCATGTTTACCTTTTTAAATTTTTTTTTTTTAATTCCTCAACTGAAGCAATTGGGCAAACACAAATTTATGAAAAGTCTCGGTTGAACACAAATCTGCAATTTTTAGCAAAACATTTTCACGCAGCTCTATTGGTAACACAAACTTTTAAACACATTCAGCTTTTTATCACAGTCCTAAACCGTTAGCTGTGTTTTAGGTAACCAATTCAAGCTGAGTATGTGAAATTTTTTAGTTATCAATTTAAAGGGCTGTTTCGCTCTGGCATCTACATTATGAAACGGACGTCTTCTTCCATCAGAACTAGCTTTTTTCAGAGCATGAGGTCTGATAAAGCTCTGGTGGTACTTTCCAGCATATATATGTATTTTTAAATTTAAAGGGCTGGTAGCTTGTGTAAGTGGTGAATGAACCTATGATTTATGAATATAACCAAAAAAACAATTTGGGTAAATCTTCCACTGTGGCAAATCCAAGTAATACAGGGCCCTATATTCAGCTGGTGTGAGTAGATGTAGCTCCATTGGTTCAGTTATTCTATTTATTTTGCAGCGGTGGCTTAGGTACGCCAATCGTGGGTTATGGCCGAATTGTGCAAAGTATATAAAAACATATAATAAAGACCCTGCCTCAGATTCCTCTGTGGAACTATGTCAGTTGATACCAGCTGGCCCATAAACTCAGTTGTCCAGTTTAAAATAGCAATGGCAGCTCACTTCTGCAATGATCTCTTTTAGCTGGAGATATAGATGATTTTACACACACACACACACACAAATCCTGTGTAATATAGTAGCTTGTGGAACATCTGGAAATACCATCTAATCCTCTGCCCTTGAAAAAGAATTCTACTACCTTGTTGAGTTAGCCTCAATATCCTATTGGGAGTGAATATAAAAGTAGTTATGAGAGTAGTCCTGGGAGCTGAATCAGTTCTGTGGTACTTAAGAGCAACAATTGGCTCATCACCTTCCCAGTAATGGGGAAGAAATAGAATGGGAAGTCCAAGGTGCTTGCCAAGATACATCTTTAAATAAGAGTCAGAGTTTATAAACCCTTACAAGTTTTCTTGAAGCAGACATACAAAGCAAAGATTTCTTTCACAATGCTGGCTGTGATAGGCAGGGCATTTCTTGAGGGGGTCTAACTCAGACAGTTTCAGAACCTCGCCCCCAACCCCTTTTCAAAGGCCTGTCTGGGTTTTGGTAAGTCTTTGTGGGCAGCGGAGGTTGTCAATTGTTTTCTTCTCCACTTCTCTGTAACAAGTCAGCTCCTTCCGAGGGGCAGCAGCTTTCCTTCTGGTTGCCATCCTTTCCTGTGACCAGCTCTCCTTTTTAAGCTTGCTTCCTGCAGCTGGAGCAGGTTCTGCAGGTGTGTCTGGTAAGGATTGAGCCCAGAAAAGCTTGTTAACCTTCTCCTGATTTGGATGGCAGGGGGATGCCCCATCATGCTGTTCTTCAACTCTTTTTTTTAACCTTACTTGTGTCTCTTTCTACTTGCAATCTTCACCTCTCAGGTCCAAAAACTCAGGGCTACACTCTCAACTGGAATAAATTAAGGTAGCTGCCATGAGTACCCTGATTTACCCCAGCTGAGGATCTGACCCTTTTGTAGCTTAGCCTCAAACACATTAAAGCTCTTTTCTGATATAGCTTCACCATACGATTTCAGGAGGTATCCAAGAGGGTTTGGAGCCAATGGGCCAAATTCATCCCTGGTGTAATACAGATAAACAGCATTGCATCCGGGATTAAGTTGATCCATTGTCTCTAGGGTTACTTTGCCAGCAGAATCGGAAATACACTTAAAAACTAAAAGCCAACCTGTTATTTATTTCCCTTTTACATCCCTATAATCAGTTGGAAATTGACCCTCTCTCTTAAAGAGAATGTTACCTGTCAGTCCTTAAGTATCTGCTATTTATTTCACTAGACAATACAATCTAGTTTCATATAGTGTCCTTCAGCATCACTGAATGCTGTATGGAGAGGAAAATGCTGCACAGAAGTGTTGTCAATGACTCTTGTATGAGTAGAAAGGGAAAAATGCTGCACAGGGATGGACTGTCATGAAGAAGAGTTGGAATGTAAATGTCGTAATGTGATGTAATTTGGGATGAAAGTTTAAGGGGTTGGTGGGGAACGGGGTCTAGACCGAAGTGAACAGGAGGGGTGTATGGCAGGGCGGGAAGAGAGAAAGTGACTCGAGACTTCTATATTGATGGGGCAGTCCAAGTGTGAAGAGCTGCTTTGGGAATATAGAGCGGAGCTATTCTCAGTGAGGGACTGGATCCCATTCCCAGTTAAATTCGTGGAGGTAAGGTGTAACACCAAACAACTGATGGAGTTACACTGGGGTAAGAGCAAAATCAAGGCCTACATTTTGAGAAATACCTACTACCCAGAAAAAAAGGGGACTTTTGATAGCCAAAACTGGAACGCAGCAACTGTAGAAGAAGAAGAAGAAAACAGCTTATCCATCCACCACTGCAACCAGCACCCTGTTCACTCCATAAAATACAAGCCTGACATTTCAAGCATCCTTTTGCTCTTTTTTCCTCTGAATACTCATAGAGCTCAAAATCAGAATCCCTGAAGTTTTGAGCTCTATTAGTATTCAGAGGAAAAAAGAGCATGCTTGCTTGCACACGTGGATTGGTGCCTTGACCAGCTGACAAGCAGATGTTTATCTGTGCAGGACTCTATATGAAAGGTGGCCAAATGCAGGGTAAATCTCCACTATGTGGTGTGTCACTGCAGTTTCCAAGAGAAAGGACGTGATATTAACCTACAACAAAGAACCAGGACTATAAGAACCCAAGATATGCAGATATTAACATACAGTAAGTATGGAAAATTTAACATGCCTGCGCTCAGAAAGTTCATATAGAACATTCCAGTGGGATGCCCCCGCAATGAATACAGAACTGGACTTTTCCATTTATAAAGTGCTCAAGTCACACTCTCCTAGCCTGACACAAGTGGAGCACCATGATCGCCTTCTATTCATAATAAGGTAATTTATAAGTAAACGATAACTTCATTACCATGTACTAGTATAAAATAGCAAGGGATGCTGCCATTGAGATAAAAAGGCAGACAAATGCTGACAGAGAAAGACTCAATGTAACATAGTAATTAATACATGAAGCGCTTAACTTAATATTCCATGGCATACTTTACTGATGCTTTGTCAGGAGCATTGACAAGCAGATTTGTAATAAGTGGTAGTAGCATATGTTTCATCAAACTGGCCACATACCTGCTCCTGTAGATATTCAAAAATACAGATTCCCACACAATTGTGTCACAAAAGCTCTATGGATCAGATTCTCAGCTGGCAAAATCAGTGTTGCTCCTTAAGCTGACTGAGTTATTTGGTTCTGCTCACACTAGAAAGTATGAACTATTTGCTGAACTTGGTTTCCTTGGGAATGTTTTGGTCTCTTAGGGGCATCTGTGTGTAGATGCAATAAAGACACATGCATTCAACTGCTACCAGCCACACTTCTTTTTTCAAGTTGAAATGAGCTGCCTTTTGCAATAACCATTCCACTTAACATTTTTTTCTAACATCTACAGAAATACTCAAGATTAACCCATTTTAAGTGACATTTATTTATTTTTAAATGGATGGCTCATGCCATAGTTCTTTGTAACTGCATGATGAGTTTTATAAAAAACCCAGTCAGCCAGAATCTTTAACCTGATTTGTAGCTAATTAGGGAGCCAGTGAAAGAAATTAGCAAGAGGCATGAGTATTTCGAGGGTCACAGATGAGGTGGCAAAGTGAGCGTCCAGAAGGCCTGCTAATAGAGATGCGAAAGGAAGATCTTGAGAGAAAGCCAGCGAGTGAGCCAGGAGAGTGAGGAGGATAGTGGGGGGCTGTATGGGCCATGTTGAGACCATCCATCAATCTCCTTTCTTCAGAGAAAGAATATTTACATGGTTTGTGGAAACATGCTTACCCAACCTTTGCCAAATCATAAAAGATATTTAGTTGAGTTCAGGGTGAAGTTTTGAGTCCGTTCTCCCATCACTAGTTATATGGCACTGGCACAGGCCAGCTGGCCCTTTAAGGCAAGCGTGGCTCAGCATGACCCATGACTTAGAAGTTACTCCAAAAGGGGTTTGAACTTGTGACGTGGCTGGAAGATTGAGCCACAGAAGACCTGGCAAAAGGCAGACAGCCTGCAGGAAATCCTGGAGCCAAGGATGCCAGCAAAATTATACACCGAGGCAATGGGGTGCTCCAAGAGTGAGTGTGTCCCACCAAATAGAGGTATCAGAACTGGGCTCTGAGTGGCCCCTGGAATAAGGGGAAAGAGGGAACAGTTACAAATGGGGGATGGAGCCGAAATACATGGAAGTCATTTTTGCCAGGAGAATTTCTTCTCTTCCAAGCCAATCTGTGGGGGCACAGATGTGGTTGCCAGAGTTCCTGCCCCAGCTGCCGGAATAGGTAATTTATCCATCAAAATGGATCCTGGAAGTCCTCTGACAAATCCAGGAGACCCAATGAAAACAGAAGGATCTGAAGCTGGATTTACTGAGGCAACTGGCCTGGGTAGAGGAGCAGCAACAAACCATGTTGGAGATCCTGTGTAAGGAAACTGTCATCAGCTGTTGGGGCCAGAGAAGAAAAAGCGAGTTGGGCCCCAGGAAGCCCACTTAAGGGTGTGTTACCTATGGGGAGAAATAGGTCACATAAGAAGAGTTTGCCCATATGTAAAGTGGGACATAAAACCTTACTGTGCGGGACAGACTGCAGGCAAAACTGCAGGGACTCAGTCTCGTGTCAAGGCATAGACATCAGGTGAGTGTTTGGAGTGTGAGGAGCTTGGATACTGGAAAAGGGGCTACCCTTGTAAGACACCAAGAGGCCACAATGGGTAAAGTGGCAACAAAAATGGAGAGGAGGGACTGGCCCGCATCACAAAAGTTAAGGGTGCCAGTGGAGTTCAGGTAATGGAAGCCCTTTCACTTACACACCTGATTCCCTCAGGAGCAGGCCAGAGGGAACAGTGTGACAAAAGTGACACTATGGAGCTACCACATCAAAGACTGCTGGGTTTAAATCCTGGGCCATAGGGCTCTCAGTAACCAGCTATTTGGGGACCTGCTTGCAGTTTCCAAAATAGAAGCTGAACTCTGACATAGGACATCAATCCTGGAGTCCAATTGGCAGAACACTGGGGGTCCTGATTGGGTCCCAGCTTCTAGATAAACCCAGCACAGGAACAGGAAGTTGTTTGTGCACCTGGAATTTCCCTACTTAGGATTACTTACAATGCCTGCTCCTTGCTACTCATCTTCTGGTAACCTGACCCTGCCTGCCTAAAACCTGACTCCCGGTTTGTTCTCTGGCCTCTCTTGGTCTCTGATCTTTTGGTAACCTGGTCCCGCCTGCCTACTAACACCTTTACCTTCACCGCCCAGCCCTGCAAACTATGATCCTTAGACACTGCACTCAACCCCCATCGCCATGCATTTTAGCCAGCCTGAAGTGCAGCACTCATTGCACGGCACTCCAGACAGGAAGGCTAAATATAACAGAACATATGCAAATCTGTGATTTTTCTGTTCCCCACCCCATCCCCTTACTTCCTCCCACACCACACAGATGTGTCATGCCATGCGTATTTCTTTAGGAGTTGCGTGGGGGGAGTTGTTTTTTTTCAATAAATGAATTTTTTTGGTTTTGGAAAAAAAAAACCCATATCTGAATCAGGGGACAGGCAGGGGAGGAAAGGTGGAGGAGTTGCACTATATGTAAGAGAGCAGTTTGATTGCTCAGCGCTCTAGTATGAAACTGGAGAAAAGCCTGTTGAGAGTATTTGGGTTAAGTTTAGAAGTGAGAGCAACAAGTGTGATGTCATGGTGGGCATGTGCTATAGACCACGGGACCAGGAGGATGAGGTAGATGAGGCTTTCTTCAGACAATTAACTGAAGTTTCCAGGTTCTGGAACAGGCCCTGGTTCTAATGGGGAACTTCAATCACCCTGACATCTGATGGGAGAGCAATACAGCATGCACAGACAATCCAGGAAGTTTTGGGAGATAGAATGGGACAATCCCTGGTGCAACTACTGGAGGAACCAACTAGGGGCTGTGCTCCTCTTGACCTGCTGCTCATAAACAGGGAAGAATTGGTAGGAAAAGTAGAAGTGGGTGGCAACCAGGGAAGCAGTGACGGTGAGATGGTTGAGTTCAGGATCCTCACAAAAGGAGGAAAGGAGAGTAGCAAAATATGGACCCTGGACTTGAGAAAAGCAGCCTTAGACTCTGTAGGGAACTGATGGGCAGAATCCCCTGGGAGGCTAATATGTGGGGGAAAGGAGTCCAGGAAAGCTGGCTGTATTTTAAAAAAGCCTTATTGAGGGCTGAGGAACAAACCATCCCGATGTGCAGAAAGAATAGCAAATATGGCAGGCGACCAGCTTGGCTTAACAGTGAAATCTTCGGTGAGCTTAAACACAAAAAAGAAGCTTAGAAGAAGTGGAAACTTGGTCAGATGACTAGGCAGGAGTATAAAAATATTGCTCGAGCATGCAGAGGTGTAATCAGGAAGGCCAAAATACAGTTGTAGTTGCAACTAGCAAGGGATGTGAAAGGTAACAAGAAGGGTTTCTACAGGTATGTTAGCAACAAGAAGAAGGTCAGGGAAAGCGTGGGACGCTTAATGAGTGGGGGAGGCAACCTAGTGACAGATGATGTGGAAAAAGCTGAAGTACTCAATGCTTTTTTTGCCTCGGTCTTCACAGACAAGATTAGCTCCCACACTGCTGTCCTGGGCAACATAGTATGGGGAGGAGATGAGCAGCCCACAGTGTTGAAAGAACAGGTTATGGATTATTTAGAAGAGCTGGACATGCACATGGACATGGCTCCAGATCTAATGAATCCGAAGGTGCTAAGGGAATTGGCTGATGTGATTGCAGAGCCATTGGCCATTATCTTTGAAAACTCGTGGTGATTGGGGGAGGTCCCGGACAATTAGAAAAAGGCAAATGTAGTGCCCATCTTTAAAAAAGGAAAGAAGGAGAACCTGGGGAAACTATGGACTGGTCAGCCTCACCTCAGTCCCTGGAAAAATCATGGAGCAGGTCCTCAAGGAAACCATTATGATGCACTTTGAGGAGAGGAAGGTGATCAGGAACAGTCAACATGGATTCACCAAGGATAAGTCATGCCTGACCAACCTGATTGCCTTCTATCATGAGATAACTGGCTCTGTGGATGAGGGGAAAGCAGTGGATGTGGTATATCTTGACTGTAGCAAAGTTTTCAATACGTTCTCCCACAGTATTCTTGCCAGCAAGTTAAAAAAGTATGAAGTGGATGAATGGACTATAAGGTGGATAGAAAGCTGGCTAGATTGTTGGGCTCAACGGGTAGTGATCAACGGCTCGATGTCTATTTGGCAGCTGGTATCAAGCAGAGTGCCCCAGGGGTCGGTCCTGGAGCTGGTTTTGTTCAATATCTTTATTAGTGCTCTAGATGATGGGATAGATTAGCTGGTGTTGGTCCTGCTTTGAGCAGGGGGTTGGACTAGATGACCTCCTGAGGTCTCTTCCAACCCTAATCTTCTATGATTCTATTATCTCAGTTTTGCCCTCTGGCTTGTGTTGGACTCTAATCTCCTGGTATCTGACCTGGCTTGGCTTCTGCTCTGACCACTAGGTCAGACCACCCATACCCCAGTCATGCCATAAAGTGGGCCAATATTGTGACAGAAATAGGTACCAAACAATACACGGTGAGGACTCAGACCGCTCAGCACATAGGAAGAAGGACAGATTGGTGAACATATATTGACCTGAGGTAGCAAGATGAAGAATGGACATAAAGCCAGACAAAAACGTTGGGGCTCTGGGTGGCGTAAGCTGAAGATGAGCAAGAGAGGCTGGCAGTGGCACCGGGGGCTCCCGTGAGAGAAAAGTAGGTGGGCAGTCTGGAGAGAACCTTTTGAGGATGAGAGGGTGTAGCTTCCCATGTGTATGAAAATCATCCAGCGGGATAGGATTTAGAGGGTGATGCTTGTCCTGGGACTGGGCAAGAGTTACAAGGGGTGAGAGGGAAATGTCACAGGCTGGCTGGCCCTTTAAGGCAAGTTGGGCTTAACCTGACTCAGTGAGATGCACACAATTCTACCAAATAAAATACATTTCCAAACTGCATTAAGAATCAAGTCACGTATGTCTCCAGTGGCAAGTGTCAGAGAGTACAGTGATAGCCAATAACATATGTTGCTTTTAGAAAGGCCTTGCTTGTGGCAGGTGATTATTGCACTCTAATACCTAAAGGGCTCACTGACCAATCATCCATTTGATGAAGTCTGAGTGACTCATGCGGAATCTCTTTGGAAGGTGCTTATATGGCTCTTGATACCATAATAGCTCAACACCTCACAGTTTATCTTCACAACAATCCTATGACACAGGGAAGTGCTATTATCCTCAGTTTACAGATGGGGAGCAGAGGCATAGTGAGACTAGGACACTTACCCAAACTCACAGAGGAAGTATGTGGCAGAGCAGGGACTGGAAGCCCAGTCTTTGGTGTTGTAGGCTAGAGCCCTATCCACTAGACCATCCTTGCCAAGCCTATCAGCACAGAAATTCTACCAGATCTAATATTTGAACTTGAAGGATGCAGTTGCACACATCTTTTCCAAAAGGACATTAGGTGAAAGCTAACAATTCTTTCCCTTAGCCGTTGATACTGTACTTTGAATAAATCTTTATAGTCAGTAATAGGCAAGAACCTAAGCAATATCATATTTGATCTGCCCAGGAATAAATCACTTAATCATGACATACCATTCATAACTTGATCCATCGATTCACCTTTAGATAAGACAAGATCAGTAGAAAAAAATGATAAAGCTTCTTGCCCTCAGGAGAAAGAAGCTTAAACAACAAATTCATCTTCATATCTGACCTCATGAAATTCAAAGTAGAAAGGATTGTCAGAGCAGGAATAGACTTCAGAGCTCTCAGTGATGCTGGTGTAAATCCAAAGCAATTCCATTGACTTCAAAATGAATAGGTGAAGACAATGGAATTACTCTGGAGTTGCAGCTCGGAGCAGAACTTGACCATTAAGGAGAAGACTTGCATTAAATGTATACAACATTGAATTATGTGATTCTAATATGTCACAAGATCACATATGATGGGATCAAATTCTGCACTCAGTGATACCACTGTGAATTTGGTGAAATGCCAGAGATTTCCCAGTCAGAACCTTCCCTCAAATTGAACCAAATCAATAACTTCCTTGAGTTTCAGCACTAGTTCAGGTAATTCTACCCTGCATTCTCACCTGTTTTACTGGCAGGATTTCATATCAGTTGTGCTCCTCTTTTTGGGAATGTCCATGATCGTGGCTTGGCCAGAATGCATAAACATTTTGGCAAAACAGTACCAGAGAAGTCCAAGAGCATCTAAGTTTTCAGTAGGGCAGCAGCAATCCTAGCATTCCCACCTATTGTTGCTGAGAGGTTCTCCACACTCCTGTTAATGGACTCATGGCCAATGCTTCCCTAAAAAGTGCTACTTCTGGCTATCCACCACCTTCTGACAAAAGGAAGTCTTAGGAGGAAATTCATCAAAATTCTCAGATAGGCTGTTGTCACGGGCACTGGGTAAACTGCCCTTTCTGTTGGACCCTCAGCCAGTCTCCCAGTACACCCTTTTCAAGTGACAGGCCCATGCCTCCACTTTTCTGTGTGAGTGGGACTCCATGATCCAAACACTCTCTGATTAGGTCTCCAAGTTACACCCCCTGATTGCTAATTCTGAGATTTGCAACCTGCAAGAATTTTATTTCAGGAGCCTGTGGACAGTAACAGCATGCATTGACACTGAAGCAGCTTCTCCAAAACAAAGTACGATTTATTTACCCAAAAGTACACAGCACTCTGAAAAAATGGAGCGAACATAGCAAAAGACCTATACACAAACTGCCTTACCTATACTTGGCATGCCCCTCAAGCCCCTAAGCAGATAGAATTTAGCTTTGAAGCCCCCTCTCCTCTTTGGTACGAAGTTGCAGACTGCTTGTTACAGACTCTGACTGTCCATTCGCCTGCCACAGCTGACCTCCCACTCCTGCAGGACAGATCTTTTTACTGATCAGTATCTTTTGATTTCCCCGGTATCAACCTTGGCAAAATAGCTATGTAATGAGGGCTGAGGAGTTCTTCTTCACAGCTGTTTACTGGGCTGCTGGGTTTGTCGGGATTCTCCATAGATTCCAAGATCAGAAGGGACCACTGTGATCATCTAGTCTGCTCGCCTATATAACCTAGGCTATAGAACTCCTCCCAAAGTAACTTGGACAGCATGTCTTTTAGCAAAACATCCCATCTAGATTTTCAAAATTGGCATTGATGGAGAATCCACCACAACCTTTTGTAAATTGTGCCAATGGTTAATTACCTTCATGGTCAAAAGGTTAGTTATGCCTTAATCTAGCTAGCCATTGGATTATGTCTTTCTCTGCTAGATTGAAAAGCCCATTATTAAATATTTGTTTCCCATGTGTAGATGCTTATAAACTTAATCAAGTCACTCTTAACCTTCTCTTTGTTAAGCTAACTAGATTGGGCTCGTTGAGCCTATCGTTAAAAGGCATGTTTTCCAATCCCTTAATCTTGTCTGAACCCTCTCAAATTTATCAAATTCCTTCTTGAATTGTGGGCACCAGAACTCACACAATATTCTAGCAGTGGGTGCACCAGTGCAAAATACAGAGGTAAAAATAACCTTTCAATATTTCCCTCTTTATCTATCCAAGGAGCAGTTTAGGTTTTTTGGCCCCACAATCACACTGGGAATTCATGTTCAGCTGATTATCCTCCATGATCCCCGCCCAAATCTTTTTCAAAGTCACTGCTTCCCAGGATAGAGTCCCCGACCCTGTAAGTATAATCTACATTCTTTGTTCCTATATGTATAAATTTTCATTTAGCCATATTAAAATTTATATTGTTTGCTTGCTCCCAGTTAACCAAGAAATCCAGATCACTCTAGCAGTGACTTGTCCTTTTCATTATTTACCATTCCCCCAATATTTGTGTCATCTGCACACTTTGTTATTAGGGTCAATAGGCCATTGTTCCCTTTCCTGCTTGAGTCCTCTTTTTATCTAATCCCCTAACAATTTACTCATCATAACCATGCAGAAGCATGCACAATATTCATAAAAAAATGTACAGCTATTTCCCAGGTCTCCACAGCCCCAATCCGTCAAAGAACTAAATATGAGTGTATCTTTATGCACATGTGTAGTTCCACTACGCATGCTCGTGAAGCTATTAATGCGACTGATCATGGTTTTAAAGTTACACTTGTGCTTAAGTGCCTGTCTGGATCAGGACCCTAGTTTATCTATGATTCAGATAAGCTTCTGTACATGTAAGTGATGCTCTAAACTGAAGCAAGCCTCCAAGACTTTAGAACTTGGGCCCTATTTTTGTGTTGTAGCCCAGCTAAATTTAAGTCCCAGTGCTGAGCATTACTGAGTGTCCTTATAGATTCATAGTTTCATAGATATTAAGGTCAGAAGGGACCATTATGATCATCTAGTCTGACTTCCTGCACAATGGAGGCCACAGAATCTCACCCACCCACTCCTGCGATAAACCTCTCACCTATGTCTGAGCTATTGAGGTCCTCAAATCATGGTTTAAAGACTTCAAGGTGCAGAGAATCCTCCAGCAAGTGACCCGTGCCCCATGCTACAGAGGACGGCGAAAACCCTGCCAGGGTCTCTTCCAATCTGCCCTGGGGGAAAATTCCTTCCCGACCCCAAATATGGCTATCAGCTGAACCCTGAGCATATGGGCAAGATTCACCAGCCAGATAACCAGGAAAGAATTCTCTGTAGTAACTCAGATCCCACTCCATCTAACATCCCAGATAGGTCTTTTGCCCCCACTGCTTCCCTTGGAAGGCTATTCCAAAACTTAAATCCTCTGATGGTTAGAAACCTTCGTCACGCAGTAAAGGTAAGCACACTCAGCACCATGCACATAGGCCCTTTAGAATCGGAGCACAATTTTTAATGGTATTAAAAAGCTGTTGAAATGCTGACGTAATGAAACTTGGTGTAACTGGGTGAAATCAGGAGCACATGTTGATAGTGTGGCTTGGAGATCATGTAAAACACCAAGATGATTTTTTTAAAGAGAGTGTGTGTCTGTGTGGAGGAAACAAGTATCTTAGTATTTTATATTACAGCCCATCATATGAAACACTAGACTACCACACCACATGACACAATTATAAGTGTGAGCTTAAAGGTCCTTGAATACAGTGAATTTACCCTTCATTTCATTCGAGCATCTGTGGTAAATAACTTGGTGCTGATTTCACATTTCCAGTGTTCAATAGCCTTTAAAATTTCTCAATTATTTGGTCTGTGGTTGTGCTTTAGGCAGTAGAGTAAAACATAGAAATATACTAGTTCAAAGGCTTTTAATGGTCTTTTCTTATATCACAATACTCACAAAGTGAACCACCTGGGCTGTTTTTTGGCTTAGCAGTATATATTTACTTATTTTTACAGATTTTTTTAGCCCATTTAAAAGAGAAGCAAAGTAAATTTCATCGAAGTCACGAACATAAGCATAGCATCACACACAAAAAATTGAACCACAAGGATAGCCTTATAAGAAAGTCCAAGTTTTAGAGTTCCTTTTTTATTCATTACATTTGCTTTTGTACTCTCACAACAAAATGCTTTAGAGCAATTAACAACACAGGTAATAAAGCAGGGACACTCATGACATGCCCAAAGCTAGAGGAATAACACACATGTTTTCTTTAACAATTTAAATCATATTACCTTTCAACTTTTTCTTTTTTCCCCAGTCTAATGGAATGGGTCTTGGGTGGGTCTAATATGATTTCTTTCATCCCATACAGTCACAACAAATACAAGATT
The DNA here is from genome assembly GCF_965140235.1 of Caretta caretta. Lineage (NCBI taxonomy): Eukaryota > Metazoa > Chordata > Testudines > Cheloniidae > Caretta > Caretta caretta. The sequence continues at coordinate 13,464,061 of NC_134214.1, read as the reverse complement.
CTTCTGTAATGTGGTTACCCATTACAAAAAAACATATTCACCTAAGAGGTGCCCATCTGTATTTCATAAGCCTTCAATCATCTCAGTTCAAGAGCTTACAAAAATATATTTTCTTTAGTTCCGGGGAAAAAGGGTTGGCTAAAGTCAAGCATTGTAGGGTGAAGTGCTATCCACAGCTCCCCAAAAGGCTTTTTTCAATGCACCTCAGTCCTGACTTGCACCGTCCAGACAATTCCAAGCAAAGGCCACCAGGTATGGTCAAAACAAGCACTTCTTATTCATTTTAGTATCCTACTCTGTATCCCCTTTCTACTTTGCATAAGCATCACATAGTTCTATATAAAAACCTCTCCTAATTAATTCACAACATTTGGCAACCTTGTAGATTTCTGGTTCATAGTACTCTCTACTCCGATTTGGAGATATGTGTATGTCCTGAAATATCACCAATGTGGTCCTAAGCCTTTCATTTAATATATTTTTTTCCTTAGCATTCAGAATTTGTTCAGTTAAATTTTAATTTAGCACAATTTTAAAAAATTCCGATTAAATCAAAGAAATCCATGTATTGATTACCTGACTTCAGAAACGTACCACAATTGCTTTTCAGTTCACTTATTGTATTTGAACCACTGATAAAAATAGGTGTTAAAGATCAAACATTTAATAGTGATTTTTAAACATTCTCAATACCAAGCATAATAATTCACTGTTAAAAGGAAAAGGATAACATGTTATAAACACCCTTATCTATGCCTTAAATTCTTGAGTGAGTAAGATCATGGTGCAAAGGTAGGAATATATCATTCAACATGACTGGCTAGATTTCCCCTGATTGCTGCTAAGTACAGAAAATATTAATACCAATCCATGGTGCTCAATATACAAGGTCAAACTTATTCTGCAACAACAACCATATTAATGTTAATGGAAGTTCTGTGCATGGCAAGAGGGGAAAATATCACCCCATTAATATAAGTCCAAAAAATCAACAGCTATCTTTCTCCAGGTAATTCTAGTGTGTGTTCAGTTTTAAAGGCTGCCAAACCCTTTGATTTTTTTTTCTTACTGAAGGGCAGAAAAGCCATTTAGAAACAAAGATAGTTTGAGCATCTATAATTGACTCTAAATACTTGAAAGCATGAAACCATTGGAAAAGATTAGTGTCAAGGCAAAGAAAAAGGGGGGCAGAGGTATAATATTCTCTCACATTTACAGAAAATGATTGACTAATATCCGAGTAGGACGTTAAAGACCAAGGTGCCATGATCAGCAGAAAGTGGATGTACAGGGTGCAAGAAGCCTGGGTGCATAGTCAAGCTCACCTTCCCTCCTTCTGCCTCACCCCCATGCCCAAGAATGGGAAAGAGGTTGCCAACTTGGCCAGGTCTGGACTTCCCCCAACAGAACCTACTCTTTCCAGTGAATGATTAAATCTCCCAACAAAACAAATTGTTAGTGACCTTTTACCCTTCTTACTGAATATGCAGATTCTGCAGTGGGAGTATCTCCTATTGATCACCAAGGTGAAAATTCATTCAGAGACAAAAGATAAAATCCTAGCTCCATTGATGTCAATGGTAAAACTTGCATTGACTTCAATAGGGCCTGGATTTCATTCCGAGCCCACTTAAAGTTGTACATACCTTAGCAGTGGAGAAGCTTCTCATTAAAGGGAGAGGACATGGCCAAACTCACTTTGTGAGGTGAAAGGTAACCTGTGCACAGCCAAGCAGAACTCAAAAAATTAACATAACAAACACATGGGCAATGCTGAAAAACTCATTATAAATTATTCAGATTATAAAAATGCCTATAAATTCTAACTGTGGTCAGACACCTATTGTGTTAGGTGCTGTACAAACACATTGCAAGAGACAGTCTCTGCTCCAAATTGCTTACGGTCTAAATAGCAAGACAGACAAAGAATGGGAGGAGAAACAGAGGCACGGAGAGATTAAATGATGTGACCCTACGAAAGAAAAAAATGGAGTCATACTAAATGTCAAAATCATCTGTTCCCCTAGTTTCTTTCTCTGCATGGGTTAATATGCTTTTGAATAATAGGTATTACAATATAATATGCATCTGTTTATTCAATAAGACACCCATTGTTTTGATCTTATCACTGGGAATACTTTGAAAGACAAGGTGGGTGAGGTAATATCTTTTATTGGATCTTGCAGTATTATTGGCTCTTCCTGCTAATGGAGAAATGATTAAATGTTTGTTTCACATCTGGTCATATTAAGAATATGGTGACAGCAAATATGACAAAGTGGTAATTAGGAAATTAAATGGTCTTTAGTTGAGTGTAGCTCAGTTATTATATGTCTGAGAGCCAACTTTTTTTTAAATCAATTTGAAAGTTGATGTAGCAAAAACGTTGTAGCAAACCCCACTATGTTTAGTATGGGGTATAAAGTCCGCTGCCAGAAAAAACAGAAAAGATGTTGTAAAAAGAGTAGGGAAAGGGTCAGTGACAGATTATTGATAGCCTCTGGAGCTAGTGCATACCCCTTTCTGCACATCTGATCCAGAGTAAAATTTTCATATGTGATTTAAGGGGTTTAAGGCTTGTCTAGAGTGTGAGTTAATGTGCAGCGAGCTGGGCTGGGAACCTACAGCACACCAATGTTCTGCTTATCAGCTGTCTCTGTGGATGCCGCTACTGTGCACGAAAAGTTCTGTCCTGAGCGTCAGTGTGCTCCACTTTGAAATGGGAGTAGGTCAGTGTGCACTGGGGATCTGTAAGTGCATGGTGGCAGGGTCCACATGGCCAGTTAGAGTGCAGCATGCTAATGCATTGTAGATTTGCACCGCAGCTTGCTGCACATTAACTCTCCGTCTAGACAAGCTTTTAGTCTCATTTTCAAAGGTGATGTAGGCTTCAAGTCTCATTCAAAATCCAACGTACCCTAGGCTCTGACGTGCCCACAGTTACATCTACACTACAGCACTTACAACGGCGCAGCAGCACTGCTGTAGTGGAGATGCTCTACAGGAGGGAGAGAACCCTCCTATAGGTGTAATACCGCCTGCGTCCATGAGAGGCAGTAGCTTTGTTAGCAGGAGAAGCTCTCATGCCAACATAGCACTGTCTACACAGGCATTTAGGTCGGTGTAACTTATATTACTTAGGGGTATGGATAGTTCATACCCCTGAGCGAAGTAAGCCATACCAAAGTAACCAGTAGTGTAGATAAGGTCTAAGTTTTCTTTCAAAATGACATGTAGGGTTGTAAATCAGTTAAATGCTTTAAAAAAAATTTACTCTTCGTCTTTTTTTTTCTACTCCAAGCCTTTCATTCACCCAACACTGCCAGCTTTGACGTTCGTTTGTCTGCTTCTCCCAAAGTGTTTCAGTCCCTTTCTCCACAGCATCCCATATGAATGGAATGTCCTTCCTAATTGTATTTTGCCAGGTCAGTTCTCTCATGCCAGGCTTACTTTTTTCATAATGTCTGTAAGAAATGAATAAGAATAATTATGTATTAAAAGCAACAACAAGTTAGGGGTTCTGTTGAAGAGATAGACCTAACTAAGTAACCACATGATCTCATTGCACCTCCTATTATTTAGACACTTCTCACATCATGTCTAAAATGGGATGGGATGCTCATTGGGAAAAGAACGGCTTCATTCATTCTTTTTTAAAAAAAAAAATCTGTAAAGTTCCTTTTATAATTTTGGGTCACTAAAACTATGACTGATAACTAAAATTAAAACACCTGGGAATGTTTCCAATCCTATGATACATGCTGATTTAAAACATTTCAGGCAAACAAGAGCCCTATAAACAAAAACATGAAGTAAATACAAGCAAATGGGAACATTTAAACTCTTATGATGTGAATAATTCTGAATTGCTATAATGGCCTGTGTCCCAAAGATACATGCCTGAGCTGTTACCAAGATGCATGGATCTATTTTTTTATTATGTAATAATAATACCTTATATAGTGCTTTTTCATCAGTAGATCTCAACCTTCTTTACAAACAAGGTGAATATCATTATCCCCATTTTACAGACGTGGAGACTGAAGCACAGAGAGATGAAGCGACTTGCCTAAAGTCACTCAGCAGGCCAATGGCTGAGTCAGGAATAGTCCCAGTCCAGAGAGCTGTGCACTAGGACACACCGCCTCCCTATATAGCACTATGCATGTGCATGGTGATTAATAGAGCCTGTCCCAAGGAGCTTACAGCCCAAGGGCTTGATCTCACCTTGAAGCCAGATGAGCTGCTTGTGCACCTAAGGCTTGCCTGTGTGAAAAAGACATGCAGGAGTGCGCTGTAGACACAGGGGCTCCCTGGCTCCCTGGGGGTGCAGGATTCTGCCCATGTGCCTTTTTGTAGAATTGGGGCCTAAGTTAAGACAGGACATGAGGTATTAGAAAACAGCAGGAGGAGATGGGGGGAGGCGGAAGAGCAAGAATGGGGTAAGGCTGCATTTGTTGGGTGCTTGATGTATAGATCTAGGGGACCATCCTCAGCTGGTGTACAATGTCATACTTCCACTGACTTCCCTGGAGCTCTGACAGTCTACACCAGCTGAAGATCTTCCCTCTGGAGCCTACAATGGATTGGGCTTTTTGAGTAGCAAGTGTAAATACTTTACTTTTTTTCTATTTAGTTTCCCATACCAGGCCCATCACTGATATCTGAGCATCTGTACACACATGATTTTTAAGGTAAAAATTTTGACTATTATATTTAAAAAAATATTTGTAGGTGCCAAGGCTATCTGGTTTTTTCAAGCTTTTCCTGGTTTGCTGTAGATTTTGATAGACAATTAATCAATCAGCCGGTACAGATTATATCACATATTCTTGCATGCTGAAATGGCAAGATTTAGTCCTTTTCTTGTTGTTTGTCTTCATTAAAACACAATATTTTTCCTCCTCTCTTCTCCAAAATTATTAATACAGCCATTTTCTTGATACGTTTAGACCAAATATATAAGAACAAAGTCTTCTGTGTCTAATTTAGAGTTTGTATTTTATGCTTGCTGTTAGTGTTCCCTACAGTGTGTTCAATAAAACTAACAAAGCAACTGTCTGCTTTTTTAAAGAAATGTTCCTTTGCACAAAAATCTACCTCAAAACCCTTTTGTGTGGAGACAAGAAGAGGAATAGCAATTAGACAGCTGAAATTCCTGTAAATATTTTGTATTAAATCCACAGGCTTTTTTGGGGATGGTGGAAGGAGTGAAAAAGAAAAACAAAAGTTATTTAAACCATTCTCCTGAAAAGTTATCAGTCTTAAAGTCACTTTAAATGTACTTTTCATTACCCTGGCATTATCCATAGACAATTCATTCTGTAGTTGATAAGGATTCTTTAATCCTTAATATGACAGCCTGTAGGTAAGGATCCTTTCCACTCCATGTTCAGAATGTGTGGTAACATTGACATCAAATTACGACACATTTTGGGTTACTAAGATAAACAAAAGGGAAATTAACTGCTCAATTAATTCACAAATCATTCTGCATAAATTTAGAAAAGAATCATTACTGCATTCTCCTGCATTTGATTTTATTGTAATAAATAACTACATCTCAGACACTGCAAAAGAAAAATGCTGCATCAAATTAAAGTATTTACTGAACTCATCAGAAGATTGATGAGACAGAAAATGTCAGGGGTGCAATGGATGTTGATGGGAATTGAAATTCCTAGCTGCCTAGGTAAGACTTAGGCATTACCAATTTTCAGGAGGATAATGGCACATGATCTGCAGCCAAACCACCTTCTGCTGTGATCCTGTTATACCTTGCAAGCTTATGCCTTGGCAATGGTTAGATGGGAGACCTCCAGAAAAACCTAGGTGCTCCAAAAAAATGGCCCTGGAAAGTACTGAACTAATATGCCAGCATGATGCTAAGCTGGCATTGTGTGTCTGGAGGTGCTATCTTTCTACTGAGCTATAAAACCAAGGTCCTTTTCATGTATGGTCATTCAGTTTTTCCTAACACGAGGAGTGTTGCCCTAATTTCTTTTTACAGTTTCAGTTGGGTATATGATACCTTTCTGGCTGTAGAATGTTGTCACTGTTAAACCATGTTGTATTTGCAAAGGGAGCTGTATTCCACTGATGGATGAAAAAATAGTTCATACATCATTTTAAGTTTATGAAGCCCTTGAGATCTTTTGGTATGAAAGGCACAATCCTATGTAAATGCACGATATTTTGTTTATTAGCTGGATTTGCCTTATTAGCATTCAGCTCTAGTGGCTTATAACACAAAGACAGACAAATAAAGAAAAGGAAAGCAGTGAGAAAAGTACTTTTATATCTGTTCTGTATTCAGTTTGTCTCTCGCTTCAATACTTTCAATGTAACCTATTCCATTTAACTAGCATGTAGCTTACTCTTAGATTTGGAAGGATAAGATTGTTATTGGTGAATGTCAGTAAAGTCAATTTCACAGTCCTCCCACAAAAAGACAAAAATATTTCCATCGATGATGATCTAATTTTTACAGAGAGGCAAATTTTTTTAAAAAATGCTGCTTGAGAACTTATTAGACTTGATTAAAGTATATTTGCTTTGTACATTTTGACATGTGATGTTGACTTTTTGTGTTTTAACCATTTAAAAGCTTTACATTTTTGAATCTCAGCACCTACTGTGATAAAATAATTATTGTCTGATGCCCCCTGTCATCTGACACCCTCCCCCATAATTTTTGCAAGCTTAAACATTTTATACGGATTAAACAAATTAAAATGCTTAAATAAACATTGATATTAGCCATCAAAGTTATAAAAAATAAAAATTGAATTCTGCCAAGCCTACTTATTCTGCAGATCGGTCAGTATAGTCACATATCGAACTTGTATAAATCTACCAAACGTGATTTGTTTCATGACAACCTTGAAACACGCTGCAGCGTTGTGCAGATTCAGCACGGTACATTCAACTTTAAAGCACATCCCTTTCTGCCCAGGTTTTTTATGAAGGGGAGGAATAAGTTCTGGAGTGAAATTGAAACAAGTTGTGCTGTGTTTAATTAACATTTTTAGGTTTGCTCAAACCCAAAGCTCAAAGCAAAATACAAGGACAATATGAACTCCCATGAAATGGAACCAAATGCAAAATGTTATTTAATGAATTGCAAACTTCAGATCCCTGTAGTGACATTGCCCAAGGAAAGTGAACAATCTGCCTTTTACAATGACTATAGTTCTTAACTTTTATATTTACTTTGTGTCCAAGGGACATTCAAGACTTTGATCCTGATGGCACTGGTGAATTTTGCTCGTGGTGAATTTTGGGCTCTGTCTTTAATTTTCTTTTGACTTACTTTGTAATAGTGGCTTTTCTGTTGCAATGTGCAGCTGTGTATTGTACCTTTTAAGTGGCCTCCCCTCACTTTTTTAAATGAAATTGTTGCCCAGCGTGTCTAGACATAATCTTCCAAACCATTAAAAATAATTACTTGGGTTTTCTGGGGGGGGGATCAACAAGAAAAAATACAGTAAAAGCTTTGGGGAAAGGCTCCAGCCTGAATTTCTTCTACACAACCAGACCAGATGGGATGATTAGATAATATTTGCATAGTGTTTACAAAGCTACATAAGTGCATTATATAAAGTGCAATAGGTCAGTCTAGCCACCACGTTGGTGTCTGGCTGACTGTTGTATGGGCAATAGTAAAACATTTGATATCCAGGGAAACTTCATATACTAAGGCTAAGAATTTCAAAGCTGCCTAAGGGATTAATGGGAATCAGGTATCCAAATTCCTTATGCAGGTTTAATAATCCCAGGCTAAGCACTTAGAAGCACTCAGTTTTCCAAAGAGTTCAGACTGTCTTTGGCCTAAAGTATAATTGAAAAGCATGCATGCAACATCTTGTGGTGTACAAGGGGAAGAGAATAAAGCAGCACCAGCAATGTGTGGGAAGCAAGCCCACTAATTTGCTTTCTTTCCATGTGGTAACAAATAGCTGCACAGTAATGTTAGCAGAACATCACTGAAACTAATTTTCAGTAATGTGACTCCTTAATGTTACAAATGCATGAAGCCCATTAAGTAAAGTTGAGTGAAATTTTAAAAAGCCACTGTCAACTGACACATCAGGTAGTTCATAATCAGGGCACTTTCTTTGTGAATGAAAAGCAACAGGGCAGATGCAGGATGGCAGAACCCTTACATGTGGTCAAATTATTTTCTCATATATTCTGCACTCTGTACATACATGGTGGTCCTAGCGGTGGTGCTGGGGATGCTGCTGAACTCCATGCCTAGAAGTAGTAATAACAAACACCAAATTCATGGTTTTCATCAGCAGCACCCCTAATATAAATATTGTTCCAACACTTCTCACTCCTAGTGGATAACCTCCTCATTGAAGAAATTTCTTCTTAACCCAGTGGCAGCAATGCCACTTGTTAAGGGGAGCACCATGTGTCTAGGGAGACCAGAAAGCTGGTTCCCAAAGACGTGCAGATGTAGGAGGAAAAAATTTACCTTTTATAGATAGTCAAGAAAATATTGTCATAACAATGGAACACGTAAACAGTGATAGGAAGGAAGGAAGCTGTGCAAACTAAAGCCATCATCCTGCAAGGACATTCAGAGATATGCTTAACATTACGAGTGAGTAGTTCCATTGAAGTCAATGGGACTACTCACATATATAAAGTTAAACATGTATATAAATCTTTGCAGGATTTGAACTTAACTTTTGGGGGCGGGGGGCCTGAATATTTATCCATCCATAAAGCCAACGTGAACCTTTTAAGAGAGATGGACTCAAGTGTTAACAATTTTGAACTCTCTATAAATCTGGAGTGGCTGCGGAGTACTTGTTCACCCCATTAGCCAAGTACTGGTTCACCCCATTAGCCAAACTGCAGCTCCAGACTTTCGATGTGAACATACATATGGAGTCTGTCTTTACTGGTACAGCGTCATGGCTGAGTTGTGCTAGATAAACATACACGGTCACAAACTAGACCTATGGGACCTATCCATAATAAATACAAGCAAAGATGAGACAGAGAATATGGACCAAATAAAATACTAAAAGGATGAATCACTTATTCCATGAAGGATTTGATATTTTTATAGGGCTAGATTGGGGCTGTGTCTGTATGGGTGAGCAAAGGGAAGAAAGATCATAAGGGACCTTTGCTTCCCTTTTTGCCCTGGAAAAGGGTCAGGCAGTATTTTCCTTGAGAGCCGAGGTATTTGTCCCAGTGAGCACCTTCGTCCAGGGCTTCTTCCTCCAAGAACCTGCCAATGGCATGATTCAACTCCACTGATGTCAGTCCCATTGAGTTCAATGGGAGTTATATCAGCCTCCCATAAAGGCCCACACTGTGGCCTTTAGCATTTGAAAGAAATCCTTCTGGCGTCACATACCCAATTAAAAGCAGCAAATATATCTGGCTTCCTGTGCTGCAAAGTAGTAAACAGAAATTAATAATCAAAGCTGAGTAATGACCAGAATGGAAATTTACTTATTGAAGATGCATTTTCAGCTCAAGCAAGGGAGGATGAAATGCCTCCTGAGAATATAAATAGGGAAAATCAAATACCTTGAAATGTATGTGAGGAAATTTTGTCTTATCAGAAAATGAACTAGCTTTTAGTGATGAGTATGATAATGATTCCATTACTAATACTGATAACAATAACAATGACAGTGTGTGATCTTAGCAGCATCGAATGGCTTGTATCTGGTAGGAGAAAATGCATAAATTCTTAATATAAAAATAAAAAGAGAAATGAAAAGTTAAGGGTAAAAGCAGCAGTAGAGGCACAAAGCAGCGGAGGAGTAATAATGAATGAAATGGGGGCGTTGAATACAGAATTTGTTATTTTGATTTATTCAAACTGGAAATGAAATTGGTGAGATTAGGAAATTCATTAGTAGCGTGAATTCAAACCTGTGCCACCAAACTCAGATGTGGAATGCCGTAGCAAACTGTCAGGCTTGTTTAATGAATAAATTGCTAATGTCTTTATCACTTGATGCTTTTTAAAATTTCTGCTGAAAGTGCACCTGATATTCCTAAGGCTGAGAATTCCCCACCTTCCCTGTCCTGGTTAGAAATTAGTAAAACAATTGTCTGTATTTGGCTCTGAGTTACAACAAGGGAACACCAGTTATGGAAATTCAGGCCTGATCCAAGATCCATTGATGTCAAGGTTTTGGATAAGGCCCCTCATGTTGAAGAAAGCTGATAATGACTATGAACTAATTATGGTAGCTATTTATTGTCCACACTACCTTAGACAGTTTTATAAGTTCCAGTTTTTCCCACCGAATCTAGCCTCAGGTGAAGATTATAGATATTCAACACAAGCAGCTATGTAGACGTAGGGAATATTATCATCTGCTGACATTTACTTTCCATCCCTTTATCTAAAGATATTGCTCTATTAATTCATAATCTATGTTACGTAAAATATACATGCAAGGAATAAGTTATGTACTTTAAAAAGGCTGGTATTGTAATTTACAGCTAGATTAATCAAAGCCACAGTTTTAATGAACTAAAAGTTTCCACTCAGTGTGCCGCAGGGAGGGAAGCAATCCATTGGCATAGTGATAGTGCTTAGCACTGCTAAATGGGATGCCATGATCTGTGCATTGCTTCCAATCTGTCACTTTTCAGTGGGAATTCTGAGCTGCATATGGGCTGCATTTTCAGTCCTGGGGCAAGGGCATGCATCATGGCATTCAGCAATGATCACTTTCACTGGTTAAAGAATGTTTGATTCGGACACTCTTACACATTTTGAGTAGTACCTGATGACTGCACAAATGGCCTTATTGACTTTAATGGAACCATGGACTTCCATGAGGTTACTCATGGAGTAACATACTATTTGTTATAAGAATCTGGCCAAAATTAGCATCACGATACTGGGCTATAAGAATAGTAGTAGATCAAAGAGGAAGGAATAAGGAGGATTCGTGATGGTTCCCATTGAGAGATGGAGGCCAAGTGTTATCATTAGGGACTGGTGAACCGCTCTGGCTAAAATTTGAATTGGCCCAGAACTTCACCCCATATTCAAAACAGTCCCTGATCCAAGGTTTCCTTAACTCTGAAAAATGTTCACATAACTTTTCCTGGTTCCAACTGAGGCTGAAATCAGAGGTGACAAAATATCTGGGAGAACTGATGACGAATTGACTTTTTCTTTGAGCTGAATTTTTCAGCTGATGTCACTTTATTGTGTACAATTACATATATGCAGCTAAATGCTATCTAAACCTCATAAAACGTACACGTTCTTTCCCCTGAATGGCAATATATCAAAAAGCCTATCTTAGTATAGCCCTGCAATTTTAGTTGTTGTTGATACACCAATTGTTACAGGATGATTAACTCTGCCATTTGTTTTCTTTTGCAAAACTGATCTCATTGTTTTCTTAAGAAAAGAAGGTCGAGGTAGAATTTACCATATTATCTGGAAAGGGAAAATCTGATGTTTCTTGCAAAGATGATGAAGTATCATTTCCTGGTCTTTATTCTGCAGAGTTTGTTGCAGCCTTCAACTTCAAGGCACTGACAAAAATCCCTGTTGCTTCATTTTTCTGGAATTCCTCCAAATTACACTTATTCAAACTCTTTGGGGGTGGGAAGAGGCAGATTTGCAGACCTGAGTGTGCTGCCAAAAATGTGTATTCGTCCTCTGTAATTCTGTTTCTCTTGCTGCTCCCTATGTCTAATGGCATCCTTTTTTCTGTGGAACAAGCAACATTACCCTCCTCAAAATCCATCTTCTTTGCCTTCCTTTTTTCACTGTAGATTTCCTGGCCTATGCGAACTACCAGTTCCATATTGAGCTACATCTGTGTGTGTACTTAACACTATCCGAACTGATATGATTTGCACTATACAGCATGACTCACACGGGATGAAATCCTGATTCACTGAAATCAATGGGAGTTCTGCTGTTGACTTCAACTGGACCAGGATTTCACTCATTATTTTTATTGTGATTCTTGAGAACCATTTCCCTAGCCTCTTCCTTTGCCTGCTTTCCCATTCCATGTCAGTCTACTGTACCTGTGATTGCAAGCTATCAAGGGCAGGAATTTGTCTTTCTTCTCCCAGAGGGCCTCTCTGGCTAGACTCAGTTTCACATACTATGGCAAACTATTTTGCTTTGTTACACCTGAAATATGGTAGCACTTCTGCTTGTAGGGACAAAGCTAGGACCTCTGCCAGTTTAAGCTTTATTGACTACAATGATTTACATCAACTGAGGATCTGGCCATAGTTTGCAAAGTTCTTTGCATTACAATTTAATTTATATTATAACTATATTATTGTTACAAAATTATATAGACAAGTTGGGGCAAAATGCTCTGTTACATCTACCGAGCATTCATATGGTATTGGATGTTTAGATGGATTATAATGTTATATTAGACAGGGAAAAATAACTTTTGAAGGGATATGAATCTCAATACTTCAGGACATAGACTAACTACTAGCCGAGAGGTTCATGAAAAAGTTTCTTATGGGCAGATTACTCCATCATTGTTAACTTTGGGGTCCTTGCACCGTCCTGTGAATTATCTGGCACTGGAGACAAGGTACTGGAATAGATGGCTCATTGTGTATGAAAATCTCTATTGAAGTAAATAAGATGATGATCTTAGTATCATAGCAGTTAGTACAGAAAAATGTCTAGACTATCCCCAACATTAAATTGCATCTAATTTATTTATTTTATTGTGTATAAGCAGTGGAAACTTTTTGTAGGAACAAGGCCATAGAGAAGAATGGTATGCCCTGTCCATATATGCATTACCATACCTGTAATGCACCAGTTCCACCAAACTAATGAATAAGGCCTTCTGTGCTGTAATAAAAATGACAACGAAATAAGCTATGGAATAGGCTTCCCAGGGAAGTTTTGGAAATTTTAAAAAACAAGTTGGATAAACACACCTGCCAGAGATTGTCTAGGTACACTTGATCCTGCCACAGCACGGGGGGACTGGACTTGAGGTCCCTTCCAACCCTACATTCAATGAGTCTATAATCTGTTTGAAATACTTTCTGTAATGAAGAAAACATGACCTGAAAAACTGATGTTTGTATAAAACAGGATTGAGATGACTGGAAAATGTTAGGTAAGTTCTAAATAAAGAATTTGTCAGTATCGCTATACTATAGCAAAAACTCCATTATTTACTACCATTTCCATCAAGGTATATCTTTATCAACTATATCATATTCATGCTAAATGTTAATTCTTGCAACAGGCTCCAAGCACTGTTTTAAACAGCCTTTCTTAACATCAAACATAAAGCAGAACATTTTTTAAAGAAAATATATTATTCTTCATTGAAAGATACAGGCCAATCCATATCTGCTTTGCATAGTTCTCTATCACACCATACTATTTTAGCAAGCACTTTAATTATGAGTAATTTGGAATAAACAGGTGGGACTATGCCATGGCTTTAGCCAATATGGACCCTATCCTGCAGTTTATTGTGTATAACTCTCTCATTAAGTCCATGCTACTATAAGAATGTATCTGAGGATGAAATGTAACAAATCAAAAGCACCTGGTAACTCCATGCCTACACGGTGGGTCTGTTTTAATCAAAGCTCTGGAGAATGAATAGGTTTGATGAAAAGGATTGTTAATAAGCTGGCCCGAGTTTATGCTGAATTATTGGCGATGTCCTTATTTCAGCAGCATCTGTTGTCCGTTGTGGAGTGTTAGCAGCAGGGTATCAGCAGAAGCTAGTGAATAAATGGCAGAGTTTCTGTAATGAGAACAGCATTCCTGTGTTTCCAAATTATTCCTTAGTAACAGCTGTGGCAGAAACAACGTAAGGTATTAATATATGTGACTGAATGGAGAGCAGACATGTGACTGCTTTCTGAATTTTCTGATCAGCGGTCTAGACTTATGAGGTTTTCCTCCAAGCTCCACTTAGCAAACACAAGCAGCAGACAAGGACAATGTCAGAAACTTTTAGAGTCGTCTTCCCCACTGGCCAGTCAGCATCTCTGATCCAAACCTGATATTTCATTGTGACTGCAATTTTTCTTGAATGGGGACAGCTTGCTTGCTTGGGCCCAAATTTAGCAAACAGTTGGCCAAATTCTGCAGGACTTGTCATCCTATACAACCTTAGTTCCCCAGCTGGGTTGCATAAGTCAGGGCAGATTTGTCCCATTATTTTGTAATAAAGTTTAATGGCTGGCACTGCATTTCTATAAAACCAAGCCATGCATTCTGCAGTGAAATTATTTATACTTCAGTCAAATTTTTGAAAAAAAGAGCTAAACCCAGCAAAGCACTTAAGCTCCTGCATAACTTGAAGCACATAAGTTGTCCCGTTGCCATCTGTGAAACTGCCCAAATGCTCAAAGTTACTCATGTGCCTAAGTCTTTGCTGGACTGGGGCGTTCTTCACGGGGCCTGATCTGGTCAAACTTAGGGTGAAATCCTGGCCCCATTGAAGAGGCCCCATGTCAAAACTCACATTGACTTCAGTGGGCCAAGTATTTCACCCTTACTATTGGATGTAGAGTTTATGACCAGGCAGAAACCCATTATGGGATCTCGATGGGACTCCACCTGAAAGTTAAACTCTCTGCCAAGTACACTGAGTCCTTGAAGGATTGGACCCTTCGGCTATGTCTACACTACGAGCTAGGGGTGTGATTCCCATACTCGTGTGCACATACTTGCATTAGCTGTCACTGAGCTAAAGTAAGTACAAATAGCAGTGTACCTTGGCTGAGCAATGCGAAGTGTGAATCCACCTGAAACTGGTGGGTATGTACTTGGCATGGCGTGGCCATGCCTCTGCTGTTGCTACCAGCGCTGTCGTAGCAATGTTGCTATTCACACTTGCACTAGCTCGACGAGAGCTAGTGTGGGTATGTGTACTTGAACAGGGGAATCACATCCCTCCCTCTTCATGTAGACGTAGCCTTAAACTTTTAACCCTTTGTGGTGCAAAGACCATCCTTTCTCTGCAATGTTCTGTATAGAGACAAGCCACTGTCTCAGCAAATAACAACACTAATAATGATGATAATTTTTGGTCTCGGTATGTGGAACCACCCTTCTGCTGTTATCACGAGGAGTTCCATATCTAGTGAGCTGACAGAACCAGGCTTCTGAGAGTTAAAGCAGTGGGCACATGTGCAGTACATTCTCCCCAAAGAAAATGTTTGAGGGCTCAATCCTGTGCTCCTCAATGAACATTTTGTCAGAGTAGGAAGTACAGGATTGACTCTTCATCACAGCAAATATGTAAGAGCCATCCCAGGCTACTGCGTACATATTATGCTTTTTCTTTGTGATTATGATTTGGAGAGCGAGACTAGACTTCAGAAAATGCCTGTCTATATCTATATATCTACATAGATATTTATATATATACATTTTTAACCCTGGTTGGGATGTTTCCAACAGAGCCATTTGGACTCTGGTAATTTTTCACAAAAGATTATTTTTTCAACAAATCTCGATGAAAAAAAGGCAGTTTGCATTTTTAACAGCAATCTACATTGAATTTGTTACTTCCATACAAGTATTTAATACTGTTGGCTCCATAAGTCACTGAATTATCTTGTTACCTGTATATGATTATTTACTGGTGATGGCTGGTCATTGTTATGTGACTATAAATTTAATTAATTCTCATGGTGCTTAGAGCTTTCTGTGTGGAATCTTGAATGTTGAATTTCTTTTCTTTGTTGCTTTGCACGTCAGTATTAAAGTTATCTAAATATAGTAGGATCCCATTAATAGGCAATGACTGTGAGAGATCTATTGCAAAATATGGAGAATTCTCCTCAGGGCAAAGGCCCTGAACCAGGCCTTATGAAGAGCTTAAGCCCTCAAAATAAGACTCAGGTGGCACATAGGGAAGCATTTAACCCCGTGTGATCCAACACAAAAAAAGCAGGAATAATGCATCCCAGCATGTACTTGATTTCTATTGGTTAACTGTCATTTAAGTTGATACTACATAGTAAATGTACTTTATCATATATTGTGAAAATACTGATATTTGGTCAGGTGTGACCTTAAGAAGTCACCTGCTTTTAAATCTCTGCAAAGATCTAGGAAACATAGGGATTCTGTGTGTGTTTGCGCTGACTGGATGATTTTGCATGCATACTGTTTAGCTAAGTGTGGATTTGTTGAGGTTCTACTATATGGGCCAGATTTTTCCAAAGTGCTCAGTTCCACTTATGACCAGAAGTGCAGAGGTTCTTTTGAAAGCTGGTTGTACAGGTGTATCTATAATATCTCTAAAGCCTGTATCATATTAATGGAGAATGTTCTGTGTACCCAGAATAGTAGGTGTAATTAAAATATAATCATAAGCTTAATACTCAGTAGTGACTCTATTCTGACTTTTTTCTCTTTTACTATTATGGCCCAAGGGTTATGATTATCATATTAAATAGACCACCTACTGCTAATTTGTATTGCATAATTAATGCCTGCTTTTATTTATCCATTAGTTTCATTTCCCTTCTATACAGTTGTACACTGAAAACTCAGTTTCATAATTTGAGTTGCTAATTCCTGAGGGATCATTATTAGCAAAGGGTTGCTCTGTAGTCCATATATTGGTAAAGTTCTCATTGAAGTCAATCTGAAATGTACTGGTTTCTGGTCTGTGGATACAGTCCTAACTCCTGATCCCACTGAAGTAAATGGAAAAACTTCCACTGAATTCCAAAAGACCATGAGTTGCACCTAAATAATGTAAGCAGCTTTTGCGATACAGATGTTTAAGCATTGTAAGTCACTGGAAGGGCAATTCTCAAAGACACTAATAGGAGTTAGGTTTCAGAGTAGCAGCCGTGTTCGTCTGTATTCGCAAAAAGAAAAGGAGTACTTGTGGCACCTTAGAGACTAACAAATTTATTTGAGTATAAGCTTTCGTGAGCTACAGCTCACTCTCATGAAAGCTTATGCTCAAATAAATTTGTTAGTCTTTAAGGTGCCACAAGTACTCTTTTTCTTTTTAATAGGAGTTAGGTTCCAACCTCATAGATTTTCAGTCCGAGTGCATGCCTATCACTCATTTGTGTCTTTCGAGATTTCCACCTGTAGTTCTGTTTTTCATACATTCATGGCTCTTGCATGTAGAAGTAATTAAGAGATACGCTGAGAATTCACAGATGAAAATTTTCTGGATCAATTTTCAAAAAACCCAAATTGTATAAATTTGAACATAATTAGAGGAAATTATAATTTCATTCATCAGAAACAATGCAGTTTGGGGGAAACTTAAACTATTTGTGAATTTGGACAAATTTGGTGAATAGTTTTGGCCAAAAGAATAATATTTTTTAAATGTTGAAACAATACATTTTGACTTTTCATTTTGAAAAAAACATTTCATTTAATAATTTATCTAGATTTATTTTTAAAAGGGTAAAAACACCTGAAAACTAAATAAAAAAGTCAGGAAAAACTGTTTCGTAGTGAACAAAACTAAAATTTGGCAGGTTCTTTTTCAGTGAGAAAAAAAAAAATTCTACTTTGGCTTGACCTGAAATGAACCCTTTTGGGATGTTTTAGATTTGGCTACAAGAAAAGGAGTACTTGTGGCACCTTAGAGACTAACCAATTTATTTGAGCATGAGCTTTCATGAGCTACAGCTCACTTCATTGGATGCATACCGTGGAAACTGCAGCAGATATTATATACACACAGAGATCATGAAACAATACCTCCTCCCACCCCACTGTCCTGCTGGTAATAGCTTATCTAAAGTGATCATCAAGTTGGGCCATTTCCAGCACAAATCCAGGTTTTCTCACCCTCCACCCCCCTACACACAAACTCACTCTCCTGCTGGTAATAGCCCATCCAAAGTGACAACTCTCTTCACAATGTGCATGATAACATGAAACAATACCTCCTCTCACCCCACTGTCCTGCTGGTAATAGCTTATCTAAAGTAATCAAGGTGGGCCATGTCCAGCACAGGTGAGAGAGCCTGGATTTGTGCTGGACATGGCCCACCTTGATTACCATGCACATTGTAGGGAGAGTGGTCACTTTGGATGAGCTATTACCAGCAGGAGAGTGAGTTTGTGTGTGTATGGGGGTGGGGGGGTGAGAAAACCTGGATTTGTGCTGGAAATGGCCCACCTTGATTATCATGCACATTGTAGGGAGAGTGGTCACTTTGGATGAGCTTTTACCAGCAGGAGAGTGAGTTTGTGTGTGTGGTTTTTGGAGGGGGGTGAGGGGGTGAGAGAACCTGGATTTGTGCAGGAAATGGCCCACCTTGATTATCATGCACATTGTGAAGAGAGTTGTCACTTTGGATGGGCTATTACCAGCAGGAGAGTGAGTTTGTGTTTAGGGGGGTGGAGGGTGAGAAAACCTGGATTTGTGCTGGAAATGGCCCAACTTGATGATCACTTTAGATAAGCTATTACCAGCAGGACAGTGGGGTGGGAGGAGGTATTGTTTCATGATCTCTGTGTGTATATAATATCTGCTGCAGTTTCCACGGTATGCATCCGATGAAGTGAGCTGTAGCTCACGAAAGCTCATGCTCAAATAAATTGGTTAGTCTCTAAGGTGCCACAAGTACTCCTTTTCTTTTTGGAATACAGACTAACACGGCTGTTACTCTGAAACCTAGATTTGGCTACAGAACCAGAAAAATCAATTATTTGCTCAGCTCTATGCGGACTGACTGTGAGGTTGGGGATATCTGGGATTTTGCATGTACTTATGTTCTGGAACAATTATTAAATTTGGAAACTTATACTTTTACAGCCTGATCCAAAGTTCATTAAAGTCATTGAAACTCTTTCTACTGGCTTCAGTGGGCTTTGGACCAGGCCCTAAGCCTTTTACATTTCTGATAGTCTAGAGTAAAAATTTTACAACCGAGTTATTTAAGTCTCTAAATATATGAAAGACATTTTAATACATGTGCTGACACTACTCTTTCTCGGGTTATTAAACAGCACCAATATGAACCTCTAGAATAAGGCTATGTCCATAAAATGTGTTTTTATGTGGAAGAATTTGGTGGAGAATTAGAATTGGGAATCCCTAATTTCTATTCATAATGATGGTCCATGTTTGATTATTGTAGTCCTTTAGAATTTTATTATCCAATAGGAATACTGTATTGCCATCATCAGTTGATATTTAAAATAATACATATAAAATACTAGCAGTTTAAGACCATTTAAGTAGTGCTAAAAATTGGAAACATACACTCTAAGGAGTCTAACCATCATTCGATCTTGGTGGGATTGCCTGAATGTAAAGATTAATTTCTCCACCTCCTATACCTTAACAAGATTAAAATAGATTGCATCTCTTAATCCATATATTTTATCTTTATCTTGCATTTTCAGTGTATAAACTATTCCAATGGCTGCCATTGCCTTAATATAATGCTGTTTACAAAAGAGAGACCATTCCTCATTGCAGAGAATTGCAGCCACGTGGGGTCCAGATAAATATCTCCTATATTATTGAAACTTATTTGCATGATAAACATTTTACTTTCTATTTTCCTTTTGAAATCTCTTATCTTAGCCTTTCATTTGCAGTATAAGCCGACAAGTGCATATATGGGTCTCTCTTTTCTCCTGTAGAACCTGGTTTTAACTGAGAGCATTAAAGATCAAAGTGCTAATGTTTTATGAATTTCCCCTTGCTGATGTTCATGATTATGTATAATATGTGGTTAAAAAGAAGCTCACATAGATATAGTGTTTTATAAAGGTGAGATAGAAAGGACCAATTTTTGATCCAATTCTCATCTTCTCTGAGATTTGTGCAATTTTATAAACATATGTGTAAAGGGTTCGATCCTCTGAGGTGCTGAGTAACTCCTGGAAGGGCTGACAACCTCAACTACTGTTGATTTTGATGGAACTACACATTTACTTAAGTTAAGCCTCTGCTTCAGTGCTTTGCTGAACTGGGGCTTCAAACCTTTCAGAAGCTGCTTATCTTCTTGCAGGACTAAGCCCAAAATGTTTAATACTTGGAAAATGGGGGGAAATGTACATTGGGTATGTACAGACAAGTTTCAGTTGCATTTAGAAGACAGTGTCAGCCTTATGCTTTGTTATAAATATTGTTACTGTTATCATTTTTATTTGTATTGTGGTAGCACCCAATTAGATTAAAGGTCTCCTTGTGTTCAGTGCAGTACATCTGCATCGTGAGAGTCAGTCCCTGTCCAAAGAGCCATCTAAATAGAAAAGACAGACTGTCATAAAGCGTATGGTCCCTTTAAAAGGGCATGTGCCAGTCCATATGAGTAGCGACTGGCTCTTCACAGGAGCCAATTGATCCCAGAGGGGTGTACCTGTGGATGATTAATGAGCTGGGGTGGAGGCTGAGAGGGAATATAAGACAAGGAGGGCTACCAGAGAGTAGGGGTTTGACAGGTTTTCCTGGGAGCTAGAACTGCCTGGAGCAGGGGCTCAGACAGGGTTGGGTTTTAGAAGTTAAGCTGTGGATGGTAAAGACTGTGTAAAGATTTATTTTGATAAGATGATGTCAGGAAGCAAAGGACCTGAGGGTCTCCTGCTCTTCAGCAATAAACAGACTACAAGTCTGTGGAATGGCTGGGCCAGACAATGGGTGGGAAAGAATCACATAAGGCTGGTCCATGTTGTTCCTCGTGGACATTCTGTTGAACTATGGGCACTGTGAGGAGATACCCTGTGCCCCAGTGAAAGAGCCCTGATGTCCTTTGTATTTGAGTTGAAAGAACAGTTTAAGTGGTAACCGGTGGGACCTGCATGGGTGCACACCAGATGCTACAGAGTGCTCTGGTAGGGACAACCAGCCACACAGACAAATGATGAAAGAAAGGAAATGCTGTGGTTATTTGCATTTCACAGCTGGGGAACTGAGCTTCAGAGGACCTGATGCAAAGCTCATATAATTCAATGGAAAGACTTCCATTGATTTCAGTGGGCTTTGCATCAGGCCCAGAAACATCGAAGGTCCTGATTCAGCAGAGTACTTAGACATGTGCTGGAACACACGCTTTGCTGAATAAAGGCCTTTGTGACTTGACCAGGTCACACAGGAAGTGTGGAATGCAGCCAGGGATTGAAGGTATATCTGTAGTTTTCATAGAATATCTTAACCACAGTTTCATCCTCCTCTCATTTTACCCAGCAAAACATTTGACCTGGCAGCCCTGGCTCATTGGCATAGTCCCATTTTGTCATTAGGCAGTCCTTTATATAGAGAAGAAAAACCCAGTCTATTTTAGTCAGGGATTAAGGTCTGATCCAGAGCCCATTGAAGTCTGTGTAAATCTTTCCATTGACTTCAATGGACTTTGAATAAGACCCTAGGTGAGATTTAATCAAAGTTTTGAAGAGATCTGTTTTTTAAAAGCTTTTCCCCCTTTGTAGGACAAAAATATTGTTTCAGTGATTTTTTATCAGCCTCTAAAATACTTTACTCATTCCCTGGGAGTAACACACATTAAAGTAGGCCATAACCCAGAACATCTGAAATGCCAGTTATGATGAATCACGCATGCACCAAGCCAAGGGCATATTCTCTCTGCTGATCTACACTGCAAATCTCTACTGCATATTGTATGCTCTGACTCTCCATAGATATCAGTGGGAACTCCACCGGGGAAGGAGACAAGAAAAGGAGAATTTGGCAGTGAAGACAATGAGCACAAGTAGAGAGATCATTAGCTATTTAAAGAGATGCTACCCCATTGCCATATGCTACCAAACCAGATTCAGAATTCCATGTGATCTGACTCCTCATTTGTCAAAATGTAGGAAGGAGAGCAAACAACTTCAAAAGCCCAGTACTTTGTTGGAACCAAGGAGTTTGCAAGTTCTCCTGCTAGAATGTCAGACAAGGATGGGGCTGTCCATAGAAGCTGAGAAATCAAATGCCCAGCCCCACAGATGCAAGAGGAGAACATGTCCTTTTCCATACCCTCAGCTGCTCCATTGAGTTCCCCCTCTGTCAATAAAGGGGAGCATGAGAATCTTCATGGTTGTGGACCTTTCAGGCATTTGGTTGTACCATGTCGGGTGAGTGGACTCAGAATTCAGAATCTTGGCCTGTCCCTCAAAATCCAGGTGTTCTGGGAGCTGTATACTAATCAGTAAACAAACTGATTTACTAAAAGCTCCCTGCTAAAGTCACTCTAAGGTAGGAAATTGAAAAAGTTAGGATTGTAACTCAGTTTTTAATATGTTGTGCTGTATTACAAGTGATAACAAATCTGTTAAGTGAGCTGACGCTCTAGATGCTGCAGGATGTAAGCAGAACTGATTGCATTAAAGATGGAGTCCCAGCCATAATTTTGAATGTTCTTGCTTTGCTGACTTAAGTTCAGTCCTTACCATCATTATATAAATAAAAGCCGTCATCACAGTGTCAGAGAACAAATCTTGCCTAATTGAGTGAAGATTTACTCTTCAAAATACAACACTTTTAATGTGATTTGCAGGGTATAAGCAGTAACACCGCCAAAGCACTTCTGGCGTCAGGTAATGGCATTGCAGGGGTCCTTTGCTTCTAGCACCCCCTATTCCCTCCATTCTAGTTATGCTGCAGTCTGTGTCTCCCATATCCTAGCCCTCTGGCCTGGGCACCTTTCAGTTCAGTCCCCTTTTTGTGTCACCAGATAAGTCCAAATGAAAACCTGAAGTCTTGGTGGCCACGTAGCAGGCCTTCAGCCCCAGTCTGGGATCAATAGTCTTTGCCCCTTTCCTGAGGCTCACACCACCCTCTCGTTTGGGTTCCAGCTCATGGCTCTTGTGATAAGCAGCTAAAGTCTGTTTCTTATGATTCCTCAGTGGCTCCCTGGGCTGCTTCCTACCTTTGTTTCAGAGTAGCAGCCGTGTTAGTCTGTATTTGCAAAAAGAAAAGGAGTACTTGTGGCACCTTAGAGAAGCTGTAACTCACGAAAGCTTATGCTCAAATAAATTGGTTAGTCTCTAAGGTGCCACAAGTACTCCTTTTCTTTCTACCTTTGTTTGTTTGCAAGCAACTGTCATGGAGATGTGCTCTCCGGTCCCCTCTCCCTGGAATTTGATCTCTCATGCGGCTTTTGCCAGTCTGTTGGTAGGAAGCTTTCTCCAAGCATCTCCTAGCGTCTCTGGCAGCTGCCTAGAACCCCTTCACTTTTGTTGCTCTCTCCTTTCAGGCTCAATCCCAGGGTGTATTCTCTACCACAGCTCTTTCTTTCTTTCTTTCTTTCTTTCTTTCTTTCTTTCTTTCTTTCTTTCTTTCTTTCTTTCTTTCTAAGAAGAATTGACTGAATATAGTCAATTATAATTCCTAAATACTTAGAGGTTTATGTTCTCTCACGCTGCCATGTATCCCTCAGGTAATGTAACAACACCTTTCTAATATGACCCCGGTTCCCCGACATTTTTACTAAAAACATGATGTAATTTTTGTTACCTTAAGATGTTTTAATTCCTCAGAAAGCTTTTCTCTTTCTTTATCCAAGCCTTTAGATACCCATAAAAGGTGATGCATTGCTTCTTCCACTTTAAAAAGCACATATCGTCCATCTTTATGTCTATTTATTCAAAAAAAGATTTATTTTTAAGCCACAATGGCCAGTTAGTACTCTAAAGAAAATCACTTTATTTTTCCTATCTAGGCCCTGACATATGTCATTATCCTCAGCTCTAGGGCACAATTCAAAAAATCTTCTTCCTCTCTTCATTAATCCAACTTTTTTGACATTCCTCTTCTACATTTTTCTGCGCAAGACTTTTGAATTCCTGTGTACTCAAGAGCCCTTCCGTGTCAATCTTTCCATTTCTTACTGCGTTTTTAGCTCATTTGTCCACCATTTTGTTCCTGGTTATCCTAATATGTGTTGGGATCCAAGTAATGCTACATGTATCCCCTTCTGTACTTACTCTGTTGCTAGAAATATAATTTCATTGATTACATCGCTTCTGTGTCCTGAGACACTCTTTTAATTGTCATAAAGCCTGAGACTGAATCTGAAAAAATGACCACCGCTGCTGGATGTACATCCCAGATCCAATTTAGTGCTAGCATAATTGCTACTAGTTTGGCTGTTATGACAACTACAAAATTGGATATTCTTGTGGATGTACTAATTTCCTTCATTGGCCCTGCAGTCCTTCCTTTATTCCCCAGTCTGGTTCTCCTCAGCTGGTCTGCTCCTTAATTATGTGCCTCCTCCAGGTGTCATGGAATGGACTATTTGGGCCCTTAGTTTCCCTGTTAACCCTTTATTTGCCAGTGAGGGGCATACACTCCATTATGCACCGCCTCTGGGGCAAGTACAATAGTATTTTCTGTTTATGAAAAATACGGACTTTCACTGTTGGGGCCATGTCACTGAGCTGGTTGAGGAAAGCTGCATCTTTGATTTTAAAACAAATGTGTGGAAGGATTTTTTAATGCATTGATAGGGAAAGTAACATGGTGCCCACTTATTAATTTTTATACAGTGGTGTTTTGTCCTACTTTATGCAAGGCCTTTCTACAAATGAAGCTGCTTCTGGTTAGTTGAAGCAACAATCCAAACACCTGCCCATCAAAGGTTTCATTACCTTTGTTTTCGGCAAGTCTATTTGCATCTTTGTCTGGGTCAGGGTTGGCTGGTTCTTCTGCCACCTCTCTGCAGATGACAGGACCATTTCTAAAGAAATCTTCTTTCCCCTTAATCGCCGATGCTAGACAATCTTCTTAAACATTCCCATTTGCTGGTACAGCTGTCCGCCTCCCTTCCTTATTAGTTATCAGTACAGCATTTCAAATACTGTTCACTCCCCCCTCACCTCAGCTCAGATAAAGATTCCAAAATTCTACCCCTTGTTCCTTGACACTAGGGAGTGGTCTGGAGCAGTGTCCCACAAGCCACATGCCACTTTGGAGACCCTCCCAGCCACCCAGCGGGAACCAGGCTCAACCCTCTTCCTTCAATGTTTGTACAATGCCTAGGGTGTTTAATCTGCAAATCTAACTGCAGCATTTAGGCACTGTCACAATACAAATAATCATTGCTAATAATGAATGTAGAGCCTTTGAAAGTTAGGGGAAATGAAGACTAGTGAATGGGGAGTCCTACTTGATCAGCGAACCTCCTTGCCCACCACAAAAGAAACAACTCTCAGGGTAATGGCTTAAAAACCCTTTTATGCCATTCACACTAGAGATTTCAAAGAAACATAAAATAGGATTCCATGTTGCTCAGCTGTCGTAGGAATCTTCAGAGACATAGCCACGTGTTGTGTATTTAATCCTCGGGGTTTATCCTAGTTAATTCCAAAAGAAGAGGCCATATTCAGTTCTGGGGTAAGCTGTCCATGGAGAACTCTCCTTGGGTTGAATTTCACTCAGCATGGTGAAAATCTGGATGGGGAAAAAAGTCATCTGCAGATAATTTGAAGAATTCATGTGGATTATTTTGGGCACCAGAGGTCATAGTCTTTCTGAAGAACCTATCCAAGTGTTTAAAATGTTCTTGGTGGTTGTTGTTTTTTCCCTGTGACCAGGATACGACTAAGGTAGCATTGTGTTCTGGGATGGACCTTGCAGAATTTTCCTCATTATGCACACATTCCTTTCCACACACACACAGCTGTGTGTGTGTATATATGTACAGCTGATGCAAAGCCTAAAGGGAAATTACAGCAGAACAGATATTTTGGTGTGTTTGTCAGGGACTGTCATGATTCATCTTGCATGAGCATCTGGAAATACGCATCTGCCAAATCTATTTTAATAATTGCTTGTTTTCAGCCAAACACATTCTCACCCCCAGAGTATAGCACTCTGACATGCAGGGAAGGATTAATGAATACTTTAATAACTCCAGAAATTTGCACCTTTCCGTTTTCCTCCTCCACAATCAACACAGCCATTGCTGCTCACTCCTCTTGTGCACTTGGAGAAATGACTTTTGCACCTGTTCAGTCAGTCATCTATTGTGTGAATACGTGCTGTGGAATAAACTTAAATAAACTTAAATCTTATAGGATTTAGGCTAACAGTCATCCTTTGCGGTCAGTTTTGCCCCAATACTCTTCTAAATTTCTAATTCCTATTTCCGCTGAATTTGAATCAAATCAGCACTGGGATTACTAGTCTCAATCAATGACTTGATCTCATGACAACTGATGTCCATATCCTTAGCCTCACTCTGCCAGGAGAATGTGGGGCCAGGCCAAACTACCCAAGATCATAGAATCATAGAATATCAGGGTTAGAAGGGACCTCAGGAGGTCATCTAGTCCAACCCCCTGCTCAAAGCAGGACCAATCCCCAATTTTTACACCAGATCCCAAATGGCCCCCTCAAGGATTGAACTCACAACCCTGGGTTTAGCAGGCCAATGCTCAAACCACTGAGCTATCCCTCCCCCCCATGCTGTAATGTGTAATAGATGCTCTAATAGTTGTTAATGTCCCTCATATACTGTGCTTACACTGTGTGAGACTTCATTATCAATTTTTGCTCTCATAGGCATATGACAAGGTTCATTTTATATTATTATAGTGCAACTGTAACTCAATATTTTAACGAGCTGAATGTTTAAGTATTACACTACCCTGTGCAATTCTGATTGATTAATATACTTCCCAGTTATATTATACCTTGCAATTCAATGCACTTTCCATTCAAGATACTCAAAACTTTTTTATAAACTATGGATTAAGCCTCTAAAGAGCTTTGTGACACAGGGAAGTCTGTAGTAGATTTAGGTGGGTAAACTGAGACATGGGGAGTCCAGTCTTTCAATATATGGAGTGCTCACAACTCCTGGTGAAATCCTTGGACACTGAGACTACCATGGAGATGCTTAGGACTTTGGTGCTTTGGATGGCCAAGCTTAGGAAGGATAAGCGATTTGTTCAGGGTCACACACACAGTCAGTGTCAGAATCAGGACTAGAATTTAGGTATCTTAATGTCCAGTCCTGCCATCTAACTACTAGAAGGCTCCTGCCAGCACTGAACACCCTGTGCAGCTCTTTATGGACACACCCTTCATCTTACAATTAAATACAGGAAACGTCACATCATCATTCACTCTTGTAAATAATAAATGGTCATAATACTCAGAATTTTCAACTCAAGTTACTTTTCCAATATACTTTTGAAATGAAAAGCAAGACAGCTTAGTTTTCACAATGTTGTCTGAGTCTTTCCAGTAGTTGAAGAATGCAGCAAATTAACAGCATCTTCTTACTGAACTGAAACAAGCCCACATGTGTGGTCCTTCCCTCACTCAGCGTTGTCAATGGGGAGTTTTGCCAGACGAAAGACTGCAGGATTAGTATCACCATATTTAATTTTGTTTTCGCTTCAAGCTATTTCCTTTGATTTCCTTTTTAAAAGGAAATGCAAATCAGCAAAGTAAGGCAGAGATGGTTACACATGATGTTCATTATGGCTTTCTTTTTATTACTCAAACACCTATATTGTGTGCTTGGTGTATAGCTAATAAGATACATGTAAAGATACATTCAGAGTCAGATAATTATTTGCACTATACTGTCACACAAAGGCCTTGTCTTCACTAGAGTAAAACTTGTTCTCACCTCATGTTAGCTAATACGTGCTAATTAACATGAGGTAAAAGCCTTGTAAGAGCAAGGCAGTCTGTAGTTTTTACATGTGAAAACTACAAACTGCCTTGTCCTCATTAGGTTTTCACCTCATGTTAGTTACACAATATCACAAGGTAAGACCATACCTCCTTTCCTAGTGTGGAGGCGCCCTGAAGAGGGCAAAGTGCATCTGCTTATTTTCACGCTGGAGCAGATGTGTGAAGTGGAGTGGAGCCTAGGATGACCAGATGTCCAATATTATAGGGACCCTTCCGATATTAGGGGCTTTGTCTTACATAGGCAACTATTACCACCCCTGCCCCTCCATCCCGATTTTTCACACTTGCTATCTGGTCACCTTAATCTCACCTCCTTGCTGGCCCATGCAACTGACTGGATCTGAATGGTGGTGTAATTTGCTGCTGGTATAAGCCATCAGAAAGTCACTCCACATCAGAAGCAAAGAGGAAGCAGGAGAAAAATCCTTAAGTGGTGCAATTTACAGACTACCCTTGCTCAGGGCTGTGCCCAAATCCACACACTAGCCCGTAAAAAGCAAACACAAAAAGATGAAATATATTTTTTAAACATTTTGTTTGTGATTTATTTACAATAAGAAAGAAAACCAAAAAGGAAAAAAAAAACACCCCAACCCTGTGTTTCATTTTCTAATGTGTGGTGAATTTAGGAATTCATTTTCTGTACTGGAGCTGCTAATGGCCCTTTTGGCTCACTCCTTCTCCATTCTGATGTGAGCCCTTCTGGGGCGCACATTAGCAAAATGGCCTCCTGCATATAAAAAATAATTAAGTTAATAAATATAGTGCATAAGAGGCCAGAGTAAATGGGGCATAACATTTTTTCACGAACTGGTCCCTTAAGTTTTGTCTGCAAAAGCTTTGTGTTTTTCTATATATTTATAAAAATATAAAGTAGTGAACTGATGCTTAATACACAACCTACTTAACAGTTTTAAGCATCATAGTATTTTCTCTGTCAGAAAATCCAATATCTACTACCTACAATACATAAAAGACAGAATAATGACACTTGGCTCTTATATGATACTGTAATAATGCAAGCTTTGCTCAAGAAATCGCTCATCTTCAAAACAAGACCTTTCTATTTGCCAGCATTCAAGTAGATGTATTTGCAAATTAACCATTAAGGTCAGAAGATTGGGCTCAGCATGTACCAGTTATTTAAGTATCACATTTTACGGAAATACACTTTATTAATAGAGATAGGTGAATATTAGACTTTGAAATACTACCCAGCTTGTAGTAAAAAAAAAAAAGTAGCAATTACATAGTGCTTTTGTCTATAGAGCTTTAAAGCTTGCTATGAAGATGGCTAAGTGTAATTGCCCTCATCTTATGTCTAGAGAAACTGAAGAACAGAGAAGTTAATTTCTCAAGGTTTTGCAGCAAACCAGAGAGAGAGAACTGGAATTAGAATCCACACCTCCTGACTTTCAGTTCTGTGGCCTATTCAGTGAAATACACCTTCATATCCCACAGGGATAAATGAACCATAAACTGCCAGATTTCAAGGACTGACTCATTTTAAAGAGCTGCTTTCCTGCCCTAGTGGTGTGCAGCTGAATAACTTATATATTAAGGTTGACATAATCACATAAGAAAGAAGTAGATGGTGATCTCTCAATCTTATAGATTCCATTTCTGCTGAGATCATTACCAACTTTGTTTGATAGACAAGTTAAGAGAGTCACAGAACAGTTGAATTTGTCTCTGCCCTACTACAGGTGCCTGGAAAACAACCAATTCTGTTTTGCCAACATTTCTGAGGTTTTTGGAATTTGTTTTTTGTTCAGAAGTGGAATGAAATGAAGACCTTTCCAAATGCTTCACGAAAACCCAAGGAGTCTCCCACATACCAGATTAGTGTTCTAACCACTGGGCTATTGGCTGCTCTGAGGAGGTGGGTTTCTTTCTCTCTCTCAGGCTCTTTCTCTTTCAGAAACTCCACCCCATGCTGAAGAAACCTTCCAGTGGTCTACCTTCCCAATAGCACATTTTGACAAATGGCATTTTCTGAAGGAATGAAACTTTCAGCCAGCTGTACTCACTATTATCTTTGAGTACTATTGAAATGCTCCAAGGACATATCCAGGTATGTCCCACTGAAGTTGAATTTACTTCATCACTGTTATAACATAATGCTCCGGAACGTTCCACTGAAATGTTCAGGTGATATCCCTAAACTTCAGCCACCATGCTTTCAAAACCCTCTACATAAAAACAGATACGCTCTACAGTTTTCAAAGTAGACAGCATATAGTTTCCTCCATTGCCAATATCTCCATGACAACTGCTTTTATACTTCATGCCACATAATATATAGCTTTACTTTAAAAATAATCCCTTGTAACTAACAAAAAAGGACACATTCTTAATTAATTCTTAAAAATTAAATGAATCTAGAACAGATTTTCAGAAAAAAATTAAGCATTACATAAAGATTAGGGGACATTAGGACAGTAAGGATGACAGTATTTATAGCTTGTTGCGATCATGAAATCTCATTCTCCATTTCTCCATCATTCTCGGCATTTCAAATCCCTCTAATTGATTCTGATGAAGAGTTTCAGTCGATAGCTATAAAAAGGAATGAAGAGCATGAAATGGCTCTTTGGCATTTAATGGGTAAATAATAGCACATGGAGCTTTGTACATTCTGCTAATCAATCTTATTTTAACTTTAACTTTGTAAGTGGATGAGGGAGATAACAGACTTTGAACTTGTCAGAGCACTGTAACTAAAGCAATATAATGGGTAATGAAATATGCTGTCCAATGTAGTTCAACCAGCCCTAAAAATATTAAAATGCACGCTATATGCTTCTGGATATGCACATTTTTGAAGATACACTAACCAAAGAAAACTGTAAGACCAATGGGGACACTCGCAATTGTGCTGATGTGCATTATTATATGCAATCTGGTGCAAATTTGTGTCTGTAATTTTCCCAGGAATATATATGATTCATTTCACAAGGCCAAATCCTGCTTACGGTGCATAGCTCCACTGAGGTTTAGTGAGCAGAAGCAGGGCTAACAGAGTGCAGCCTGCCATGTTTAATGGATTGTGAGCCACCCAGCTGGTGTACACTGTGCCCATTTAACTGGTAGCTTGTTTCTTTATACTAATAACTTTAGGATAAGCACCAGAGATAGTAGACCTTGAGAGATGGAGATCTTTTCTTCCTCTATTGGGAAAAGGGGAAAAGTCAGTTCTGGCTAGCTTCATTTACATGAATTATAAGGTTGTTTACCCATAATTCCATCTACTGTGTTTTGTTGTTTTGGGTTGGATTTTGTCTATGTTTTGAAGTGTAAATATGGTAATAGATTATCATCAGTATTGTATTCATGAAAGGGCATAGGAATTATTCATGATATGGTCTGGGAGAGGGGTTACCCTGACTGTACAAATAATGACTTTGGGTAAGTAACAAAGCTTGGCCTTAGCAAGGGAGTAAAGAAAAAAATGTTGTATTCTGGAAAAGATGTAATCTATTCTGGCCATCAGGGATTCTGTCCAGGGGTTTTGTTCTCCTGTGGGATCCCAACCTGGAAATTCTGTAAAAGAATGTATAAAGGAAAATACAAAACTAGACCAAACCAAAGTGGTCACCATTGAAGCAGAGCTGATTCCAGAGTGAGACCAAGTTAGAAAAGCAGCACAGAGTAGAGTTGACTCCATGACAAGACCTGACTGAAGGAATGGTAGAAGAGGAGAGCTGACTCTGCAAAGCAGAGTAGGGACTGGGTCAGTGGCAACTGCAGTATTTAGCTGATTTCCCAGCACCCTGGTCCACCCGGCTAGTGGGAGGAGATCTGAAATTGTTTAATTGGAATGGATAGCTTCACACTGGAGCAGTACCTGAGGGGGAAGTTCTCTCAGAACTGGAATGGAAAAGTGGAGGAGACCCATTCCCAGACACCCTTGGCTACCTTGAGACTAACTTGACTGTGAGTGGGGTTTTAGAGGAGTCTGGTTTGTGGTGAGACAGAGTTCTGGACCTCTATAAACTTGGTGATTATTATTTGTGATTGGGGACTTGACCAAACTCCCCATGTATTCATTTGGGTTACTCAATTTCTTATATGCAAATATACTTACTGGTTGTGACCAAAGAACATCTGAATAACAACTGGCAAAGGGCACAAGAATTCACAGGGATCCCCTGGGTTCACCAAAAGGTCTTTAATGAAAGCCTGTGTCAAACTGATCATCATCATTGTGCAATGTATATGCAGAAAATACATGAGAAGTTATGTGTATCTGCTGGAAATTATCTCTCTTCTTTAGGGCTTATAGTTAAAGACAGGTCATTCCAAGGTAATGTATCTTGAAACAAACTTTTCCAGACAGGAGGTAGGAGACACTTATCTCTCTGATGGACTATTGTGTTTTTTATTTCTTACAATAGAAGTCTATTTGGGTACTGAGTCAAATGTTAATGCAGAGCTTGCAGAAACTTTGGAAGGAAATTAACAGGAAGAGGTAAACAGAGTGATGGGGGAGGTAGGAAGTTGAGGGATATAGACCCTATTTTCAGGTAAACATCAAAGATCTAATCCGAGGTAGCTAAGGGTGTAGAGAAATACCTTGGCATCCTTAAATCTGTGAGGACATGCTGCTAGCCAGAAATAAGAGTACAGCTCCGGGTGGGGGCTTGCGCCATAATTTTATTTATTTTAGTAAAGGACCCCTAGACAAACCGAACCCGAACCTTTTTGCTGCCATTGGCTCCTGCCAGAAAGATTGCATTAGAAATATTTTAAAAGGTGAATAAAGAGGCACTTCTCATGTGATTATTAGCAAGGGATAACACAGATGAAATGACAGTGGCGGTGGGGACAAAGGTCCAAGTTCAAGGTCTGTTTCTGAAGTCTTTACTTAAGACATACTTCTGTTAGACTCAGTGGGAGATTGGGCTGAATAAGGACTGCAAGATTTGGCCCTGTGGAGGTTAACAACATTCAAAGGGCTTGTCTAGATGAACGCTTAATCTACAGTGCTCCAGCATGCCATGCACTAACTGTCATATGGACCCTGTTATTGCACTCTAAAAGGTGCCTAGTGCAGTTCTTCTCCTGCCCATCTTTGCTCCCTATCAATAGCAGCATCACTTGGTTCCCTTCTTCCAAAGAGCCTTCTCTGCACTGAATCATGTCCCTATCCCAGTCCACCTTCCTTCCGTTGTAGCTAGAGCTGGGGAAATATTTTCAGTAAATAGTAATTTCACTGAAAAAACATTTTTCTGGGCTGTGAAGCTATTTGCAAATTGAGGCTAATAGTTTTGGCCAATATAGCTATATAATCAAAACAGTTTGTTTTGACCATTTTGGAACTAAATATTTTGATTTTGAAATGAAGTTTCATTTTGGAATTTAGCTGTAGTTATTAAACAGGTAAAAAAATAAGTAAATCCAAAAACGACACCAAAACGAACTCCCCCCACCCCCCCAACAAAGACATTTTAGGTAGAACAAAATGTTTCATTCAACCTGAAGTATTTATTTTCCATTTTTCTTCCCGGTGAGGGGAAAAAATGAAAAAAAATATCAATTTCAGTTCAAACTCATCCAATTTTTTTTCCGGGTTAGCCCCCAAAGTGAAAAAATCA
Organism: Caretta caretta; assembly: GCF_965140235.1. NCBI lineage: Eukaryota > Metazoa > Chordata > Testudines > Cheloniidae > Caretta > Caretta caretta. Next base: position 13,430,838 of record NC_134214.1, on the reverse strand, counting down.
GTTATTTGGTTGGCTCTTTGGCCCTGTCTGTGCCTTGTCTGTCTCTGTTTATCTTCTGGATTGTAAGCTCTCTGAATCAAGAGCTCTCTTGATGTCTGGATCTCCTACAAGCCAAGCATGCTGATATTTAATAAGTAATAGTAGAGCAAGCTGTGAACACTGGCAGAGAGCTGAGCAGTGTTCACAAGTGCAAATACTGCTTCTTCTGCAGCATACAGTATCCATAAAACCTATCCAGTAGCTAAACTGTTGTTGTTTTGGCATGCATCAAAGGGTTGCAGCAATAAGTAAACATCAGAAATGTTTACTTTCCATTACCCTGCTACCCTCCAGCACATATAGCCTTTTATTGCATTGTAAATTCCTTTTAAACTGCCTTTTGAGAAGGATTTAATCTGCATGGAGCACTAACAAACAGAAGCACAGTGGAGTTATTCATTTAAGAGAATTATTAATTTAATTTTCACCATTTAGTATTTATATGCATTTATTCTCTTCATTTTTATTCATTTATCAAATATTCATTTTAATGGGTTTCATTATAACTACAGTAACTGTAGGGACAGATTTGCAATAATTTTATTCTTTAAATAGGTTTATTCTTAGAAAATCCATAGAGTAGGGAGAGGCCCCTTTTTTTCCATCAGGTTTGTTCCCTTTTACTTTCCTCAGAGCCGTTTGTCTCATTACTCCACATACATTTCTCTCAAAGTCTCATTAAATTTCTTTTCATTTCATTCATTTGTCTTGTTTCACCAGCTCCGTTTAGCACTATTGTGCCAGAGCCTCAGCTCATGTGAGTCTGCATCGCTTCACTGAAGTCTCCACACCATAGTCAATGGAACTATAATGACTTACACAAGCAGTGACTCTGAGCTCATATGTTTCTTTCTCTCTATTTGGTAGTTCATAAGCAAATTAGGGAAATGGGGTCTAGTTGAAATTACTACCAGGTAGATGCACAATTGGTTGAAAGATCATACTCAAAGAGTAGTTCTCGATGGTTTGATGTCAAACTGGGAGGCCAAATCTAGTGGTGTCCTGCAGGGCTCTGTCCTGGGCCTGATACTAGTCAATATTTTCACTAATGACTTGGATAATGGAGTGGAGAGTATGCTTATAAAATCTGTAGTGACACCTGTCATAAATATAAAGGGAAGGGTAAACACCTTTAAATCCCTCCTGGCCAGAGGAAAAACCCTTTCACCTGTAAAGGGTTAAGAAGCTAAAGATAACCTTGCTGGCACCTGACCAAAATGACCAAAGAGGAGACAAGATACTTTCAAAGCTGGGGGAGGGGGGAAAAACAAAGGTTCTCTCTGTCTGTGTGATGCTTTTGCTGGGACCAGAGCAGGAATGCAGGTCGGAACTCCTGTAAAAAGTCAGTAAGCAATCTAGTTAGATATGCGTTACATTCTGTTTTGTTTAAATGGCTGATAAAATAAGTTGTGCTGAATGGAATGTATATTCCTGTTTTTGTATCTTTTTGTAACTTAAGGTTTTGCCTAGAGGGCTTCTCTATGTTTTGAATATGATTACCCTCTAAGGTATTTACCATCCTGATTTTACAGAGGTGATTCTTTTACTTTTTCTTTAATTAAAATTCTTCTTTTAAGAACCTGATTGCTTTTCACTGTTCTTAAGATCCAAGGGTTTGGATCTGTGTTCACCTATGCAAATTGGTGAGGATTTTTATCAAGCCTTCCCCAGGAAAGGGGGTGTAGTGCTTGGGGGGGATATTTTTTGGGGTGAGAGACGTTTCCAAGTGGGCACTTCCCCTGTTCTTTGTGTAACACTTTGGTAGTGGCAGTGTTTAACCTAAGCTGGTAAGAATAAGCTTAGGGGGTCTTTCATGCAGGTCCCCACTCTTGTACACTAGAGTTCAGAGAGGGGAAGGAACCTTGACAACACCAAACTGAAAGGGGTTGCTAGCACTTTGGAGGACAGGATTAGAATTCAAAATGGCCTTGATTAATTGGAGAAAAATAAGATGAAATTCAATAAAAACAAGTGTAAAGTACTTTACTTAGGAAGGAAAAATCAAATGCACAACTTCAAGATGGGGAATAACAGGCTAAGTGGTATTACTACTGAAAAAGTTGTGGGGGCTATAGTGGATCACAAATTGTGTGAGAGTCAAGAATGGGATGCAGTTGCAAAAAAGGCTAATATCATTCTGGATTGTATTCACAGGAATGTTGTATGTAAGACACAGGAGGCAATTGTCCCGCTTTACTTGGCACTGGTGAGGCCTCAGCTGGAGTACTGTGTGCAATTTTGGGTGCCGCATTTCAGGAAAGATGTGGCTAAATTGGAGAGAGTCCACAAGAAAGCACTAAAAATGAGAAAAGTTTTAGAAAACCTGACCTATGAGAAAAGATTTTAAAAAGGGACATGTTTCATCTTCAGAATAAGACTGATGCAGAACCTGATAACAGTCTTCAGATATGTTAAGAGGTGTTAAAAAGAGCATGGTGATCAATTGTTTTCCATGTCCACTGATGATAGGAGAAGAAGTTATGGACTTAATTTGCAGCAAAGGAGATTTAGGAAAAACTTTCCAACTATACAAGTACTGTAATTAAGTTCTGGAATAGGCTTCCCAAGGAGGTCGTGGAATCCCCATCATTCGAGGTTTCTAAGAACAGGTTTGACAAACCTGTCCTGCCTCAGCTCAGGGAGCTGGTTTTGATGACCTTTTGAGGTCCCTTCCAGCCCTACATTTCTATGATTCTTTGCCTAAACACATCTTGTTCCCCTTTTATACTGGGCCCTCTAGAGTAGCCTTTTTCTTTTCAAGTGTAAAGAGTTTTACTTGAATTCATCTGAAGGATTTCTCATTTTCTCCATAGATCTCTGTTGCCTAGAAACTTGGGGCCAATAGCCAATAAGGTGGTGAATGTTCTGAACTAGGACAGGTCAACAGTTTCCGAATTTCAATTTCTGGACCAAAAAAAGGGGACAACTATTCTGAAATTCAGCTCTACTCACTGGTTTCACTAGGAGCAGAGGGAATTTACTCTTTGTACATTCAGGGCCTTATAGGAAAATGCTTCCTTATGTTGTGTGGAATCATGGGATGAATCTTTCCATTGCCTTCAATGGGCTTTATATCAGGCCTTGGGTGAGGAGAGGAGAAAAAGCACACAACGCCTTTTCAACATACAGCTGGGCTAGATTTCTACCTCTTCAGCTTTAGGCTTGGGGGGATGATAAGAACAGCAGCTGCAGGTGGGCATGGTCTTGAAGGCATGTTTAGGTATCCATGTCCCCTATGAACCGCCTGGGTTTGACAACAAGAGCTGTTGGGAGCTCATGCTGCTTCTAGTTAAAGGAGAAATAAGATTTGCCCTATGTCTGTCTGTCTAATCTGTCTCCATTTCTAATACACCTCTCACAGTGCTATCCAAGTTTCTCTCCACTCTGCAAGTTTATTATGTTAAGAGCAATATTTTACCCTCACCAATCTTGATTTCAGTATCATTAGCGAAGTCATCTAAAGAACTGAAACCATTAACTGATCCCAACTCTGAGGTCCATAATCTCTTTACAGCTATAATCCACAAACCATCCCTATTTTTTATCCCTTTCTCCAAATCCCAGAGACCCATCATTCAGAGTCCTCTGCTTTTTCAACCGAAAACAAGCCACCATAACGCCCAATAATTTGTTGGAATTTTTAAGCTGATCTTGCCAAATTTGGCATTTATAAATACAGACAGATTTGATCATTTCACATTTTATGACATATGTCAAAAGAGCGTAATGTATACATCTTTATTGAGCGCATCAGGAATTAGGTTTCAGCGTAGCAGCCGTGTTAGTCTGTATTCGCAAAAAGAAAAGGAGTACTTGTGGCACCTTAGAGACTAACAAATTTATTTGAGCATAAGCTTTCGTGAGCTACAGCTCACTTCATTGGAATGCATCCGATGAAGTGAGCTGTAGTTCACGAAAGCTTATGCTCAAATAAATTTGTTAGTCTCTAAGGTGCCACAAGTACTCCTTTTCTATCAGGAATTAGGTATTCCCTACTGCTGCATATTCAACAAACCCAGTTGCTTCAGCTATTTATTTTCAGAAGGTTATCTTCACATCCAGATGAGCTAAAAGTAAATTTCCTTTAAAATGGAAGCTTAGAATCTGTAGAAAATGTTGTGACCCTGCAGAAAGCAGCTGCATGGTCCACCTTGAAACTGTATCCCTCAGAGCTGAGAACAGCTGCATTGAACACTTCTTAGCAGCTCTAAAAAAATCTTAGCAATGTTAATTTCCAGCTGCGTAATAAATGGTCATTCTAAATAGCCAAATTCTCCCTTGGGTATCAGTGGGCTTTGGATCAGGCCCTTATTCAATAACTGTTTGCTCATGTAGTTAACCCATGCACCCCGTGCAAAAATATCTCTGCGCTAGATTCAGAGGTGGTGTTAACTCCTTCACACTAGCACAGGGCCTGATCCAACTCCTGCTGAAGTCTGGAAAGACTCCCATTAACTTCAATGAGAGTTATATCACACCCTTAGATTACCTTACAGTCTGACTTCCTTATGCCTACTTACTACTATGCTACTGACATGGATAAGACTTATTTGCAAGAAGATGTGAGTTAAAGTAAAAGATGGAGGCTAATGTAGCTCACACCTTCTTTTGTCTCGTTGGCGTGTAAATTACACCAACCTAGAGTTCTTTATACATTGGTAGGGTGGGAGTAGTTAGATCTGAGGGAGTCCATGTGTAGAAAAGACCAAGCCAGTGCAAAGGGTCGAATTCATAGTTTATCACTTTGGTTTGTGTGTGTGTGTGTGCACACATGCATGCACCATTTTTTGGATCTGGAGTGCATCCATGTAGTTTTATATTTGTCTGCCTGTCTGAAGATGGTATTTGGACTTGTCAGGTTATGTTCTGCACACTTACTTAGGAGTAGGAGACCATTTTTGTTTATTTTTCCAGTGCCATTTTTCCCAATGACACCTTGTCAGTTGTTATTACCTTTGCCTGCTCTTCCATTGAAATTTCTTAGGATGATGAGTTTGTCACTTTTTGGTTTTGACTTGAGAGAGTCGAGATCGGAATAGAACCATTCCTTAGCACCATCAGGGCTCATTAAGGTGAGCGTATATGCACTGATGATAGTAGCAAATTGTGACCTATTTAGTGGTAACTGGAGTTTCATGAGTCTTTTGTTAATGTCATTTGGAAAGTCTTCAAGACATTATGAGAGTTTGGTCTTGATGGCAATTCCCACTCCATGGATTCTATCTTTGTGTGGTTCTTTTCCCTTCCAAAAGAAGGTGTAACGCCCAGCCGGTTCTATAATAATGCCCTCATCTGCCAATCTAGTTTCACTGAGCACTGCAATGTCAATGTCATACCGGGCTACCTGTTTTGAAAGGAGAGCAATTCTTCTTTCAGATCAAGAAGTATCATCTTTGTTTATCATAGTCCTGATGTTCCAAGCAGCTGTCTTTAATGCCTTTTTAGTTATTTTTGGTTTTCAACTGCACTGAGGATGATCCACCAGCTGTGGTAAACTGGCCGGATTTAATTTGGGCAGGCAATGTTTGAAGCACCTTTTCCACCCCCTTCCCTTACAAAGGGAGAGCAGTGCAATCCTAAAAAGGGCTGCACTGTCACCTGGGGGTTGCTGGAATGTATGGGAAAGGTAATATCTTTGAGTACTTCAAGCTGCTGCACTCCTTGAGTGGTTCTTTTCCTCTCTGGTCCTCATTGTACACCCAGGTCTCACCTGGTATATGTATAACTTTCATTAACATTAACCTGATGATGTTAAGGCAATGCCTTCTGAAAAATCTAAGTGCACTCTTTATTTCTAGCATCCTAACTCTAGTCTCTCTCACAAACATTGAAGGGACCTCATTTAATTTTGCAGCTATATTAAGTTTCCTCAAATGTCCTGCTGTGGTTCAATGTCTTCCCTTGTCAACTTATTCCACTTTATATATCAGAAGGAGATTTTATTGTTTTTATTACTTACTCTGCAATCTTTTTTCATTGCCAATGTTGACTTCCTACTTTTTAACACTCATCTTTCTATAGTTTCTATCCTTTTTGTTCCCTTTACGGTACATTGTGTTTCTCATGCACGTAATGCATGTTCCTTCATTTCTTCTTATTGCTTTAATTCAAATTGGACAAGACAAACAAAAGAACCATTTTTCCAATATTATTACTGAGCAGTATAGTCACACACTGAGGTTCACGTCTGGCAACAAGTAAGAGAATCTTTTATTGAAGGGTAGAGAAGAAAGAAACCTTTCAGATTTCACTTAAGTTTCATTGTAAAAGTTTTCCATGGTCCCAGCTGTAGTTTTTAGATTTACGATTTGACAGTTGAAATATGTTACATACTAACTATGGTGGGAGTAAACTCTGGACTTATACACAACCGAGCTCAACAACTGCAAGGTTCAATATGGGAAGTGCGGTTTTTGGTACCCAGATTTATGGCTATGGTCAGGAGAAAGGGAGCAAATCACATCAACTGGTTTTGTTCAGTGCCTTTTATTTTTCCTTTTATTTTGCCTGGGTTTCATTTTTATACAATAGCCAATACCAGCTCAGACACTTTGGCTCCTCAGAAGTGAAAAATGTTAGAGTGGGAACACCGAAAGAATAAAATCAATATAAATGCACAACCTGCGTTATGTTATATCATCCTATTTTGTGAAATTCAGGGTAAGATTTATAAGTTCTTACCCTAGAAATACGTGAGCATTTTGCACAAAAAACAAAGATACAGTATTCTGTATTGATGCTGTTTTGATATCAAGATACTACAGCCTTAGAAATACGTATCACAATCTCTAATACTTTTGAAATTTGACTTTTGGCTGTCATTAGTGAAAAAAAATTGGAAAAACAAACTCATTTGCCGAATTTACCAGTTTTCCATTAGCAAAAATCACAGTTTACAGTGAACTACTTTTCAGTTAAAGAGAACTAGCCTGTGATCAGATCGGCATGGGTGGAACCTCTGGCCCATGCAGAACTCCAACGAGGCTCCATATGAGTGTTAGGATCTGCCCACATGTATCTCATTGCAGGATCGGGTCTTTTGAGGAACAGTGCTCTAGAAACAAGTGAAGGGTCAAAGGATAAATACGTGGAAAGAAGTGTCTTGTAAATGGAACATGGGAAAGGTAGCTAGGAACTGCTGGGTTCTAATCCTGGTTCTAATTCCCTCAATTGCCTTGAGTGGGTAACTCAGGTCCTTCGCCTCACTTTCTCTACTTTCATGTCTGCTTAAAGGTACCTAACTTTTATTAAACAAATAAAAGGTTGAGAAGAAAAAATGAGGTTTTAAAACCTCCATCACATGTCTTTGCCACTTGATCTCCACAGGGTTACAGTTTCATCAGGATTTTTTAAGGCTTTGAAAAATTGTATTTAAAATATTTTAAATAAATTCAAAACATTTTGAATGAGTCTGAGGTGGCCATTGTTGATCCAGTAAAATGCTCCATGCACTAGGCCCTGTATACTTCAGTGAGATTGTGCAGCAGCTTAGAGGATCAGAGGCTATGTTGGGAAGAATTTGCTTCCTTGGAGTCTTCAAAACCCGGAGTTGTCTGCCCAAGGGGAGGAGTACTTGATGGAGAGAAAAAAGGAGCAACAATCATTTAGAGAGATGAGAAATGATTTCAAATAACGGTCTGTCTTAAACCATCACCTTAGGGAGCAACAAAAATCTGCTCATTAATTGAAAATGATCTTTAACTTACGTCAAACAAACCTGTCCTGGAGGATATTTTAAAGTGGTCAAGTGAGCTGTAGCTCATGAAAGCTTATGCTCAAATAAATTGGTTAGTCTCTAAGGTGCCACAAGTACTCCTTTACTTATATAAAACACAGTAATTCTCAACCAGGGGTCCAGGACCTCCTGGTGGGGGCCACGAGCTGGGTTCGGGGGTCCACCAAAATAAACCAGAAAGCAGGGCCAGCATTAGATTCGCTGGGGCCCAGAGCAGAAAACCAAAGCCTGAGCCCCACTGCCTAGGGCTATAGCTGAAGTCTGAGCAACTTAGCTTTGCAGGGTCACCTGTGGCATCAGGCCCTGAGCCATTGCCCTGCTTGCTACCCCCTAATACCAGCCCTGGCTTTTGATCTACTGGATATGAGGAAAAACAGCTGTTGTGGCACAGGTGGGCTGGGGAACTTTCAAAGCATATTGGGGGGGGGGGGAGGGGCTCAGAAAGATAAAGGTTGAGAACCCCTGATATAAGACACCAGGTTCCCTGTTGGAAGTGCCCTCAATATCTAGCTGTGCATTTTTAGGGTGTGGAGGTTACAATTCTGGAATTGGAAAATCCTGCAGAAAGGCAATGGCTTTTTTAACAGTGCCCCATTGTTGCTCAGTGGAATTCACCCTGCAAAACAAGAACCATCTCTGGTGGGATTTTAAGGCTGCAGGGCTGTCTATATACTGGACTACATCCAAAAGGAACCATGCAGCTGAAGAGACTTTTTCCAGGTACAGGACCACCATCGGGGCTCTTGAAATTTCTGAACTTTTATGCATGAGTGAGTTGTTTTAGCAATTGTTTGTCAGTGTAAATAGGGCGCAGCAAATTTCCCAGCTCGGCTCCAATTGCATACCACTGTTTGTGTGCTCCCTGGGTAGAGCTTTTCCCTTCATTTCTTTGTACAGCACAGTACTCGTTTCACAAAAATGCTAAACCACAAAGAAACAGGGAAAGAGAAATCTATAGTTTTGCTGCTGTTTTTTTGTTGGTTGGAAATGTAAGAGAACGGGGCATGGATTTTCTTCTCATGGCACCTACAACATCGTACATTGAACTGAAAGCTAAGCCGAGGATAAAATGAATATGGGGGGCCTAATTCTCCTACTCACTCTGTTTTTACACCGGTGTAACTCCATTGACTTCAGAGGAGGTACTTCTTATTTACACTGGTGTAACTAAAGGAGGGATCAGGGGTGTAGTGTTCAAGAGAATCTGCACTAGCAGCTATTGCATAAGGAAAAGAATAGAGAGCTGTAATTTTTGTTATCCAGCAAAGATGAAGACAAAGGCGTATTGTTATTTGGACTGTTTATTGACAGTTTCTACATTTCACTTTGTAAAGGAGACATGGCGCTCTAGAGATAAAGCAATGGGCTTAAATGGACAGCAAATCAATGGTAAAGCCAGGACTGTAATCTCTGATTCTTGACATCCACTCCCATGTTCTGAACACTAGACTACTCTTCTCCTTTGGAATATACACTCCAGGAAGCAAGCACACTCGGTCAAGTTCTGCAGTGACCTAAACAGTGGGGTTAGGTGGTCAGAAAATGGGCATAATCCATACATAAAATATAAAATACAACTGTTTTGAAAATGTGGCTGAAAGTCTTAAATAACTTGTACTGATTGGTCATTCAGTGTGTGCAGATTGAGTATAATTCATATGCTGAGATGACAAAATGAAAAGGTCTACAGGAAAAGCTACTGACAGGACCATGAGAGACAGAGGATACCCTTGCTCCTGTTATACCTACCAATTTCCTCCTCTTTGTGTGGAAATTACCCTCATACTATACTCTCATTGGATGACAAATTGGTGCAAACTACAGTACTTTACTACTTACACCCACTGTGCAATTAGACAGCAGTGTTCATGTTGCTGCCCTAGAGTGTCCAATGGGAGTTACGCTCATTTATTCCTAGATTGTTAATCTAGGTCTTGTGTTTGCCCAAAATGGAGCGAGTATTAAGGAAAAAATTCTTCAGCCACTCCACACGCAGAACTCCAATTGACTTCTACATTAATTCTAAGTAACTACAGGATGAGGTCCCAAAGGCTGCTAGAACTCCTCACAGTCAGCTAGAAACTCCTACTCTAAAAGGGAGAAGGTGGTAAAGATCATTTAGGAGATGCCCACTGCCCATGTGCACAATTACCATCACTTCATTTTCAAAGTGATTTCAATGGTACAGCCACTCTTACATTTTGCTGTAGGATGTGTAGATAATTTCAGGTATAAATTACTTTGTTGTAATAATGTGTGTAATTATCTTTTTATAATCTTGGCCACTTCATTAAAACTAGGCTGCATCATACCTTTATCTCCATATAATGTATCCAAACTCTCATACGTTTTTATTTCCTGAAATGCTGATATTTTCATAAAACTCAAGGTTTTACAGACAGTTTTCTCCCTGATTATTTTATACTTTCTGATATCAAACTCCATTTACCTCACTATTGGAAAACTTTTGAGACTCAAATAATTGAAGCTATTACCGCCTGTATGGAAGTGCATTTTAATTGCTCTTGGAAAATACGTAATTTCTCAAGGAACTGCATTCCTTTTTTTTTAACCTTAAGTAAAAAGCCAGATGTTAGGGTTCATGAAATGCCTTTTCTAACACAGGCTGAACATAGGCTCACAAGAAAGAAGGTATGTTCATTCTTGTTCCAAAATGTAAAAAGTTCCTATTCAAAAGTAAAACAGAGGGAAGATCTCTTTACAGAGCCCAACTTTAGACATTATGTGAATATGTGAAAGGCTCTAGCATTTAGCTAGGAACAATACAAGCAACAGACATGGTGAAGTTCAGAGATTGTATTACTAACTTACAACATTGCAGCATTGTAGTCTTGCTAGTTGAGTATGGTAAAAGTGCAGCGGGGGGGGGGGCGGGAGGCTCTCCAATTTTACATGATAAAGGTGAAGTGTGAAGCAAAATGTTTTCTTTGTGCCCTTTGTTGAGGATTCGTGATGCACAATAAAGAGCTCATTACATTTTATTTTAAAAAAGAGGTGTCTCTTTTACTTCGACTGCATTAAACAGTATTAAATACTGCAAAAAACTTTCTATGAATATTAACAAATTCACTTCATGTGTTGCTCACACCTCTTTGTGTTTGCTTTCCATGAACAAAGAAGCCATCAGGTTTGTAGAGAGCAAATTTGAAACTTACATGTGTGAATACATGTACAAATTCACATGTATGATATTATGAGAGTTTTATATGTAAATATTAACATAAATAATGCCACCTTTTGGGACATAAAATATGTCTTGCGTCATCAGATTGTAGGATAAATAAAGTTATCTGCTGCAAATGGCTTCTCGATTGCACAGCTCATAGCATGAGTTTGTGTGTGCATATTAATTCAGAATAGGAACACTTGCATGTGACTTATGTGACCAATCAAAACTAACCAGCAAACAAATAGCAAAAGTGAATAGCAAATGCTCAGAACAGTGTGATCAATCTATAGAGTGAAACATAGATACATAAAAGAGGAATGCAGTTCAGAAACTAACCTCCTCAGGGATATTCCTTGAGCAGAAAAAAAGGCTGAATGATTAACTGATACTGTTTTGCTCAGCTCTAATTTTAACACAGGAAGATTTGATGGAGAGGTGGTGATGGATCTTGGGCCATGTCTACACTAGGAGCACTTTAACAGCATGTTATACCAGCTTACCAGTTCCTAGTGTGAACACAGCTTATGCTGTCAAAATTGTACTTATTCTGGTATAGGTTTTGTGTGTGTGTGTGTGTGTGTGCGCCAGCCAGTATAATTGTGTCTACCAGGGGCGTTTGGTGGCACAGCTACGTCAGTCAGACCTCATCACACGCCTGATCAACATAGCTATTCTGGCTATACTGCTCCAAAGGGAAGCAGTCTGGCGTAATAGAGCACTGTGGTGGGATTCGAGAGACCCAAGATCTATTCCTGGTTCTGCCACTAGCCTGCTGGGTGACCTTGGGTAAGTCACTTCACCTCTATGACTTTCACCATGTTGAAAATGGGGATAATGATACTGATCTCCTTTGTCTAGCACCTTGAAATGTATGGATGAAAAGCACCATATGAGAGCTGTTCCTATGCTGCCTACAATAGAGTTAATATATACTATTTTTTCCATATGTGTATGAGTGTGTATATGTATATATGGAAAATAGTATTTGGTCATATATTTAAACACTGTACCAGAATGCAAACACACAAGGGGAATGAGGCATGAGGGATATGATATCACACGGGAATTTATGGGGAGAGTTAATTTCTTTTTTAAAAATGCTAGGAAATTACAAACTAAAAACGACACTAAAAGAACATTAACAACATTTGCAAAGTCAAACAGTCAGAAGTGAGGAAGCGTTCAGGTGGCCCTGCATACCTGAACGCTTCCTCACTTCTGACTGTTTGAATTTGCAAATGTTGTTAATGTTCTTTTAGTGTCGTTTTTAGTTTGTAATTTCCTAGCATTTTTAAAAAAGAAATTAACTCTCCCCATAAATTCCCGTGTGATATCATATCCCTCATGCTTACAATCAATTTGTAAGCACCTAGAGCAATGCTTTTCAACATATTTACCATTGTGGGTTGCCTAGGCAGCTCTCTGTGTGTTATGTGGGCCACGTCCACAAAATATATATACTACCTGTATGGCCCTGAGGAAGTCACATGGGCCACAGCTGTGTGCTGATTGGGTTGCAAGTAGCCCGTGGGCCATGGGTTGAGAACCACTGACCTAGAGGATAATAGTGGGACAAGATAAAGCCAACATGGATTTGTCAAGAACAAATCATAAGAAACTAATCTAATTTCTTCTTTGACAGGGTTATTGGTCTAGTTGATAGGGGACAAGCAGTCAAGGTGATATTTACATCAGCAGGTCCAGGTAACTTGCATCCAAGAGTTTTAAAAGAGCTGGTTAATATTGTTATTTTTCAATAAGTCCTGGAGCACTGGGGAAGTTCCAGAAGACTGGAGGAATGCTAATGTCGTGCCACTATTTAAAAAGGGTAAAGAGGATGGTCCTGATAATTATAAGCCTGGCATTGATCCCTGGCAAGCTAATGAAGCAGCTGATATGGACCTCTATTAATAAAGAACCAAAGGAGAATAATGTAATTAATGCAAATGAACCTGGGTTTATTGAAAATAGATCCTGTCAAACTAACTTGATATTGTTTTATGATGAGATTACAAGTTTAGTTAATAAAGATAATAATGTTGACATAACAGGCTTAGACTTCTGAAAGGCGTTTGACTTGGTACCACACAACATTTTGATTGAAAAACTAGAACAAAATGCAATTAATGTGCCACACATTAAAAGGATTAAAATCTGGCTTAGTGATAGGTCTCAAAATGTAATTGTAAATGGAGGACTCTCATCAAGGGGGTCTGTTGCCAGTGCCATCCCGCTGGGATTGGTTCTTGGCCCTATCCTATTTAATTTTTTTATCAATGACCTGGAAGCAGAGATGATAGTAGGGGAGGAGAAGGGGCAGAATGAGGGCAGCTGGCTTCTCGCAGTGTTACTGAGCATGCTTAATATTAGCCAAGCAACAAATTTGGGGGGCACGTGACCCCCCCATACCTCCCCATGTGTCCCCTCTTCCTGGAAGAAAATATAAAATAATCACTCATAAAGTTTACAGATGACACAAAAATTGGGGGAGTGGTAGATAATGAAGAGGAAAGGTCACTGATTCAGAGCAATATGGATTTGTTGATAAACTGGGCGCAAGCAAACATATACATTTTAATATGGCTAAATGTCAGTGTGTACATCTAGGGACAAAGAATGTAGGCCATATTTACAGGATGGGGGACTCTATCCTGGGAAGAAAAAACTCTGAAAAAGCTTGGGGGTTGTGGTGGATAATCAGCTGAACATGAGCTCCGGTGGTGGTGTTGTAGCCGAAAGAGAGAATGTGATTCTGGGACGCATAAACAAGGGAATCTTGAGTAGAAGTAGAAAGGTTATTTTCTCTGTGTGTTTGGCACTGTGTGACCACTGCTGGACTCTTGTGTCCAGTTCTGGTGCCCACAATTCAGGAAGGCTGTTGATAAATTGGATAGTGTTCAGAAACGAGCAACAAGAATGATTAAAAGATTAAAATATATGCCTTAAAATGTTAGACTCAAGCTCAATCTATTTAGCTTAACAAAGAGGAGGTTAAGAGGTGACTTGATTCCAGTCTGTAAGTATCTACATGGGGAACAAATACTTAATAATGGGCTCTTCAGAGAAAGATATGTCACAATTCTCATAGGTAAATATAGTCTAGATTAAATCATTTTAAGGTGGGTGCACAGCTAGTTGAAAAAAACATATTGTCAAAGAGGGAGGCCATATCTAGTGTGGTCCCACAGGGGTCTGTGCTGGGTCCAGTACAATTCAACATTTTCATTAATGGTTGGGATAATAGAGTGGAGCATGTGCTTATAAAAAGTGTTTAAATAACATCAAGTTTGGGAGGGTTTGCAAGAACTTTGGAGGATAGGATTAGAATTGAAAATGAATCGGTCTTGAAATCAACAAGGTGAAATATAATGAAGAGAGTTGCAAAGTGCTAGACATAGGAAGGAGAAATCAAATGCACAAATACAAAATGGTGAATAACTAGCTCGGGTAGTAATGCTGTAGAAATGGAACTGGGGGTTGTAGTGGACCACAAACTGAATATGAGTCAATAATGCGATGCAGTTACACTCCAGAATGATATTTGCCATTTTTGTATTATGTGGAGGTAATTCTTCTGCTGTGCTTGGCACTGGTAAGGCTCAGCTGGAGTAGTGTGTCCAGTGTGGGGCAGCACATTTAAGAAAGATGTGAACAAAGTGTAGAGAGTCCGGATGAGAGCAACACAAATAATAAAAGGTTTAGAACACCTGACCTATGAGGAAGGGTTAAAAAAAAACTGGGAATGTTTAGTCTTGAGAAAAGAAGACTGAGGGCGGAAGCTGATACCTGTTTTCAAATATGTTCAGGGCTGTTATAAAGAGGATGGTGATCAATTGTTCTACATTATTTCTACTGAAGATAGGAGAAGAAGCAATCGTAAGATGCAGCAAGGTTAGATATTAGGTAAGATGTATTAGATGCATCTGACGAAGTGGGTATTCACCCACGAAAGCTTATGCTCCAATATGTCTGTTAGTCTATAAGGTGCCAAAGGACTCTTTTCCGCTTTTACAGATCCAGACTAACATGGCTACCCCTCTGATACCTGACCCATAATTTGAGATTTTTAAGAAAGGTTGGACAAACACCTATCAGGGATGGTCTACATTTATTTGGTCCTGACATAGTGCAAGGGAAGGACCAAATGACCTCTCAAGATCCTTTCCAGACCTATATTTGTATGGTTAATCAGCATGGTTGGAACCTTTAGCTCCCCAGCACAGACCTCTGCCACTTGAGTTAATGGAATAACTGACAGCAGTAGTAAGTTATCATCCTCAATGTGGACTGGAACTAGAGAAGGATGAGACACTTTGCCAGTAGGTTTCACAAGTATTTGCTGACAGCAGAGGAATGGTGAGACTCAGGAATCTTGGGCTCCATTCCAGCTCCTGAAGAACAATGTTCATAATGGTCACAGACTGTTTTTTCCCATTCTCTCCAAGCCTGGCTCCTTTTGTCTCTGTTCCCTCCAGCCTGTCCCACTCCTCTCTCTTTTCCCTTTCCCATCTTACTGTCCCTGTCTCAGCCTCAGTGTGTCCTTGTGCCAGTGTCCTCACCTAGCCAATCTTGGGCTTCTCATCCCAGACTCAATCTCCTTTCCCAGTTTCTTCCTCAGGACTCTCCATCTGAGTCCCAATCCCCACCCCCACCTTGCTACTTGCCCCAGACTCATTTACCAGCATTTTTACTTTCACAGTTACTTCCCCAGACTCCCTTCCCACTGGGCTCCCAGTCTCTTTGCTCAGCCAGGTCCAGTCCCAGACTACCTTCCGCCAAAAATTTCTGGTTCTAGTCTCCCCGTGCTTTCCTCAGGCCGCTTATACTAACCTACACCTTTGGCCAACCCCGGGTCTGGTTCTTGTGCCCTCTACATTCGAGTCAGTCTCCTTCCTCCTCCATGATGTTGAGGTACCATGTCACGTTGTTGAGAACAATTAGACTGGGTAATTGTAAATCGTATTCATAATCTGAGATGATGACCTCAGAAATATCACTGCAGGATTTACAGTGCAGGTTATAGCACCCTATGGCTGTTTTTACAACTCCAGGAAGTATATTATTTAATCTATGACCCCCCCCCATTGAAAATAAATGATCTAACAATATGAGCATTTTTAATAAAGACTCCAATCCTACAACCTTTAGCCACAGGAGTAACCCTTACTCAAGCAAGTAACCCTCTTGGATTCAATAGGAATGTTCATGTTCAAGACCTAAGCCTAAGCCCTTAGGGAGCGATAAGAAACTGGGTATTTTCAAAGCTAATACCAAGGACATTGTTAACCCAAATTCCATTTCAATAGACTACACGACCCCTTGGGAAGTTTTAATATATGTTCTATTAAGTTCTCCCTTGAACCTTACCAGCCGATTTAATTTCTGATACTCTGGCTAAGAGGTTATGATTACCTGTGATGAACACCATGTACAACTTGAAATATTTCTGCTGGCTGGTTATTTCACACATTAGTGGCTGTAATTGATTTGGTATTAGTCTTGCACACTTGATTTTGCTTAATAGGTTATGCTGAGCAGTGAGCAGTATGAGCATGTACAGGTGGCTTACAACAGGCAGATCTATTCCTTCTTTTAAATGCACGCTTGAGCAGCCTCTGGATGAAAGATTCTTATTTCGTCCTTTGCTATCTTGTTTTCTTGGAATGTGCTGAATATTTTTATTATTTTGGGCGTCTCAGTTTCTGTTCCCCACAAAAAGTTTTATATATGTTTTCACCCCCTTGAATTCAAGGCACTTTCATCTATCATGCCTCCAAGTAAGGGTATATTCCAGCCATAGCTCACCACAGTATCTTTCACTAGCAATAATCGCCCCGATCATGAGGTTCTAACTCTGGTGAAATCAGTGGAATTCAACAGATGTAAAATTGGTGTGAGACCAGAATCAGGCCCAAGACCAATCTCCTCAGAGGATGAAACTCATCCATATATGGAGAACTTTGCAGTAGGGATCTGTAGGGGTGATCCATTGTAGGTGGAATGACTGCATGGGAGAACTCTGTATCCTCTGCACAAGGGTGGTGGGCTCCATCCAGGTCAAAAGAGGCTGGTGTACAGGGGAGAATTGGGAAATCGATCCAGTTCCTGGTTACACTAACATAATGCACATGGAGTGGCCACTTTTTCAGCTTATAGCATGAAGCATCGCACAGGGACATATTGTGCTCCATTACTATATGGCTACCCTGGTTGTCTCGAAAATTCCTGGCTGACTAGTTGTTTCCTAGAATTTGAGAAGATCTTGCGTTTCTCTGGGATTTGGGGGTTTCTATAGGGTCACTACGGGTATTTTCCCCTCCTTTCCAGGACAATGCAGCAATAAATAGATAACCAGGGCCACCTACATAAGTGAAGTGAGATGCTGGGCAAACCTCTAAAAGTGAAAAGGTTTAATCATTGCTACTGAGTAATCTTCCTGGCATTGAGGCTTGAAATGGCCAGCAGCAGATCAAAGCTCTAGGTAAAGTCACCTGGTGAACTGGGCAGATTCAGCAGGAAGGCCTTGCAGGGAGACACCACTGCATTTCTCCAGCCCCAGGAATCCTCAGACAAAGGAGATGGGGAGGAGGAGGCTGTCTGTCACAAACCTGAATGAGGTAAAGAAAGGGTAAAGGCTCCAATGCAGAACAGTTTGTAGGCTTCAATAAATAAATAAAAGTCTGAAGCAAAATAACAAAACTCACTGGGCTGACTTGAATGCCAGAGCTCAGTCTACCGAAGACAGAATTAGTAATGATGGCTGCACAATCTCAGGAAGAGCTGCTTGCGAATTTTTCAATCAAATATTTTTTTCAAAAAATGCCAATTTAGCAAAACTGAAACTTTACAAGGGACCACATTTGTTTTCTCAAAACTTTTATGGAACATCTCAAAGAGAGGCTGAGAGACTTATATCCCTCCCCTCTTCTTTCCCTCACAAATAGCTGGTAGCCCAATACTTAGAGCACTCATGTGCACTGTGCCAGGCACAGATTCAAATCGCTGCTCTGCATGAATAGATTTTATTCTACTGTTCTTTTACTTTTACCGTGCACTGAGAATTAGGGTTGTTTTTTTAAAATGCTTTATTTGTTTACTGTGATCTCATGCTGCCAGTCAGAACAGACACTGGCAATTGGTCAGAGTAGTTTATTAGCTGAATGCCACTATCTTTTCGTGTTGTTACCTAACGCCCAATGATTAATTACGGCATATACCCATGCTGAGCAGTATATCCTTTATCAGCTGGTAGCACAATTCTTTGACAATCCTTTCCGAGCGTATACTAACGTGCTATTTTTATGGTGAATCCAGTCAGGGCTTTGCTTACAGTGTTGAGAGGAGAGACCAGCTATGAATGTAGTACAAGATTTGAGGCTGTTGCTGGCATGGATTAAATCAATCCTCCACAAAGTTCACTAGGCTAGATAGGGAGGCAGGTATGTACAGTGATTGCATTCTAAAGCTATCCTCTTCCCCGAGAAACACAATTTTTGGTCATTACACAATAAGGATATTGTTACAAAATTCTATGGGCCATATTCTAGGCTGGTGTAAATCTGCAGAGGTCAAAGGGGCTATGTCAATTTACACAACCTGAGGAGCGAGCCCTATATTTAAAAAATGCAGTGTTGCTTACTCTTGCAATTTTAGAACAGGAGTACTTGTGGCTATCAAGTCCATAGCCCACTCCATTGGATGCATAGAATGGAACATATAGTAAGAAGATATATATATATATACACACATACAGAGAAGGTGGAAGTTGCCCTATATCTTCTTACTATATGTTCCATTCTATGCATCCGATGAAGTGGACTATAGCCCACAAAAGCTTATGTTCTAATAAATTTGTTAGTCTCTAAGATGCCACAAGTACTCCTGTTCTTTTTGTGGATACAGACTAACATGGCTGCTACTCTGAATCTAGCGATTTTAGTGTCAGTTTCACAATATTAAAGCCCCACTTGTTGGAATCAAGTTATTACTGCAGAACCTAAATTTTCATTTAAAATTAAAAACAGTTTCTATTCCTCATGGCTGTGGAGAAAAGCTTCAAAACATGAAGCCTAATAAGTCCAATGACAGAAGGCAAATAAAAAGGACCCTAAATTTATTATAGCTCTTGATTTTTAACTCAATCTTGTGATTGTTTGTTTGTTTGGAATTGTCTCATGTCTTTTGAACTCTTGGGGCTAGCAATATTAAAAATACAAACCCAAAAAATATAATAGGGAGACAAATAATACAGAAAAATGTTTTCTGCAGTGTCTACTAGCTCAGTGGTCCTCAGAAGAAATGCCTCCAAAATGCAAAGACCCCTTTTTTATTTTGTTTCTCTTTTGGGTGTTTTTGTTCTTCCAGTGTGCTATATTGAGTGACAGGCAGCCCTACTGATAGACCTTACCTCTAAAAAAAAATGAATCAAAATAGCTTCCAATCATATGGGTTACACTCAGCCAATCAGAGAATGAGAACCAAAACCACGTGCCTAATCACAACCATCCAACTATCCGAGTTAAAAAAGCAACGTTAAAATGTTTTACTGCTATTCTAAGAGAGGGAAAAAAGTTTGCATGATATATTTTCAGTACATTTCATAAAGAATTCTTCAATTTCACTAAACATTTTTGAACATGAAAACAGGTCAATTTTGATCCAAAAATATTTCACGTACATGTTCTTCTGAGATCTTTAAGAATGGTCTTTGTAAAAGATTCATTATTGTCCCAACAGGACTATAATTTCTCCTTGGACCCATCACGATTTTCTAAAGGTTCCTCTTTCTAGTTTATTTTTTCTGATCACTGACATGACTAATAAAGTAGCTCTGCAACAGTAATATTAATACTTTGTCTTTCATATAGTATCTTGCATCTAAGTTCTTTACAGCCATAATGAAATCTCACAACTTGCCTATAAGACTATTTAGTGTTACTTGTTCCATTTCAGAGATAGGGAAACTAAGGCTCAGATAAGTCAAGTGATTTTCCAAGGTCACACAACAAAGTCAAGACAGAACCAGGAACGCAGACTTAAGGGCCTGATTCCATAACTACTTGTGAATGTGAGTAACTTTACTTTTAGGAGTATTGCCATTAATACCAAGAGGGACATCTCAGGGCAGTAAACAGTACATCTGGCAGTGAGTGGTTGCAAGACAAGACCCCCAAGTGTACTGAATCGCATTTCCCGGTCTGTCACATAAAGCCATGCCTGGGGACTTTTTATAACCATATTCTCCTATAAATTGTCTTCTGTGTAGTTTTTTTTAAAAGTAGTGACTTTGAAGCATTGACCTGCTGTAGAGTCATTTCATTCTCTTAAGTACATATTTAGTGACTTCTGAAAAATCATTTTAGTGGCCCAGTAGACCAAAAGGGTGTGGGATTGTTAAAATCTACTTTATCAATATATGTTTAGTGATGTTTAAAAAATGCAGGTTATTGACTTAATTATTGATGCAAAGGAGCCATTACAGCCTATTGGGTAATTAAATACCTTTTCATAAACAACCTATTTACTGTATGCAGCCTAAATTTATGGACACAATGAAAGCTAATGACTCCTCTGGAATCATTACATCAACTCAGGGACACGCTTCGGGAGTAGTGTTATTTTTTATTTCCATTTTCATATTAGTATTAATGAGAAAACTATGAGGTTTTCAGAAAAATACAAATTGTGCGTGTATGTTTATGTGCATGAAAAAAAGCTTAGTGAGCAAGCTACCTTTCCTTTTTATGCCTAACAAAGCTAAACCATCTCAGTGAAAACGGATGGCCATGCTTTGAGAGGTTTTGTTAGGCCAGAATGTAGCAGGTTAAAATTTATAATTTTTATTTTCACTTCTGCAACTGATTTATGAACTGTGCTAGCCACATTTTATACCTCTCCTCTGTAGCCATAATTCTACCTGGGTCAGCCTGACATTTATTGTGTAACTAATGAAGGGGTTTGGATGTATCCAGGTACAATATGGCATTGAATCTGGAAATCATTCTGGTGTCCTCAGTGGAGACTCTTTGTAATTCAGTGGTGACTTCAGTATCCAACCAACCCTATCTCATCACATTGGATTTTTTCCCCCCTTGCATCTAGATATATTTTAAGAATCTTGTAATAGATAAATTGTTTTTTTTTTAAATTTTGCTTTAGAATATCAAAGGGAATTATTCAGTTATTAAATATTAGACACCAAGGATGAGATTTTCAAGAGTGCTCAGTACCCAGAACTGATAGCAGATTTTCAAGAGCTCAGTTCCCAGTAGACATCTATATGAAGTGGCCAAAACCGAATGGGACCTGAGACCTTTTGAAAATACAGTCACTTTATTTAGGCCTCTAAATGGGAGATGATGGGTGTTGAGCTCATATGAAAATCAGGTCCTAGATCATTCAAGGAATTGTTAATTGTTATGCAGAAACTCTCATTTCTAGCTTGCCAGTTCAAATCCTCCCCATATCTATTGTAATCAAAAGTTATCATCTGAAGGTTGTTTAGTAGCCTATGCCAAATGAGTGGTTGGTCTTGAATTGTTTCCTTGTGTCCACACTACAAAATTGCCAACATGTTTTGGTGAGAACTGTCTGCTTTGTTCATAATCTCATCAGAAAGACCAAAAACTAAATAGCAATGGAGAGGAAACAGTCCTTGCTCCCAGTTTGGCAATGGACTACGTGCCAGGAAGATCACATTGCTTCTGCACATGCTGAACCTGTTCTGTGGATAAACAGAGGAATTTAGTGCCCAGGACTGTCAATCCAGCACAAAAATTCACAGAAGATTAAAAATAGATAAATCGCAAACACACCCACTGCCACGCAGTTTCTGCTTTAGGACAGAGCCATCACACGCACAGCCTGGAAGTCAGTGGCAAAACTCCCATTAACTTCCAGGGGGCCAGGATTTCACTTTTGGTTCCTCTGAACAGGAGAAGCCCAGCATTGTCTTGGTTCTTTCGAGTCTTTTGAAGGTTTCTTCATTATACCCCCATATCCCGTAAAGACATGCTCAGAGTTAGGCATGAGTGTAAATCTTTGCAAGATCAGGGTCTATATTCATAAAGAAGGCATTCACTGCACAGAATCAGTGCTTTATAAGGTGCCAGTTCAGGAGAGCATCCCTACTCAAGACAGCACTGAAGCACATGCTTCACTTTAAGCAAATATTTATTGTCAATGCGTAAAGTTAAGCACATGCTTATGGACTGTCCTGAATCAAGCCCTAAATAAGGAAAATATCATTCTGGTGTCTTCCTTAGATTATAGCAAGAGTTAAAGCAATGACAATCTTATTAATAGATTGTAAATTCAGTTCCTCTTTATTACTGTTGTGCAAAAGCTTTATTTGCCTAGTCTGGAAGATTTAGGACCCTTGAAATAGTTGGTTCCACTCTTTCACTTGAATGATTTTCAGCCTTTTTTGTTCAACACCTACCACAGAGGGGTTCTGGAACTATGGTATTTAATCATGATGTACCACAACAATACCCTCTGCCATGTACATTGGCCAAACTGGACAGTCTCTACGCAAAAGAATAAATGGACACAAAACTGACATCAGGAATTATAACATTAAAAAACCAGTAGGAGAACACTTCAATCTCCCTGGTCACGCAATAACAGACTTAAAAGTGGCAATTCTGCAACAAAAAAACAGACTCCAACGAGAAACTGCAGAACTGGAATTAATTTGCAAACTGGACACCATCAAATTAGGCCTGAATAAAGACTGGGAGTGGATGGGTCATTACAAAAACTAATTTCACTATACTAATTTCCCCCTACTGTTACTCACACCTTCTTGACAACTGTTTGAAATGGGCCACCTTCATTACCACTACAAAAGTGACATCAACAACATGACAAGAAAATAAACCCTTTGGCAGAACCACTTTTAAGTGGTCTCAGCTAATCACATAGCTAAACATAGCTTGTATATGGAACCCATAAATGGCAAGTATTTTTAGGGCCTGATTCTGCAACCACTGAAGTCAATGACAGAACTCCCACTGATTTCAGTGAGAGCAAGTCTGAATGGAAGTGCTATTCTACAGGGTATTGTTCCATTGTTTGACTATAGTCAGTCACATAGCTGAATAGAAACCAAGAGTGCCTGGTGGTCCGTTCTTAATCTTATGACAGGACAGCATTTTGAAGTTCAGCCAAGGCAACTACCCTATAACTTTCCTTTTTTTACTGTCTGTGTTGAGCCTGAAGCACAAAAGATCTTTTTTCCATCTGGGTGACTTCATCTGCTACCCCGAGATCTCATCCTTTAGGAGCTTAGTGATGTATTCACTGCACCAAATTTGGTTTCAGCATTTAGGATTTTAGTGAGTTTTGGGAGTTCGTTATTGTTACCCATTTCCTGCTCTGCTAGGAGTGTCTAAATTGTGGGTCTTCCTGGGAGAGTAGATTTCCCCCTGACTGTTTCTGAGTATCCCAGTCTTTTTCCCTGTTTTCTATAGAATTCTCAGGAAAGTTTGTTCCATGTCGCCTAGGACTACAATTAAACAAAGACAGGCGTGAGCAGCAAAATCTGGACCCGGACTGACATCCATACTTCTTCCAAAGATAACAGGTGATTGGAGCTGGGGTCCCAGTTCAGGTTTATTGCTCTACTTAACCCGAAGATGGCTCCATATATTCAACCGAATACTTGCTTCTCTAGAGTCAAGTCTGTTCTTTCATCCCTGTATCCAACACCTGCATCATCTGACACCTCTCTATGGTACAAAGATAGTAGTACAAACTTAACTACTCCAATGTAAATAACACTGCTATACTACAAAGTCAGGTCTGCGGGATACATTAAAAAGTAGAGTCTTCTTTATCACAAGTTAATAAAAGTCACCAATAAAAAAGGTCTGCAGGTTCTAATGGCAAGAAAGCACTAATGAATGAGGATTAATGGAAAATTAGGGTATAAAAAGACAGAGGAGAGCTGAAGAAAAATCAATGGCTATATCAATAAGTCTGAACTGATGATAAATCCACAGCAACAGCAGCAAGTACTTACGGATATATCAGGTTAAATTTATCAGTGGTGTAAGTTGAACGTTAAGCGTAAATAAATTGATCAGGAAGGAGTACAGGTGCCAAACAATTCCATGGTGCACCACTCTGGAATGCAGCAGCTGTGCAAAGAGAGTCTAATACCTGGTCACCCAAGATAGGGGAGGGTGGCAGCTGAACAAGGGGGTGTAAGCGGCTAAGAAAAATAACATTCCGGAGGCATCCGAAGGGGAAAGTCTCACTAAGACGATTCAGCAACAGTGTAATCGGTTGAAAAGTGCTTAACACCGGATGTGAGGTTAAAGCAGGCTCCAGTATATACCCTAAACCTACGCTGGCAGTGTGGCAGACATCCCCCACACCCCTGAGCGCGCACACAAAGATCACACATATATACACTTTTTTTCCTCTTTCATTATTCACCCAGACGTGAATGGTGCCCCCCCCCCATCAGACTGTATGACATAGCGAGACTTCAGCCAAAACTCAAAACCCTCCATCCTCCCCACTCAGCCTCCACGGGGCCTTCCTATCTTCCCTCCTACCAAAGTACAGCCTGGAAAGTGCAAAGTAGCTCATGTTACATTTCTAAACATGCCCACTGGTAAGTCGCCCGAGAAGAAAATGTGAGCCCTGTTTCTATTCTGTGTTGGCATGGCTGACGATAAAAATATTAATTCTAATTTCAGTCCTGGCAGGGCACTCATTAGGCATTTGTAAAGCTTGAAAAGCAGAACATGCTGCAGCCCAGCAGCAGTGAGACATTCTGCACAATGCTCCTTCGCCGATTCCCTTCTCCCCAGTGATGATGAATACTCACGATGGAGAGATTAGAGCATCTGCTTCGCTCAGGTAATAAAGTGTTCCGTGCCTCTTCATTGTAGTCATCTTGCTGATTCTAAGAGAATTTGACACGGCTGATAGTGGGATTCAGCTAATGCGCTACTGCAAATATTTTAAACCAGAAATTGACGGTGAACGGCAGTCGAGCCCATTGGAATAATCATTATTAGAATATTGCATGCACTTAGATTTATGGCTGTTAATTGTGATAAACGACACACACAAAAGTCTGCACCTGAATTTGAATGTGTGGAGCTATATAATTTTCCCTCTTCGTTTCTGAAAGAAAAGCCACAGTCCTTTCACCAGCAACTATTACCGTCTTTATATAACCTGCCACGGTGAATCAAGGCCCTGGATAGCACATAGTATACCCCACACATAGAGAACTCATAAACACACTGCTGGGAAGGCTGCATAACTCAGAATTCCAATTTGGGTATAAAGAATGAAAGTTACCCTCTCCTAGTGAGGCAATGTCTCCTAGTAGTTAGATCAGGAGTCCGCCTCGGTTCTATTCTTTAGTTTGTTTCTGATTAGCTATGGGTCAATTGAAAGACCACTGAAGCCAATGGAAACACTCCCTTTGATTTTGCTGGGATTTGGCTCAGGTCCTGGGTGACTTTGGGAATGTCAAGGAATCATTCTGTGCCTCAGTTTACCCCTCTGTGTGGCTTTGGGAAAGCTAAGGACCCTTTCTGTGCTTCAGTTTAATATTTGCATAAAAATACTTGCCTACCATATCTGTTGGAGGGTTAAGCAGGACACTGACTGAGCCTGAAGTTTGGTGTGGTTTGGTTTTATTTTCTGTGTTTCCCCACCTTAAAATCTAGAAATTTGCTGTCTGGTGAAGACAGCTGCCATGTCGTGTTTGACTCAGCTGTAGCTTTTCATGGAAGACACACATTGTGGCTCTAAAATAAGTCATCTAGTCCAAAAATATATGGTTGCCCTTTGTTTATGTGAATGCAACATACAGACTGATGCAGCATAATCACAACATAGATTAAACCACACTGTCAATAAAGCTGAATAAACCATTAGGTTTGAAAGTGCCTATTTGTGACTCAGCAAAGGTGATGAATCTCCTCCAAGCTAACTATTGTATTTTGTCTTCTTTTTAAGTGCTGTCAGCTTACTCATAGCTACGACATGCCACATTTTGTTGGCCAGCATCCTTGTTGCACTAATACATAACACTTACATTAGTAACTGGGCTAAGTCCTAGAGAACCTCATACGATCAATAGAAATCAAACACACGGACTAAGTCTGCAGTCAGGGGGTGGAGGGGAAGTTCCAATCAAATCAACGATTCAGTTGCTTCCATGTGTTTTAATATACCGGGGGTGGGGACCTCCAGCTGCACCATAATAATAATTAATAATAATAAAGTCAATATCATATTTTTCAGAAAGGTGTTATGAATGTGCAAAGGGCCAGATGTTGTCCTTTCATGAAGAGCTACGTGCCCTTATTCTGAACTATGCCTCATAAGATCGTCGGGTTTAAAAAGGCCACAGTTGTCTGCCTATTGTCCTCATAAAATAGAACTGTTAATGCCTTTCCTGTTTGAAGAACGAGGGTGTTTCTAGAATGACGAGGTCTGACAGCATGACATGACTAGGCCAGGGATGCTCACCTGGCTAGCAACATCAATTGCCATTTTAGTAGGAAGTGGGGCTGAAAAGGCTAAAATTTAGAGATGAGAAACTTCCGTCTTCAGAACTTGCCTTGCAAGACTGTAATTTGGGAAATACATAACAATAAGCTCATGTTTACTTTGTGCAGAATTCATGGCATGATGAGGATAATAAGACCTTCCAAGGCAATAATTGTTCACTGTAGGGTGCTTCTGCATCTCAAATTGCTCAGCATCTGGGCTTCAAATCATTTGTGCTCCTGGTGGGTAATACTGCCAGCTAAACAGGCAGGCAGACAAGTAGCATTTTTAAACTTACACAGCATGATCATAGTGTGTGTGCAGTTAGGGCTCAGCTTATTATCATCATGAATTGTTATCTGAACCATGGAGGCAAATATCAAAAAAAGCTCCTACGCGACAATGCTTTAAAAAGTTCATGTGTCTTCATTCATAAGAACTACACTTGGTCTGTGGTTATTGATATGGCATTGTTTTGGCATCTTCTTTTTGGCATGCTGTAAATAAGAAAGTAATTGTATATGTTTCAGAGTAGCAGCCGTGTTAGTCTGTATTCGCAAAAAGAAAAGGAGTACTTGTGGCACCTTAGAGACTAACCAATTTATTTGAGCATAAGCTTTCGTGAGCTACAGCTCACTTCATCGGATGCATTCAGTGTAGCTCAGGAAAGCTTATGCTCAAATAAATTTGTTAGTCTCTAAGGTGCCACAAGTCCTTCTTTTCTTTTTGCAATTGTATACGGTAGTTCAGAAAACATCTCACTTTCATTGAAAATCTGGTTGGACTTGATCATCTGGTATTTCTGATTTAGTTTTACGCTAAATGGAATGAATAGTTTAAGTAGAAAGTGAGATTTTTGCCGAGTTTCAAAAGGAATGTTATGTTGGCACTTTATAAAGCAGAAATAAGTCTGTGCTACAGCCTGGTAAAAAAGTATGGGCCCTTCTGATTATTGCTTCAAGGTTTGTCCATACTTGATGGCTGTTTAGGGGGACTTCGTAGTCCACTATTGATCAATCTTGGGTATTTATATGACACACACACACACACATCCGGTTCCTATCTGAGTGCCTCACAGTATTGATAGTATTTATCCTCACAACACCCATTAAGTAGGAATTTACTGTTATCCCCATTTTACAGATGGGAACGTGAGAGACTAAGGCCCATATTTTGTTAAAAGTGTTTAGGTATTGTACCACTCAGCATTGCAACACCTAACCCCTAGGGGTATGTTTGCACTGCAATTAGACACCCATGGTTGGCCCATGCCATCTGACTCAGGCTCGCAAGAAGCTGTTTAATTGTAGTGTAAACATTTGGACTTGGACTGCAACCTGAGCTCTGGGTCCCTTTTCCCTGGCAGGGGCTGAAAGCCCAGGTCCAAACATCTACATCACAGTTAAATAGCCCTGCAAGCCCGAGTCAGCGGGCATGAGCCAGCTGTGGGTTTTTTATTGCAGTGTAGTCATACACTAGGTGTCCTGCCACCTAGTGGAATCCCTGGACTAGAGCTAGGTGCTCAGGCTCCCCACAGTGGGTGAGTTAGAGCCATAGGAAAGCGATACTCAGAAGCCAACAACTAAGCAGGGAGCTGCCTAAGTTAGCCAGGAATGAAATGCTGGAGAGGGGGCTGGGGAGAAGAGGATGGCTTAAGCACCTAAGTGTCTGACCGGCTGCACCTGGCTGACAGGCCAGAGATAATAGGTAAGTGGGGAAGTGGGAAAGTAAGTGGGGAAGTGGGACACTGGGAGGAAACACGAGCAGGAGAACACAAGAGGGAAGGGCTCCTGCCTCATACTGAGAAAGTGGGAGGATCAGTGAGTTATCTTAAGTGCCTATACACAAATGCAAGAAGCCTGGAAAACAATCAGGGAGAACTGGAAGTCCTGGCAGAGTCAAGGAATTATGATGTGATTGGAATAACAGAGACTTGGTGGGATAACTCACATGACTGGAGTACTGTCATGGATGGATATAAACTGTTCAGGAAGGACAGGCAGAGCAGAAAAGGTCTGGGAGTTGCATTGTATGTAAGAGAGCAGTATGACTGCTCAGAGCTCTGGTATGAAACTGCAGAAAAACCTGAGACTCTCTGGATTAAGTTTAGAAGCGTGAGCAACAAGGGTGATGTCGTGATGGGAGTCTGCTACAGACCACCAGACCAGGGGGATGAGGTGAATGAGACTTTCTTCTGGCAACTAATGGAAGTTACTAGATAGCAGGCTCTGGTTCTCATAGGAGACATCAATCACCCTGATATCTACTGGGAGAGCAATACAGCGGTGCACAGACAATCCAAGAAGATTTTGGAAAGTGTAGGGGACAATTTCCTGGTGCAAGTGCTGGAGGAACCGACCTGGGGCAGAGCTCTTCTTGACCTGCTGCTCACAAACCGGGAGGAATTAGTAGGGGAAGCAAAAGTGGATGGGAACCTGGGAGGCAGTGATCATGAGATGGTCGAGTTCAGGATCCTGACACAAGGAAGAAAGGAGAGCAGCAGAATACGGACCCTGGGCTTCAGAAAAGCAGACTTTGACTTCCTCAGGGAACTGATGGGCAGGATCCCCTGGGAGAATAACATGAGGGGGAAAGGAGTCCAGGAGAGCTGGCTGTATTTTAAAGAATCCTTATTGAAGTTACAGGGACAAACCATCCCGATGTGTAGAAAGAATAGTAAATATGGCAGGTGACCAGCTTGGCTTAACAGTGAAATCCTTGCTGATCTTAAACACAAAAAAGACGCTTACAAGAAGTGGAAGATTGGACAAATGACCAGGGAGGAGTATAAAAATATTGCTCAGGCATGCAGGAGTGAAATCAGGAAGGCCAAATTACACTTGGACTTGCAGCTAGCAAGAGATGTTAAGAGTAACAAGAAGGGTTTCTTCAAGTATGTTAGCAACAAGAACAAAGTCAAGGAAAGTGTGAGCCCCTTCCTGAATGAGGGAGGCAACCTAGTGACAGAGGATGTGGAAAAAGCTAATGTACTCAATGCTTTTTTTGCCTCTGTCTTCACGAACAAGGTCAGCTCCCAGACTACTGCACTGGGCAGCACAGCATGGGGAGGAGGTGACCAGCCCTCTGTGGAGAAAGAAGTGGTTCGGGACTATTTAGAAAAGCTGGATGAGCACAAGTCCATGGGGCTGGATGCGCTGCATCCGAGAATGCTAAAGGAGTTGGCGGATGTGATTGCAGAGCCATTGGCCATTATCTTTGAAAACTCATGGCGATCGGGGACTGGAAAAAGGCTAATGTAGTGCCCATCTTTTAAAAAGGGAAGAAGGAGGATCCTGGGAACTATAGGCCAGTCAGCCTCACCTCAGTCCCTGGAAAAATCATGGAGCAGGTCCTCAAGGAATCAATTTTGAAGCACTTAAAGGAGAGGAACAGTCAGCATGGATTCACCAAGGGCAAATCATGCCTGACGAATCTAATTGCCTTCTATGAAAAGATAACTGGCTCTGTAGATGAGGGGAAAGCAGTGGACGTGTTATTCTTTGACTTTAGCAAAGCTTTTGATACGCTCTCCCACAGTATTCTTGCCAGCAAGTTAAAGAAGTATGGGCTGGATGAATGGACTATAAGGTGGATAGAAAGCTGGCTGGATCGTTGGGCTCAACTAGTAGTGATGAATGGCTCCATGTCTAGCTGGCAGCCGGTATCAAGTGGAGTGGCCCAAGGGTCGGTCCTGGGGCCGGTTTTATTCAATATCTTCATTAATGATCTGGAAGATGGCATGGACTGCACCCTCAGCAAGTTTGCAAATGACACTAAACTGGGAGGAGTGGTAGATACATTGGAGGGTAGGGATAGGATATAGAGTGCCCTAGACAAGTTAGAAGATTGGGCCAAAAGAAATCTGATGAGGTTCAACAGGGACAAGTGCAGAGTCCTGCACTTAGGATGGAACAATCCCATGCACCGCTACAGACTAGGGACTGAATGGCTCGGCAGCAGTTCTGCAGAAAAGAACCTAGGGGTTACAGTGGACGAGAAGCTGGATATGAGTCAACAGTGTGCCCTTGTTGCCAAGAAGGCATTTTGGGCTGTATAAGAAGGGGCATTGCCAGCAGATTGAGGGACGTGATCGTTCCCCTCTATTCGACATTGGTGGGGCCTCATGTGGAGTACTGTGTCCAGTTTTGGGCCCACACTAAAAGAAGGATGTGGAAAAATTGGAAAGCGTCCAGCGGAGGGCAAGAAAAATGATTAGGGGGCTGGAGTACATGACTTATGAGGAGAGGTTGAGGGAGCTGGGATTGTTTAGTCTGCAGAAGAGAAGAATGAGGGGGGATTTGATAGTTGCTTTCAACTACCTAAAAGGGGGTTCCAAAGAGGATGGATCTAGACTGTTCTCAGTGGTAGCAGATGACAGAACGAGGAGTAATGGTCTCAAGTTGCAGTGGGGGAGGTTTAGGTTGGATATTAGGAAAAACTTTTTCACTAAGCGGGTGGTGAAGCACTGGAATGCGTTACCTAGGGAGGTGGTGGAATCTCCTTCCTTTGAGGTTTTTAAGGTCAGGCTTGACAAAGCCCAGGCTGGGATGAGTTAGTTGGGGCTTTGAGCAAGGGGTTGGGCTAGATGACCTCCTGAAGTCCCTTCCAACCCTGATATTCTATGATTCTATGAATACCTCCTTCCACTTGGGATCCTGAAGTCAGGTACCAAAGTCAGTACACTCACTTAGGTAGCCCATTTCCTAATAGCCAGAGTTAGACCTCAGCTGAGCAATGGTTTTGAAAATGTCAGCGGTGCCTAAACGGTGGACCTAGCCACCTAAAGAAGCAGACAAACAACTAAATACCTTTGAGGATCTGGGCCTAAGTGCAAAAGTCACTATTGAAAATAGAATTTAGTCATATAAAATTTAATCATGGTGGCTTTGCGATGTAGATATTCCCAAAGTCAGAAAAAGTCTGTCGTGGACTAATCAATGGAACCTGGTTCTCAAGTCGTGACTAGTGCCCTAAGTACTGATCCATGTGTCAGGATGTCATGCTATTTAATTTAGGAAATTAAATTAAGGAAATGGTCATGGAATAAATCATTGTGAATAATTTATCAGAGGAACCTACAGTAACTCTTTTTTCATCTTGAGAGTATCAGTTTACAGGGTGAGATTTCACTACTAATGGGCCTGAATTTGGGTGTAGTCATGCTCATTTGCCTTTGCTGGTTTCAGTGGTAACCAATAACAATTTATAGCTAGTTTCTGATACCCTCACTTATTGCTTACATAGTCCCACTGAAGTCAACAGTGGAGTAAGAAACTAATCAGCATGGGTAAAGATATCAGCTCATCAGTAGTACAGCAGAGTGTATAGTAAAAAGCACATCTTCACAGATGATTTGAGGACTCATTCAAGTGAATGTGCATAAGCAAGATAAGTGGTGGCAAATAGTGAATAGGCTCTGGGAGTTCATTTGCAAGAATATTGGCAAAGGTTTTTTCTGTATTCTCTCAGTGCCACCTTACAGCTGTAGACAGGTTCTTCCTTTTTCAGTTGAATTGCAGAATATTGATAATGACAGCCCTTACATGACTTCTTTCTTTCTTTCTTTCTTTCTTTCTTTCTTTCTTTCTAGGTGATCCTTGAGCCAGTAAACATGTTCTGCAAGAGAAGTAGGTATTGTATGCAGTGACTTCATTATACTCTATTAAACAGTGCTATCAGATGGTACTTCCTGTGACTACCTACTTGGCCTGGACCTGAATAGGCAAAAGATTCATTCACACTAAATGCTTGTTATAATTAATTAATTCTCTGGCCCAGATCCTGGGCTCCATCTGAGCTGTACCCAACCCTGATTAGGAGTGGGGAGCACAAAGGTAGATTTAAGGCTTTGAAGATGGTCAGTCCTGGGGCATGTTTACCAGGCCAAATCCCAATGTAAAGTAGCATAGATGGTGTCCTTGGATGGCTGGGGCATCGTTATGCCTTAGCTATTCCCTTTTCTCTCCAGATATTCTTCCCTTCACCAGGGAGCCAAGAGCATGTGGTGCAGAAGTCATTACAATGGCTCTTTGTCACCAAAAGGTTCCCATAGGCAAAATGGATCTTCACCTAGCCAGCCCCACTGGGTTAGAGGTTGCTTTGTACCCCTGTAGGACACTTGAGAATCGGCCCTTAATGTTTACATAAGACCTTTGTAAAATAACCTATCTTAAGAGTGAGGTGAGATCCCTATCTTTTTCTCTGCTTTTATCTGTATGGGTCTAAGGCAATTAGTCAATAAGCAAGGACGCAGGATGAAAACATATGGGCTTTGATATTTAATAAATGGATTAACAGAGACCACCACTTAATATTCAGCTTCTGCCTTAGGAGTATAAAGTAATAAGCATTAGGTCCTTTTTAATGAAGAATTTCCTTTATCAAAAAGAGCCCTGGCAGAATGTCAAAGACATTTTCTGACCTTCTAGTATTCTGGCCTGCATGAATTTTTAACAAGATGCTATATATCTGGAAGGTCTATTAGAATTCATCTGCATGAAATCTATCCCCTTATATCCTCCACCCCTTTTTTTTTATTAATCAGACTACTGATGCAGAGAAAGGGAAAGTATCTATAATAGCAAGGGAATATTTAATTTATGTAAATGAAGTTTAAAAAAAGTCCTTATTCAAGTTAATAAAACCTCACACATCGCTCTTAAATATTAATAGTGGCTGGCAAACATCCTTTATTTATTGTGACATTTTCATTTATATTCATTTTTGAATATATCAACAAAGGAAAGTGTTCCAAGGAGCTGTTGGAAAATGCCTATTTTAAAGAGCATAACATGCATAACTTATCGTTAAATGCACATGCTTATTCCTTCGTTTCTGTAAAACATCCTCTTTTTTTTCTATATTCCAGAAACCCTTTTCGATTTGTAACCTTTTTGAAAAAAATAAATGTAATTGACCCAAAGCAGATTATTTCAATGCTATAGTATTTAGCAGAGTGTAATGCAGAAAGTTTTCCCATCGTTTCTCCCAGTTTTTATTTTTAGAGTCATTTAATGACATTTTGCAAATTTGGAGTAGCTGAAAAAAAAAATGCTGTGGTTATTTTTCCAAACTTCCATTGATAAGACCGCCACTTCCCACCTCACTTCAAATAATACTGTTCACCAGTGACATGAAAAATGTTTAACTGCCTCCTGAAATGCACACTGGCCACTGCTGGAGATAGGCTACTGGATTAGCAGGATACTTGCTCTGATCCACTATAGCAATTCTTTATGTCCTACATACTTTATCGTCAATGCAGAACATAGAAAAAAAAAAACCCTCATGGAACAAAAAAATTGATCGCCTCCTTACTGAGTCAGGTCGATAAAGCACATGGAGCAGCATCTCTAGGTTTCCTTTGATGTGATCAGTATGCTCCTTATTCATTGCTAATATCAATGCTTATGTGCAGCAAGAAGGCGGCAGACATTACATTTCCGTAAATAGATTGTTAGAAAATGGTAGGCCTTAGCCTCATGATCAATAACGACTAAGGATATGATTTGGTCACTGATTCTGTGACTTTAACGGATCTTTGCGACTTCTGTAGCTTCAACTTCAGCCTCAGGCTGTTGGCCCCGGATTGGGTGACCAGCTAGGAAGTGTGAAAAATCAGGATAGGGGGTCGGGTGTAACAGGTGCCTATATAAGACAACGCCATGAATATCGGGACTGTCCCTATGAAATCGGGGCATCTGGTCACCCTAGCCGCAGGCGGTGGGGCTCAGGCTTCAGCCCCGCATAATGGGATGCCAGCTTCAGCCCCGCCAACACCACACCCTGATTTTGTACATTTTCCCCCTGACAGTTCTGTGAATTTTGCTTAATTTTTACCGTGACAAAATTGTATTCATAATAAATGCCTCTAAGAGGATATTTTATGTAACTGGTTGTTTCTTTGCTTGTTTCACAGGCACTTTCCCTATCTTAATGAGCCAAATTCATCCCAGGGGTAATTCCACCGGTCTCACTGGAGTCTGTGTAG
Organism: Caretta caretta; assembly: GCF_965140235.1. NCBI lineage: Eukaryota > Metazoa > Chordata > Testudines > Cheloniidae > Caretta > Caretta caretta. The sequence goes on along the minus strand of NC_134214.1, from coordinate 13,396,359 downwards.
TTGCACCTAGGAGGAATTTGACCCAGTGTGATTGATGGGAGAGAAATACAGGGAGTTCTTCACACATTCAAACACTAACTGGTCTCTTCCAGCTTGAGTTCATTGCTGTTTGCTGCTCAGGATCTTGATGGACAACAGACCCATCTGAGCAATAGAGACTGATTTCTTTAGCTGAGACTTTTAGGGTCAAACAGGTATGTACATGAAGGACTGATGGTATTTTATCAGAGTAGCTTTCTCTGGAGTTACTCCAGTGCAGCTAACTTTTCAAATAAGCACATTTAGTGCAATGGTGTGTCTTTGTTCTTTGTTGGTAGGGCTGCAGTTTTAAGGGTGCCCTGAACTAAGGGGTCAGACTACAGCTTGTCAGAAATCTTTCAGTGAAGGGGGTTTGTTTTGTTTTGTTTTGTTTTTGCCAGGAAAGGTTTCTCAGGTCAAGGATGGAACTTCTGGTCAAAACCAGAGCCAGAGTTCTACCCAACATAGCCAAAGCCAGTGGTCAAGGCACTCACTTGGGAAGTGGGAGACCCTGGTTTAGGTTCCTGCTCTGAATTATACCTGGGTCTCCCATATCCCAGCTGAGTACCCTAACCCCTTGTGCATTCTGCAATGAGAGTGGACCAGTGGTGGGCAACCTGCGGCCTGCGGGCCGCCAGACAGTTTGTTTACATTTGCACGGCCACCCGCCGCTCCCAGCAGCTGCAGCTCACCATTCCCAGCCAATGGAAGCTGCAGGAAGCAGCACAGGTGACCTGGCAGTTACCATTTGACCTGCCCATCAGCCAGTCCCCATTAATCACGGGTGGGGTGGGGGGGTGGAGCTCAGAAAAAAGCTTTGCCAAACAGAGTAGATGGTGTCTGGGCGTATGGGAATAACTGGTGCAGCAGATAGTCTCGCCAGCATGGGCAACAGGAAGAGTCCATTTAACCTGACCCAGATGAAGAATGTACAGTGCCGTAGGCACACAGAGAGAAATGGAATGACCAGAGGAGTGAATGGGAGGTGGAACCATCCCAGAGAAAAGACACAGGGAAGCTGGTGAGGGCAGAAGTGCATCCCAGTATGGGGAGGAGGAGCTGGTGAAGACCTCAGGGGATGGAATAAAGTGAATGGGACACCTTTGCCTTAGCCCTTCTCCAGCTAAGTCTGTGGTTTCTGATTTTCAAATATATGGCTCTAAGACAGCTATCAGTGCCACTGTGAATTTCTGTTCTATATAAAATTAAAGTGCTTTTGGCTTTGGGCACAGACTCCCTGTGTGGGCAGATCAACGTGATTAATGCTTGCACCCCCCGGGCCTAGTTCAATGCATTATGCATAACACTGCTCCTAGTATGCTGCCCAGACTGAATGGGTAAGCTGATCTATGAAAAACCAATGCAAGGACTGGTATATGCCCCAGTCTGCAGGGGGCACCAATAGGAGTGTGTACAAACAAAGAAGAACAAGCTGCTTGGTAAGCAAAGGAGAAGAGGCCTGAGACTTGAATGCTTTTTATTAAACTCACAAAATGACTTACTGGTGTTACACTATACACTAGCTCATTAACATTCAGTGCCACTGCCAAGGCTTGTCATCAGCATGAAGGAGATTAAAAAAAACGCACAGAACCATAAGGATGGACAATAAAAGGAAAGCAGTGAGCTGAGAAAAAATTTTCTTTCTCGCTAGAAATTTCTGTACTGGAACCACAGTTAATCAAGCAACTAGTATATGGCAGATTCTGCAAAATCATTAGTAGCTTCACAGATATTGGTAGTTCTGCATATTTGACATCAGCAGGTTTCTATTTATTTACTATTCTGATCGTGCCCAGAGGCCACGACTGAGAGTGGTGGGGTTCTGGTATGTTAGGTGCTGTACAAACATATATAGAAAAACAGCCCCTGCTTCAAAGAACTTACAGTCCAAATAGACAAGATGGACACAGAATGAAAAACAGACAAGCACAGAGCATCAGATTTGGGACTAGAATTCAGGTTTTCTCATCCCTTATGCAGTAACCTGTCCATTTGATCACACTGTCTTATACAAAAGTTGCAAGAGCTGGGCTTGTTCATGTACTGTGGACATGCACCACTGCAGTAATTACTGCAGTGACTGTAAATGGACCTAATATAGGTCGCCTTATATTTCTAGTATAGACATATCCTGAGTGACCCCAAGCTAGACAAGCCCAAAGACAGCAAGCTACTCCCTTGTAGCAAGAAGGCCTGATCCTGCACTAGTGATGTGAATATGTGCTTTGTCATTGACTTAATTGAACTCAGGCTGAAGCCTACCAAAGGCAATTGTAGGATCTTTTATACTGAGGATATTTACTGACCGTTACACAAGTGTTAGGAAGCTAGAGCAGTGGTCCCCAAACTGTGCCCCACCCTCCGAGGGGTGTGAAGGAATGTTTGGGGGGGTGTGTGCAGTGGGGCCCAGGCCAGCCCACTGGGAGGGTGAGCAGGGAGGGATTGCCAGCCAGTCCTGCTCTGCCTCCAGCTGTGCTGGCCCTGACCACGGGTCCACTCCCGGCCCCACCCCCCAGCCACACCTCCCCAGCCTTTGCCCCCAGGTGTGGCCTGGCCCCAGCCTCGACCCCCTTACCCCTTTCTGTGCCCCCTGTTTCCGACCACAGCACTGGGTGGGGCGGGGGGTGCTGACAGGGGAAAGGGGGGGCATGACATGGAAAGTTTGGAGACCACTGAGCTGGAGAGAGAGATGATAATGAGGATATGACCACTAGAGCTGTGTATATGAGAATGCCATTGCAATGATAGAGTATAACTACATCTGTGGGAAGGGTAAAACTAGCTTTTTCAAAGCTCGACAACATTTGTGCACTTGCAAACACTAATATGCATATATAAAACAGGCAGAAACTAGGTATTCAGATACTATGGTGGTGATGTAAGAACACGGATGGATGAGGCAAATGTTTCCATTTTCATGCACAAATGTGAATTACACGAGCAAGCGCCTGTTTGTACATAAGCAGCACAGCCTAGCGGAATGAACATGGAACTGTGGGGTCATGAATAGCTATATTTTAATTCTAGCTTTTCCTCTTTCCTACTGTGTGACCTTGGCCAAGTCACTAGGCCAACATTTTGGTGGTCTAGATACCACTTAGTCCTGCCTTGAGTGTTAGGGGGCTGGACTAGATGACCTCTCGAAGTCCCTTACAGGTCTATGATTTTCTCATAATGTCAGGTACCTAAAGCCATATTTGAACCACTATTTTGGGTCTGTACAAAAGTGAGATTTTTTGGATCTAGGACTCCAGGTGAGTATCCTAACCATAGGGCTAAAGGTTGAAGGGGCAGCACCACCACTAAAACTACCATCACCTTCTCACCCTCCTCTGGCCATTTTGCAAACAGCCAAAATTATTCATGTCTAATTTGTGAACGGGGTCAACCAAAACTGCCTGTTTTGTTGAATAAAAACTATTCACTGGAAAATTTTGCCCAGCTGTACTTATGACCTTGCTCTCCTCCATACCGGTGAAAATAGGACAGAGTGCATGCAAGGTTTGGGTGGAATTATGCCAGACTCAATTTCAGGCACAATGCTTCCCTGCCATCTCAACCCCTGCCCCCACAACATAGGCCTGAGCCTTTAAAGACACAATCCAATCCAATCAATGTGTTCTGAATCTGCACGTCGTAGTTGTGTTTTGCATGGCTGGGACACGCTATAGAATCTCTTGCATGTAAATATGTTAACAGGCCTTGTCCATACTGGAGCAGATCAGGATATTTGTGCTCTTGATGGAACTGGCAAAGGTTCAACAGTTTAATGTGCCCAGTGAGAACAAGTGAATGGCGATGGGACTGTATACAGCTGAGATGCAGTACGGCATTTTATGTGTACGTATACGCAGGTGTAGCTTTTATTATTCCTTGGCACATTGTACGCCATAGGCTGATATTTTTCTGCTTACATCAGTGTATGATGTTTCTCCTGTGGGTCTTGTATACAATTTGACAGATGCATATACGACATGACCTGAATTAAGCATATTGGAATTATTTTGGTGTGGGGTAGGCACTGGTGCAGGCAAAAGTGCTTCAAATAAGGTGATTTCCTTACTTTTCAAGAGCTACAACATAGGCTAACCCTATGTATTTGTATTTTAGAGATGTAATATTAATGACAAGTAATATGACTGCTTCTGAAAAGTTGTGCCTGTCTGCAGAGAATTATTTAGTCTATCTACAAATAACGCTATAGTAACTGTGCATGGAAAAATAATACAAGAATAACTGGAAAAAGAACGAGGAGTACTTGTGGTACCTTAGAGACTAAGAAATTTATTTGAGCATAAGATTTTATGGGCTAAAACCCACTTCATCAGATGCATGCAGTGGGAAATACAGTAGGAAGATAGATATATAGACACACAGAGAACATGAAAAAATGGGTGTTGCCATACCCACTATAACGAAAGTGATCAGTTAAGGTGAGCTATTACCAGCAGGAGAAAAAAAACCTTTTCTAGTGATAATCAGGCTGGCCCATTTCCAACAGTTGACAAGAAGGTGTGAGTAACAGTAGGGGGGAAAATAAACCTGGGGAAATAGTTTTACTTTATGTAATGCCCCATCCACTCCCAGTCTTTATTCAAGCCTAAGTTAATGGTGTCCAGTTTGCAAATTAATTCCAATTCAGCAGTCTCTCGTTGGAGTCTGTTAAAAAGTAAAACTATTTCCCCAAGCTTATTTTCCCCCTACTGTTACTCACACCTTCTTGTCAACTGTTGGAAATGGGCCAGCCTGATTATTGCTAGAAAAAAAATAACTTTTCTCCGGCTGATAATACCTCACCTTAACTAATCACTCTCGTTATAGTGGGTATGGCAACACCCATTTTTTCATGTTCTCTGTGTGTATATATCTATCTTCCTACTGTATTTTCCACTGCATGCATCCGATGAAGTGGGTTTTAGCCCAAAAAATCTTATGCTCAAATAAATTTCTTAGTCTCTAAGGTGCCACAAGTACTCCTCGTTCTTTTTGCTGATACAGACTAACACGGCTACCACTCTGAAAAGAATAGCTGGGTGTCTATCATCCTCAGGCATCTAGTAGAGAGAAACTTTCCTTAGTGGTTTCAACAAGAGGACTGGAAATAAGGAATTTCTGAGTTCTAACCGTGACTCTGACATGTCTCTGCCCTGTGCCCATTGCATGTCACTTAAATACTCTGTCTTGGATTCTCCATCTTTAAAGTAGCTGAATATTGTTGTCTTTTGCTCAATATTTGATATTTTTCCTGTAAATATTAGCGTGAATTTTCAAAATAACTTCCTTTGAGAGTGCTTTCATCTCCTTTGTGTTTGCTTGCTGCACATATTATACTGGATGAGTTTGCTGGCAGGAAACTTCACAGAAGCAGCAAATTTTAAATGGTTATTAGAAAATATTCATGGAGGGTGAATTTTAAATTGGTATATGCAAGTATTCACACATGAAACTTGCTTCTAAGAGTCACGCTCTTCCAATAAAAGACCAGAAATTTAAAGTGCAACCTAGGTGGCTAATCCAAACTAGCAGTAACTCAGATTTTAAATGCTGGCCATAAATTGTTTGTCAATGACCAAGAATTATTTGCAGAAATTATTTGGGGACTAATGAACAAAGCAGTGAAAATTGTAACTGTTGACCATTGTTTGAAGATAATTTGTGAGCAAAATAAAAAGCAAATTTTATCCAATTATTCACTGCAAATTGTTCACCCATCTCTAATAGCTACCTACTGAGGCTTAATTAGATTTTGTGTATAAACCGCTATATAAGTGCTAAAGCATTATTGTTACTTTCACATTAGAGTGACAATGAATATGCTATTTTTTATAACTTTAGTTCCATTAGTCAGCTGGGCATAAGGAACACTAAATGTTCTTTGAAAAATGTAACTGCTTTTTGGTATACAGTAACAGAGTGGCTCTCTGCAAACAAAACAAATACATAAATTCACTTGTGGCTGGCTGCAGAAGCCATTTCATTTATACTTATTGGCATACAATCATCTAAATCCTTGGGAGTTGTGAAAAATCTCGTCTAATTCTCAAAAAGAAAAAAAATCATGAATTAAAAAAGGATCTTTTCTATCTGCAAGTTCATATATCTTTTAGGGATGAGCCTCATAAATCACAGACATATTTTCTGAAAGCTCAGTTCACTTTTAGTTTGACTGCTCCTTGTAAAACAGCTGTGATGACATCTTGAGCAGGAAGAATCCAGTTTTTTGGTAGGCTTTACTCAAATGAGTAATTCTTGCTTATTCCCATTGATGGCAAGAAGGACTGCTCACATAGCCTAAGGATTACTCACATGAGCAAGGGTTGCTGGGTCAAGTAGTATCCTAGTTTCTTGTGGCTCAAGAACATGACATGACTGGAAGACAGGAGTACTAAGTTTTGTTCTTGCTTCTGCCTCAAATTTCCTATGTGTCCCTGCTCAAGTCCCCCATTCAACAAAGGACTTGAGCACATGCTTTAATTTAAGCACGTGCTTAAATTCCTTTACTGAATTGGGGCTTCACTCTCCATGCTTCAGTTTTCTCATCTGCAAAATGGGGGTGATAATGCTCACTGGGGTGTTGTGGGTCTAAATTAAGGCTACATTTTAGTCATGGGTATTTTTAGTAAAAGTCATAGACAGGTCACTGGCAAAAAACAAAAATTCACGGTCCATGACCTGTCCATAACTTTTACTAGAAGTAACCCTGTCTAAATCTAAGTTGTCCTGAGGCTGTGGGGTGCAGCTGCTCTGGGGAGCCCTAAGGCGCTGCTGCTGCTCGGGGGTGGGGGGTCAGCCCAGGGTACCACTACTGCTCAGCGGGGAGGGGGGAGGCAGCCCTGGACACTCCTGCTGCTCTGGTGACCCCCGGGGCCAGCCACAGTGGCTGCTGATCCCATGGCTCCCAGAGCCAGCAGCACTGGCTGCTGCTCAAGCCTCAGGGCCAGCCCAGCAGCTCCAGCAGCCACCAGTGCAGCTAGCCTTGGGACCACTGCAGCTGCGGAAGTCATGGAGGTCCTTGAAAGTCACAGAATCTGTGACAGACTTGCAGCCTTAGTCTAAATCAATGTGTTGGAGTCCCCAGGGCATGGCCACTAGTTAAGTCGAGGGGATGGAAGGCCATAAGGGTCGAGGAGGTCTCCCTGCTGAAGGCCTAAGGGCTTCTTCTTAACCCCCCTTAATAGAATTCAGGCCTGGCTGGTTTGAGTAAGCTCTTTTGCTCTTAAAACAATGTTGCAGCCGCAGATAATGCCTTATAGTGTAAGGTTTGCTGACGCCAAGTTAAAGATAACAGGAGATAGTTACAAGGCCAGACAGAATGTGCTGGTTGTTTAAGTTGCTAGGAATGCTTGTTAGAGGTTGCAAGAAATAAACATTGTTGTAACCCATATAAGGAAGGCAGAGTATTTGTGCAAAGTTTTAATTGGCTGATGTGTAGTGCAGTAGCATTTAGGAATATAAAAGTGTGTATAATGACCCGCTCTGGTGTGCAGGATTTGAGATTCTATTCTCCCTGTACCTTGTTTGCAGCTGCAAATAAACTTTTCTGCTTCTCCACCCTGTTGTGACTATTGAGTGAAGCACACTGGGTAACGAACCCCTGCTGTTGTTTTGCCTTTCGGCACTGGGTGCCGGCAACAAATGTTTGTAAAGTGCTTGGAGATCCTCTGATGCTAGAAGCCATAGAAGGGCAAACTATTGTTACTGATCAAATTCTAGCTGTTATTTTGTTGGAAGCGTTGCCCCTTTGGCTCAGGCGGTTACCCTGGGAGGAATGTTTTGGTTAGGAGGAGAAGTGGTAGGAAGCAAGTGTATTCTTTGGTATAATCCTTTTTATTTATAAAGCATTTATGAACACAAGATTGAGCATTCTTGAACACAAGAAACTAACATTGTTGAACTAGCATTCTTGAAAACAAGAAACTAACAGCTGTGAATGTCACCATTTCCAAGTCTGCCTCTTCTGTCAAACCTGTCCCCCAAGGATCTCTGTCTCTGCTACCTCTTAGGACCACGCTCATGACTGCTTCTCTCACTGGCTGCTGGTTTTCTCTCCATACTGCCAACACACAAACAGTTGTCTAGCCCCTGCTGTTGTTTCCAGATATCTCACCCCATAAAAGAGTTTAATTACTCCTTCCATTGAGCCTGAAAGAAAGTTTCATAGCACACCATTCAGCTTTAACCAGGTCTGTAATTATCTATAGATCAAAGACCTGCTTGTTGGCATCTTCCACCATAATAGATGTGATTGCTAATTGTGTTCAAAATAAAAGAGAGAGAAAACATCCTGGCCAATGTATATAGCTAACGTTAAATACACTTCTATTCTATACAACGTCATATTTCTATAAATTATGGGTCAGATCCTCAGCTGATGTGAACTGAACAATAAAATAATAAATAATAATAGTAATAATTAATGATACCTAACTCTTGTATAGCACTTTTTATCAGTGTATCTCAAAAGACTTCACAGAGGTGATCAAATCTATGCCAGCTTACACCAATGTACTTTATGTCCCCTATCAGTTGTAAAACAAGAATTCTCATATTATGAAAGCAATAGCAAACAGTGGTGACTATAATATGACAGACTCACAGGATATAAACATAAAAACAACCAAATAAAGACTCATAAGATATGACAAAGAGAAGGTACCATTCCAATTCTATCTATTTAAAAAATCATCTCAAAGACAAAAATTTGTGAATTTTCTTGTGCATTTTTCCTTTTGACTCTTCTATTTTTCCTCTTCCATTCAGAAAAACTTTGGTGGTTACATTTCTTTTTTTCTCTTTTCACAATATGTTTTGTAAAATCCCTGAACATTAAAATATTTGCTCATAATTACACAATTGAGTCTGAGCCAAACCAAATAATACACCTATTGCTGTTTTGCATTTATTTCTTCTTCTTCCTAGATTTTCCTTGGTTAGGCTAACTTCTGCAGCAGCTATGTATGTAGCCTCAAGACAGTATCAATATATGTTAAGATAATCCTTTTTCTCAAAGTGAGATAATTGCACCTTTAGAATTAGCAAAGCTTTATCAAATTGCCCTTTCCCCCCTCCAGACATGCTTCAGCTAAGCACTCCATATTAATTCAGCTTCAGGTTTTCTACTAGTTCATCTTTATCCCTAAGCTGCTTCAAATGAAAAATGTAAACCATTTTTTTTCAACCCACAATGATTTTTTCCTCAGCTGAATATTTCTGTGAAGAGCTTTCCCCTTTTTGAAGTTTTCTGGGTTTTCATCAAAACTAAAACCCTCAATATTTTGATTCATTGTTTTGGTTTCCCTCCCTTTCTCTGTCATTCCTTTCTGTCACTTACTTAGTGCACTAGAATGAATGATGTCCAGGGCATTTTAACCATTATATATATATATATATATATATATATATATATATATTTGTCACTCCATAGCTCTTCCAAACTGCCTCAAGCTTTTGAAAAGTTACAGCTCAGCAAAAGGAAAAATGTAAAAGAGGAAAAAAAACCTGTGTGTGTGTGTGTAGGGAGGACTGACCATCATTCAATTTATTGCATGGGGGGGGTAGTAGCAACCCCCCCAAAATTCAAAACATTTGAAATTTTTCTAAAAAAAAATTGGGGGGGGGAGGGAAGGGAGAGCACAAAATAAATCCTTTTGAGCTCTGCAAAATGGAAACAAATATTTTTTTACACAATTGTTTTTCTAGTTTTCAATCAGCTCTAATTGGACCTGACCTTGCATTTGTTGTATATCAAAAAACTGCCACTGAAGTCAACAGGAGTTTTGAGCTTGCGAGGCTTGAAGAACTCAGTCAACTTATATGTGGAACAACAGGCATTTTGCTATATATGACCATAACAGAAATACTGGACTAAAGCCTCAACTGGTATAAATCAGTGTAGGTCCACTGAGGTCAATGAAGAGACCTTGATTTACACCAACAGAGAATCTGGCCCATAGACTTCAATGGGCAAGATCCTCCAACACTGACTCACATGAGTATCCCCATTGAAATAAATGGCAATTTCCATCTGCGTAAGAATTGCTCATATTGGTGAAGATTGTGGGATTTTACCTTTGGCTAGAATTGATTAAACACAAACGAAAAAAAGAACCTGTGTGTCTGGTGCAAAACTGATCTGCTCCTTCACTGCACCCTTGGGAGTTTCACTGATTTCAATGGGAGCAGATTTGAGCCTTGCCTCAAGATTTTGAACTTCCATTAAAACCTCTTGACTTAAATGGCACAGGACTTTGTGATCCTTAGATCACATTAGAGTTACCAAGCTAATGTTTTGGCGCTCAGTGTTTTAACCATATCTGAGAAGCGCATGTCAAATGGACAGTGATATGATATGCAATAGTCACTTCATGTGTATAGGGAATTTACTGAGCGCAAACCAATTAATTTCTAAAAATGTTACATTTAAGGAAAATAGCAGGTATTAATGTAGACAGCCTAAATGATAGTCTGAAAGAAGAAACTCATTGGGCCAGATTCATCCATGGTGTAACTCCATTGACTTCAGTTATTCCAAAGATCAACTTGTCCTATATTTTATAGACCTATGCCTTTGATCAAAAAAATCAGATCTTCAAGTTGCTGCAGAAGCTTAAACCATGCCTTTCCAAGTAGTTTCATCGAATTAAAAAGCACTTAGGGGCATTAAAGGGACATGCATTAGGGATAATTGCGGTGCATCTGTTACACAGAACTGTAACGATATTACTACTGTAGCAAAAACAGAGTTGGTATGAAACTGTTTAAATTTGGTGATGCAGCTTTCAATAGACTTTGACCATAGAGTATTAAAACAGCATCCAACAAAGTCATTGGCTCTCTAGGCAGCCCAGTGCAGTCTAATATTCCTCTGGAAGAGAGGTGGCTGAAAAATGGCTTTTACACTCTAGGAAAGAATCTGAGATTTTGAAAAAAAATTCCTATCCTGAATCAGGATAAAAAATTGAAATCTCAAAAATGTTTGTAAAAAGAAAAGGAGTACTTGTGGCACCTTAGAGACTAACCAATTTATTTGAGCATGAGCTTTCGTGAGCTACAGCTCACTTCATCAGATGTTTACCGTGGAAACTGCAGCAGACTTTATATACACACAGAAATCATGAAACAATACCTCCTCCCACCCCACTGTCCTGCTGGTAATAGCTTATCTAAAGTGATCAACAGGTGGGCCATTTCCAGCACAAATCCAGGTTTTCTCACCCTCCACCCCCCCACACAAATTCACTCTCCTGCTGGTGCTAGCCCATCCAAAGTGACAACTCTTTACATAATCAAGTCGGGCTATTTCCTGCATAGATCAAGGTTTTCTCACATCCCCCCCACCCCCATACACACACAAACTCACTCTCCTGCTGGTAATAGCTCATCTAAACTGACCATTCTCCAGGTTTAAATCCAAGTTAAACCAGAACATCTGGGGGGGGGGGGTAGGAAAAAACAAGAGGAAACAGGCTACCTTGCATAATGACTTGTACAGATACAGACAGACATCATCTTCCTTTCCAAATGCAAACAGATGGACATCGTACCAAAAGGACTGAAGGTCAAAAATCCATTACAATCTACATACCACACAGACTATGCTGACAGCTTGTGCCTCACGCTCTCAAAGAAACTGCGGAATCACCTGATCAAGATCCTCTACAGCAAACAGGGAAAGATTAAGAATGAGCTCTCAAAAATGGATACTCTCATAAAGAACCAACCTTCCACACAAACTTCCTCGTGGCTGGATTTTACTAAAACTAGACAAGCCATTTACAACGCACACTTTGCTTCTCTACAAAAGAAAAAAGACACTAAACTTTCTAAACTACTACATGCTACAAGGGGCCACAGCACTGGTTCCCTCACCCCACCTAGCAATATTGTTAACCTATCCAACTATACTCTCAGCCCAGCAGAAGCAGCTGTTCTATCTCGGGGCCTCTCCTTCTGCCCCTCCACCCCCACGAACATGATACAGTTCTGTGGTGACCTAGAATCCTATTTTCGACGTCTCCGTCTCAAGGAATATTTCCAAAATACCTCTGAACAACATACTAATCCACAGAGGTCTCCCTGCCAACACTACAGAAAGAGGGATTCTAGATGGACTCCTCCTGAAGGTCGAAACAGCAGACTGGACTTCTACATAGAGTGCTTCCGCCGACGTGCACGGGCTGAAATTGTGGAAAAGAAGCATCACTTGCCCCATAACCTCAGCCATGCGGAACGCAATGCCATCCACAGCCTCAGAAACAACTCTGACATCATAATCAAAAAGGCTGACAAAGGAGGTGCTGTTGTCATCATGAATAGGTCGGAATATGAACAAGAGGCTGCTCGGCAGCTCTCCAACATGAGTTTCTACAAGCCATTACCCTATGATCCCACTGAGAGTTACCAAAAGCAACTACAGCATTTGCTCAAGAAACTTCCTGAAAAAGCACAAGATCAAATCCGCACAGACACACCCCTGGAACCCCGACCTGGGATATTCTATCTACTACCCAAGATCCATAAACCTGGAAATCCTGGGCGCCCCATCATCTCAGGCATTGGCACCCTGACAGCAGGATTGTCTGGCTATGTAGACTCCCTCCTCAGGCCCTACGCTACCAGCACTCCCAGCTACCTTCGAGACACCACTGACTTCCTGAGGAAACTTCAATCCATCGGTGATCTTCCTGATAACACCATCCTGGCTACTATGGATGTAGAAGCCCTCTACACCAACATTCCACACAAAGATGGACTACAAGCCGTCAAGAACACTATCCCCGATAATGTCACGGCTAACCTGGTGGCTGAACTTTGTGACTTTGTCCTTACCCATAACTATTTCACATTTGGGGACAATGTATACCTTCAGATCAGCGGCACTGCTATGGGTACCCGCATGGCCCCACAGTATGCCAACATTTTTATGGCTGATTTAGAACAACGCTTCCTCAGCTCTCGTCCCCTAAAGCCCCTACTCTACTTGCGCTATATTGATGACATCTTCATCATCTGGACCCATGGAAAAGAAGCCCTTGAGGAATTCCACCATGATTTCAACAATTTCCATCCCACCACCAACCTCAGCCTGGTCCAGTCCACACAAGAGATCCACTTCCTGGACACTACAGTGCTAATAAACAATGGCCACATAAACACCACCCTATACCGGAAACCTACTGACCGCTATTCCTACCTGCATGCCTCCAGCTTTCACCCTGACCACACCACACGATCCATCGTCTACAGCCAAGCTCTGCGATACAACCGCATTTGCTCCAACCCCTCAGACAGAGACAAACACCTACAAGATCTCTGTCAAGCTTTCTTACAACTACAATACCCACCTGCAGAAGTAAAGAAACAGATTGATAGAGCCAGAAGAGTTCCCAGAAGTTACCTACTACAGGACAGGCCTAACAAAGAAAATAACAGAACGCCACTAGCCGTCACCTTCAGCCCCCAACTAAAACCCCTCCAACGCATTATTAAGGATCTACAACCTATCCTAAAGGATGACCCAACACTCTCACAAGTCTTGGGAGACAGGCCAGTCCTTGCCTACAGACAGCCCCGCAACCTGAAGCAAATACTCACCAACAACCACATACCACACAACAGAACCACTAACCCAGGAACTTATCCTTGCAACAAAGCCCGTTGCCAATTGTGCCCACATATCTATTCAGGGGACACCATCACAGGGCCTAATAACATCAGCCACACTATCAGAGGCTCGTTCACCTGCACATCCACCAATGTGATATATGCCATCATGTGCCAGCAATGCCCCTCTGCCATGTACATTGGTCAAACTGGACAGTCTCTACGTAAAAGAATAAATGGACACAAATCAGATGTCAAGAATTATAACATTCATAAACCAGTCGGAGAACACTTCAATCTCTCTGGTCACGCAATCACAGACATGAAGGTCGCTATCTTAAAACAAAAAAACTTCAAATCCAGACTCCAGCGAGAAACTGCTGAATTGGAATTCATTTGCAAATTGGATACTATTAATTTAGGCTTAAATAGAGACTGGGAGTGGCTAAGTCATTATGCAAGGTAGCCTGTTTCCTCTTGTTTTTTCCTACCCCCCCCCCCCAGATGTTCTGGTTTAACTTGGATTTAAACCTGGAGAATGGTCAGTTTAGATGAGCTATTACCAGCAGGAGAGTGAGTTTGTGTGTGTATGGGGGTGGGGGGGATGTGAGAAAACCTTGATCTATGCAGGAAATAGCCCGACTTGATTATGTAAAGAGTTGTCACTTTGGATGGGCTAGCACCAGCAGGAGAGTGAATTTGTGTGGGGGGGTGGAGGGTGAGAAAACCTGGATTTGTGCTGGAAATGACCCACCTGTTGATCACTTTAGATAAGCTATTACCAGCAGGACAGTGGGGTGGGAGGAGGTATTGTTTCATGATTTCTGTGTGTATATAAAGTCTGCTGCAGTTTCCACGGTAAACATCTGATGAAGTGAGCTGTAGCTCACGAAAGCTCATGCTCAAATAAATTGGTTAGTCTCTAAGGTGCCACAAGTACTCCTTTTCTTTTTGCGAATACAGACTAACACGGCTGTTCCTCTGAAACCTGTCAAAAATGTTTGTGAAACAGCAAAACTAAAAAAAAAAAAAAAAAAAGAAAAGATTCAGGTCAATAGAAACATTCTGTTTCAATAATTTCAAAATGTTTCAATCATTTTTTATTATAATTTGATCAAATTTAAAAATGAAAAGTTGTTTCAAACTGGGAAACCAGAAATTTTCATTTAGAAAAAAGAAAAGGAGGACTTGTGGCACCTCAGAGACTAACAAATTTATTTGATCATAAGCTTTCAAGAGCTACAGCTCACTTCATCAGATGCATCCGATGAAGTGAGCTGTAGCTCACGAAAGCTTATGCTCGAATAAATTGGTTAGTCTCTAAGGTGCCACAAGTCCTCCTTTTCTTTTTGCGGATACAGACTAACACGGCTGCTCTGAAATCTGTCATTTAGAAAGTGTCTCCTCACTGATACAGTCTCACTCCTCAGGTTTCTCATCCCAGTCCCAATCTCCTTGCCCAGCCATTCCTATTTCTCCCACCAAACTCCTTGTCTCAAGTCTCTTTGCCCATCAAGGTCCAATTCCCCACCCATGTTCCTCATCTAATCTGTTTGCCTCCCCCATCTTGGCCTCTAGTCACGGCTGTTGCCCGTGTTCTTCACCTCAACTGGCTCCCAGTTCCAGTCTCCCACCCTGGGCTTCTTATCCAATCTTAGTGTTTCTTCAGGCTCTTTGTTTGTCTCTTTGCCCAGCCAATCCTCATACTCTCCCACTGCAGCCTGGCTCCTGGTCAGGTCTCTCTCCCCTCCCCTGACACTTCCTGTACCACTGGTTCTTAGTACCAATCTCCTTGCCCAACCATTCCCAGTGTCCCCCCAACCACAGCTGCTCATGTAATCTCATTTACCAGTTCCTAGTCTGCCTTCCCATTTCCCTCCCTGCCTACTAGCCCCAGTTCCCCCCGCCCCCGAGCTCCCAGACTCCATCCAAAGCTCCTGTTCTTTCCCAGCCAATCCCAGGCTACTTCCTAACCCAGCTCCCACTTTCTGTCTCCCTCCCCTGCCAGTCTCCAGCCCCAGCGTCCCTGTCTACTCCAGGCTGTTTTCCCCCAATCTGTCCTCCCCATATACATTCCTCCTAGGTCCAGCTCTTGTCCCCTCTGCTTTCAAGCTGGCAACTTTCTCTGTCATGCTGACTGGACCAAGTGGAGGCTTTGAGGGGTGTCAGTGAGAGCAAATGCAAGATAATCTCCCTGGCCTCAGTTCAGGTGGCTGGACCAGAGCACAGCCCGCAGTAGCCCAAGGCTCCAACCATGGGGGGAAAGTCCTACTCAGCCCTGCGTGGGAGCATTCCACGTGCAGATAAAATCTTCAGGGAATTTAACGACTGAAAATCTAAGGAGTCTCTCCTGAGCGTGTCTGAACTGCAATTTTTCAAAGGCTTATAACTTAGAGAAATTTAAGCCAATTTTCATGTGGATGGCAAAAGGCAAAGCCATGATACAAAGCCTGTTAAGTGTCAAGACCTGGGCCAACAAAGTATGGGGGCACTAGAAAGAAGTGGTCACCAGAATTTGTTAACATGGACAAAATAATGTGTTTCCCCCTTGCTTTGTTCTCAGAAATGGCTGAACTGTTTTGGCTGAAATTTTCCAAAACAGAATTCAGCCCGAGACAGATGCCTTGCATGGAAAATTTCAAATGGAAAACCTTGACAAAGTTATACGCAATTAAAAGCAGAGTCTTGTAATGGGACATGCCAGGCAGTGATGCTACCAATTCAGTTATATATAATAACCGGTGGTGCTATTATTCGTGAAGTTGTGGATGTGTAGATATGAAATTAAGATGTAAAGGTTGTTTAGTTGAAGATGGGGAAATTACAGTGAGAACCTTGGTAGCCATGTGATTCATGTGAACCACAAACCTCGAAGAATGTACAGTTTTAAAAAAAGTAAATAGTGGGTCCTTTAAGGTTCCTAGCCTCAACATGATATAACTGCCGAAGATTCACAGGGTGATAATAAAATTCCTCTAGTTGTTAAGGGCCAGACCCTGAAACCCTTATTCAAACTGTTCAGCTACTCAAAGGCATAGTCCCATTGAAGCTGAGAAGACAACTCACAGAAGTAGGTGTTAAGTAGCATGAAAAAGGGATTAACAATGAAACCTAAATTCTAATGCCACTGAAGATCTGTTAATAAGGCAAAGATAATTTGTGACACATGCACCTCAGTGATGATTCTAAATGATTGTCAAAGTAAATGAACACAGTATATTGCCTTTTCCATATAACTAGTAATATGCACAGTATCTTTAAAAAAGGACACTTTTTCTAATAGCTGTAATTAATGAGGTTTTTTTCATGTCGCTTCTTGAACTGTGAGTCTTATCACCCTATGAAAGAGGAACTATGAACAGACTGAACATGACAGGATTAGGTTCACTTGAATGGCTTGGCAGTCTCTTGCTGAATCACTGACAGCTCTGCTTTTGTACACATTGTAAACTGGCTCTGGAATTATGGGGCGTACAAAAGACTTATTTACGGAGAGAATTTTGAGCCTGTGGTTATGTGCAAATCAGTGACCATTGGTCAACATGAGTCTATCGTATATGATGGGCAATCCCTGAACATTCTCTTCACATCAGCGCTATTCGGAAAACATAGTACCCCTGGCTCATGAATTTAGACACAGGCTACGATGCAGGAGGCATGTTAGCAAATGGGTAGAATATTGTAAAAAAATCTATTCTAAAGAAGCACCAAGTCCCCAAGAGGCCGTGCATTCAATATTGCACTGCCAGTCTGTCACCGATTTGCTCAAAAAACTACCTTAATAAAAATGGGGGCATGCTCAGGGCTGGAAAAGAAGCTGCACACTACGTTTGCATCCTTACTCTTCCTGTAGAACAGGGGTTCTCAACCCCCCTTGTGACAACAAAAATTACTAGACAATCCCAGGATGGGGGACTGAAGACCAAACCCTGCCGTCCCGGGCTGGGGGTGGGGGTGGGGAGGGGGCGGAGCTGAAGCCCAAGGGGGCTTGTAATCTTAGCCCTGGGTGGTGCGGCTTGGGCTTGAGACTTGCTGGGGCCCAGGGCCAACATCAGCGTTGGGCCCCACTTTGGGGTCCTGACCCAAAGTTTGAGAACCCCTGCTGTAGAAGGACAAGGATTTCTTTGGTGCCTGCACCTGCAATCAGCCTTGCTAAAGGAGAAATGGAAAGGATAAATCGTATGAAGTGGTGGATAGCTGTTATCTTTCTGAGGTTGTATTTCAGCACCAAACTTCTAATGCAAGAGAAGATGAGAGAAAAGTGGTGGAGGCAAAGAGAAAGAGAGATGTACAATCAACAAGTTTTATGGTTTTCCTCCTAAGAGATGCCAAATGTCTCCCTTAAAGAGCTAGACTTGGAGGAAGTTCTGAGAGCTAAATTTCCTTTGTCTTATCCTATAGCCTGTGGAATCACTCCTTAGCTTGGCTAAGTTCCTGGAATCTAAAAAATCACTTGCACAGACAATTTCGGTCAAGGACATGCTTAATCAGCTGCACTCAGATAGGAGGCATCAGCAGTGTTCTCTTGGGCTTTGTAGTGAATCTTCATGTAGACAAGCAACACATTCCACTAGCTGCTTAAAAGTGTCTATTCTGTTTGAAGCAAACTCCACAGACTCCAACCTATATTCAGAGTTACTTTGATAAATGCACTGCTTAAATATTCTGAGCACAGAAAAGTTTTTAAAACTCTGGTGAACCACCTCCTCCAAGCTTGTGAGAACTCAGTGTCATTTGCCTTTTCCTTCATGTACCTAAGCTTTAAAAATAAAAGAAAAAAGCCCTTTAGACTCAAAGAAGGGTCTCATTTTGATCCCTTTTATGTTGTCTCCCTTAAACATGGCTGTTAGTTATATGATAATGTATTGTAAATCTGAGAGAGAGTGTCCTTTTCCCCCCTCAGTGGCGTGATGCTTTGAAGCACTGGAATCTTATCATTTTCATTTTTAATGCACTTCCTTTTACCTCTAGTAGCTTAATATTAGGTTTCAGAGTAACAGCCGTGTTAGTCTGTATTTGCAAAAAGTAAAGGAGTATTTGTGGCACCTTAGAGACTAACCAATTTATTTGAGCATAAGCTTTCGTGAGCTACAGCTCACTTCATCGGATGCATATTGTGGAAACTGCAGAAGACATTATATACACAGAGACCATGAAACAATACCTCCTCCCACCCCACTCTCCTGCTGGTAATAGCTTATCTAAAGTGATCACGCTACTTACAATGTGTATGATAATCAAGTTGGGCCATTTCTGGCACAAATCCAGGTTTTCTCACCCTCCGCCCGCCCCTCCCCCCACAAACTCACTCTCCTGCTGGTAATAGCCCATCCAAAGTGACCACTTTCCTTACAATGTGTATGATAATGAAGTTGGGCCATTTCCAGCACAAATCCAGGTTTTCTCACCCTCCGCCCCCCCTCCTCCCCACAAACTCACTCTCCTGCTGGTAATAGCCCATCCAAAGTGACCACTCTCCTTACAATGTGTATGAAAATCAAGGTGGGCCATTTCCAGCACAAATCCAGGTTTTCTCACCTCCCCCCCCCTCACACACACACAGAAACTCACTCTCCTGCTGGTAATAGCTTATCCAAAGTGACCACTCTCCTTACAATGTGTATGATAATCAAGGTGGGCCATTTCCAGCATAAATCCAAGTTTAACCAGAACGTCTGGGGGGGGGGGGGGCGGGGGTAGGAAAAAACAAGGGGAAATCTCCCAAGATTTGTGAGAGTGTTGGGTCGTCCTTCAGGATAGGTTGTAGACCCTTAATAATGCGTTGGAGGGGTTTTAGTTGGGGGCTGAAGGTGACGGCTAGCGGCGTTCTGTTATTTTCTTTTTTAGGCCTGTCCTGTAGTAGGTGACTTCTGGGATCTACAACCTATCCTGAAGGATGACCCAACACTCTCACAAATCTTGGGAGACAGGCCAGTCCTTGCCTACAGACAGCCCCCCAACCTGAAGCAAATACTCACCAAAAACCACATACCACACAACAGAACCACTAACCCAGGAACCTATCCTTGCAACAAAATCCGTTGCCAACTGTGCCCACATATGTATTCAGGGGACACCATCACAGGGCCTAATAACATCAGCCACACTATCAGAGGCTCGTTCACCTGCACATCCACCAATGTGATATATGCCATCATGTGCCAGCAATGCCCCTCTGCCATGTACATTGGTCAAACTGGACAGTCTCTACGTAAAAGAATAAATGGACACAAATCAGATGTCAAGAATTATAACATTCATAAACCAGTCGGAGAACACTTCAATCTCTCTGGTCACGCAATTACAGACATGAAGGTCGCTATCTTAAAACAAAAAAACTTCAAATCCAGACTCCAGCGAGAAACTGCTGAATTGGAATTCATTTGCAAATTGGATACTATTAATTTAGGCTTAAATAGAGACTGGGAATGGCTAAGTCATTATGCAAGGTAGCCTATTTCCCCTTGTTTTTTCCTACCCCCCCCCCCCCCCCCGACGTTCTGGTTAAACTTGGATTTATGCTGGAAATGGCCCACCTTGATTGTCATACACATTGTAAGGAGAGTGGTCACTTTGGATGGGCTATTACCAGCAGGAGAGTGAGTTTGTGGGTGGGGGGGGGGGGTGGAGGGTGAGAAAACCTGGATTTGTGCTGGAAATGGCCCAGCTTGATTATCATACACATTGTAAGGAGCGTGATCACTTTAGATAAGCTATTACCAGCAGGAGAGTGGGGTGAGAGGAAGTATTGTTTCATGGTCTCTGTGTATATAATGTCTTCTGCAGTTTCCACAGTATGCATCCGATGAAGTGAGCTGTAGCTCACGAAAGCTCATGCTCAAATAAATTGGTTAGTCTCTAAGGTGCCACAAGTACTCCTTTTCTTTTAGCTTAATTTTGCCTGCTTTGCAAGATTCCCAGGAAGACATGGCACATCTGTTTTTGCTAATTGTCATCTTCCCCGTTGTCTTTAAGTTTAACTTTGATTTAAGAAGGACTGTGCTCTCCCCTGGGATGACATACCTGCAAGTTTTGTTCATGTCTTTCGATTGATAGTCCATTCTTTGGTTTTATTGTATTTTGCGTCTACTGTTGAATTTTTCCTTGAAAATGAAGAACTAGAATAAAAGCAGTAGAGAGCAACTCTGTTAGCCTAACAACTTTATACAATGGTTAACGTGTTCGCAGAACTATCTGAGACTGGCTTCTTATTATTTCCTCTGTTGTACACTTAGAATAGGAAATATCATATCTCCTAATGGTAACTGTGGATAAATATTGACTTTTTAATGGTACTATGGGCCTTTTTCAGACTCTAACTTCCATTATTCCATTACTAGAGTTTCATTTTTGGTTTTGATTATTTCAGCTGGATTAATTTGGTACTGATCTACCTAATAGTGCTACCAGCTTAATACTAGTGCATTAGTTACTATGGTATTCAGATGGCAAAGATAAGAATTAACAGTTCTATTGTTGTCCTCTGAGGACAACATCTCTGATCCATCCTCAGTGGGGTTGTATTCTATTAGTCTGCAGGAAGAGATATCTAGAGAAGGATGAAGATGTATTGGTCAGTCTGTCATTGGTTTTGCTGAGGAGACAGCTTGTGAAAAAGGTTTCTTGCATTGTGCTCTAAGAGGCAGGACATGAACAAGGAACTTCCAAGATCAGGCCATTGAATGAGGATCAGGGCATTGAACTGGATCCAGTAATAAATGGAAAGCCAGCGTACTGCATGGAAACCAATATGATATGCTTTCACCTATTGTTGAATAGATATCACTTTGTGATGGACCATCTGCAGTTTGCATATAGTGTCCATGGTCAGTTTAGTAGCTTGGTATTTGCAGAAGTCCTGCCCACAAATAAGAATAACCATAACAGTGTCCAAGAGGATTGGGACTTCTTGTCAAATAGAGCTAGGGAAAAATATTTCTGACTAATGGTACAAGCTGGGTGTCCACGTGAAGTTCGGAGTATAGTATCATTTCCACATTGTGCAGATCCCACTTGGATGAACACCATTGATAGAGAGAGTGGTCATGATGTTTCCTAGATCTTTTAAATGCTTCCACCCCCAGCCCCTGCAGTGTCCCCTCTGTCTTATTTGGTTTAATTCTGTTTATTATCCAGGTGCTTGTTTTTTTCCAGACACTTGGGTAGCTGAGAGACAGCAGCACTGTCTACTCCAGATGAAAAAGATACATCCAACAGCATGCCCTGTTGACACTTAAGTCCACAGTGCCTCACTGGGTCCATGGTAGCTTATCATAGATCTTTTAAAAAAAAGAGCAGGAAAAAGACTGATCCTTCAAGGAAGGCAGAGCAGTGAGAAAGAGCAGCTGCCAATTTACAGCTTTGAGATATGTTTGAGATTGAGGCCACATCTACACTACCCACCAGATTGGTGGGTAGTGATCGATCTATCGGGGATCAATTTATTGCGTCGAGTATAGACGCGATAAATCGATCCCCGATTGCTCTGCTATTGACTCCAGAACTCCACCAGAGCGAGAGGTGGAAGTGGAGTCGACGGGGGGGCAGCGGCCGTCGATCCCGCACTGCGAGGATGCTAAGAAAGTGATTCTAAGTCAATCTAAGATACGTCGACTTCAGCTACGCTATTCTCGTAGCTGAAGTTGCGTATCTTAGATCGATCCCCCCCCCCCCAATGTAGACCAGGCTTGAGTAACAGGTATAGCTATATCTGTGCAGTTCTGTTGACCCCTCCTAAACTGGGAAGATGGGCTAAGAACGCTTCATTTTCAACTGTGTCAAAAGCATCTGATAGATCTAGAAAAGAATCAGCATGGCTCTCCCTATTTACACCAGCCTATGTTTGGGTATCTTTGTTTATTTGTATATTTTATTATCTGATGCAGCATGTTTGGAGGTTATGACAGTGACAGTGTTCTGACTCTAGGAGGGCTCAGGTTTTTGCTTTCAGTAATTTTTCCAAATTCTCTAGAAGAATTTGCCTTTCTGATTCACAGCTGCAAAGTGATGCTCAGATAACTTGCCACTAGAACAGTAGTGCAAGTAGGACAGTACTCTCCAGTATGTAGTACCAGCAAGAGATTTTTAGCAGGTATGGGGTACCAGAAAGACTTAGGGCTAGCCCCCCACGCCCCTGGAGGGGTTGGGGTCGGGGCTGCGCTCTCTTCCTTAAAGGAGCAGAACGTAGCTAGGGAGGGCACTAATTCTTTATATGGCTTTAACAGCACAATACATATGCTAACAAAAAGGCTTTGTTAACGTTTGTTAGCATATGTATGTGCTGTTAAGTTGGTCAGGAGTCCTCAAGAGGGGAGGGGTGGCGGGGGGACGGAAGGTGTTTAAACAGTGTTTTTGGTTCTGTTTCTCCCCATTCGTCTGAATTATTCATGACATCCGTACTGCATCACATCAAGTCCAAATCATTAGAGGAATGGCTCTGCTAGCACTGACCAGAGGATGCTGGATTCTTACATCAGCCCAGTTCTGCAGTCTGACAGGAATCAGGTGTTGTCCGCAGTGTACACAGAATTTTTCTTTGCAGCCAAACTAGTTTAACAAGCATTTTGTTAACTGGAACTGGAGCAGCAAAACAAAGAAAACAAATGCCTCTTTCCCCAGCTTTATGGGACCTACATGGGTCCCTTTATGGGACCCAGCTTTATAGGAACTGTAAGTGAAGATTATTATGCTGGACACTGACAGCCTTAAATCAGCTGCCTTAGGAATCTGCCATGAACTTTGCTCAAAATATGTTTCTCATCTTAGCAACGGAGTTAAGACTTATCACACATCTGCTCACCTTTATTCAAATGAAGCTCGTTCTGATCTGACAGCTCAGGCATTGTCAATTTCATCCAGAACAATTTCAAACTTGGAACCTAATCCTGTAAACCCTTAATCATTTGATCAATCCCATTGAAGACAATGGGACTATTTGCTTGTCTATGGACCACTTTTGTGGTAAGAGTTTCTGGAGTCTGTTCTGTTCCTAAAAAGGAAGTTGAATTTCCCATTGACATGCAATGTTTGGGTACAATACCGTAAAGCAGTTTAGAATACAGTTCTACTTAAAATTTGTCTTTTAATAAGTCATATATATGCTGAAATAGCTCCTCACCCGATTCCCATATTCCATAATAACAGACTGAAATACTACATATTTGGGGGGAAAGTGAGTAGTTAAGCACATTCATGTTTGTATATATAAACACGCATTTCATCACTGTACTGGAAAATAGAGCTGAATTAAATTTTCTATGGAATTCAAAGAAAGTTTAACAGCCCCAGTTGTTTTCTGTGTAAAGCAGTGTACCCCTGAAAAAACTACATGCCTTCTAAGAGAAAAGAATCAGTCCACAACTACTGGAAAATAAATCCTTCCATCTGGTGTTCAGAAGAGTGCTACAAGACACATACATAACCTCATGAGCAGAGGTGGAGAAGAGACCCTCCCACATTATGACCAGCAAAATAATAATAACAATAAAATTTCAAAGAGGCAGAGGTTCACAGATTTGAAAACCTAAAAACCTGTGTTATGCTTTAAACCACCTCACCACATACCAGGTTTCTGAACATTAAAAAGTTAACTGCAAGGGAACACTGAATCCCATTAACCTGAATGTGTGCCAGGCAGTATGCCCTCACTGACTAAAGGTGCAGTCACACCTGAACAGCTTAAAATTAACCTTGCCATTTTAGGCTAAACAGAGTCATGTCACTGGCTCCATCCCCGTTGTTACGTAACAGATAACAAAACTCCAGTGGGGCCTGGGGCTGGCACACTGGGTCTCAGGTACGTGGTGTGATTTTTCAGAATCTCTTTTGGGAATAGTCATGTAGGTGAAATAGCTGGTATTTATGATTATGCTATTTCTATGCATGTATATTCATCTTGGTGTCTGAAGTTATGAATATTAGCTATATTTACTACATGTTTGCTCCTCTGGTAATGCACACAAGGTATTTATCCAGCAAATGAAGGGACAAGTCAAGTTGAATGGCCCATTAAGGAACACTTAGCTCACAATGGACCCTGGAAAACGCCTGTCTACACTTAATGGACTTTTTGTGAATGTTCTAACTAGAATATAGGTGGGGATGATGGACATGTAACTTGCCCATGTGACTCCAAACACCATCTTTCACAGTAAGAACAGATTTCCCTTTACTTGTCACTTGGCAGAAGCTAAAAGTCCCTGGCCTGGAAACATCCCCATTTTTCCTTTTTCCTGTTCCGGCTTCTTTCCTGCTCCAGCCTCTGGACTATGAACATATACTAATGGGAGCATTCTAACCAAGGGAATGAGGACTTTAAGGCAATTTGGAGCCTTCATATTTCCTTGATCCTTTGCAGATGGACTTATGAGTTGGATAACTACAGAGACTGTTCTAGCCTCATTAATTGCTGATTTCTCCCTTGCAATGGACAAAGATCTCAGATGTCAGCTGACTTTCTCACATGAGTTAGCAGCCTTTGATACCTGTGGTATAAGCAACATAGCCCTTGCTTGAATGGTTTTGTTCTTTCCTCTCCAAATGTCAAAGCCTGTTCCCATTGAACTCAGTAGCAAAACTCCTTTTGATTTCAATGGGAACAGGATATGACAGGTTTAACAGATGCCGTTGTAAAATTTTAGACAGGTAAGGGGGGTGTCAGAGGGGACAGGGAGAGCGTGGGAGTCCCAGGCTGGGGGCGGGTGCAGGGAGCAGTCACATGGAGGGTCACATAGCAGGGGGTCACTTATCCTCCCTTGTGTCTCTCCCATGAGTGCAGTACCGTCAAGAAATTATTTCTACTTGCACCACTGCACCAGAAGGAAATAACTGCAATCCAAAAAGTCTCCCCACCTTCCTTTTCTGCTCTCCTGTTATTTAAATCGATTTTGTACAGTTTATCAGGTCATTGTGAACATAGCAATCCATCATTACTCAAGATTCAGCATTTTCACTGGCTTGTCAGATAGCCTTCTGGCTGGCTGCAAGCACATAGAAGACTCCCTCAGGGGTCCCTAGAGTCCAGTTCTCTTGCATGTACGTATATATTTCCTCTGGGTACTGTATTTTGCAACAGTGAGCTCAGTTTTTAACCTAATGCTACTGGTAGCCAGGTATATTTATCAGCTGGTTGTGACTTATACAGTACTAAGCTGTTTTGAGTCCAATAAAGCACCTACCAATATTTGATGCCTGCTAACTTCTGATGCTTCTCTCAGATAAAATACGATTTATTTTGGTGAGCCTGCAGGGCTTTTTCCATTTGCTGGGAAAAAAAAGTTAACTTTTCACATCAGCCCATTAACTTATTGTCATATTTGACCCTGAGCTTCCCCTTTGATACTCTCGTCAGCTCTGTGAGAAGACTTGTTCATCCTTTTATATTAGAAGGTAGCAACAGTCACTCATTAGGAAACAATAATATCAATTCATCCTTTTTATAAAGTCCCAGCTGTGTTGCTGTAGTTCTGTAAAGCCACCAAAAGGTGCCCCACACCAGTTTCTGCATCGAGAAAAGACGGCTGCCGGGACCCTCATGAAAATCAAAATGATTCATCATGCCACACACAACTACTGCAAATATTACTGTACTGCCATCCCGACTGGTACTGAATATTTTAAAATCATCTCTGCTTGTAAAGATTTCTTGCCTTCCCTAATTTTTATACCACCCTATTCAGATGTGAATAGCCATAAATACCCAGTTATTTGGGATTAGATATACATTTCCTTTGCCACAATGCTGCGTCTTTGGGGATCGAGTTCTGTGCATTTATGATTCACTTTAGTTTGGATTCTGTTGAGCATGAAGGGAAGTAAGTACAAATGTGAATTGTTTACTTGCTTTTAGAAATGTATTGCTCTTTCTAGAGCACCCATCAGCAGTGCCCCTGAACACCTCTACACATACGATTTCAGCAAGCGCACAACACATTTCAGTTTGAAGTCCTATGTTCTTCCCAGTGATGGAAGTGAATTGGTAGGCAGGATCGGATTTAGGGGCAGGCAACTGCCTGGGATGCCAGGCGTGGGGGAGAGGGTACTGGGCTTGGGGTTCTGTTTTTGTTGTTAGCAACAAAAGGGAAAATAGAATGTCTGAAGTAACATGTTTCAGGTATTCTGTACGTGGATTCATTTTTCACAGTTCAATTTCTTAATGTTAGTACATTTCAGTTATTTTAAAATTAAAAAGTTTCTATAAGCTTAGAGGAAACAATTTTTATTTGCTTATATATGGCATGAATAAATATAGACATAGATCCTAGTCTGCAAATTTATCGTCTTATAGACAAGGATAAATCATAAATGCAAATCATGCATCAAAGTCATGAAATGGGCTACAAATGCCATAAGAAGCCAAGAAGGCCAATGGCATTTTGGGATGTATAGGTAGGGGCATTGCCAGCAGATGGAGGGACGTGATCGTTCCCCTCTATTCGACATTGGTGAGGCCTCATCTGGAGTACTGTATCCAGTTTTGGGCCCCACACTACAAGAAGGATGTGGAAAAATTGGAAAGAGTCCAGCGGAGGGCAAGAAAAATGATTAGGGGACTGGAACACATGACTTATGAGGAGAGGCTGAGGGAACTGGGGATGTTTAGTCTTCAGAAGAGAAGAATGAGGGGGGATTTGATAGCTGCTTTCAGCTACCTGAAAGGGGGTTCCAAAGAGAATGGCTCTAGACTGTTCTCAGTAGTAGCAGATGACAGAACGAGGAGTAATGGTCTCAAGTTGCAGTGGGGGAGATTTAGGTTGGATAGTAGGAAAAACTTTTTCACTAGGAGGGTGGTGAAACACTGGAATGCGTTACCTAGGGAGATGGTGGAATCTCCTTCCTTAGATATTTTTAAGGTCAGGCTTGACAAAGCCCTGGCTGGGATGATTTAGTTGGGGATCGGTCCTGCTTTGAGCAGGGAGTTGGACTAGATGACCTCCTGAGGTCCCTTCCAACCCTGATATTCTATGATCCTATGATCCTATGATTCTAAGAAATAAGATACTCAAAAGTTTAACAAATTCATACGGGGTGCTGAAGATGCTCCTCATCTGGGGCGCCATTTCATGTAGGGCCGGCCCTGTGGGTATATCAGCTGCAAATATGCATCTCAAATTCAGTGCTATATTGTGGCTTCATTGTGTCTGTGGATTCTGGCATTATGTAGGGTGTTATTTTAGTCAATTAAAACATATGACGGACTCAGGAATTATTTTTAATTATTTCACTTCCTTCCTCTGCATAGGTTACTTTGTCTGCATTGACATTTTCAGAGATAAACCAGATGAGTGTACCTTAAAGATTAGGCAAGCAGTTATAAAACACATATAGCAAAATATATCATTAGCTAATTTAACTTATAGCTTTCCTTACCTAATGTACAATAATACAATACAATAGTCAAATCAAGGTTATAACTGAAATATAATCAATAAATCAATGGTTCAATTTATCTGGCTTGCCAATTACTACAATAAGTAATTAAATCAATTCATAATGACTATGGTAAGGAACATAATTCTCTTAATATTTCACAGGAAGGGTTGGGAGAGAAGCTGTTCCCTTGTAGTCATTTAGCTAAATGTCTGTTAACGGCAAAGGCTATTCTTTGCCTTCGTTTTAACGAAATATAGCCTTTAAAATGATTTTCTGGTAGCTTCCTCCTTTGGCTTCTCTGTCCTGTTAAGCTTCTCTGTTCACAGAAATCATATCAAGCTTTCATCTGTCTAGTTTATTTCCCCATCATTCTTTAGCTCCACATCTTTATCTTTCTGGCAGTATTGCACAGATACAAAATGATTTCTAGGATCCCACATTTATAACAGCTTTGGAATGACACTTGTTTAACCCAAAGGTCTCTTCATGTTAGTGTCTATTTGGGAAACAGTGACACAAAAAGAGAGAACACACACACAAGATTCAAACATCCTCAACTGGTTATACAGAAGGATTTTCACACCTTCTTCTCCTCAAAGGCTTTCGCCCATGTGATTGGTCTTAGTTTGGAACTAAGTTGATATTTACTGGTATGTAAATGAAAAATGAACATGAAGCTTTTTGTATGCATGTTGGAAGCTTGTTCTCCTCTCTCTCTCTCTCAGTTGTAGACTTCGAGCTTATATTAGCTGATAGTCAGAGTCCTTCACCTTTTCTTCTTTGGATGGCTGGTTCAGAGAAGAAAGCAAGATACAATTTCAGGTGTTGACATCAGTGCAAGAGAGACTCTCCCCCACCCCCCTTCCTTCCACATGGTTACAGTCTTTTGTGGAGATTAGTGTCCCCTTGCTCCACCTCAGGGACCATCCTGATATCTTCAAAGGACAATTAGGTATTACAGCCTGATCATCAATCACCTGGCTTCTTGATCTTGATGACACATTGAAGATTCCAGGTTAAGGTGTACATGGCTTGCAACTATTAGCTGATGTCTCTTGAACACGGGATGCAAGAAAGGAGAGGGTAGAGAAACTTCTGCTTAGGCCCAAGACATAAATGTTTTACTTATTTAAATAAAATTAATGACTTGTCAGCTTTGCATGTCAGTCATCCTCACATCCTTGTGACAGTGAATTAATTATGACACTGGGAAAGTAAGCCTAAGAGGTGGCATCAGAATCCAGGCAAGTGGATGACCTTACCCAATATTGCCATGTCTCATGATTTTATAATGACGCAGGTGTTTTTACTTGTCTCATTAAAACAAATTTTCCCTTATTCAAATGGCCACCATCTCCCTTAATGGGGGCTGAAACCAACAAGATGGCCACCATTTCATTGTAGTCTCTCTGCATGTGAAAGTGAGGCTGGCCTTAATAAAGTTGGCTGCTATCTCCCATTGTTTTAAAAGAGATTGAAGCCATTCACACAGGCAAAATACAACGATTCAGGCTGCTGGACAGGACACAGGGACTGTGAGGAGCAGCTCAGACACTGCAAAAGGTGAATGAGGAGACTGAAGGGGAGCAGGGCCATAGAGGTTGCAGGGGGATGTAGGGTGGGGGGTGGGTTGCAGAGATCAATAGGAGGAGATAGAATGACATACTCTCAGCCTAGGGGCAGTGGTACGTCAGCTGGGGAAGGCAGTGTTGCAGAGCTGCCAACTTGCAAAATGATTGTGGGATTTTGTCAAGGGGTTTTGGAGCCTGCAAGAGGAGCTGCAGGAGGACCTGTCATGATGTCGCTAGAAGCTTCTGCATTCCTGTGATTTTCCAGGGTTGGGCAGAGTGTTGCATAAGAACCTGAGGGTAAGGGCAGAAACACGCCCTGCCTTCATGTATAGTCCTATAGCTGAGAGAAGGTCCTGGAATAGCGGAGTCAGGGAAAAGCAGCTGTAGATTCTAGGGTGCCAGACATTTCCCTGCCTCCCACTGCACTGGGACTTCTCCATTTGGAATCCAGGCAGAGGAGAAGCCTAGGAGGCAGGGGATGGGGGAGAATCAGGGAGTGGTGCTGCTGGTTATGGAGAAGGGAGAAACCCAAGGGGAGTGAGGTGTGGAGACAAGACAGTAGTAGGAGATGGATGGCAGTTCCCCTATCTTAGGGGTGAGAAGAGGATAAGTAGAGTCTTCATCTGAGCAGCCAAGGAGGTGTGTGCATTAAAGGTTGACTTTTCAATCTGAAATTATCACCGACAAACTGGCAGAGGAATAGAGGGGAGTTAAAAGTCATGACAGACTAAAAACATGATTTCACAATGTTTTTAAAATCTCATGTTTTTAAAATGGGTCCAATCATTTTTTTTTTTCTTTTTTGGATCTGAGTCATGAATCTAGTGCATCTCTCACAGCTGGCAATACCACTTACCCTAATATCCTTTGCCTACAAGCCAGAAAGCTGCTTGAAACTTCTCCTAGTAACTCTAGCTTTCATTAAACATTTGGCCTTCTAAAATTACCCAGGCCTAAATCCAATTATCAGTGTTTTTCTGAAAGAATGTAGCTTTTTGTTGATATATTAAAAGTTTCTAGGTTTGATGACTGCTGTGCTTTCTTCTTGAGGCTGCAGACAGACAGAATGAAGCAGCTCCAGGAGAAGTGTTTGCTAACTTTTGACAATTTAAAATATGCCCATTTTCCACTATGAACCATTTTTGTAGAAGCATCCAGCTGATGTATTCTATGCACCATAGCTGGACTCATTTGAAGACTATTTCACAGCAATAAGGTTCACTAAAGATGCAAATAACAGAATGTCAAATATTTTAGGAGATGGGAAGATCTCTTGATGGAGAGGCAGTGAAAGTTATTAAGGAAATAGGAAGAAGATTTTAATTTAAACACAGGGCCAGGAAAATAAGTTGATTCTATTTAAAATGACTCAGTGATATATAACTCAACAACAACTATATTGTAACCTCTCCAGAGCAGGGACTGTCTTGTAGTAGGTGTTAGTACATTGGCTGCCACTATGGGCCCTTACCCTGATTGAAGTCTCTGGTAGTACTGCAATAAAAATAAATATTAAACACCTATGAGGCTGAGTCTTTTGAAACCATGCTTTTGTGAGCAGTCCAACTGACCTCAATGCCACTCCTCACTTGAGTAATAGCTAGTCATATGAACAAGGATTTGCAAGACCTTAGCCAACATTTTCAAAAGTGATAGCAATTTGGACAATCATTTTTTGGGTATTCTACATGAGACACACTAAAGGGACCTGATATTTTTTAGAAGTACTAGTAGCCACCCTCTGAGAATCAGGCCCCTTTTAGGTATCCCAATAATTAAGTCTTTAGACACCCAAATTTAGACACCCAAATCACTAGTCACATCCAGGGGCGTGCGCAGGAATTTATAATGTGACTATTTTTGGAGGGGCATGTTCTGTGCCCCCACTGAAGCCACATGGCTGGAGGAGTTCTGTGCCCCCCACTGATTATTTGGGGAGCACGCAGCTCTGATTGCTCCCCGTTGTACATGCCCCTGGTCACATCTGAAAAGTTAAGTCTCGGTGTTTCCGTATATGTTAAGTGAACGTACGCTTGAACAAACCCTGACGGTTTGGCAACATAGTTGTTAGAGTAGGAGAGTAGTAGGAGAGAATGTTCCTAAGTGTTTGGAACTTTTTTTATTTGCAGGTGTGTTCCAATTAGTTGTTCCTTCCAACAGAGAAAGAATGCAGCATCCACTCTTGGGTTATCTATCTCAATAATCCATCTGAAATTAAGGAGGGGGGGAGTTATGTCTGCTTAATTAGGTCTTTAGAGATATTATAGTGATACTAATGTTTCAATATCACTTGATTTACTATGCCCTATCCACCAAGAAGACTATTTGGCAAGTGACTTAATATTTACTCACCATAAGGTGATGAAAAGAACATTACTGGTGGAATATGCAGTCACTGACACTTGGATTAGTCTAGGCATATTGTACATACCTCTGGAGTATGGCTAATTAAGAGTAGACAGGAAACAGAGGTACTTATGCTGTCACTGCACATCACTATTAAGACAAGCCTAACCATCACCCTGTACTGTTCATTACTGCTTCACAACTCCAACAATCCTCATAATAGTATCTATACCACAGAAACAACTAATCACAATTAAACTAACAGTTTGGTAGTTCAGCTTATACATCATTTTCTTTAAAAAACTTGGATCAAACAAACGTATTCCTGAAGTGAACTAGAGAAAAACAAAACCACTGCCCAAAATGAAACTGCCTCCATGGTACCAATAGTCATAATATGTTTTGGGGCATGCTACTTGGATTTTTGGTTGGTAAATCATGATACAAAAGATTGATCTTGCTGGTTGGTTTTATTTTAGACCAGTTTCTTTCATCCGAGTGCTGTTTCTTATCCAAATATCATTTGTAAAGGAACCATTCTATTCTTTTTATTTTTACCCTTTTCCCAAATAAAAACCATAAATGCCACCTGAAAAATTTCAGAGTTAACAGCTGAACAGGACTTGCTATGATTATGTGCAACTGTAATCACTCGCAAGGCCTAGCTGAAGGGTAAATATTTTTTTTAGCAGTGCAAGGTACTTTGCTTGCCTATTGAAATGGCCATCATTACCTCTACAACAAGCCAGCTGCAAGCTCAGTTTCAGTGATAGGAAAGGAAAGGGGCGGATTTTATTAATCAGTCTGGAGCTTTAGGTCCCTCATGCAATTAAATAACATGACCACGGAATGTATAGTATTACCTAAGCTTCCCTGTACTTATATTATGAATTTGGAGGTAACATTATAGTTACTGCACACAAATGCAGTGGTTTTGTGAGTGACCACAGTAACACTGTTACCCAGAAAATAGATTGGGATCAGACCTACAAGGGCAGTTCTCCATTCTGGGCTCAGTAAAACTCCAAGACAATATTATCAGTTTAGAGAATAGTCTCCCTGCTGAATTGGTGGAAGCCACATAATCTTCAAATAGCTCTAATGCATAAAATATTAGAAAATATAGGGCACAATCTTACATTGGTCAAACTGATGGACTACATTACCTAAATCCTTTCTAGCTCTAGTTTCTAATATTCCTTAATCTAAATCAAGAATGTTAATTTAGCTATGTCAGTAACCTAGGTATTTGTCTGCACTTAGCAATACACTATAGTCACAGGAACCATTGCCAACTGCAACAATCTTGCAATCAATTGCATTGGAAACATGGGCATTCGTTTTAAAAAAAAATATTTTCTATTATACTGAAAGTACTGTATAGATTACATATGTCTATATTGAAGTCAAAATGGAACTTGATCACTAACATAAATATCTGTGCTAGTTGGCAACTTAATGGTTAATTTGCCCATTCCCAGGAGTTAAAGCTTTTTGCTTTCAGCCTCCAGCTAGTTATCTTATTATTTGTAGTCTGGTAGCGTCCACAATGGACTCTGTGCTGTCCTCACACATTAATTGATTGTGAGCTCTTTGGGGCACGGACTCTGTCTCGCTAAGACCCCAGTCTCACACTGGGCTCTGCTAGCATGGATTCCTGTGCCCATGTAGAATCCCATTGAAATCAAGGAAGCAGGGGATCTATGCTAACAGTTCCAGGTACAGGACTCAGGCCTAAAATGGTAGCAATCAAGACCATTCCAACAAGGCATAAGCAATCTAAGGGGGAAAAATAAGATATGACCTAAATCAAACATTTTGGAGGTTCAAAAGAGTTCATTTAATTTGTTTCCATGCTTTTTCAATTATCAAGCTCTTTGTCATCCTAGATACAGTGTATCCTATTTAGCCAGAAATAGGGTGCATTAAAACTGTCATGAAAGAGCTGGTTCACATGAGATTTAGAGGCTCAATTTGGGTTCAATTTTAATTTGGGGGAATGTACAGGTTCTTGCGGTCTTACAAAAAATGATTAAGGGATTTTGTTGAGTACATGGCATAAGTTTAGAGTGCATCTACCTATAATCCACTTCACATCAACTTAGTAGTATTTTATGAGAACTTCAAACTTTCAAAAAACTGTTGCAAGCCTATCTTTGTATGAAAATTTTATACAGGGCTGTTTATTGTATATGGGCAGATTAAACCAGTGGGATGGAAATAGCTTTTCAACTTTTCCAGACAGTTGAGTTTTTTAATATTGATTTCTTCACCTCTCTCTATTGTAGGTGTCATTTCATGACGTTACAGGCACAAAGGGTCTGATTCTGTGAGGTGCTGAGTACCCTCAATCCCTGCGGTAGTAAAAGATGCTCAGCATCTCATTGCTTCAGGCCCTAATAGTGGTAACAATGAAATGGTTTTGCAGTATTTTAACTATGACTTAACTGAGTTTAATTTCCTGAGTGACTGAATTGGGAGTGACTGTAGATACAGATTTCAGACAAAGCAAGAGTAGTCAAAATATCTGTAAATTCCTCTGTCTATCACCATTTAATGTGTTATATGTTGCTCTTTTCATTTTGTGGAGATTGCAAGCTTGGTTTCATTCGTAATGTGCCATTATGATATGTATGCTTTACTTGAGATTTTATGCTGCTAGAAATAAATTAAAACTAAAGTAAGTTGAAGTTTATAAAATGATTATACTTCTGTACCTTCCTGACATTTACAAGCATTTCAATAGAGATTAAAATCTCTGAGGAGAATCTCAGGTGGCCAAAACGCCACTTCAAAATGAATTAACCTTCTTGAGCCCAGTTTTAGCTTTAGTGCTGTCAAGGTTCCTCCCCCACTCTGAACTCTAGGGTACAGATGTGGGGACCTGCATGAAAAACCTCCTAAGCTTATCTTTACCAGCTTAGGTCAAAACTTCCCCAAGGTACAAAATATTACACCCGTTGTCCTTGGAATGGCCGCTACCACCACCAAACAATTACTGGTTACTGGGGAAGAGCTGTTTGGACGCGTCCTTCCCCCCAAAATACTTCCCAAAACCTTGCACCCCACTTCCTGGACAAGGTTTGGTAAAAAGCCTCACCAATTTGCCTAGGTGACTACAGACCCAGACCCTTGGATCTTAAGAACAATGAACAATCCTCCCAACACTTGCACCCCCCCTTTCCTGGGAAATGTTGGATAAAAAGCCTCACCAATTTGCATAGGTGACCACAGACCCAAACCCTTGGATCTGAGAACAATGAAAAAGCATTCAGTTTCTTACAAGAAGACTTTTAATAAAAATAGAAGTAAATAGAAATAAAGAAATCCCCCCTGTAAAATCAGGATGGTAGATATCTTACAGGGTAATTAGATTCAAAAACATAGAGAACCCCTCTAGGCAAAACCTTAAGTTACAAAAAAGATACACAGACAGAAATAGTTATTCTATTCAGCACAATCCTTTTCTCAGCCATTTAAAGAAATCATAATCTAACACATACCTAGCTAGATTACTTACTAAAAGTTCTAAGACTCCATTCCTGGTCTATCCCCGGCAAAGACCAGCATATAGACAGACACACAGACCCTTTGTTTCTCTCCCTCCTCCCAGCTTTTGAAAGTATCTTGTCTCCTCATTGGTCATTTTGGTCAGGTGCCAGCGAGGTTATCTTTAGCTTCTTAACCCTTTACAGGTGAGAGGAGCTTTCCCCTGGCCAGGAGGGATTTCAAAGGGGTTTACCCTTCCCTTTATATTTATGACAAGTGCACTGTAGATCACAATTTTGCATTCCTGTAATTTTCTGTTTATGGACACACTTTGAACGAAGTACCAGATTCTATTTTGATATCCTGACAGCCAAATTCTGCCACTGACTCTCTCTGTGTGTGTGTGGGGCTCCCTGGCTTCCATATACATGAATCATACACTATTCAAAACCCACCATTATGCATGAGTGTCACCAGATGGGCTGGGATAAAATGCTCAGAAAGGCAAAACAATAGCTTGAAAAAAGTCACCGCTGAAAAAATATTGCTCCCACTGTTATTAGGTGTGAGGGGAGGGCCCTGGTTGCATTATTGAGCTCAGTCAACTATCAAGACAGCTTACTTCACAATTTCATCTCAAAGCCACATTAAAAATGCTGGTTAGTCAAGTTCCCCATTTTCTGAAGTAGTTGAGTTTCTCAGACAGTATGTCAGACATGCTCTTACTAAGGAACAGTGGCAACAGGTGGTGTGGGATCGATGGTGCAAACGCTTCCTCAGCTCTTGTCCCCTAACTCCCCTACTCTACTTGTGCTATATTGATGACATCCTCATCATCTGGACCCATGGAAAAGAAGCCCTTGAGGAATTCCACCATGATTTCAACAATTTCCATCCCACCATCAACCTCAGCCTGGTCCAGTCCACACAAGAGATCCACTTCCTGGACACTACAGTGCTAATAAACAATGGTCACATAAACACCACCCTATACCAGAAACCTACTGACCGCTATTCCTACCTCCATGCCTCCAGCTTTCACCCTGACCACTGTCGATCCACTGTCTACAGCCAAGCTCTGCGATACAACCACATTTGCTCCAACTCCTCAGACAGAGACAAACACCTACAAGATCTCTATCAAGCATGCTTAAAATACCCACCTGCAGAAGTGAAGAAACAGATTGATAGAGCCAGAAGAGTTCCCAGAAGTCACCTACTACAGGACAGGCCTAACAAAGAAAATAACAGAACGCCACTAGCCGTCACCTTCAGCCCCCAACTAAAACCCCTCCAATGCATTATTAAGAATCTACAACCTATCCTGAAGGACGACCCAACACTCTCACAAATCTTGGGAGACAGGCCAGTCCTTGCCTACAGACAGCCCCCCAACCTGAAGCGAATACTCACCAGCAACCACATACCACACAACAGAACCACTAACCCAGGAACCTATCCTTGCAACAAAGTCCGTTGCCAACTGTGCCCACATATCTATTCAGGGGACACCATCACAGGGCCTAATAACATCAGCCACATTATCAGAGGCTCGTTCACCTGCACATCTACCAATGTGATATATGCCATCATGTGCCAGCAATGCCCCTCTGCCATGTACATTGGTCAAACTGGACAGTCTCTACGTAAAAGAATAAATGGACTCAAATCAGATGTCAAGAATTATAACATTCATAAACCAGTCGGAGAACACTTCAATCTCTCTGGTCACGCAATTACAGACATGAAAGTTGCGATATTACAACAGAAAAACTTCAAATCCAGACTCCAGTGAGAGACTGCTGAATTGGAATTCATTTGCAAATTGGATACAATTAACTTAGGCTTGAATAGAGACTGGGAGTGGCTAAGTCATTATGCAAGGTAACCTATTTCCCCTTGTTTTTTCCTACCCGCCCCCCCTTCCTCAGACGTTCTTGTTAAACCCTGGATTTGTGCTGGAAATGGCCCACCTTGATTATCATACACATTGTAAGGAGAGTGATCACTTTAGATAAGCTATTACCAACAGGAGAGTGGTTTTTTTGGGGGTGGGGTTTTGTGGGGGGGGAGAAAACCTGGATTTGTGCTGGAAATGCCCACCTTGATTATCATACACATTGTAAGGAGAGATTTCAGAGTAACAGCCGTGTTAGTCTGTATTCCCAAAAAGAAAAGGAGTACTTGTGGCACCTTAGAGACTAACCAATTTATTTGAGCATAAGCTTTCGTGAGCTACAGCTTAGCTCACGAAAGCTTATGCTCAAATAAATTGGTTAGTCTCTAAGGTGCCACAAGTACTCCTTTTCTTATTGTAAGGAGAGTGATCACTTTACATAAGCTATTACCAGCAGGAGAGTGGGGTGGGGGAGAGAAAACCTTTTGTAGTGATAATCACCCATTTTTTCATGGTTTGCATGTATAAAAACATCTTCTGTACTTTCCACAGTATGCATCCGATGAAGTGGGTAGCTCACCAAAGCTTATGCTCAAATAAATTGGTTAGTCTCCAAGGTGCCACAAGTACTCCTTTTCTTCTTGGCAGATAGACAACTCAGATCTGCCTCCCCTAGTTTATTTGGATCAACTCTCACATGGCCCTCAGAACGCTATATGAAATGAAAGCTCCTTCTTCGTTATAACAGGAAATGTGATCAAGAGCAGTTTAACTCACAGTTTAACTCTGTTGGGGCTTCTTGAGATCCCTGCCTTGCTCCTATGGAACTGGGTAACAAATTGTATGCAATCTGGTTAAGGACTGCCCTCTTTATCATTTTGATGGTGGATGGATGCATTTTATGTTTCCTGATGCTGCTGTCCTGATGATGTAGCCACTGTACTTACCCAACATATAATTCATTCTTTGTGCCATCAGAAGCCATACACCAGAAGAAGTAAACTTTCCAAGGTGGTAAAGCGACAATGCTAAGCCATTAGTTGGGAAGATCTTATCTTGGGGCTCCAGCTAAGTTACAAAACATGTTTTACTCGCAGGCCAATGCAGGGAGCCAGCAGATGAAAAGGACTATAAACAGATAAAAAGACTCTCCTGTTCCAGACCAAGAGCTGTTGTTGGACAGCTGTCTGAGGGAACAAAAAGACACACACAGAGACACCCGCTGGAGTGTCTGAAGAAGTTAGGTCTTTCTAGGCTTCCATCAGGAGATGCAAAAAGAAACGGAGTACTTGTGGCACCTTAGAGACTAACCAATTTATTTGAGCTCAAATAAATTGGTTAGTCTCTAAGGTGCCACAAGTACTCCTTTTCTTTTTGCGAATACAGACTAACACGGCTGTTACTCTGAAACCCATCAGGAGATGGTAAGTCTCTAGGTAAAATAGACATAAAGGCAGGCAGCTTGTTGTTTTAAAATCTGTTATGCTTTATTCCTACTGTTAAGATTAGACAATACTTTGGTTTAAGAAGGGTGGCTGATCAGTAGTGATCACTGCTGGTCACCAACTTCTGAAAGGAAGACCTGCAGGTGCCGCACCCAGTCATATCTACTTGGTAAGCACAGTGGAGTCACATGGTACTGCAGCCCAAGATCTAGTATAAGAGTCGGAGAATTGTGTGATTCCACCCCAGGAGAGGTAAAGGCACAAGGCCTGACACCTGAGGGGGTACATGCTGAGCAACTAGAGAGGGGACAGAGATGCAGTTAGCCCTAGCTCCCTCGGAAAGATATTAGAAATCCGGGGCCAGATCTGCAAAGGTACTTAAGTGCCTTTTTTGATTCCAATAGGAGTTAGGTGCCTAAATACTTTGGAGCATCTGGAATTCAGTTCCTAGTCCCTTTGTGAAAAGAATCACAAAAAA
Source organism: Caretta caretta (assembly GCF_965140235.1). Taxonomy (NCBI): domain Eukaryota; kingdom Metazoa; phylum Chordata; order Testudines; family Cheloniidae; genus Caretta; species Caretta caretta. Next base: position 13,357,140 of record NC_134214.1, on the reverse strand, counting down.
GCTTTATTACCTAAGACAGTAGGAGAGTGGGATTCAGCTACAAAATGGGGATAATAGTAGTTACATATCGTTGAGTAGTGCTTTGAGATTTAGGGATCACAGATGTTATTTAAGAGCGCCGATGCGTTTTGAGTTCAACTGCAGTGCGACTGCTGGAGAGTAACAGAAAGTTCTTGTGTGTCTTAGACTTCAAACATACGTAAACATAGGTCCAATCCGCCAATTCCTATCCAGTTGCCATTTTGGTATCAAAAAGCATGGTTAACCGTGTCAATAAGAGAATTGGGGGTTGGATTCACCTTAACAATTATTAACTAGAAACCTTTATATACAAGGAGCAAAATATTTCAATCATGCTTATCATACCAAAAATAAATATTGAAAAACCCCATCCTGGTCACTGAATTACTCTGCCATGATTCCAAACTAGGTCATCTGTACAAAAGAAGCACAACCTAAAACTGTAATTGAATGAAAAATCCCTTCCAAAAGAAAAAAAAAACATTGATTTTGCTCCTATTTTATGCAGCACTCGCAGCCAAAACAAAATCAGGTCAAATGGCAAATAGCTGTGTATGTGTGTGCACGTGCTGGAAAATACTTTTCATTTCTAGACTGTCCAATGTATTTAATTATTATTAATTCATGATAATTGAAGTGGGTTCAATTCACACAGATGTGACTACTCATTTTGCTTTTCCTGCGGAGGTCTTTAAGTCAACAATCTCAAAGTATGCGAGGGCATGAGTTTCACATGCAAATGTTGGCATTTCAGTGAGAAGTAGTTCAATTGCCAATGTGAAAAATAGACCCTCACCAGTACGGTTGTACCACATTTCCTCCTCTCTCTTTTTGTTCTTGTTTTTTGCTAGACACTTGCATCTAGAAGTGCTATTTTATGCTCTTCGGAATTTGCATGTATGGCTAGGAAGCACAATAAGCCGGAACAGATTGATAGATATTGCTGTCCTTTCGACTGAGAAGCGAATGCTTGATGCAGCTCCCCTCAAGGAAATAATAAATAGATTTGCAAAACAACACGAGGCACCAACTTTTACTGCCTGTCCCCAAATTACAATATTAAATTATGTGCTAAAAAGGTATTAGGAGCAGAAGCTTTGGGAAGAACCATACATACATCCAGCTTGAATTAGCATATAGATAAGCAGAAATCTCAGATGAAGAAGAGCCAACATGCTGCCTTGTCAACAAATTCCATCAAACTGTTGGCCTGTGCATGGAGACTAACCTCTTTTTCTGAAGTTTGGGGGGGAAGTGGGCAATGTTTAGCTACAAATATGAAAATATGCATTCAGTCAACGGCCTTAAATTTCCCCGACCTGTGCCTTAGAGGGTCAAATATGCCAAGAGCCCCAAACTGCCTTCCAGGCAAGCCAAGAAACTCACATTCCCCCGCCAGCTTGTGTCCACAGCAGAGAAGGATCAGGCCTCTGAGAGAAAGGACAGATTAACCATGAGGCACATAACCCTGTGCCTAAGGTCCCTAACTTAGAGATCATCTGATGTACATGAAAACCTGACCTGCCATTGCTGCCACCCCTTTGCACAGGCAGGACAAAGGAAGTCCTGATCTCTTACCTGGCTGCCCCTTCTCAGGCATGTTGCCCTTATAACCATCACTCTAAGCAGCATGTGAGGATATTGCTAGGGGTCAGTTGTCTTGGTCCACCCGTACTAGGGCAGACATCACTTGTAGCCAACTTTATTTAAACAGGGTTTTGAGTTCCCCCCTCCCGCTCTTTCTTTCATGCTGGGGGAAGGAAGAGACGAAACTCTGGAGTGCAAGACCTCGGCTTCTTACTGTATTGTATTTGGTTTCATGGAAAGAGTTGGCTACTATTCCATTCTGATGATGAATCAGACTAAATGCTGATTTCTTGAAAATCCTAAGGGGAAAAACACTGTGAATTTGGGACTGGATAGGAATAAGAAAAAAACAGGGCCAGTCACATGCCATTTATCGTTTTCCCCATGTTGCTACACTCACTCCTTGTATACCACATTAAATCTTGGAATAGAGATAAACCATCTGTAAAATGCACTGTCGGGAGTTCAAGCTAAAGGTCATAATTAATGATTTGGCAATCTCAGCACTTTGTGTGTGCATTTTAATAGTGCTGCGTGAAAAATAATTTTATTTTAACTTTCATTGTTGTCGCCTAAAACTCCTTTTTTTGTCGTGCAGGTGGAGCAGCTGCAGAAGCAGCAAATGCAGGGACCAACCAACACTGACAATATTTCTACAGTTTTGACTGGGCTTTGTCTTCCCTGTGGTGATTGGCTGTTTCCTCCAAACTTCTCCCATCCCCTTTTCTTATGGTTTCTTCAACCCAGTCTCACTTCCCACCTGCTCCTCACATCCTTCTCCACTCCATCTTCTTGCCTACTGTGTTTCCCTCCCTTTGCCAGTCTTTCCATTTAGCTCTCTTCAAACTAATTGCGACCCCCAAACAACCAAAAGAAACCACAGCTATCATGGAACTAACGTGATGGTTGCAGCCATTGCTCTCCGCTATGTTCTATCCCTTTCCCCTCCCCTTTGTCTGTCTTGTATATTTAGATTGTAAGCTCTTTGGCAGAAGGGACTGAATAGACAGTGTGTTTGTACAGCACCTAGCACCATGGGGCCCTAGTCTTGGTTGGTCACTAGCCAGTACTCTAATAAACATGATTAATAATAATCATAATTCTCCCCTAGCAGCAGCACACACAACACCTCCTGCATTAAAACATTCTGCCTTTAAAAAGGCAAGTGTATAACAGCAGATTAAACAAACTGTGCTTCTGCGAATTAGCTGGTCTTGAATTGTCATCAGGGTTATATCAGACACTTTAGTTGGTTGTTTGTAGAATAATTTAAACTAAAGGGGAAAAAGAAAACAAAATTGGGAAAGGCTTGAATTACACTTATTGAAACATTCAAATAACAATATATCACCACACTGCTTCCTTTCCGTAGATTAAGTATACTAATTACTACATTAATTATGTTCCCCACCAAAACAAAATTATGTGGAGATTCTTATAGGATATTAAAATAGCCTTAGACCTTGTTGCAATAAAACTGACCTGCTGAAATAAAATCAGGAATCAAATCATGAGACCAGTCTTCATTGCGGAGAGAAAATAAACTTTTATAAAGCCACCCTTGGGAAATGCTGTGATGAGTTAGAAATTAGATTGAATTTGTACTGTAATACCCTCAGAATTACCAGAATCCCTGAAGACTGGGAAGGTAATGACATAGCTGTTGTTTTACAAAGGATACTCTAATCTTCTGTTCAGACATTCACAAAACAGAAGTAGAGTCCTCAAAGAAAAGGTAACAGCATTAAGAGAGCCTCTTACATTACCCATAGTTGATTACAAAGTTGTTACTATGAAAGGTGCAGGGGGGGAAAAAAATTCACCCCACTAAAAAAATAGCGTCATATACCTTTGTGTTACTGTGGCATGAGCGTTACAGAGCGTTCTATTGAGCTGATACCATGACCGAAAAGCTCAAAAACGTTATAAAAAACATTCCTGTTGCCCTACACAAAGAACAGGCAAACAGCATTGCTCATCAACTGGAGATGTAAGCAGCATGCCTGAAACAGAGCTGAGAATTTGCAGCAGTACATCTCTCTAGCATTTATAGCTACCGACCTGCTTGGTAACTACCCCTGAAGGGAGAGAAATAAAGCTCCTCCAAAATTCTCTGTAGTCTCCATCCATTTCTAGCTGCCTTACGTGTGTGGTCCTGAGATGTGCTGAGCACCAGCAGCTAGTGAATGGGAGTTGCTGGGTTTGCAGAACCCCTCTAAGATTAGGCCAGATTTTCAGCTCATGGTTTCCACTTTTCTGTGCTTGTGCACATGTAACCCACTTGTAAGTGTATGTTATGTGTCTCCCCCTGTGCTTGGTCCACAGAGTCTGTCAGGGTCAATGCTTTTAGCGTTGGAGATCCCTGGTGTTGGTCCAGATGGTGGCTGTCACACATATATATACCCCCACCTTGCAAATACAAACACTGGGGTACACATTGAACAATGGCAGCACATGTGGGTGTAGGAATTCGCACTCACAGAACTCAATTGTTCCAGTGGGTTTTGTGAGTGCAAAGAGCAATTATTCCACATGTTCAGAGGTTGGCATTGTTCAACTGTCTGTGTGTGTGAGAGAGAGAGAGTCTCAGAAAAGCCTTCTAAGTTAGCAGATTACTATGTGCTCCCTGCCAGACCAAAATTAAAACACTATTAAAACAACTGTATGGATACATGCCATCCAGAAGACAGAGATCACGTAGAAATAATATAGTTCAGGCTGTTTGATTCTAAAACATGCAAAGGGCATTTGAAGGGGAATGAGGAAAGGAAAACCTTAACATGCTGAAAACTTACGCTAACAGTACTGCTGTAGCCACATTGGGCCTAAGATAGGTGAGAGACAAGGTAAGTGAGGTAGTATCTCTTATTAGACTGACTTCTGTTGGTGGAGGTTACAAGCTTTCAAACTATACGGAGCACTTCTTCAGGTCTTCCCCCACAGAAGTTGGTCCAGTAAAAGATATTACCTCACCTATCTTGTGTTTACTTTCTAGCTACTTGGCCTAGTAGGTATGGGAGGTGCTGTAATCCTCTGAAACCACCACCTCAGAACTCTCCTCTGCCATGATGCCTCCAACAGCTTCACAATGGTTAGGCTACTGCTGTACTATGAGCACTGCCTACCATGCTGAACAATACTGTCTCACTGTTTCCTCGTGCGCTCTCATCTGTCTGGCTGTAGCCGGCTTTTGGCTCTTGTTTTATTCTTATACGCTATGGGGCAGGAACCCTCGTTTTGTTCTGTGTTTGTACAGTGCCTAGCACAATGGGGTCCTGTTCCACAACTAGGGCTGCTAAGCACTCTGGTAATAATACTTGGTGAGTCTCGGTAGCTTAAAAAACCTGACAAGATGCTGGACCCTACAGAAGACTTTTCTTTCTTACTAATATTTTATATAGCATCCTCTCCCAGAGGCTTTTGGCATGCATTACAAACGTATTTACAAAGAAGGAGCTGAATTCAGAATGTGCATTCCTCCTTGAGTGATCCCACTGGAATCCAAGGGGTTGATTTTCACCCCTAAAGCTGCAAATGGCTTGAGACCATCCTCCTTGAGAGACCTTCTCCCTCCTATGCCATATTGCCATCACTGTGACCAGCAACAAATCTGCCTCATTATAAATAGGAGAGGACTGCTGGCAGGGGTGGGGTTACATTAACAAAGGGGACATAGGCATTAAAATGCCTGACTTTTCAGTGCCTAGCCACCATGTGGAGGCCACAAATACTGAGTTAGTCACCCAGAAATGGGTTTCACAATTGCCAGGACTCTGAGTGGGAGCCACCAAAGCTAGCCAAGAGCTAGCAGGAGGTGCCTATTTCTGCTTTGGATTCACATGTGTGAATGCCCAGTGGAACAGCTTCAGCAGAAAAGGGTGAGAGAACCCTACATCTAAATATTCCATAACCCCATCATTAGGGTAGTCACCTGTGAGGTAGAAGACCCATATTCAAATCCCATCTACTCATCAAGCAGAGGGAGAAATTAATGGAGGATCTGGTAAGTACACTAACCGCTGGGCTAAAGATTAGAAGGTCAGGTGCAACCGCCTCCCCCTGCTTGCTCCCACCCCCTGCCTATTCAGTGGTGAGTTAGATGTGGTCAATGCATTCCTACCAGATTGGGCCCAGCAGACAAGATAGGTGAGGCAACGCCTAGTCTGAGAATTCCTCTAAGTCTTGGATGAGAGAGATAGAGAGATGGGGGCAGTCAGGAGCTACCTAAGGCAAAAGTGCACATGTACAGGAATACAAACGTAGCGGACTTTTACAGCAAAGATAAGGAATTGAGGTGCCACAAGAGTTAGCTGCAGCTGAATGGGGGTTTTGTGAATGCCAGTGTTGCCTAAATGTTGGAATTAGGTAACTAAGGTGAGATTCACAAAGGTTTTTTTTAGGCACCTAACTCCCAAAGTAAGTCCCTTTGTGAAGCTGGGCTGGACTGTTTTCTATAGGAGATTTTTTTCATTTTAGGAATGCTTTAACCCCACAAAGTTCAAAATTTCTGGAACTTGTTGGCCTCCCAGAAGCGCTGTAAAACCCAGCATGGTGGGAGGAAGGAAAGGTATTGCTGAAATTTCTGTTTTCTAATTCCTATGCTGTTGTATATCAAAGAGCTTGTCCTTACTGCAGTGTGAGCTCAAGGTAACTTGAATGGGGCTCCTAACCCAGTTCCCATCCAGACAGTAAAAGCTATAGGGAGAGTTAAGTGGAGCTGTACATTTGAGCTAGCTGGCCCACCAGGGGATATAGGCTGAAGCTTGAGCTCGTAATACGTCTCTCCTGCTAATCCTATCACTCTGTGCTGCTTGAGTGTTGTTCTGCAGTGCGACCCCCCCCTCACTAAGCTCAGGCAAGTGCAGTAAATTTAAGTGTAGATAACGTGAGCTAACACCATAGTGAAGACCAGCCCAAAGGCAACCAGAGCTTTGGATGGGCACCCGTTGATGCAGAGCTTCTTAAAGACCAATATCTAACTACATATTAAACAAAAAGGGTTGGGTGCAGAGAGCCTGATGATGGTTTAAAGTATGGCAAAAAGACCTCCATGAAGCATAATCCAAACCAACATTTTCAAGGATATCTCCTAATTAAACAAGTAGCTCAGAGCAACACATCTTGTGGTGCAATGCTTAGAATAAACTTACTTTGACAAGACAAGGCATGAGTGTAAAGTCTAACGGGAAGGTTAGAAATCAGGTCTGATCATTGCCCACAAACACTGACAAGATGCAAACCCATTTTGCGTGCTCCCAGAGAGACGGCGATAGTCTATTAAGATTCTCTGAACGTCAGAATAGTTTTCCATTGCTGTTATAATTGTGTGTGTCCAAATCCTATTATGTAAGTGCAAACCTAAACCACGCCTTTGGTAAATTAAGCTCTTTTAAGATTACTGGGAGGGGAAAAAAGCACAACAAAATGGAACTAAAAGCTACTGTTAATACAATGGATTCTTTTTTAAATGACTGAGTGGCCCCAGGCTTGACCCTTGGCATACCATGTTGACATATTTGATCCATCTGGGCTACTGAAACATGGCATGATATTTTGCACATTATGCCAGCTTGGCCTGCAGATGGGAAGGTGTTTGTTCCCTGAAGAAACAATGGCAGCCAGAAGTGGAAAATATTGCCAGCTCATGAAGTGCCCTTGAATGACACTGGAAGCTCATGCCAGCCAACACTCTAGGTTGTTATCGTTAAATCTTTTTACAGGTCACTTTATTGTACCCAAATTCTTAAAAGTCCCACTGTATTTTAATCTGATGTCTTTGCTGTTTGAGGAGCAGAAGAAATCTACGCTCAGAGAGGTGAATTCAACCAGGGTGATGCTGTATTCAAAACTCAGTACCGTACAGCTTCAGGACAGGGGGCCTCAGCACTGACCCAGTGCTATCTGACTGTACCTGCAGCCTCAGCCAACTTCTCCTGGGCTGCCATGATTACTGCAGAGTGGGAGGAGGGAGTATAAACTATTCCCATGACATCTCCAAAGGAAGGAGGACTTGTCCCGAGGACCAGACTTGCCCAACAGCCTGCTGCCATTAGACTTATATTTTTTGCTTGGTGAGTATCTAACCATATGGGGAACATAGAAATGGGAGCAACACAAAGGATTGAGTGAGCTTTAGGCTCTGTTACCCCATATAACCAGGAAACTAACCTCTCCACTCCTCATGCAATATTTGTTTTATTTTGGTAGTAGCATAACCTAACCCCCCACTCAGATCAGGAGAGAGAGAGAGATCTGAAACATAGCTCAGCATCTAGCAGTGGGCTGAGGAGAAGCTGCCACCAGAATTTAGTTCTCTGTGACACAAATGAACGTAGCTCATCAAGGAGGCAAATGCGATCTCTTCTTTATTATCTAGCATAATTTATTAATGTACAGTACTCACAAGTGTATGTGACAGAATCACAAAGAAGACAGGCTCCTGCCACAAAGACCTCCCATCCAGCAGTGAGATCCACGAGCATAGACTCTTGTGCCTATGCAGATGCCCTTCAAAGTCAATGGGATTCCACACGGGTATTGGGGGGGGGCTGTGAATGCCATTGCAGTATTGGCCTCTAATGATGGACTAGCCAGACGAGCATATAACCAAGACCAGGATGGGGAGGGTCAAGGAATGACTTGGATTACAGATATAAGATTATGGAGATATAATGTTTCTTTTTTTATTAATCGTGCTTATTATTTTATTATTAATGTAAAGTTGCTTACCTTTGGACCAGCTATGCTAGATGTGGCTCAACATTTTGAATTCCTTCTAAATAAACCAAAATAAAAACAAAAATGTATGAAGGGGACTCATGAGCATTTGAACAGTAGAAAAGGAAGTGTCAAAAAAAAGTTTGGGGTCACGTGCACTGGAACATGTTTAGCGAATGGGCATTTTATGTGGCATTTCATGAGTTTATAACTATTTTAAAAGTTAAATAAAATAACTGCAGAGCTAATATCCAGTAGATGAGCATAAATGATTGCATAGTTATGTAAAACTAAAGATACCCTTTAAATAATAAAAAAAATTCTTAGTTGCCAAGGTTAAGGGTTAAATATGGCCTTTTTACACTGTGTACAGGAGAAATAGTGTTGTCCAAAGGCCAATTCCCATTGCGCTATTCACTGTATAAACATAGAATAAGAGATAGTCCCTGCTCCAAACAGTTTACAAGCTAAACAGATAAGACAAGCAAAGCGTAGGAGAAAGGATAGAGCATGCCCTGATAGTAAACTTTGGTGGCAGCAAACATCATGTTAGGTTTGTTTTGTTTTTCTTATTTGTATCCTTTCAGTGGTGTTACATTAGGAGTGGACTAGCTAGATGGAAGGAAACAGGAAGGGAGGAGGACCGAGGGGTTGTGGAGTCAGCTTTGGTTGGTCTCTGCTTGAACAGCTTCTGCAGTTGTCTCTGGCTGGCTCCTCCAGGCAGTTTCTTTCCCAAAGCTCCATGGCTATTGGGCGAAGAGGGACACCACATGGCTCCTAGTGGCCCAGGAATGGGGGTGTCTCTGTGTTGTTCTGCATATGAGGATTGCTGGAGGAGAGGTTGGCTCCAACTGGGTCCCATTTGCAAAACACTTTTTTGGTTCAGTGCTTGTTGAAAATAAGACATTTTGCCCATTTTATGAAGAGGTGGTGGTATAACTGTCATCAATCAGACCTCAGTGTCTTTCTGGACCTCCAAAAAAATATGTACAAGGACACGATGATGTTACGAGTGGTTCACAAATATTATTGGCTCATGTACCACCTTAATAAATTGTTGTGAAGTGAATGGATGGACCATAAATTATGTGTCCCACCAAAGGTACATGTACCATAGTTTGGGAACCCTTGTGATAGGCATTTAGTTCGGTAATTGTGGGTACACAGCTAGTCAGCTTGAAAATGCCTGAAAGTTATGGTGAAGTGATTAAATGCATACGACACTATGGAAACGAATATACTTAAGCACAGGTCGAATCTACTCTCAAGTAATGTCACAAGATACCAAACCTTAAACTTGTCACTGGCCAAGTACTGAATCTTATTTGTCCAGGGCACAAGACCAGTGAATGGGTGGGGTGAAAAGGGGAGGATAATCCAGCATTTTTGGGGAAAGGAAACATTTTGAACTAAGTTTTTCCACCCACTATTTTTGAAGTCTTTCAGAGAGTTGATGGAAATGGCATCCCACTTTGAAGTGGAGATAAAAAGAGGAGACACCAGAAACCACAAGGAATGGCCCTAAAGATCTTCAGACACTTTTGGGGCCAGATTCTGAGCAGGCATAAATTGGCCACTGGGTTTACACCAGTTGAGGCACTTACACCAGCTCTGGCTGGTATGTGTGTGTTTTGCACACTGCGGTTTACACGAAGCTTCATACTGGGCAGGGCGACGGAGGACACTTTGGATTGTAGACCAGGCCAGAATCTACAATTTTGTTTCTCTTTGGGCAAAGATAAGCAGGCAGGAAAACAGAGAGATGGAGGTGTTCACTTTATAATTGTGTGAGGTATAATTGGTGGGCTCCACAGGAACTTACACAAACATAAATAAGTTAGACAAAAGTTATGCTAATGAAATTTCTCTGTCTCCCCAGCCTAAAGCAACCAAATAAAGCAGTATTTATACTATTAAAAGTATCCTCAGCAACACATTTTGGAGGGTACAGCTACAGATTAAGGGCAAAATACTGCTGTTGGATGGATGCATGTCTGAAGCACCCATCAAGTTCAAGAGGAAATTCTTTTTATATTTTAAAGCGAGGTTATCAATAGCCGACATGTGAAAGGCCACATTCAGAACTTGAATGGAGGGACACAGAGGCTGCAGTAGGGCAGAGACACAGGTGGCAAATCGTGTGGAATGATTTGCCCACCACATAGTCTCCACCATACGAGGCTCAAGAAGCAGCCTTATGAGTAAAATGAAATCCCGTTGGCATCTACTCTTCTTAGCATTGAGCTATGACTGCCTTCCTGCATGATGGAGAAGAAAGGACAGGTGAACCAATTAGAGAAATAGTTGCATTTTAGGAACATCTGTCTGAGCGAATCTCATTTTCTTTACTGTGTAGCCGAGCTATGCCTTCCTATTGACATGAGTGGGAGCTGTGCATCTGAGATTAGCATGCAGCTAAGGACGTTGGGTGACTGAAAAATATGCTTCACCACAAAAACTCCACATCTAGCCTGGGCAAAGAGTGAAATATTTTGTTAGCTTAATGAGAAGCGTGTGCGGAAAGAGTCACAGTCAAATTCTTTCACTATCGAGCCACAGTATATAATGTGTCACCGGTTTATTAGGAAGGTGTGATAGAACCAGTTTAATTTTCCCACTCACCTAACAAGGAGAGCGACAGACAGTGAAGTTTGCTCACCTAAATATTCTAAGCAGCATTGCCTGCAGTGTTCCTGCAAACAGAGGGAGGGAGGAGTGCAATAAATCTAGGCCAAGAGCAGTTATTTTATTGCAAGCTGTAGCTGGGAATGGGAGCAGCGTCGCTTGCAAAAATCAAAGGAAAATAAGCATTTTGTTCTAGCAGCACCTCCAGCTAAAATCATAAGCAGAGAAATTAAATTCTTCCTTGTGTGCTATTGCAGAATGAAGACTCATAAGTTATTTAATTCTGTGCAAAATATTAGTGATTACACATATCCCAATTATCTTATTGCTAATGCTGATATTGGTGCATAGTAGGGGAAATTCAAGCCCATGCCAATCCTTGGATATGTGGGACATTTAGAGTTAGCTGCATCAGCAAGTGGGAGGTTCACCAGGAGTAATGCAAATAACCTTGATGAAATGACAGTGTGGTGAGACTAGAAAATTGTGTGGGAGGCAGGGATGACACCCTGGGTCTTTGGGAACTGAGTAGGAGAGTGAATAAGAGGCAGGGTTCTATAGGCAATAGAGAAAGACAGACTGGGACAAGGAAACGCATAGAATTGGGACTGTGGGAAGAAGAGGTCTTCTGACATCAAGAGTCTCACCACAGGGCAGTACCAAGGGGAGTGCCTTCCAGCCCTGGATACTGACAGTTTCAGGTTTTGCTCATTTCATTTTTTTCTCCTACTATAATTTTAAACAAAATAATCTGCTTTCAACTGTAATTAAAAATCAGCTCCCCCTGCATGCCAAACCCTTTTGCTACCCCAGCCCTCCTATTTAAAGGCATCAGGAAGAGTGGACCAGGGAGGGGCTCTCCAGAAGCAGAAGAGTGAATCCCACCCTAAGTCTCCTCTCTGCTGATGGAAAAGATGTGCCCGTGCTGCATTCCCAGCTTGTCTCGCTTTCCATTATAACCCTCACCATGGGGAGAGAGCAGCACGGGGGATGCTTGGACCACTACAGCATCGGGAGCAGTAATGGAACTTGCTGGGAGCAGGAAAGAGAGCAAGGGAATTAGGCCTGGGGAAGTACTGGATTGTGGCACTTTGTAAGAGGAGGGTCGAGCAGGGCTTGAAAGGGGCTCCCATCTTTTTGGGGAAAGAAGGGAAGCAGGAAATTGTAGGGATAGGAGCTGAGAGGGTTAAGAAGTCTTGAATCAGAATATCGGTTGATCAAACCTATCTTGCATGAACAGAAATTTGGACTAGAACCCTCCACAAGTAAGAAATATTTTAAGAGCTGTTGTACACAATTAATTTTCACAGTGGAAATAAATATATTATCCACCAGTGTTCCTGGCATTGTGATACCATTACAGAAACTGCAGCAGTGAATGTCCTAAGTCCCACACATCTATGTGGAGTCCATGAACATTGGGAGCAATAGAAAGAAAACAGCTAGTCTCAGAATTTCATAAAGGCTTTGCTTTTGCTGTCCACAATTGAGTCTATGCTACTTTGTTTTTCTCTGTGTTCGTCTGTGCTTATACTTATAATCAGATTATTTTAAAAAGGGGTGAAATGGGTTTTCCAAGGCTATCTTGGAATCTTTAGGCTAGGATAAATACCAGCAGGACAAGGATCTGATCCTGACCCCAGTGACTTCAATGGGCTCTAGATCATGCCCTAAATGAGTAGGTGAGGCAATGTGATTGCAGATAAACCTCCCTCCCGAGCTAAGATTGTGTACCTTATGTAAAGGAACAGTAATATTACTCCATATGCAGTTATTGGTTCTCTGTTGCATTGGAAAACTGAGTGAGAGTATGTGAAGTGTTAACTAGAATTGTATAGCCTGCATATTGAAATAATACAGAAAATTCAAGGACAATTTAATATTAACATTAGAAAACGTAGTCATTGAAATTCAACTCTACCTGCCCAATCCTGCAAACACTTAATGCACATCACAGGGACTATTCATATGTTCAGGGGATTGTAGGATTAGATCCATAGATGGGGGAGATTATAAAAATCAAATCCCTATATAAGGATGCAGAAGAACTTAACCTTTGTGCACCTCTTTCTCCCAGCTGTAAAATGGGGATAATAATTAGGGTGACCAGATGTCCCGATTTTAAAGGGACAGTCCTATTTTTGGGGACTTTTTCTTATATAGGCGCCTATTATCCCCCACCCCCGTCCTGTTTTTTCACAGTTGCTATCTGGTCCCCCTAGTAATAATGCTTGCCTGATCTAATAAGGTGATTTGATATGTATGAATGAAAAGTGCTGTGTAAATTCTAAGTATTATTAATTGAATAGATATCTGAGCTTAAGCAAGCGTGTATGTTTATTTTAATGCTCAAAGAAAATATAAAAGAGGCTCCTAATATCAATGATATTCTCTATAAATGATGTCCAGATAAAGATCTCTTATAAAACAATTATACAGTTCTCTGCAGTAATGGTCCAAAACATTACAGGTTAGTACTATTACTGTGTTCTAGCCCATAACTATAGGATATTATAGTTTTAAAATATATAGATTTTATCTCTGAGTTTAAGAAGTTGTATATCTAGATATCTAAGGGTGTGACAGCACTAGCAAATTTGGTAGCCATATTTAACCAGAAATATGGCTCCAACAGTGCTAGGAATGGTGGATGCTGTAATGTAGACAGTATAAAGACAACATTGTCAAATTTCCTCTCTATTGCTGCAGGAAGGAAGCAATAGAGAATTAGCAGTTGCTATACCTGATTTAGCAAGAATCCACAGAAACTCTCAAAAATATCTAACAAAACCCTAGGGTTCGCTTCCACTAGTGTAAATCAGGAGTAACTCTGTTGAAATTAGGTTTCAGAGTAGCAGCCATGTTAGTCTGTATCCGCAAAAAGAAAAGGAGGACTTGTGGCACCTTAGAGACTAACAAATTTATTTGAGCATAAGCTTTCGTGAGCTACAGCTCACTACATCAGATACATCTGATGCATCCGATGAAGTGAGCTGTAGTTCACGAAAGCTTATGCTCAGATAAATTTATTAGTCTCTAAGGTGGCACAAGTACTCCTTTTCTTTCTGTTGAAATTAGTAAAGATACACCAGTTTTAAAGCTTTGTAACAGGAGAATCAAGCCCCTGGAGCTCACTTCTAAAAAGAAAGTATTTACAACATGCCTCTCAACAGCACTGCATGGATGGTGGAACAATTTTAAAAGACTATCTGTGAAGGAAATAAACCTATTAATTAAACAGAGTTATTGTGCACCAAAGCTACATGTTTAAGAGGTCTCAACTGTATTCAAAATTATTATCGAACCATTTGGCACATCTCTAATATAAACCGTTATCCACTATCCCCACTGGTGCATGCCTAGGCAAATTAACTCTTTTATATGCAGATCAAAAGAAAATGGTGTGTTATAATTAAATGATTCTTTTGGGGGCAGTAAACGTCTCTTCAAACAGCTTGAATATTAGTGCCAGCGTTCTTCTTTCAGCCCTACTAATCACAGCAAATTTAGCTGCCAGAGCCAGCGTCAGGGTGCAAGTTACTGGTGGTTCTGCAGTACTGATGGGCAAATCCCAAAAGTGCTGGAGATCTTATCTGAAGCTAATCTAAATGTATCTGGACCCCTCACTGTTCACAAAATCATGTTGGAAATCTTAAGACGACATGCTTTCCTACAAGATTTCTGGTAATTACAAGTTGGGTTAAGGTCAGAAAGAGTGATAGCAGTCTATTTTTATTTATTTTATTTTTTTGCCACTTTGCTCTTTCTTTAACAGAAAGTCCCGGCGGTGCATGGAAATTAATTTGTTGTAAAAAGTAATTGTCTTTTTTCAGATCTCAGAAAGGTTAAAGTTTAATCAAATCCTAGGGGCTTAAATGTTGAAGAGTTCCCTCTGCAGAAAGGAAGCAACACCTGGCCCAGATCAGAAGGAAGCAGGATCCATGGATTCCTAAAAGAACATCTAGGTCAATATTTGCTAAAGGGGTTAACTTTAGTTGCTGATGTCTTAAAAAGGCCTAATTTTCAAAAGGTGCTGACACCCGTCCTCTGAAAATCAGGACCAACAAACATGATCATTGCTGATTTTTTGTTGAAAAGCTCAGTCCATCATATTATAATAAGGTAACCTCCAGAGACTTCAGTGGAAGGCTTCCAAAGGTAAAAATATGTAAGGTCTGTAGGTTCTGAGCAGCAATTGATAAATTACTTAGAGACCTTCAAAAAGTTAGTCTTTGATCTGCACAGATATTATCACACTCTTTAATTAGCAGATTCAAAGACTCATAAGAATAGTAGCTTTTTCTCCACTGACTGTATCTCATATCTCTAATCAACTGGGTACCTTCTTATATAACAGAGCATGTAGAGTCATTCAAATAAATCCCTGTAAGATACTTTGGAGCATGAGAGATGTCAGGAGTAACCTGTGGGAAAACACTTCAGTAAAGATGAACACATCAATTTTGATACCACAATATGCAAAATGGATTTCTGCTGTAGATTATACACTCCAGGATATAAAAGGAACAGCAATTTGTCTCTAAGGACCATGAGCTGCCTTCGATCTGCACATGTAGCTTGACGTCAGTGGGAGTCCCAATGCAGGCTGAGGGCAGAATATAGCCTAATTCTAACAAACTAGAAAATGTTTAAAATGAAGAATCGAGCCATTCCATATTTCTCAGCATTGCTTTAAATTGGAAACAAACACACTTACAACAATAAAAAAAAATCAAGAAAACACTTTTACAGCACAAGTCCACTGCAATGAATATAATATGCACATTTTATATTATTGACAATTTACTTTTTGAAAAAGCCAGACAATCAGATCAATGTCAGACCATTTACACTTGTCTATCCCTCTAGGGTTGTCGATGATATTTTGCTGTTTAAAATATAGATACGTATTTCTTCCCAGTTTTAAGGTTTCTCTGAATGCTCCTATTTAAGGCTAGTGCACCAGGATTCCCAGCTTCACTGAAGAGCAAAACAAAACCATTATAGTTACACTCTTCTGCTCAGGGCCAAACTCAAGGGTGACTCTAAGAGAGCATGATAAAGTCAATGGAGTTATGACGATTTACACAAGTTGTGGATCTGCCCCTAAACTGGTGTAACGTACACCTCCTTTCAAGTCTCCTTAATATGTACCTCTCTCCAACTTCTTGTATACATTTGCACTTCCTGTTTTTAACTGCAATTGGAAGTGCCAAAACCATGAGGCACACATTCTCGTAAGATTTCTAGTCCAAGGCCCCAAACCTACAAACAGGTACACAAAAGTAATTCTATGCAATGAGTTTGTAAAGTTTGATAAGAGTTTGCAGGATCAGGACTCAACTTTACAGATTTAGGAGGTTAGGATAAGTTCAGATAAACTTCAGAAAGGCATGCTCATCGTTACTGGTGCTCATCTAAATTGAATCTTCAAACCTTCTGAATTTCACACATAAATACCTATTTAATATGGGAGTTGGTTTTGCCACTTGTTTCTTCACAGTAAAACAAAATCCCTTAGGTGAAAAATTATCCATTTTTGGATTGGTGAAAAGAGAGGTTTTGAGAAGCATCATTATCAGTCAGCATTTGATCCATTTCTGTGTTCTGTATGATTGCCTGGGTCATCAGTTCACTTCCTGTGAAGTATCGCTTATCTAAAGCTGTAATTCATAACCATTGCTTTAATTTCTTTAGCATCAGCAGATTGTTTAACCTGGAGTTTAGCTTCTGTGGATGTGCTGGTGTTTAATGCGTAAAGGCACTATTTTGTAATTCAGAGGTTGTACCTGAAACGTCCTACCCTACAGATTAGATTAAGTTTCCTAGAAGTTGGACTATTATTTTCCATGTCTCTCCTGAGGCATACACAAAGCTTATTGAATTCTTTAAAGAACTGTATTGTCTGCCTACTAATCTCTTGCTAATGCCAGATACTGATGAATGTACATACTATAACATAAAAGGGAAAAATGTTTCAGCATTACATGAAAATAATTGTTATTCTACTTGGCTTCAGCTCCTTTGAGGACACCAAAACATTCCATGGGAGTGATTTGATTTTGACAAAAAACTTTCAATGGAAACCAGACATATTTTAAAGAGCTGGGAGCCTGGAAGCCCCAGCTTCCAAACTCCCCTGATCCTCCACAGCTCACTGTGCAGGCTGCTGAGACTCAAGGAGCCAGGGAACTCGGGAGATAAGACCAGAAATTTTAGAAGAATTCCTTGTCAGTTCTTCCAAAATGGTATTTTTTTTAAATGCATCTCCTATGGAAAATGTTGCCTATCTAATTTTTTTGGGGGGGCGGGAGATAGGCGGGCGGAGGGTTAATGCTAAATTTTCTCCAGGAAGGAAATTCTGATTTCTGTACAACTCTTGTTATAACTTTGTGCAGTAATTAACAATACTGCTTCAGTGACTTTCCAGAACCTTTCCCCACTACCTCCTCCCTGTCAGTGTCTTTCCCTGTGGCAGGGAAAGGCTCTGTCAGTGGGACACTATACTGCTAAAAACAGCATCATAGACGAGGGGCAGGGCACTGCTTGGGCATGTAGAAAGTTGTGTAGGGTATGTACCTAGGGTTCTGGCATGTCTTTATTCTGCTCGCCTAAGCATTGCCTCACAGTCTACACTGCTAACCCGTGTTGTCATGGAGCATGCAGTGTATGTACTCCACTCTCCACTGTAAAGAATGTGCAGTGTAGACATACCCTCAAAGCAGTCTTGTCGTTAGAGCTGGGGACTGGGACTCAGGACTCCTGAGTGCAAATCCTAGCTCAGCCACTGTCTCACTGCATAGCCTTGGTTAATCACTTAGGCCTGCATTTTCAAACATACATGCCTAGAAGTAGTTACCTAAGGCCATATCTAGGCAGTAAAATAAGTGATCTGAGCACCTCTTAAAAACAAGCCACTCTGCACAAGTATGGATTAAAGCCTTGATCTTGCAAACATTTATACATGTGTGCTTAACTTTCCACATGTGGTTATTGCCATTTACTTACATATAGGCATAAGTGTTTGCAAGGGCTGGGGCCTGAGTACCTAACTTTTGGTACCCAAGTTTGAAAGTGTTGTCTCAATCTCTTAGCCCCTCAGTTTATCCGTCTGGAAAACTCACTATAAACATTTGTTCCCTACCTTGGAGAATGAAGGTCCCTGACCCCATAGGGATCAGTTTTGCTATGACCTTTGAGATGGTGCCAAGACTTCTGCAGGGGCTGCTTACACCAAATCTGCCCTCTCCTCTTCTGCTCCCCAATTTGCAGATTGATCTTGGTGACTGAGTCAGGTTTTCAGTGAACCAGTGAAATGAGGGAGCCACAAGGCTCAAGAATAAAAATTATTAGAGGAAGGGATTTTTAAACAGACAGTTAAAAATTGGTCTTTTCTTTGTTAACATTGGTTTAACTTTAACAATTAATTAACCTTTTGGAGAAAGGACACATTTGTTAAAGTTTCCACTCATCACCTCTTCAATTAAGTTACAAGCAATAATGATATATATCCACTGAGCCCTCCAAAAAGTGCTCCAGCAGAGCAAGGATAGACTAGGGTTGGCATTCCTGGTACCTAAGGTATAGAAATCAATCCAAAAAAGGGCAAAACTCCATTTAAAAAAAAAATCACGTAGGTGACCTTTAATTGCAACCAAAATCTAAATGAAACACTAGAACAAAACAAGAATGCCAGGTATGAGAGAAAAGGTAACTATCTGAAGCAAAGGTTTCTAACACAATTACTGGCTAACATCCTTTGCTTGAGCAAATTGTTATTTCCGACATTATGCACCATGGGATCAGATCAGCTTTGGCTGCAAATTACATTATCCCCCAGGTTCCCTTGATTAGTTTTCAAGAACAGCTCCAAATTTTCAAGCATAAGTAAGGAATTAATCTACACTTTGAAAATTATCAGCACTCCCATTTTTAAAAATAGATTACTTGATTTACAGCGTTTTGGAGCAAGTTAAGTGTGGTCTCCTGCATGTTTTAAGATGATGACCCTTTCTTTTAAATTGCTCATAATGGTTAATCAGCAAATCAAGACAGACTTCAACTTTAATTAAAGCTCAGCAAAAAATGCAAAAGGGTAATGGATGTAGGCCAAGCAATCATCTGAAAATTAAAAAGAAGTACATTATAGGAAAATGTTTACTGAGCATTTGCATTTTCAGACGGCAGATACACTGGTTTCTGCTGCATCACTGATCATGAGCTTTAATAATTAGCTCCAACATAATTAACTGTTAAATCAAAAAAGTATACCCTGATTTGCTTGATAAGAGATTTCAATATTTCTGCATTCTCAGTATGAAATGTATAGATATAAAATTACCCCAATAGAGCTTATTAACGAGTCAGTTTTACAACCCTAAATGATACTTCCTTGTAGCCTGTTCACACAGTCATTACATTTTTTTTGCCCGCATAAAAACCTACAAGCTTAAATCTCTAGTCTACATCGCTCCACAACTTCTGATGAGTCTGTCTTGTTAAAGTCATGCATTTTTTACTACTACTGATACTGTTCACTTTTATAGTCCTGTTCTCCTGAGGATCTCAAAGCACTGTGACAACATTAATTTAATAAGCCTCACAGTCCCTGTCAGGTGGCTGAGTATTATACCATTTTCATAGGTGGGGGGACAAGGTTGACAGAGATTCTGATTTGCCAAGGGTTGTGCAGAAAATCAGTGGCAGCCCTGAGTACCGAACCCCGAAATTAAGTGCTGCTACTACTGAGCTGTAATCACTAGACGACACTTCCTCTTTCATGTACTGCTTGTGATACAGCAGCTAATTGAATACAGCAGACATAAATGGAGGTATGGGCTAGTTGTTTATTGTAACAAACCTGTACCATTTATACCAGTGTGGTGGCTGAAACTTTTTGGGCTAGGTTCTCAGCTGGTATACATTGCTGTAGCTTCTCTGAAGTCAGCAGAGCTACACTGATTTATACTATCTGATGTTTTGATCCACTGTGTAGAAAGGCAAAAGAATAACATACATATAAAAGGGCAGGA
Organism: Caretta caretta; assembly: GCF_965140235.1. Classification (NCBI taxonomy): domain Eukaryota; kingdom Metazoa; phylum Chordata; order Testudines; family Cheloniidae; genus Caretta; species Caretta caretta. The sequence continues at coordinate 13,337,158 of NC_134214.1, read as the reverse complement.
TTATTCTCACCATAAGCACCGCTATTACCGGAGGTCCAATGGGACAAATGTGGTTTGTTAGGACAACCAAGGCCCTATTTTATAAATGAGACTTGAAGTGGAAGTGGCAATGATGACTATGTATTGAAATGCAACTTCTACCTATAACTCCTTTTTAATTTCTCATAATTTTCTTATACCCAGATCTTAAATTCAGCCAGAGCCGTCTGGAGCAGAGCTCCAGGAAATATTTTCAAACCCATGGAGCCCTGGCACCTCCCACATGGCACAAGCCCTGAGCCCCATACTTCCTGCAGGGCTGAAGCCCCAAGTCCTGGGGCTCCAGGCAATATTCTGTGAGAATTTAAGCCCTGCTCATACCATTTCCTTTTGCATCGAGATTGGCAGTGCTTTGTCTCTGCTCAAAGGCAGTCTTTTCTGTGGAAAGTTTCTGCCAAATCCAGTTGGCATGTGAAGAACCAAAACAAAACTAAATAAATCACTTATTCTGTTATGTTCCAATCAGAAATTTTGCATGCATAAGAATAACTGCTGAATGAATTTTGCTTTAAAATCAGTCTTACTGGGATCTAAGGAACAAGCCAAGTTTGAAGAGTAGCAGGTCTATAGTTTGGAAATTACTACTTTGCATGCACAAAAATAATAGATACTTGTATTATTGCTGTTTGGGACATTCCCCAGGTGTTATCTGAATGAGTGATCTGCTAGGTCACTCCAATCCTCGACTCTGGAAGCCAGCCTTACCCTGCTCTGCTGTGAGAACCCCCCACTCCCAGGCTGTTCACGCACAGCTTCTAGCATGTAAGCTGCTCCCAGCTACGTGAGTGAGCACTTTTGGCCAGCCACTGCTTGGATTGTACAACCAAATGACACTAGCCAATATCTCCGGTCCCAGACATAACCCTGGGAACCTCCATCTTGCAGGGTCCAGTTATGTCCGCTGGAGGCTGCAAGCTTATATGAGTTTTAACAAAGAAATTGATATGTACCAGCTTGTTATCCCAAGGGGAGTCTCTGACATGCTTCAAACCAAATGCACTGGTTCAGGTAGAATAACCAAACAAATTTATTAACTACAAAAGATTGACTTATAATCACTTAAAATCTAAGCACAACAAGTCAGATTTCGTCAAATGAAATAAAAGCAAAATGCAATCTAAACTGATCTTAACACTTTCAGTGCCCTTACAACCTTAGATGCTTCTCACCACAGGGTGGCTGGTGGCCCTTCAGCCAGGCTCTCCCCTTTGATCAGTGCTTCAGCCACTTGATGGTGGTGTCTGTAGATGGAAGTGGAAGAGAGAGAGCATGGCAAACGTCTCTTCCTTTTATCATGTTCTCTCTTCCCTTTTGGCTTTTCCCTCTCACCCACACTTCAGAGACAGATGAGCATTACCTTATCGTAGTCCCAAACTGACCAAGGGAAGGGGGGTGATTCACTCAAGAGTCCAAGAGATCCTTTTGTTGCTGCCTAGGCCAGTGTCCTTTGTTCCTGTGAGGCTGGGCTGGGTTTGTCCATGGAGGGAGAAGAATTATTTAAGCTCAGTACCAATGTGGACACAAGAACAAATGGATTTAAACTGGCCATCAGGAAGTTTAGACTTGAAATTAGATGAAGGTTTCTAACCATCAGAAGAGTGAAGTTCTGGAACAGCCTTCCAAGGGAAGCAGTGGGGGCAAAAGACATATCTGGCTTCAAGACTAACCTTGATAAGTTTATGGAGGAGATGATATGATGGGATAGCCTAAATTTGGCAATTAATTGATCTTTGACTATTAGCGGTAGATATGCCCTATGGCCTGTGATGGGATGTTAGATGGGGTGGGACCTGAGTTACTACACAGAATTCTTTCCTGGGTGTCTGGCTGTTGAGTCTTGCCCACATGCTCAAAGTTTAACTGATCACCATATTTGGGGTTGGGAAGGAATTTTCCTCCAGGGCAGATTGGCAGAGGCCACGGGGGTTTTTCACCTTCCTCTGCAGCATGGAGCACGGGTCACTTGCTGGAGGATTCTCTGCACCCTGAATTCTTTAAACCATGATTTGAGGACTTCAGTAACAGACATAAGTTACGGGTTTGTTACAGGAGTTGGTGGGTGAGATTCTGTAGCGTGCGTTGTGCAGGAGGTCAGACTAGATGATCATAATGGTCCCTTCTGATCTTTAAATCTATGATTCTATGTCCTGATGAGGTGTGAACTGCCCCTCTGCTCCTGGAGAGTTTTGCCTGGGCTTGTTTTAAGCCATGGGGATACATTTTCAGCCTCATAACTATGTATATGAAATTACAACCTATAATATTACTATAACAACAATGCTCATTGCATCATGAGCCTTCCAAAGACACCCAACATGACAAACTTTACATTGGATACCACACAATCATATTAGAAGGATGAAGATGGGGGTGCAGGGTGTTCCTCCGAGGTACGGAGTGTCACACTGTTATTCTGTGTTTTCTCTGAATTCTACATTAGGACTCTGGTGTTCTGTGTATACAATGGGTTGCTTCTGTTCAGGAGAAACCAAGAACATAAATAAGTTAAACCAGTTCAAGGTTGAGATGTGAAGAAACCTTGCATAAAGTCTACGAACACAAGATCTGGCTCCATCTAATACTACACTACCCTCAGTGCAATTAACATTAAAGGTATACTTTATTTTAGAAAAAATATGACCTTCAGGTTACTTCCTTGACTTATGAACTGCTTTTCCAAGAGCCCATTCTGACAGGCATTTGTATATGAACGAGTACTGTTACCCAGGGTTTCTCAGAACCCAAAGCAGTGGTAACTTAATTGTTTCACTCCAAGGGGCGTCAGGAGTAAATCAGTGGGAATACAGCGCTTTCGTCTGATAAATGATTGATACAAGCAAGCATGCTTTTATCTAGAACTACTATTAGATTTCAATCACACAAATGCATATGCAATAGGCTTAGGATATCCCAGATATAGTTACTTATAGTCTGAGATGGTTTTGAGTGATCACCAGCCATCTTCCAGGGGCCCTCTTTCTGTCCAGCTGATGGGAAGTTTATGTGTCCGCTTCTTGCCCAAATAAAAGCTCTTCCATGCTGCTCTGAGGTATTTACTTTTACCTAATCTTTTATAGCTAACTCTAATAAAACGCATAACCTATAGTGACTCCTAGTGTGTCAGTATAATAAACTCTAATAGGTTACCAATGCTCCTAATTTCAACAAACTACTCATTATCTCAAAATATTTTTAATATTTCTAGTCAATAACAATATGTCAGGGGCATCTAAAACTAAGGTCACTATTCACTCACTCTCTTCCATAACTTTCTGTCCCAGCCTCCCGTTCTGATCAACAAAGTATGCAGCTGTCTGACCTTTCCTCGCAAAGGCCTAAGATTTTCCTAGCTATGTGATGTTTGGTTTTCAGCTGGCAGGTGCTGAACATACAAAATGGCTGACAGCAGTACTGTCACGATCTGGGGTACACACAGAAATGTCAAATTCTGGAGAAAAAATACACCCCTCTTAAAATTCAAACATGTCTCCAACACCCCTGGAACACCACTTCAGTTAATCATAGGATCATAAAAATATAGGCTGGAAGGGACTTCAATAGCTCATCTAGTCTAATCTCCTGCTCTGAGGCTGGTAATATCTAGGCCATCCCTGACAGATGTTTGTTGAACCTGTTAAAAACTTCAATGATGGAGATTCCACAACCTCCCTATGTAAATTGTTCCAGTGCTTAACAACCCTTACAATTAACAAGTTTTTCCTAATGTCTAACCTAAATCTCCCTTGCTGCAATTTAAGCCCATTACTTCATGTCTGGTCCTCAGTGGATAAGGGGAACAATTTTTCACCCTCCTCCTTGTAACAACCTTCTACATACTTGAAAACTGTTATTATGTCCCCCCTTAGTCTTCTCCAGACTAAACAAAATCAATTTTTTAATCTTATCTCGTAGGTCATGATTTCTAGATCTTAAATATTTTTTGTTGGTCTCCTCTGAACTTTCTCCAATTTGTTCACATCTTTCCTAAACTGTGGTGCCAAGAACTGGACAGCTGAGGCCTTATCAGTGCTGAGCAGGGAAGAAAAATTATTTCTCATGTCTTGCTCACAAACTCTCCTGCTAATACATCCCAGGATGATGTTTACTTTTTTTGCAACCGTGTTACACTGTTGACTTGTATTTAGTCTGTGATCTACAATGACCCCCAGATCCTTTTCTGCAGTACTCCTTCGTAGGCAGTTGTTTCCCATTTTGTATGTGTGCAACTGATTATTCCTTGTAGGTGCAATACTTTGCATTTTTCCTCATTGAATTACACACTATTTACTTCAGACCATTTCTCCAGTTTGTCAAGATCATTTTGAAATTCTAATCCTATCCTCCAGAGCACTTGCAACCCCTCCCAGGTTGCAAACTTTATGGAAATAATTTATGAAAATATTGAATAGAACAGGCCCCAGGATAGATCCCTGCAGATCCCTACTTGACATACCTTTCCAGCTTGACTGTGAACCATTGATAACCACTCTCTGAGTACGGTTTACCAACCAGTTGTGCACCCATCTTATAGTAGGTTATAGCCAGGGATTGGTAATCTTTGGCATGCAGCGCATCAGGGAAATCCACTGGTGGGCCGGGATGAGTTGTTTACCTGCAGTGCCCACAGGTTCGGCCGATCGCAGCTCCCACTGGCCACAGTTCGCCATTCCAGGCCAATGGGGGCTGCTGGAAACGGTGGCCAGCACATCCCTCGGCCCGCACCATTTCCCTGACTGGCCGCATGCCAAAGGTTGCCAATCCCTCCTCTAGGCTATATTATCCAAGTTTGTTTATGAGAAGGTCATGTGAGACAGTATCAAAAGCCTTACTAAAGTTGAGATATATCACATCTACTGCTTTCCCCCATTCAGATGTCTTGTTACCCTGTCAAGGCTGGATCTTAGATTGGTGTAACATGATTTGTTCTTGACCAATCCATGTTAATTCTTCCTTATCACCTTATTATCTTCTAGGTGCTCAGAAATTGATTGTTTATTTGTTCCATTATTTTTCTGGGTACTGAAGTTAAGCTGACTGGTCTATAATTCCCTGTTTTGTCATTATTCCCCTTTTTTATAGATAGGTACTATATTTGCCCTTTTCCAGTTCTCTGGGCTCCCTCCAGTTCACCATGAGTTCTCAAAGATAATAGCTAATGGCTCAGAGATCTTTTCAGCCAGTTCCTTAAGTGTTCTACAATGTATTTTTTCAGGCCCCAGGACTGGCCTTATGGGTGGGTGACATGGTCGACCACCCATAATGCTGTGGTGGCGCCGTGGTCTAAAGGCAAGGAGCAGGGTGGGCCTGGGGTGCAAGGCCACAGAGAAGCTCAGGGCTATAGGGGGTGGGGAAGGTAGTGGGCCTGGGGGTGAGAGAGGGGTGGGGAGCCCGGGGAGGCAGCAGGGGCCATCGGGATGGGTGGGGAGTCGGGGGAGGCAGTGGGGGCCAAAGGCGAAGGAAGAATGAATGGGAAGGCAGGTGTGCCAAAATATAAGTTTGCCCAGGGCATCATTTTTCCTAAGGCCGGACCTGTCAGGCCCTGTCAATGTCAAGACATCTAACTTGTCTAAGGCTATGTCTACACTGCGCACCTTATCATGAAAGTCATTGAATCAAATGATTTGATGATTGTTATTCAACCAGTTCTGATTAATTGTATTTCCCATATTGAAAAGCTGTTAAAGTGGGGCAAATAAATATCTGGTGCCTGTATGACCTCACTTGGGATTGCACCCACTTATACTCTTGCTGAAGTTAGTTCAACAGGACTTTTGCCTGAGTAAGGAGTGCAGGATTGATCTCATACAAGTTAATTTGTCACATGTCCCAAAGAAGACATATTCTGGACTGAAAAGACAGGATGAATGCAGAGTTTGCCTTGGCCATTCATCTAATAAAACTGGAATGACACAGTCTGAATCTAGCAGTTGTATTCTGTGAGAAGTCAGGGGAAATTGTATTCAAGTACTGTAATTGACTTCAGTATGATCAAGACTTTTTTAATGACTCCATGAGATTGTGTGTATTTTCTTAGTCTGTTTTAAGACGTGCATGTTGGTGCAGTGCTTCTAATCAAAATGGGTTATATTTTATTCAGACCTTGGAGACCAGGTAGGTAGAGCTAATTGGCTTATGTCTGACCTACTTAAAAAATATCAGAATTGGCTGTTGGCTATTCCTTTATTTGATTGACTAAGAATCTAGCTGCAAGATAGCAAATATGATGAACCCAATTCATTAAAATGGTCCCAATTATAGATAGTTATACATTTTCAGTATAAAGTAGGACATACGTATAGCCAGCGATGAGCTGCCAAAAACTGAAGAACCGGTTCCTTCCCTCGCTCTGGGTCTTCGGTGGCACGTTGGCGGCGGGTCCTTCACTCACTCCGGGACTTCGGCAGCAAGTCCTTCAGTCTTCTGAAGGACCCACCGCCAAAGTGCTGCTGAAGACCCAGAGCGAGTGAAGGATCCGCTGCCGAAGTGCCGCCCGGTGAGTAAAAATTGCCTAAAGTTAACCATGTGATTAAGTGTTTTCTTGTTACAGCATTCAAAAGCTTTCCAGTTGCCTCACAGCACACTATCTGGTTCCTTGTATTCTTTAACAACCGGTTCTAAACCGGCTTCAAAATTTAACAACCAGTTCGCGCAAACCGGTGCGAACCGGCTCCAGCTCACCACTGCTTATAGCATGAAAGAACTATAGACATGTAAAATCCTTAATCCATTGCCCACATTGTTTCCTTCTGAGTTACAGACCTCAGAGGGATAGTATAAAATGGAGGGGAAAAAAATCCCCTCTGGCCTTATCATCTATTAATGAAAAATGTGCAAAGAAGGAGAATGAGTATTTCAAAGGGACGCAGTCAAATTAAAGATCAATGGCTTGATTTTCCATTGCCTTACACCTTGTGTAGTCTTTGCACCTATGAAAAGCGAGTGTAAAAGGGGTGCAAAGCCCTATTCTCACTCTGCCAGCTATTAATCAGGGAATGGGATTTGTTTATTTTGCATAGCAATTTATTTTTCTTTCCTTGTCTTGTGTATGTGTGTTTAGTTTTGCTTTTCTTCTTCTTTTGTTTTAAGCACCAGAAAACACTTACGGCTTGCCTACTGACGCAGCTGATGGCAGTATTCTTGGGGGTGGCCTGGTTTGAACAGGGACATAGCCAATAACCGTGCAGATCTACCCAAATCTGAGCACCAAACACAGTCCTTAAAGTGAGAGAGGTCGCAGGGGGTCACAGCCCCAGAATTTTTGTTTGTTTAAGATTGAGCCAGGTCACTGAGGAGCTCAGTCTTTTGGTAAAGCTACTGCTGCCTCATACCACTCTGGTCAGCTCTGCTTCCCCATCAGTACTGGATCCGACTCAATCCTAAACTGTCTAGCTCCAGTTAGTGCCTCCCCATTGGTTCTCAGCTTCCAAACAATCAGCCAGTCAGGTTTTGGCCAGGCCCCTCCCACAGCAATGGGCAGAGGTAGAACATATCTCTGCCAATGGGAAGGAAATAACCAGAGCTGGGTGGAATGGGATGGAGCCGGAGCCTGTGCCAATGTTGACCCCAGCAAAGCGCAGAGCCTGGGATTGAGAGTAGGAGCAGTGCACTGGGTCACAATGCTACTCTTTGGCCCAGCCACCTCTCTGTCACTCACTAACTGGAGCTGTGTGTTGTGGGGTGGAATTGCAGGCAGTATTGATGGGGAAGTGGTGCAGTCTGAGGCAGCAGCAGCTTTACAGAAGACTAAGCCCCTCAGTGACCTGGCTACATCAATTCCTCCCCCCTCTCCTGGGGCTGCAAGCCACCTCCCCCCCGAGCTGCAAGGTACCTCCCCCTTCCACACACCCCCCCCCCACATAATCTCCCTCCATTTTAAACACTGTGCCTGCTGCTCAGATTTGGGTGGGCCCTGTCTGATCCAGCCAAGTTGTGCCTACACCCCTGAGGTGGAGATAGATATGAAGGGGCTGAACCATGGCCACCCATCACCTCTGCTTGTCTACACAAACAGTATGTGGCAAGCTGGGGTGTAAATCCACTTCTCACTAGCCTGGTGTGTACTTAAAGCGGGGCAGATCCAAGCACATTAGGGAACTTTCAGTACACGCCAGCAGGGTCTGCATGGACAAGTAATGCATGGCAGGCTAGTGAGATAGTTACATCCCAGCTTCCTATGCACTAACTGTTCATACAGATACACCCTAGGGCACATGCTTAACTTTATCCATGTGAATAGTCTCATTAATCACAACCATAATTGCTTGCAAAGTTGAGTCCCAAATCTGTAGGGCCTCGGGTAAAGCTAGGTTCAAGAAGCTATTTTTTGCATTGTGATCTGAAGGTGCTGAGATTTACAGTCAGACAGGCATCTAACAGGATTAGTTCCAGACTGGTGGGCTAGCTGTTGAAAATATTCTGTCTCTTATACACATGCACTTCACTCCTGAATACTAATATGCACAGTGCAGCATATGTTAATAACGATAATAGTGTCGTCTCATTAGTGGCACAGGGGCAACACGATTAACGTAAGCGTTTTGCATTGTGAAGCAGGCAATCCAGTAAATTGAACTGCTCATTACTATGCATGAAGCAGAGGTGGATGAACTAGTTCAGAGTGGATAATCATCCAATGGGTTTGATGCTCCCTGAATCTCACACAACCCTCCTGCATTAGTAAAACAAGGTTGGGAATCTTGGGCCCAGTGCAGGAAATTTGTCCCAGTAAGGAGTGGAATTAGTCTCTGGTGACAATAGAATTTCTCATGAGATTATTGGTACTTTCTATTTACTTAACTAAAACTGCCCGACTGATTGATTGACATGTTAGTTCTGCAACCAGTTCTCAGTTTATCCACTTGCCCGTTTATACTAACGGATTTTAAAGGAAAAGATAACAAGACATTGGCAGCCAGTTACATTGACAGATTAGTACAATTAGATTTGAGTCCATACCTTCCAGAGAGTGACGATCAGAGAATTCACTGTGGTGCTGACCCCTTGGGGAACAGGCCTTCTGTAGAAAGTTCTGCAACCCTCCTCACGCCTTGTAGGAATGCTAAGTAGGGGATATTCTGGGCCAGGCCACTGGCGTGTCAGGAGATGGAACAGGCAAGGTGTTATTAAACTCTGCAATTCTACACTTCTGCAATGGCCCATGGATACCATTACATGCAGGTTAGAAAGTCCACACACACCCCCGCCGCCACCCAGATCTGTGCAGTCCCTGAACTCATGGGACAACAAAGACTGCTTTACGTGTGTAACCCACACATCTTCTGGGTGTGGTGTTCTGTCCCATCGAGTGGCACCAAGACCACTGAGAGAGAGAGTTAAATTAGCTAACAGGCAGTTGGCTTTTAGCTCATGCGGTAGAGGCTCATGTACTAAGCTCCAGAGGTCCCCAGTTCGATCATGCCGACGACTGGGGTCTGTGGGCGTTACACCTGCACTCCCATGATTAAACAAAGCAGGCAGAGAGGAGTCGGAGGAATCTAGGGAGCACTAGGAAGAAGCTAACGAGCAGTGGAACATATTCTACAGCCCCTAAAGGGATGCTGTAGCAGATGAGCTCTCACTGTATGCTGAAGTGGTCCACGAAGTATGAGGGACCCCCAGCAGCAGTCTGACACAGCCCCAGCCCCAGCCCCAGCCAGATCTGCACCCTAAAAGCACAATTCATCCTTAGTGATTGCTTCAAAGCTTTCTCAGCCCACACATTGCACACCTTCATCCAGTTGTGTAGTACATAAGAAGCAATGCTCACAATGTCATTCTGCATGTAGCTGAGCTATGCGTCTTATACCATCCTCTTTGTTTTACTTCACAGAGAGATACTCCTTACTATTCATAGTTTCTTCTTCTTCTTTTTTTTTTTTGGCAGACGCCACAGTGCCCTCTGGGAGCTGAACCCCACTGACATCCTCATTAACTTTGATGGCAAATGAAGCACTTTGCATCTTTACATAGAGAACTGCAGTCCTTTTGCCTTTTTTTTTTAAACAACTTTTTTACATGTTAAGTGGATGTTTCAGTTTCTGCATTTGGACACAGAAGGCACAACATAATGAGCACCCAAGCCTTCTGAAGGAACAGCACTTTGTAAGGCTTATGTTATATTGCTGTTCTGAGGGGCTGCTAGATGCTTGTATCATCTGTGGTCCTTTGCAAAGTGTTTGACAGTGGGTGAAGTGAGAAAATGATCCGTTAGCTGTTCAAGTGCTTCATTAAATTCAGTTAGCCCCATGTGCAAAGAGAAAGACAGTCACAATGCTTTCATACCCTTTGCACTTAAAAATTAAATGGAGGAGTAATGGCTCAGGAGATTAGTAATGTGGTAAGAGAACCTTGTGCCACTGATAGGTGCCAGTTATTTGCAATGTGTTCCCTAGGGTACTACATATGAAAAAACAAATAATAATCATTAAAAGTGATCACATCTCTGTTGCTCACTCAAATCCAGCCCACATTAGTAGCAGCCAAAAGGATAATTGTTCCGTATCCTCTGTGAAATAAGTTTGATAGTATTAATAATCCACCATGGTCAAGTACTTGATTCTGAAAAAAACAGCATAGCAGTTGGCATTAACTAGTGCCCTTATTAGCAGCCTCAGTGGATAAGACAAATAGGTCATGGAAGATGAACTGTTATCTCACTCTCAGAGGTAACACCTCCATACCTGAGCTGAGGCACTCCTGTTCTCTGACTTGCAGTGGATTCCTCCTCTCCCTGGACCTGTCCCACACCCAGGCTGGCTGCTAGGAAGAAGACTTGGGCTGTTACAGAATATGAGGCACTCATATGCCATGATGATGGGCATGATATTAAATACACAGAGACAACAGCAAATATATCCAATCTTACTTCATCCTTCCTACTGGAGAAAGGAAGCTTAACATTAAGAACAAAACTAAGATGCCTTAGAGACTAACACATTTATTTGGGCATAAGCTTTTGTGGGCTAGAACCCACTTCAGCTGATGAAATGGGTTCTAGCCCACGAAAGCTTATGCCCAAATAAATGTGTTAGTCTCTAAGGTGCCACAAGGACTCCTCCTTGTTTTTGCTGATACAGATTAATACAGCTACCACTCTGAAATCTAAGATGCACATCTTAAAGTTTTGGAGGCCTGCTGAGATACATGCCCCAGGTCTAATAGCTCTTAATGTCAAGAAGTTTATCCTGCTATCCTGGGTAAATGTCCCTTTTTAAAATTCATCCCTTTGCTCTAAGTTATAGGTTCTTTTCCCACACTAAATACAGTAATTCCTCTCCAGCCATGTTGTTTACCTCCTTCAAACATTAAGACGTATCAAGCCCCCACTTAACTCTTGCTTAGCCGGATGCTCCATATTTAACTCTCTTCATCTTTCCTCAGAAGTCAATTTGACAGTGGAGGCGGGGGAGGAAAAGTCCAGCTTATTCTGGAACATTGCAATACTAAGGTGGCAGACGGGGGCGTTGTGCCTTTTAGGGACACACTTTGGGAGCTCTGGGTGGCATTGTGCCTCAGGCTGTACTGAAAGGAGCACAGGTGGGTGCAGGGGGAATTCAGCTGCTATGCCACGGATGCAGCATCCCCTTCTCTCTGTGCCTAGCCACTTCTCTGACTCTCTGCTGACTGAACAGACTAGAGCTGCCTGGCACGCACATTATTTGAGGCCTGAAAGATTCGCATTCACTTTAATGGACTTTGCATCATGCTTATAGTCCTTGCACTCAGGACACTGCCAGGACCACGTTGTGCCTGACTCCTGTGCTCTCCCTACCTTGCACAGTCCAGCTGGGTTGGTCACAGTCTTACCCAGTTTTGCAAATGTGTTCAGCCATTTTGCCAAAATAATGAGCTGTAGGAGGAGCCACACACTCGCTGTTCTGTTGGGTGCTTGGCTTTACAAAGACGGCACCAGTCATATTGCTGATTTACATTTCATCTTGTCTACTGGTTTCTTCTCTAGTGGTAAGGATGAGCCTTTCCCCCCTCACTGACCATGTGCAGTTATTGAAAAATAAATGAGTTCAGCAACACCCCCCCCCCCAGCCTTCCAGCCTCTCCCTATTTAGCCCATCTAAATGGCCAGTAATTGCTCTGCCTCTTAATGCATCAAATTCAAGCCCTTGTCCTCAGTTTCAAGGCCTTACGTGACCTTGGTTCCATCTACATCTGTGCTTTCACTTCCCACTATCTATTCCTTACACTCATCTCATTCCTCTCTTCTGACCTGTGGCTTCGCTTCTTTATTCATTCTGTCCCTGCGTTTGGAAGAGTCTTTTCCTTCTCTGCCAACCGCCTTCTCTTCAAATTTCTCCTGAACACTCATGAATCCTTTCCCACCATCTTCTTTCTAGTAGCCCATACATCTTTCCTTACCTGAACATTTGCTCCATATCTTGTTTCCTCTTGTCTTGACTGTCTTTGTGGAAAGGAATGTGTCTCACACTGTGGGTTTCATCCTTTGCTCTAATCAAACGGAGCTTGACACAGGACAAAAGTCAAAGGTGGGTTTAAAATATCTCTGCAGGCTTCTAATACTAAGCTATCCTAGCACTGGTATAGTCTCCTGGCACAGGTTAGAACAGGGGTGGGCAAACTATGGTCCGCGGGCCGGATCCAACCCACCAGCAATTTTAAGCTGGCCCTTGAGCTCCCACTGGGGAAAGAGGTCTGGGTCTTGCCCCCCTCCAGTGCTCCAGCCGGGGAGCAGAGTTGGGGACTGCTCCACACGGCTCCTGGAAGCAGCGGCACGGCCCCCTCCGCCTCCTATGCACTCCAATGGCCCCACTCCAATGGGAGCAGACGGGGCAGTGCGCAGAGCTGCCTGGCTGTGCAGGAGCCGGAGAAGGGATATGCCACTGCTTCTGGGAGCCACTTGAGGTAAGCGCCGCCAGGAGCCTGCACCCCTGAGTCTCTCCCCATGCCCCCTGCCCAGCCCTGATCCCCCTCCCATCCTCTGAACCCCTCAGTCCCAGCCCAGAGCACTCTCCTGCACACCCAACCCCTCATCCCCAGCCCCACCCCAGAGCCCGCACCCTCAGCCAGAGCCCTCCCCCCACATACCACTCCCCCACCCCAGCCCGGAGTCCCCTGAACTCCTCATTTCTGACCCCACCCCAGAGCCCGCACCCCCAACCAGAGCCCTCACCCCCTCCTGCACCCCAACCCTACTTTTGTGAGCATTCATGGCCCACCATACAATTTCTATTCCCAGATGTGGCCCTCGGGCCAAAAAGTTTGCCCACCCCTGGGTTAGAACACCATGAAAGCAACTGTAAACAACACCAATGGCCCCCAGAGCTAATCCTATAGCCAAGGATCATCAGGGAACAGGGGTTTCCTGAAGCCCCGCATCTTTCCCTTGAAAATGACCCTATGTTAGGGGGCAGGGTGTACACATGCAGTAGAGAAGCCACTGGCAGCTCTGTTCTGCTCAGGGATCACCATATGTAGTGGGGAATCCTACACTGCCCTGATCAAAGCTACCTTGGTGTCCCAGAGACTCTGTTCCTGCCAGTGGATAAAACTATATATGTGATTGCCAATCATAATGATTATAATCCTTTCTGACAACATTTTGACCCCTGCTTTCCATGACACCTGCCAAAGGCATTGCTCGTTTGTACCTGTGGGTGCCCTTCCCTCATTGGGGAAAAGCAGAGGGTCCTTTGACAGTCTTGGCAAAGGTGCCGGCTAAAAATGGAAGAAAATAAGAAGTGAAATTTGAAATGTTTGTAATCATCAGATAATCAAACCTAAATTGAAGAGTTCCGGAAGCGTAGCCAGGCACAGCAAAACCTGTAATTACATGTCTTCCCAACAATGTTGAGTAAAATCCCCGAGGATAATTGCACATTTTTCATTACCCAAGAGGTGGGCTTAGTTTCATCTACCCTGACAACACATCAAAGAAAGTTCATCTTGGTACTTTACTTGGGTCCTTGGCTGTCCCTTGTAAAGCACACCACCATTGCTGTGCCACAGATCATTATCCAGGCACCTTCGAGGTATGTACAAAATGTCATCAAATATGACAGAAGACTTCCACGGGATAATGAGCTACAGTATCTCATGGTTAGCCAGCTCATTGTCAGAATGGTATCTGTTTTTATTAACTTGGTAGTAACATGTGGTGCAAGCAACTACACAGCAATCTTTTACGACTTGCTTCCAGGAATATTGACCAGAAACACCATATTACAGCCCCAAGCTTTGTAGTACAGCCACAGCTGAACAATTTTGCAGCAAAATGTGCTGTATAATGGTTGACATTTGCTCTTCTAGATCCAGTTGAACTAAATTATTCAACCGTGGTTTTAATAAATAATAATAGGGCCTTACACAGAGTCACCTCTGGGGTGTAAAATGGCAATTACAAAGCATGGTAGGGCAGGAAACAAAGACGATACCATACTCAATGAAAAATGGAGGTGCAATTTAGAAGGGCAGAATGCAATTATTGGAGCTGTGAGGACGTTGCCAGTGTGGGTTTGCACAGGTTTTGGTGAGCAGAACTGATGGACTCACTCCTCAGGTTATTGGGAAACTCCATCTTTAATCAGGAGACAGAAAAACGTTTCCTGTTTCAACATTAAAGGGTTTTAAAGTGTGGTACATGAACCAAACATTGGGAACCCCAGATGAGCTGAGTACCACATGCCTTTATTTTCTTAATGAAAGGTTTGCATGGCTCTTACTACCTGAATTACAATCAGTCAAGATCATCAGAGTTAACTCTTGTAAAAAGGGATCTTTTATGACCACCAGTATCTCAGTCTTGTGTTTCGCCTTCATACAATGCTTTGTACCTCCCGCAGCTAGTTCTAGCACCATTCTAAGACAGTGGTGCCAAACCCTCCTCTGTTATTTCCACACGAGAATGCCCCCCAACCTGAAGCAAATACTCACCAGCAACCACACACCACACAACAGAACCACTAACCCAGGAACCTATCCTTGCAACAAAGCCCATTGCCAACTGTGCCCACATATCTATTCAGGGGACACCATCACAGGGCCTAATAACATCAGCCACACTATCAGAGGCTCGTTCACCTGCACATCTACCAATGTGATATATGCCATCACGTGCCAGCAATGCCCCTCTGCCATGTACGTTGGTCAAACTGGACACGTCTCTACGTAAAAGAATAAATGGACACAAATCAGACGTCAAGAATTATAACATTCAAAAACCAGTTGGAGAACACTTCAATCTCTCTGGTCACTCGATTACAGACCTAAAAGTGGCAATACCTCAACAAAAAACCTTCAAAAACAGACTCCAACGAGAGACTGCTGAATTGGAATTAATTTGCAAAGTGGATACAATTAACTTAGGCTTGAATAGAGACTGGGAGTGGATGGGTCATTACACAAAGTAAAACTATATCCCCATGTTTATTCCCCCCCCACCTCCCACTGTTCCTCAGACGTTCTTGTCAACTGCTGGAAATGGCCCACCTTGATTATCACTACAAAAGGTTCCCCCCGCCCCGCTCTCCTGCTGGTACTAGCTCACCTTAAGTGATCACTCTGGTTACAGTGTGTATGGTAACACCCATTGTTTCACGTTCTCTTTGTATATAAATCTCCCCACTGTATTTTCCTCTGAATGCATCTGATGAAGTGAGCTGTAGCTCACGAAAGCTTATGCTCAAATAAATTTGTTAGTCTCTAAGGTGCCACAAGTACGCCTTTTCTTTTTTTTTGAAAAGTAAATGTAGGGAAAAATCCATCTGGCATGCTCTGCTTTGTCTGGTAGCCTGAGCAGAGTCAACAGAGAAAATGATTAAGTACTTCCATTTTTGGAGTTTGCATATGATGAAGTCAGACTGATGAAATGATCAATTTTTTATGATTGCTGGGTTTGTGCTGTACACAGATGACCCCTCAGCACCCATTCTCATGCAACCCCCCTCCCCACCTTTCTTCTAAGTCTCTTGGATGCTTTTGGGAAAAGCAGCACTTTGAAGTGCTCTTATGGTACTTAGTGCAAGTTGCCATTCTCTTCCCACTGTACATTTGCTGACGTTCTGGTCTATTTTCAGTGCATTCAGTGCTGCCTCTTGTTTCCCAGGGGGTAAGAGATGCATGCCTGGGATTTGCATGCACGCATCAAGGTGAAACTAGACACTTTAGTTGTGCTAATACCCATTATTTGTGTCACACGCACATGTAGGCATGGGAAGTAGGGGTGAAGGGTGTGCTGTAGCATCCCCAAGTTTTAAGCAGGGCCACTGGCTCCTCACCTGGGGCTCCACTCCCTGGATCAGGTTCCAGCCACCGGCCCCACTCCCTGGCCACTGGCTCCATGCCCCGCACTCTGCTCCCTAACCCCGCACCTGGGGCTCGGGTCCTGGCTGCCAGCCCCACGCCCTGGCCGCTGGCCCTCTGCCCAGGGCCCATGGCCAGGCCCTACACCCAGCCCCATGCCCGGGGCTTTGCTCCTGGGGCCCCGGCTGCCAGGCCCGCGCCCAGGGTAATGCACCCAGCCCCACCCCCTGCTCCCAGGCCTCTGCTCCCAGGGCCCCACGCCTGGCCCACCGCTCCCGGGGGGCCAGGCCAGGCCCCACAGCTGAGGCTCTGCTCCTCGCTCCTCATGTGGGGTCCCAGCTGCCGGCCCCTCCTGGGACTCTGTTCCTGGCCCCACGCCTGCCCCCAGCTGTGGCCACAGCCTCAGCTCCCTTACCCATATTCGGGTCCCCCCTTCCTGGAGACACAGCCCTGCTCCCAGCCTCAGCACCCCCACTACTAAAAATGTTCCAGCCCCACTGCACGCACACCAATACAAACAAGTTACTTTCAGAATGAAATCATGTCTTTAATGATCTCACCTACTAACTTGTAGTTATCAGCCCCTCAGTTGGCTACTGCTGCAGACTTGGAGACTTTTGAAAACTGGAGTGACATTGTTTTCTCACACACCATTGATGTCAAACCCACTGGGCAAAAGACAGTGCTACACAGCAAAAGACTGGCAACTTGGAAGGCTGGTTCATGAGTCCAAATCTCTCACGCAGCTGCTTGACCTCCAATGTGCTCCAGAGCTGTACTGTGCAGTTTTACAAGTAAGAAATGTGAACATTCCACATAAATGGTGCATAAAATTTTTAATAAATCAAATCACCAGCAAGCTGGAAGGCCCTGGGGAATTTCAAAACCTTTAAAAAGGATTCTTTTTTATTTTACCCTCCACTTGCAGGTTATGGAAATAGTGCTGGCTGGCAAGTCTCATCATGATCATGGTCATCTAGGAAAACAGGAGTGCTTTTAATTCAAAGACAGGTACAGGCCCTGTCTCTGTAAATTCTGCTTCTGTAACACTGACGTTAATCTAAATAACTTCCCCCCAAGTCAATGAAGTCTGGATTTACAGTGAGAGCAAAAATTGACCTGGTGTATCTGTTTCTGCTCCTTTTCTATTTCTTCTCCCTCTCTCCCTCCCCTGCAGTGTTTCATGTCTCTATTATTTGTCACAGGTTACATCAGTAAAACAAGATGGTACCACCACCTGATTTCCATTATGTCTGAGTGATGGTGACCTTTGTTAAAGGACTTGGTGGGCTTAGTTGATAACTGCCTGCATCACAAATACTATAATTGAAACAGGTTTCAGAGTAGCAGCCGTGTTAGTCTGTATCCGCAAAAAGAAAAGGGGTACTTGTGGCACCTTAGAGACTAATAAATTTATTTGAGCATAAGCTTTCGTGAGCTACAGCTCATTTCATCACCATTGAAACAGGTACTCAGTAGAACTCATACTGGCATTCTCAGGAGAGCTTAGGACAGCATAAAGTAGATTGCACTGGTGCTGCACATGCTATACCTGTTGTGTTTCTTTAAAGATATCATGGATTTAAAAACCAGAAGGGGCCACTACAATCCCCTAATCTGACTTCCCATATAGCACAGACCACAGAATTTCACCAAGTGGTTCTTGCATCATGCCCACAACTTCTGGCTGAGCTTTAGAAAAGCATCCAATCTTTATTTAAAGACTTCACATGACAGAGACTTGAGCACATGTCTAAGTAAGATGTTCCAGTGGTTAATTACGCTCACTAAAAATGTGTGCCCCATTTTTAGTCTGAATTTGTCAAACTTCACCTTTCATCCACTGGATCTTATTATGCCTTCGTTTGCTAGATTAAAGAGTCTTCATCTATCAGAAAGCTTCTCCCCAAGCTTCTTCTGGACTGTTACCAAGTCACCTCAAACTAAATAGATTGAGCTTCACTAGTCTCTCATTGTAAGGCAGATTTTCCAGACCTTGAGCCATTCTGTGGCTCTTCTTGAACCTTTTCCAGTTTGTACCAGGAATGGTTTCATTAATGTGTATAGAGTGGGAACACCAACTTCCATCTCCCACTCAATAGTCCCCTGCTTATACATCCCATTTGACCTTCCACTACTGTTTTTTTCATGAGCATTGAATTGACATACAAAAGATTTTGGGGAAAAAAAACTACTAGTAACTGTTCTCAAGAATGGATCCTACAAAAGGTGTAATGCTTATTGCTGGGAGGGAACACACTGAAGACATTCAGTTGGCTGATCAGCCCCATTAAGGCTGTTTTGCATCACTTTGGGAGAGCAAAACAACTTTTAATAGGTTTCAAGTGGCTAGGGCAGGTTTCTCTCTGCCTAGGGGATCCCTTCTGGTGTTCTAAAGCTGCTGATGTGGTTCCTGCTCCACTTCCTGCTCCCTACCCACACCGGAGGGATGTGTCTGAGTCATCCTTATTCCCTGGCAATCTCTGGTTGGTGGAATGGCCCTTGAGAGCACCTGGTGCAATGTGTAGTAGCCCTGAGGCTTCTGTACTTTACAGCAGGGACAAAAATTGGCACAAATTGTTCCTGGGATCTGGGATTCGGTGGAGTGTAAAAATGGCTTAAAGCTACCTTTGAACCACCCATCTCAGCTGTGCTGAGCAGTGCTTTGGTAAGATTCATAGATACTAAGGTCAGAAGGGACCATTATGATCATCTAGTCTGACCTCCTGCACAACCCAGGCCACAGAATCTCACCCTCCCACTCCTGCGAAAAACCTCTCACCAATATCTGAGCTATCGAAGTCCTCAAATCATAGTTTAAAGACTTCAAGGAGCAGAGAATCCTCCAGCAAGTGACCCATGCCCCCATGCTACAGAGGAAGGTGAAAAACCTCCAGGGCCTCTTCCAATCTGCCCTGGAGGAAAATTCTTTCCCAACCCCAAATATGGCGATCAGCTAAACCCTGAGCATATGGGCAAGATTCACCAGCCAGATACCCAGGAAAGAATTTTCTGTAGTAACCAGATCCCATCCCATCACAGGCCATTGGGCTTATTTACCATGAATATTTAAAGATCAATTAATTACCAAAATCATGTTATCCCATCATACCATCTCCTCCATAAACTTATCAAGTTTAATCTTAAAGCCAGATTGGTCTTTTGCCCCCACTGCTTCCCTTGGAAGGCTATTACAAAACTTCACTCCTCTGATGGTTAGAAACCTTCGTCTAATTTCAAGTCTAAACTTCCCAATGACCAGTTTATATCCATTTGTTCTTGTGTCCACATTGGTACTGAGCTTAAATAATTCCTCTCCCTCTCTGGTATTTATCGCTCTGATATATGTATAGAGAGCAATCATATCTCCCCTCATCCTTCTTTTAGTTAGGCTAAACAAGCCAACCTCCTTGAGTCTCCTTTCATAAGACAGGTTTTCCATTCCTCGGAACATCCTAGTAGCCCTTCTCTGTACCTGTTCCAGTTTGAATTCATCCTTCTTAAACATGGGAGATCAGAACTGCATGTAGTATTCCAGTTGAGGTGTCACCAGTGCCTTGTATAACGGTACTAAAACCTCCTTATCTCTACTGGAAATACCTCTCCTGATGCATTGCAAGACCGCTTTAGCCTTGTTCACGGCAATATCACATTGGCGGCTCATAGTCATCCTATGATCAACCAATACTCCAAGGTCCTTCTCCTCCTCCGTTACTTCTAATTGATACGTCCCCAGCATAATTAAAATTCTTGTTATTAATCCCTAAATGCATAACCTTACACTTCTCACTATTAAATTTCATCCTATTACTATTACTCCAGTTTACAAGGTCATCCAAATCTTCCTGTATGATTTCCTGGTCCTTCTCTAAATTGGCAATACCTCCCAGCTTTGTATCATCTGAATACTTTATTAGCACACTCCCACTTTTTGTGCCGAGGTCAGTAATAAAAAGATGAAATAAGATTGGTCCCAAAACTGATCCCTGAGGAACTCCACTGGTAACCTCCCTCCAGCCTGACAGTTCACCTTTCAGTAGGACCCGCTTTAGTCTCCCTGTTAACCAATTCCTTATCCACCTTTCAATTTTCATATTGATCCCCATCTTTTCCAATTTAACTAATAATTCCCCATGTGGCACCGTATCAAACGCCTTACTGAAATCTAGGTAAATTAGATCCACTGTGTTTCCTTTGTCTAAAAAATCTGTTACTTTCTCAAAGAAGGAGATCAGGTTGGTTTGACACGATCTACGTTTTGTAAAACCATGTTGTATTTTGTCCCATTTACCATTGACTTCAATGTCCTTAACTACTTTCTCCTTCAAAATTTTTTCCAAGACCTTGCATACTACAGATGTGAAACTAATAGGCCTGTAGTTACCTGGATCACTTTTTTTTCCTTTCTTAAAAATAGGAACTATGTTAGCAATTCTCCAATCATTCGGTACAACACCTGAGTTTACAGATTCATTAAAAATTCTTGCTAATGGGCTTGCAATTTCATGTGCCAATTCCTTTAATATTCTTGGATGAAGATTATCTGGGCCTCCCCCCCCCCCCGATTTAGTCCCATTATATTTGCAGAATCAGACTCTAAGCTAAACTATGAGGGCACCTTTACTTACTTATTTATGTATTTATTAAGGATGTGTAATAAGAACGTTCAGCTTTCCTAGCAAAACTTGTAAGGCGCATTTCCGTTTCAGTAAGTATTTATCAAGTTAATTCATTTTAAGTTTGATAACTACCATGTACTGAATATGCTCAGATAGTGATATTACAGGTGTTATCTTCGCAACCCTTTGCTACACCCATAAATATCTATAATTACATTTGGAAAGAGAACCTTTCTTTCTTATACTTATTTTAAAATGACATTTTTCGGTACTTCACCGGTTAGATTAATTAAATTCTTCAGAATAATGGTGTTCTGAACCTGTATCTATTTTTAGAACACCCATGATATTCTCCAAGGTTTCCTAAGACAGATGCAAGCATTTGTATGTTTTAATTAAATCTAAGTTAACATTGCACTGGCGTGTCAGTGCTCTATGATGCATACATGGACTCACTCACCGGATAATGTCTTTCCTCACTCACCGGATAATGTCTTTCCTCACTCACTGGATAATGTCTTTCCTCACTCACCGGATAATGTCTTTCCTATTATTTGGTTTTGCTGCTTTCCCAGGTCCATGAGACAGAAGATTTTAATTACTTGGTAGTTGACACAGTAGGTAAAATACTAAAAATATATTAATTTGGAGTGAAATTCACCCTTCTGTAGAGAACAAGGCCTTCCCACAGTACTCAATCACCTTCTGGGTTACAGAGGGCTAGAGGAACATCTATGGGTATGTCTACGACACAGCTGGAGGTGTAATTTCCTAGGAATACTTATCTAGGGTCACAAGCTGGATGGTGTTGGGTGGCTAGCTCATACCACTGCCCGCATTGCCACAGTACCCTGCTTTTTTTTAATAACACAATCAAAATTATCATGTGTATGTCTAAATGACCCTTCCAGCTACAGCATAAACGTACCCTGTTGGGCAATTACACAGGGAGTAGGGCGAGATGAAAATTTTCGGTTGAAACTTTCGTGATGGAAAATTGTGTTTTCTACTAACCTATTTTGCAATAAAAAAATAAATAAACAAACATAAAAAAGTGTCTACTTTCCATTTTTGTTTTTTCATTAAAAAAAACATATTGCCAAAAGCCAAAATATTTAGTCCAAACACCAAAAATATCTTGATTTGGATATGCTGCCTCATGGGAGTGTAGTTCATAGATTCCAAGGCCACAAGGGAACCAATGGGATCATCTAGTCTGACCTCCTGTACAAGTCACATCATAGAACTTCCCCAAAATAATTCCTAGGGCATGTCTTTTAGAAAACCAAAATATCAAATATTGATTTAAAAGTTGTCAGTGATGGAGAATCCACCACGGCCCTTGATTAATTGCCTCATGTCTCCACTTTCCTTTATGGACCAGACTCCCAGGCTGGACTATATCCCCCATGAAGGACGTTGACAAAGGAGACCCACAAGACACTGCCTCCCCTCTGAAAGGTGGGCACCGGGGTGCACTATAGGATATGTAATCTGACCAGACTGCTCACCATACACAGGGTAATGAGAGCAAGAAGCATCCAAATTACAACTCCTATGAGGCAATGTGTCAGCATTTCTGAATCAAAATATCTTGGATTTGGGTTAAAAAAGTAGGATTTGAATTTCCACTGAAAAAAATCAAAATTTTCCATGGACCCCCCCCCCCCATTTTCCAACCAATTCTAATAGGGAGTCCTTGAAGCAGAGGGAGGAGAAAAGAAACTTTGTGAAAAGAAGTTTTTAGTTCAGGCCAAGTGTGGCCAAGAACACCACATCAAGTTTACAGCAGGGGGAAAGCATCTGAGACTTCTTGTTCTCTACTACAGCCTCTAATTCCAACTCTTCCATACTGGTACCTGTTGCTTACAGTGATTTTTATTTTTCCAATGCATTAGCCAATGTCATATATATTTCCAGATGCTTTGTATTTAGGCTAGATAACAAGGACAGTAATCGCAAAAAGAAAAGGAGTACTTGTGGCACCTTAGAGACTAACCAATTTATTTGAGCATGAGCTTTCGTGAGCTACAGCTCACTTCATCAGATGTAGCTGTAGCTCACGAAAGCTCATGCTCAAATAAATTGGTTAGTCTCTAAGGTGCCACAAGTACTCCTTTTCTTTTTGCGAATACAGACTAACACGGCTGTTCCTCTGAAAGGACAGTAATGTGTATTCATCTTCTACTTGTCCTAAACCAGTGGACTATGAATATAAATCAAATTAAGATCACATTTTAGATCACACTTTAGGACAGACTAAACTCTTGCAAGACTGTTCCCCAGAGACTGATAATGTATGAACTCTTTGTTTGTGCTGATTTATCCTTGATTAATAAACTGATTGAGTCAAGTTATCTGATGTCTTGATAATCTACACAGATATACAGCCTTTTGGTCAGTTCCTTTTGTGGTGTCAGTTGATATTGATTCACTGAATTCATTGGAGATACATCAATTTACACCAGCTATATTTTGGCCCTGTATTTTTAAAAGATATAGGAACACTCTGCATTTTAGCCTCTGCATTTGCAACTTCAGATGTCACTGTGATAGGTACCATCTTGGCTAACACATTGGGGATTGAACTGGAGACCTCCAGAGATAAAAGTAGGACCTACTACAGTTTGATATGGAGAACTAAGCCTCCTTTAGTTGGGACTGTATGCCGATTGCCACAATGTAACACACACACACACACACCACGGGATTACACCACTAGAAAATTTAGACCATAGCTTAGAAATTTCAAACAGAATGACATATTCTAATTTAAAAATGTTTTTAATTCACTTTAATGGAGTTGGAATCCAGTGATACCTTACATCCAAAGAAAACATATCTAATTAAAACTAATATGTGAGAACATTAGAGTAGATACTATATTGTCCACATTGGTTTATACCATTTCAGTTTGCCAGTCAAGCTTTATACCAATCAGACGTTATGGGACTGATTGTGACAATTCCACCAAAAGTAATAAAATCAAATATTTTAACTATTACTTAATTACTGAGACATCATTTCAATTTAAAATTACTTTCTCAAATAAATCAGGCAGTGTCAAGGTGCTTTCTTTTGGTTTTTTTTTTTTTTTGGGCAAATATAACACCCTCCGCCCCAAATAAGATTATATTGATTCAAACGTATATCTAAGTCCCCTTGAAGTTCATCAGTAGAGCTGGGTCAAACAATTTCCCCATCCAGTTAGAGTTTTTGAGATTGTGACATTTTTTCTCATCCTGAATAGGAATGAAGATTTGAAACCTCAAAACTTTTTGCAAATTGATGAGCCAAAAAAAAAAAAAGCATATGGATCAGGTAATTTTGAAATGGTTTGTTTCAATTTTGACCTTTAAAAAAATACAACCCCACCCCCTTTTCTTTAGTATAAATTAACTAAAATTTTGAACCAATATCTTTTCGAACCAATACATTTTCATTTTGAAAATATCAAAATGGGACACTTAATCAGTTTCAAAAGATTTTCTAATTGGAAGTTTCATCAGAACGGTCCTTTTCTGAGAAACAGTTACAAATCAATATTTTCCAATGAAAAATATTTTGTCATAAAAATACCTATCACCTCTATTCACTAGTAGGTGAATCCTCACATAATCCACAACCCTAATCCTAGTTTACTATACTCTTGTTTTTCCAAATAAATATTGAAAAAGTGATAAACTTTTTAGTTTATATTTTATAACTCAGGAAGTTATGCTTCTGTCTCTTGTCTGAGAAGCTGTCATATACTATCTGAAAGACTGCTAGATCTAATTGCTGTAGGCATACATCTTAAATTTGAGCTATCTTTCTTGCACCTGTAAACAGGTTCCTATTAGCAGTATTATGCTGAACTAATGCAGTAAATTCTCTGTTATTTAACTGAGAATAACCATTCATTACTTGGGTAAATGGAAATGCAAGTATAAAAGTTTATGGCAAAACTTAGAACTGAATTGGGCTCTCGAGTGACTCAAATATCTTCCTTCTCTTAAATTACTAATACAATTACCATTATTATTTATTAACATAAACCAGTATAGCACTGATTCAAATAACCGTTCAACTAGGGTTGGTCAAAAATCTAAACTATTTTTCAATGGAAAATTGGGTTTTTAGCAAACAAGATTTGTCATGTAAAGTATATACTTTCCACAGACAATTTTGACTTGTTGAAAAACTGAACACCCTAAAACCAAAAAGTTTTGATTTGGAAATGATGCTGTAGTGTCTCATGGGAGTTTTAGCTTGGGTGCCTCTTTGATGGTCTGGGTCCAGCTGGACAGCATCTCCCAAATTGCACCATGTCCAGGGACCCCCCATGATGCACCACAGTGGATTAGCTAGAGGAGATACAGTGGTACATCATGGGAAATATAGAAAGATTAGGAAGACCAGCCAATAAAGAAGACTAGGAGCATAACCACAACTCCCATGAGATACTACAGTGGCATTTCAGACTAGAAATTTTCAGTTTTCAGCCAAAAGTTTTCACAGTTTTTGATTCTGTGAGAAAAAAATCAAAATTTTCCATGGAACAATAAACCCATTTTCTGACCAGAGCTACATATTCGGGTTTGATACCGCTTTATTTGAAGGACAGAATCTTACTCAAATCCTTGCTAGCACTGTTGTTATTTCTATTTTGGACCTGTCTGTTTTACCATCATAAGGAAAGAGCGGTGCTGGCTTGCTCACTCACTCCTAAAGCTCATCTATTATTCCTTATCAACTGTTGCAAGTATATTGAGTCTTACATGGGTTTTGCAGAATCAGACTTGAAAAACATCAGCCAGCTGAAGTCAGGCAATCAAATATGCTGTACATCAGACCTCAGCAGAGGCCTAGCATAATCTGTGTGGAGTACAGGCACTGATTGATTTTCCTCCCTTTCCCTCCACCCCCCCAAAGATAAATAATTTAGCAGCTACCACATGCCCTTATTCTACAGTTAAATGCAAAGGGGGTTGGGGGTGGGGAATCATCATTAGTTTAATCAAGCCAGTGATCCAGTATCCTGGAGTGAAATTGATTACTGAGGTGAAAGAAGAGTGGATGTCCATTTAGCAAATGTTCCTGAATCTTGAATTATCTAATTGAACTCAGCGGCTAGAAGGGAATGGAGTGTATGTAAGGGAACTAAAAAGTTGTGCATCGATCAGAATAACAGAACTACAATAATAAAGGACTAGCCAATTGTTACCATTTTGGAGATTGCATGTGCTTATGGTTTGGAGGAAGAGGAGGTGATTCCAGAGAAGCCTCAGAAATGGCTTCAGTTCTCCACTCAGCTTCAGCCCCAGGGTCTGGCAGAAGCATCTGTAGATCTGAATTGTCTGTTGCATTACTTTTAGTTGTGCACAGCAATGAATATTATGAATAACTGTGAGTACTTCACTCAGAATAGTGTCTCCAGAACCACATTTGCATTCAGATTAATTGGGGTAAAATCCATCATTTTATAAAGAGACAGATGAAAGTCAAGTAGCAAAAAATAAATTAAATCGACTCAGGATAGCACAATGACATAAGGGCTGAATACAATTCAGAGAAAGGTTTAAAAAAAAACCCAAACCTGGTACTCTTTCACCCTTTTTTAGCTCTTCAATTAATCATGTTTTAAGACTGAAATTCACCTCCTGAGCAGTCAAAGCTCAGAGATTTTCCAAATCAGGAACTAACTTGAGATGCAGAATTCCCCTTCTCTATTCTAGATTCTCCACTTTTTATCCACAGTGCCAGTTGCACCAGTCTTTACCTATCTAGCAATGCAGACAATCCTGCATTGCAAAGATGACTGGGTTTATTTTGCATAATACAATTAATTCCTTGCACTTGTATTCCTCCTTTTAGAAACTGTTATGCATCAAGCTCCAACAGTTTGCTTCACAATTTACACACATATGGCATACAAAGATACAATAAGTGCCCAAAGACATTTACAATCTAGTACAGACACTTAAGTTACAATGGTGTAACTTTGCAACTAATCCATTAAAATAAATGGAATTACTGTGGTACAGAATCTATTGATCTGAATGGTGTTTTCCCTGATTTACATTGGCATAAAAGAAATGAAAATAAGGCTCAAATTCTGTGCTGACTTACATCATGTACAAACCCACAGGCCAGATTCTGACATGCTACATTAGTGTGAAATCAGAGTAAATTATTAGAATTAGAGGCATTTCACCAGTGTATAACAACAGAAAGGGAGATGAGAATTAGACCCATTGACTTCAATGTAGCTGTATGTTATGTAAGTCATTACAGAGGTTGGGCCATTGTAATGGTCCTTTTTTGGGGTCTGGTAAGGGAACGTTGCCTAGTGGTCACAGCTGCAACCCCTGACTGCCACAGGGGATTGTGGGGAGGGGAGCTTGCGCCCTCCCATTCCACTGGGCTTTGACCCAGGGCCCTTTGGGCTACCAGTGGTCTGGCAATCAAGGCTGCTTAAGGCTGTCTTCCCTAGGCCTCTTCCTCTTGTCTCCCGTCCCCTCACTCTCCAGTCAGCTTAGTCCGAGGCTTTTCCCTGTTGGGGAAACCCTAACCAAAATAAGTAATGGGAGGTTACCGATGTCCAGGGTCTACAGGCGAGGGAAGAGAGGGATACTTCCCTCTCTGATTGTTTCTGGGGTGGGTTCTCCCTTCCCGTCCTTTGGGCAGCTGCGTCAGAGCCTTTAGACTTCACTCTGCGCTGCTGGAGCGGTGGGTTGCAGGTCTGCCCACCTCCAGCTCTGCCACTCAAATGAGCGAATTCCATGATTTTTAATTCCTCCAGCAGATGGAGCATTGCTGCAGGCGTGGCAGGGCGGGGCTGGATGAGCCCAAAATAATCCCTTAACCCCTTGTTGCCCAGTGTGGAGTTTGTACACTCCGTCACAGCCATATAGAACATTAAATATTTTATACTGATATATAACATTCATGCTATAGCACAGTGAATAAGGGCATGGGTGTCCTCAGACATGTTGACATGCATAGACATCTTTGGAGAAGAGCTCGCTAAAGGAGTCTATGTTCAATTATTTAACCAGAAAAGGTTTCACATGACCTAGGCTCAGATATATACACTACTTCCCTCACTAACCCTGCTATTGGTTTTGGCAAGGTTTGAAAAGATACTGTACTTACATAGCTGAATAGTGTTTAATGGTAGCATCGGAGTATTGACAAAGGGATGCAGCTGATTGAGAGACTTACATGGACTAATGGGGTAGGTAAACAAATGGGCAACTGTGATGTTTTTTTCTTTAATTATATGAATCGGAGAATTTTAACCAAGTTGGAAGGATTTTGTATCTGAGAAGGGGAAATATGAGTCTGTGGACTTTGCCAAATGGGCATAGTAGCTTGATGTTCAAAAAGGGGGATTTATGATTTATTTTACTGTTTGTTAGTTAAAAATCATTACATATATATATGTAAGGTTGCATTAATTGTGGGCTCTAAGTTAGTGTCAAAATAGAGACTGGAATGGCCTTGCAGTGATTGAGGTGGGCATGCAAGTTTACCTTGCCCAAGATATTTATAGTTTAGAAATTATTATTCAGGAAATCTCTCTTTTTTTCTACTCCAGGGTGTCAGTGACTGGGCCGTGGGTGGTTGTGCCTACTGACTGGAGTATGAGTCATGCCTGCTGGTTGAAGCAGGGGTCGGAAGTTGGAATCAGAGCCCAGGGCAGAGCTGGAGTCAGAGATCAGATGCCAGAGCCAAGGGTCAGGAATCAGAGTGAGGATTAGGACTGGGTTATCTGGAGAGAGGCAAGGCTGGGCCAAGGCAGACACTATTGCAGCCATCAGTAAATGCTTTAAGCTGCCACTGAACTGCTGTTACTTCTGTGCTTAAGAAGCAGTCTGCTGAAACTTCCAACCAATCAGGCAGTGTAGCCAGCCAGGCAGCCTACTACAGTCCAGCTGCACCTGTAAGGTTGCTCAGAGTCTGGCTCTGCTGCAGGCCCTGATTCTGACACAGGGAAATAAAAGGACAGTGGCAAGATACTGTAATTAGAGAAGGGCCAGCTTTCATTGCACCTATTTCCTAGTGTTTTGGGTAGATTGTGTGTGATAGGCACAGACTACAGTAAGAGGCTGAGGTGCACTGAGCTCCCCAGCATGCAGGAAATATGAGACTAAATTCCATATTCTTTGGCAGAACACAATAGCTGTAATTTACATGCAAGTAAAGATGAGAAAAAACCCAAACTCTGTATTAGAGGGAATGACCAGCCCCACAGTCCCAATGATTAATTGCCTGACTTGTTGAGGCTCCAAGTTCTTATTCACAAGACAAACTTCACCCACCTAATACCTAACTCACAAATCCAAACAGACTCAGTGCTTATCAAGTGAGTGTCACCGGGTGGCTCTCCTTTACCTATAAGCTCCAGTCCAGCACAACTTCCATGGCTAGGTCCTATTCAGACCTGCAGCTTCCAGTTCTGTGAAGTCAGTTCTACCACTCAGCTGCTGCCCAGTCTGGACTCACAAATTTATCTCTGCCACTACCACTCTTGTCCTGGTAGGTCAGCCCTACAATCACCTGTCTGATGTGGTCCCACAAGGTCACCACCAGCAGTAGTCCAATACTACAGTCATCCCTATACAGGGTTTAAAGCTCTGGATGAGAAATCGAGAGCAAAGTAGAATGCCATGGATAGAGCTCCTCGTTTCTTCCCAAGATAGCCCCTCAGATCCTCTTGCTCAATTTGAATTCTCTACCCAACCAGACCATACTACTTTACAACTGTGGGTGACCTACTTTCTCCAGGCCATACCTTTCACTATCTCTTCCCACTTCTATAAATAAATTTACATGTACCATTTCCAAAACCAGAACACAAACTCAATACAAATAATGCAAAACAAAATCCTCAATGGAACAGTTGGGAAGCAAAATTCTAAATTATGTAAATGAAGTCTGTCAGCAGCTAGACTTTCCCATTTTTCCTACTGAGGGAAGCAGAGAGTTTCATTCCTTAAAGCCTACTAGCTCTGGGGCTGACATGCCATTGTACTGGCAATATGACCCAGCCACTGTAGGCAATGGTCTTGGAGATTAAATAAAGAACCCACAACGTCACTTATATAGACACTTTTCTTATTATAATGGCACTTTGAAATGGGAAAGTTTAGAGCCACATTATTCAACTAAGGAGAAATAAAATCCTTTTTTGCAAATATATTATACTGATTCAACCTCCACTCCCAATATCCTGATGAACATCAATATTTGTTTTCCAAGCAATCACTAATTAATCTCGAACTGTGAAAATTAAGTTGTTTGAACCAGGAATTAAATATTTCCAACAATTAAAAAAAAAGAAACCAACTAAACCAGCCAACGGGACTTAAAAAATGATTAAACAGAATAACAATTGAGACAACAAAATTAGCTGTCTAAAGATTTTCAGAACTATTATGCTGAGTTTAAAGCTGTTAAATGATAGTTAAATTGTGTTATTTATAAATAGCAACTCTTGTAATTTGACCCACTGACTGTCTCACACAGTATGAGGTTAGAGTACAGCTGGACTAATCATTGCCATTTTTATTGTACAAGAAGCAATTTTAGAAAATGATTCCTTAAACTGTAAGGTTCAAACTGAAATAAAAACTTCTGCAGCTGGGGAACTTTGTTCTTTTTAATGATTAAAAAATGCCATGCTTTTAAATTCACTGCCCTTGTAGAAGTTGCATCAGATCCTTCATAATATTTGATCATTTGTTTTAAACATGCAAACTCATATTCATGTCTAAGTCAGTCACCAGTGACCCAAAGCCCTTACCCTATGAAAGCTGATCAGTGGTCCATGTGAAAAATGAGTTTATGGTCTCAGTTCTACTTTCAGTGCATACGTGTCTACATGAAAAAAAAAAAAGCATTCCTCTTGTTGGCAGTTTCATAGCAGAATGGTCTAAAGGTTGTCCAGGGTGAGTCAGACCAGCTGAGTTTGAAGCACGTGATCTAGGTCAACAGATCTGGAATGCAAACTTCAAAGCCTGCTGTTCTGTCTCCCCTGATTATAGTGAGCCAACCAGCTTCCCCAAGGTGGCTAAGTACTACCACTGCCCTCCAGTGAGATGTACAAAAGGCTCTGCTACTACACAGCTCAGTGACGTGGGGTTCCTGAGTAAGTTGGGATTTCCACAGGACCATAACTTCTGTCAGACCTCTAGGTGGTACATCAGATGAAGGGTTTTTACTATCTGGAGTTCATTCAGATAACTGAGGTTCGATTGCATTCTTTTCAATAACTGTGATTTGACCCATTTAAAGGAAATTCTGTCTAAATTACTTTTGTTACCAAGCTGTCGTTTGGTGCAGATAACGCTCCGTGTCCTTACATCTGATACTAGGTCACAAAGGGGGAAATTTATCACCTAAGTCCTACTTAGTCTCTGTGCTAGCACTCTGCCTAGGGTGAATTTCATCCAGAATCATGTAGCTTTATTTCCTTAATCCTTTTTAGAATGTCATATATTTTAACAAGGTCCTTTTTCATGTCTTCTATCAATATCAAAACAGCGATGCTGCATAGTGGGCCTGTGTTTGGTCCTTATTATAAAGTGGTACATACAGTTAGGAAACATTGGGAGTGGTTCTCTGCTCCAGTTTGACTCTGGTCTAACTCCACTGCAACCAATGGCATCATGTTGGTGTAAAATCAGAGTAATGTAGAAGAGATTCAGGCCTGATCAGTCTAAGATTTTGAAAGAAAAAGCCCTGGGAACCTCAGACCATTTTCATAACACAAACCTGCATCTTTTTGGGGTGTGTGTGTGTGTGGGGGGGAGATGACCAGAAATGTGCTGTGTATCAAAATGCAATCTCCAAATCTCTCAAAATACTTTTCTTTGACTTTCAGTCAATACCCCTAGTTATGCAGATGAGATCTTTATTTTACTGTTGTTACACACTCTGTTGAAGGTTTTAGAGTGTTATCCACCATAACTTCCCAATCCTTCTGCTCAATGTTTTGCAGCATATTACAGTCATAAAGAGCATATTCCATTTTCATGTGTTTTGCCCCAGCCTCATTAGCTTACATTTTCCCTATATTGAATTGCATAAACCGTTCATCAAGATGCTCCTAGTTCATCCAAATCATCCTGAATGCTATTGCCCTCCTCTTTTCTATTGACTTAACTTTCCACCCTCACTTTGGCATAAGCAGAAAATGTCACCTCAAGCTGGGCACACATTGCTTCTTCCAGTTCACTGAGAATGCAACTGAAATATGTGCTAGTACTAAGGGCCTGATTCTCCCCTGCCCGTACTTTGTGTCGGCATTTTCATGTCTGCAAAGCGGGTGTAGAATGTTACTCATTTTTATTTGGTAGCATTTTACACCCACTTTGCACAGATGTGGATGACTGCACAAAGTACAAGGCAGTGAAAATCAGGCCTATAACACGCTGCCTCAACCTGGACTCTGAGATTCCTCTGAGATTCTTGGCATCAAAGACTTTCACTCTTGCTCTCAGCCTGTGGCTGCTCTCTCTCTAAACTAACAGGCATCCAGAGACTATAGAAAAGTTATCCTGCAATTGAGCTTCAGGATTCTACTTCTTTTTTCGTCTTTCACCTGGTCCTCAACATTCGTTTAAAACGCACGTTACTACTGTTAACAGGGGATGTGGGAAGCTGACTGATGCCATTAGAGCATTCATTCTGCAAGCCATATCACTCAGGATTTATACACCCAGCAGGTGGGAGATTGAGCAAATATTGCATACAGACCCAAAACTGAAACAGGGCAAATGTGTGTGGAAGAAGACAAAGCAGGAAGGATCAAACAACTGCTGGAGTTGCTAGAGGGGAAAGTTTAATGACAAGTTACTGAGTCATTTATGGCCAGACTGATTATGAAGACTGAATAAATCTATGGTATATTTCAAGAGTTCTACTGTACCACCATCTGATACAGGGGTTGCCATGGTAAGTACAGATTTTCTATTAACTAGGAAGGTGAATGGACTCATAAAACCCATGAAACTTGTTAGTGAATACATTATATGTGAGATATGCCTCTACTGACCCCTTTGGATATTTAATATTTTTTTAAAATGCTATAAAATCTCCTCCTAGGTTATTTTATAAGAACAATATGCGGTAATGTCAAAATCTATCAAAATGTACCATTTCTGAGATTCCCCATGTCTTGGATGACAGTTTAGACAAATTGGAAAATCATCACTGTGCTAAAAATACTGATGTGGAGGCAGTAGTGAAAGGAAGTTAGAGTTCCTGAATCTAATTCAATAGGATTTGATTTGCTACTCCCATTCTAAGACCTCTCTAAGGTCTAGACCTCTGACTTTAACCTTGCAGAATTTAAAAAAAAAAATTAAATAACTCCAGTTTATTACTTGGCTGTATAATTCGTGACAAAGATTTAAAGTTAGACTAGTATAAAAATAGAAATTAATATTGTTAATGCAAAGCTCACGTTAAGAAATCAGGTTAATAAAGGTCACCCAGTTCCAAGAGTTAAATGCTAACTCAGACATATTGCATACCCTGTATACTTTGTGAAATCTATTTAATAGCAGAACAAAATGCTGCCCTCATATACCCTTATGAAACCCTACTGAAGTTGTGCATGGATGTAAGTGAAAGTCAGGTTGCCAAGGTGCCAAGCACTGCCCACTCCTAGGACCAGATCCAGATATGCAGCCAAACAGCACTTGGCTGGAGGTGGGAGGCTCATCTTCAATGCACCTCTGCACAAGCCTGATCCTCAGTCTATCTGGGTGCTGAGCAGAGATGCTTAAGTTGCAGTAGTTTGAAGGCTGCTTTACCTTATACCAGCTTTTGAAAGCCCTAGAAGTCATTCCTGCAGCCAAGGATCACCAGGACACAGACTTCTTGACTGTGTCCCCTGCAGCAGAGGTTAGGAGCAAGGTAGCATAGTACCCATCTTTGTCTACTTCTACACTGGGAGCTAGGGTGGGGATTCCCAGTTTGCACAGACACCTATGGGCAGTGGTGAGTGGTGGCACGCGCTAGCTGCCCGGAATATAAACTTACCTGAACCCCATGGGTACGTACTTGGGGCGGCTAGCCCATGCTACAACTCACCACTGCTTATGCTACCATGGCAACACTATTATTGTCAGCACACTAGCTCAATGAGAGGTAGTGTGAGTATGTCTACATGAGCTGAGAATCACACTCTTATCTCCAAGTGTAGACATAGCCATTGTATCTCTAGAACACTCAAGGATCTCCCTATGCAGGAGTAAACCTCTGATGGCTAGCATTAAGGATCAGTGGTGCCATGCAAGGCAACCTTACCCTATCAGTGAATTGGCCCTCCAATGTCTACAATGGGAGTTGCAGGTACCCAGCACCTTTCAAGCTCAACTCCGTAAGCAGAAATATTTGAAGTAGAGCTGAGTGATATTTGGAATTTTTGTCCAGCGGGAGATATTCCAGCATATCAATATTTGTCCCAAATTGGGATGAAAAGTTAAAATGTTGAAAATCTCCACAGAATGGAAATTCTAAAAAAATTTGATATGGAAATGGCAAAATATTTCATTTTGACATTTTCGACCAAAGCAAAACATGCAGATATTTATGAAATCCAAATGTTTTTTTCAGTTTGTTGAAATCACCCAAACCATTTCATTTTGAGTCATTTACATGTTAAACTGCAGTTTCCCATTGTGACACATTGTCTTATGGGAATTGTAGCTTAGCAACCTGATGCCCTCATTGTCTCTTATGGGCCAGGGTCTCTTGTTGGACTACTTCTCCCATGATCCACTCAGTGATGTGACTCCCATGATGCATCAGTTCCTCACTTCCTGTCCTAAACTGTTGTGCTGTGTTCCTGAGTGCTGTTAAATAGCTGTTGCATTGCATGAGGTTGGGGGCAGGAACAGGAAGTGGTGGATAATGTGATTTCTATCTCTAGCTATAGCAGATATGTATCCATAGATAGAGTGTAAAGCACATTGGAACCCTCCTGATAATTTATAAATATAAGGTATTTATAGTATTATAACTTTATTTTAAATGCAGCTGTCTATGCCTGAATATTTCACACAGTAGTACCTTAGCTTTGGAAAAGTTACATATTTTCTTGTATGTGCTTTTGTTGGGTGGAACCATTTAGAGAAGACTGCTTTAGAAATCATAATAAGTAAAATGTTTATTGAACATTATGGTTTTATTTCCATACTGAATACATTATGAACTGTTGAATTTCAAGGACTTCTAAAATACTGTGCACTGAGCTAATTAAAACTATTTTCCTGAACATTTGAATTGAAACTAGAAAAATAACCTGCTTTTGTAGTGGGTGCTCATTTCCCCAAGAAATAAGTTTCTCATAAATGAAGTCTAGTTGGCAAATTAGTTACAACAGGTGTGAGCATTCTTCATCTTTCCATCTTAATTATTTAGCCGTCTCTAGCTCAGTAGACAGGTGCTTTGGGGAAATTAACAATATTGCATTCTTCGAGCACAGGCATATTCCTCTGTCACTTATTCACTTTTCTGAGTTAGCACAAAATTAAAAGTGTATTTTGCAGGAAAAACTCAATTACTGGAATCCCTAAAGGGAACAAGTAGCAGTAAATATGGGGCAAGTATATGGTTATACTTTTTAAAAATAACAACTTCAGTGCAAATGTATAGAAAATGATTTTGCCACAATTGAGATTCAAAAGCATTACATTGCCCTCCTCTCTTTGTCTCCCCCACCTTAATTAAATGTTAGCACTAGATTCTCATATCCACCAATTGTCACTTAAATAGCATGAGTCCTGACTTTTGGTTTTCAGGTTAGTCTTTTGTCAACTATATTGCCTGTTTGGATATAATGCATTGACAGAGGAATTTTCAAAAGCACCTATGTGAATTATGGGCACAAGTCTAATTGAAAATCATTGGCTTTTTGAAGTTAATTGGAACTTGAGAACTTAGCTCATTTGAGGCATTTTAGAAAATCCCAGCCTCAGAATGTGTGCATATATGCACATGCACTAATAAATATTATCCTTTTATGATGAAGGACTGGATGTATTTCTCAATACATAGGGAAGGTTCCCATGAAGACCTATTTTGTACAGAAAGATTTTATAATTTTTTCAAGGGGATGCTTTCCAGGAGCTGAGGTTTCTGTATCAATTGATGCCTCCCTTTGCAGAATCACTCATTTGTTCCTTATGGATCTTTAATTAAACAAATCAGTGGACTTTGGCCAACTTTGATGATGCACCAGAGAAAAATCCCTTTTTATTTTTATTTATTTATTAATTTTGCCCAGAAAGAGACCAATATAATGTTCACTGCAGATATTCATGTGCCATATGTGGGGAAGAGAGTGGGTCACATGGTGGCAAACTAAGAGTTCCTGATGACATGTCTGGCAGATTTTGAACATTCCCAGAGGTCCATACATGTCTTTGCAAAAAGAAAAGGAGTACTTGTGGCACCTTAGAGACTAACCAATGTATTTGAGCATAAGCTTTCGTGAGCTTCACTCAAATACATTGGTTAGTCTCTAAGGTGCCACAAGTACTCCTTTTCTTTTTGCGAATGCAGATTAACACGGCTGTTACTCTGAAACCTGTCATACATGTCTTTGTATCCATTCCTTGTGCTACTTTCCATTATTTTCATGGAACTGTATTCTGAGAAATCATAAGTCCATCTCAATACTTTAATTTGTTTAAAGCAGTAAATAAATCAGTGCAGCTCATCACTGACTACTTCACAGGCTGAAGTACTCCATCCATGCACTGTCCTCTCAGGAGCTGTCGACAGAGCAGATGGTAAAGACAACACAGTCTGTCAGCTTTGAGAGGATCCCACACAAGACAAAGACAGGTAATATTTCAATCTTATTGCAGATTGAGCAGTTTAGAGAGGATTTACAAATGGCAAAACTAAGTTTATCTGACTTAACACCTCAAACCTCACACAAAAGTCTGTGGGAGGAATTAAGACAACTTGTTTTAACATGGGAAGATTCCTTACCCATACGCAGCTAAGATAACTCATAGATAAACAGATGCCCTCTAAAAATTATTGCAGCTGGTCTCTGCTTTTCACATTACAAGGAGCTGGACAAATGGATCTTCTTAGGAAATCAGACCACAAAAACCTTTGGCCTTATTATTTTTCCTACATGAACTACCTTGTGTAGGAGTGCACAGAATTCTTACAGACAAACGTAAGCCGGGAGGTAGCCCAAAGGCCTACTCTAGCAGAGCTATAAAATATTTAGATCATGTCTAGAAACCAAGAGAAAAGAAAGCAACCAACACACCTTTTCCTCCAGATTTTAGCATCAAACTTGGTTTTTGTTTTTTTCAAAAAAACTAGTAAATTCTGGAGAGAATATAAGAAAAAGCCTGTTTAGCTAAATGCAATGCTGTGCCCGCCAAATTGAGAATCATTTGGAAAGGGAAATGATTAGCAGATAAATTTCTTTCCCAAACTGCATATTTCCCTTCTCATCACCAGTTTGAATGTGTGTTGTGTGTGCTGCATTTGTTCTGCACACTGGATCATGTGTGTGCTGTAGCTTCAGTCTCTTTTGACTTTCTTTCTGTGTACAGCAGCTTTAAATGGAGAGAAAACCCCCTCACCACAACAGTGGCAGATGCCATTCTATATTCAGATGCAGCTTACTACAGAGGGTGAACCCATACTGTGCTCTTCCTGAGACATTACTTTCATTCAATTCTTCTTTTGTTATTCTCTTCACATAAAATTAAGGTCATTCTGATTGCAAATCAATGGTTGCTCTTTGTGTCTAGCAAAACACAAGAACTTCCATTATTGTTATTTCCCCTTTGTCTTTAACAGCTCAGCAGAGGTTTCTGGCTATTTAATGACCCATTTAATGATTTCTGTATATACAACAGGGTTTTTATTTATTGTGGTTTGAAAGGTAATATATAAAGTGGTCCTAGGTCAGGAGTATGGGAGACTTTAACTTCCCTGATATAGATTGGAAGACAAGTGCTACTCATAATAGTAGGGCCTACATTTTCCCAGATGCGATAGCTAATAGATTTCTTCACCAAATAGTCATCATACCTACAAGAGGTGATGTCATGTTAGATTTGGTATTGGTGAGTACTGAGGATCTCATAGAAGAACTGGATGTAACAGGGCAACCTTGGTTTGAGTCATCATAAGCTAGTTTAGTTTAAACTAAATGGAACAATAAACAAAAATAGATCTGCAACGAGGGTCCTTGATTTCAAAAGGCCAAACTTTAAAAAATTATGGGAATTAGTTAGGGAAGTGGACTGGACTGAAGAACTCAAGGATCTGAATGTGGAGAAGGCTTGGGATTACTTTGAGTCAAGGATGGAGAAATTATCTGAAGCCTGCATCCCAAGCAAGGGGAAAAATTCATAGGGAAGGGTTGCAGACCAAGCTGGATGAACAAGCATCTCGAACAGGTGATTAAGAGGATGCAGAAAGCCCACAAGGAATGGAAGATGGGATGGATCAGCAAGGAATGCTTCCTCTTGGAGGTCAGAAAGTATAGAGGAAAGAGTGAGAACTGTCCAAAGCAAAGCAGAGTTGGACCTCGCAAAGGATATTAAAACCCCTAGTAACAGGTTCTATAGCCATTTAAATAAAAAGAAAACAAGGAAAGAAAAGAAGGAAAGAAGGGATGACTATGAGCTGCCAATGTGATGCGACTATGAAAAAGGCTAATGCAATCTTAGGATACCAGGCAAGGTATTTCCAGTAGAGATAGGGAAGAGTTAGTACCATTATACAAGGCATGGTGAGACCTCATCTGAAATATTGTGTCCAGCTCTGGTCTCTCATGTATAAGAAAGATGAATTCAAACTGGAACTGGTGCAGAGAAGGGATACTAGAATGATCAGAGGAATGGAAAACCTAACTTAGGAGAGGAGACTCAAAGAGCTTGGCTTGTTTAGCCTAACCAAACAAAGGGAGATATGATTGCTCTCTATAAATATATCAGAGGGATAAATACCTGGGAGGGAAAAGACTTAAAGTTAAGCAACAAATGGGGACACAAGAACAAATGGATATAAACTGGCCATCAACAAATTTAGTCTTGAAATTACACAAAGATATCTAACTGTCAGAGGAGTGAAGTTCTGGAACAGCCTTTCAAGGGGAGAAGTGGAGGCAAAAACCTAACCAGCTTCAAGACTGAGCTTGATAAGTTTATGGAGGGGATGGTATGAAGAAACTGCCTACAACGGCATCTACCTGATCTGTGACTGCTAGTAGCAAATATCCCCAATGGCCAGTGATGGGACACTAGATGGGGAAGTCTCTGAGTTACTACAGAGAATTCTTTTCCAGATGTCTGGCTGGTGGGTCTTGCCAAAATGCTCAGGGTCCAACTGATCACCATATTTGGTGTCAGGAAGAAATTTTCCTCTGGGTAAGATTGGCAGAGACCTTAGGTTTATTTCACCTTCCTCTGCAGCATAGGGCATTGGTCACTTACAAGTTTAAACTAGTTTAAATTGTGGATTATCTGTAACTTGAAGTCTTTAAGTCAATGGTTTTCAACCTGTGGTATGCGGACCACTGCAGGGCCACAGATTATGTGTAAGATTTCCAAAGGGGTCCACACCTCCATTTGCAATTTTTAGGGGTCCACAAATGAAAACAGGCTGAAAACCACAGCTTTAAGTCATTATTTGAGGACTTCAGTAACTCAGCCAGAGGTTATAGGTCTATTACAGAAGTGGGTGGACAGGGTTCTGTGGCCTGCAATGTGCAGGTGGTCAGACTAGCTAATCATGATGGTTCCTTCTGGTCTTAAAGTCTACAAGGACTGAGCAGAGTCTGTGTGCAAGTGTGTATTATTTCATAAACCCTACAATCTATAGTTACTAAATAATGTTGTTGATTTTCTGTTAGTTGCAAAGTTATACACCTACGTTCAGGAACACCATCTGCTTCCTCTAATAGGATCTCCAGATTTATCCAGCCCTGATCCAAAAGCTATTAATGTCAATACGAGTATTTCCATTGACTTCAGTGGAGTTTGGATCAAGGTTTAAGTGCTGGCTTCATTTCTTAACTGTCGTCACTTTGAATTCCTCTCAAGTCTCTGTGGTTTGTACAAGTGCCTTCATGTTGTACTAACTTGAAACCTGGAGTTCTTCATTCATGCTCAAATCAGTCCATTCTCTATGGCAGTGTTTCCCAGTGGCCAGTATGTCCCTCAGCCCACGCCACTTCCCGCAGCCCCCATTGGCCGGGCACAGCGAATCACGGCCAGTGGGAGCTGCGATTGGCCGAACCTGCGGACATGGCAGGTAAACAAACTGTCCCACCCCACCAGGGGCTTTCCCTGAACAAGCGGCGTAAGTTTGGAAAACACTGCTCTCTGGGATTTGTCTATTCCATAGTCCAAAATGGCTAAGGTTTACCTGCATAATATTACTATTTATTTGTATTACCGTAGTGTTTAGAAGCTCAAGACAAGGACCAGGACCCCATATGTGCTAGGTACACACAGAACTAAAAGGTGGCCCCCTGTCTCTCTGTCTGAAGAGCTAACAATCTAAGTTAAAACAATAAGACTGACAGGGGAGTACAAGTAAACAACAAAACAGTATTAGTCAGCATGATAGGCACTGCCTTCAGCACACCAGCAGCCTAATGGAAGAAAAGGTTGTCACACAGCTCTTCTAGTATGGGGTCCCCATATGGTTAGTAGAGCCTGGAAAATGCAAAGAAGTTGCTGGGATGTTTTGGGCAGCTAGGAGATGTGCTATGTCAATACATCCCCACAGAATCATCCACTGTGGGTGGAGCCCCCAGTATGAACAAAAGCTGTGTTTCCCTGTCTGAACCCTCAAGGAGAGGGCAAAGGGGGAAATCATCAATTACCCTCCTGAGTGGTCAGTTCCCCTCCCCCAAGGATTCAGCAGTCCTTTTTGGTACAAAGAGTAGTTCTTATTGAACTGTAAAGGAATCCTAACAAGAAACCTGTCTGAAGGATAAAGGACAATAGAAAAGTGGAGATGGCTGAGATGGACACTTCAGGCAAATTCAAAAACTCCCCAGAAGAACAAGTATCTCATTGGTTGCCACTAAAGCAGGTATACATTTATGCCCTTTATTAGGGGGTGTTGCAAGTAACCTTACCGCTCTTCCATCCCTTTCCCTCACAAGAACAAATAGTGGCAGATCCCATGGTAAACAGAGCAACATCGTGAGGGCATTTTAATTCTGCTCCTTCAACAGAGATATTGATACAACATAATTTAGAACAAACAGGCTTAATAGGACTGCTATTCCGATCCAAATCTATTTGCGTAATCTTAAATTTGTTTGATGCCTGGCAAGGAAAGTATTTCAGGGCCAAGATTACATAAATTACAGTGTGATGTGGATTAAGAATA
Source organism: Caretta caretta (assembly GCF_965140235.1). Taxonomy (NCBI): domain Eukaryota; kingdom Metazoa; phylum Chordata; order Testudines; family Cheloniidae; genus Caretta; species Caretta caretta. The sequence continues at coordinate 13,295,843 of NC_134214.1, read as the reverse complement.
TGTTAATTTCATCCTCTTTCATACCCAGTGTATTAAATATAAGCAGAGTCTCTATTAAGCTATACAACCAGTCAGGCTCTGTCAACTCATATTAGCACAATGTAACTCCCTCTCCGCTATTCCTACCTACATGCCTCCAGCTTTCACCCTGACCACACCACACGATCCATTGTCTACAGCCAAGCTCTGCGATACAACCGCATTTGCTCCAACCCCTCAGACAGAGGCAAACACCTACAAGATCTCTATCGAGCATTCTTACAACTACAATACCCACCTGTGGAAGTGAAGAAACAGATTGATAGAGCCAGAAGAGTTCCCAGAAGTCACCTACTACAGGACAGGCCTAACAAAGAAAATAACAGAACGCCACTAGCCGTTACCTTCAGCCCCCAACTAAAACTCCTCCAACGCATTATTAAGGATCTACAACCTATCCTGAAGGAAGACCCAACACTCTCACAAATCTTGGGAGACAGGCCAGTCCTTGCCTTCAGACAGCCCCCCAACCTGAAGCAAATACTCACCAGCAACCACATACCACACAACAGAACCACTAACCCAGGAACCTATCCTTGCAACAAAGCCCGTTGCCAACTGTGCCCACATATCTATTCAGGAGACACCATCACAGGGCCTAATAACATCAGCCACACTATCAGATGCTCATTCACCTGCACATCCACCAATGTGATATATGCCATCATGTGCCAGCAATGCCCCTCTGCCATGTACATTGGTCAAACTGGACAGTCTCTACATAAAAGAATAAATGGACACAAATCAGATGTCAAGAATTATAACATTCATAAACCAGTCGGAGAACACTTCAATCTCTCTGGTCACGCGATTACAGACATGAAAGTTGCGATATTACAACAAAAAAATTTCAAAACCAGACTCCAGCGAGAAACTGCTGAATTGGAATTCATTTGCAAATTGGATACAATTAATTTAGGCTTAAATAGAGACTGGGAGTGGCTAAGTCATTATGCAAGGTAACCTATTTCCCCTTGTTTTTTCCTACCCCCCCACCCCCTTAGACGTTCTTGTTAAACCCTGGCTTTGTGCTGGAAATGGCCCACCTTGATTATCATACACATTGTAAGGAGAGTGATCACTTTAGATAAGCTATTACCAGCAGGAGAGTGGGGTGGGGGGAGAGAAAACCTTTTGTAGTGGTAAACACCCATTTTTTCATGCTTTGTGTGTATAAAAAGATCTTGTGTACTTTCCACAGTATGCATCCGATGAAGTGAGCTGTAGCTCATGAAAGCTTATGCTCAGATAAATTGGTTAGTCTCTAAGGTGCCACAAGTACGCCTTTTCTTTTTGCGAATACAGACTAACACGGCTGTTACTCTGAAATCCCTCTCTCAAGGCTTTGAATAGTACTCACCACTGTCATAGCTAAGGGCTTCTTATCTACATGCCTTTACAATGAGTTTATCATCATAATTCAGAAGTCACTGGAGTCAATGAGCCGCTGAAAAAATCAAGACAGTTATCTAGATGCATCATTATGGATTTTGGTGCTTAACCTGCAGCACCCACTTTTGAAGAATGTTGGTCTAAACTTTCTATCCCTCCCTTATTACAGCCACTGTTCTTAGTGGACTCAATTAACTGGGATTCACATAATAGCTTCATATAGGTGGTAAACATAACTGAAGTTATGTGGAATCTCCTTAAAAACAAACCTTCAAAAATATTCCTGAAACGCAATGGACAGAGAACATCCAATTTCTTTAGCCTCTTCTGACAAACAAGCCTAAAAAAATTCACTTACAACATGAAGTAACTAAACTAGAATATTTACATGAAAGAAACAGTTCTTCTCAACTTTACAAGGAAGCAATTAATTAATGCTAGAGGCAACAGCTTTTGCTAATCGAAAGAACAGAGCATAACTTATGTCTGCTTAGGCAATCCTATTATGAGAAAGGAGGAAAGCAGATACATTATTGGCCTATCAATTAAAATGAAAACATGCAGTGGAACACAATTAATTCTATTAAAAGCAATAACTTACTTTGCACTGAAGATAGAGCTGTTGAGTTTGATATGTTATATTAGGATGTATATGTTCCCTCTGATATGCTAGGTGAATGACTTTTTAAATTCAGTCTTTCAAGTCTGTCTATTTCTGTCTGAATAAATAATAATCATCTAAATTCTGCCTAGATTCTTGATATTATATTTTCTGCATACCCTATCTCACTTGGTAATTTTCTCTATCTAGTGGCTTTTCAACCGATATTCTGTTTCATTTTTTTTTTGTTTTGTTTTTCCAGTCATGGTGAACCTTAAATGGTACCTTTAGGGAAAAGGATCTTTTTTAATAGATCATTGGATCTGAATGAAGAAACTGACTCTTCTCCAAAGACCTACAGGCTTTGACTCCACTCTGCATGGCAGAATGGAAAATTGCTAAAGAATATTAAGAGAGCTAAGTCAAGGTAATGTACCAGCAGGAGCTTTGAAGTAGCTGCACTATAAACTCTCTTGACACATATGCATCCATAAGTATTGCAGAAGGTGTCCAATCATAGCAGCCCAGCTTTCCTTGTTGTACAGGACATCCCCATACAAACCTTCAGCTAGGTATAGTGACTTTTAGACAGGAAGGACTGGGACTGAGGGCTTGTCTCCACTTACTGGTGGATCGATGCTGCGGCGATCGATCCACTGGGGGTTCATTTAGTGAGTCTAATGAAGATCCGCTAAATCAACCACAGATCGCTTTCCCGTTGATTCCAGTACTCCAGTGGAAAGAGAAGACTAAGGGGAGTCGACGGGAGAGTGTTGACCACATACCGTAGTGTGGGCCCCATGGTAAGTAGATCTAAGTTACGTTGACTGAGTTACGCTACTAACGTAACTCAAATTGCGTAGTTTACATAGACTTTCCCCCGTAATGTAGACCTGCCCTCAGAGATCTGACTTCAGTTCTTGTCTCTGCCACAGACTCCCTGTGTGACACTCAGCAAGATGCTTTAGTCTCTTTATGCCTCATCTTGCCATCTATAAAATGGGTATAATACTATTTCCTTTCTCCCACACTTTGTCTTGTCTTAACTGTAAGCTCTTAGAAGCAAGAATGATCTCTTATACGTCTATACAGCACAGAATAATAGAGCCACAATCTGAACTGGGACTTCTAGGTGCTACTGAAATACAAATTTTACATTATTCTCAAAAGTGCCAAATCCTGGAACTGAGCTGATAAATATTTTTTTTTAAATGGATCACATTTTGTTCTAATTTTCCTGGATTCTTATTTTCCACATGTCTCATTTTGGCTTTGTCAAATAGGGGGATCCTGGTAAATTAGTATGAATGCTTAGAACTCATTGGAATGTTTCACATGGTATGTTCACTGGTAAGAACCCTCTATCAAGTAGATAAGCATGCTATCTTAAGGCCAATACAGGCCAAAGTCTTTTCTTCTGTTTTTTATAAAGGGGAAAGAGTCATCATTTCAAGCATTCTTAAATGGCGGTTTCCTGTGTTTTCAATGCCCATTTTAGATATTGATGAGATTACATATTGATCTTTTTCTCTTCTCTACTTTTGTACTGTCTTACCTGAACTGATGTGTCCACCTCCCAGTTTATAAAAATGTCCATTACGTCTTGGGCATGTTCGTTCAGTCTGTTTTCTACCAGTTAATAAAGTTCTTGAAGCTCTCTCTCTCTTTTCCCCTTGACCTTCCTTTCAAAAGGACAAAAGGAACTGTCCAGCTTTCCTCCCACTGTGAATGACAAAAACTCAAGACAGTGTTATACTGACACTGAGTGCACTGCTTTGCCAATCTCCGAAATGTCATTGCATGGGCAGCCTGCTGGGCTCAGCTCAGAGTCATGGTGCCAAGACTGCTAATAAAAAAAGAATAAAGGTTAATGAAAGCATTGGTTTATTTATTATCTGGAATAAAATATACTGTTTTTTATCTGTATCATTTGTTCAAGGCATAAGGTCTTGACTTTGGTTTTTAACATTTTATTTTTTCCTTTGCAGTATTTTGTGTTTGGTTTCTTGGCTACGGCATGGTCTTGCAATACTTATCAGATGTATTGGGCCTGATGGTGATATTCAGAGTCAGACGGAGTAATGTCTTGCTCCATAAGTAGTCCCATGGACTTGAGTGGTACTTTGCAGGGTGGAAGGTACTACCAAATATGAGTAAATGTATCACAGTCCAGCCACTGGGATTAAAGGGCCAAACCTGCCCTTCTCTGTGCTGGAGGCCCCTGGTGCAAGGGGCAGGATTTGGAGAGGCCATGCATGCATGGAGCTCAACTCTACCTGTTTGTGGATCCACTTGCTCTGCCCCTAGTGTCAGGTGTTACAAGGGGTAAAGTGCCAATTCCTGTGTAGTATCGCCAAGCCACTGTGCATGTTAGGATGCATTACTTGATGAAGTGGGGGTCACTTCATAGCACAGTGACTCCTACACAGATTGTGCATGAGACTTGAACCATTGTGGAGGAGCGGGCGGTCCTCAGCGATTGGGGTGGCAAAAAAGCGAGGATCAGCCAGCAGCAACATCTTTTATGTCCTATGTTGTCAGCTCAATGGGTTCATCGTATCTTGTCTGTCCATCTATGTGTAGTAGTTCTAAGCTGTGGCGCTCCCAGGGCCTGGGGACATTGCACCAGCTCATCATTACATAGGCCCTTTATTCCCAGGCCCCATACCAGCCCCCACCCTTGTGTGAATAGTCTGGACCCAGATAACATTCAACCAATACAGTGCATGAAACTCTAGGATTATGCGGTGGTTAGTTCCTACTTCCTGTTTTTGTTTCTGTTTTGTGCTAACGGTGCAGTCCCTTAACTAGGAGCCCATGTGCTGCAGGCCTGCCTCAGCTCGCCACTTGTATTTACATTTGCCATGTCCCTTGCCTACAGACTACCTTGTCACCACACAACAGGTGCACACACCAGTGCATGTGTATGCCATGTTCAGTTTTGGGGTAGCACTAGGACAACCAACACCATTTTTAATTGCAACGAGGCCTTGGCTGCTATGGGAGTGGAAGGGACTAAGTGCCTCCTAGGACTGGACCCTTTTAGGATGATGAAAGCAACTTGTCTTGCAAGAGCAATGACCTGTCTTACCTCCTGTTCCATCTTCCTTTAGTGGCCCCCTGAAAAGCACAGCAGGTGACTAAAAGTAAAATTCTCAGTGGTAGAAAATAGCTCCCAGGTTGAAGTCTGACTGTTCAGATTATGTTCTTAGCTGTAAATCATACTTTTATTCAGGGCAAAAGATTTGTAAAAGGTCTGATATTCTTTAAAATAAGGGATATTTTTCTGCTCCTCCTGTGGGTGTTTCAAATATATATATTGCGACAAAGTTCCTCCTCTGCCTTGGTGGGTCCTGTGCTTATTGGCGGATTTGCTTGCCTCAGAGATTCACAGCTGCCCTCAGTTTGGCCACTTTTGCTAGTGGCTCAAACCTGTCGTTCACTCAGCTAACCTCATCACTGGCCAGCAGGAGGAAAGGGAGGAGAACAATCCCAAGAGTCTCTGCTGACCCACCTAGTGGGTCAGAAGATAGCCCAGGGACCTTCCCCTCTGGTGGGACCCACAGTCCAGGTCATCTCCTCTTGTCCCAAATAGGGAGTTGAGGGGGTAGGAGGAACCGGGGCCTGCCCTCTACTCCAGGTTCCAGTCTAGGGCCCTGTGGATTGCAACTGTCTACAGTGTCTCTTGTAACAGCTGCATGACAGCTGCAACTCCCTGGGCTACTTCCCCATGGCCTCCTCCCAACACCTTCTTTACCCGCACAGCAGGATCTTCCTCCTGAAGCCTGATCACGCTTGTACTCCTCAATCCTCCAGCAGCACACCTTCTCACTCCCTGCTCCTTGCATGCCCTCCGCTAACTGATGGGAGGTCCTTTTTAAACCAGGTGTCCTGATTAGTCTGCCTACCATAATTGATTCTAGTATGTTCTTAATTGGCTCCAGGTGTCTTAACTAGCTTGCCGGTCTTAATTGGTTCTAGCAGGTTCTTGATTGCTCTAGGGCAGCCCCTGCTCTGGTCACTCAGGGAACAGAAAACTGTTCATCCAGTGGCCAATATATTTGCCTTCGACCAGACTCCTGTATCCCACTGGTTTGGGTCTGTCACAATATATATATAGAAACAACAAAAGGCACAAATAATAAAAAGCTGGCCACAGAAATGACTTGTTGTGAGTCTGTTTACTGCATTTTCTTTATATTGCAAATTATTTTAGCTTCAATAAAGCAAAAAAAAAAAAATCCAGTAAGCAAGTGAAAAAAGAAAGTAGCACCATCTTAATCAGTTTGAGATTAAGATAACATTTCTAATGCATCTAAGAGCTCTTGTGGCAGGTCATAATCTCGCAAGACGTTGCTTCTATGGGAAATATTGGCTTGTGTTCATGGTAATGTGTATTATTCCTTTCACATTAACTCATGACAAGAATTAAATTATCCCTGTAACTAATTATTCAGTTGTGTAGGTGGATGAGGAAATATATCTTTTATTGGACCAACTTCTGTTGGTGACAAAGAACACAGATTACACAGAGCTCTTCTTCTGGTCTGGAAAATGCACTGTGTAATCTCAAAAGTTTGTCTCTCTCACCAACAAAAGTTGGTCCAATAAAAGATATTACCTCACCCACCTTGTATCTCTAATATCCTAACCCAGCTACAACAACACTACATACATATTCAGAGTTGTAACAAGGGTACCAGACAGATTAATTTGGTCAGACCAATGTCTCCTTGCTATACAAGCACATATAGCTCTGGCATAGGATACTGAATAACAGTAATAATAATAATGCTAAACCTTGCAAATGTGAATACCAATTGGGCCCAAAGAACCAGAAAAGGCCCCAAACACGCAGCTGACATTTTGCACAGGCCACTAAGACTAGATGCCTTTCTTGAAAATTTGTTTTAGTCAGCCACAAGTTATTGGTCTCAATACAGAAGCAACTCGATGAAATTCTATAGCCTGTGTTATACAGGAGGTCAGACTAGATGATCTAATGCTCCTCTTCTGGCTTTAAAACCTATGAAACTATCAAACTAGGACCTCTGGGCTCGTGTGAAGCCATACTGACTTTAGCAGGGTTCTGAACAGGTATCACCATCTGCCCATGCATTGTAGACAGCAGGACTGGGGGCATATCAAATAAAGATCTTCCATTTGTGGTTTAAAAGACAAAAGCTTCCTTGGTGAAATTTCCTGATGCACTTTTAGCCTCATCAGCTAACATCAACTCATGATTTAAAAATACAAATCCTGTCAGCTGATTCATGCAGGTGGGCCTTTATGTCCACACAGAGTCCCATTGAAGTCACCGGGGCTCACCATGGAAATAGGGGCCTGCTGGCACGGATCAGACTGCAAGGTCAGGATAATCACATATAGTGATTTAATTTCATGTACCATTGGACAAATCCTGCATTCCTTAAGCAGGAGTGAATGGGAATTTTGAAGTGAATGGGAATTTTTTCCTCTGTTAAGACAAGAAAGATAAGGTCAACCTTAGCATCTTGACTGACACACCAGGGACTGAACCAGATACCCCTGGAACTAAAACCAGGAGCTACTACATCTTGAGTAAAAAAGCCTTGGTAGCTGGTGTTGTAACATAATCTTATCCTTTGCAGATTGGGCACAGAGGGGGACCCATAACACAGGCTATGCCTACACAGGCCTGCAATTCAGACTACAGGGTTGTCACTACAGGGCATATGGATGCTGCTGGCATGAACTAACCCTGGTCCTGTTTGAAAGAAATCTACATTAATATGAACTAAGTACCTTTTAATTTGCACCAGCAGCATACACATGGAAGAGTTACAATGCAGCAGGCTTGTGCGTGCTGCAGTTGATCAGCAGCCCAAACTGCAGGGCCATGTAGACAAGCCCATATACTTACTGGTGAGTTACAAAAACATGTATATGCTGCTTTATATATACACACACACACACTATATATATTTATATATATAATTTCCTGTAGTCATTCCCATGCTCCCAACACCACAAAAATAAGCAGATAAAGAAAGAAATCAAATCATGTGTTTGAGAGCAGTTTTCATGGGTAAACAATGGCAGAGTGAAATATCTGACCCAAAACCCATGTCCAGGAATAAGGGTGCTATCCAGCTTCCACTGAAGTCAATGGGAGTCTTTTCATTAGGACCTGAATGAGACCCTAAGCGCATTTCTATATGACACTCTAGCTACAGGAGATGAGGCAGAGTACAAAATACAGAGGAACAATGTAAACTATGAGGATATAACTGTAATGTAGCATGTATCAGATAAGATGATTTCATAGAGAGACAAATGATACAGTAAAATTTTAAAAGGTATGACAGTAAAATATGGCGAGGAATAGTCAGGAAAGATAATGTAGAAACCAGGGAGCTAATCCAATACCAAAATGCGGTAAAAGTAGTAAAGGCTAGGTTCCATTAAGGAGAAAATAGAACATGAGATTCAGGAGGATGGTAGGATGACAAGGATTTGACTGAAAATCATCCAACACAGATATCTGTATTTTTACTTTAAAAGGCAAACATTCGGAGCCTACTTTGAAAAGTTACATCCATTCTGAGACTAGCACAGGGTGTAACATTGCAATCTAAGAGTATGATGCAGAGCCCCTTGAAGTCAACCCAGGTATGTCTACACTGCAGTAAAACTCCTGCTGCTGGCCCAGGGTCAGCTGACTTGGACTTATGGGGCTCGGGTTATGGGGACTATAAAATTGCAGGGCAGCTGTTGGGGCTTCGTCTGGAATCTCATATCCTAGGCTCCAGATGGAGCATGAACAGCCATGTTGCAATTTTATAGCCCTTCAGCCCAAGTTTGAGTCAGCAGACCAGAGCCAACTTTGGGCATTTTATTTCAGTTTAGATATATAACAAGAAGGTATGTCCATGGATTTAAAGGGCTTTGCAACAAAGACTATATAGTCTTTGTTCTCTGTAACTTTATATACCTCTTTTCACATTCTATTCAAAAAGGTGATGTTCCCACACATACAATTTTAAATTGCCACCCACAGTCACAATGACTAATTTGGATGTCACTGTTTTACAGACAGAGAAAAGTTAATAAATTTGAATGATGGTTGCTCGGATATGCAATGATAAGAAATTCCCTATACAGATACTGTATCCTGTATCCAGACCAAACATTTAACTGGCTTGATTGTGCTTTTATAGAGATGTAACAACCGATTCTATAGTCATCCCCTGCTTTTACAGGAATGCCACCTGTTTACCTGTATCAGAGCTAGATTCTGACTGCCATGGGTGTGTAAGTTGTGATAAAGTGTTAAAAAAGATAGGAGAAAACCTTTCTCCCCCACTAGCATATCTATATAGGAAGTAGTCAGAATAGTGGTTCTTATGCTTTTTTGGGGTGAAGGATCAATAGCATGACCAGGGCCACCGAACAGCCAAAAGGGGTAAGGGTGTAGCCCAGGCTACTGCTCCCATTAATTTCAGTTTTGAATCTAACCCTGTGTTGGTTAGATTCCCATTGACTTCAGTGGGCTTTGGATCAGGCCCATAATGTGAGTCCTGGGAGCAACTCAGTTTAGGCAACACTAGCTAACAAATTCTGCTCTCTTCATTAACATCATTCACAAAACAAGGAGAAAAATGTACTTGCTTTGATGTTCGGTGTTTTGTGAGATTATAATCATGTGCTGGCATTGAGTTTGTGCATAGGATTAAATGTGTTTACTTGCTTGTTAGGCCATCTATTGTTAATGAACTTTACTTAAAATCTACTCTTTGTATAAAGGACATTCTAGATTAAAATAATTTTATCCTTCTCTATAGAGGAAAGAATGTCTTTTGTTTGTTTTTTTTTTCCTTTTTGTTTTTATTGAAATTAATTAGATACCTCAGGCTAAATTCATCCCCGATGTAAATCCACTGACTTCAGTGATGAATGAATGCATTCATTCAAGTCCCTCATCTTTTATGAGAACTAGATTAAAGATACTGGTTTTCTTTAAAGGATGAGACAATATTGAGAGTAGTCATGAATTTGTACATTTTAAACAGTGAAAGTCTGTAATCACTGGAACAATTTACTTAGGGTTGTGGCAGATTCTCCATCACTGATGACTTTTTAATCAAAATTGGATGTTTTTCTAGAAGATCTGCTCTAGGAATTATTTTAGGGAAGTTGTAACGTCTGGAGTTCAGACTAGATGATCACAATGGTCCTTTCTGGCCTTGGAATCTATGACTATGGAGATCTTTTCTGGGCTACAGAAGCTGCTTACAGAAGCTGCCAGATCAATCTTGAAAATTATGAACTGTATAATTTGTATCCATATTATTATATTTGTTTTCTTCTAATCCTTCCTTTTTATGTTTCTTTCATTTCTGTTATTACAGATAACATAAAAATAAACTTATGCTAAATGCCCAAATCATATTCAGTGGTAGCTGCACCATCTTTTCTCAGATGGTAGGGGCTGGACACTAACTGCAGCTGACAAATTCCTATATCACATTCTGATGTACGCTTCTTTTTATTATATTGATAACATCATTAAGAAGATTAATGGGCTTCAGATATTTAATAGGCAGGAGGGAAAGAAAAATCACTTTCACAACACACTTGCTATTTTTGGGCCAGGTTGCTATGATACCCAATTAGCAAACCAGCCTCACGACTGCAAAGTCGCAGCAAACCAGTACCAACAAAGCAAAACTATACATTAATCTTGTGATGTAGCAACTTGAAATGTTTCAGAGTTCTCTGTGAAAATGCCTCTGGTTGCTTTCTACCAGCTATGGCTCTTCCACACCTCCTCCAGACTTCCATTCATTACAAGGACCAGAGCATTGGCAGGGGCAACGATGGAGGCTTTTATGACTAGTAATTCTTAGTTCCCGTTACAGATGTTTGTACATCTGATGATTTGGGGGGTTCTGACTGTACCACTTCTGAACGGTGGATGATTTTATGGAATTGTATCATGAAGTTACTGCGTCGGGAAAGCTTGTCTGTACATGGCTCTACCATAAGTCAGCAGGGTTGTGCCACATCTCGATCAGGCCAGAGACAATAGCATGGGATCAGCACTCAGGAATTGTCTATTCAAAGTAAAACATATCGGGACAATGTGTTTGCTCTAGTTGATAGGAGACATTTCCTCTTCCTGTCTGAAGGGAGTAGGGTTTAGGAGCAGTGGAAATTTACCAAACAAAGTAGGTGACCACAGCAGGAGTCTATAAAGGGATTCCCAGGGGAGAGAGCCATTTTACACCAGATAAAGATGAGGGAGGCTATTACAGAGTCAGGCTGGGCCAGGGGGCAGAGGACACTGCCTGCACACAGATAGTCCCCTGGGGACTCCCAAGGGACAGATAAGCTAGTGAGGGACACTGCATTCAGGATGTTTTATTGTTTTCTATAGGGTTTGTACTCTCTGTGCTTTATCTGGTAAGTAAAGAGCAATGGTGCTAGACTCAGTGCAAAGCCTGTCTACCGGTATGTGTTAAGCTTTCATGTTGTCCCTCAGAGAGTTAAACTGTAAACCAGAAGCTTTATGCTTTTTGGGTGGAGTTTTGGCTGGGGGGTGTATTTAAGTACTGGGGAGTCTGAAGGGTCAGTCTGAGCTGAGACAGGTTAGGCAGCTGGACAGTGGGTTCCACCACTCAGAGGGGACTCCAGAGAGAAGGTCTGCACCTTGAGAGTGCACCTAAGGCCCCTCAGATTGGGGTCACTTGGTTCAGGATCCAGCAGCTTGAAACACACCAGAGATCCAGAGCAGCAGAGGGTTGGATGCCCCTCAGGGTAGTCCTACTGGGTAGCTGGAGTTCTATCTCACAGCACCTCCTAGCTGTGCCAGTTCTCACTGCTCCCAGAAAAACTCTTGCCACAGATACACTCAGCAATGACTTAGTTTCTCTGATGAGGGTAGACAGCGAGTTTGCCCTGCCCCCGCCCGAGTCTTGCCATTGGGGGTTTGCACATGGTTCCCTCATGGTTTAACCCTATTACAACATTACACAAATTAACATACAAAAATAAACTTCCCACATTCTCACAGTCAGAATCCCAGGACATCCTCGTGTCCACATTGACTCAGGATACAGGCAAGGCAACAGAATTCATCATACACACATCCATTTGCCTGCTAGTCCCTGATCAGGAATACCCTGATGTCCTTCCTTCTGGGTCCATCAGCATGACTTGACTGAAAACAGAGGGGAGCTGATTAAGGTGAATTACTCAGGTTGTCATCACCTTTAGAAATGTACCACCCCATGGAGGTTTGTATATATTGATTTGAACTGGGTTTTCAGAGACTAATAGCCAAAGGAAAGGCTTTTGGCATAAAAAAGACTATGCTTAAACTGACTCAAGGCTTTCTTTCTGATCCAACAAACACACATTACCTTTTCACCCCAGTAGGGATCCAGTCCTTGTGGATGGGTTGGAAAAACTTTGGCCTACTAGGCCCCCATAAGACTGAGAGGTGACCTCTGGTAAGTTTTTAGTATGCCATAGGAACTTCTATTGTTTTATACCTTTTCTCTGTAATGCTTTTACCTTAAGAATAAATATGCTTGCTTAGGAAGAGCTGGGTGGCAACTGGTAACCAATGGCAATACACTGTTCATAGGACTTGGAGAGAAAGCACCACATGGGTGCTGGCCATTAAACAGACTGACTTTCTGGGGATATCACAGTGTAAGACAGGGAGCTATGCTTTAAAACCCCGAATCAGAAGGCAGTGGGACAAGGGTCTCTGCCCAAAGACAGGTGACAGCTTGAGAATATGAGACCTGACTGTGCACTCCTGGAGCAGACCATGGGGTGGGGATACAGAGGCAGTTACTTTGAAACTGTGACAGCAAGCTCCAGTTTCTTCTGATTGTCAGCACCCAGACCAAGCAGTGGACATCGGGTCAGATGCTGCTCTTTCATCAGCTGTTTGAAATTCATGCTTGCTAACTAGCTTTACCTTAGACAAATGAACATGTCTGCTCCCAGCTTTTGATTAAAGAGCAAAGATGTGGATCTTTGCAACAGTGTCTTTAAAAAGCTTCACATCAACCACTTAGATACCATAGATGCAACTATTCTGGCACAGATCCTAGTGACCTCCTGGCGACACATTAGGACTGCTGTCAGGGGAATCCAAGCATCTCTGCTTTGGATCCTTTGGATGTTTCAATCCCTGGAGCCTCAGCAGGCTGCATCACTGGTTCCTCCCTTAGTTTATCTGGCATATTCCCTGGGCACTGACTCTCAATCAGTTACTCCTTTTCCCTTGACCTAAGAACTAGTGCTGACCCCCAAGATATCCCAGTTACTTAAACACACTCCTCTCCAAGAACTCCATCCACAAGGTATGAAGCTTCTGGTTTACAGTTTCTCTCTCTCAGGGGGACTGGGCAGTCAACACACAAACACACTTTGCACAGAGTCTAACACCTTCATTCTATTTTATCCATAATCTTATAAAGCACAAGAGAGTACAGAGCATACAAAAGAAACATCTGAAACCACAGTGTTCCTCACTTCACAGCTCATCCTTCCCTTGTGAGTCTTTGGGGAAGCATCTGGATTCCAAATCTATACCAGCATCTCCTTCTAAATCTCCATGCTATATATGGGAGTCACGATGCAGAACAGCTCACAATAAAAGATTAGAATTCTGAATGAGAGAAAAACAAGATTGGGGCTAGAAAACAGCATGAGGCAATGCATAACATGCACAGATTACATTCTTGCCAGGCTGGATTAAATCAATAAAAGCTCTATGAGACCAGAATTCTGTAACAAACTTGGACACAAATTTGATCAAATCTTGGCTTGTGTGGACACTATTGAAAGCCAGGTGGTTAAAAGTAAAGCTGAGCATAACAAAGTGTAAGGAGACTGAAAGGAAACATTCAAAACTTTTCAGCCATCTATCTAAAGGAAATCAAGTAATTGGGAGCAAAAGGGAGATCATGGAGAATCAAACCCACTTCAGATTCTGGACACTTGGGGGATTCATGAATGAGGAGGAAGAAAGTGACATGATTACCTTTTTCTTGGGGAGGGGGGAGGGGCGGAATGGCTACTCAGAATTATTTCACTGAATATAAAGAGCAAACCAAATTCATATTAAAAGACCAAAGTATGCTCTGGAGAGGAAAGCTAACTAGGAGCTGATCCAAACTAAAATGACCATATTCCAAGTCTCCACTTACAGTGACAATATGCAGTTCTTACAGCAGGAGAAAAACAAAAAACAGTGTATAAAAGAGAGAAAACAAAGGCCTTTCCTATGGAAATTTACTTATACTTAACACGGGGGAATTCATGGTACCCAGTAGGGTTCGATAAAAAGTGCCTGTTGGTTCCCACTAGATAAAAGGTACTCCCCTTCATTCCAAATGGGAAGAATTTGGGCTAAGGTTGTAAGATAACTTTTATTATCGTTAGTATTATTGTACATATTTAATGTTGCCCTAACAAGGAACAACTGGTTGTTAGTGAATGTTCAAACTTTTTAAGAAAACCCTTAACAATTTAAAGGGAGAAGTATAGGCGTGAAGAGTCTCATTTTGCATTTAAAAAAAATCCAATTGTTATTCAAGATTTCTGTGGAATTTGACTTGCTCTATTATTAGGTTAGCACAATTATCCTGAAACCACTTGAGAGACATCACTGGAAAATAAGGGTCTTGGGAGTATGATTATGAGAAGGCACTCAACCTTCTGAAGGGTTTTCTTCAGCATTTATCGGGCAACTGAGGTTGTACAATACAAAGACAGCATCTCTCAGGCTATCCAAAATTAGCCAAGTACTTATTTCTTGAAGTCTAGAGCTCTATAAAGATTTTGTAGTTCAGTTTTCACATGTTCTACTTTTAGTGAAGTGTGCCTTGGTCAGCAATGCTCAATGATATCGGAACTACCACAGGCCTGAACTAAAGTTCATTAAGCTGAGACACTTTGCGGGTTCAACCTCCAGGAAGGGGTGTGACACTGCCTGCCCTGTAACTCTGGGTGCCTTAGATGCTATGTGGCTGTGGTTCACTGCCCTGCCACCAACACCCAGCATACAAGCATGCCGGTCACACACTAGCCTCTACCAACCAGTTATTTTTTTTACAGGATGACCCCAAAAGCCTCCCAGTCCTGAATTTCCCACAAACCATCTGGGTCTGCCCTGTAGCCTTCAGCCCTCTCACTGAACAGTTGCACCTTATCTGGTGTGAAGAGAGAGCGGACTGTTCAGTCCCTTTGTCTCCTCAGGTGAAGAGTCCTGGCCAGAGTCTGGTCAGCCATGCTGGAAAGAGACTTGGTGAGAAACCCTTCTTTGAACAAGAGACTCTAGTTTGCTAAATCAGGTTTTAGCCTTAGAAGCATATTTTTACTTTGGTCTGCTTGTAACCCTTTCTATCTTTATGCCTTATACGTGGTCTTACTTAAATGCATGACTTTTTGTTTAATAAACTTATTTTACTTTTACTAGAAACCAGTTCAGACCTTTGATTAAAGCATAGTGTTTGAAATTTGGGCAGACAGTTTGGGGGAAATGTCGGACTGGGAGGGTGTTGGGGTCACTCTGCAAACAGTAAGTGAGTGGTGAAAGCCAGGGTGTGATCTGCATGCTTGTACACTGGCTGTTGGAGTCAGGGCTGTGAGCCACAGCAGCATAGCATTTAAGGCAACCAGAGTTGTAGGGCAGGTAGTGACACAACCTCTTCCTTGTCTGTGTGGAATCCCAAAGCCTCACAGACTTCAACGGGCTTCAGATAGGCTCCGTGGACCATATTCTGAAAGAGCATTTGCCCAAATAATACAGCACATCTTTTAGAAAGACATTGCATTGCCATAAAAATCTCCAAATGGTGAGTTTACCGCTGCCAAGGTAAAAGATAATTATCCTCACTGTTACAATATTTCATCTGATTTCCAATCTGAATGCATCTAACTTCAACCTCCTGCCATTGGAGCTTTACCCCATACTAAAGTTTGAATCTTTAAAATATAGAACTCAGGTTTTGGCCCTTTGACATTTTTCTTGATCATTTGCCAAGAGCTAGCAATTGTTTTACTTTTGCACTATTATAGCCAAACCTTAACAAGGCATTAACATACAGTAGGGAATTTTTGCACCTGACATCACAATTATGGAAATTCTTGTGAAAAATATTATTTTATATGGAAATTATGAAAACTCTTGTTAATATCGTAGGACATCAAAATCAACTATTTTATGTCCAAACTCCTAAAAAATCCATCTAACATTGCTGCATTCACTTTATTGTATAGTTTCACATTGTTGAAGTTGATGTGAAGGTTAAAGTATGATCAGTTTGGTTTCCAGTGGTGAAATGAAAAATCAGTCACTATCATACTCTGGCAGGAAATTGCATGTAATAATGATTATTAAATATATTGTTCTGAACACTTTCATAACTGTGGCTAAAATACAGTGAATCTTCCAATAACAACTATTCAAAGAATTTTCAGAACTCTTTTATTCTCACTTCTTGCTATTGAATAGTGAGGGGGGATCTCAAAATGTTTGACAATTTAGTTCAATAACTCCCTAACCTGATCCAAAGCTTAACCTGAACCTTTTCATATCTCCCTTTTCTCTTTCCATATGTTCCATTATTCTCTCTCTCCCCCCACCCCCATAACCAGGTTTTTCTCCATGTCCCTCACAATTCCCAAATCCCCTTCTTCTATTCTAAGCTACACAATGTACAATAATAATCATACTCAGTGGGACTATTCATGTGCTTAAAGTTGAGCCTGCGTGTAAGTCTTTGCAGGATCGGGGTCTGAAACGCTGACTACCTAGCTCTCTCCCACGAGTATTCCCATTAAAATCAATGGGGCTACTTATGAAACTCATTGCACGACAGCTGGGTAGGCTCCGCACAGACACAGGGGCCTGCTCTCACGGATGTAGTTGTCCGAGTGGAGTTCAATAAAAAGCCAAGGTTAGGCAGTAAGTGTTTGCAGAACTGGACCATTAAAATGAGTAGCAAAGCTTTGTATTAAAAGTAAAGTATGATTGTAGAAACTACTTTTCCAAGTGAAATCTGCCATTTCCACGGTAAACATCCGATGAAGTGAGCTGTGGCTCACGAAAGCTCATGCGCAAATAAATTGGTTAGTCTCTAAGGTGCCACAAGTCCTCCTGTTCTTTTTGCCATTTTAATGTTATCTTTTCAAAAGAAGAGAACTAGTTTACAGTATATTTAATTTCATTCCATGTCACCACATTTTATTATTCCCAAATTAGTTTTTTTTTTTTTTAAATTATAAAGAAAATAAGAGCACATTAAACTATTCAGCTTTTTAAAAAATTCTGTAAACTGAATATATGACTGAATCAAAACCTTGTGGTCTGCTCCATTTCCCTCGGAAGTCAGTGGAAGTCTTTCCATTGATTTCAGTGGGCATTGGATTAGGTCTTTTGTATTAAAAAAATGTAAAACCAAACAAACCAATCCAAAAACTGCCTCATCACACACATAATTTAAAAAAAAAAATCTTTTAGTAATTCCCTTCTTTGGAAATTTCAGTGAATATAATCTTCCTTTGGATGTCTTTTTGGGACTGATCCTGTAAATGTTTGCAAGCAAAATGCACTATGAATAGACTCATTGGCTTCTCAGAATAGGAAGCACTATTCCTGATACTAAATGTTTGCAGATTCAGGCACTAAAAGTGCGTATGCTTTGGATCAAGGATTAATCACCTTTATCTATATCACTGCTTGAGAAATGATATGTTATAACTAGGGCCCTACTAAATTCATGGCTGTCACAGACCAGGAAATCTGATCTCCCACAGGAAATCCGGCTAGTGTGTGGAAGGGGAGCTCCTACCGTGCTGGGGAGGGATGGGACTTCCTCTTCCCCTGCAGGGGCTGCTGCTGGAGCCAGATCAGACCCACTTTTGAAGGCAGCACACCCATGGAGCTTTCTGCAGCCAGGGGAGGTTCCTGGAGGTGGGTCTGACCCAGCCTCGGGAGTGGAAGTCCCGTCCCTCTCCAGCCCCACCGGAACTAGTAACTGGAGCCTGGAGCACAGTAGAAGCCCTCAGCTGTGGTGTCCCCAGCCCTGCCCATCCCTAGGCCCAGTGCTTGGGGTTTAAAGAGGCCTTGGGTTGGATGTGCGGGAGAGGGGGGAACCATACCCTGACCATTGGGCCCTGGGTGGTTGTCCACCCATAAGGCCAGGCCCGTTCCCCTCCCCCAAGTGACAACACCCTCAGACTCTGTCACCCTCACTTGTGCGCTGCTGCTGGCGGCAGCGCTGGCTTCAGAGCTGGGTGCCAGGCCAACAGCTGCTGCTCTCCAGCCACTCAGCTTTGAAAGCAGCACCCCCGCCAGCAGCAGCGCAGAAGTAAGGGTGGCAATCCCATGACCCCCTTTTGGGTCAGAACCCCCATGGTTACAACACTGAAATTTCAGATGTAAACATCAGAAACCGTGAAATTAACTATTATAAAAATCTTATGACTGTGAAACTGACCAAAACAGATTATGAATTTGTTAGGTCCCTAGTTATAATAATATGTACAGCTACCCCACACAGTTTAGTTAATGGGCCTCAGCAGTGATCTACTGGTTCCACTGGAAGAGGTAAAAGTGTAGTTTAATCCATATGCCCATTCATTTCTTAGCCTCTCTGCCAAGACCACACCAAGTTTAGTGACCAACACAACATAGTCAACATACCTTTAGTCACCATCAGCCTGAACTACATTCAAACTGGCTAGCTACAACTGGAAGGCTCCAGAATACTAATCCACTGTGTCAACCAGTCCCTGAATCAATTCTTGATTACAAACAAATTAAATCATTCACTCCTGAGGAACCATATGCCTGTATGACAAACTCCAGTCTGAATAAATGTCTCTAGCCAAATTTATAAACTACTGAAATGCAGGAAGTACAGTTATATCTTAGGGTATAATGCTGCTGCTGGCTGCTGTTGTAATAAATTGCATAGTCTCATTCCAGCCTTTTGGATTAAGTAATAAAAGAAATTGATTAAGAGTGCAATTCAATCATTTTTCCTTTATTGAATAAAATTCCTTTTTTTTGGTTCACTAACGTTGACAGTCATGAAAATGAATGGTTTGGCTTCACCCAAAATGATGGATAATCTTCCTAGAAGAGTGTGACAATGATGGACAGACATCTGTGTGAAGAGGTAATAAAAAGGCTGACACTTTGATAGACACCATGATGAATAAGTCCTCAAGGGGTTGCAAGTTAATAGGTTAATACAAGTGTTCTCACACTCTCAGACCTCTTTCACCCTCTCCACCAATGCAGTTCTAGGTTCGTTTGAGAATAGAATATATATATATATATATATGTGTGTGTGTGTGTGTTCTCGATTTATGTTTCCTGTTGCATATTTCTTAGCATTGTTCCAAAATACTGGATCATAATATTTGCTTTACTTAAGTGGTGTAAAATGAATGCTCCTCTACTCTATGAAGTTCCAGGTATCTTCCCTGAACTTGCCTTTCCCTCCTATCCAACCATTTTCACAGATGCCACTTGTACCTGATATCATTCCATACGGACATTTAAACATAACAGTTGTAATCATCTGTGATTTTGTCATGTGTGTGTATGGAAGTTAATTGTGGACCAAATTCTAATTGAATTTATACCAGTGTCTTTGCAAAATAACCTAATTTACTTCAAAATATTTACCCTGGTGTAAGTATATTAAGTATATTAGAATTCAGCCCTCTTTTCCCCCATATTACATCTTCATCTATCCCTGTTTTAAAGTCTAAGGCCTGGTCTACACTGAGAAGTTTTGTTTGCATAGCTATGTCGGTTAGGGCTGTGATTTTATTCTGCATAGCTATCCAAGCAAAAAAACGTCCTTTTGCTGGCATAGCTTATTTCACTTAGGTAACCTATAGAAGCTATACCAACAAAAGGACTTTTTTGCCAGTATAAACTGTGTCTAAACTCAGAGGGTTTGATGGTATAACTATATTGGCAAATCTTTTAAATGTAGACAAAGCTTCATATGGTTCAAATTTGGGAAGTGTTAATTAATCCCAATAATGTGATTTGATCGGCCTCTGAGGAGGACAGGATAGCTGAGAAACAAAATGGGTTGAGGTTTCGTGAAAACAAACAGTAAACTATCTGGAGTTCAGACCAAGGTAAATTTACCCAGAGAGCAACATTTGTAAATTGGAGGGAAAGATTACAGTGTGTGAATGACAATTTATAGCAACACCTCATTTTGTTGCCAGGGTGTTTAAAATACCAGAGGAGAAACAAAATGGCTATCAGAAAAGGAACAACATAGGAAGATGCAGAAGACACCCTGCAGATATTGTCTTCCGGGGTAAGGCATGGAAGACACGGGCCTAAAACATTAAACTCGTGGATAGGGCACTAGAGTGGGACTCAGAAGACGTGAGAGTTATTCCAGACTGTACCACCGACCTGCTATGTTACCCTGGGAATTCACAGCACTTCTTTCTGCCTCTGTTTTCCCTCCTACCATTCTGTTTCTTGTCTGCTTAGACTGTAAACTCTTCAGGGAAAGGACGGTCTCTCAGTAGGTGTTTGTACAGTGCCTAGCTCAACAGGACCCCAGTTGGGCACTATTTTGCTAGTCATAATAGCCACATCTTTATTACAATAATCTTAATACTATTGAAATGCAGGTTTATGGATTCCTTTAAATTTTCTCAGAGTAATCCTTCTGCTTATAAATTTATAGGATACAATATAGTGGTGCAAACAAGTTGATTCAGTGTGAATTTGTCATCATTCCATCTAAAAAATCTTTGTTTCTTATTAATCCTGTCAGGATTCTGAAAACGTTGCGGTCTTGAGCTGGCAATCAAGTTGACATAACATCTATCATTTAATATTCTCTTACGTTGTTGGAATTTCTTGAATTGAACTAGTTTTATATTATCCATTTTCCTCAAGCAACAACTGCAACTGCTGAAAGAGTCATTTTTTTGATGGGAAGAGAGTTTCAATGGGTTTTGATTTAATGGTGATTGAACTGTGTTATAAAAGAAGAAAATAAACGGAGGATTTATGCTGTCAGTAAAGTATGTTCTGCCACTAAGAGAAAACAAACTCTCAAACTTCAGATCAAAAGAATATTAAATTACACTTGAATGGAGTATTATTGCTAAGGGTAGAGTTATAAGTAATAACAATAAGAGAATATAGATTTGTATTACCCAGAAAAATACAACAAGTAGGACATTGGACTTGGACTCTGGACACCTGAGTTCAATTCCCAGATTTAGCACTGACCTGCTGTGTGATGTTAGTTAAACCACTTCCCGTCTCTGTACTTCTGTATCTCCTCCCACCCTCTTCTTTTTTTCCTGCTCTGTCCATTTGGACTGTATGCTCTTCAGGACAGGGATTGTCAGTTACTCTGTGTGTACAATGCCTCACATAATGGGGCCCTGATCACAACCTTCTATAATACAAATTATAAATTGTATCAGTATTATAGTGATAGCTATATAGCCTAGCCCCAGGAAATAATCAAATCCAGATAGTGTAGAAGTGTATGAGAATGCTACCAAACTTTTTTGAATCTCAGAAATGACACATTACAGTTTTGGGCAAAGGTGTAGGTCAGTTATTTCTTTTTACACTTTGATTAGTTTGCCCTTTTAAGTAAATTCTTAAGCATGATGTCAATCCTGCAGTCCTTTTGAATACAAGAATCCCATTGGACTTCAGTTTACTATGGTGATGAGAATCCAAGAAAAAAAAAAAGTCTACCTACAAAAAAAATGGATTTTGTCTGAGTTAGGACTCCAGTATTTGGCCAGCAATGTTTCTTTTAGTGTGACAGGTTATGGGTACCAGGTATAGAAATGGTTTTGGGGCACCACATAAAACATTCAGGTGTTTTATTTCCTGTACATCTCTTGGTTAAGAATTACCTTTCTACCAAATTGTCACGGCACCTTTGCTTAAGTAAGATATCACAAGTACTATCAATATGCTATTAAAACATAATATGCTTCATGTTTAGTCAATAAGTATATTAACTTTTTGAGAAGTGAACTCTGTTAGATTGAGGGCAGCAGAAACATTTGTAGCATATTCCAGTAAAATGCAACGCCACTTTAGTTTGACATTGAAAGTCCAGGTAACTGTGTGAGTCACAACAAAAGATTTTAATAATTTCAACTCCATTTTCAACATAAATATTACTTATCTTGCCAGCCATCAATTTTCTGTATGCGTGTCCTTATGACTAACATGCCAGAGATAATGAAGGAATATTATTGCACCTGCCTTAAATTTTTCTCCTGTAGGTTGGTTATATTTCTAAAATAATATACAAGGTGCCTTTTATTTATTTATTTTTCATTTTGACAAGCAGCACACAACTAACATACTGATGATCAAGAAGCACAACACAATAACGAGTATGGAATGTGGTGGGCAGTTCTGCTCTTCAGGAATAATGACATTTTCTCCCATGTGGGTAAATCTCATCTGTGCAGTAGACAGAATTTTCTTGGGGGCCAGTTCGAAACCTTAGAATAAACTCCCACAGCAAATGAGGACCATCTCAAATGTTACCTGGTGCTCTAAGAACAAGGTGGACTTTTTCAACATGCCTTCGCTAATATAAACAAAAGAGCAGTGCATATATAAAAAACAAAACCCTACCAAAACAAAACACTACACTGAACATGCAGTTATCCCCCGGGGAGAGGATATAAGAGGGAACAAACGATAGGTGACCAATGGTAGCTGTGTTACTTAATGTACCTCCATAAGGCACTCAGCTACTGTGGTGATGGGGGAGGTATAAAAATCTATACAGAATAGAATAGTTTAAAGTCTATCATTTTACCCTATTTGTGTCTCATTTCTTGTCACAGAATATTACATATTTATTTCAAACTGTAAACTTTATTCTGGAATGACTTATTATTTAAAACAAAGTGCCACTGGAAGGTACGATACTTTATAGATATAGAGGAAGACAGGTCCTAATCTAAGGACTTTACAACCTACATCAAATAGAAATACCAAGAATACAATAGGGTGATATGTACTAGTATAAAGAAGATCCAAACTTCAGATGCCTGCCTGCCTAGCCACTTAGCAATGAACTGGGTACTTTATATGTGCACCCCTGCTGTGTCTTGGATATCAGTGAGAGAACACGGATATCAAGAACAGCTTGATGTCAATGGAGCTACACCAGTTGACTCCAGCTGAGGCCCTGGGCCATAACAATAGATTGTTATTCTTCCTTAAGCAAAACTCTTCACCTTTTCGTTTCAGTCTCCCCAGCTGCAAAATGAGGATAACGATACCCATTCATTTTTTTTAAGTGCTTCAAGATCTAGAAACGAGAGCTAGGTATTATTTGTTATTGGACCTTCAGCCAGTTTCCAGTTGATTCTTACCCTAGCCACTTTTTTAAAGTCAGTTTTAGTGACATTTTCAAATGCTTTAGTAAAATCCAAATATGTTGCACATATTACATTCGTTACATGTGTGATTATTTTCTCTGAACATGTTCATTTGTCCTGAAAGCCTTCACATAAATTAATTATCTTAGCTGGCAAAAATAGTCCATTTATACAGCCAATATACTGCATTTATTCACTAATCTCTACCCACCCAGAGCCTGCACTTCAGTAACCAGTCACTAAAAGCCAAATCCTGGGAAACACTACACAACAGAACAAACAGGCCATGTGCTTAGGGGGGAAAAACAATGTGCTCGAAAGGTACAGGAGTCAACGGAAACATTCTTCACTTCCAGCCTGCACTAACTGGTAAGCAGTGGAACTATAGTTGCTTGTGTGGTATATAGAAAATTAAGGGAGTTGTGGCTGCAGCCTGCTGGTTTCCCCCATGGGCCCATACAGTGCACTCACGTGCCATATCTCAACCACACTTCCAGCATGTTCATTCCAGTCCTTCCTCCATGAGTAATGGGATGGAGATGGGAAAGTTGTGTCTCTGTGAGTGATCTCCACTATCTATGACCACCAACCTATGCAGCAGAAATGTACTATTGTACTTTGGGCTGCACATGAACACACAGGGTTGCACACAATTTGCCCAAAACTTGCATAGAACATAGATGCATAGATTGTGCGTTCTTTACAGTAAGGACCATCTTTTTGTTCTTTGTTTGCCTACCACGATGGGGTCCTGCCTATGAATGGGCTGCGAGGCATGCCCACAATACAAATAATAATTAATAATAATAATACTAAGAGGTTTAAAAGAAAAAACTGTCTGGGTACTGCATTTTTACAGCATTTCAATGGTGGTTTATGATTAATGACATATATGCAGCACAGTGAAAACATTTAATAGTAGAAAACCAGGAGGGTTAAAAAATTGAAAGCTATTCCCTAACCCCAACACTATTCTTAAACAGCAATGAAGGAGTCTATTTTATTCTTTAAATATGCCCACAAGGCCAATCATTATGATGATGATTTTATTGCTCTTTCCAACAGAAAGAGGTATTTCTCATTACTCTGTGTTCTAAACCAAAAAACAAAGAGTGACGTGAATGCTAAATATACATGTATGCTAACTGCTAGACAAATACCTCAAACATACCAGAGGATTTTAAGTATGAAAATTAATTCATAAATCTTTATATATTTAAAACAGTCCTGACACAGCTTATCACAAATGAGTTGCCTTATGGAACTATCAATGGATAAAAAAAAATCTGATCTAATATTCAGGACACAGGAGATAAATGTAAATGGCCAGGCAACTTCATCTTTTCTATCGTTAGAGAAATGTTGTTTTTTCATAACTTTTCCTTGTAAATTTTTTTTCTCATTTCATAACTGCTCTAACAAAAGAACTGTGCCATCAATTTTACTATACTGAATTATTCATGTAAAAGTATACACTCCAAATTCAGTCCACAAAAGGAGAAAAATACAGAAGAGGAAGCCTTCATTATTTGTATAAAAACAAGAAAGCTTTCATATTCACACGCTGACTTGATAAATGTATGACCCAAAACTGTCCCTTAACTCTACAGTTCATAGAGTCCAAACATGTCCTACTGCCAACAGCGCATCCATCCATCCATTTATTCAAAGGGAGCCTCGGTATTCCATTAATCATACTACCCATCTTTCTCTTTTGATTTTTCTCTTAGCCCCAATCTACTACTGATTAAATAAATAGCAAACTCTTCAGGGCAGGGACCATCTATTCATTCTGTGCTTCTACAGTGCCAACCACAGAGTGCTGGTCTGGAACTGGAGCTCTTAGGTGCTCCACAATACAAACTATCACCCTTCAGTTCTGAGCTGCCAGCTCTAAAGACAGGTACTGGTTTATTAGTATGGGAGTGAATGTTCAAACATAATAATGTAAAGTTACTACGCTAATACTTTTGCTGAGTCTCTGAGCATGCTCAGTGTAAACTAAATGTTTCCAGGAGTCTAAGCAGACTCTAAAATAGTGGGGTAATTTGTGAGGTTAATGTGAGTTGTGCTTCCATTCTAGTCATCTCGTATGTCAAAGCTTATTAAAAATTTTGGGCCAGATCCTCAGCTCAGGTAAACTGGAATAGATTCAATAAAGTCAATGAAGCTAGGCAGATTTATTATCTGAGGGATCTGTACTGAAATCAGCCTCCTTACCAAGAATTAATATTGTTTTTACACTATAGTGGAAATAGCTAAGCTATCATTTTGGCAATGCTAAGCCTTCCCAAATACAAATAACCTAAAATGGTCACTGTTAAAGTACTCACATCTCCCATTTGAAAGTAGTTAGCACACTTCAATTCTCTATACTTACTTTCTAATTGAGTATTATACTAAAGACAAATGACATTTACAGTTTGAAAGCAAACTGTTTCCTAGCAACCAGGAGTATCCGAGAGGTTTCCTTTTGCCCTATGTGCCATCATGAGGGTATTTTATCGACAGAGTCATATTTCCTGTTGGTTCATGGGGCTGAACTCTTCAGGCTCAGCAGCAGAGCATTTTCAGCAAAGTATGCCCAACTTTGGAATGCACTCCTGCTGGTGATGTGCCAGAATCAGAGTTTGGAGAGCCAGGATATGACCGATTATTTCTGTCAGATGTTTAACTTATGTTGGATTCATTTTAGCAGTAGGTTATGAGGGTGGAGGGTTAGTACAAAGGCCTTCATAATAAATGAATTTTATGTTGGCTAATATCTTTGATTTCATGCCCAGAAGCTGCAGAAGTGGGTGCCATTGCAAAAAATCACTCCATTAGTCCAAAACCCAGTAAGGCCTAGTTATTGAAATATGATTAACCACAGGCAACCTACAAGATCAAACCACCATCTCTTTTAAATTATATCCATAACCAGGGCAGAACTATTCCACTCAATGCCCTTGGTACCATTCAGGTAACACAAAAGAAGCAGGGACTAGCTCCATCTTCTTAGCTGTAGAGTCCCCCTGCTGTGGTAGTGTAGCCAGCTCTTACACCACTTGGCCTGCTGTGCTCAGGTACAGGGAGCTCATCGGGGTGTGGTAAGTTGGAGAGAAGTAGGCACATGTTGCATTCTAGCTATGTGCAACTGCTGGACAGTCCCTTGAATGCACCCTTTTCTTATGTCAGCAATGGTTGCACATTTCACTGACCATGCTCCCTGCTGCAGGAAGTAGATGGCATACAGAGTTCTTTCAGGGACTGGCTACTATGCAAAGGATTTGGTCCCAGGTCTGTAGATATCACGGTAATTGAATCATTACATATATAGAAGAGACCAGCCAAGTGTGGTAGCTTTAAGTTGCCTTCTCTTGATAAAATAGATTTTTCAGGTATACAGTTACTACATGTGAAATGGTTCTCAGCTCCTACTGGTTGAACTTCTGCAAGCTGGTCCTTCTAATGCTTTAGAAAATGTTAAGGGCTTTTAGAGGCCAATGCAATGTGGAAAATGGCCATAACGGATTTGCTGATATGGTTTCACTTTATTTTTTTCCTTCCTAATGCCAGAGTAGAGAGAGAATGTCTATGTACAAATTAGAAGAGAGAGTGTGAAAATTTTATTCACAACCATTAGCATGTGAGTAGGATTTCAGCTCAGATTGATTTAGGAATGTGAAATTTAATATGCCCACGAGGGAAAACTGTCATTTGTTTCCCCAGAAAAGACTGATTGCAAAACCCTCAGGTTGCCATGCAAACAAATACAATAAATCAGTATTTCAGTATTTTAATACTGTAACGGCATAAAATTCAAATGACATATAGAGTTGCCATTTCTTCAAGGAAGCACTAGCTTTCTCCAAAAGAACCATATGAACAACAAGAGGCAGTTGCCTAAGGGCTGGCATGGTGATTATGTTTTTTATTGAATACTTTAAGAAATGAAGGAATTAAACCTACACCCAGTAACCTGGCATTGCCTAGGCTGCTGCTGCATTTCAGCTACACTTTTTTTCGGCACTCATCTTTCTGAAAACAATGATATTACCTTAAAATGAAAACATATATTTCAGACAGTAACTCAGGTGTTGCCAGGCATTCCATTCCCCACCTTTAACTGCTTCCAGCTGTTCTGATATTTAGTAGGAATCTAAGCTGCACCCACAAAATCTCCGAGACATATGACTGGGAGGGCAGGGCATGCACTTACACAAGCAAAATAGGTGACTGATGACAGCAAATTGCAGTGGTGAAGACATCCATTTTGAATTTTGGTTGGGGTTTGGATACAGTACCATCCTTGAACTCACCTCATCCATCCAATGTTGGGGAGATCGCAGACTGATCCAATTCTGCTTTCAGTTAAACCTATTCCATCACAGGATCTGGACTAGGCCACTGGGCATCACATTATTTGCTCAGTGATCCACCTGCCTATATGTAGGTGTTTGAAAAATGAACTTGGAACTGGGTCAAAATTTTGTGAATGGTTCCATCTTTATATTAGGAAGATGAACTGAAATTCCCCCCAGCTGCTTCAGAAATGTGAGTTGTTTGAAATCCAGATTTGGATTTTGCAAATGGAACCCATACCCTGCTCCAACTATGCAAATCATTTAGTAATGTGTGGGCTGCTCAAAAAGGTTACCCTGTTTGCTGCTTTTGTCTGCCCTCTATTCTAGTATATTATCACTGTAGTGCTCTCTTTGCTTCCCTTATTACATATGCTAACACACAATGGGTGAAATCCTGGCCTCACTTGAGTCATTGGCAGAATTCCCACTGATGTCAGTGGGGCTAGGATTCCACCCAAGATTTGAATGTATAAACAGGGGAGTTGGGAGAAGGAGGGAGGTGATTTTACCTTTGTATACGGTATTAAGGAGACTGAATCCTACTGAACCTACAGTTCTGGTGTCCAAATTTCAAGAAGAAGGTTGAAAAATTGGACACTGAAGAACCACAAAAATGATCTGAGGGCTGGAGAAAATGCCAGGCAGTGAGAGACTTAGACAGCTTGATCTGTTTAGCTATTTAGTAAGATTGAAGGGTGACTTGATTACAGTATCTTAGCACCTTCGTGGAAAGAAAATACAAGGTAGTCGGGGCAACCTGAATTTACTAAGAAGGGGCCCAAGTCAAGTGTTCCTATGTGCTACTCGGCTCTGCAGCAGACGTGCCTGCCATCTGGTTCCATGGTCACTTCAACCCCCAAGCAGGAGTGGAAACATAGATCAGGCCCCCACGATTTTCCATTATGGGCCCTCTAGCCCCCACCAGTTCTACTGCCCCTGAAAGTGACAGGCATTGGTGCATCCAAGCCAGCATAGTGCAGGCAGCAAGGGTATGGGGGCAGGGTGCCTCCCCTAGAGCCAGAGCCTAGCTACAGCCATTGTAGGGCCTCCCACAGATGCCCAGCTCCAGGAATCACGGCCCCATGGCTTACCCTCCTTTGGAGGTATCCAAAGTGGGGCTCTGGCTTGCTCCCTCTACCCTGTGCAGGTCAAGAGCTTCTGGGGAGGGGAAGTCCTGGTGCCAAGATTCCTGGAGCTGGACAGTTGGGCCCTGGCTGCCTGCATGGGCTGGGGGTTGGCAGGCCCCACAGTAACTGAAGCCGGACTCGAGGCCCCGGCAAGACCCCTTGACCTATACCCAGGCAGCCAGGCCTGCTCCCTGCACATAGCCAGGCTAAGACATGCTGAGGGGCTGTCACTTCCAGTGGCTGCCTGCTGCACCTCCAGCAGCTGCCCCTACCCCCTTATCCCCACAAGAACCAACAGCTGAATTCACATTCAAATTAGAAATAAGGCACACATTTTTACCAGCGAGTGATTAAACCTTGGAACAAACAGCCACAAGAAGTGGTGGATTCCCTGTTTCTTGATTTCTTTAAATCAAAGCTGGATGCCTTTCTGGAAGATATGCTTTAGCCAAACAGGTTATTGGGCTCAATAGAAGGGTAACTGAGTGAAATTTAAGGGCCTTGCCGACAGTAGGCCAGAGTACATGATTTAATGATCCCTTCTGGCATTAAACTCTATGTCTCAATTATTTCTTTTACACTATTTGGCATACAGCATTGGCATATATATCAAGCTGGCTTTCTTTCGGGGTTGGAAGAAAGTTTTCATTCCTTGCCAGGTAGCATCACTAAAGAATGCAAAGCAACTCTCTCTCTACTGCTTACTGAATTGTCACATAACTATATTTGCACAAATCTATCCAAATATATGATTTACGTCTGATGATTAGTACAAGGAACACAGTCAAGGATGACAGAGCAGCATCCAATTGTGTTTATCTCTACTACACTTATCACTGGAACCTGAGCGTCAATAGCTGTATAAATTCCATCCTAAAATGAAAATTCTCTCCCCTGAGCAAAGACCAAGTAAACAGACTATATAAAGGAGATTTTTGATGGAAAATGGATGATGGGGGACTGGGGAGAGAGGCCACTGGAGCAGCACCAGAATGATTGCCTGCATACCCCTTGTCATCTCAGAGCTACAGTCTCCCTAAAGTTGCTGTGTTCATGCTGCCCGTCAAAGGGACAGAGTTCATCAGGATGATCCACCTGACAATCGCAGCTTCAGTGGCCCCGGCCCCAGAGCTCATCTGTACGCTGGCTTTCAAGACCCTGAGTAGATGTATGGTTGAGAGCCTCCATACTCCTCATGTTAGACCACTTGTCATGCAGCCAAACTACACCAGATCTGCTTCATCCAGAGCATTCCACGGGCATTAGTGGTGAGGTATTAACTGCTTAGTACACTGAGTCTAAAAGACATGGCAAGAGAACTTGAATGAGAAGTTTATGTGACACTAGAAGCGTCAATGCACAGTTGCCAAACGGAATTGACATAACAACGTGTATTAGAGCTTCTATTATATCAGCCTTGTGCTAATCCCCATTCTTCCTTGGTATCGCTTACAGTATTTATCTTGTTTAGTTCTTACTACCAGTATTGTTTTTGGCTCCAGTTTTTGTCTCATTTGCTCTTTCCCACATGTTTTTGCTTCACACTCTCTCTCTCATTTCATATTTATCTTATTTCCATTTCTTATTGCTGGCAATTCTCCCCCCCCCCCCCCAAAAGACATCTTTGTTCAGTATTTTATCTTATTCCCTGTTATGAAATTTCTCAAGTTTTAGCATGTATCAGCCCCTCGGGGAAATAATAAGCAGTGCAGTAAATCCTGTAATAACTTACTGAGACTGCAGTTTGATCTGTACAGTAAGTTATCATGGCATTTTTGTGCCAACTATGCTGTCACTACAGCCTTTTTCTTATTAAACCGAACATGTAAACCAGTACCAAACAGGTCATTCCTGATTCAGCTGTCATGACTGGCTAGGAAAGCATTGCTCTTAGCTTTCCAGACTCGAGCATATGCAGAATGCAGCTGCCTGGCTTCTCCCATGCACCAGCCTCATCTTCAAATACCTCCCCATGGCCCTTGTTCGTTTCAGGATCCTATTTAAAAATGTCCTTCCAGATTCCATCTCTCTCAGCAGGAGCAGGTAGAAGCTGCCCCATTGGGTGAGAGGCAGCACTACCATTATACTTGCTATAGAGATTCTTAGAGCAGGGAGAAATTTTAAATGAATCAGCACATGTGGCCAGCCTGATCTCACTCCTCCCAAGCCAACTCCCCCGCCTCCTTTTGTGGGCATACTAACTAAGCTTGGAGACCTCAGGTGCAGTGTGAAGGTCAGGGATGGTCTACATCACTATGCCAAAGAGAGACTGGTTGCTCATGGAGGAGGGAGGAGTGTAATTGTTTTTAAAAAATTCTCTATGGCTTTGTTCTAATCCAACCTCTTGGATCTTGTCTTCCATTATAGACATACCTTAAGCCTTCTCTGCCAGACCTACAGCCCTGTCCCACAATATAGGCATTGTTAGTTCAAGAGACTTCTCAATTACAACACCTGTTATCTGGAACAACCTTCTTGTCAGTTTTCTTGCTCTTTTCACAACTTATCTGAAAACGTCACTCCAAACATTGCTTATGCCAACATGGCTAGCAATAGATGAAGGCCAAAATTTTCAGAAGTGGCCGGTAATTTTGGATTCCTCAAATTTTAGGGGCCCTACCTGAGGTAAGTACTCTGATTTTGGAGATACGGGTGCTGGGCCTCTGCCATTTCCACTGATACCAACTGGAGGTATTGGGTGCTCAGCATTTTGAATATCCAGTCCAAGGTGTCTGAAGTCTGGCACCCAAAATTTAGGGCACCCAAATTCACAGGCCACTTTCAAAACAAAACAAAACAAAAAAACCCACCTTGCCTTAACATTTAATGTTGGAAATGGCAACAGTAACAAATATTATACTCCAGCAGCACTTCTGGGATCAAAAGGCAGTAGACATCAGGGATGAAATCCTGGCCTCATGGAAGATAATAGGAGGTTTGATTTCAGTGGGACCAGAATTTCACCTCAGAAGTGCTGGCAGCATCTAATACTGCTAGTTCTACTCACAATTCCTCATTGCGAAGTCTCCATCAAATCGTCCCCATTCAAAAAAAATGTGACAAACTTGCCTACACCTGTTCATGTTATGCAAAGTGCTGAAATACGTTCATTTTGGAAAGTTGCAGACTAAGAGCACTAATTATGGTATCAAGTTTGTAAGTACAACATAAACATCACAGAGTTATAATAATCTTTCTTAAACGAAAGATGCGCTATGAGAAGCAGAATTAAATAAGTTCATCCCAGTGACGTGACTTGCTCTTGTCTCAACAACTTACCTTAAAATATTTCTGACTATTAGTTCAAGCCAGTAACTAACACAATGAGTGAAGTGATGTTAAGTGTAATTTCTGATGCAGTCTAACTTTACAGTGACTGCACTGCTCAAATTAATTAATACCAAATCATTATCTTTAGATGACAGGCAGATGTTGAGGTTATGATATTTGTGAACCCTGAGCACTTTTTCTTTGCAGATCAAGAGCTGTTGCTTTCTAAATTGAGGAGCTAAGGTCTAGGCCTTCTGGCAGTGAATTGGTTTTGTAATTATCTTAGTAATAAGTCCCAATTATTATTCAGCAAAGGTTTTCTTTCCTCTGCTAATGGGTCATGGCACCCCCCCAAGGGATCCATATATTGTCCACTTCTAATTTTTCTCTTGTAAATGACTTTCCATCTATATGTCATTCAAGTTCAGCTACTTCAGTTCTGAAGATGCTGATACATTAATATCAAAGTGGCAGATTCTGGCAAGGCTGTAGAATGGTTTTAGGGTTTTTTTGTTTTGTTTTTAAAGATGGGTTTGTGTTTCCTAAAATAATCAAGTATCTTTGATAATAAAATTAAGTTGGTAAAATGTTATGTACTTTTTCTATAAATACTCTTGTTAGAGGGCTTATTCCTTCACCCACTTACTTCCCTGGTCCTTCTCGCATGAACAGAGAGCAACAATACCCGAAGTCCAAAGGTGCAAACAATTCAATGTTTCTTGGGGTGAACTTCCAGCAAACATGATTCCAGTTTCCTTCCTTAGTATCCTCCTTCCCGGCTCTGACACCACAGAGCCTTACACCTGTGTCCCTGTTCCCATTCCTACCCTTAGCAAAACATGATTTCAATTTCCTTACCCCATTCCCTGTTCCCATTTCCCCCTTTAGCAAAACATGATTCCAATCCCCCCCCCACCCCACTTCCTGATTGACTGCAGACTATATAGTAAAACTTGAGTTCTGCTTAGCTATACCTTAACCAATCATTTTCCTGAAATTTAACTAACCAATCCTAACATGATTATGTAACCAATTATATCCCACCACCTTAATTAGTTTACACCCAGCAAAATTAATTATACAGCAGACAGGAACAATCACAGAACCAGACAGAGATTATACAGACAAACAATAGCAAAGTGGGAACTATAATGACAAAACAATACAGAAGTGAGGATTTCACATCCCAACTATTGATAAGTGAGTTCTTGCCAGACAGGATGCTGTCAAACTAAGTTTTCTTTTACATTTTCTAGGCACTTCCCTTTCTCTGGAGGTGATAGGCATTATCAGGACAGGATTGTATTCCTAACAGCCCAATAGCACCTTATTTCAATGTGACTAGTTTGGAATGTGAGGATGTGACCTTTCGCTTCCCAGCTTATGGCTGCCTCTGCTGCTTAGCCAAAGGCCTTAGCCTAAGAACAGGGCCTCAGACTGTCACAGTAAGAGAAGGCCCTTACACCGGCAGAGAGTGATTTTGATTCTTTCTTTTATACCTCTATAACTAGCCAAGTGATAAGAATACACCTAAATTCTTAAAGTACAGGCCTTTGCAGACAGGCCTGAATATCTATATCCTAACAACTCTAGATCTGAGTACACTGGAAAATTCAGAATAGTTTAGGTGGACTGGATCATTTGGGTTCTGCCTTCTCATTTTTACCATGTACATGTAATCTAATTCATGGAAATTATTATATTTAGAATACTTATCAGACATATTCCTCCTTGTGACATGGATTGCAAATCCTTAATTGTGAGGGTAATTAACCATTTGAATAGGTTAACAATGAATATGGTAAAATTCTACATCAGTCAGAGCCTTTAAATCAGTTTCTTCCAGTCTTTGTAATTTTAAATAAAATAATTGAGGGTGGACAGTCCACCTTCTGTGTTTTTACTGTTTGTGTGCCTTTTGTTGGGTCCTCGAGTATACATGCTGAGGTCATCAATGGGGTTTAAATCCAGAATCTTCAATGTTAAAAGCATGAGTCTCTACTGTTTCAGTTAAAGGAGTAGCTCATTAGCCATTATCTGTAGTAAACAATTAGCTTATGTGGGCCAGCCTCTAGAGCAGGACAAAGACCCAGACTGTGTACATTTTAGTGGACAGGTATTACTTTGGGTTTCCTTGTAAGGAGTACTGAAGCCTGCCGTCATGGTGTAAAGAGTGATTTCCCAGGCAGAGAATCCTTCCTGTCTCTCCTGGGACAGCCCCAACTGGTGTCTAGCCAATCCATGTCACCTGCATAAAGCCAAGGGAATTCTATAAAGAAGATGGCACCTTGCCCAAAAGCAAGTGGGTAGAAACTCCAAGAGGCAGTATACAGCATGCTTTTCCCTGCCTCCCTTGCATACCCAGTACTAACACTGAAATATGAGTGTTTGCTAGTATACAGGAAACACAGGAATTGGCCTGAGGCCATTCACATAACACCATGGAAGTCAATGTGAGTTTTGCTCTCAACCCACACAAACAAAATGGAAGAGTGAAAGTGGTTATTCATTCACTGTTTCCTCTACATTCAATGGGCAGGGAGCAATTGGTGGAAAACCTTGACATAACATTTCGTACACCTGGGTTCCTCCTTTAGAACCAGCGCCAGGATCTGCAGGGAGTTCTTTGCTCCCAAAGTCCCAGAAGTTTAGAGCCAAGCTAAAGTCCTAAAGCATCAGCAACTACAAGGAGGGTGGAGGCTGCCAGATCTTACAAATGAACGTCATCTCCAATTGCTTTGGGACTGCTCTCCCTCAGCATCATCAGACACAGAAGAACTGAACGACCAGGAATGCTGGCTAATCAGCAAGAGAGGTAGGCCCATTCCTATAGCCAAAGACCTGTGTATTGCCCTGTTACTGATTCTGCCCTTGGAAGCTGCTTCTCCTCTCTACCCTCTCCAGTCCATGGGAATAGAAGCAGCTACCAAGATGGGAACTAGTGTATTAGCCATATGACTTTAAACTGGAATTCTGGTCAGGTCGGTTTGAGGCTGACCACATTACTGTCTCTTTACTGACCTCTGAACTGTGACTGCATGGGGAATTAAATTAAACATGTGCAAACCCCAATATTAAAATAAACTGTATGCAAAAACGTGCCGCAAACTATCCTTTACATAGCCCAAATAGGATCTCTCTACTCGTGGTGAGACCTGAGTTTGTATGCTTATCCAAACTATTTGAAGCTATGTAGGATCCAACAAAACTATACAACTGTCTTTCCCCCTACAGTTCCTCTCCACATCTGCCTGGTGGTGTTCTCTGGTAGGATTGTTGGCCTGCTACTTCCATCCTCCTCGCCCCCCAGACACTTTCAGGTCATGGACCTGGCTCCATCCAGTGCTTGAGGGATGATTTCCATTGCCCCCCAACCCTGATCATCCCCCCCCAAATACTGTATGATTACCTGTGGGATAAGTAGTAATACCCCCAAGCGCAGTAATAGAGAATAGCAGAGAACCTCTTCTCCCCTGCTTTATTCCTTTCATGGCATTGTTTACTATGCACACTAAACTAAGACTGGATAAAATTGAAAAGCTAACAAAACCAGTCGTCATCATTTGTTCTCTCTTTTAGTAGTCATGCTGTAATTTGTGCTGTTGCCTATAAAATTACCATGTAAATTATGCTATGAAATCTGCAACAGAAACCGCAATGGTACTTCACAATAAATGCCAAGTCACTGTTAATAATTGATATCCTAACAAACAAACCATTATAATTATTCTTATTAATTGTTAATAACAATTCTTATTTCATATTCACTGCGGAAGGATCAGCTATGATTAACTTTTCTAAAATGAATGGAGAATACAAACCTACATGATTTCCTGGACCTTTTCCATTCAACGCCTGCATCATTGGAATACTCTGCCTGTTCAACATGTTAGGGGACTGGAGAGCCCCCATACAGGCTGCACACTTAGACACTCCTGTGTTCCTGGGGTTAGGCACCTTTGCCCTTCTTGTGTTACTGTTTATCTCCTTAGCATGTGTTTCATATTTTAGGGCACTAGGGGGAGCTGTAGTTGGGCATGTCTGAACATGCTGTGTAGGTACGCGTGAGCATCAGAAGGCACATACCTTACTTAGGATATATAGGGCTGTGCTAAGAGTTTCCCCGTGTGGTGGAGTGGTGACAGACTCTGGACAGAGAGGAAGGTTCGTCTGCCCACAACTGGCACGCCACGGACTATCCAGCAGGGAGTCGGATTGTTTTCTTTATTTGCTGTACTGTAGCCTGGGATAACATGCTTGGATTGTATTGTAGTTTCTAATAAATACTGCAGTTAAAATCCACTTGGTCTCTCTCAAACTTAACGGAATTACTCTTTGGGGAAGAGTTTGTAACAAACAGGAAGAAAGAAGTTATTAGACTACAACAGACCAGTGGTCCCTCTATTCCAGTGTCCTAGCTCTGACAGATGCCTGCACCAGTTGTTTCAGGGAAAGATGCAAGAAGCCCAGTAACAGACAGTTAAGGAAGCAAATGCCTCTTGTGGAAACTGCTTGCTAACTCACTTTAGTTAGTGGTTGCCTTATGACCTGAAGCATGTAGATTTATATGATTTTTTTAAAGTTATCCATCTTAACCTTGGATGCTCTCTATATTCATGTAAGCAGTGTCAGGATGAGCTCCACCCTGACATCTGGTGGTGAGGTGTGGCAAGTTGTGGAAAAGAACTTCAGGGGCCGATCTCATTTGCATAGGCACACCCACCACGCCTAGAATGAGACCATAGCTGCCCAAATGGTCACTTTGGCTGCTGTGGGATCTCCAGTGTCTCTGTTATTGGGGCAGGAAGAATAAATTGTTATTACCCTGATTATGGGAACTGTGCTTGGAACTGTACGTGGCCTTTTGTTATGATGGAGGGATTCACCATCAACTAAGTAGCACTCGCTAGGCAAGGGTCATGGGTTCCAAAACTGTGTGAATGGAGAGAGGCTGGGGACAAGTATTAATACTTGGTGGCATGGGCCCCTTGGTGAGGGCCTTACATGCTAATTGCACTTCCTCCTCTCTCCAGTGTGGAATATCAGAGCTAATTTTGATTTCATTAGAAGTCTAGTTATAGGCTGCTGAGCTCACTTTGGGCTGACAGTGCACCAGCACTGGGGCTCCCCTACTACAAGCTGAATTCACCTAAGAGCTGAAATCACTGAGTGTTGTGTTAAGTAGTGGGGGAGCCTGAACATATATTGTGGAGCAGTTTGCGGGATGGCTGGTGAAGCAGTTCGACGCGGAGCAGTGTGTGGATGGCAGGAGCTGCTTGTGGGCCGTGGAGCTGAGCGAAGGAGTTCGTGGGGCGGCTGGCGGAGCGGAGCGCAGCTGAACGAAGGAGTTCGTGGGGCGGCTGGCGGAGCGCAGCGCAGCGAAGCGAAGGAGTTCGTGGGGCGGCTGGCGGAGCGGAGTGCAGCTGAGCGAAGGAGTTTGTGGGGCGGCTGGCGGAGCGGAGCACCGCTATGGAGCTATGGGGCGGTCAGCTTCAGATCATGTAAGGTGCCTCTTACCCCCGTCCCATTTCCACCCAGGTTGGGAGGTAAAGCTCCGCAGATAAACTTTCGAACTCTGGGGCGGCCCTGACCAGGGACAGAGACTTTTGGGGCATTGGACTTTTGGGACTTTGGGTGATTTGGGGTTGCTGGACTCAAGAACCAAAGGGAAAAGGGCATGCCCCAATTTGCCTGGGGTGGGTTTTTTTTTTGCTCACGGGTTGTGTTATGAATCCTGTTGGTGGTGTTTCCCCAACATAATGCCACATTGTTTCTCTCTGTTATTAAAAGGCTTTTGCTACACTCAGACTATGTGCTTGCGAGAGGGGAAGTATTGCCTCTTGGAGGCGCCCAGCGGGGGTGGTATATATTTGTCCCAGGTCACTGGGTGGGGGCTCGAGCCGGTTTGCATTGTGTTATTGTAATGGAACCCCTAGATATTGAACCCGGCCCTTGTTGCTGCCAACTCTGACGGGCAGAAGGGTTACATTCATATAAAGAGCTAA
The DNA here is from genome assembly GCF_965140235.1 of Caretta caretta. NCBI lineage: Eukaryota > Metazoa > Chordata > Testudines > Cheloniidae > Caretta > Caretta caretta. The sequence continues at coordinate 13,257,628 of NC_134214.1, read as the reverse complement.
TCCATCTACTCTCTTAGCCTCAATGATATTTTGTTTCACTGGTTAATTATTTGTAGTGTAAAAATGTATTTCTTTCTGTCTCTTTTTGGAGCCTGATCTAAAGCCCATTGAAAGAGAATAAAAGAATGCCTATTGACTTCAGGCCCTAAATTGATTGCCTTTCAGTTTTATTGCCTAGTTCTTGTAGTATGAGAGAGGGCCATCTGGCTTACCTTCTCTGTGCCATTCATTAATTTGTAGACCCTCTTTTTCATTTTCTCTTTAAACTAAACAGTCCCAATCTTTTTAAATCTCTCTTCATACAAAAGCCTTTTTTGCTTCTAATCACTTGTCACCTGCCTCTGGAAACCCTCTACTTCCATTAGAGATTTTTGCAACAGAATGAGACCAGATACAAACACAATATTCCAGCTGAGAGCGTACCATGGACTGATACGGTGATATTAAAAAAGTTTCAATATTATTATTTATCTTATTTTTATACCTCCCTCACATCATCTATGGCATTCTCCAGGACAGGCCTCAAGCCTTTTCTCTTTCCTTTTTAGGCTATCTTGTTTACTGTTGGCTTGTCTACACGTGCCAAGGGGAGTACTTAGGTCTGTTTTGCTCCGGATCTCATCTTTAAGTGGGCATATTTCCCCTTTTGTGATAATTTCCCTTTCTATGATAATGCTTTTAGCTGCATGTGTTTTAAAGAACCAACAGCTCCTTGGGTATGGGCACTTGGATACCCCCTATATTCATTATATAGAATATACTGAAGTTCATTATTATACCATTATAATCTTGCAATAATTATTGTGACAATAATGGGCTAAAGGGAGGTTCTTTGGTCACTGCCCACAGAAGGGAGGGATAAGTTGCAACTCCCAGAGTCAGTGGTCGTGATTCCGGCACAATGGTTTCAGGAGCAATGGGGGAGATCAGGCCAGAGTGGGCTTTCCTACACCATGCACAGGCGCACCACCTGCCCAGTTTCACCAGACAGCACTGAAGGGGCCAGGGCCTCTTCCTGACAATTCCTTTGGGAAGGCTAGTGCACATCACTTTAGGATGAACAAGGACAGGGATTGTGAGTAACCCATTTTCAGGGTTATAAAGGCAAAAAAAAAAGCATTCACTTTTCAGCTTACGGGCACCTGTGCAGATGTAGCCCAAAATGTAATTGTTACAATGAGACAATTCTAGAGAACTGCAGAAATTGTTGCTTTCTTCTAACTTTGACCAAGGTACCCTACTGTCTCAGGAAAACAGTATTACCATTACCAATTCCTTTGATTCAGCTGCCGAGAACTTGCCCAACTCCACTGCTTTGCGTCCTGCTAATGATTTTTTAAAAGGAGTATACCTATCCCAAAGGTAATTCGATAGCGCTTTTCCATCACACCTTAGTCCATTAAATGTAGATGTTAGATACCACTTGCTAGGATATTCATATATTATGAAGTATTACAAGAACAAAAATTACTAACTAGCTGCTCACAGTATTCTCTCACAACTCTGCTACATGAAGCATAAAGGTCCTGGAACCTTCACAGTGCATTTAGTTGCATGATGAAGCTACAACACTGTCAATGAATGCTTAAGTGTCACATCTTGAGACCCTTCTGCAGATGTAACTGTATTTCAAGCCATTTTATGAGTGTTTTAAAATAGAAAGCAGAGTGCCTGCATTCTTGAAAATCTCCAGAGACTGCACAATTGCTAGAGAATTATTTTTGCATACAGACTTTTGTTTGATGGGTTTCTCCACTGTGTCCCTAGTGCTCATTTTAGTAGTTTAAATTTCTTCTTTGCTTTTGTGTTTTTCCATGATGTGACAGTTTTCACAAGCTGTGGTTTTCCAAACACAAGGATGCAGTGGTAAAGCAGCTAATAGACTTGTGAAAAGATGCTAGTTTTCGTTGTGCCAGAGAGAATTTAGCATAATGATTCCAACTGAAAAACATAAAGCATATCTTCAAAGAAGGAGAGAAGAAATCCAAAATGGATTAAAATACAACGGATTCCAATATGACATTTTTTTCCAAATAGTGACATATTGTACAGCATATACAGCATCTGGGACATGACATAATCATCTGTTCTTCTTGACAACATAGGACCCAACTCTTCCCTGGAATGTTTGCGTGGAGCTTCAACTAAAGAGAGTTGTGATATAGTACAGCAAGATTTAGTCAATAAAGAACAATATAAAACTATTTAAGGCCCAATTCTGGTTTGAGTTACACCAGGGTAAATCTGAAGTAACACCGTAAAAGTAATCTAACTAAGAGCAGAATTTGGTGTTTTGTATTTGCTTAGTGTTTTCCTTCTTCAAAGAATTCTACAAACATTGACTAGTTGGTCCACACAATCATGTGAGCTAGTTAATATTGTTATCAAGCTCATTTTACAGATAGGAAAACAGACACAGAGGTTAAATTTCTCAAATAGGATGGGGCCTGACCCCAAAACCCATTGAAGACCATCATAGAATCATAGAAGATTAGGGTTGGAAGAGACCTCAGGAGGTCATCTAGTCCAACCCCCTGCTGAAAGCAGGGCCAACCCCAACTAAATCATCCCAGCCAGAGCTTTGTCAAGCTGGGCATTAAAAACCTCTGAGGATGGAGATTCCACCACCTCCCTAGGTAACCCATTCCAGTGCTTCACCACCCTCCTAGTGAAATAGTGTTTCCTAATATCCAACCTAGACCTCCCCCACTGAAACTTGAGACCATTGCTCCTTGTTCTGTCATCTGCCACCACTGAGAACAGCCAAGCTCCATCCTCTTTGGAACCCCCAATGGGAAGCTTTCCACTGGCTTCAGTAGCCTTTGGATCAAATCCTAAAATAACTGTTACGTCAGGTGTCACGTTTACATATAAATCTTCAAGTTATTTTTCTTTGTGTGCAGCAAAAGTTCAGGAAGACACAGTGTATGTTGTTAGTTTTAGTTAGTTGACTTGCATGGCGTTTGATCATCTCTGTTCTGGGGCTGGTGAATAAGGCTAATAAAAAGTTCCAATTAGAATATACCCAGACTCCATGTCATAGATTTCTCCTCCACTGAGAACCCAACTTGCAAGGGCCCAGTCATCTATTTCTGGTTAGCAGATGGGCAACTGTAATAATAATTAGCACTCATAGAATGTTAGTGAGTTTCATATTTAAAGCACTTTAAATCCATTATCTAATTAATCGTCACAACAACACTATGCAATATGGCTGAATAAATATTATCCACAGTTTACCAATGGGGAAACTGAGGCAGTGTTAGCCATATTCAGAGCAAGCTTTGAAGCAGTTAATCAGTTCTGAGTCCATCTTGCAGAAGCTAATGGTATAATGCACATACCAGCCAGTCCATTACAGTATATGGTTCTCCAGATGTTAATTTTCATAAGGAGTCTTATTAAAGAACATCTCTGTGCTAAACACACAAAGGCAAAACAAAGATCACAAAGATGATCACAAAGAAAATACAGTCTACGCCATACTGTAAAATGTTACAAATATCATGAAGCCAATAGAAGACATTGTAAAATGTCTATCTTTCAAAATGCAGGTAATGAAAACAAAAATGAAGATCACCCATGGATCATAAGCTGCAATGAAAACAAAATATTCAATAAATATTAATTGTTTCCAGTTTCTCATTCTTCTCATTTAAGAAGATGACATATTTCAACTGATTTCATGGAACCTTAAAACATCAAGAAGGGAAAGCTACAACAATCAAGAAGTAAAAAGTTTTTCAGGACAATAGCAGGAGCTTGCCTGTATATTTTCAGTGAAAAAGGATTTGCTTTATTTTTCTTCTTACTATGGGAGGGTGGCTAATTATTCCCTAAACACATTTTTAAGTCTAATTGAAGTGAATTTCCAAATTAAACGTAACTGCTTTGCTGAATAGAGATTATCTACTGTATCAGGGCCTTAATTGGCTGTTGCTTAAGTAAATTCATATATATATGCTCCTTGGGTGAAATCCTGACCCCATTGACTTCAATGCTCAAATAAACTTGTTAGTCTCTAAGGTGCCACAAGTACTCCTTTTCTTTTTGCAAATACAGACTAACACGGCTGCTACTCTGAAACCTTCCTAATAATAGCATCCAAGTCACCCCACTGTGAATTCAAACTTAGATAGCATCATTACAAAGTAAATGGACCTCCACAATGTTTGTAGACAACATAATGATTCTTGGCATCTAGCATCTTGGCTTTATGGGACCATAAGACTTGCCATATCACTCCAAACCATTGGTCTAAACAGACCATCTGTGTTATGCAGACAGAATTCAGACAAAACATTCAGGACAAATAAAACTTAATTATACCTTTTTTAAAAAAAAAAAACCCAGAAACAAAACAAAACGTCTTCCTGGGTTAGAAAAGCAGTAGTTTGATATTTATTTATTGTTTCAAAAACGTGGTTCTATGTAGGTGATGAAGCTAACCCATATTTGACTCATTCACCAAAAGAGCATCTAAATATCTAAGTCAGTGGTGAACCAATATTTTGGCAGGGTTATGGTAAATGGGCTTATTATCACTGAACATGAATGTATGTATGTTCACTGTGCTAGCACTGTGGATATCTTAGATCACAGGGTGGCAAATTTTAACATTCTGCAGCCTATTAAATTGATCTTGAGGTTTCATCCGCACCCTTCCTTTTCTATATTTTACTCCATCCAAAAGACAATATAAATAATGGACATTTGAAGGCAGAATTTGGCCTCCATTCCTCTACTGAAACCTTTTAAAAACCCATATTATTGACTTCATTGAAAGCTGTCCATGAGAATCCAAAAGCAAAATTTGGCCATTAATTTATTGCAGCATTTAAAACATACATTAAAAACATGCAAAGGACCACACAATTTAAATTCTTTCTTAAAACACTCTTCTCCCATGAAGTTCTACAACATCAGTGAGCTAAGAAGTGTGTGTGCCTATGCATATATGTAAGAATTATATACAGTATGTCCTGCCTTGAGATTAAGAACATCTTTGGTAATCACATTTATTGTGTGTTTAAAAGACATTGTTTAATTTAGACTGTATGCCCTTTTGGGAAGAAACTTTGATGTTCTCTACATGACTGAGTACACTAACAGGATTATTGGTATTTCCGGGCTGCTGTTAGCTACACATATTAGCAGACTAGATAGTTGATAGTCACAGTCATCATTTTGCCAGATCATATTCACTAGAAAAGGAAACACTGTGGGTTTGCTAATGAAAGCTATACATAAGTAAACTATTCTCAACAGGTTGTTGGCCAGGAAGGTATCCTGTAGTTTTCTTCGTCAGAACTTACTGTTGCATAGATTATACTGATACGATTGTGTGTTCTGATGTTCCATTGTTATAGGGAAAAACCAAAAAGCTTATGGCACTTTAAAAAAAAAATTCAAATGAAGATAAAAGAAAATCTTAACTTTGTGTGTGGTTTGTGTTTCCATTTTTATCTAATCAACCAAACCATTTTAATTAATTCAGACACTTGCCTCCGTTTTCTGTGCCCGTTAGGAGCTCTTTCATTAGGGATGCAAATGTGCTCCTAAAATAATGAGTGTTATTATCACCCTTTAGTCATTTAGGTGGTCATGAAAAGAACAAAAAAATCATTTAGTGGGAAAGTATTCTTTTAATATACTAATGATAACATTAACATCAGTATTTCTGCAGATCATTAGTCTGATTATTCTCCCATGTAAGCTCCTTCATGTTTAGTTTGCTGGTATAGAGTGCAGGGTAAATAGGCAGGCACATCTGTGAGCAGAGCACCCCTAAAAGCCTTTGACTCATCACCCACACTTTGATCCTGCAAGGGTCTCAGCTCCCTGGGACAATCCAGCAAAGCACTTCCTTAACTTCAAGCTCATGAGTAGCTCCGCTGATCCTGCACCTTGCAGCACGAGCCTACAAAGAACAAGGAAATCACTTAGATTGTGTCTTAAATGCACAAACTTATATTTGGGGTGGAGAAGAAGGTAAAGGGACTGTGCTGTCATAGCCAGAACCCCAGAATCCCTGGTTTCGTAGGGAATGAACAGTGTAGTGACACTTCTGCTTCACTTTAAATGGGTGCACAGTGTGTGCCAGCTTACTACCGCAGGATATGGCACCATGGCTCTACCTTTCCTTGCTATTCAATGTTCAAGCAAACAAAGCAAGCAGAGAAAGGGCAACAGTCAGGTGTTATACCTTCCTCCACCTATACTGTCCTCTCTCATCAAGCACTTCCTGGAAGTAGAGCCATCTACATTCCTATATATAACAATCACATGATAACTCCTGCTACTGGAAAGTTATTAATCACTATGCTTGCCCCTTTGTGGAGTATAAAAGGTGAGACTACTGATGATCAGACACTCTAATCTCTGACTGCACTATGGCCCCCTGCTCGTTATGCCTCCACACAAGGACAGCCATAACCATATCAAGAAGTATTAACAAAGTCCTCTTTGCATACAACAATGAATCAGTAGTCCAGAAAAAAAGGCATCAGTGGCATGATTTTCGGTGGGCAATTTTGCTTGGCTATGTGGGTTGTAATGTGTTAGCATGTTACCCTAATTAACCATTTGCATATTTAATTATCTCATTTGGCTGAATACACAAGTTACAAACAAAAGCATGGAACTGCAACAGCATCTTGAGTAGAGCTGGTTCAGAATTTCCTGTCAAAATGATTTTTTGATAGAAAATGCAGCTTCCACAAAAATCAAAATGTTCTGCTGAAAAGTTTTGATTTTACACAAAATATTTTGTTTCAGATCAGCTTGACCCACACGGAAATACTTCAGGTTTGTCAAACTGACCTGCAATATTTTCTTTCAAGTCATTTTAATATTAAACTGCATTTTCTGATTCTGGTGCATTGCCTCATAATAGCTGTAGTTCCAGGTGCTTCATTCTTCCCTATGGGCCAGGCTCTGTGGCTAGATTACACCTCCCATCATGTACTCCATAACCTTCATCTGAATGACCCTACTGGTGCATCATGGGAGTCCTGTGGCTGCAGAACATCATCAGAGAGAGAGTCTAGCCAGGGAGGCAGGCCCATAGGAGACACGTAGAACTACAATTCCCATGAGGCAGTGTGGCACTATAAGGAAATGAAGTTTAATGCTCAAACCGTAATGAAACATTTCATTTTAAGAAGTGTCTAACTGTTTTGTTTCGATCACAAATCTCAAAACACAATATTTAGAGAATTTGGAATTGAGATTGCTCAGAACTGTTAATGATAGGGAAAATTTCAATATTTCAGGTTTTACACTAAATTTGGGACAAAAAAAAAGTCTAAATATCAGAATTTCCTGTTTGACAGAAATTCTGATTTTCACTCAGCTCTAATTATGAGCTCAGTCTTTCACCCATTACAATTGCAAAATTCCTATTGACTTTAGTAATACAGGAGTAATACATTTGTGCACATAGCAGTGCACCTAAATTGTTTAAACATCAGGGCCTGTGAATCATATGTGTGTCTAGCCATTACGTATATTTTGACATCTTCTATATATTCTGAGATTTTAAAGCCAGAAGGGACTATTCTGATCATCTAATCTGACCTCTTGCATTACAGAAGCCATAGAATTTCACCACGCAGTTCCTGCATCAAGACAATCAGCTTCTGACTGAGCTAAAGCATATCTTTTGGAAAGGCATCTAATCTTGATTTAAAGACTTCAAGTGATGGAGAATCCACCACATCCCCAAGTAAATAGTTCCAGTGCTTAATTTACCCACACTTTCAGAAATGTGTGCCGTATTTTAGTCTGAATTTGTCTAGATTTCGCATCCAGCCATTAGATTCTGCTAAGCCTTTGCTACACGTAATTACCATAAAAACTTGTGCCCATTCTTTGAAAGCTTTAAGAGGCTTGTATGCAAAATATCATCATTCCTACTGACAATTATGCCAATGCCCCCACATATTAAATGGTTTGTAGACAGGCAACCATATCATAGACAAATGAATAACTCCTATTGTAATGACTTCAAGGAGTCCCTGAGAAACTTGCTTGGATAGCACTGGTATAGATTACAACTTTGTTAATGAGCCATGCACTGAGACAAAAACGAATAGGTTTAGAAATCCCCCAACAAAACTTTAATTCTGGTATTCCATTGCCCTTGTGGGGATTCTGGTTTGAGTTTTTTTGGACAATTAACAGACTGTATTTGTTCTTTAACTAAGGTTACTCTTTAATCTTAGATGCTATATGAATTTAAAGAGAAGTAATAAAGATTTGCTGAAAATAGCTTGGCTGTTGTTCATTGGTGCTAATAGGATTAGGGATGTGATTAATTACCCACAAGAGATTTTGATACCTCTGAACACAAGAGATCCTGATAATCTACATGCAATACTAGCATTTTCTGCAGAATGGTTTGGTGACAACAAAATGGAATCCAAATGTTGTTTTTATTTTCTCCTTCCTGTCTTCATAGGCAGGTTATTATTTGGGAGGTGGAGGATGGGAGTTGACCTATTTCGTAGCCAAATAACCTAAAAGAACATTTTTCATGAAAGCAGTGCAGTAATTTGTGCTTCTTCCTTACTTCTTCTAGTAAGCTTGTTTTTGCTTACACTTCTTATACATATGCAGAGATGGAAAGGATATTTATATTTTGTACTTATCCAATGATCGCCGAGTGATGTAAGTAATTATGATTAGAGGTGGTCTGGAATTTGACTAAATTTTTTTTGTGAGAAAATGCCAATTTTATTAAAACCAGAACAGGTTGCATGAAAGTCTGGTTTGACCAATTATTCTTACTTCAAATTTCTTTTTGAATTTTTTGTTCCAAATTCTCAATAAATTTTATGTTGACATTTTTTAAATGAAAAATTCTGATTTTCTGTTTTGAAATGAGTTTTCATTTGGAAATTTAAGCTAATTGGAGTAAAGCAATATTTTAAAAATATAAAAAATGGTCAGAATCAAAATGAAGGAGTATGAAATGATCAAAACAAAATATTTCAGTTGACCAGGACCATCCCCCCCCCCCCAGATTTTAGTTTGGTGAACATTTTCAAGATTGACTTTTTGTTACAACTCCAGATAGGATGATTTTTCAAAATTTCAAAAATTTTCACAGGATGGGAGAACCAGTTTCTGACTAGCTCTAATTATGATCCCATATTACAGAGGAGGAAACTTAGGCACAGATAGATCAAGTGACTTGCCCAGGCCCTGTATGGAAAATCTGCGGCAGAGTAGAAAATAGAATTTAGGTCTTCTAGTACCCGGCCCTGTCCCCTAAGGCCATTCTCCACAAGAAGAAAGAGGGAAAATGGAGGTGTAGAAAAAGAGGATCTAAATGTCTATAGTCGTGCACTTTATGCATTTATGTACACCAGTGTAAAGTGCTACCACTGATTTTAGCATGTGGAAAATTCAGATATGGCAGCATTTTACACCCACTTTGCGCAAGTGTAAATGACTGAACAGGGTACAAGGAAGCGGAGAATCAGGCTCAGACTGAACATGGGAGGAAACAGTCTGGGGCCAAGTTTTACCCTTATAAGAATGCATGCAGTTCTGCAAGCAGACAGTGGGATTTTCATAAGTGTGCCGTCCTGGCCAAACTCTGGCCCCCTGATGTTAGAGGGTGCTTTACCTTTGACTTCAATGGGAGCAATAAGACCGATGCAGGGTGCTTTTGAAAATGCCAGCAAAAATGTCTACCTGAATCATTATGCATTATATGTATTGCTTGTGGAAACATGGTATTGAAGGATTCATTTACTATGGTCCCAAACCATTACATCATTTAATCTTAAACACCGTAGTAGTTCCCCTGGAGTCAGTGGGACTATACAGATGCTTAAAGTTAAACACATGTTGAAGTGCTGGACCAGAGCCTATGCATCTAAATCAATACAAAAATTCTCCATTAGGTTCCTGACCACATTAGGCTAAGATTATTTTGTGGGTTTTATGCTGCAAAGAAGACAAGCAGAATTTTACCTAAATTCTCTTCTACTTAATTTGCTAACATTTAGAAAGTATCCACACCTATAAGAGTAGCCTGAAAGTGAAGAATACAAAAAAGGAATTCAACAGGTGGTCAGGTTAGATCAGTGTATTGTTAAAATATCCTGCTGCCGTTTGAAAAGAACTGTAGATCCCATTGAAATCACATCATGCTAAAGGGAGTTTCTTTTCTAGTATGAGGTCACAGAGAATACTAAAATAATGCTTTCTTAATAAATACCAAATGGGGAAGGAACACCAAATATTAATGAAAAATATCATTTTCATCAAAATTTTCTATAGAAGTTTCTTTTTTTTGGTGAAAATCTTGGAAACCAAAAATTTCACTTCAGAAATGCTGTTGTGGGATTTCCTCAGGGGAAATGCTCATGGGAGTTGTAATTCAAATGCCTTATGCTCCTATTTTCCTCAATGGACTGGTCTTCCTAGCTGGACTACATCTCCCATGATGCACCTCTCTTGCTGAGCCACTGCAGTGCATCATAGGAATCCCAATCTATATTAAAAAGAAAAGGAGGACTTGTGGCACCTTAGAGAGTAACACCCATTGTTTCATGTTCTCTGTGTATATAAATCTCCCCACTGTATTTTCCATCCGATGAGGTGAGCTGTAGCTCACGAAAGCTCATGCTCAAATAAATTTGTTAGTCTCGAAGGTGCCACAAGTCCTCCTTTTCTTTTTGCGGATCCAGACTAACACGGCTGCCACTCTGAAACCAATCTATATTGTGGGAGATACAGTCCCACTGGGGAATCTGGTCCATAGAGAAGAATTGAGGCATGAGGCACCCATACTACATGTCTCATGAGGTGTTACAGCCAGCATTTCAAAATAAATTTTGTTTGTTTCAGTGTCCAAAACTTTTTTGGTTTTAGGGAGTTTGATTTTTAAGTAAACATTGGATTTCTCCCCTGGAAGTAGATAACTTTAATGAAAAATCTGTTTACTCAAAAGCCCAATTGTTCATCAATACACAATATCAACAGAATATTCTCAACCAAGCCTAATTTTTACTTTACAGACTCACCAGTGTTCCTCCAACCTGACTGGGATGGAAACCCCTCTATAGATAAGAGATAATTTATCCAGCCTCTAGATTTCTATGGGCTTGGGATCCATTCACCAAGAGGTGAAAAAGTCTGTATCCTATTATCTATCCAGGTCCACCATTCTCCCTATCTTTGTTTATGCTAAAGTAATTTCAAAGATACATCTATTTTAAGGCCAAAAAATATTATAATGTTTTAGGTTGCTAATTAAAGTATGTTGATCATTTTGGTAGAGCAGTAGACAAAAAAGAACCAGCAACCACCCTTCCAGCTGCAGTAAGGGGGCAGTTTAAAAAGATACACTGCCAAACTGCCACTTATGCATAGTACCTGGAAGAGAAACATCAGCAGAAGTGGCAAGTACATCACTGATTTTATCCCTTTCATTTCAGCCTCTTATTGTTTTCAGAAGAGCATTAAATTACTGTAGTGTAATGTATCACATCAGGACATAGTTTCATGCATTCTTAATTGAAAGCTAATATCCATTTCAGTATCTGCATTTAAGCCAATGCACTAGCCATAATATCAGCCTTTGAAAACTCATAATCGCTCTTTTACTGATGCCATCTGTCAGTTTAATCTCCCCCTCCCAGAATTCAAGGAAGGGGGTCCCCTAAGGGAAAGAGGCAGAAAGAAATAGTGCTGTCATGAAGGTTCAGTAAATTGAGATAAGGATGTTGAGTTGAAATCTCAGCTTGATTAGAGAAGACATATTACTTATTAATTATTTAAGTCAAAGGGAAATAGTTGAGAATTATTATTATTAGGCTACTGCCATTCCCTTAGAGTATTCATTCTGCAAGATTTACTGACACACGAGGGAGAAGGAAAGTAAAAATATGTATTAAGCAGACAGGCACAATGAGCACCTTTTTGAAGTTAGGCTAATTATTTCACTAACAAAGTAAGACCAGATACCCTCCAATTTACAGTGAAGAACAACAGAACAAGTCACAATAGCGGATGGACTGGGGCTTGATTCGCCTCTCCCTTATGGTAGTTTCACACCGTTGTAACTTTATTGATTTCTGTGAAATCTTACTCCTTATTTACACCAGCATAGGTGAGAAGAGACTCAGCTTCCCCATTTAATCCAATTTAGTTACACTATTAAAAAGCTATCAGTTAATGCAAACAGAACATGCCATAATTTACTCTCACCTCATGGCTGAAAAGAGCATTTTACCTAAAAACAACATGGAGTTGCCCACTTTTCTTCAAACATATAGATGGGCTTTTATTGCCTCAGTATGGTCCAGAACCTTGTACTGATTTCCAATTTTCCATCTGGGACTGATGAACTTCTCATAAAGTTTTCCTTAAGTGATATTGCAGATAATGTCAGGATCAGAGTCTACTTCTATAACCTAAACCCTTGCATAGTGACTGACATTTCTCTTTGGAATGTATGTTTTAATCTCCCATACCCTGTTTTTTATCTGCCTCCAGCTGTCCATGTTATGTGAAGAATCTGGTCCAATATTTTTTCTTCCTTGGAACAATCTGCCATTCCTCTAATACCTTATATTTTCAGATTCTTAGAAAAACTCATACAATAAAAATCTTCAAAGAACCTGTAAGGCAGACAAATAATCTGAAAGGAGGAAGAAGAAGAAAAAGAAAAAGGCAGCCTGTAAGGTGTGTTTTGTGCTGAAGTCAGAGAAAATGCCAAAAGAGAGCATACTTGTCTTTGACTATTTAAAATTCCTGCAAGGCTAAAGTGCTTGCATTCCAATTTCTATCTTCACAAAAAAGAGAGAGTCTGAACTTCAGAAAATTACCACATGCTACCAAATTCTTTAATACGCTCCATTTTCTACATCACCCTAAAGAAATTGAAAAGCGATTGTTCTCTCGGAATGCTGCTATTGCTCTAGTTTCAAGATTACATAAAAGTGCATCCAATTGTTAATATTATTAGTACTACAGTCGTGCTTAGAGGTTTCAGCTGAGATTGTACAGTGGGGCCACAAACACATAGTAGAAAACAAACCCTGCCCCAGAGAGGCAAGAGAGAAAAGACAGACAAATAAAAGGGAAAGAAAGGAATAGAAAGTCACACAGCTGGTCAGCGGCAGAGTGGGAAATAGACTTGCCAAGGAATAGTCAGGCCTCCTGACTACTAGTCCAATGACCTGTCAGCTACTTCACGCTGCCTCTCTACTGTAAATATAGACAAAATTATGCATTAAAACATATAAAATCATGTAACCCCCGAAAAGCATATTCATTATCAACTCAGACGTTTTTAGATAATATTTTATCTCCAATTTGACCCACAGCTGACCTCCAGCTTGATATAATTTCATTTGGAAGCATGTTATATTTGTTTATTAGAGTGAATATAGCCTTTTAAAAATGTATACATAATTCACCAGTTGACTATAAGCAATAACTATAAGTTACTTGATTCATCATTTTTGAGGTGTTTGTTAAATTGTTTAAAAAACAAACAAACACCACCTTATTTTCCAAAAAGACAGACATATTTAAGACAGCAAGGTCATGAGGGGATGTGAAAGGAAATGCCATACCGTTTCTGGGGAGACACAAGCCATCCCTCATAGAGATATATGCAGGTCACTGTCGGTATGTCAACACTGCAATATAAAACCCATGGCACCAAGTCTCAGAATCTGATTTGGGTTTGTGGGGCTCAGGCACTGGGGATAAAAATAGCAATCTAGATGTTCAGGCTTAGGCAGATTTGGGCTCGTGGGGTCTCAGATCCCAGGCTCCAGCCTGAGCCCAAACATCTACACTATAATTTTATAGCCCCTCAACCTGAAACCTGTGAGCCCAAATCAGCTGACCCTGTTTCTGAGACTTGGTGCTGTGGGTTTTTTAAGGACAGTTTAGATGTACCTTGTAGGTGTATAGACAGGAGCCTCAAGCAGCCTTCATTGGCTGGGTTTCCTTTACAGCTGCTAACTTGGCAGCAGATAAGTCTAGAAAAAGGTACATGGAGCCCAGGTCTCTCTGTGTACATAGATCAGCATGAAACAACCCTATGCTTATTCTCTCAACTGCCTAAAGTTAAAATGTGCTTAAGTGTTTTGCAGAATAAGGATGGGCTGTTGAATTGGGGGCCTATGTAACTATATGCTATTGCATTGTGTGGACCTTTTTGTCAGCAGGGAGCTGCACTGAACTCAGTGGGGTGCTACACAGACCCAAAATCTGTTTCCACAGAGCCACTTACAGGATTAGGGCCTATAACATAGTTTTACACCAATATATTGCAAGTCCTTTCTTCTTCGTATGTTATTTAAACTCTTCCCCCCTCCCGCTTTTCTGTTTTAATTTCCTGATTTTACTTCTCTCATGTATGATCAGGAGTATTGTGTTTCTGACTGTAAATGAGCTTTGCTCATGCAAGTGGTCCAGTTGAGCTTGTATGAGTAACGGCTCCCAGACTTGGGGCCTCAGGTTTCTGTTTTATTAGTTATGTGGGACTAGAAAAAATGGCTGAATTTCTGTTGCTGGGCTTTGAAAGATACTAAGAAATCGGCAAGTACTCTTATCTGTAGTCTTACTTTCTCCTTTCCGCATCTATTCAATCATAAAGTGCTTTCCTGATTAAGAAAAAAATATACTGCTCCACATCTTCCCTAATAAGTAGTTTTGGAGCTCAACTAGTTTCCCCAAGTTCTGTTTCTTAAAATATGGCACAGCCTGAAGTACACACAGAGACAAAACTTCTTGTTAACTTGTCACTGCTAAATGAATTACTTTCTACACAAAGAATACAAAATATTGTTCAATCAATGTCATCCTCCTCCCCCTCCTTTTTGGTTAGCCCATTACATATTGTCTGAATGAGGAATTAAACTCCTGCATCACATTACAGTCAAGAGTCATTCTGATGGGAAAGAAATTCCATAATTTATCCTCCAAAGGTGAAATTCAGCCCTGTATACATTCCATGTCAGCCTATTGAAGGCTTAAATTATGCATAGGCTTTATGCTGGTCCTTTGCACAAGAGTGAATTTCACTCCAAGACTTCACATCACCACCTTTCCAGGAAAGTTAATTGTGTTTATACCAAAAGCCAAAGTAATTTCACTATCAGTTTGCAAATCAAAGTTGGGTCAATGAGGACCATCATACCACTTCATTGTAGTAAAATCCCTTAGAAGCTTAGGAATAATTTCCCCATCCTAATAAGACATTGTTCTGGGGAAATGAAAAGTTATTAGAGAAGGGCAGCTCCATGTATTTCAATGCAATCCCCATGTCAGCCACACACACAAGCATTGGTGCTGGATCCCTATGGCTTCTTCTGCTTCGAAAATTCTGGCACGAAAATAGTACCCTTATTTTTGTGTGGCATTGACATTTCTACCAGGAAGACCTTCTAACCTGAACTTTAAGGATACAGGAAATCATTTAGCACTTACTTATTGAAACATGCATAAACCTTAAAAACATCAGACAGTTTCAGCATAAACATCTGTCACTTCAACAGATATCACCACGTTAAAATGCCCCTGAGCAGAATCTCTGCTTCTAGTTCAAAGCAGCAGCAAACCTATGATAGTTAGACAGCAAGTACTTTTGGAAAGATGACAGCTGGATTGTCAGATATTAATGCTGAATTAGACTATGTTTGTATGTTACAGCAATAATGTAAAAGCAATTACTCCTTTGTAACTGTACATAGGGCCACAGAATTACAGTCTGAAGATAGCAGAGGAAATAAAATGGTTCTGTGCCACTTCCATTCATGCTACTATGTTTTCATTGAATGTTAATTTGATGTGGTCTCTATTTGTGCTTTTATCATGGAAAGTATCAGTGCAAACATCTGTTACTGGAGGACATATCACCCAGAAATATTCCCTGGGAAGAATTATCCCCAGCAAGTAAAAAGCAGGAGAGGTAGTTACAATAAGTGTTGCTGATGAGATGTTAGCTTGACTATAAGAAGATTTACCAGCTGAAGTAAAATTGCATTTACTTAATTTCCACTATTGGTATCCTTCATCAACAAACCTGGATATTCTACTCAGATTTCATTTTCATACAATGCTTGACCAAAAAAAAACACTAGTCACCAAAGCAAGCCACAAGTGTCTAGCCAGGTGTATTTAGACTTTTTCTGTGTTTCTCTCATATTGTCAGTGCATCACAAGTTTTTTTTTAAAAAATACAGGGCCAGAACCTGGTTTAAATTGGCATGGAACTATTGGATTCAACTGAGGTATGCCAATTTGTCCTGGCCGAGGATCTGACCCAATAAATTTCAACAAATAGATTAAATTTATCTTTAAAAAAATCCTTCAGGAAACCTTCCCACCACTCTAGCATATCATCCATTACAATCTCCATCCAGAATATTTTCTTGGTCTCCTCTCAATCATCATTCAATCCCACCTCAGTCCTACCCATATAACAGCTGAGGCTAGTACAGAGGTAGGCAAACTACAGCCCATGGGCCACGTCCAGCCCGTGGGACCATACTGCCCGGCCCCTGAGCTCCTGGCCCAGGGGGCTAGCCCCTAGCCCCTCCCCTGCTGTCCCCCCACCGCCGCAGCCACGCGGGCAGCACTTTGGGCAGCATGGCAGGCTCCGGCCGCGCGGCCCGGTGGCCAGACATGCTGCTCTGAGCGGAATGGTAAGGGGGACGGGACCGGGGGGTTGGATAATGGGCAGCGGGTCCTGGGGGGCAGTCAGGGGACAGGGAGGTTAGATGGGGTGTGGGTCTGGGGAGGGGACAGTCAGGGGACAAGGAGCGGGGGGGTGGGGTTGGATGGGTTGGGGGTTTTGAGGGGGGCAGGTAGGGGGCAGGAAGTGTGAGGGAGCTGATGGAGGCAGGGGCCAGACTGTTTGGGGAGGCACAGCCTTCCCTACCCAGCCCTCCATACAGTTTTGCATCCCGATGTGGCCCTTGGGACAAAAAGTTTGCCCACCCCTGGCTAGTAGGAACAGGTCATCAGACAAGGTTCTGGTTAACCAAGGCAGGAAGTGAGTTTCGTAGCCAAGGACCCATTACCAAAACCACACTGCCGATAGCCCCCTTTCATTTATAGTTCTAGCACCTTGAATATCTATTAGGATATCACAGGAAGAGATTAGGCAGTCACTCAGGTAGACAGGATGAAAAAAAATGGACAGATTTGTAGGTTTAAAAAAAAAATGTATCTAGAGCAGTGTTTCTCAATGACCAGTCCGTGGATTGGTGCTGGTCCCTGAGATCTCCCTGACATAGTTTAGGAAGGCAGCAAACCAGTCCCTGGTTTCAAAAAGGTTGAGATACACTGATGGAAAGTATCTGCAAAGCAAGTTGGTAAGTTTACTTCTCACTTCTTCAAACCCATTCTCAAACTTACTGCTCATCAACATAAATGTTCATACAGTCACAATTTAAGTTGCCGTCAAAAGTCCACAGAAGTCAATGGGAGTCTGAAAGAACAAGGCTTTGAGTCTCATCTACAATAAAGGACACAACTCAAGAGGGGGCTTTAAAGCCACCTTTGTGCTCCCTAATCATGAGCCATATTTGCCATAGTTCCACTCACCTGGATTAAATTTAGAGTTCCCATCAGGTTATTCTAATTACCCTAAAAAGAACCAGTATAGCAGTGAGGCATCGATAGGGTGCACTAATCCTCTGACCGTGCCTCTTTTTCACAGCCACACCTCACAAGCTATCAGCGGGAAGGAAGGTGGTACAGGAGCAGTTACACTAGTTGTGTGCCTCTGGCGGATCCACCTACATGGAGATTTCATTTTTTTCATAGATTCCTAGATTACAAGGCCAGAAGGGTCCACTGTGATCGTATACAGTCTGACCTGATGTACAAGACTGGCCATAAAACTTCCCCAAAGTAATTCCTAGAGCATAATTTTTAGGAAAACATCCGATCTTGATTTTAAAATTGTCAGTGAGGCAGAATCTACCACGACCTTTGGTAAATTGTTCCAGTGGTTAATTCTCTCACTGTTAAAACATTTATGCCTTATTTCCAGTATGAATTTGTCTCATATCAACTTCAAGTCATCACATCGTGTTATTCCTTTCTTTGCAAGACTTAAGAGCTCATTATCAAATATTTGCGCCCCATCTAGGTACTTACAGACTATAATTAAATCACCCCTTAATCTTCTCTTTGTTAAGATAAATAGCTTGAGATCCTTGAGTCTATCACTGTAAAACATGTTTTCTTATCCTATAATCATTCTTGTGGCTCTTCTCTGTACCGTCTCTAATTCATCAACTTCCTTCTTGAATTGTGGACACCAGAACTGGACACAACCTTCCAGATGATCCTCCCATGGCTGGCTATGTGGGCACTTTACTTCAGAGAAGGTAGTATAAATGTGCCCCAATGCAGCCAAGAACCAGAGTCTAAAATCAACTTTCAATAATCCATATACTTTGATGCTCACCATTTGCATGTACATAAATCCCCATTTATGACTATAGCATTGGTAACCACATGCAAATGCCCATTTACAAGCACAAATGTAGATTCCTTTGTGTGCAAAGGAAGTGCATGGAAACACAGTACCGTGTGTCTAATGTACGAGGTTTCTGGTGACAATTGGCTACTGAAAATTTGCTCTTGGAGCATTAGAATAATTCCTCTGATAGCAGTTAATAGAAAATTCATGCCTTGACAAACATGTGGAGAAAATGTCTTACTCTGATGGCACAAAATGTAACATTAAGAGTTTATGGGTCAAACTCACCTTTGGTGTAACTCCAGTGAAGGCAGTCACCTTTTTTTTAAAAAAATCAGCATCTGCAAATGTTGTCTTTGGCAACAGACAAATAAAAATTTATAAAGACAAATTAATCCCTAATGTAAGCCAGAAAAGCAATTAAAAAAGTTGTGTATGAGATTGTGGCAGGATTGGAGGTCCCCGGTCATATTTTATGAATACTGCATGTTGACTTGGCTTTTGGAAAGTTTACTGTATGATTATATGTTTAATTTAATAGGGTTCTGTAAGGAAAAATGAGCGGGAAGAAAAGGAATGGCTCAAGATAATCTGCTTCTCAGCAAACACTTGAGAGTTAAGAAACAAAGGCAGGACAAGAAAAGCCCATGCACATGGGAGATCAAGACTGTGGCAGGTTTCAAAAAGAACACTCTCTCAACCAGGTTTCAGAGTAACAGCCGTGTTAGTCTGTATTCGCAAAAAGAAAAGGAGTACTCGTGGCACCTTAGAGACTAACCAATTTATTTGAGCATGAGCTTTCGTGAGCTACAGCTCACTTCAACGGTATGCATCCGATGAAGTGAGCTGTAGCTCACGAAAGCTCATGCTCAAATAAATTGGTTAGTCTCTAAGGTGCCACAAGTACCCCTTTTCTTTTCTCTCAACCAGGACCACATTGGGCATGGCTGAAGAAGTTAGAACTGCCTACGTTATTATCAGAGGATGGTAAGACTTTAGATAAAATAGATATGGGTGTAGATTGTTGTTTTAAAATTCTTTTTCTCTAAGGTCTAGATTTTAAAAAGGATTTAGGCATTTCTGTGCACACTGCTCCAATGCCTAACTGATGTAGGAGCCTAAGTCATTTCAAAAGGGGTTTAGGCACCTAGGAGCCTATATTATCAACTGTTGATGGAATTTAGATACCAAAATGCCTACATCTGTTTTGAAAATGAGATTTCAGGTCCTAAATCAAATAGGCAATGCAAATCTGAGCGCCGTAACACCTTAATGCCTTTAAAAATCTAGGCCTAAATGCTTGTTCCAACTGCAAAATAAACAATACTTTGGTTTAAGAAGGCTGTCTAGTCATTGCATTCACCAGTGGTCACGGATGCCTGAAGGGAAGAACCACGGGTGTCCAAAATCCATCAGACCATCAAGGTCAGAACTGTTGACACGCGGGGTCCTGTAGGCCAAGAGTGGGAGTACAGTGGAATTCCATGCTGGGATAGAGAAAGGCACAAGGCCTAACATCTGAGGCGGTGTGCTCTGAGACACCACAAAAAGGGAACAGAACGGCAGCTAGCCTGTAACCACGGCAACGATCATGAAAACTGTAAATGAACTAAGACCTACTTACTAAATGTGAAAGGGAAGAAAGAATCACCATTAATAGGACAACATGTAACACCAGTTACCACAAAATGGGTATTGTGCTATATCTGAGGCCTTGTCTTCTCTGGCAGTGGCACATGCCATAGTGAAAAGCAGGCTGTGTCTGCACTGTGGGGTGTAGTTATGTGCAGCAGTGAAAGGCTTCAGCAGGGGGAGGCAGCAGGAAAAGGCTCCAGCAGCCCCGGCTGTGGGGAAAGGCTCCGCAGGGGGGATGCAGCAAGAAACAACACTGCTAAAAACAGCAGCATAGACAAGGGAGGTACCGCTTGGGCACAGAGAGTCATGTAGGGAACCTACCCTAAGGCGCTGGCATGTCTTTCCTCTACTTGCCTAAGCAGTGCCTCACCATCTACACTGCTATTCATACCCACGCAATGTGGGACTTGCAACGTATATACCAGGGGTGGCCAAACTGTGGCTCGTGAGCCACCTGTGGCTCTTTTACAGTTGAAGTGCGGCTCATGGAGTCCCCCACGCCTCATTCTCCACCTACCAGACTGAGAAGGGGAGCTCGGGACCTTGCAGCAGGATGGTGGGGTAGGGGCTTCTGCCCAGCAAGAAAGAGGGTCTTGGGGATTCAGCTGAAGCTCCTACCCCACCACCCTGAGCCCCAGCTCTTGAACTTTTGAAGATTGTTGTATGAGGCCCAAAGGATCAGTAAGTTTGGCCACCCCTGGTATATACTCTACATCCTGCCATAAGTGTAGGCATAGCTTTAGTTATCGCCTATTCTAAGAATAGGGTAAGAGAGTTATAGAGCCAAAGTCAAATGAAGTCTCTGGAATGACACTCATGGATTTAACCAGGCTTTGGATCAGGCCCTTGTTTAAAAGCAATACTCTAGCAGGAACAAACTGGAGAGCAGGGTCCAACAAAGAGAAAGAAGATCAATGAAAAGACAAATACTAATCCAAGACTTCCTGGGCTTCTAAACAGTGCTGAACATGAATGAACTTTATGCACCAGTAAATTGGAAAAGATGAAAAAAAAAAAAAGTCTCCTGCAGTTAGAAATCGGCCCTGTCTCTTGTCAATCATTGCTGCTGTGTGCCATGCTCAGAAAATCTGTTTCACTTATTTTCCTCACCCTAGTGCTATCTTGCTATTTGTGGCATAATCACCTGAGTGTAATAAATCTATAAGTGAGGAATTATACAACGTTTCCCCCTGAGATTGGCAGCAGCAATTTCTGTAATTCTTACATAGTCCACTGTGCCCTTTTCAGTCTTGTAGACTTGGAGCAAAATGAGTCGGATTGTGGTGGGGCAGAAATACAATTTAAAACAAAGGCTATATGTGAGATCTGTTTTTCAGAACTAGACCAGCTATGGCAACTTTCCCCTACAGAAAAAGTAATCAGCCAGGTGGTCAGATTTGGGCTTATATCCTTCCACCTTCTGTTGACAGAGGGAGACTTAAAACTTGACGCTGAAACTTCTGTCCTAATAATTGTCAGTTATTCTTGTGAAAGTCTCTTCTAGAGATTTATGCTTCAATCTCATACTCCAAGTCTCAGACTTATTAAGAGACAGTGATCTTGAGATATTACAATGTCAATTATGTGTTTCTTTTACTGTTCCCATCCCTTTCAAGATAGGTAGAGAACACCACAAATCATCATTTTGTTATTATCTTCCATAATGAAAACCTGTTCCTGTATGTTAATAATTAGACAGACGTTTGTCATTTTGAAGACTCCTAAAAAGACATTTAGCATAATCATTACCAGCATGAACTAAGTAATCTCCTATCTACAAAGTTAAAGGGAACCTTCCTGTTCAGTTATGAAACCTGAACATAAAAAAGGAAAACATAATCATAGCTTCACTTCTGAAGAGCAGATGGTGTTTTCTTACCCATTGGTAGCACAGCTAATTTCTGACTACCTACAGCAGGACCAGAGGATGCGGCCACTTTACTTTTGACTAGCAGTGCTTCAGGACTTGAATTACAGTATTCAACAGCACTGATAGACTAATGTGGTGATAGCCTACTTAAAAGTTCTGCATAACTGGGAATTATGACAATATTTGGTGTCCCATCAATCTCACATAAGTTTGGAGAAAGAGGAATCACAGTGAACCATCAGGATGAGAACCAAAGAATGTAAAGATGGAAAAGATCTAGCACACTGGCTCCATCTCCCTGCTAGTGCATATTACTCACAGAACATTCTATAGTGTTTTGTCCAGTCTAGTTTTAAATGTCCCGTGATATGCAGATTCCCCCAATTCATCTTGATGTACGTCTACACTGCAGAAAACAGCAGCAAGTCTCAGAACTCAGGTCAACTGACTCAGGCTCGCAGTACAGGGCTAAAAATAGCCATGTAGACCTTCCCTCTCAGGCTAGAGCCTGGGCACTGAAATCCACACCCTTACTGGGTTTCAGAGCCTGGGCTTCAGTCTGAGTGGGAATGTCTACATTCATATTTTTAGCCCATAGCACAAGCCTGAGAGCCCGAGTAAGCTGACTTGGGCTCTGAGAATCGCTGCCATGGAGAGTTTTGTTGGGTTATTTTGCTGCCTAGATGTACCCTTCAAGACTATCCTACAATGAGAGGATTTTTTTATTTATTTATTTCAACCAATTATTCTTACTTACACAATGAAACATCACCCTAAATAATTCTTCCTCATCCTTGTTGTTTATGCTTGTCAAATATCTTAGGCTGCTATGTCTACCCTAAGCAATCTCTCAGTCAAACCAAGCCAATATAGTTTTCTTTTTTATTTCCTCTCATAAGTCAAGTTCTTCCAGGCCCTGGTCATTTTTGTTGAAATGTAGGGAGTCGAAAGGAGTGCAACAATATATCTCTAAGAATGCAGTATCCAAACTCAAATATTTCAGAAGGGACTTTTACTGCACTCTCCTAATCTTCAATGAAACCTCTGTTGGGTATGCAGCCTATGATGGCATTTGCCTTTTAGTTGACCTGCCACATGGCAAATTCATGTCTTATTTATGCTAATTATAATGGGCTTACCATTACATTGTACTTCCTCACTGGCTAATATATCCATCTGTCACCTCTCATTATAGACCATCACCTCTTCAGGGAAATGGTTGGCTTTTTGTTACATGTGGCTATAATGCCTAGCACAATGGGGCCTGATCCCTGATTGTGGCCCCTAGGCACCAGTGCAATGCAAATAAGAATACTCATGTTCTGTGCACTGGGCTCTGTCAGTGTTATTTTTTACAGGTTTCTTCTTCCCATTGAATTTCAGATTATTTCTGTAGTTCAGATTATTTCCCACCTGATTGCAGGACCACGATTGTTTTTAATATTACAGTGACGTGAAACACTTTATCGTTAATAATTAGGGGAACCCTTTGACCTAGAGTCTTCCCTACTTAATTTATTTAGCTTTATATCTGGACTATTTATGTCCTGTAGGTACAGTTCCAAAGGAGAATAATGATGATGATTTAGGATTTGTAATAGAAGATGGGTTAAATGTGGCACAGACTTCTTCCTTTATTCCCTTTTCAGCCTTAAGAAAGCCTTTTCCTCTCTGAATGATATTGCCATCCTCTTTTCAGTGTTTTTAATTGTTCTGCAATTTCTTTGCTTAGTAACTATCTCAGGCTGTCTGTACATTTATGAGAAATTACTGTGCATGAAATCCATCCAGGAGAGTTATAAATATTACGGATGGATAGAGTTTTCTGATTTTCAAATTGTTAACAAAATATCATTGCAAATTCAATTTTTGATGGAAAATACCTAATTTCTGTGATGAAAATGTGCAGGTTTTGACTCACCTTTCCAGCTGGTTGGAAGTTTCTGATGATCAAAACATGTTGTTCAAATTTAAAAATTTCAACATTTTTTAAAATTAAAAAAATAGTAAAAATAATTCCTGCAATTTTTCCCACCTTTTTTGTTTGACCAATGCTAATAAATGATGACTCAATGATGTCCCCTCTGGGTATGTTTTCAGTAAATGCATCCAAATCGATATCAACGATTTTTCCACCTAAGCGGATGTATAAGGGATACTGGTAAATCGTGATATAAGCCTGCTTAATTTCTACACAGTTAAGGGTGCAGATCTCTGGGTACTGCACCAACTCCAGTCAGATAAAGGTGTGCAAAGCTGATAAAATGTTCTGCCCTGACCCTGGTGATTCTCAGTATGTGCCTTCTACCAGCCATTGTGTTAAAACCATCTGAGGACTGTTGTAAATTACAATGGCCTTCAGTGACTGCGAAGAGGCCAAAAACCTAGAGCTGGCTTGTGACATTGAGATCACTCTTCTCCCTTCACTGCTACACCAACAGCAAGTAAGGGCTGTGGCATATGAGTTTCTGTGTTGCCTGTATGCCATATCAGAATCACTCTTATGCAGGGGCTATCATCTCCAGACCCCTAGCTCAGCTTTGGCAGAGCATAGGGCGACACAGGCAAAGCTCTGAACCAATGTTTGTAAAGTATCTTCTGAGTTTTATGGTCAGAGGAAGCTGTCATGGTTTTTAGCTCTAAATGGATGTCTACCTTGACAGTTGTCCAGTACTGATGGTTTCATACTAATCCAGTCTTTGTAAATGTGTTTTATACATAGACAGGAAGTATGGGCCAGTGATAGGTTTTAGCCTAGGACTTGGGACACCTGGGTTCAAGTCTTTGCTCTACTACAGACTTCCTGTGTGACCTTGGGCAATTCACTTAGCCTCTCTGTGCTTCAATTCCTGATGTGTAAAACAGAGATAATGGCACTTCCCTACCTCATAGAGGTGCTGTTAGAAAAAATACATTAAAGATTATGAGGAACACAGATACTACAGAAATGGGGGCCATGGAACTTTAGATAGATATTTACAAGCAGCTTGTTGGTGACATAAGCTGTTCTGTGTTCTTACATAGCACCCATGTACCAAGTCATCTAGAACTAAAGTTCACACGCCCGCCTTTCCTACAACATACATCTTGAGCAGTAGCAATTGTTAATTTGAGATATATAGACAAGCACAAATGCATGAAATCTTGAAGGTTCTTTCTTTATGTGGACAACTGCAAGGGAAGGTACATTTACTGATTTTATAAGCTTGACAATATCTCTTCAGATAGCACCTGCTCTTGATGAAAAGTCCCTTGTCCGCCTAGGGTTTGTCTGAACTGTGAAGACTGTGGTCCCCCTTGCCCTGAATGCTAATAGCATCAGATCAGTTCAGACTCAAAGAACTTCTTTGAGAGTAACCTGAGCCAACCTTAACACCAGTAATGGTGAATGATGGCTGTGATTGGTGGGGGAGGAAGGAGGGTGGGCATCATGCTCCTAGATTGGTATGTGTCCTCCTGGACACGGGGCAAAGGGTAGTCAAAATGAGAATAATATAGGTGGTGGCAATGCACATATCTCCATATTGGCCTGCCAACGTGTCTCAACCCTAACCTGAAGAGATCACATCCAACAGTGACAGATAATCCAATCTCCATGCCAATGCAGAGGCCAGTCCAATCTCAATGCATATTCAGACTCTGGCTTCTTTACTGACACCGTCAACCGACATGGCCAATTGTGGGGTTACTTCATGTGATATGGAAAATTCCACAGTGAGACAAACCATTTCAGAGACACTACCCCACAGCTGGTCAGACACGGTGTTAAGCTTTAGATAACAAAATATATAGGCCCAAATTCATCCCAGGTATGGCACTATGTTCAAAAGTCATCCAAAATTCAACATGTTCAAAGAGCCAGTGTACCAAAGCAAAAGCACCGTAAACAAAAACATGTATTAGGAAATCATCATTTTCCTTGAAGTAGAAGAGCCATTAAGCTGTAGGATCAATGTAATAGGATGACAGGGAAATGTGTGCTTGTTGACATAGACCTCAGGTTTCCAGAGTGAGTTCACTGAGAATCTTTGCAAACACTATAGTTACCTACTGCTAAATATTTGAGACAGATCCTCCATTGATGATAATCAGCATAGTTTCACTGAATTTAATGAATTCAGTATACCTGGTATGAATCAGCAGAGATCTGACCCTTCCAGTGAAACGCATTCCATAGCTCAGGGGATCTATACAAGTCTCTATTCACATTTGTCTTAAGTGATGCACAGCGCCACATGGATAATGCTGCAAAGGTCTCTGAATTTCACCCCTGAAAAAGGGATGAATATACTTCCATTTTAAATAGACTTGTAGATCATTTAAGATTAAATCTAATGAATTAAAAATTCTTCATTTTCTTTAAAAAAAACACCCATCACCTATGAAACCACATCAGTAATAATTTAGCAATTCTTTAAAATGAAAAGTAACTGACAGACTCTGCATTATATTTAATTATTTCAAGCTTTTACAATAGTGTGTGGATGTTGAGGACAATTAATTCTTAGAATACAATCAATTCTTAGCTCATGCATGATGTGCTGGAAAATTGTTGTTATAATTCCTATCCTTTCAGATTAATTGTAAAATCAGAAGAGAATGCAGGCTTGGTGCTGTCTTCATAAGGATACATATAAATACAGTAACAGTATTATATATATACACACACACACACTGGATGTACTAAATACAATCATCCCAAAATTGCTCCTGGGAGATAATCAGCATCTATGTGATATAGAAATGTATACGTTTATAATGAATGCTAATGGTGTTCAGAACTAACCTACAAACGCTTCTATCAATATTTTATGTTATGGAGTAGTACGTTATGGTATAGTGCTCTGTACTTCAGATATCAAAACAGTCATGTGAAAGAATATTCTCAAAGTAAAATCAAATATGAAAAGCTTCATTGAAACAAAGATTTTTTTTTGTTTTTTACATATTCAGTCATAACAAGTAGTGCCATAAAAGAATCAGATAACATTAAATACTAGCATAATCAGTGAAGGAGGAAAGCAAAATATAGGTAGCGTTTCTATATCTGTAACTAAAAACCAAGGGTTTAGACCAGGGATGGATGAAATTGTCAGGCAAAAACTTATCTTAGTTATTTCAGTTAGGTATAGCATGTACCTGTCAGCAGTAAGTATGTATGAGGATTTCAGCATTGCCAACAAGTGTTCAAAAATCATGAGCAAGGTACCAAAACATCATAAAATTTTAAAAAATATATTTGGTGGTTTTTTGTTTCTTTGTTTTTGCTGTTCCCACCTTTCTGGGTTTTGGACCTTTAGGGCATATTCAGATCACACTCACAAGCTTGTCTTTGTAACCATAAGGTTTATCTTTTTAAAAAATGAAAACAGATTCTCACAGCCACATGAATCCAGGAGGTAGGGCTTTAAGTAGAACTCCAAATGTCACAAGACTCATGATAAAAATTGAGAGTTCATCATACTGGAAATGATCGAAACTTTGATCAAAGCTCAAACCAATTTGTCATTTTGAAGTTTAAAACAAACAAAAAAATTGACTGAATTCTTTTGAATTATTGCTTGATGTTGTTACTCACTTCCTGTTCCTTTATATTCAAGATGCAGAAGCGGCAAAATTGTGTAATTTAACCATGGCTATCTTTGTAGTATTCCTGGCCTCATCGACAGGCAGAGGTACCTGAATGCACACTTCAGTTCTATACTTGTGAGATTTAATTCCCAGTTTTGCACCCTCATAGTTCAGATGAAGTCTGAGTGTGTATCCAAACTAAACTTGAAATTTTCTATATCAAACAAAATGTAAAGCTACTTTAAAAAAATTGCTCTGTCTTTTTCAGTTGTGAACCTGAAAATAGGCATCTGTGAAAAAATGTCATTGAGATGTGAATTTTAACTCTAAACTTGTAGACATTGAAATGTCTTTGCAATCCCTTCCCTAAGCCCAAAACATCTGCTAACTCTATGAAATATTTTTGCTGCATTCATCTAGGAGGCTGGAAAGCATCCATCCTCTGAAGTCTCTGGGTAATTCCACCTAATATATCAGACCACGAATACTCTAGGCAGGGGCGCTGGAACAAATTTTTATAGTGTGGGTGCTGAGAGCCATTGAACCAAACTGGAAACCTGGTATATGGTGGAAACCACTTCATTCCAGGGGCTACGGCAGCACCCATAGTTCCAGCACCCAAGACTCCAGTATCTAGCCCTGTCCAGTAAAAAGCATGCTGTTGCAATGTCAAACTGTATAACGAGTTAAAAACACTATTGCTTGTAAAACAAATGAATATCAGAGATACTTTTAGAACTACTTAAATACATAAATAATGTAGGAAGGAAAATAGGTGCTTACCGTACATCCATATTCAAGCTTTGCCTTTTTCAGACGGCTTTTTCATAAGTGAATCTGAAATAAAAAGATTGTAGTGTTGCAAAGAAGTCAAGGAGAGAAAGGACAATTGAAAGCGTTAAAAGTAGGCAAGCGTTTTTATTTTCATCTAGTTTCTGCTCCCCTTCCAAGTGAGACACGACCTCACACTGTGTTCTTTCCTTCCACAATGAATTTCCATTCATATTGGGAGCATCTAGTATTTCTATTAAGCCTAAAAAAATGCTAATGTAATTCTGTAAGCAGTACATTAAAAAAATCATTATCTTGTGATGGCCAATAAGTTTGAGTGCCAACAGAAAAATGCACAGGATCTCACTTATGGTTGTCATCGTTGCTGACTAGTTTGGGTTGTGCACAGATGGTATTTATTGACAACAAAATAGAAGAAGTGACCGGATGGTGTTTTGTGTTATTAAACTGCGCCCTGGGGTAGTGAGGCAGCCATCTCTGATCTGGAGGTAGAAGAACATCATTGGATTTATTAATTTAAGGAAGATATTAATTAAAACAAAGGGCCACCTTATAAAGAGTGCTCACTTGCACCAAATTAAGAGTCAATTTACCAAACAATGAGCTGGAATCTCAGCTGGAGTAAATCCACATAGCTTCTGTTAAGGCAAAGGAGCTATGCTAATTTACACCAGCTGAGGATCTGGCCCATTATTTGAAGATATTTATAGCTCTGTATTAAAAATCTGATTGCTAGGGATGAAATTGGTCCATAGAGCAGGGGGCTACTGAAAAGACCTCTAAACCTTGCGCAGGGACCGCATGAGGGGTTCTGCTGGTGGAATGGACACAGAGAGCTACCAGAGCACTCCCTACAAACTGTGGGAAAAGTCTCCTTGGCAGTCCCACTTAGGTCATATGGGACACCACAATGGGGGCCTGACCAAGGTAGGCCAAAGGAAGGTCTGTAAATCCATGTATATATAGATCTGGTGTCCATGGAGCCATTGTAGCCTTTCTCCCAGCCCACATACTGAAGCAGCATTTGCAGAAGGGAAGAGGAAACAGGAGTGTGTGCAACACTCCTGCATTGTGGTCCAGGGCTAGGCGCTGAAACTGACCTCTCCGACTACTCTGTAGTCTGCCCAGAAAGCATGATTTTGTGGGTAAGGGGGGTGTAGCAAAGCGAAGACTCACTGGTGCGGTGTCTCCTGCTGGTCATCTGGGAATTAGCTCTTTTCCAGTGTATGGAGTGCCCTCTGCAGCTGGTGTCTCACCTGGCGCTGGTCCCATGTCCCTCCCAGACCCTGGTGCCCTTTACCATGGGGTTCTGCCCCAGCAGTACCCCCACGCTCTGGGTCTCTCCTCCCAGGAGAACCCCCAACCCTCTAAACCCACCTTGCCTCAGTGGCTACTGCCAGGCATCATCTAGCCCCCACTGACTGGGCAGACTGCAGTCTGTAATATCCACTCATCATTAGCAAGGGGTTAGGACCTGCTGCCTTTGCCTATCCCTGGGCTGCACCTCTGCAACCCAAGTACCTGCTTTGTCCTTACCCAAGGACTGCAGCCTTGGGGTTTGCCAGGCTGGAGCTCCTTTGCCCTTCCCCAGCACTGCTCCACTTCAAGTACCTTACTCCCAGACAGCTAGCCCTTCCCACTCCAAGGCTAGAGTGAGACTCTTCCAGCTCCTGGCCCCTAGCCCTTTTGTAAGGGCCAGCTGGGCCCTGATTGAGCTGGCCACACCTGTGGTCAGCTACTCACTCAGCTGCTCTCACTCTCCAGGGCTGCTTTTAACCCTTGTTTTCTAGGAGTGGGGCAGCTGCCCCACGACAGGGAGAAATTAACTCTAGGAGAAATCTGACACAAGGCCTAAGACAGTGGTGGGAAACCTGCGGCCCATCAGTGTAATCCGCTGGTGGGCCGCAAGACAGTTCGTGTTCATCGACCGTCCGCAACTCCCAGTGGCCACGGTTCGCTGTTCCCGGCCAATGGGAGCTGCAGGAAGCGGCAGCCGGCCCGCGGCTCTTCCCGCAGCTCCCATTGGCCGGGAACAGCAAACCGCAGCCACTAGGAGCTGTGGGTGGCTGTGCCTGCGGATGGGTTGATGTAAACAAACTGTCTCACGGCCTGTCAGTGGATAGCCCTGATTGGCTGCGTGTGGGCTGCAAGCCACAGGTTACCCACCACTAGCTTAAGATGATACTCAAGATTTGCAACTTCCAAGTGATTTTTAGAGCTATTTGTGATCAGAAGTACAATATAAAGTGATTCCAGTGAGGATTCCAGGTGAAAGTCTGAGCAGAATTGAGCCCAGTCGCCCAGAGAGCCTTAGACCATGTATCACTGCGTTCCAGGGGCAAATTTTAAGACATACATTCAAATTATACTAAAGGCCCAAATCCCATATCATCCACTTCCACTTATAAAACCGACAGAAGGGGAAAAAAATGTCCTTTGATAAATCCACACGGTTCTCTGACCCACACACCATTCCCTCTGCATGCAACAAAAAGTATTGAAGAGCACACTGGCCAACCTGGGCACAAATAGCAAAAGCTGTGAAACAGCAAAAGCATAACAAGGACACCAAATCATAGCAGTGCAAAACTTAACTGCTAGACTTTGCTGGAATTCTTACAAACCTTTTTGATGGTTTACTCTTGCAGAGGTTTGAATTCCCCTGAGATATGCTTCAAAATTCCACTGCAAATGAACACACAAACTTCAAAGTTCTCAAAGCAATACCCACTTGAAACATGGCACTTCACACAGTTTTATGTTGGAAGCCATCTGAAATGATAAACTTTGTATGATTTCAGTGTTAAATCTTAAGTTAGCCTGGGCTTCCTCAAAATCCAGCCCAGGTTCGCAAAACTTGGTAAAATGTTCCATCAGCATGGTAAGAATTTTGAGTCTGTAACAAAATCTAAAATCAGGTAAGCTTGGTTTCAGATTCCATTGCAAACATTTTGTTCACCACTGTTTGCTTATTGGTTTGGGGGTCATATGTCTTATGTGAATCCATGCAGTGTTTAAGGCCCCAATCCTGCAAACCCTTAGGCACATGAGTAAAGGAGCCGAATGGGACTACTCCAGTGTTGGCAGGACTAGGGCCTTAAGATGACAATTGCACAGAAGTGATAGCATGATGTGCTGTGTGGCAGGTCATTATTTCACATTGTTTCCCTCAGTGTTCTAAGGCAGCTTTGAGATTTTTTCCTGGTAAATTAGGTACAGATCATTTCTCTATTGTAAAGTTATGTTTATTACACCAATAAGCACTTATCACAGTACAGTCTGAAAATACTCCTGAAAGTTATCATCTATCCATGAACCCGGTCATTAAACTGTTGGATCAGTATACACCATGCAACTAATGCTACTTTATCCATAGCAGATATGATGACAAAATAGTTCTGTTCTACTACAGATTCTTTCCTCTGAATACAAATAATATGCATTTAGGTGTGAGTTGCCACTTGTATTTCTATGAAGTATGAGCAATAGAAAAATTGCATCATAGTCTGCTGGTTCACACACACAATTGTAGTGTGTGCTGCCAATTAGACTGATAAGATCAGGGAGGGGGAAATCAGAGCTACACACATCTTGGAAGCAAAGCAGCAGCAAATTTCAAGGTAGAATTTGATTTTATGTCAACTTTCCAGGCCAAGCATAGTACTTTACATTCACGAGGAGTGAGTGTTTTGTGCAAGATCTACTTGGATCACCTCTAAGTGAATGAAAACACAACAGAATGATCTCACTAAATTGGTAACCACCAATGTAGTGTAAATGAATCCTCACTGTAGAAATAAAAGGGTTCCAAGTAATTTATCTGAACCAAAACAGCTTTCTGAAATATGCTTTTAAAAAGTAAGACTACCTCCCAACTTCTGGGGTGAAGTCCCATTGACTTCACAGAAGGCAGGATTTCACACCTTGAATCTCTTTCCTCTCCTCTTGAACTCTCTCACCCTCTAGAATTTCTCCCCGGGATCTTTCCCCAACCTTTGGAATGTCCCCTATTGGTTTGACCCATATCTCCCTCCATTTCCGGTCTCTCTTCCTCACCACCCAATTGCCTATTTAGAGTCTCTTTCTCCTCCTTGGGTTTTCAGTCTCTTCCCATGTATTATGAGGATCTGGTCATGGTCTTCATCCCTTATCCCCCAATATCATCACTGCTTTAAAAGGGAGTGCTGGTGGTGCGGGGTGATGTCTGCTGCTGCCAGAGGTGGTGCAGAAGCAGGTTATTGTCTTATCTCTATGATCTGAATCTCACATAGAGAGAAGGAATATAGGAGCTGACAGTGAGAAAGGCAGGTAGAAGTCAGCTGTGTGATGCACAGAAAGACAGCAGCACTGCACCCCTTGCTGGTGAGAGACTGAGGAGCCAGTTCTGCCTTCTCAGTGCTGACAGCTCAAGTTTGCAACTCGGAGGAGGCAGCCAACATGAATGGGGAGGGAGCAACTCCCAGCTCCTCCCACTATATATATGACTTTCATGGTCCTTTGGCTATCAATATGGGACCAATACCGTACCCTCCACAGTCAACAAAAGAGGCTAAGCCCTTGCTAAGAACTCCACCAGACTCTACAGCGTTTTGGAGATCCTACACAATGGAATATTCCACAAGGAGCTGCAGACTTTGCAAAACCTTACTGCAGAGAAGGCTTTTTAGCTTTCTCCACATTTCTTTCCCCCGAGTGTATGTGATTTGCATGCAATTCGGTTTCCTGACTCAAACCCTAGCCTTAAGCCCCGGAAACATTTGGGGGTTGCACTGCTGAGTATCTGCATGAAACAGAACAATAGAAATATTCTGCAGATGAACAGCCAATTGAGCATGTAACCCTTTTCCATGGGGATAAGTGAGTATATAAAACCCTAAGTGGAAATCCTGTAAGATTTTTGTATTATTTAACTTAAGAAAATGTAACTTTTATTGTTTCACGAGAGTTTAAAAGGCTGGGTGCATAGTTCTAGAGCAGAACTTGTCCTAGAAAAGCCTCTGAGCACTCCTTTTGTATTTTTGTATTAGTGCAATTTATTTACCGTGAAGTAGCCATATTATTGGATCCTATTTTTCCCCTAGCTGTTCATACAGTACAAAGCAAAACATCCAACTTAAATAAATAAAAAAACATTGGCTTGGTAAGTCAGAATGTAGACTATTCCGTATAATGGAAATGCAAATATGAATGCAATTGTTATTTCATGGATAGGTGGAATTTATGGAACTGTTGTGCAATTTTTTTCCCTTCTTTTGTTCATATAATGGTTAGGTCACACAATAGTCCAGCCTCAGATTGTCATATACCACACATTTTATAGCACTGTTTTTATGGGAAGATGGACTTTAAAGAGTAGTTATGCACATTTCTTTTCTGATCTAGAAGTTCGGTAGGCAGAGGTGAAGGTGTTAAATTCCCAAAGGTCTTTCAAAGTTATTTCATGGACATATCAATTTAGTAGAACATTATTTAGGCATAATAGCTGTTTTCCTGTGATTCTCCTGTTCATGCCTCACGGTGAACAAAATGCATCATACTTCTGTGGTCAGCTCTTTGCACTAAACACGTGGGAAAGTGTTTTGCTGAAGAACGTACTGGTCACAGTGTGCTCCCTCCAGTCTCTTTTTGGATTCCTTTGAAGGTTCAGATATGAAAGCAATTTCAGATGAAGGATGGATGAGATAGCTTGAAGAACACAAGACAAAATCTTGTCCTGCTCCACTAAGCAAGTCTTTTTGTTGTTGAGAAAAGATTGATGATTCTTTTAAAAAGCTTTTTTTTCCCATTTTCACATGCCTCATTTTTCAGTGGTTCCACTCAGGATCAGAAGCAGAAATGCTAAAATAAGGATAATTATTTATTAGGGTAGGATCTAGGAACCCTAAACAAGGATCAGAACCCCATTGTGCTAGATGCTGTACACACATGTACCAAAAACGACAAGAAGTTGCTCTGGGGGTGTGGCCAGCCTATCCAGAAACAGTAAGTACAAGGGACAAACCTATTTTTGTGACATCTTCCGCCCAGTTTTAAATAACAGAAAAGCTTTGAACAGGCCTCCAATCTTCTTTGTGCCTGTCTAGAACCAGCTGACGTTATAAACTTTTGAGACTCACTCTCTTCTACAAAAGATCTCTTTCTTCAGGAACCAAAAATTCTCATTTCATTTTCACTTGTGAGATAAGCATTGAGATGAAGACATTTCACTGATTGAGAGGACACACAGAGAGATTGCCCCAGGCTAATACAGTGCTTACACAGACTAAAAAGAAAACCGTAAGACATTTTATGGAGCATACGTCATATTCACATAGAGAGAACCAATTTTCAAACAAAGGACATTAGTAGAACATCCAGCATACCTATATCATCTCTTAAAAATGTAAATTTTTATTAAGCTTCCCCACATGCCTCTATCAGCATCCAAAGACGGGGTTAGGTTGTTCTAGTAAGGCCACAGTATTTGAGAACTTGGTTCATGAAATTCCATTAAAAACAACAACATCAAGGATATTGGCTAAAATGAAAAAAGATAGGTGATTCCAAATGAATGTTAAAACTAAAGAGGAGATTCAAAAATAATCCTTAACTCTGGCATTTTATGCTTTTGTTCTGAGTGGGTTTGCTTCTTAATTTCACTTTGATCTGAAATGAGGACCTGATGTAAATCCTACTGAAATCTGTGTATGCAACTCCTGCTGATAACTAATGGGAGCTCTATATATGGTCCAAGAGCAGCACTTTAGTCCAGAGAAGGTCATAGCTGTGGTTGTGGTAGGTTGATTCATGTCTTTATGTTTAATTGTTTTCTTTGAATGAGATTTTCTATTCAGATGCATAGGTGTTTTTCTAATAACGAGTCATAGATCAGACCACTGACAAATGACCTGTGAATCTTTTTCCTCTCTAGAGGCTATGAATCATTCTATGATTCCTCCTAGTCTCTTGATACACATTCTGTAGTTATTATTATAGTTATTATGTAGTTATTAAGAAACTTCACCTTTGTTTTTGAAAAGTACTTTATTTCTGGGTAGACTGTGCATCACATTTCATTTTTCGCCCTCCCTCCCGAGCTATGATAAAACTAAAGGTCAAGGTACTTTAGCACATATCTAATTGTAGGCAGATGAGCAGTCAGTGAACTTCTCACCACCTTCGAAGTAGGCATATGCCTGCGCATATGTTGAATCAGGGCCAAGTCACACACTCTAAACATTAAGTCAAAGGGGAAAGGTGTGTGTGAAAGTTCTATGCTTCTTATTTGCATTTCTTTTTCACTGTTTCACATCAAGCAAACCTGACAACATTAACTACCACAAGGAGAAGTTATCAACACAAATATGGTGCTATAAAATCTTATTTCTCGCCCTGTAAGAGAGCTATATGTGTGTCAGTGAATTTTAATCTCTTCAGATCCCTGGGACATGCTCCTGGCTCACAGCACCAAGTGAGTCTTCATTGCCAATACAATGAAAAAGTTACAAAACTCAGACTCACCAACAAAATGAAAGAAAGACGGTGAATGGCCATGGCCACCATTTCAATTAAGAGCCCACTATTTCATTTGGGGAAACTCTCTGCATTCATATTGAGGTCTGAGCAGTAATTACGCAGGGCTGCATCCCCAGGTGGTGTAAACCAGCAGAAGTAAATGGAGTCATGTCAATTTACACCAGCTCAGGCTCTTGTCTATAATCTGTGCTTTTGCTAACTATTTAGATAAATACTTACAGCCCTTCACACTGTCGTATCTGAGCATGACAATCTTTAATGCGAGGATAAATACAACCCCTTGTGAGGTAGGGAAGTATGTTTTACTGATAGGGAACAGAGACACAGAGAGATTAAATGACTTACCCAAGGTAATGCAGAATATCTGAGGCAGAGCAGGGAATTGAATTTAGGTCTCCTAAACCCAAGGCTGGCACCCTTCCGCTAGAGCATCCTTCTTGTATATACTGGACAAGTCGGTTTGGCCAATTACTCTAGCCTTCCACAGACCGAGTTAACAGTAAAATAGGAATGATAGCAGCACAGCGACTGGGGGCAAAAAACTGATTACTTCATTTTGCCTCTCCTTTTGCCTGTGCAGGAGAATTAGCTAGAGAAAACATTTTCTAGTGCTTTGTCCAATGTACTGAAGTTTTAACCATCTCAAGCGATAGGGCATATTTTCTCACTACTTACTGGGAAGCTAAAGTGTGTCAGTTTAAACTAATAAATATCTGGTTTGAGTGTGACATTTACAAGTTAAAAGAAAAGGAGTACTTGTGGCACCTTAGAGACGAACCAATTTATTTGAGCATAAGCTTTCGTGAGCTACAGCTCACTTCATCGGATGCATACTGTGGAATATACAGAAGATGGTTTTTATACACACAAACCATTTTTCATGGTTGCATTCCATAGTATGCATCCGATGAAGTGAGCTGTAGCTCACGAAAGCTTATGCTCAAATAAATTGGTTTGTCTCTAAGGTGCCACAAGTACTCCTTTTCTTTTTGCGAATACAGACTAACACAGCTGTTACTCTGAAACCATTTACAAGTTACATGCTCTTCTGTGCTCAAATTAACACCTCACAATCTAAAGTCAGTTTCTCAATTGTCTTGTTTCCCCAAAAAAAGATTTGTCAGGAAGCTTTCTGATGATTGCCCAGGCAGACGTGCCAGGGCAGCAGAGCTACTGTTTTGACTTTGACAAGCTTTCTGGGTTATTGAAGGCTCCCGAAATGAGCAATGACTCAGCAGTTGTTTTGATATTTTTCCCCCCAAAAGGTCTTTCTGACATTTGTTTCCTTAAGGTGGTATTCAGTTTCTCATCACATGTTTAGGAGAAAAAGAGAGGAAAACTTCCCTTAATACCTTTTTGTATTATTGAAGGCAGCTTTGGAAAGTAATTGGTATCAGGAAAAGCTAGAAAATGAATTAACATACAAAGGGTTAAAGAGGGGAAATAGTGCCTTTTCTCCTTATGACACAACCAAAACATTCTCACTTATTTAAATCTCTTGGGAAACTGTTTTATTTGCTAATTGAGTGCGACATTTAAAAGCGGACAAAAACACTAGAAAATATAGTGTTTTCCTGTATCAAAACCACTAGAAAATGTACAAGCTTGCATTAGCAGGGAGATCCACTAAATTAATGTAATAAATAAGTGCAGGACTTTTCTAATGTTGCCAAATTTGGGACAGAGAATTTTTGTTGTTGTTCTTCTGTGTTTCCCAGCACAGTTGGGTCCTGCTCCATGGCAGGGGCCGTTATGCACTACTGCAATACAAACATAATAAAGAACGCACACAATATTTGGTGTGCTTTTCTGAAGACCCAGTTCCTGGAGTCATGTAAATATAGGAGAATCCTAGGTTTAATTAAATAATTAAAAAGTAGAGTTCTATCCCCCATGGTTTGGAGAAAAACTCATACCCACAAACCAGTGCTTAATTTGTAATGAAAGAGGTACTGGGGCTCAAGCAATTTTTTCACTTTCATAATTGAAAGAAGTGCTGAGGCTATGAACTGCCATGCCTGGCAAGCCCTAGCACAAATTAAGCACAACAATCAGAAGGCAAATAACTCAATTTTAAGAATATGGTTTTAAAAGCAATATCATAATTTTGGGGGCCTGACTCCTGACATTTGAATGCTTGGGATTGCCGATACTGCTTTTCCATCTCTAAGTCCTATGATGCTTCACTATTGTGACAGAAGCAACTCTGTTCCTTAGATAAGGATGGTTCATTATTGGAGATCTAATACTGTAGTGCAGGGATCAGCAACCTTTGGCATGTGGTCCGCCAGGGTAAGCCTGGCGGACCTGGCTGGTTCGTTTACCTGCCGCGTCCACAGGTTCAGCCAATCATGGCTCCCACTGGCCACAGTTCGCTGTCCCAGGCCAATGGGAGCTGCGGGAAGTGGCGGCCAGCACATCCCTTGGTCCACGCCAACAGGGTGATGAGATGTTGATTGTACTGGCCTCTATTTTAAGACTCGAATTTTCAAAGAGGCCTAAAGGGTTTAGACACCTTTGAGGAGATTTTCAAAGATGCTTAGAGCAAAATTTTCACGTTTTTCATTTTCCAAAATCCACGTTGTGGCACCAAAATGTGGGATTTTCAAAAGTGCTTAAGTGACTTAGAAGCACAAGCCCCTTTGTCACCTAAAAATGATTTAGGAGCCTGACACGAGACTAGTATTTTTCAAAATTTTGGCCATGGTCAACAAGAGTTAAGGGGGAAGAATTTCAAAGGCACCTCTGGCATTTAGGTGCCTAACTCTCAATGAAAGTTAATGAGAGTTCAGTGCCTAAGTGTCATTTGTGCCTTTGAAAATCTTCTCCCCAGTGCCTACCTCCCTTAAGCACTTTTTAAAGTCCTACCTTGGGTGGTTTTGATTCCTTATGCCCCTTGGAAAACCTCAGCCTTAAAATATATAATCACACTCTCATCTCGATCAACAAACAGATTTTCAATTAGATCACCCTGATTTTTAACGTAGAAAATTCAGCAGTCATGTAAAGAGCCACATATGGCAATGTCATTGGAATTGATGTACAATGCCTTTTTCATTTAGGAAAAAAAAGCAGCTAAATCATTTCCCAGATTTTCTGGGTGGCACATTAACCGCCAAAATTAAACAAAACAGAGTCAACTTCACCACCTCCTTTAAATTCACCAAGGATTTTTAAAGGCCTTTTTCTGTTTTGTACTATACTGAAGATGTGATTGTTAGGATATAGATATTCAGGCCTGTCTGTAAAGGCCTATACTCTAAGAATTTAGGTGTATTCTTATCACTTGGCTAGTGATAGAGGTATAAAAGAAAGAATCAAAACCACTGTCTGCCAGTGTAAGGGCCTTCTCTTACTGTGACAGTTTGTGGCCCTGTGCTTAGGCTCAGGCCTTTGGCTAAGCAGCAGAGGCAGCCATAAGCTGGGAAGCGAACGGTCACATCCTCACATTCCAAACTAGTCACATTGAAATAAGGTGCTATTGGGCTGTTAGGCACTATCAGGACAGGATTGTATTCCTATCACCTCCAGAGGAAGGGAAGTGCCTAGAAAATGTAAAAGGAAACTTAGTTTGATAGCATCCTGTCTGGCAAGAACTCACTTATCAATAGCTGGGATGTGAAATCCTCACTTCTGTATTGTTTTGTCATTATAGTTCCCACTTTGCTGTTGTTTGTCTGTATAATCTCTGTCTGGTTCTGTGATTGTTCCTGTCTGCTGTATAATTAATTTTGCTGGGTGTAAACTAATTGAGGTGGTGGGATATAATTGGTTACATAATCATGTTACAATATGTTAGGATTGGTTAGTTAAATTTCAGGAAAATGATTGGTTAAGGTATAGCTAAGCAGAACTCAAGTTTTACTATATAATCTGTAGTCAATGAGGAAGTGACTGGGTGTGGGTGGGCATGTGGGTGTGTGAGATGGGAACAGGGAATGGGGGTAAGAAAATTGGAATCATGTTTTGCTAAAGGGGGAAATGGGAACAGGGAATGGCAGTAAGGAAGTTGGAATCATGTTTGGCTAAGGGTAGGAATGGGAACAGGGACACACGTGTAAGGCTCTGAGGTGTCAGAGCTGGGAAGGAGGATACTAAGGAAGGAAACTGGAATCATGCTTGCTGGAAGTTCACCCCAATAAACATCGAATTGTTTGCACCTTTGGACTTCGGGTATTGTTGCTCTCTGTTCATGCGAGAAGGACCAGGGAAGTAAGTGGGTGAAGGAATAAGCCCCCTAACAGTGATGCAGCCACATGAATAGGGGGTTAAAAAAAACAGATGTTGACTTTATAAGTGCTTTTCCATTCAGAAAATATTGATAAAATATAAGCATTGTAATCTGACTATTTAAACCCTTGGCAACTGGAGCTGGGGTTATCCCATCACAAAGTGCCTTGCAAGTAGAGTGGGTAGGAGTTCAAGATTCGATGCCTTTCTCAAAGACATATTGTAGCACAGCTACAGGCTGAGGTCAGGAGTCACTGGGTGAAGTTCCATGGCCTGTGTTATGTGGGGGCAGATAAAATGGCCACCAGGGACCCTTCTGGCATTAAATACTGCCAAATAGCTTTTGTGATCATTTGTCCAGGTTCAGAAATGCTGGTTGGTTCAGACAAGTTCATCATGCCCCTTGTTAATTGCCCTTCACAAGAATTTGGGGGCATCACACAAACACACAGCTTTGTTTTTGAATGTCAGCTAAATCTGCAGTATTACTTGCAACAAAGAATTTGTCCAGCTCTAGCTGCAAGAACCTGGCCTGTTGTTGTTTATAAAACAAAAAAAGAAGACAGACTAGAGAAGCCTTCCCACAGGGAAAGGAAAAATGATAAGGGAAGAGAGAAGGCTAAGGAATAGCTCTGGCTATGATCAGAGGTTTTAGTCTGGGGAAATAAAACAGTAAGATGCTATGGGGAAAGGTCAGAGAATGAATCACTAAATAGCAAGAGAAAGCACCAGCACGGTATGCATTTGTCATCTGAAATATACCCGCTCTCTTTTTCTGCTCAGGAAAAGGCTATAGCTTTACCAGAAACTAAACTATCATCATTCATATCCTGCTTGTATCAAGAGAGGTCCAAGTAGTATTTATGTAGTACATGTCGGTGTTTTATGCTCGGTGCGTTATATCAGTGTTACAAGCTCACAACTGGGCACTTCCAGAGACAGTAAAATATGAGCTATTTAGTATATTACCTGGGAACCTGTGGTCCCTTCTCAGATGAATGGTTCATTTGATAGTCAAGAGTCTGATGCCTGTATTTGGTGAGGACTAAAAAAGTAGGATGGGTGCCAAGTGGTTAGGCGTCAGAGTTGGCAAATCACAAAAGGAGTCCCTGTACAGTTTGGACATGTATGGGAATCTTCTCCAGAGT
The DNA here is from genome assembly GCF_965140235.1 of Caretta caretta. Classification (NCBI taxonomy): domain Eukaryota; kingdom Metazoa; phylum Chordata; order Testudines; family Cheloniidae; genus Caretta; species Caretta caretta. Next base: position 13,216,395 of record NC_134214.1, on the reverse strand, counting down.
TCTTGGGGATGCAAACTGTGGTGGTAATCCTTAAAGAACAGGCTTTGCTGGATGTTTCCTACCTACTGTGTGTGTGTTCTCCTTTCTCCCCTTCCCTCCTGCTCCCAAAGCTCTTTCCAATCCTTTTGCCTCACTGGTCCCCTCCTGGGATAACAGAACTCTAAGAGAGAGACTTCAGTTACACATTGTTTCAAGTGTAATTATTTACCTTTTACAGCTGACAAAAACATCCATCACCAACAAGAGACTTGTCAGTAAAAGTGGTAGGTTATTTAGATAGTAAGCAACCACCTTGAAAGGGCTTGATCTGGCAAACTGTTGCTTTCTGGAGTAGCCCTGATGGAGTAAGGAAGGCATAAATATCTATTTCCAAAGGAAAAAATTACTGGGGTCACGAGAAAACCTTATATCAATAAGAATTACTCATCATATAGGCGCACAATCAGAACCTTGGGTCTTAAGCTCCTTTGAGGTAGAATTGTTTCTTCCTATATGGTTTGTATAACGCAGAGCGCACAGTTGTCAGATAACAAGTAATAAAAAAGGAATACTGTGTATGTTGTTTCCATACATCTATTTGGGTACTTATATGGCCACCAACATTCCAAAATACAATCAAAACTTTTTTGGTGGTAATGTATGGCCCCCCAATCCCATAATATCTGAGCACCTACACATTATTAAAATATTAAAAATTAAAACAATCATTTTTCCTGTCTTCCCAGAGACAACATTTTATAGTACAGCTCGTTGGAACACAGGGTGTCTTTCCCACCCTCTACCCATGAAAATGTTGACAAAACATTTTAAAAAAATAGTAGTGATTTTTGGCAACAATTAATTTAAAAACCCAATTTTCCATCAAATATAGTTTAAGCAGAAAATTTTGAACTAGCCCTATGGTTTGCTTGCTGTATGAGTGAAAGGGAGTGTTGTATCTCTGTATGTATGCAAAGAAATCATTGGAGGAAAGCTAAGAAACAGGTTTTGCATTTAATTCTGAATACAGGGAGGCCTAAGGACATTCTAACCTCGTGAGCTCAATAGGCTCAGCATATATGAAAGTTCTTGCATCCTGCAGTCTTAATTCTCCCCATTTGATCCCCAGTTTCATCTCTTGGTGGAATGTAGATGTTAAGAGAGATCAATAAATAGAAATGCATTCTCCTGCTGTAGCTTTTCCCATGGAAAATATGTGGCTCAGTTCTGCTCAATGATTCTCATTAAAGTCAGAACCATGTGAAAGGAAAATGAAGCCAAAGAATCGAAAACTATGAGGTTTCCACCCTATTAAGTGCAAAATACAGTTAAATCAGGGAAAGCAACTATGCAACCACAGTTGCATAGCTATTTACCATTATACAACCCCCATAGCCGTACAACTTCACTGTGTATGTACAAAAAAAACAAAAAAAAAACACTGCACAATATGGAAGGCAAGGAAATTAGGCTACTTATTGATCACGCTTCACCCTTAGTACAGGCAATGAAATTGTATTTATACCTGAAGCATAAGGAATTATATTTGCTTAATGCATGCTCACTTGGCGGTGAATGAAGAATTCTCAAAATCCACCTCTTGAAACTGCTGCCCCACTGTTTCCACAACTGCAAAGGGTAGTGTGGAAGGATGGAATAAAGACTGTGTTGGGATTACAGCACTAGACAGGGACACGGGAGATTTGGGTTCAGTTTTCAACTCTACCACAGACTCTCTTTCGGGACCTTGGATAAGTCTTGTCCGCCCTGAGCAAGGTACTTCAGCACATGCTTAACTTTAAGCACATGAGCTCTGATGACTGCAAAAGTATTAAGTATTCCATGGGCCCCTGTTCCCAATCATCTGCTTGTATGTACCATCCCATTCTCCTACCCTTTGTCTATCTTGTCTATTGAGCCCTGGTCTACACTAGGACTTTAGGTCGAATTTAGCAGCGTTAAATCGATTTAAACCTGCACCCGTCCACACAATGAAGCCCTTTATTTCGACTTAAAGGGCTCTTAAAATCGATTTCCTTACTCCACCCCTGACAAGTGGATTAGCGCTTAAATCGACGTTGCCGGCTCGAATTTGGGGTACTGTGGACACAATTCGATGGTATTGGCCTCCGGGAGCTATCCCAGAGTGCTCCATTCTGACCGCTCTGGACAGCGCTCTCAACTCAGATGCACTGGCCAGGTAGACAGGAAAAGAACCGCGAACTTTTGAATCTCATTTCCTCTTTGGCCAGCGTGGCAAGCTGCAGGTGACCATGCAGAGCTCATCAGCACAGGTGACCATGATGGAGTCCCAGAATCGCAAAAGAGCTCCAGCATGGACCGAACGGGAGGTACGGGATCTGATCGCTGTTTGGGGAGAGGAATCCGTGCTATCAGAACTCCGTTCCAGTTTTCAAAATGCCAAAACCTTTGTCAAAATCTCCCAGGGCATGAAGGACAGAGGCCATAACAGGGACCCGAAGCAGTGCCGCGTGAAACTGAAGGAGCTGAGGCAAGCCTACCAGAAAACCAGAGAGGCGAACAGCCGCTCTGGGTCAGAGCCCCAAACATGCCGCTTCTATGATGAGCTGCATGCCATTTTAGGGGGTTCAGCCACCACTACCCCAGCCGTGTTGTTTGATTCCTTCAATGGAGATGGAGGCAATACGGAAGTAGGTTTTGGGGACGAAGAAGATGATGATGAGGAGGAGGTTGTAGATAGCTCACAGCAAGCAAGTGGAGAAACCGGTTTTCCCGACAGCCAGGAACTGTTTCTCACCCTAGACCTGGAGCCAGTACCCCCCGAACCCACCCAAGGCTGCCTCCTGGACCCAGCAGGCGGAGAAGGGACCTCTGGTGAGTGTACCTTTTAAAATGCTATACATGGTTTAAAAGCAAGCATGTGAAAGGATTACTTTGCCCTGGCATTTGCGGTTCTCCTAGATGTAGTCCTAAAGCCTTTGCAAAAGGTTTCTGGGGAGGGCAGCCTTATTTCGTCCTTCATGGTAGGACACTTTACCACTCCAGGCCAGTAACACGTACTCGGGAATCACTGTAGAACAAAGCATTGCAGTGTATGTTTGCTGGCATTCAACCAAAATCCGTTCTTTATCTCTCTGTGTTATCCTCAGGAGAGTGAGATATAATTCATGGTCACCTGGTTGAAATAGAGTGCTTTTCTTCAGGGGACACTCAGAGGAGCCCATTCCTGCTGGGCTGTTTGCCTGTGGCTAAACAGAAATGTTCCCCGCTGTTAGCCACAGGGAGGGGAGAAGGTTGAGGGGGTAGTCACGCGGTGGGAGGAGGCAAAATGCGACCTTGTAACAAAAGCACATGTGCTATGTATGTAATGTTAACAGCAAGGTTTACCCTGAAAGACTGTAGCGACTGTTTTATAAAATGTGTCTTTTTAAATACCGCTGTCCCTTTTTTTTTCTCCACCAGCTGCATGTGTTTCAATGATCACAGGATCTTCTCCTTCCCAGAGGCTAGTGAAGCTTAGAAAGAAAAGAAAACGCACTCGCGATGAAATGTTCTCCGAGCTCATGCTGTCCTCCCACACTGACAGAGCACAGACGAATGCGTGGAGGCAAATAATGTCAGAGTGCAGGAAAGCACAAAATGACCGGGAGGAGAGGTGGAGGGCTGAAGAGAGTAAGTGGCGGGCTGAAGACAGGGCTGAAGCTCAAAGGTGGCGGCAGCGTGATGAGAGGAGGCAGGATTCAATGCTGAGGCTGCTGCAGGACCAAACCAGTATGCTCCAGTGTATGGTTGAGCTGCAGCAAAGGCAGCTGGAGCACAGACTGCCACTGCTGCCCCTCTCTAACCAACTGCCCTCCTCCCCAAGTTCCATAGTCTCCACACCCAGATGCCCAAGAACGCGGTGGGGGGGCCTCCGGCCAACCAGCCACTCCACCACAGAGGATTGCCCAAAAAAAAGAAGGCTGTCATTCAATAAATTTTAAAGTTGTAAACTTTTAAAGTGATGTGCTTAAAGTGCTGTGTGGCATTTTCCTTCCCTCCTCCACCACCCCTCCTGGGCTACCTTGGTAGTCATCCCCCTATTTGTGTGATGAATGAATAACGAATGCATGACTGTGAAGCAGCAATGACTTTATTGCCTCTGCAAGCAATGATTAAAGGGAGGAGGGGAGGGTGGTTAGCTTACAGGGAAGTAGAGTGAACCAAGGGGCGGGGGGTTTCATCAAGGAGAAACAAACAGAACTTTCACACCGTAGCCTGGCCAGTCATGAAACTGGTTTTCAAAGCTTCTCTGATGCGTACCGCGCCCTCCTGTGCTCTTCTAACCGCCCTGGTGTCTGGCTGCGCGTAACCAGCAGCCAGGCGATTTTCCTCAACCTCCCACCCCGCCATAAATGTCTCCCCCTTACTCTCACAGATATTGTGGAGCACACAGCAAGCAGTAATAACAGTGGGAATATTGGTTTCGCTGAGGTCTAAGCGAGTCAGTAAACTGCGCCAGCGCGCCTTTAAACGTCCAAATGCACATTCTACCACCATTCTGCACTTGCTCAGCCTGTAGTTGAACAGCTCCTGACTACTGTCCAGGCTGCCTGTGTACGGCTTCATGAGCCATGGCATTAAGGGGTAGGCTGGGTCCCCAAGGATACATATAGGCATTTCAACATCCCCAACAGGCCGTTATTTTCTGGTCTGGGAATAAAGTCCCTTCCTGCAGCTTTTGAAACAGACCAGAGTTCCTGAAGATGCGAGCATCATGCACCTTTCCCGGCCATCCCACGTTGATGTTGGTGAAACGTCCCTTGTGATCCACCAGAGCTTGCAGCACTATCGAAAAGTACCCCTTGCGGTTTATGTACTCGGCGGCTTGGTGCTCCGGTGCCAAGATAGGGATATGGGTTCCGTCTATAGCCCCACCACAGTTAGGGAATCCCATTGCAGCAAAGCCATCCACTATGACCTGCACATTTCCCAGGGTCACTACCCTTGATATCAGCAGATCTTTGATTGCATGGGCTACTTGCATCACAGCAGCCCCAACAGTAGATTTGCCCACTCCAAATTGATTCCCAACTGACCGGTAGCTGTCTGGCGTTGCAAGCTTCCACAGGGCTATCGCCACTCGCTTCTCAACTGTGAGGGCTGCTCTCATCTTGGTATTCATGCGCTTCAGGGCAGGGGAAAGAAAGTCACAAAGTTCCATGAAAGTGCCCCTACGCATGCGAAAGTTTCGCAGCCACTGGGAATCGTCCCAGACCTGCAACACTATGCGGTCCCACCAGTCTGTGCTTGTTTCCCGAGCCCAGAATCGGCGTTCCACAGCATGAACCTGCCCCATTAGCACCATGATGCATGCATTGTCAGGGCCCATGCTTTCAGAGAAATCTGTGTCCATGTCCTGATCACTCACGGGACCGCGCTGACGTCGCCTCCTCGCCCGGTATCGCGTTGCCATGTTCTGGTGCTGCATATACTGCTGGATAATGCGTGTGGTGTTTAATGTGCTCCTAATTGCCAAAGTGAGCTGAGCGGCCTCCATGCTTGCCTTGGTATGGCGTCCGCACAGAAAAAAGGCGCGGAACGATTGTCTGCCGTTGCTCTGACGGAGGGAGGGGCGACTGACGACACGGCTTACAGGGTTGGCTTCAGGGAGCTAAAATCAACAAAGGGTGTGCCTGTACATCAAGGAGTATTTCAGGCAGGACTGCACGGAGGGTTCCAATAAGAAATGGTGCACCTAAGTTATCGTTGTTATTGGAACAAGGAGGTTAGCCTGGCCTCTGATTGATACATGGCTAGATTTACCTCGCTGCACCTTCTCTGTGAGTGACTGCAGTGTGATCTAGACAGGGGAGGAGGCAAATGAGTACAACAAATCTGGTCTATTTCTTGTTCTGACCCACTCCATCTATCTTTTACATCTTTGGCTGGCAGCAGACGGTGCAGAAGGACTGCATGCCATCCACATCTCATGGCTGCTCGGCAGAAGATGGTACAGTACGACTGCTAGCAGTCCGTATCGCCTGCCCGCTCACCATAAGACGGCTCAATAGGACTGACTGCAGGACTAAAGAGAATGACCTGGTCAAGTCACTCCAAATTTAGTCCCTGTGCCCATGTCTGCCCAGGCGCTCCTGATCGACCTCACAGAGGCAACCAGGAGCACCTCAGACTTGACGATGACGGCTACCAGTCGTACTGTACCGTCTGCTGCCACAAGGCAAGGGGTTGCTGCTACTGTGTAGCAATGCCGTACCGCGTCTGCCAGCACCCAGGAGACATAGGGTTACAGTTACCTGAGCGGGCTCCATGCTTGCCGTGGTATGGCGTCTGCACAGGTAACTCAGGAAAAAAGGCGCGAAATGATTGTCTGCCCTTGCTTTCACGGGGGGAGGGAGGGAGCAGGGGGCTGACGATATGTACCCAGAACCACCCGCGACAATGTTTTAGCCCCATCAGGCATTGGGATCTCAACCCAGAATTCCAATGGGCAGCGGAGACTGCGGGAACTGTGGGATAGCTACCCACAGTGCAACACTCCGGAAGTCGACTCTAGCCTCGGTACTGTGGAAGCGCTCCGCCGAGTTAATGCACTTAATGCACTTAGAGCATTTTCTGTGGGGACACACACACTCGAATTTATAAAACCGATTTCTAAAAAACCGACTTCTATAAATTCGACCTAATTTCGTAGTGTAGACATACCCTTAGACTGTAAACTCTTCAGGGAAGCTACTGTCACTGTGTGAACTGTATTGATCCCAAGACTAATCAAATGATGTGTGGAAGGTAGGAAGCGATGTGTGGAAGGTAACTTTTAACGAACTGAAATATCCTTTGTTCCTTGCACTGAGATTCCATTTACATTTAACCCTGTGTTCCAAGCCACCTTCGGAAAAAGAGAGAGAAATGTCCAGATCCATCTTGTTTGTGAGATGGCACTACATTCAGTTTATCAATAATATATTCAGATTAATACAGAGAAAATCAACACATTCACCATGAAAATATTGCTCCTCCTTATGCAAGTTAAAAAAATCTGCATAATTAAAAAAAAGTGACATTACAGCTAAAATTTAAGGCATTAAATTACATGATTTTCTCTCTACCCGAGACAGAACCTGAAGATAAATATATATAAAGCTCAACAGAAAACCTGATACAGGTTTGCTGCTTTTCGCCACATTAACTCAACTGAATCACTCCTTATGCTTCAATCAGCTTTGGAAACAGACTCAGGAGGATTTGTCTCTAACTTAAAGATCTAAAGAGGATCATCTACAGAGCTGAAAACATTAGGAAACAAATTTCCCCTCCTCTTTGGGTTGCACTAAAAGAAGACTAGAGCAATAAGCACTGAATGCAGTGCATTCATGGCTACAAGCATAACATAGCTATGGTGTCCTCCACTTACATTTTTAACCTGAGCCCCATGGGGTTCCTGTTTAATTAAAACCCCTAAGTCTCTATATGGACGCCCAGTATGGTATGAGCAAAGTTTAATCAGAATAGGAAGAACCAAATCACAACCTCAGAGGCCATCAGTTCCTGGCAATCTCCCCCGCCCATGTCTCAGGCTGACAAAGCAGAGCATAGCCTCCTAAGCGTGACACCAGCCCCAGTCATAGGTAAAGATTTCCTAACTGATGGGAGCAGCAACAGTATTGTAGAGTGAGGCAAATCTAGGAACCCCAGGCCCCATAGATCTAGACTCAAGAAGGGAAACTGACCTTCTCCGTGTGGCAGAAAAGAGACTTCACAGACTCTATCTCCCCAGGCACATGGAAACAGAGCAGGATCTCTCAGGGGTGGATACAGGCCCCAGGAGTAGTAGGGACTTTCCAAAGCAGAAGTTGAAAGCAGCAGTAGCAAGGCTGGGACGGGCCCAGTTGGGATGTTCTCATACCTTCACAGTGGTAGCAGAATGCTAGTCACAATTTGAAGATGGGACACTCTTCTGTCTGGTTGTTCATACCAACTTCCCCCCCTCTGCTACCAGCCTCAGTCTTTCCCCTTGACCCATCCTTGTGACCCCTCTCCATCCTTACTCCTCTCCCTCTTCGCTCCTATTTCCATTCCCTTTCTGTCCCTCTCTCTCTCAGTGTCCCCCTTCCCCTTGGCTCCTATTCACTCACCCTCTCTTGCCCATTCCCTCACCCTTCTCTCCATAATTAATAAAAAGAAGTGGTGCTGATGAGATGTGCGCCCACCATTGCCCAGTCCCTTTACTTGTATTTTGTACCCTCTTTGCTAATTGCCCTGTTAGATCATAAACTTCTTGGGGAATGGACCATATCTCCCTATGTGCTTGTACAACAGCTTGCACCATGGGGACCAGATTCAGATTGCGGTCTTTGAGAGCTACCGCAAGTCAACTAATCAAGAGGCATCATGGTCCACTGAGGCACCGGACTGGGACTAAGGAGAATTGGGTTCTATTCCCAGCAATGTCACTGCCTTACTAGGTGACCTTGCGCAAGTCTCTTCACCTCCATGTTTCCTCTCTCACTTTCCCCGTCTTGTCCATTTTTCCTGTAAGCTCTTTGGTGGCAGGGATTGTCCTTTACTATTTGTTTGTACAGTGCATGGCACAATGTGGCACTGGTCTTACTTGTGGCCTCTACGTGCTACTGTAGTAAAAATAATAAATACGAAGAGAGTCAGTCAGGTAGAGGGGCAGAAAATGAACGCTGAAATCAAATCTCTGAAGCTCAATTGCCCAATACTCATTACTCTCGATTTATCCCTAACAATTTCTTTCATTAAACTACAGCCAAAAGTTACCTTTTATTGTACAGAAATCTGAGCAACTATCCATTTGGCCCAGGAAAGTGGCCGGTAGAAACAAAGAAAAGATGTATATTAAAGACCATGAATCAAATTCAATGTATTTGTCATTTATAATGACATTTGCAACATGCTTTGGGCTTCAGGGATTATTTACTCTCTGAAATACTTTTTTTAGCGAGTGTGTTAGTGGTCTATTCACAGACGACCTCAGATAAGGACATAGACTTGGAACTTGTTCAAAATAATTTAATCAATCTTCTACAACAAACAAACAACAACAACAAAAATGCAACAGCCAACCATTCTGAACTAAGTCAATACTAACCTGATTTCCCAAAACTCATTTCAGACAGTGACTTCCAGGAAACTACTGGTAGCTCAAAAAAACTCCAAAGCTTAACTCTAAATTTAATTTTCTTTAAGGATTGTAATTGAGCTTGCTTTTGTCTTTTTCTTTTTAACTGCTATTTCCCTTAAATAATATACTGTGTCTTGGGTGACACTTTGTTGGGTTTCTGCTAAATCCTCATTTTTAAAAATGTGAATAAATATATTTTACAAGGTTGTTACTACCTCATAGTAACTAGAAATATAAACAAAACTCATATTGTTACAAGGAAAATAAACATATGGCATAAATTTAGTCTGATTGCTTGCTTGTCAGATGGAGAAGAGAACAGGGCCAAGTTATTGGGAGACTAACTGTTTAATCACATCAGCTTGTTTTTGTTGTATATATATAAATTCAAGCACACTCTTGCACTTATTTATTTAGAAACTAGCCTGGCTCCTTGTAAAAACAACAAGGAGTCCTTGTAGCACCTTAGACCTTGGTCCTTGGCCACTTTAGTCCTTGGCCACAAGGACTTCTTGTTGTTTTTGCTAATACAGACTAACATGGCTACCACTCTGAAACCTATCTCACTGTGTAGTACTTTTATTCCACAAGTACTCCCATTTAAATCAATGGAACTATTTGCAGAGGAAGGTACTATTCAAAATAGAGGGTGAAAGAATTTGGCCCTTAGTCTGGGCTAGGTTTTGACTGCAGGCATGGCCATGAGTAAGGGGTAGTACATAAAGAGTCGCCTCAGAAGGCAACGTACGTCTACACTGCAATAAAAATCCTGTGGCACCGAGACTCAGAAGCTCTGAGACCCGCTCCCTTTGTGGGATTTCAGAGCCTGGGCTGCAGCCTGAGCCTGAACATTGACTCTGCCATTTTAGCCCTGCAGCTTCCACAAACCCTTGACTTGGGCCAGCTGCGGTTGTGCCATGCATCTTTTATTGCAGTGTAGACATACCCTAAGAGACATGCCACTCCCTTGTTGCTTCTATATAGGTTCTCCTTATCCACATAGTGGCCCCTTAAAGCCCCCAAAACTCAGATTCAGGCTCACGATGAATACTGGAAGGCCAGAGAAGAAAGGGAAAGAGATAGTGTTATATAACAAAGGGGAAAAAATTCTATAGCTCTTTTGTCTCATCAGAGGTGGCTGCATTATTTTTGGGCAGGTTTGCAAAACAGTATTTTTCTACCTTCCTCACCCCAAATATAACAAATTCCTAGCCACTATCACTCTGAAAAGGCATAGAGATTTACAATGACCTGGCTTTCCAGTGCTTTTTGAGAGGATGATGAAGGTGGGGAGAAATGGAGGGCAAAACTTCAATGATCTTTGAGGGTTTTACCACTTATGTTAAAAATATGTATTTATTAACTCCAGAATAATTAAGTTTGTGCCTGGATGTTTTTAGTTTTTTTCATAAAGCTGCCAATAAAAAATGTCTCATGGAAGTACTCATATAAACATAATAAATAGAAATAAGGTGCACATTTTTAAGCATCAGGGTAATTAACTACTGAAACAACTTACCTGGGGATGAGGTGGATTCTCCATACCTTGACATCTTTCTAAAAGCTAAGCTATAGCTCACACAGAAGTTTGGGGCTTGATGTAGTAATTACTGGTTGAAGTTATTGGGTCTGTATTATGCAGGAGGTCTGACTAGATAGTTGTCCCTTCTGGATTTTACAAATCATGATAATTATATCTCTGCCAATTAGATTACTTAAAATATATCCCGCATGACAATTTGTTATTCGGCATTGGCTTGCTAGCTGTAGAAATGTACCAAATTTTCTTCAAACCTATGTTGAAATCTTAAAGTCTATAACTCAAACAAATTAAATTCTGGACTTTACCTTCACTACATCTATGGAGACAAAACTGATGGCTACCTTAAATTCTTTAATCTGACCAGTTCTTCCAATAACAGAGGGCAATCAGGTTAAGAACTACAAGGCTGGAAAATGTTAGTGTGTGTAAAGGAGGAGGGGGAAAATCAAATACACATGGGTTGGTAGAAACATGAGTCTTTGTTCTACTCCACCTTACTGGAGTCTATATGGGTCTTAGACTGTCCAGATAACCCCACAAGGAGTGTAGAAGGTACTCTAAAACAGTTGCACGGATTATGAGCACCTCAGAAGCCTGTATAGTAATTAAAATCTGTGCAAAAGGGAATGCATTAGCACAGATTTGTATTCACATGTGTTGTGCGCGTGTGGGAAGGGTGGACTGTTGATGGGTTCTGCATTTGTGTGAGTTGGCAGTTGTGTGTCTGCAGATGCCTGCATGAGGGTTTAGGAAGAGTCATTATGTTGGCTGGAGAGAGTCCAGCACAATGCAAATGTCCTCCACACCATTTCAGACTTTTCCAAACTCTGTCCAAAAGATACACTTTGTAACTCAGTCTAATTTCTCAGATACAGCTCTGGGCTCTAAATCTTTCAACCGATTATTGATTGATCCAACTCTGAGCTCTCTTCACTAAGCCAATTTGGAGCTATAAGAAAAAGAAAAAGAAAAAGAAAAAAGAATTTGCCAATCATGATATATATGTAGTTTTTCTAGATCCCATCTCTCAGAAATGCCATGTCAAATTCATGATAAATTTTGGCACTAAAAAGGTCTCCACAGGTACATGTATACTAAAAAACGGTCTGTACATGTACATGTAATACTAAAGCAAAATGTGAAACAGAAAGTTTTGTTTTGCTTTTAGGATATTAGAGGGGAACAAAACAAAACAAAACCCAACCACAACAAGAAAAAGTCAGATTTATAACGGAAAGCTGGTTACAACCTTAATTATGAAAGGGTGCCTCCTCTCCATAATACATTGCCTTTCCAATACTTGTGAGGGGGTGCACTGGCCCTTTGTGTGTCAGCTGTTGAAGTCTATTGGACCAACAGCACCTTGCCTCATGCTGACCCCTACTATGAAAACCCACTTTGCACTTGTATCTACTATGGATCTTTATCCAGGACAAGCAAAGGTTAATCAACTGTTTGCGTGGCATGTAGCCCTTGTTACTCTGCCAGTTAATTCAGCAGAAAGTACATAGCCTCCTGATCTTCTCTGGGGAGGAGCCCCTAAAAGATCACAGCGATAACCAGAGAGCCTGTAGTAAGGACTTTGATCCAGATAGATAGGAAGAGGAAAATGCATGTGGTTTGGATTCTGTGTGCTGGTGTCAATCAGCTTGGTTCTACTGAAGTCAGTGGAACGCTGCCGATTCACACCAGCTAAGGATCTGGAATGGTTTCCTCTTGTTCACTTAATACAGTTTAGTGATGTGGGGTGTGGAGGAGGCACCTGAGCTGGGACTTTAGGTAGCAATGTCTTTGCTGTGTCTTGTGTTTTGTTCAGGTAAATAAATTCCAGCATCCCAGGAAGAGGGGAAGACTTTGTAATTAATCACAGGCTCTCTGTTATGGCAGGAAGCACAGGCTCCTGTACACTGAATGCTAATATGCTGCTTGTCATCTTCAAAGTGCTTTACAAACATTCACTAATTAATTAATCCTAGCAACAACACTCAGTTATTTTCTGTTACTGGAGTGTATGTTTACTAAGTTAGCTCCACTTGCACACAGCCCGTTGATGCTGTTGAAATACATGGAAAGATTAATGAGGTTGCCACCACAAAAAGTTTTGACGCTGTTATAGCCAGGGCGAGTAGCACCACTCTTAATGTTGTCAAACACTTCCCATTATAAGCCCCTGTTTTCAGGTGTTGGTTGATTTTTTTTTTCAGTTTTCAGTTTTCTGTTGGGAAATGCCGATTCAATGGATTTGACACATCCCACTGGAAAGTGGTGTGTCAAAACTTTTTGCAGGTAAACAGGATGACAAGCCACCCTGTTTGTTTTGTTAAGAGCATTGGTTCCAAGAGAGGTGGAAAATCTGGCAGGAAATCAGGCAGAGTCAGGTTCAATGAATTTCCCAACTTGAAAAAAAATGTCTAGAAAAAAAGTTTTGAAATGGTGAATATGTTTTGTTATGATACTTTTTAAATGAAAAATTCTGGTTTTCTGGTCAAAACAACTTTTTGTTTCAAAATTTAAGCTATTAGACAGAAAAAAGACCTAAATCAAAATGAAACATTTCAATTGACCTAGAATGAAAAAAATAGTCAATTTTTCAATTCATGAAAAAGGAACCCAATGAGAGATGGGGGAAAAAAGTGTTGCTCTTGAAAATATTAATGGAATGGGAAAACAGTTTCCCTGTCTAGCTTTCTCTCAATGACATCCTGTGTCAGTGACTTAAGATGAGAAGAATGGCTACACTGGCTCAGACCTATGGTCCATCTAGCCCAGTATCCCGTCTTCCAACAATGGCCAATGACAGATGCTTCAAAGGGAATTAACAGAACAGAACAATTATGAAGCCATCCATCCCCTGTCATCCAGTCCCAGCTTCTGGCACACAGAGTATTGGATTGTATCCCTGATCATCTTGACTAATAGCCATTGATGGATGTATCCTTCATGAACTTATTTAATTCTTTTTGAACCCAGTTATAGTTTTGGCCTTCACAACATCCCTTGGCAATAAGTTCCACAAGCTGACAGTGCAAGGTGTAAAGAAGTATTTCCTTTTGTTTGATTTAAGCCTGCTGCCTATTAATTTCATTGGGTGACCCCAAGTTCTTGTGTTATGAGACGGAGTAAATAACACTTCCTTTTTCACCTTCTCCACACCATTAACGGTTTTATTGACCTCTATCACATCCCTCCTTATTCGTCTCTTTTCCAAGTGGAACAGTCCTTGTCTCTTTAATCTCTCCTCATATGGAAGCTGTTCTATACGCTTAAACATTTTTGTTGTCCTTCTCTGTATTTTTTCCAGCTCTAACATATATTTTGGGGGTGGGCTGATTAGAATTGCACACAGTATTCAAGATGTGGACATACTATGGGTTCACATAAATGACATTATGATATTCACTGTTTTATTATCTATTCCCTTGAAGTGAGCTGTAGCTCACGAAAGCTTATGGTCAAATAAATTTGTTAGTCTCTTAGTCTCTAAGGTGCCACAAGTGCTCCTTTCTCCTTTTCTTTTTGCGGATACAGACTAACACGGCTGCTACTCTGAAATCTGATCCCTTCTTAATGGTTCCTAACATTCTATCAGCTTTTTCTTTTTTTTTCCTTTTTTTTTTCTTTTTTTTTTACTTCTGCTGCACATTGAGCAGATGTTTTCAGAGAACTCACCAAGAACTTTTTCTTGAGTGGTAACAGCTAGTTTAGAAAAGGAGTACTTGTGGCACCTTAGAGACTAACCAATTTATTTGAGCATAAGCTTTCGTGAGCTACAGCTTATGCTCAAATAAATTGGTTAGTCTCTAAGGTGCTACAAGTACTCCTTTTCTATTTGCAAATACAGACTAACATGGCTGTTACTCTGAAGCTAGTTTAGACTTCATCATTTTCTACGTATAGTTGGGATTATGTTTTCCAACACGCCTTACTTTGCATTTATCAACACTGAATTTCATCTGCCACTTTCTTGCCCAGACACCCAGTTTTGTGAGATCCCTTTATTACTTTTTGTAGTCTACTTTTGGACTTAACTACCTTGAGTAATTATGGGTCACCTGCAAACTTGATCAACTCACTGTTTACCCCTTTTTCCAGATTATTTACGAAGATGATGGACAGCACTAGTCCCAGTACTGATCCCTGAGGGACTCTACTATTACCTCTCTCCAGTCTGAAAACTGAGTATTTATTCCTACCCTTGGTCTCCTGTCTTTTAACTAGTTACTGATCCATAAGATGACCTCCTTTCTTATCCAGTGGCTGCTTAAAGCCTGTTCCACAGTTTAATGAGGCATATGTGAGAAAGGCATTTCCTTCCATTAGTTTTTACCTTGCCACCTTTCAAATTCCTTGAATCTTACCTTGTTCTTGCAGTATGAAAAAGGACAAATATAAACAGCCAATTTACCCCCTCTTTAGCCTTTTCATTAATTTGTGCATCACTGTCATGTCTCATCTTACTGAGGCACCCAAAATTAGTGGAGACTTTTTTTTAAAAATTTAGGCCTGTGATTTGTCCATACCAGAACAAAAAGAATGGGCATGTTTTCTTTATTTTTAAGAAATACATTGTAGGAACCAAGAGAGAATTAGTACTTGCCTCATATGAGTTCACAGGAGAATAGAGCAGGAAAGTGGAAAATATCAAACATGTTCTCTCTTGCATCTCACAATGAGGGCATCCGATGTGTTTGCAACATAGCTGATCGAAGCTGATTGGCACCAAGCCCTGACAAGCTCCCTTCTTTATTAAAGTGTGCTTCCCTCAATACCAAAAATCTTGTCAGTGTAACTTGCTCGAATCATTTAAATTGTGAAACATGTTAAACACACCAAACGCTAATATTTGAACAGGATCATGTCACTGCCTCCTAATCAAAGCCTCATTCAGTGTCATTATTTGTGCGGTTTTACATATCTTCAGCTTGCGCAAATGAAAATATCTGGTATCCAAAATTGTCACAACGCTCTTGAAGAAGCTCAGCAAGTGGTTGTGCTGCATTTGGCAATTCCCAAGCATAATGGGGGTTTTGTGCAAGTGTTTGCTGCGTTGTAAATTATTGATTTATTTCAGTGATTTAGGTTGTAGCAAATTGAAGCTATCATCAAACTAAATACAGCTTCACTTAAGCTAATTATGTTGATAGGGCCATAAATATTGAGAGAGAGAGAGAGAGAATTATATTTCTTTGACAAGTACAACAAACCCAAACCGCCCCTAAATCATCAGGGACTGATATAATTTAAATCCATATTAGTTTATGAATAGTTTTTATGCTATTGGCTATGACAAGGTCTTTCAGCTATATTTGCCTGAAGCACTAACCACAGTGATTGATAGTTGATTAAGTCTGGATCATCCCCCTGGAATTCATGTATGGAGAGGGCACCCACCATTCAAGGAGCTCCCTGTACCTAGGCTGGAACTTGATGCGGTCTGGGACTTAAAAATAGGGATCAGGAGACTAGCCATTTCTGGCAGCAAAAGCCAGTTGACTCCCTGGATTTTCTCATCTCCATGTTAAACTTCCCTGATAGATAGTAGGTAGGTAGGTAGAAGTGGCCAAGCAGAGCAGCACGAAGACAAGTACAAGCCAAAGACATTGCTCCAGTCTACATAGAACTTGGATTCACAGTGCTTAGAGATGTCACTCACTATAGGCAAGGTTCACCTCATGGAATTTTCTGGCTTCCTTATCATGGGGGTTCACGGAGATAAGAATCTGTCCTTTGGTATTTATTTTCTATATGCATATCTATGAGAGAGATGGTCTCATAGTTAAGTCATGGATGCAGAAGATTTGAGTTTAGTTCCCACCGTTACCACATCCTTCTTAAGTGACCTTGGGCAAGTTGCTTAAGGCCAGATTTTCAAGGGTATTTAGGCACTGAGGATGGGAATAGACACCTGGTGGTATTTTCAAAAGCACCTACACATATTAGCAGCCTCCTTCCCATTGAAATCAATAGGAGTTTAGGCACCTAACAAGCTTTTTTACATCTTTAGGTGCCTAAATACCTTTGAAAATCTGGCCCTTAATCTCTCTCTGCCTCAGTTCCCATCTATAAAAATGGGGGTTATACTACTGCCATACACACATCTACATTATAGCAGGTAAGGATAATTTTATCATTCTTTGTGAGGAACTCAGACACTATGGTGATGCTGACTGTTATTAATAGATGGATCTCTTACCTTTGAAGTTTAGAGGAGTCATCTTGAATTTGGCCAAAAGCTAACATATTCTACATACAAACATGTATATACTTTACATGGAAGATGCAGGAGGTCCAAATCAATCTTTACACACAAAGTTAAATTGCTCTATTGCAATTTCTGTTACAAGAGGCAGCTAAAGAAAATATAAATTCATTTACAATACATCTAAGGCAATTATCTTTCCTGATGCCTTAGGATGGATCCATGAGAGAGAGATAAAATGGATATATTTTTTGTTTTGCCAGGTACATTTCCTTCCTAAACATTATGCATCACTTTTAGAATATATAGGGGTCAGGATGAAATCCATTAAGAATGCTTCAGGACAACTCCCAAAAATAAAAATAAGACCCAACTAAATAACTCAAACCAGTAAAAATGATCTGGCTTCTCACTGACTTCCATGGGCACTGGATTGGCCCCTTAAATATAGGCCCAAACTCATCTCTTCTGTAACTCCATTGTCTCTAAAGTGTGTTGCTACATATGAAAACGAGGCTAAATCAACATAACAAATTATGAGCCATGAATTGATTGCTTATTTATGGTGGGGAGGAGGTGATCTTTAAGTGTGAATTAACATCCAGCCATAAAACGCAAATATTAGTCTTGATCTAATGCACATTGAACTCAGATGGTGAAGTCCTGGCTCGACTGAAGACAATGACAAAACTCCCAGGATTTCACACAGAATCTTAGTTTCAACAGGCCAATTCTGAGCTTCTCATCAACAACACGAATTTAGGGATGAATGGATTTATCTCCCATATTATATTTTGTACCCTCCAAGCCCAGTTTATTTTCAGTTAGAAAATAAATATTATGCATAGTACTGAGTCAGAAGATCACTTGCTTCCTGTTCTATTGTGGCAGATTACAGTAAAGCAGAATCAATACATATTTACTGCCTTTGGTGAATTCCTTTTGTGTAGTATATTCAAAGCACTAAGCAAGATGGACCTAAATTTTTCCACAAAGTCTCTGGATTCCATAGCACTTCATTAAATTTAGACTCTTGCATTTGTTTAGTTAACTAAAAATGAAAATGAACAAAACAATCAAAAATAAAAGATATTTATACTTCTGTTTTACTGAAAATGCATCATTTCATTGTAGAAGCTTTCAAAGGGAAGAGTGGTCTTGGCAGCTGGGTTGAGGACATCTGGGACTTTTGTCATCTAGGGAGAATTGTTGAGATTGTGGGATATGCAGAGAAACTGGATGTATCTACTAAAATGATTGTTAGTAAGTTAAGAATCTGAATCTTCAACATGATATATTTAAATTTCAGCATTTACATTCCACTGAAATGAAAGACAGTACGCTCCAGTAAGAGGGCTGTTTCAGATAGACAACACTGCATCAGTTTGCATTTGAGACACATTTTCAAGGTTATGTACACAACCATGAGGGGGAGGGGCAGGAGAGAGAGATGTTTAAAGCATAAAACAGACTCTGGAGCACAATTCTGCATCAAAGGATGGGGAAGGTCTGGATTCCACTCTAATTTTGTGAGACTATTTGAGGTCATCAGTATATTGCACAGTGCAAATTGAATGAGTGTCTCATGTTGTCTCAAATTATTTTTCTTTCACTATTAGGCGAATGGATTTGCTTAAGGGATTTAGCTATCCAGCTCCCATTAATTTTTTTCATTTGGCATCCAAATCCTTTAGGTATCAATGAAAAACCTTAACCTTAATGTATGCAGTAACTATTGTGAGCAATTTTTACAATTAAGAAATGGTTTCTTGGCACTAAACAAAACAATGAATATGTAAGACAAATTGTATCTGGTACAAAAAATAGGAGAAAGTATAAACACATTAAAAGATATACAATGTAAGCCATATACTCTTAAATAGCTCAAGGGACTTACAGTCAATAAATTTAACAGGCTGCAACCAAAAAATTAAACCTGAAGTACAGTATGTAAATAGAAGCTAGAGTGCAGTCTTCTTTCCAACCTTAGGACAGAGTTAATAGAGGGGAAATGACAAAATACATAAAAAGGCATATATAGGATTTGACAGAGTTTGTTTTTTCTTTTAACTTCAAGGCAAACTACCAGACTATTTTCGCTTAGAGAGATAAATCAAACTAAGAACTTTAATCAGTTTGTATAAAAATCTTATTTGCAACATTGGGAAGCTTAAAAATTGGAGCCTTGTTGGTGCATGGTGGGGTGGAGAGGGGATGCTATGGGTTCAGTGTAAATAATAACCCTCTCAAAAAGAGATTAGCTTAAATGAATTCATGACAAGACAGAGTTATGCTTTCCACACTTTTGGTTTAAAATATTCATTGCCAATTTCTGTAAACTGGCAACTTTCAAATACATCCAGGGTATCAGTAGCAGCAACAGGTGGATGGATTCTTTGCTGCCTACTGACATTATTCATTTAACATGAAGCTTAGAGTCTAGGGAGCCAGATCCTCAGACCTGCTAGATTTGTTTTCACTGATCCAGTGTTTGAGAAAAATGTTTCTACACTTCCTAGATCTGAAGAAGAACTCTGTGTAAGCTTGTCTCCCACACCAATAGAAATTGGTCCAATAAAAGATATTACCTCACCCACCTTGTTGCTTATAGTGAGTGGAAGAAAGCCTCAGGTTTTCTACTGCCCAAATCTTTTCCACAACCTTTCTTCAATATTTTTGGGTTTGTTGGATCAGATTCCCTGATTTTATTGAAAATTTGCTGAGTCATTTGAAATTGTGTAGGAATCTGGAAATATAAGCATAAAACTACAGACTCGGCCAATACTAAGCACTTTTGAAAATCCCATTCAGAAAGAGTAGGAACTTTTGAAGAACTGTAATTTTTATTATTTAATTCTACTTGCTTTAAGAACCAAAAGTGTTTATCTTTAAAAGGGGGGTGATACTTATCTCCTCTGTAAAATGCTTTGATGTCTATAGATGAAGAGTGATATTATATAAAAACTACGTATTAGTGGTAATATTACGAGGATAGTTGCTTGGAAAAAAACTTCCACTGAACCATTTTCCCGGTCAGAAAATGCAGTTCTGTTGACATCAAAGCACTTTGCCAAATTACATCAATTTCACAGCTGGAAAAACTGGAATTGGAAAAAAAGATTCAACAATGCTGAAACATTTTTCAGAAGTTTGGTTTTGAAGCAGTGGGTTTTTTCCCCCAAGGCTTTCTGAATTAGGCTTGAATAAAGTCCGGGAGTGGATGGGTCATTACACAAAAAAACCCCTGATTTTTCCCCCCTACTGTTACTCACACCTTCTTGTCAACTGTTTGAAATGGGACATCCTGATTATCACTACTAAAGGTTTTTCTTCTCATGCTGATAATAGCCCACCTTAATTAATTGGTCTTGTTACAGTTGGTATGGCAACGCTCATTTTTTCATGTTCTCTGAGTATATCTATCTTCCTACTGTATTTTCCACTGCATGCATCCGATGAAGTGGGTTTTAGCCCACGAAAACTTATGCCCAAATACATTTGTTAGTCTCTAAGGCACCACAAGTACTCCTCATTCTTGTTGCTGGTACAGACTAATACAGGTACCACTCTGAAACCTTTAAATTTTATGTTAATATAAAATGTCAATGTCTACATGAAACATTTTAGTTATACCAAAACAAAAGTTTTTCTGGATTTTTTTTCCTGGATAATTCTTTTTTTGGCTAATTTTTAAGATTTGGGGTTTTGATTCCAATTTGGAATAAAGACAAATTTCACCATCTTGCAGTCCTTTATGAAATGGAATTGTCGTCCTCCAGCCAGCTCTAGAAACTATTACTACTGTAATGAAATTATCTGGCAACCTCTGGACCCAATGGAGTTCTCTTTGCATTTGTCTCATTTTCAAATACCTGAACTAAGTATGAATTATTGAACTGAATTACTAAAATGGTTAACATTCAATTTGCCAGCAAACTACACTTCCGTCGCAATGTTATCATGAAGAATGAACAAGGTCACATGGAAATTAAACAAAACATTAAAAATGAAAGGAAGAAACATTTCTGTCTAGCAGTACAGCTAGGTGAAGTAATCCTAGCAAATGATTTGTTCAATGAGTTTAGCCTCTTTTCTGTTTCTGAATTATCAGCAAAAAGGTGGAGTTTTCAAAAGCCCTCATTGAGGTCAATGGTACAACTCCCAATATCTTCAGCAGCAGCACAGTTTGGTCAACAAAGAGCTTTCAGAAATTCCATCCAATTTTTTAAAATTATTCAAAGTTGTACAAACATTTCATTTGCGCACATTTCAGCCTATGGACTGTGACCCATTCACTTTGATTATGACCACGATTATTTACTATTCTTCATGTATTATTTTTGTTGCGTCACCCAGCCACATAAGTTACAAACTGTATTGTTTCAGTTTCCTAGTTGGATTGGATGTCTGATTTATTTATTTTTTAAATAAACACAGAGAATAAGAGACTTTAAGACATTTACAAGCCGTATTCAACATACTTTCACTTTCCATGAACATTCTTGTGAATTCGATACATCACTTGTACAAATGCTCATAGGAAAGACATATAATAAAAACAGTAATAAAAACAGCTGTGAATATTATCAAAGCATATTTATGGCTTTTATTGAATTTCTATTTGTGAACACCTGCTTTGTGATAGTTGCCAGAGTAACCAGAAACTACCAACATCCTAATTATAAAACTTGGGGTTGGAAACAACCATCTCAGCCACTCATCCTTATGTTCATTACACTATATGGGAGGTGTAGGATTCATACAAGGTTTATGCGCTTGGCAACATTCAGGGCACACCCGGAGTGTTGTGCTGGACCTGTGCACACACAGCTCCTTTCAAGGGCATCAACCTTGGAATCTCGCCCAGATGACATGAACCGTGGGAAGCCTCCCAGGACTGGGCTCGGGGCCCGAGAGCAAGGAATGCGGTAGATAGAAACTGGTAAATAAGAATGTTAAACAAAGCCAGTGTATTCCTTTTATCTGTTGGAGAATGTAATGCGCGGGGGGAGAGAAAGAATAAAGGGGAAGGTAGAAAGCTGACAGGCAGAAGCCTGTTAGCAGACCAGCCGCTTGCTTGCTAAAAGCTCTGTGCTGTTTTGTCATTGAACCGCCACAGGGAGGCAGTCTTTTCTAGTGGCGAGAGTACTGGACTGGGACTCAAGAGGGCTGGGTTATAATCTAAAAAGGGCCTTCTGGGTGACCTAGAGCAAATCACGTCAACACTCTGTGCCTGAGTTTTCCCATCTGTTACATGATGACAATGGTACCCTTTTTGTAAAGCACTTGGAGATCTACTGATGAAACAGAACTATACAAGAGCTAGGTACTATTATTATTATAATTATTTTAAAGTAGATGGCAAGTGTTTGCATTGCTCTAGGGTTGAGTTATCATCTCTTCCATCATAAGCTCTTATACTGAATGGGCTGTAAGACAGTGTCCATAAAAATATATTCATATGTAGAAGGCTCTTTCCATCAAGTTACATTATGTAAGGTGTTGCAGATCAACACCATCCTGGCTACTATGGATGTAGAAGCCCTCTACACCAACATTCCACACAGAGATGGATTACAAGCCGTCAAGAACACTATCCCCAATAATGTCACGGCTAACCTGGTGGCTGAACTTTGTGACTTTGTCCTTACCCATAACTATTTCACATTTGGGGACAATGTATACCTTCAGATCAGCGGCACTGCTATGGGTACCCGCATGGCCCCACAGTATGCCAACATTTTTATGGCTGATTTAGAACAACGCTTCCTCAGCTCTCGTCCCCTAAAGCCCCTACTCTACTTGCGCTATATTGATGACATCTTCATCATCTGGACCCATGGAAAAGAAGCCCTTGAGGAATTCCACCATGATTTCAACAATTTCCATCCCACCACCAACCTCAGCCTGGTCCAGTCCACACAAGAGATCCACTTCCTGGACACTACAGTGCTAATAAACAATGGCCACATAAACACCACCCTATACCGGAAACCTACTGACCGCTATTCCTACCTGCATGCCTCCAGCTTTCACCCTGACCACACCACACGATCCATCGTCTACAGCCAAGCTCTGCGATACAACCGCATTTGCTCCAACCCCTCAGACAGAGACAAACACCTACAAGATCTCTGTCAAGCTTTCTTACAACTACAATACCCACCTGCAGAAGTAAAGAAACAGATTGATAGAGCCAGAAGAGTTCCCAGAAGTTACCTACTACAGGACAGGCCTAACAAAGAAAATAACAGAACGCCACTAGCGGTCACCTTCAGCCCCCAACTAAAACCCCTCCAACGCATTATTAAGGATCTACAACCTATCCTAAAGGATGATCCAACACTCTCACAAGTCTTGGGAGACAGGCCAGTCCTTGCCTACAGACAGCCCCGCAACCTGAAGTAAATACTCACCAACAACCACATACCACACAACAGAACCACTAACCCAGGAACTTATCCTTGCAACAAAGCCCGTTGCCAATTGTGCCCACATATCTATTCAGGGGACACCATCACAGGGCCTAATAACATCAGCCACACTATCAGAGGCTCGTTCACCTGCACATCCACCAATGTGATATATGCCATCATGTGCCAGCAATGCCCCTCTGCCATGTACATTGGTCAAACTGGACAGTCTCTACGTAAAAGAATACATGGACACAAATCAGATGTCAAGAATTATAACATTCATAAACCAGTCGGAGAACACTTCAATCTCTCTGGTCACGCAATCACAGACATGAAGGTCGCTATCTTAAAACAAAAAAAACTTCAAATCCAGACTCCAGTGAGAAACTGCTGATTTGGAATTCATTTGCAAATTGGATACTATTAATTTAGGCTTAAATAGAGACTGGGAGTGGCTAAGTCATTATGCAAGGTAGCCTGTTTCCTCTTGTTTTTTCCTACCCCCCCCCCCCCCCAGATGTTCTGGTTTAACTTGGATTTAAACTTGGAGAGTGGTCAGTTTAGATGAGCTATTACCAGCAGGAGAGTGAGTTTGTGTGTGTATGGGGGTGGGGGGGATGTGAGAAAACCTGGATCTATGCAGGAAATAGCCCGACTTGATTATGTAAAGAGTTGTCACTTTGGATGGGCTAGCACCAGCAGGAGAGTGAATTTGTGTGGGGGGGTGGAGGGTGAGAAAACCTGGCTTTGTGCTGGAAATGGCCCACCTGTTGATCACTTTAGATAAGCTATTACCAGCAGGACAGTGGGGTGGGAGGAGGTATTGTTTCATATTCTCTGTGTGTATATAAAGTCTGCTGCAGTTTCCACGGTATACATCTGATGAAGTGAGCTGTAGCTCACGAAAGCTCATGCTCAAATAAATTGGTTAGTCTCTAAGGTGCCACAAGTACTCCTATTCTATTCTCTGCCACTGACTTGGTATGTTATATTCGGCAAGTCACTTCACATCCCATGCCTCAATTTCCCCATCTACAAAATAGGGCCAACAACAATTACCCACCTAAGCAACATGATCTGAGATTTCTGAGTAGAAGGTGTTCTAGAAGTGAGAGGCACGATTGTGACTCTGGCAAACCAGGTACCAATTCTTCGCAAGGCGTTAGACCTCAGCCGAGCACTGACAAATTCATTGCTGGAAACCAGTCTGTTTCTCCCTATGTGTTAGCATGTTAAGATGGGTATTGAACTTACAACAATGTGTTTCGACTATGAAATGCTTATAAATAGCTGTATGAACTAATCTCACTTATCTTTATCATATGCTACAAGGTAAATATTTAAGTTTTTACATTACAACTGTAAAAAAGGCTGCTCTAGAACCTTGAACCTGTCCGGAGGGATTGTCTCCTCTCAGCAAGAAACTCATGCCATCAAAACTAAACGGGCCACTATGGGACATCACAATTCAAAGACTTTGTTGCGTGTCCCTTCACACCCATGAAAAGGCTAGGTGCAAGGGGCTTATCCCATCATCTTGAATTCTGGAAGAAAGAAAGACAGACAGACAGCTGACAAGAAAATTTTTCATCTGTTTTGCTGTTTGGGCTCTCACAGAGCTGGAGCTACAAAACAGAAGCAGAGCTCCCCAGGGTCAGCCTGGGTTAGCCCTAAAATACATTCAGTGCTAACAGATTGCAACAACTCTGTTACTTTTTGGAACCATTGACTAACTCATTTGTGTTTATATGTTTGACTGCTCTAACCTGTACATAAAATTTCTTTTTCTAGTTAATAAATCCTTAGTTACTATAGGATTGGCTACAAGCATTGTGTTTGGTTTGAGATCTGAAGTATAAGTGACAGGTCTCTTAGGACTGGAAGCAACCTGAATCTTTGGTGTACAGCAAACAACTATCACTAAGTCCAGCTTCCCTGGGTGGCAAGATTGTAGTGTTCACAGGAACTCCATGGAGGTGACTCCATGGTAAGACTGTTATAGTGCTTCAGAAGTTCACATTTGTTACTAGGTTGGTAAAATCTAATTGTAGAACAAACAAACAGTTTGGGGTGTCTGCCCCGCTTTTTGATAGTCTGCCCTGAGGCTGGCACTCATGGTCATGAGCCACTCCAGACAGCATGACAGTTGGGGGAATCTTGGCAGGATTCACATGCCACAGGTCAACTGGACTTATAGATCATAACCCCAGTGCTGTTACAAGTTTAAATTTGATAGAGAGTTAGGGTTAAAGATTAATCACAATGAGTGAATCAGTCAGAGGAGGGTCTTAACACACAAGACCTTGAAATGTTATGTAAAGATACGAGAATATCCCCTAAAAAGAAAGCGTCAGATCAGGCACCGAGAGCTTTGTTCATAAGCTTTGTCCAGGCAGCAATGGCCTTGCTGTCCCAGACACTGCAATGCAACTGACTCGATTGGAGTACCTGAGAGCCCGAGACGAATGTGAGTGACACAGAATGAGGCATCCCACACAGCAGTCAAAGCCAGTGAGGAAGCTGAGGAGAGCGCTCACCAAAGACGCATGAAACCTATGGCAGCGGTCAAAGCCAATGCTGAAACTGATGAAGAAGCCTACCAGAGAGGCATCAAACAACTAGAAGTGGAGGAGAGAGCTCACACATTGCGGCTGAAAGACCTGGAGTATCCTTACTCAGTGAGTACACTCCACCAAGAAGTGGGAGAAAGTCTGCCCAATTTATAAAAGAGACTGACTGTGTAGAAGACTTCCTGTCAGCCTTTGAGAGACTGTGTGGGATCCCAAAGATCCCAGAGGATAAGTGGATGCCTATACTCTTGACCAGATTAACTAGCAATGCAAGACAAGTTTTTAGTGATACGGAAACGTATTGAAAAGGTTAAGAGTGCACCTGAGTCCTATTGATTGAAGTATAGAAATCTTAAATGTTTGACAATATCACTTATGTTGAATATGTGAATAAAATGTGTAATTTGATGAGAAAATGGATAATGGGAGCAGGGCCTGAAGGTGATGATGAAAAGCTGATCTGACAGCCCAGGAGAAATTGTTCTGGGTAGTTACAGATACAGTGAAGGCCGCCATCTGTGACAAAACAACCACCACAGTTTTGGAAGCTGCAGAATTTGCTGATGAATATGTTGAATCAAGGGCTCATGGGGGAGGGGGCCAATCTCCCTGTTCCCAAGACTAAGAGGGAGGAGAGGTCTGGAAATAAACCTAACCCCAACTTTGATTTAAAAAAACAAAACAAAAAAAAAACAAGGAAGGCCAGGTTTTAAATCCCTCTACACTAAGGTAGTTCTGTGATCACTGTGGGGTTCCTGGCGACATAAAAGCAAATTGTCCAGAATGGAAGGTCAGCTCACGATCTGCACCCACAAGCCCCAATGCAAGTGCCACTATCGTTGCCCCAGCAGCAGCAGTAGAGGAGGTGAAAGTCCGAGTGAACTATGTTAGGGCTGAGTCTTGGGAAGGCAGTGAAGAGTTTATTAAGGATCCTAAGGTAAATGGCACAGATTTTAAGGGCTAGAGGGACACAACGTCCCAAGTCACTTTGGTTAAGGAACTTTTGGTAAGGGAAATTCCGTGGTCAGGAGTTTAAATATATTAGCTTTGGCTGAGTTCTCTGTAATTGTGCCTCTGGCTAAGGTCCACCTAGAGGCCTGAGGTCATTGTAGACATTAGAAATTTGCTTCCTGATGATATTTTAACAGGTAACAACATTTTAGCCATGCCTGAGCAGTATAATGTTATAACCCCTAGCCAGAGAGAGTATGGTTCTAAGGCCAGGTCTACAATAAGTCTCTTATCGTTATAACTACATCGCTCAGGGGTGTGAAAAATCCACACCCCCGAGCAACACAGTTATACCGATCTCACCCCCGGTGTAGACAGAGCTATGTTGGTGGGAGAGCTTCTCCCATTGACCTAGCTACTGTCTCTTGTGGAGATGGATTAATTACACTGACAGGAGAAGCTCTCCCACTGGTGTCGGAGCATTTGCACTTCAGTGCTACAGAACATGAGAGTGGAAGGATAGTTCAGTGGTTAGGGCATGGAAGAAGAGACTTGCCTTCAGTTCCCTGCTCTACCCACAGACTTCCCTGTGTCTTCTGGTGTATGGCTTCTGACAGCTTAAACAATGAATTACACGTCATGTAAATGATGTAGCCACTCTATCATGGCAGTATCACCCGGAGATGTTGAGGGCAGCTAGCTGATAAAGAGTCCATAGCCAGACGGCATGCTGCTTGTTCCTGAGCTCCACAGAGACAGAACACTGAACTCAAGAAGCCCCAGCAGTAATGATCTAAGTTAAAACTACCTGTGTGACCTCAGGCAAGTCACTTAGTCTCTGTATGCCTCAATTCTCTATCGAAAAAATAATAGGACTTTCCTACTCCATAGGGGTATTGTATATTATGTTAATATGTTACGTTAACAGAGAGTAGATGAGTACCCTATAGATAGGATTAATGAAGGAGAACTTTAAAAGACTAGATATTTTAGGGCAATGTTTCACAACTCTTTGAAAGCCAAGCTCTTCTTTGGGGAAAAGAAACCAATCACACACACCTTGTAATCCTCCAATGTACTGTTAAAGGAATACACATCTTAAAGGTTTCGGTTTTTCCCTCCAAATAAACCTTCGACATCTACACTAAGGATCTTCATAATAGTCTCCATTCCTGCATGCTTTGATAAACAGTGAAGTAGTCAATGAGGATACTTTAAATGCCAACATCCGATGAAGTGAGCTGTAGCTCACGAAAGCTCATGCTCAAATAAATTGGTTAGTCTCTAAGGTGCCACAAGTACTCCTTTTCTTTTTGCGAATACAGACTAACACGGCTGTTACTCTGAAACATTGTTTCAGAGGAACAGCCGTGTTAGTCTGTATTCGCAAAAAGAAAAGGAGTACTTGTGGCACCTTAGAGACTAACCAATTTATTTGAGCATGAGCTTTCGTGAGCCACAGCTCACTTCATCAGATGTGTACCGTGGAAACTGCAGCAGACTTTATATACACACAGAGAATATGAAACAATACCTCCTCCCACCCCACTGTCCTGCTGGTAATAGCTTATCAACAATTAACATTGTTGTCATCCAAGTTAGCAGTCCTTGAAATGAATGGGGCAGTTAATACCTTAGAGCTATTGTTTCAGGCTTTCTGAAAAGGCAGGCAGGTATATCTGCTTTTGTTACACTCCCTTCAGACTTTGAAGATTTTCTTTGCAACCATGAGAGTTTAGAGACCTATTTTCTTTATATATAAAAAAATTACTGTTATTGTAGTAAGTATTCCTAGAATGTCTGTTTGCCTGTATACATATAAATATATATATAGTTAGTTTACTGTGTAGCAAATGAAGCAATGTGACATACAACCACACTACCTTTAAAAAAAACTAGGTCTTTAAAGCTAGATTTGCTGCACTTTGTGCTCTTGATCTCTTTCTTCTAATCTAGGGTGTAGCTGGCTGGAGAAAAGCAGCAATAGACAGAGTGGCAATAATCTTGCTGCTCATAAATCCCAAGGCAACACTTTCACAAAGTGTGGGGTGTGCTTCTTTGAAGAGAGGCAAATGACTGTTATTGTAGTAAGTATTCCTCAGAATGACTGTTTATATATATTCTCCCACCAACCTAGCTACCACCTCCTGGGGAGATGGAGTATCTATGCCAATGAGAACCCCCTGCCCCGTTGGCATAGGTAGTATATTCACTGTAGAGCTATACCAGCACCACGGGAACGTTCTAAGGGCAGACAAGTCCTGAGGTAGGTAGACCTAATGTTTGGGCCAGATGCCAGGTTGGGTAACTGTATTTGCCTTCCCGAAAATTCTCCCTGCAATTTCCATTGGATGATTATCTCATTCACTTCCATTTCTGCCATTTTGCTATACACCATTAAATAGATGTCATATCCTAACCTAGAAGATGCTACA
The DNA here is from genome assembly GCF_965140235.1 of Caretta caretta. Taxonomy (NCBI): domain Eukaryota; kingdom Metazoa; phylum Chordata; order Testudines; family Cheloniidae; genus Caretta; species Caretta caretta. The sequence continues at coordinate 13,187,172 of NC_134214.1, read as the reverse complement.
TTTTAATAGTGGTGCATATCAGCACGAAGGTTGAATAAATGACCAATAGAAAACAGTAATTGCATGGATTTAGTCTCTCGCTCCTTGTGGAGAAACCACAAGCACCTGACGACTTTTTGACATGTCACAACTTTTAGAGAAACTCTGAATGGATGAAAAACATCTATGAATACTCATTATTTACTATTTGAGCAACATTAGTTAGCTGGAATGGACTGGAAAAGTAACATGGCATAGTTCCACTCAAACACTTCCAAGTACAAATAGCCACATGTGAAATTTTTTAAAGCCCTACTCCTACAAAGATTTACACACAGGCTTAATTTTACATACTGTGACTTCAGTGCTCCATGCATGGCATATAACCAGCCTAAGTGACACTACCCACATTGCATAATGTTAAGCACATGCTTAAGTCTTTATAGGATATGGGTCCTAATTTGGTTGTTCAAGGGTTCATGAAAGCTTGAAATGCTCTCGCTCTCTCTGAATATATGGAGAGAGAGCCACCTGATTGCTCTGATTGCTGAGAAAGCAAGAAGTGTTTGAACATGGCTGCAGTAAATTAATTTAGGACCAGATTGTGAATTCCTGAATCCCCATGGTGAGCAGTGAGTTGCAGGACTCATCCCAACAAAGCCAATAGTACTATTCAGACAAGTCTGTGGTCACCCATAGAATCATAGAGTATCAGGGTTGGAAGGGACTTCAGGAGGTCATCTAGTCCAACCCCCTGCTCAAAGCAGGACCAATCCCCAACTAAAGCATCCCAGCCAGGGCTAAAAAGCAAACTGGAGTTGTGCATTGAAACCCAGCAATGTGCTTGTTCTCTCAAGAAACCGGATCCAAACCAGGCAGCACTATCCTACAGAAGGACCGGAGAATCCAGTGGTTTAGGTATGATTGGTTAGAATTTGCCCAGTGGAGGTTGCCAAACAATCAACGCTGAAGTACAGTTGCAGTTCTTTATTCCGTCTTAGAATAAGACGGCCTGCCAATCACAATGATCACTGGATTTAAACAGGTTTCAGAGGAACAGCCGTGTTAGTCTGTATTCGCAAAAAGAAAAGGAGTACTTGTGGCACCTTAGAGACTAACCAATTTATTTGAGCATGAGCTTTCGTGAGCTACAGCTCACTTCATCAGATGTATACCGTGGAAACTGCAGCAGACTTTATATACACACAGAGAATATGAAACAATACCTCCTCCCACCCCACTGTCCTGCTGGTAATAGCTTATCTAAAGTGATCAACAGGTGGGCCATTTCCAGCACAAATCCAGGTTCTCTCACCCTCCACCCCCCCACACAAATTCACTCTCCTGCTGGTGCTAGCCCATCCAAAGTGACAACTCTTTACATAATCAAGTCAGGCTATTTCCTGCATAGATCCAGGTTTTCTCACATCCCCCCCACCCCCATACACACACAAACTCACTCTCCTGCTGGTAATAGCTCATCTAAACTGACCACTCTCCAAGTTTAAATCCAAGTTAAACCAGAACATCTGGGGGAGGGGGGGTAGGAAAAAACAAGAGGAAACAGGCTACCTTGCATAATGACTTAGCCACTCCCAGTCTCTATTTAAGCCTAAATTAATAGTATCCAATTTGCAAATGAATTCCAATTCAGCAGTTTCTCGCTGGAGTCTGGATTTGAAGTTTTTTTGTTTTAAGATAGCGACCTTCATGTCTGTGATTGCGTGACCAGAGAGATTGAAGTGTTCTCCGACTGGTTTATGAATGTTATAATTCTTGACATCTGATTTGTGTCCATTTATTCTTTTACGTAGAGACTGTCCAGTTTGACCAATGTACATGGCAGAGGGGCATTGCTGGCACATGATGGCATATATCACATTGGTGGATGTGCAGGTGAACGAGCCTCTGATAGTGTGGCTGATGTTATTAGGCATGCATCCGATGAAGTGAGCTGCAGCTCACGAAAGCTCATGCTCAAATAAATTGGTTAGTCTCTAAGGTGCCACAAGTCCTCCTTTTCTTTTTGCGAATTCGGCCTTTAAACATTACAGAGGATATTCACAGATGTTTTTTCTTCCCCTACTGAAGTGCTCTATACCCATTAGAGCACACAGCACTACTCTATGCACATTTCATAGGGCGCTCGCTGCTGCAGCCCTTACTAAGCCAAAAATCCTGCTGATTTAGGAGTTTGAAAAGTTAGTTAACATGACAGTTCAGATGGTATTGCAGGCCATGTTCCATTTCAGATGCAATAATATGGTTACTGTGTATACACTTTGGGGCTATATTTCAAACCGTTTTACTGACAAAGATAACATGACTTTTAATAGTTTACCCCAAATATACTCTCCATGCATTAACTGCTGAAGTTCAGGTTCAATACTAGCAAACTAAACATGTTCTTTTATCATTCCGCATCCACAGATCATTAGATTTTTCTGACACTTAGCATGCTTAATTCAACAGTATTACTCCTGTTTTTTTAAACACCCTGGCTTCCAGAATGCTGGGAATGATTGTTTAGATACAGAAAGCTGTAGTTCCAATCAAAACAAGTAAGTCTTATGATTAGCAACAACTCAAACAATTCAGAAACAAGGAATGGAATGGAAAACAGTTCTGGAACTCTCCAGTTCATTCATACTGGGGTCTGGTGTATTTTGCACCAGAATCACGTGGATACAGGTGAATACTGTAGTAGATCACCATTGCCATCTTCTGGTAAATAAACCACATAACTGCATTCTGAAGCCTTTTCTAAACAGCCATATATTGCACAAATGTAGAAAGATTATCCCATAAATAGGCAATAAAGGATTTAGGGATTTATTGTGAGATCATCATTGCCTTTTAATTCTTTGCTCACATAAGACCTTTATAAAAATACATTACAGTTGATGCATAGTGGCAAGTGTTCCAATGTGCCCTTTATGCTGAACAGAAATACTGTTTATTATGATTTCTTAAATTAAGGTGATATGATGGACACTCTTGTGATTGAAAGAAATACCAGGGCTGTTTCATAAAAGGGAAACCCAGGGAGATGGTATTAGTTTGCAATGTATTATAATGAGACAGACAGACAGGGATGGGCTACTGTAGTCAGCGAAGATAATGACAGGTAGCTTTGAGCCACATAATGAAGCTGATGGCATGGATAACAGCAACAATAATCCATCTTTGAAGTATCTGGTATTTTTGAGAATGAGGAATATTATTCAACAAAGCCCTTTGTGCTTTCTTAGCATATTGCCATCTTTCCCCTTTCCCCACGCCATTTTCTAAATCTCTTTTTTTCCTCCTCCCCTTTCCTCTCACCATCTTTACTCCCATTGTCTTTCTGCAGCTTTCTGAGAGCTCCTAATTAATGCATTCCACGTCTTCCTGGGAGGGTCAAATGATCTAGCCGATTCTGAAGCCGTTATGAAGGGTCCCTCTTTGAGCAGCCCAGGGAGTTGTCTCTGCGTGAGATGTCAAAGGCTGCAAAGGCTCACCTTATCTTATGATCTTTCATGGTCACATGAGAAAGGAGAGTGAGATGTGGGTACAACTCATTACCCTCCAGACCAGAGTGCAGCATTCAATGTGGTGCTGAGCCTTGATAAATTACCCTTTCAATCAAATCAGTATACAGAGAAGAATGCTATCTAACTTGCAATAATTCCCACGGAAGTTCAGCCAGGAGTGACAGATTAGACTAACAAACTATGCAGCTAACATTTTACTTTGTGTATTACTTTGCATTGCTTCCTTCTGTTAAGAAAAAAAAAAAGACTTACTACTTGAAGTTACTCATCTATATCATCAGTGCAGATGTCGGGTTAGTACTGTAAGGAAGTTTTTCTTGTTTTGCATTGGGGCAGAAGGAAAGAATTCTGGAAGGAATGTGGGCTGAAGGTTTTCAAACACTGCACCTTTGGAAGTTAGAATTCCATTAGGGAAGCCATCTTCCAAAGAGTGGTGTCGGTGACAGTGATAATTCAATTCAATTCCTTTCCTCCATTTCACCACCCAGCTAGCCCAATTTTAGTAGATCGGTTCAATCATGGCCTTGGAAGAGGAGGGGAAGGATAAGTATGGGTAAGTGTCAGTGGAACTGAGAGTTATCATAGTGAGCTGGTAGTGTCAGAATTGGTAGAGACAGAAGAGCTAATGCTGAGTGAAGCGCATAGGGTCCTGGGAGGAAAGGAATGGCATGTCATGAAATTGAGAACAAGGTCTTGAAGGGTTGCCAACAATAATGAAAAATGTCACAAGAGGCTCTACTGAGACTATGTGGCTCTTTCACAGCAATGCGGCACCCCAAAGACTAGGAATTTCAAATACAAGAAGCTATACAAACTCAGACTGGAAATAAAGGGCACATTTTAATAGCTGGGGTAACCACTGAACAGTTTGCCAGGGCATGTGCGGGATTCACCATCGCTATACAAAGCCTTTTAGACACACTTTGAATCTGTATTGAAAGACGCCTCATAACTCAACAAGAAGTTATGGGCCTGATGCAGAATTACTAAGTAAAATTCGATGGCCTGTAGTATGCAGCAAGTCAGATATTATTATTACAATAGTCCTTCTGGCCTCAAAAAGCTAGGAAAAGCAGCAGATGTAACTATCAGGGCTTGTCTACACTACAAAATTAGGTCAACTTAATTTAGGTCGACCTACAGCCAACACAATACTTCAATTGGCTGTTGGTGTCCACGCTACCCTCCTTCTGCTGGTGGAGCACGTTCTCACCAGGACTGCTTGCACTGACAGCAGAGGATAGGGCACTGATAGCCACGCAGGGATCACAGTTGGAGTCCTCCATCCGCAGGCCCTACTGCAGTTGTAGTGTCCCACAGAGCCTATGGCCCACAAATCAGAACGCCATAGTTAGAAAGGAATTTACAACAGCCAACAAGATAGCAGCATTGTACATGCTGGGGGAAGAAGTGCTAGTACAGGGGAGCAAATTGCACTGGAAGTTCCCAAGCTTTCGGAAAAGCAGTACAGAAGATAGTAAAGCAGAACCTCCATCTGGACACGTAATAGGGAAAATTTTAGGATACAGGGACTAAAGGGGCGGCCTCCGAAGCTTAAACATCCAGCAGCAGGAGCATGCTGGACAGTAGCAATGAGCACTAAGGTTAATCACCGCTGCACAGCAGATGCTGAACATTGCTGCTCACACAACTGCTGACCCCCAGGTTAACAGGCAGCACAGCCCTCGGTGAGTACACCTGTGGCTGCATGAGGAACACATGTGGTCGTTGGCGTACTTTGCTGAGCTATGCCCATGATCTTGCCAGTGGATGTTGATGCCATCACAAAAGGGCCAAACTGGAGCAGATTACTGCTTCTTTAATTGGCACTTTGCCCATTGCTAAGTCGTATTCAAAGAAAAAATGTAAAGCAAAGACATTCGTCTTGTCAGTGCCCCTACAGAAAGCAGGTTGCTTTGGAGTTGCTAGAGCCATTAGCAGCAACATGCTGTCACCAAATCCTGCAAGGTGTCTTGGTATCACACTACAAAAATGAGAGAACAATGACTGTAGGTTTCACCAACCCCAAAGACCAGCCATCGGATTGGAATGGGGCAATCAGGGGTGGGGATGCAGCAGGAGAAATATGGAAAACCTGAGATCTTTAATGGGGCAGGGGGAGACATAGAAAAATCCTTCAACACTAGCAACCAGCTTATATTTTCAAGGCTATCCATTCATTACAAAGAGATGGAAACTTTTTAAAAGGACATTCATAAGCATTAAAATACCAGGGATGGGTAACACCCAAAGCCAGCTCTGAGCACAATTCAGGCAAGTTCTGTAGGAGCTGAGTCCTCATATTGCATTAGTGTCTGTGTTTAAACATTAGAGCTGAGGTGGAAATCAAATGTTCTGTTTTGCAGGAAATTTCATGATTTTTAAACTTTTTATTCCATTCCAAAATTGTTTAATCAATCCGTCTGTAAGCACCAGACAAGAGAGTTTTAAGGAATAGTCAGCATGGATTTGTCAAAAACAAATAATGCCAAGCCATTTTTTGATAGGATTACTGACCTCATGGATGAGTGGGGGAGGGGAAGTAGACGTGCTATACCTTGTTTTTAGTAAGGGTTTTGACACAGTTCTGCAAGACATTCTCATAAGAAAACTAGGGAGATGTCTAGGTCTAGATGAAATTACTAGAAGGTGGGTGGACAACTGCTTGAAAGACCATACTCAAAGAGTAGTTATCAATGGTTTGATGTAAAATTGGAAAGCTGTATCTAATGTAGACATGCAGGGGTCAGTCCTAGGTCTGGTAATATTCACTATTTTCATGAATGACTTGGATAATGGAGTAGAGGACATGCTTATAAAATTTGCAGATGACTCCAGACCGGGAGGGGTTGCACGCACTTTAGAGGACAGATTTAAAATTCAAAATGACCTTGACAAATTGGAGAATTGTTCTGAATTCAGTAAGATTAAATTAAACACACACAAGTCACACAGGAAGGGGGAAAAATCAAATGCACACCTACAAAATGGGGAATAACTGTCTAGTTGAAAATGATCTGGAGTTATAGTGGACCACCAACTGAATATGAGTCATCAGTGTGATGGAGCTGCAAAAAAGTCCAATATGATTCTCGGGTGTATTGACAGGAGTGTTGTATGTAAGATACTGGAGATAATTGTCATGCTCTACTCAAGACTGGTGAGACCCCCATCTGGAGTACTGTTTCCGATTCTGGGAACCACAATTTAGGAAAGATGTGGACAAATTGGAAGAGTCCAGATGAGAGCAACAAAAATGATAGAAGGTTTAGAAAACTTGACCTATGAGGAAAAAAACCTGGGCATGTTTCGTTCTGAGGAAAAAAGAGATGGTGGTGGGACCTGATAACAATAGTTTTGTAACTGGCTTTTATAAAGAGAATGGTGATCAATTGTTCTCCATGTCCACTGACAGTAGGACAAGAAGTAAAGTGCTTAATCTCCAGGAAGGGAGATTTAGGTTAGACCAGGGGTCGGCAATCTTCGGCACGCGGTCCATCAGAGTAATCTGCTGGCGGGCCGTGAGACATTTTGTTTACATTGACCCTCCGCAGGCACAGCCTCCCGCAGCTCCCAGTGGCTGCGGTTCACCATTCCCAGCCAATGGGAGTGGAAGGAAGTGGTGCGGGCCACAGGGACGTGCTGGCCGCCGCTTCCTGCGGCTCCCATTGGCCAGGAACAGTGAACCGCAGCCACTAGGAGCTGCAGGGGGCCGTGCCTGCAGACGGTCAATGCAAACAAAATGTCTTGCGGCCTGCCAGCGGATTACCCTGATGGGCTGCGTGCCGAAGGTTGCCGACCCCTGGGTTAGAGATAAGGAAAAACTTTCTAACTTGTAGGGGTAGTTAAGCTCTGGAATAGGTTTCCAAGGAAGGTCATAGAGTAGCCATGACTGAAAGCTTTTAAAAAACAAAAGTTGGACAAACACCTATCAGGGATGGTCTAGTTTTCTTGGTCCTGCCATGGTGCAGGGGGCTGGGACTTGATTTTTCAAGGTCCCTTCCAGCCCTTCATGTCTATGAAACCCAAACATTTCCCACAAAATGACCCCCCCCCCAACACACACACACACTCCCCCACCCCCCAAAGTCAACCAAAATGAAACATTTTGATGGATTATAAACTAATTTTCATTTGGATTTTTCATTTTGTTGACATTTCAACATCAAAATGCTCAGTCTCCTCCCCCCGCCCCCAAAAGGAAATTTTGTCAAAGATGAAACATTTTCCTAAACATTTCACTTTCAGTTAAAATGGTATCTTTCATCAAAACTATGTTTCAACAAAAAAATTTCCTGCCAGCTCTATTGAAGATGTGTTTCTACAAACAAACAAGAAAGGAAGGTAACATTTCCAAAGTCTTAATGAAACTCCATCCTCCCATTCTATATGCCTGAGGACTGAGAATTTACCATTACAGACTGCATATTTTGCGATGCATACCTCATCTTATAGATGGGCAGACAGAGCTCTGAACCTTTAAATTCCAAAAGGAGGACATTTTAATACAGCCTCTGGGACAAATAAGTCAAGGGCGCATTCGGCAAATTGTAGAAAAATGTGTCTTAGTAGAATTGACTGTACTATCTAACAAGACCTATACAGCAGGATTATACTCTATGGCTTACAAGAGTATTGATCTGTGTGTACTCCTCGGTGGTGCTACATTCGTTTTAACATTGATCTCAGTTTCATTATGCCATTGTATCATGCACTCCTGGTGTCATCTCTGTGTCCCTCTGTGAAACCTAAGCACCTTCTGTTACTGTTGAGATACACAAAGCGTCTGTACATCTTGCAATTCAAAACAAAACCATTCCCAAAGTATATTTAGTCACACATGTACAAACACACTTTTAAAATAATGCTAAGGGTCTACATTGTCTGAAACCCTGAAAAGCAAGCTAAATTTAGAGTGAAAAGGACACTGGCAAGTGCTTTTTAAAATTTAAGATTTTTTCCCCCTCTGCATTGTTTGTGTTACCTTTCAAAGACGCTTGAAAATACCATTTCTTTCCCTAATGGCTTTGCTCTTTTCCATTTGGAAAACATTGATTTTAGTTTCTCCTGTGATTCTTATGCAGCAGAAGTAAACAGAACTCTGTTTACTATATATCCAGGTTGGTGTAATGCCATCAAACTCACTACAGCTCTGAAGAGTTGGTCTCTGTTAGCTCCTAGCACTGCTGCAGCACAATACACAATATTTGGGTCCTTCATACCAGATTGGCTATTGGTTTTGGGTTCTAATCTCAGCTGTAACATTAACTTCTTGTTTTTTTATTGGTTGTATTATGATAGTGCCTTGGAACCCCCAAAATGGATCAATAGGACCCCGTTGTACTAGGGCTGTTCAAACAAAACAAAAACATGGTCTCTGCCCTCAAAGGGCTTGCAACTTAGTTGTGTGGTCTTGGGCATGTCCCATAGATGTTAAGGTCAGAAGGGATCATCATGATCATCTTGTCTGATCTCCTGCACATTGCAGGCCACACAACCTCACACCCCTACTACTATAATAGACCCCTAGCCTCTAGCGGAGTTACTAAAGTCCTCAAATCATGGCTTAAAGATTTCAAGTTACAGAGAATCCACCATTTACACTAATTTAAACCTGCAAGTGACCCATTCCCCATGTTTCAGAGGAAGGCAAATAACCTCCAGGGTCTCTGCCAATCTGACCTGGGGAAAAACTCCTTCCCAAAACCCCAAATATGGCAATCAGTTAGACCCTCAGCAGGTGGGCAAGACCCACCAGCCGGACACCTGGGAAAGAATTCTCAGTGGTAACTCAGAGCCCTCCCTATCTAGTGCCCCAGATCTTCCTTGATCTAAATTTTGTTCATAATTACATTGGTACAATTTGGAGAGAGTCACATTATGAAGGTCTCACCTTTCCAATGTTTGAGAGGAGGATACTCCTATCTTGCAGGAGTACTAATGTGTATGCAGTGCTTTGAAAATGCTACATATTAGTGCTACGTATTATTACATGGATATTTTGAGCAGAGGTGTGTTGAATTAACATGCAGGGCATGTTTCTTTATCCTTTTCCACCACTGCACCTTTTAGCCTTATGAGTTGCCTTCCATAGATCTCTTGCCTTTCCCATCAGTCTTTCCACCATGAGCCTCTCCCATTTTCCACCACCTTCTTCCTTTTAAAAGTAGCAAAGTCATACATAATTGTTGCCATTCCAAGCCTCAGAACTTCAGCTACTGAAGGGTGTATCATGGGCCTTACCCAATGTCCTCTGACGTAAATGAGAATCTTTCCATTAACTTCAGTAAGCAGTGAATCAGACACTATATGCAGCTAGATATTTCACATGTCCCTATGACAGACTCTAGCTTTTTAATTGTTTCCCCAGCCTGAGCATTGCATACCAAGCTTATGATGTATGTCTTATGACTAAACACCAGAGTGCCACAAGGCAATTTGATGAGTCATGGCAGTCAGTTATTCCATACAGTGCTTTAGCTAATCAACAACATGTTATTTTGCTTAAGAGGACTATTTGACTGAAGGAACTAATTAGGCCAATCAGTAAATGTGGCCTAATAATTAGTAAATCTCCCATGAAAATTTTTACCAAGAAGTATCCCAGAGTGCTTACAGTTTTTTGTCCTTCCATTTATTTGGTTTTGTTTTTCTATATGCAGTTGATAGTCTGTCAGCTTCAATTGTATGCAATCAGCAAGACCTGATTGTTACATGAGTTACAACTATATTTGTGTGTGTATGTAGATGGCTTTCTTTGTATAAACTATCTATGAGAATGCAGGTATATCTAACAATGCTCATGAGTTCTGGAACCACTAACATTTGCAAAAATTTCCTGATTACATACTTTTATGACAACGTAACCATCCCTAGCTCCACGCATTCAGAAAAACTACAGCCATCAGCTAACCACACACCGTACATGCCACGTGTGGAACAGAATGCCTAGTCTCTTGCTCCAAAAACACAGGTCACTAAACACAAAAGCAAAGGAGATGGCAAAGATTTTCCTACTTATTTTAAAAATAATTTAAGTAGATGTGTGCATCTTTATTCCACCACATTTGGATTTGGGACCTCTCATATTAGGGCTATTTAGCATATTCAGGTAGGGAGCTACCTCATGCCAATGTCATTTCTGGATCCTTGAGTCCCTATTGGCTGGTGGGCCATTCTTTTTTTTCCCTTCACCCTACAATAATAGTGTGATAGAGGAGGAGGTGGGAAGTCTTCTTCCACAGGGAATCAGTTGTAACATAATATCCACAATTTTACCTCCAAAATGGGAAACACCAGAAAATATCTCTCATTGACATTACCATTCACTGCATAGATGCCTTGTTGAATGACCGGCGTGTTTTTCCCTAGACAAAAAGCAAACACAGAATGTCAAGGCTTGATTCAATGTATCACTCCTGTTTCATGACAAGGTAACCCCCCTGAAGTCTTAATCTTCTTCGAGTCCAAATGCAAAACTTGCATGGAGGGAAGAGGTATATTGTATGATCTTCAATCTTTCTCAGGCACAACTCAGTGACTTTATTTTCTCTCTTTACAAAACAAAAATATGAAGCACCACATAGGCAAAACAGGGTTCCAAATAACTATGTTTACTAAATACATACAACCATGCAAGGCCTAGCTATATTTGTACTGCTGATCTGGCTAGTTTTTGGTGGCTCCTACAATATGGAACACAGTGAGCACCACGAGAGGGCTCACAGACTATTTATAGGACTATTACTTGTTTCTAATATGCTACAACTTCAGTGCGAGTTTTACCTAGTAAAGAGCATAAGATTTGGCAATAAACATTAAATATGACTGCTGCAATAATTTGGAAGTCAATATGGAACAGGGCAAACTATTCTACTAAATTCCAACTTAAACATTCCTTACTATTGAGACATTCTAAGCACAATTCAGAAAATACACAACATAAATGACCAGTTAGTTGCCTATATCAACAAAACTGGTCTACTTACACAAGTATAACCAATGTATGATTATATGACATACAAGAGTGATGTAGTGGTGGGAGTCTGCTATAGACCACTGGACCAGGGGGATGAGGCTTTCTTCTGGCAGCTCGCAGAAGCTACTAGATCTCATGCCCTGGTTCTCATGGGTGACTTTAATTTTCCTGATATCTGCTGGGAGAGCAATACAGCGGTGCATAGACAATCCAGGAAGTTTTTGGAAAGCGTAGGGGACAATTTCCTGGTGCAAGTGCTAGAGGAGCCAACTAGGGTGGGGAGCTTTTCTTGACCTGCTGCTCACAAACCGGGAAGAATTAGTGGGGGAAGCAAAAGTGGATGGGAATCTGGGAGGCAGTGACCATGAGTTGGTTGAGTTCAGGATCCTGACACAGGGAAGAAAGGTAAGCAGCAGGATACGGACCCTGGACTTCAGGAAAGCAGACTTCGACTCCCTCAGGGAACGGATGGGTAGGATCCCCTGGGGAACTAACATGAAGGGGAAAGGAGTCCAGGAGAGCTGGCTGTATTTCAAGGAATCCCTTTTGATGTTACAGGGACAAACCATCCCGCTGTGTCGAAAGAATAGTAAATATGGCAGGCGACCAGCTTGGCTTAATGGTGAAATCCTAGCGGATCTCAAACATAAAAAAGAAGCTTACAAGAAGTGGAAGGTTGGACATATGACCAGGGAAGAGTATAGAAATATTGCTCGGCATGTAGGAATGAAATCAGGAGGGCCAAATCGCACCTGGAGCTGCACCTAGCGAGAGATGTCAAGAGTAACAAGAAGGGTTTCTTCAGGTATGTTGGCAACAAGAAGAAAGCCAAGGACAGTGTGGGCCCCTTAATGAATGAGGGAGGCAACCTAGTGACAGAGCATGTGGAAAAAGCTAATGTACTCAATGCTTTTTTTGCCTCTGTCATCACGAACAAGGTCAGCTCCCAGACTGCTGCACTGGGCATCACAACATGGGGAATAGATGGCCAGCCCCCTGTGGAGAAAGAGGTGGTTAGGGACTATTTAGAAAAGCTGGACGTGCACAAGTCCATTGGGCCGGACGAGTTGCATCCGAGAATGCTAAAGGAATTGGCGGCTGTGATTGCAGAGCCATTGGCCATTATCTTTGAAAACTCATGGCGAACGGGGGAAGTCCCAGATGACTGGAAAAAGGCTAATGTAGTGCCAATCTTTAAAAAAGGGAAGGAGGATGATCCTGGGAACTACAGGCCAGTCAGCCTCACCTCAGTCCCTGGAAAAATCATGGAGCAGGTCCTCAAAGAATCAATCCTGAAGCACTTGCATGAGAGGAAAGTGATCAGGAAAAGCCAGCATGGATTCACCAAGGGAAGGTCATGCCTGACTAATCTAATTGCCTTCTACGATGAGATTACTGGTTCTGTGGATGAAGGAGAAGCAGTGGATGTATTGTTTCTTGACTTTAGCAAAGCTTTTGACATGGTCTCCCACAGTATTCTTGTCAGCAAGTTAAAGAAGTATGGGCTGGATGAATGCACAATAAGGTGGGTAGAAAGTTGGCTAGATTGTCGGGCTCAACGGGTAGTGATCAATGGCTCCATGTCTAGTTGGCAGCCGCTGTCAAGTGGAGTGCCCCAGGGGTTGGTTCTGGAGCTGGTTTTGTTCAATATCTTCATAAATGATCTGGAGGATGGTGTGGATTGCACTCTCAGCAAATTTGCAGATGATACTAAACTGGGAGGAGTGGTAGATACGCTGGAGGGCAGGGATAAGATACAGAGGGACCTAGACAAATTGGAGGATTGGGCCAAAAGAAATCTGATGAGATTCAATAAGGATAAGTGCAGGGTCCTGCACTTAGGAAGGAAGAACCCAGTGCACAGCTACAGACTAGGGACCGAATGGCTAGGCAGCAGTTCTGCGGAAAAGGACCTAGCGGTGACAGTGCACGAGAAGCTGGATAAGAGTCAGCAGTGTGCCCTTGTTGCCAAGAAGGCCAATGGCATTTTGGGATGTATAAGTAGGGGCATAGCGAGCAGATCGAGGGACGTGATCGTTCCCCTCTATTCGACATTGGTGAGGCCTCATCTGGAGTACTGTGTCCAGTTTTGGGCCCCACACTACAAGAAGGATGTGGATAAATTGGAGAGAGTCCAGCGAAGGGCAACAAAAATGATTAGGGGTCTGAAACACATGACTTGTGAGGAGAGGCTGAGGGAACTGGGATTGTTTAGTCTGTAGAAGAGAAGAATGAGGGGGGATTTGATAGCTGCTTTCAACTATCTGAGAGGTGGTTCCGGAGAGGATGGTTCTAGACTATTCTCAGTGGTAGAAGGATAGGACAAAGAGTAATGGTCTCAAGTTGCAGTGGGAGGTTTAGGTTGGATATTAGGAAAAACTTTTTCACTAGGAGGGTGGTGAAACACTGGAATGCGTTACCTAGGGAGGTGGTAGAATCTCCTTCCTTAGAGGTTTTTAAGGTCAGGCTTGACAAAGCCCTAGCTGGGATGATTTAGCTGGAAATTGGTCCTGCTTTGACCAGGGGGTTGGACTAGATGACCTCCTGAGGTCCCTTCCAACCCTGATATTCTATGATTCTATGTTTAAATATAGAAGGTGAAAACGTCCTGTTTAATGTCTACTCAAAGTTGGTAACTTGTTTTAATAATCTATTTAGAATTCATTAAGTAGGACTTCATTAACCCGATTTATACATGTGTTTTAGAGATTCTTAAATTGTCTCTTACATGAGTTAATTACCATCAAAAAAGAGAATCTAGATATTTAATGAACAGATGTTTCAGTAAAAATTGTTACACTATGTAACAAACGAGCGGTGGTGAACCAGCTGAGCAGCGGGGGACAGCAGAGCAGCTCACAGCAGGAGTTTGCCTGGGAGTTTGCCTGGAGTGAGCCCAGTGAGGCTTACGTCTTGCAAACTGCTCTGAGGAAGCTCATAGTAGGAAGGTGATATGGAAGGGGGGGGGTTCAGCTGTTGTGACCTGCACTGGATGTGCCATGTTTGTCTTTCTTCCACAGGACAGAAGCGATTTTGTCTGTACAAGGTCTGGTCTCCATATTGGAAGAGAAGATTGAAGGTCTGGAGCAACAGATAACAACCCTGCGTTGCATACGAGAAACTGAGGATTTTCTGGACAAAAATCAGGATATGCTTCTAGGGGCACAAAGCTCTAAAGATATAGAGCAGGTTGCACAGAGGAGCCAAGAGGCCAGTGAAGAAGCTTGGCAACATGTGACCTCCAGAAGAGGTAAGCCGAATGTCCAGGTTCCAGTAACACAGACACAGGTAACTAACCGCTTTCATGTTCTCTCCACAGGTACCGTTGCGGAGAGTGGACCAGATGATATGTCTGGGGCGAGAAAGCAGAAGGAGACTCCGCTGGTTGGAAGGCATGAGATGCGATGTCCTGAGGTTGGGGGGTTCCACGACCACCACTCCCAAGAGGAGAAGGCGGGTGGTGGTGGTCGGGGACTCTCTCCTCCGGGGGACTGAGTCATCTATCTGCTGCCCTGACCGGGAAAACCGAGAAGTCTGCTGCTTGCCAGGGGCTAGGATTCGCGATGTGACGGAGAGACTGCCAAGACTCATCAAGCCCTCGGATCGCTACCCCTTCCTGCTTCTCCACGTGGGCACCAATGATACTGCCAAGAATGACCTTGAGCAGATCACTGCGGACTACGTGGCTCTGGGAAGAAGGATAAAGGAGTTGGAGGCGCAAGTGGTGTTCTCGTCCATCCTTCCTGTGGAAGGAAAAGGCCTGGGTAGGGACCGTCGAATCATCGAAGTCAACGAATGGCTAAGCAGGTGGTGTCGGAGAGAAGGCTTTGGATTCTTTGACCATGGGATGGTGTTCCATGAAGGAGGAGTGCTGGGCGGAGACGGGCTCCATCTTACGAAGAGAGGGAAGAGCATCTTTGCCAGCAGGCTGGCTAACCTAGTGAGGAGGGCTTTAAACTAGGTTCACCAGGGGAAGGAGACCAAAGCCCTGAGGTAAGTGGGAAAATGGGATACCGGGAGGAAGCACAGGCAGGAATGTCTGTGAGGGGAGGGCTCCTGCCTCATACTGAGAATGAGGGGCGATCAGCAGGTTATCTCAAGTGCTTATATACGAATGCACAAAGCCTTGGAAACAAGCAGGGAGAACTGGAGGTCCTGGTGATGTCAAGGAACTATGACGTGATTGGAATAACAGAGACTTGGTGGGATAACTCACATGACTGGAGTACTGTCATGGATGGTTATAAACTATTCAGGAAGGACAGGCAGGGCAGAAAAGGTGGGGGAGTAGCACTGTATGTAAGGGAGCAGTATGACTGCTCAGAGCTCCAGTACAAAACTGTAGAAAAACCTGAGTGTCTCTGGACTAAGTTTAGAAGTGTGTGCAACAAGAGTGATGTAGTAGTGGGAGTCTGCTATAGACCACCGGACCAGGGGGATGAGGTAGATGAGGCTTTCTTTCGGCAACTCACGGAAGCTACTAGATCGCATGCCCTGATTCTCATGGGTGACTTTAATTTTCCTGATATCTGCTGGGAGAGCAATCCTGATATCTGCTGGGAGAGCAATACGGCAGTGCATAGACAATCCAGGAAGTTTTTGGAAAGCGTAGGGGACAATTTCCTGGTGCAAGTGCTAGAGGAGCCAACTAGGGGGGGCGCTTTTCTTGACCTGCTGTTCACAAACCAGGTAGAATTAGTGGGGGAAGCAAAAGTGGATGGGAATCTGGGAGGCAGTGACCATGAGTTGGTTGAGTTCAGGATCCTGACGCAGGGAAGAAAGGTAAGCAGCAGGATATGGACCCTGGACTTCAGGAAAGCAGACTTCGACTCCCCAAGGGAACTGATGGCCAGGATCCCCTGGGGGACTAACATGAAGGGGAAAGGAGTCCAGGAGAGCTGGCTGTATTTCAAGGAATCCCTGTTGAGGTTACAGGGACAAACCATCCCGATGAGTCGAAAGAATAGTAAATATGGCAGGCGACCAGCTTGGCTTAACGGTGAAATCCTAGCAGATCTTAAACATAAAAAAGAAGCTTACAAGAAGTGGAAGGTTGGACATATGACCAGTGAAGAGTATAAAAATATTGCTCGGGCATGTAGGAATGATACCAGGAGGGCCAAATCGCACCTGGAGCTGCAGCTAGCAAGAGATGTCAAGAGTAACAAGAAGGGTTTCTTCAGGTATGTTGGCAACAAGAAGAAAGCCAAGGAAAGTGTGGGCCCCTTAATGAATGAGGGAGGCAACCTAGTGACAGAGGATGTGGAAAAAGCTAATGTACTCAATGCTTTTTTTGCCTCTGTTGTCATGAACAAGGTCAGCTCCCAGACTGCTGCGCTGGGCATCACAACATGGGGAATAGATGGCCAGCCCTCTGTGGAGAAAGAGGTGGTTAGGGACTATTTAGAAAAGCTGGACGTGCACAAGTCCATGGGGCCGGACGAGTTGCATCCGAGAGTCATTATTGGAGTGTGTTCAACCTCAAATTTAGGATTTCTCAGTGGGAGAAGAAGATGGGTCTTTGGTGAAAAGAGTCACTTTGTCACACAGCTTGATGGCAATCTTATGTCTTTGACTTTGATGTTGCATTTATTTAGCTTAAAATTCAAAAACTAGTTACAATCAGTACTGCAAGGTCAGCTTTGATATGGAACCTCTCTGCTTTTTGCATCCTCATTGCTAACTAAACATTTATTTTAAAGAGGAAGAAGTCAAATGCACAGAGTTAAGGAGTGATTTAGCTTCTGTAAGGTGGTGGCAGATTGGAAGCTGCAGCTGCTTAGCTAACAGCACTTGAAAAATACATATCCAGAGAGTCAACGAGAATAGTGAAATGAGGCCTGAACTGCACACTGTACATGACAAGTTGTTAGAGTAATGTATCACTTATACAGTGATCCTATACATTGCACCTCTACTGAAAGATTTTCAAAATTCTTTCTTTGGTGAAGAATTGCTTGTCTGAAAATGTGCACAAATAAATCGTGTATAAGAGGCAAGGGTTGGCAGTAAAAGTCAGTTGTGCAGATGCAAGGGCAATCCTTACCCTTCCCTTGTGCCCCTGCACAGAGACTGGAAACCACCAGATATCTTGAGCTCAGGGGGTGACACCCAGTGTCCATTGCAGTCAATGGCAAAGCACCCATCAGCCTCAAATGGGATCAGGATTTCTCCCTGAGAGTCTTAAGGCGAGTGTCAAAAGTAGTGTTAGACTTCTGACAGGTGATGGAGGGTTATGACCTATCCCATCTCCACAATGGCCAGCAGAGCTCGGTCATAGGTTTGAGAGCACACCTGGAACCCTGGAACCTGAACACCCCTGGGATGATGCTGGGCTCTTGATCCCTGAAGCTCTAGAAGGAAAAGCACCCACACACACATACCCCTCCTCCATCTCCCACTAAAGTGATGCACTTCTGTGATGCCCCTCAATATAGGGCTGTGTCCAAACAGCCCCAACTGAGCCCAGATTACGTGCTGTTTGCAGGCTACTGCAGCTAGCAATTTTTTGTAGATGTGATGGCCAGGGACAAACAGATTTTTTGTTTTGACCAGGGATCTCAAACTCAGATCACCACGAGAGCCACATGAGGACTAGTACATTGGCCCGAGGGCCGCATCACTGACACCTTTTCATAAAGGTACAAAAGCCCCTCCCCACTCCCCTGCCCCACTCCATCCCTTTCATGGGACCCTGCCTCTTCCCACCCTTCCCTGCACCCATTCTAACCCCTTCCCCAAAGTCCCCACCCCAACTCTGCCCCCATTCCAACACCTTCCCCAAATCCCTGCCCCGTCCCAGCCTCTTCTGCCTCCTCCCCTGAGCGAACAGCTCCCCGCTCCTCCCTCATGGAAATCGATAAGCACCACCAAACAGCTGTTTGGTGGGGAAAATGCCTGGAAGTAGGCAGAGGAGCAGGGACGTGTCCTAACTACTGGGCTAAAAGTTATAAAAGGGCAGAAGGAAGCAGCATTAGCAGGTCCACTTCCTCCTCCTGCTGCTGTTTTGTGAACGGCTGAAATAATCAAGTCAAGTCTGTCAATAGTTTTCAATAGAAACTGCATTTTCTGTCAAACAAACTATTCACCTGAAAAATCTTTTCCAGCTTTACCTTCCTGTACTTGTTTCCCCTCCCATCCTTTGTCTTGGCTACTTAGACTGTAATTAATCTCTTGAGGGCAAGGACCATCTTTTTCTATGCGTTTGTACAGTACCCAACACACTGAGCTCTCAGCGAAGGCCTCTAGGCATGGCTGTAATACAAGTAATAATACTTCTCTGGGCTCATAGTCATATTGCAGTCAGAATGAAAAACGAACAGATTGAAGACCAGGGCTAGTTGGATGTTTACAGTACAAGTAGGTGCATAAATAGGTAAGGGAGTTTTTTCCTTTTCTTCCTCACTACCAGAGCAACACCATAAAGGTCCTTTTAACGTAGTTTAGTGCCATGAAGATTAAAGCATAATTGAAATGCTGATAAAAATAAACTTTAAAAAAGAAACGGTAAGAAAAATAAAGACAGTTATTGTCTGGCAAATACATATAACTTATTATGAAGCTTCGCAGCAAATGAATGTTCTCTCTCAAATTAGCTTAATTTTATTCTGATCATAAATAGAAATAATGAAAACCCAGCAACCTAGGATCATAGTTTATAAATGGCTATGGACAATTGTAAGGAAGGTGCTAGCTTGCTTGGATTGTGGTAAAGTGGTGAGATAAACAGTGGATTTATTTGCTTATTTCCCCTTCCCCTGAAGACACTTCTCTTACAACTGACAGGGAAACAGGCTTTGTGAGGGTAGAAGGCAAACTGCACACTAACAAATTTAAATGGCTTGCATAGAAACACAGGTTTTCAAGATGGAAAGGCTTATTATAATTAGACCAGCCTACACCCCTTCACAACATTCCCAAGGGGCCAAATTCTCAGCTGATGTAAACTGGCATAGTTCCATCGATTTCAATAGCACACCACCATGTTATAGCATTGGTTTAGGAGCAGGATGCAGATGTCTGTGGGATATGAGAAATCACCCCAGCAACTGAGGGTCACTTTCTTTGGGGTAGACTCTCAGCCCAATGGTCTCAGCATTCCTTTGTCCATTAGCTACTTGACCTCTGCATTCCTGGATCTCTTTGGTGAAGTGCACCTATTGTGTGTCGCTGAATATGGTAGCACAGCAGAGGTATATATGGAGAATAGCAGTGAATGGGTCAAAAATTGTCCATCTCCTCCTATTCTTGGTAACTTTGTATTCTTAAAGCGACTTTCCTCAAGTCAAACAATCCACATTCTCACAGCTCTTAAAACCAATCAACCAACAACAAAAATCCTTAAAGCAAGCACAATTTTAAAGAAGGAAACTAACTGTTGAGCTTAACAGAAGTTATGGGTGGGATGCAGAAATTCCTGGATAAGGCCTGTGTTACACAGGAGGTCAGAGAGTGATCAAAATGATTTTCCAACTTGACCAAAAAAACCCTCTGAATGGTCAGGTGTAGAACATATTCTAGATTGGAAAACAGAACACGATATTTTTGATGTTCAGATTCCATTTAGCGCAGACAAAACATGAGTTCAAGGCTATTTGGTCGTGTCATAAATATAAAGGGAAGGGTAAACCCCTTTGAAATCCCTCCTGGCCAGGGGAAAGCTCCTCTCACCTGTAAAGGGTTAAGAAGCTAAAGGTAACCTCGCTGGCACCTGACCAAAATGACCAATGAGGAGACAAGATACTTTCAAAAGCTGGGAGGAGAGAGAGAAACAAAGGGTCTGTGTCTGTCTGTATGCTGCTCTTGCCAGGGACAGAACAGGAATGGAGTCTTAGAACTTTTAGTAAGTAATCTAGCTAGGTATGTGTTAGATTATGATTTCTTTAAATGGCTGAGAAAAGCATTGTGCTGAATAGAATAACTATTTCTGTCTGTGTATCTTTTTTGTAACTTAAGGTTTTGCCTAGAGGGGTTCTCTATGTTTTTGAATCTAATTACCCTGTAAGATATCTACCATCCTGATTTTACAGGGGGGATTTCTTTATTTCTATGTACTTCTATTTTTTATTAAAAGTCTTCTTGTAAAAACTGAATGCTTTTTCATTGTTCTCAGATCCAAGGGTTTGGGTCTGTGGTCACCTATGCAAATTGGTGAGGCTTTTTATCCAACATTTCCCAGGAAAGGGGGGGTGCAAGTGTTGGGAGGATTGTTCATTGTTCTTAAGATCCAAGGGTCTGGGTCTGTAGTCACCTAGGCAAATTGGTGAGGCTTTTTACCAAACCTTGTCCAGGAAGTGGGGTGCAAGGTTTTGGGAAGTATTTTGGGGGGAAAGACACGTCCAAACAGCTCTTCCCCAGTAACCAGTATTAGTTTGGTGGTGGTAGCGGCCAGTCCAAGGACAACGGGGGGAATATTTTGTACCTCGGGGAAGTTTTGACCTAAGCTGGTAAAGATAAGCTTAGGAGGTTTTTCATGCAGGTCCCCACATCTGTACCCTAGAGTTCAGAGTGGGGGAGGAACCTTGACAGGTCGCATTTGGGTTTTGATCTAATTCCTTCCATTATTCTAGCATGTAAGAATTATGGGTTTTTTTTCAAAACAAGAATCCTTATTGTGCCAAACTAAGTGGGAAAATGATGTCAAAGCATGAAGGCAAAAGTGGGGGAGAGAGTAAAAAGAAGCCATTGTAAGACAGAATGGGTACAGGAAAGTATTTCACATAAGCTAGATACACTTGGGCTACCACAGAAAAGCCTGGATCACTGTCTTTCAAGGAGCTATAGCCTATGAAAACATGAAGGACAGCCTAATACAAAAATCACCTCTTACCTGAAGCAGTTACAAGATTATAGTTACCCATCTGTAATGAAAATGAAATGCTTTTGCTCACAAAGAATGAATGGTGTCTAGAGTCCACATTTAAAAAAAGAGCACATTAAAATTTATTCAGAAATGCCAGTGTCCAAATTACCTTGCCAAAGGTTCTGGCTATTTATGCCTTTGACTGCATGGCTTTTCACTAAGCTTAAAAAATATTTCCATGGCAACCACTGCATCACATTACAAAGACATACTCTACTTAAATCTTTAAGGAGGCAGGGAATGGCGGAGAAATTACACCTTAATTTATCTTTACAAAATTAGATTTCATTTCCTATTATTAAATCAGTGGGGGGGAGGGTTTTTTAGAAATTATCATTTTACTTTTTTAATTACATGCATGCATCTTCCAGGGAATGAATGGTTAATTGAAAGGCAGCTCTTACCAAATTATGAGGTATTACTGTACAACAAACCAGTTCTGTCATGAAACTGTTCTCCTCGTGGAAGACATTCCAATAATCAGTCAGATAAGAGCAAGGAGCTGTAGAAGAGGAAGAATGGGAAGTGGATGACTGTATTATTGAATTCTATCTTCCTTGTTTCTCCATTAGAGGAGATCTACTTTTCCCCGTTTATATCATAGTAAAACAGTGATCAATAAAATCACATTACTCATGCAAACATGTACTAGACTACATTCTTTAAAATAAAATCTTTACATTTATATTTCCACCCCTCCCCCTTTGAATTTAACCATTTACATTCCATGGAGATAGCTGACACTGAATATCATTCCAGAACTGTTTTTAATAGCAGCTGAATATATTCACGCTTGAGATATCACTTGTCTTCCTAAGCCCTGAATCTACATTGTGATCCATTCAGGTGGACCACAGTGCAGGATCAGGGCCTTGGAATGCAAGATCCCTCCATCAGAGACTTTGACGACTTACCTGCTGGTACCAATAGTACCCCAGCCCTTGTTAGGGTCACACAGTGCTGCTGTGATATCAATATTAAATCATAATGACATTGTGCAAACTGGAGCGGTGTTGAAAGATGAGATGATTCTGTGATGAATAGTACAGGGGGTTTATCCACTGAATTGCTGTTACTTAGGATGAGCCCAAATGACAAAGGGAGTACCAGATCTGAAGGTTGGAAGTGTTTGGATCTGGGATTTTGGCTATACCTATAATAAAGATGGAGGACAGATGCTCCAGTGGTTAAGACAGTAGCCTACAGCTTTGGAAATTTAGGTTCAATTCCCTGCTCCACCAGAGTTCCTGTATGACCTTGGGCAAGTCATTTGCCCCAATTTGTAAAATGGGGATAATATGACTTCCCTACCTCAAAGAGGTGTTGTGAGGATAAATATATTAAAGATTGTGAGGCACTCAGATACTCCAGTGATAGGGGCCTATAAGACGACTGGTTTCTTAATAAGCCTTGAGTATTATCAGCCACACCAATATAGTCTTTAACCCTTGGTTCTGGGCTCTGTTTATTATCTAAATGTCCACAGACTCACAACAGGAAAAACAAAACTTCTACACAGCCACAACTCTGAGGGTTTCCCACCTGAAGTCTTTTTCCTCAGGGACCCACAGCAGCAAACTCTCCCTTCCCACAGCTTGACTCTTCACTCCACACTCAACTGAGACATGTGTTGGCTTTTTTTCAGCAGGCTCCGATAGTTAACAGGGCTGGCTTGCCTTTAAAGGGGCAGGTCATCCCATTACAGGGCCACATAAGCATCAGAGATAAACCAACATGCAAATTCTGAATTCAGGTGCTTCACTGATTTCAGTGGGATGGCTCCTAGAGGAAAAGCTCTACTTGGTGTGAGTCAGAAGATCATGATCTGGCTCCTAACCTCCTGTGTTATACAAGGTCACTGGCCAAATAACCCATATTGCTTTTTAATAGAACCGGGCAAAACTTTTTCAGTGAATAAACTATTTAACAAAAATTGCAATTTTGGGGTTAACTAAGCTGCAGGGGAATATGGGGCTAATCTGGCAAATAGTTTTGGCCAAAAGAAATATATATATTTTCCAAAACATTTCATTTTGACATTTTCTAAATGAAACATTTTGACTTTGTTTTGAAATGACATTTTGCTTTGAAATTTAGCTGGATTTAACTGTCCACCAACAGTTTCATTTCTGGTCAAATGAAAAGTTTCAATCAACTCAAAGACATTTGGTGTAGGAGGGGCTTGGTTTGGTTCAGCCACCAGATCAGTTATTCGCCCAGCACTACGTTAGAATTATTTCCCCATTGACATAAATAGCCTGCGACTGCATCCCCCTAAACTGTGGGAGCCCTTCAATTTTCAGTAAACAGCCTTGCTTGCCAAAATTCAGCCCACAGCAAATTTTTATGATTGAGTTATAAATTGTTGAAAATATGAGGTTATTACGAAAATGCTGACACAACTTTAAAATACCAGCAGTTGTGGGCACTATTAGAATGACATTCTTCACTACGGTTTTAATTAAGCACTAGCCCACCTCCCTGCAGTACTTAAGATAAAAGAGGTTCCTAATGCCGGGCTCACTCATCACAACACACACGTGCACAGCTTGCAGAACCCTGGTTGGACTGATTTGACGTGTCCACTCACTCTGAAACAGCATTGTTACGGCATTCCAATAGTTGCATCAGAGGCAGCAATCCATGGTGCTGCCATTTTTCACAGTGGACTTGATGCTGCTCTTGCTCAAACTGGTTTTATGCCACTGTAGCAGCAGTAGTAATAATTAATAACACCTCACTCTTATCTATATGCTTTCCATCAGTAGTTCAAGGAACTTTACAACGAGGGCTGGTGTCATTATCTCCTTTCCTTTAAGGTTACTCCCTGTTTACATCCAGAGGAAATAAGACCACTGTCTCCATGCTAAACACTACACATCTTAGTCTGCCACTTCACCTCCCTTGTGTTGTTCCTTCCTCTTCTAACAGAGGTTTACACGTAGTCCATCCTCTCCACCCCACCAATCTTGAGCTCCAGAGGCAGAAAGACTAAAAGCTTTACCCCACCTCCTGTTGGCACCACCGAGATATTGGGGAGCACAGTCAATACCTCAATCCTGTGTTCAAGCCCCAGGTCCTACACAGAGGAGTGGCCAGGTACTTCCTCTCTTTTATCTGTCCTGCACTTATCTGCAACCTGGCTTTTCAGGTTCACAGACTTCTCATTTCTTCCATGGCTTGTTTCTGCTTAAGCCCAACAGTTGTTTTGGCTCCCCCTGGGAGATTGCTTTCCCCCCAGAAGTTAGTTGACTAGCTTCAGAGTGCTATGGAGAGACCATACCCTGGTCTACCTCCCTCTGTGGAAAAGAATAGTCAGCCCCTCGTATAGCAGGGGCCTCATCCAGATTTCTGTCACTTATCTTTTGGTCACCTGATTCAAGTGCAGGTCAGAACAGAGGCTTTCAGGCCCAGCTCACCTTCTGACAGTGATGTTGACTACTTAAGTCTCCATAACACTGAGTATGATCTGTGACACAATTGACTAAGAGCTCCATATAAAGAACTACTGACAAGATGACATTCGTAAGGCCAAAACCAGGAAGAACACTGCATATTTTTGAACACCATTTACTGGCACCTCATCTATTAACTATTTCCATATGCAGACATCATTTTCAGAGACCACTGTCACAACAATAAGTCAGTGTTAAGAAAAGATGGAAAATTAAACTTCGCACTGCTCTTACAGACGGTATGTAGGTTGGAAATTATCTGAGCAGCTGCACTTCCATAAGAATTTTCTATTCCCCAAATATGACACCAAATCCTGGGGCCTTTACACAGTCCTTAATTTGGGGGTGGGGAGGAAATCAACTAGAAGTCAATGGGACTTTGACTAAGTAAAGACTGTTGGAGTTGGCTCTTGTATTTGGAGGGTTATCACTGAAAAGCTTCCTAGAGGAAGTGAAAAGTATCACTCCCTCATACATTGTCCACAGCAGAAATCCTCTAAGAGTAATGCCAAGCTTACTTTGCCCTCTCATTGTAACAGCGTATCGGGGAGGGGGAAGGCGGAGATCTCTCTCTCAACAATAAATGTTACCTGTGTGATATAAACCAGATATAACTTGCAGAACAGTGTTACACTTAATGTTATGCATAATGTTTATTGCTTTGCCTCCAATTCTCATTTCTCTTCTATATCTAAAGTCCTCCTTTTTTTTATTGCTTAAATGAGCAAATAATTTGTACCATTGATATTCTGGTTTCTCTTCACTAAAATATTAGCAATTAAACAGCAACTTCAATAGTATACCTTCCCAAAGATATACTAAGAGAAAAAATAAAAATACCCAACTATAACAAATACTACTAGAATGGGGCAGCTGTAAGACTCATTTTCCACAGAAGAAAACAACAACAACTCCTCAATGGAAACAGTTTTGACCAGTAGTAGTTTGGGTAAGTGTTGTTTCCATATTTGAACTTTGACGATTAAATATATGAACCTTCTGATGCATACTCCCAATCACATTACTTGGGCTTTCTCTGAGCTTAGCTATTTCTTTCTCCTTGTGTTCTGTTTCTTTACTGTTCATTTATTTAAGCTTTTCTTTCCTCAAGTCACTTACCATCACATTTCCCTAATTTCTCTCTTCCCAGCTGCTAGACTCTAGGGGCAGTCCTATTAGAAACTTCATGCATAACAGCTTTATTATGCAGCCAACTGCTCCATGTATATGATACTTTACTAAACAAAGTATACATGTTATTTTCTTGTTAAACACTCTTTTTCTTTAGATAATTCAGTAGGAACTGTAAGACCATCATCAAGATCTCTTCTATTTGAAGAGTTTCCAGGGAGATTCATGGATGATTTTTTGTTTTTGTTTATTTGTTACTGTTTTTGCAATAAACATGAAGCCATCTGTTCCTCTGAAGATGTGCCAAATTAATTGAAAAATAATTCATTCAGGTAGTCAGCAAACCACAAATCTGCAGGTTTAAGGATGCTGGGAGGTTTCAACTGTGAACACTACGTGTACCAGATATGTATGCAGTTTGGATTAGATTTGATCAAAACAGTGGACTCTGAGGAGTTCAAGTGTCAAAGTTCTTTGCAGAAAAGACCCCCCCCCTTCCCCCACAATAGTGTTAACCAACAAAACTCACAGCATGTGGACAAGGCCAATTCAGACAAGTCAGAAAATAATTACAACGGATATTAATGATTTTTGTATATGTAGCAGGGTTGGCCTCTACAGCACCCCTTTCTCGCCAACCATGACACTTACCCTGCTTCAGTTTCCCTCAAAATCTTCAACCATCTGCAATGTGGTCTACTGCTGAGGTGACGAAGCCTTCTGGTTAAATCACACCAAGGTTCTTCACCTTCTGGAGTATCAAAGTTCCAAGACAAATATATCAATCAAAAAGGAGAGTCCTCCATCCCAATCCACAGCTAGACACTGCCTTTCTACTGTGAGCATTGTCTAGAAAAGACAGACTCATCTGGGGTCCCTGCTACAGGCCAATCTTCCGTTAAGGAGTTTCTGACAGGCACCACTCTCCCTCAGCAACAAGAGATGAGACATTACAAATGAACTCAAAGGATCATCCCGCTTCAGGCCTCTTTCCCTCAGGGAGGTCTTGACCAGCAGCAGCCCAAGTGAGCTTCCTAACTCCAGCCAGGCTATTCTCATCAAGTAAGAGCTAAAGATCTGCTTTCCTCAGTGAGCCACTAACTGAGCCAGTTCTTCCTTTTTAACTCATTCCTCCAGGCCTGACACCTATTACAGGTGTAGCAGGGCAAGGCTGATTAATGAGAGCTTGTGGGGGTCAATGTTTTGTCCAGCCTCGGTCTTGTAAACCCCACCACAGTATAATTGTATTTTTTAAATATGCTGATCACAGGATGGTTGATCCTGCATTTGTTTATGCCCCGCAAACTTAAATATTTATGTTTTGTTTACAGCACTGTGTTGTCCCACCAATGTCCTTATATAATTAAAATTAAGTTATGCAGAAGTATCAACGGGAAATGTTTCATAGGTAGCTGACAAAAGGAGGTAAGGCCAAACAAGTTTAACAAACTAAGACCTTAATCATTGGGGTTCTGATCCTCCATCATTGAGGTCAATCAGAGCTTTGTCACTGGCTTCCTATGGTTATTGATCCATTTACTTCAATCCTGCAGTGGGAAATGATCAAGCGATCACAAGAAGACTAGTTAACTGTGAAACAATCTCAGTAATAAGCTTAGTTTATCAAAAGGTTCCATATTAACTCTCGTAACTGTGGTATTTGTGTACCTACAGGGCTCAATCCTGGAGGGTGCTGAACATAGAGCCCGATGCAGCAAAAGACTAAAGCACATGGGTAAATATGAACATGAGTAATCCCACTGCAGTCATTAAAGTTAATTGTTCTGCTGGATCAGGCTCCATGAGCTCAGTACCTTGCAGGAACAAGTATATAGTGGACATACATTCAAAAGCATGTGTGATAGTATGACCAAAGAGCAGCACAATGCAGATATTATCCAAGAGCCGCTTTCAAAACAAATTTGATTAGCTTGAATGAGAAACAGAAATTGACCCACCTAACGAGAACTGGAGACATACTAGATGGACAGCTGACAGAAAACACCCAGACATCTCCACACACAAAAACTTATTGGGACTTCACAGATTAAATTGTTCCATCTGATGGGAATCCATAGCAAGGACACCGTGTCATGAGACCCCCTAAGATTGAGGATGTGTTAAGCACAGTCCACAGCCTCCACTTGGTTAATGAGAACCTGAAATGTAAGGTGTATTCCAGGGATAGGCAACCTTTGGCACGCAGCCCATCAGGGAAATCCGCTGGCGGGCCGGGATGGTTTGCTTACCTGCAACATCTGCAGGTTCGGCTGATCGCAGCTCCCACTGGCCGCGGTTCACCGTTCCAGGCCAATGGGGGCTGCGAGAAGTGGCATGGACTGAGGGACGTGCTGGCCGCCCTTCCTGAAGCCCCCATTGGCCTGGACACATTGGTTGGCCCAGCATTTCGTTGGCCCATATATTTTGTCTTATTTCCTCTATGTCCTCAGATTTAAGAGATAATGTGTAACCATATATATTGATAATTGGTGTCCCACATGGGGAAGTTTTACTATAACAGGGAAAGGTGTGGCATAATTCTTTTGCCTAATCCACATAATCAGATCAGGTACCCAGGTGTATCCAAACAGGTCAGTTGTTTTGGTCTGACCCTGCTCTAAAAGGAACATGATGCATTTGCTGTAGGTTATGAACCCTTAGTTTAGTTTCAGCATTAATTCTTCTGTAGCTGTATTGTGCTAAAAAACACAATTTGAAGGCTTATTAATTTTTATGTAGGGAGGATTATTGTTTTGCATTTTAAATAAGGAAAGCTTTTGCTTTTGCATTCTTCGCTCTTTAGTGTTAGATACAGGTAAGCAGAAGTGAGACTGGTATTACATATACCCCAAGAACAATTATGGAGAAAAAATTCTTTTAAACCACCACATTAAACCTTCCAAAGCTGTGACAGCTGAATGTTCATTCCAGTGTTATTAAATGGCTATTCTATCAATAACTCTGGCATTACAGTGCAGAAGCTTAATTAAATTAGGGAAGTTGCTATTAATGCTTTGTTAGGTTTTCATGGCACAACACACACAAAAATGAGCTGCAGCACCAATAAAGCATCAAAAATGACATATGTTTTTCATATATTAATATGTTAGTAACTCTAGTAAGGGTGTATTTGCATTTTCTAAGCTCTATTTAGGATGAATCGGTGTTTCAGTGGAAAAAACAAAACTGCCAAGCAAATCAAAATATTGGCATTAAACGGCACTGCAGGTTACTGTATATTGTAATGATTAAGTAAAATGTAAGCTTGTGAATCAAATATCAAATGCATGTTTCATATGAACCATGTATCACATGAACTACAATCTCCAGAAGAGCTATTAATATTCACAGTATTAAAGACATATATACACCTCTAAGAATGATCTGAAATAGGTTCTCTAAGATACAGTGAATTTAAAGTTTCAGTATCCCAATCTCTGCATAAACAAATGCCTCATCCTCCTGGAAAAAAAAGACAGACTCAGATCTCTAATAACATTTAAATCATTTATGTCAAGTCCTGGTGAAATATTGGACCTGAAACGTGTCACTGGTCAAGAATAGAATATTGTTCTTGGAGCACATCAAAACAGCTTTTTGTTTGTTTACTTGTTTTTGTTTTGTTTTGTTTTTTTTTTGGGGGGGGGGGGGAGGGAAGAGTAGGGAAGGGAGGAAGAAGAAAATATTTCCCTGGCTAGTTACTTTTTAAAAAGGCAGCTGTTGGGGAATGGGGTTGAAATAAGAAATAGTCCTGCAGAGATGAATTAGATAGAATATACACAAGTTGATCAAAGGTACAAGATAAATTAAATGTATTACATTTTTCTTCATGTTGTAATGTGGATGTCTAAGAATGACCATACTGGGTTGGACCAATGGTCCACTTACCCAGTATCCTGTATTCCAACAGTGGCCAGTGCCAGAGGGAATGAACAGAACAGGGCAATCATCAAGCGATCAATCCCCTTGTTATCCAGTCACAGTCTGACAGTCAGAGCATTGACTTGCATCCCTGACCATCTTGGCTAATAACCATTGATGGATCTATCCTCCATGAACTTGTCTAGTTCTTTTTGGAACCGAATTATATCTTTGACCTTCACAGCATTCCCTGGAAATGAGTTCCATAGGTTGACTGTGGCATTGTGTCAAGTAGTACTTCCTTATGGTAGTTTTAAACTGCTGAATATTAATTTCATTGGGTGACCCCCTGGTTCTTATGTTATGTGAAGGGATAAATAACACTTCCCTATTCAGTTTCTCCACGCCACTCATGATTTGATAGACCTCTATCATATCCTCCCTTAGGCATCTCTTTTCCAAACTCAGCAGTCCCAGTCTTTTCAATATCTCCTCACATGGAAACTGCTCCAGACCCTTAACCATTTTTGTTGCCCTTTTCTGCACTTTCCATTTCTAATGTAACTGCATGCAGTATTCAAGACAGAAAATATCAGAATGCCACTGTATAAATCCACAGTATGCATACCATGGGTTTATACAGTGGCATTCTGATATTTTCTGTCTTATCTCTTTCCTAATGGTTTCTAACATTAGCAGCTTTGACTGCTGCTGCACATTGAGCAGATGTTTTCAGAGAAGTATCAGGGCATAGCCATGTTAGTCTGTATCCACAAAAACAACAAGGAGTCCAGAGGCACCTTGAAGACTAACAGATTTATCTGGGCATAAGCTTTCGTGGGTAAAAACCCACTTCTTCAGATGCACCTGAAGTGGTTTTTTACCCACAAAAAGCTTATGCCTAAATAAATCTGTTAGTCTTTAAGGTGCCACCGGGCTCCTTGTTGTTTTCAGAGAACTACCCATTACTTTCCACTTATCAACACTAAATTTCATTTACCATTTTCTTGTCCAGTCACCTAGTTTTGTGAAATCTTTGTAATTCTT
This sequence comes from Caretta caretta, assembly GCF_965140235.1. Classification (NCBI taxonomy): domain Eukaryota; kingdom Metazoa; phylum Chordata; order Testudines; family Cheloniidae; genus Caretta; species Caretta caretta. The sequence goes on along the minus strand of NC_134214.1, from coordinate 13,156,326 downwards.
TGCAGTGAGCTTTGCACTTAACTATCTTAGGTAATTTTGAACAGGAGTACTTGTGGCACCTTAGACTAACAAATTTATTAGAGCATAAGCTTTTGTGGGCTACAGCCCACTTCATCGCATGCATAGAATGAAGCATATACAGAGAAGTTGGAAGTGGCCATATAAACTGTGAGAGGCTAATTAGTTAAGATGAGCTATTATCAGCAGCAAAAAAAAAACTTTTGTAAAGATAATCAAGATGGCCCATTTAGACAGTTGACAAGAAGGTGTGAGGATACTTAACTTGGGGAAATAGATTCAATATGTGTAATGACCCAGCCACTCCCAGTCTCTATTCAAACCCAAGTTAATGGTATCTAGTTTGCATATTAATTCAATCTCAGCAGTTTCTCATTGGAGTCTGTTTTTTAATCTTTTCTGTTGCAAAATTGCAACATTGTACATTGGCCAAACCAGACAGTCTCTGTGCAATAGAATAAATGGACACAAATCTGACATCAGGAATCATAACATTCAAAAACATCTGATGAAGTGAGCTGTAGCTCACGAAAGCTCATGCTCAAATAAATTGGTTAGTCTCTAAGGTGCCACAAGTCCTCCTTTTCTTTTTGCGAATACAGACTAACACGGCTGTTCCTCTGAAACCATTCAAAAACTGGTAGGAGAACACTTCAACCTCTCTGGCCACTCAGTAAAAGATTTAAGGGTGGCAATTTTGCAACAGAAAAGCTTCAAAAACAGACTCCAAGGAGAAACTGCTGAGCTTGAATTAATATGCAAACTAGATACCATTAACTTGGGTTTGAACAGAGAGACTGGGAGTGGCTGGGTCATTACACATATTGAATCTATTTCCCCAAGTTAAGTATCCTCACACCTTCTTGTCAACTGTCTAAATGGGCCAACTTGATTATCATTACAAAAGTTTTTTTTTCTCCTGCTGATAATAGCTCATCTTAACTAATTAAATTGGTTAGTCTCTAAGGTGCCACAAGTACTTCTGTTCTTTTTGTGTATACAGACTAACACAGCTGCTACTCTGAAACCTGTCCTTAGGTAATTTTGTATTTTCTGCAAACTTTGCTACCTCACTGTTTACCCCTTTTCCCAGGTCATTTATGAATATGTTGAACAGCACTGGTCCCAGTGCAGATCCTTGGAGGACCCCTCTATTTACCTCTCTCCATTTTGAGAACTGGCCATTTATTCCTACCCTTTTTTTCCTATTTTTTAAACCAGTTACTTATCCATGACAGAACCTTTCCTTTTATCCTAAGACTGATTACCTTGCTTAAGAGCCTGTGGTGTGGGACCTTGTCAAAGGCTTCCTGGAAGTCCAGATAGACTATATCAATTAAATAACCCCTATCCACGCATTTGATGACACTTCAAAGAATTCTAACAGGAATGATTTCCATTCACAAAAGCCTTGATAACTCTTTCTCAACCTATCATGTTCATCTAGGTGTCTTATTAAAAAGACAAGGTTGGCATTTTTATTGGACCAACTTCTGCGGGGGAGAGAGACAAGCTTTCAAGCTTACACAGAACTCTTCCCGACTGCTTAAGCTCTGTGTAAGTTGAAAGCTTGTCTCTCAATAAGTGAAGTTGGTCCAATAAAAGATATTTCTTCACCCATCTTGTCTCTCTAATATCCTGAGACCAACATGGGTACAATGATACTGCATATCACATATTATTAAATGGATTAGAACGAATGTGACGACTTTTAAGTTTTCCACATGCACAATTAATGTTAATCACTTTGAACTCCAGGAGATGTAGGATGTTAGAAAATATATTTCTATACTAATATGTTAATGTGAGTTTATATAAACACTGATCTTATAAGAACGTATGTCAACTGCTATTAGTATTTTATTCTTTCCTCTGTATTTGTACTTCATACCTAAAAAGCTCCTTGTTCTGACTGACATAATTTTAATAGTTTTAGTGACTGTAAGAGGCCAGCAGCATTTGTCTGAAAAACCACACCCTAAGAGCAGACAGTGCATCTGCTGAAAAATAGAGCTGGTGAAGATGGTTTTCAATGGAAAAGTTTCCCAAAAACTGAAATTTTGATTTTGCCAAAATGTTTCACTTTTCCATCAGAAAAACCAAATCATTTCATTTTGTGTTAGTTTGATCCATAGAAAAATATTTCAGTTTGTTGAAGTGATCCAAAATATTTTGTTTTTAATCAGGTCAATATTAAACTGAATCTTCCTGTGGTACCACACTGTCTCATGGAAATTGTAATTCAGGTCCCCGGTGCCCCCATTTGCTCACGTAGGCTGGCTTCCCTGGCAGGATTACATCTCCCATCATGCAACACTGTCTCCACTCTGGGCAAGTTGCATGCCACATTGCATGAATCATATGACCATGGGTGCAATACTCCCCAGGAAAGGGATAAGTCATGAGGTGCTTCCACTTGTGAGGACTGTGTTTGTAGCATGCTCAGGAAGCCACTGGATATCAGTGACATTGCACACATCCAGCAAAAACAACTTTAAAAATGTAAGTGATCATTTAAGGAAACCATCTGTTAGATCCTATTCCAAAATATATTCTGCTTTGAAAGCCTTTTAAAAAACACCCTGAAAAAGTCATGTATCAAATAAATTAACAAGGACAACTTCGAGCAAAGGAAAAAGTTGCTGATGAAAATGCAACCAAGAAGGAAAATGTTCAAGGATAGCACTGGATGCAGAACTAGTGGGCAGAACCTGCATGTACTCAAAATGAAGTTGAACATCCATATGCTAAGCAAACGTTCAAAAAGACCCTCCTTCTACGGAAGGAGAGTTAATAACATGCTACCTCTTGCTATATATGCAAAGAGGCAGCTCGGTGAACTACAACAGTAAAAATACCGTACTTTTAAAAGGCTCACAATTGATAAGCCTACGTTGTAAATGTGTTATTTTTCTTTGCTTTTCTCTAAGTGCTTTGTTCTTACAGTTTTCCTATTTCACAGTAAGCTGAATAACTTTTAAATGATTGTTGACATCAAGCTCTGACTTGAACAAAATGCTAGATTGCAAAATGTTTAAAAACTTCAACATTAAATATGTTGTCCCCAAATACCTAACACACTGCCAGTGACTGCATGTTTAGAATTAATGCCCATATATAATTGCAATTTTAAAAAATATCCAGTTAATTTTGCTCTATTTGTATGCACAGTAACTCCCAGTTGTATGCATACAATTCACTCAGCCTGTTGTCTATAGCTGGCAGATAGCACCACTTAGCAGCTGTTAAATAGGGTAATCACCTGTTATCCACAGGTAGCTTTAATTCAAATGCTAATTGCTCTCAGGACTCTGTTCATAAACCCGCCCCAATGTCAGGTGCTGCATGCTCTCAACAGATGGATGCTAGTAAGCAATGGATTGTATTATCCCTCAGCAGAAAAAAATGTAACTGATTATTATAAAAAAATAAAACCCCTTCAACCCTGGAGTGTCATGGGAAAGGACTGCACAGAATTAAACACTGATAGCGTCTCGGTTGCTTGGATTTTGAGAATTACAGATAAGACTATGGGTGAATGGGGAAAAGGAGGAAACTGGAATGCAGAAGCTCAAGAGACACCAAAAAGATGCCAGAGTAAAGGTCTGTCTAGAAATTTTGGTTGGGTTGTAAATTGAATTAATTGCCAATTAACTTGAGTTAACACATGCAATTGGTAAATGTTAGCCCAGCCAATCTATAAAAACTTGTTCCTGGTTAAGTTTCAGCTGTTAATAGACAAGACAATAAAAGGCAAGTAACTAGAGATGGTCGAATATTTATAAAAACCCAGTTCCAAAAATGTCTCTCCTTTCAGTTCCAGTACAGGCTACAACTTTAATGCAAGCTGTTTCACCCAGAAATTCCCTAGTTTCATATTTTGATTTTATGCAGGGAAAATAGAACTAGGCTTTGATTAAATTTTATTTTATTCTTAGAACATATTTGAAGTGAAGAAGTAAAGTTCAAGTAAACGCAAACCCATGTAAATTGAAAACAAACATGGAACCGAACATAATGCTCTTGAAAATTGAATCTGTCAGGTTTAATATAGCTGAGCTCATGCTGGTTGAAGGAGGCAAGGATGGCCACGACCCTCTTGGATCCAGTCTACTTTAAGCGTTGGCTTCCCACACCAATGCCCTAATTGAACTGGACATCATTAACATGCACTGTTGTTAGCAAAATCAATTATTTCAGTGATCAAGAGGCAAAAACACTTGATACTCAGATGAGGCTAGAACCCTATAGTATTATTTGCATAACCATAGGCAGTGGGTGAACCCTCCCTTCGTGGAGGCTAGCCCCGGCCCCATCCCTTCTGCCTGAGGCCCCGATTTCCCCCCGCCCCACCCCACAGATAAAGGAGCTCAGAGCTGGCCCGAGCCTCCCCAGCTGACCCGATCCTTGAGCTGCCCCTGGCCATCCCAGGCCCCGGCCTGAAACCTGAGCTACAGGCTGCTGACTGGAGCTGAGCCCCTACCAGCTTCAGGGGAGAGGGGGAGCGAGGGCAGAGCCTCAGGGCAGAGCGTGGGCAGGGCCACGGCCTGGATTAGAGGAGGCTTAGCCTCCCCTGGCCTTTGATACCTACCACCCATGTTCATTACTGCCCTTTATTATAATACTCTAGATATTCTGCTTAAATGGAGAAAAGTAATTAAGTGTTCCCTCTTCAAAATAAATATTAATGCTGTGGTTTTTCCCACCTTCTCTTGGAGTTTTGTTGAAACCCTGAGATGTGTGTCTATGGCTACAAAATGACTAATCAGCCCTCCCCCCTAAAGTTAAACTGGGAAATGATAGCGGCTGGGAAGGGAAAGTGTTTGGAAAATGCTTTCAACAAGCTCAGCTGTGTTCCTAACTAGAGCTGGGCAAATCACTAATTTTTTGGTTGAGGCCAACCAAAAAATAAAATAAATCAGAAAAATTTGTTTTTCCATTGACTCAAAACTACAATTTTTTGTTTCTTGTTAAAATGGAAAACCAGAAAAAATAGATTAATAGATTCTAAGGCCATAGAACTGCCCCTAAACAATTCCTAGAAATTATGTTTCCTTTTAGAAAAACATCCAAATTTGATTTAAAAATGGCCAGTGATGGAGAATGCATCACAATCCTTGGTAAATTATTCCAATGGTTAATTACTCTCACTGTAAAAATGTACACCTTATTTCTAGTCAAAATGTGTCTAGCTTCAACTTCCAACCATTGGATCACGTTACACCTTTGTCTGTGAGATTGAAGGGCTCATTATCAATACAGGTACACATAGATTGTAATCAAGTGATGGCTTAACCTTCTCTTTTTAACCTAAATAGATTGAACTCCTTGAGTCTATCACTAGAGCCTTGTGTTTATCACAAATGCAGAACCAAATAAAATGAAAGACTCACCATTCAGCAGCATCTCCCATCCCATGGGGCTAGGCCTGGCTGCCTATCCAGGTGTTGTGACCTGGCACATAACATTGGAGAGCCACTTGCTCAAATTTGCCCTCCCCACCTCATCATCATGGCAGGAGGGCAGCTGAACCAAACCAGAGCGATGCTGCAAACCCATATAGCAGGTCCCAACACCCAGAACAGAGAACTACACAAGCACAGTGTTGCCAACTTCCATGATTTTGTCATGAGTCTCATGATAATTATTGTTTCCCTGTAATGGAGTGCTGACTCACCACCGTGGCACCTCCTGCTGGTTGCTCAGGGAATTAGCTCTGTCCAGCTGCGAAGCACCCTCTGCAAGTGGTGTCTCACCCGTTGTCTGCTCTGCTGGGCTGTCTGGTACCCGTGTTGCTCCCTGACTTGTGGCATCCTCTTCTGGACACAGCCCTCCAGCTGTACCCCACTCAGTTCTCTGCCCTTCCAGGGGGATCAGCAGTCCTCAGTCTCTACCTGCCATCATGGCCAACTGCAGCCCCAAAGTCTATCCCTTTGCCTCAGGGGCAAGCCACAGCCTGTATTGGGCCATGCTCGTCCACGGACAGGTGCCGTGTAAGGGAGGGACCCAGGCACACCCAGAACCCACTACTCTGGGTCCCGGCCCAGGGACCCTCTGGCGGCAGCTATGTCCTGCTCTCCTTCTCTCCCCTCTACTGCTCATGCTCCCTGGGCCACTTCTCTTTGGCCTTTACACCTTCTTGGTCCTTTCCATCAGGGTCCCCAGCCTGGCAGGTATCAGGCTAGAGCTTTTCCTCTGCTCCCTTGAGCCTGCTCAGCACTGCTGTATCTAATGTGCTATCCCTAGGAGCCAATCCTCCTCCCTTGCTTCTCAGGGAGAGACTCCTGTCTTTTCTGCTTTGCAGCCTTTATATAGGGCCCAGCCTGGCCCTGATTGGCTGGGTTCTGCACAGCCACTCCAACAGCTGCTATTAACCCCTCCTCTGCCAAAGTGGGGCAACTGCCCCACTACATTTCCTTAAAGCTCCAGCTGCTGGAGTCAAGTGGCTATGTGAGATTTCAGCCTTCATTCTTAGAGAAAAAATAAGTTTCTAGCCCTCCTAGCTGTGAGAAAGCTTCAAAATGTGACCCCAGTGCACCTTAAAAGGCTCAAAAAGCAGAAGGCAAATAAAGAACACCAAATCTTTTATTTTTACATAATCTCAAGATTTAAAAGCCAATCTCATGCTTTTTGTTGAGCCTGACTCATGATTTCTGAACAGCTGGGTTTGGCAATACTGCAGGCACTGCCATTGTACGGCAAACTGTAGGGCAGGCCATTCAGCAACCCTCCTTCCCCACTCCCCCTTCCTCCCCCCCAAGCCTCCCAACTTCCCAGGAAGGACCTGACCCCCCACACCCAATCCAAGCCTACAATCCCACTCTGGGAACAAAACCCAACCCCCAGGGTGTAGGGAGAAATGGATAAAATTAAATAAGAAAGTCCCCCCAAAAAACCAACAAGGCTTTATCTATTATAATGAGGCATTATAAGGATTTTCTAATCCTTTAATCACTCATGGGTTTTCTTTTCCCTCTTCAGTTTATTCAACATCCTTATTAGGGTGACCAGACAGCAAATGTGAAAAATTGGGATGGGGGTGGGGGGTAATAGGAGCCTATATAAGAAAAAGACCCCAAAATAGGGACTATCCCTATAAAATCAGGACATCTGGTCACCCTAATCCTTATTGAACTGTGGTAATCAGGACTGGACACAGTATTCCAGCAGTGGTAGCATGAGTGCCAAATACAAAGTTAAAATAACCTCTTTATTCCTACTTGAGATTCCCATTTATGGATCCAAGGATCACATTAGTTCTTTTGGTCACTGCATCGCACAGGGAGTCCATGTTCAGCTGATAATCCACTACGATCCCCACATTTTTTTCAGAGTCACTGCTTCTGAGGATAAATATTTTGTTTTGTTTTTGAATTCTTTTTACAGATTAAATATAGCTACAATTTGAAACAAAATGTTTTGAAAAGAAGTCAAAATATTTCAACATTTTTGAAATTCTGTATTTACACTTTTCCTTTTGTCTGGATTATTTGCAGAATTTGACCTGAATTCACGCGACCCAAAACTACATTTTTCGGCAAATAAACTATTTGTCTGAAAAAATTTGCCTTGCTCTAATCCTCACAAATGTCACTGTTTGAGAAAGCTTTTCTTAAGAGATCAAAGACAGAAGGATTTCAACTTTCCTCCATGTTCTTAGTGAATAGCCTCTATGCAGGGGGTGTACAGAAGACTGAAAGAGAAAAAAATTCCTCTGGAATGCGAAGACAGAGCACCTGCACAGCCAGCCTAGAACTGCTATTGCAGAACAAAGGGTTGTATCACCTTAGGGAAGGTTTTTGGCCAATGATATAGTTTTCAGAAACCACTGGCCATGTTCTTAGCCAACACACAATATTCTCTATATGCTCTTGCAGAGCTTGCATCGGAGACACACAAGGTACTTCACTAGGATTACTCCAGAACTACTTGACTCTCTCCACTCAGAAGGATTACTTGCAGAAAGTGCTTATAAACCCAGGTTTCAGAGTAACAGCCGTGTTAGTCTGTATTCACAAAAAGAAAAGGAGTACTTGTGGCACCTTAGAAACTAACCAATTTATTTGAGCATAAGCTTTCGTGAGCTACAGCTCACTTCATCGGATGCATATTGTGGAAAGTACAGAGGATGTTTTTATACACACAGACCATGAAAAAATGGGTGTTTATCACTACAAAAGGTTTTCTCTCCCCCCACCCTACTCTCCTGCTGGTAATAGCTTATAAACCCAGAGATTGTCAGATGCTGAACAATAAAGCAGCAATTTTCAGGGGAGAAAGGGAAGATGGCAAGCGTGGCAATACAGTGGGCTGAGGAACACATCCATGTCTCCAGTCTCTTTCATAACTGGGCTGGAATGGGATCATGTATATTTAACTGGTATAAAGAAGCCACTAGGTTTAATGCTATTTTAAAAAATACAATCAATCCAGATTTGTTCTTGATTGGAGGTCCCCTAACCCTGGCCTATGGTCCTTGGAGTGCTTGGTGCTAGACATGGCAAGCTGACTGGTCACATGGTGCTGACTTTCCTCTTGCCTCCATAAACGTGATGAACAGATCAGATGAGAAGGGGAGATTAAAGGAACAGCAAAAACCAACAGCACAATGAACTTTTTTCAAAAGTAGGTTCCAACACTTAGCACATTAAAGACACCTAAATGCTTTCCTAACTCTACTTTTCCATGTATGTAATTGATGTAGTTAGCCTGTGATCGCAAATGGATGTGGGATGTGTCATTATGGATTAGATAGGAACTGGGTCCTTGCAATCATGACTGGAAGGGGAAGTGGCCCGTGACCATATTTGGCTTCAGAATAATAAAGCTACTAAAAAATCTAAACTCTCGAATAGTTTTGATGCTGTATCACCATGCTTCTTTAGTTACCCTTTGGGACAATTTTATAAAATAGAATGCTAGAAATATTTCACCTAATAAAATAATAATAATAAAATGCATAAAAATCCTATATAGCACCTATATTGCCTCATAAGTAACAAGACTTGATTAGAGTTTTTAGAAATTGATCATTGTTCTGTAGGTATGCAGCCTTGATGTGATCCCTCTGTTATTACAGGTCTGAGACACAACAAGTAGCTCCAGCTGACTGTAAATACAGAAAAATGCCCATTTAACAGAGCTTCTAATGAATCATAGCCAGGAAGAATTGGACTATTTCAGTAATGTCAACTTCCAAATTTTAAGGGAAATAACAACCACATTCACCTCTAATGTGCTATGAATTATTGGAAGGCAACTTTCCTGGTGGTTATTTGAAAGCACACCAGTCTATTCCATTTAAGTTAGGTGACTGTATTTACAAAGTAAAAGCTGCAGAGGTTTTTTTTTTAGGTTGTGAAATAATTATACCACGTGACAGATATTGCAGCCACATGCAGAGTCTTCGGGGACCATACTGTATTAAATTAATGAACAGTTTATGTATCATTGTGAGCTAGGAATTGTATTCAACTCCATGGGAGAGGGTTACCACAGCTCCTCCAGGGACTAAAAACAGTGGGGGATGATTACTGCAGCCCCTGACATTGTAAACAGCTCTAGAGAAATACCACCCATGGGGTGATTTGCATGTACTGGTTCAAAATGGGTAGCAAAGGCCCAATAAGACAAAGAAAGGGCTTTAGAATAAAAGGTTGAATCATAGAAATTTAGGGCTGAAAGGGACTTCAAGAAGTCATTTAGTCCATCCCCCTGCACTAAGGCCTGAACAAGTATATCTAGACCATCCCTGACAGGTATCGTCTAACCTGTTCTTAAAAACCTCCAGCGACAGGGACTCCACAAGCTCTGTTAGTAACCTATTCCAGTACTTAACTCCTCACTATACTTACAATTTTCCCTTAATATCTAATTTAAATCTCCCTGGTTTCAGATAAAGCCAATTACTTCCTGTCCTACCGTCAGTGGACACAGTGAAAATTGATCACAATCCTGTTTATAACAGCCTTATATTTAAAAACTCATTAGGTCCCCCCCCACACACACACACTCCCCCAATCTGTTCTCAAGACTACACATGACCAGTTTGTTTGTTTTTTTAATATTTCATTATAGGTCAGGTTTTCTAAGCTCTGATAATATTTCAAAAACTGTCATTATTTCCTCAAACAAAAAACTGAATGTGTCTATGGGCCCTGTTTGATTCACTTTCAGCAAATATTCCAGTGAATTAGTCTATTGGCTGGATTGTTTGTGGAAACACTGAATTTTAAGTGAGTATTGGTGAATATTCAGGGATGCCTTGCTGCTCTAGATAAGTAAGAGACTGCCTCTCCTCCTGGGTTTTGACATAGGTAAGATCAGCTGATTACCTCTTACTATTAGTCTTCAGAGTTCCAAGTCTGGGTGCAGATAATATTGTCTACCGTACAGTTGGTCAGAAAACAAACTTTCCATCCTGAGAAGAAAAGATTGGGGGGCGGAAGAGGGGAGGATTCATCCCAGATCAGGCCAAAAATTTTCATGAAACAAGGTTGGGGGCGGGGGTAGAATAATCAAAATGATAATATTATATATATATATAAATGGTCTAAATCAAAACAACGTGAATTTCAAAACAAACTCACAAGAAATGCTGGTTTCCTCAAAATGGAATTTTCTGAACAGTTCTAAAGTATGGTCTTTGGTTTTGAACTTTCTAGCCACATGGGTCTGACCTACCCCATCTTTATTAAACTTCAGGGCATGACGCAAAGCCCACCTGTATAATTAAGTTTTATCACAAGTGATGGAGAGGGGATTATTATTCTGAGTCTATATTGCTCAAATAGTGTTTAAAATAGTACATTTTTGTATGCCCAGATCTTGCACTCATGTGCAAATATTAAACATTGAAAAATGAAATTACATAAAAAAAACTGCAGAAAGTGTGGGCTTTGTGGAGTGGTACTTCTGGTAATGACAATATTCAAGGTGATGGCACCCACCTATTTGGAAGTAAATTGGTTATTCACAATACCAGACATACATATTATAAGCAGTGCCCAAAAGCCATCCATTGCTGTGAATTGTATATTTTGTGTGCCCATATATATTTATATATATATATATATATATATAATGCGTATATATTTGTGCCCATAACTAGGACTCTCCCTCTCTTATTCAGAGAGAGAGAGAGAGAGGTGTGGGTGTGGGGAGGGCACGTGTGTTCCATCCCACCAGTCTCAATTGCAAACTTCTAATTCATTCTCTGGAGGTCATTTGGGATGGCAGAAGTGGGGTCAAAAGTAATAGCCACCAGCACAGAAATTCAGTTTATTGCTAAAGTTGCTGACCTAAAACACTCTTCTGAACAAAATGGCAAAGCCGGGAACAAAAGGAATTTTTCAGGCTGCCATTATCTCAGATTAAACACAGCAGAGGCCCCGTACTGCGAACAATGCAACTCTCAAACACAGATAATCAGCAAGTACACATGCATTCGGATTACCAAGGCAACAGGCAATTTTAGAATACCAGTAGCTGTTTTTAAGTACAGTAGCTTTCTGAAGAGAGGACTCCTAAGTAGAAGGACAAAGGAATACAAAGTAAATGTCTTACAGTTTGAGGGAAAAAAATCATTTGGATAACAAAATACAAGGATGAACAATATAATTACACACACAAATGTATCACTAAATGCCATAAGATTTTAGATTTCTAAATAAAATGAATGCCTCCCAGGTTTAACTTCCATATAATTAATTTTAAGACCATAAACTTGTAGTGGATAATGAGTAAACTCAGTTTTAGTACCATTTCATTTAACAGCCAGAGATAAGTTAAATGATTTCTCATTTTACCTACTAGTTCTGTGACGGGAATTTAATGCATGATGGAAGAAGCAGTGAACAAGGGAAAGGGATACTGGAAGATCAGGGACTGAAAGCAACAGTAAGTCAAATCAGAGATGAGAAAGGAATGCAGAAGCACTAGGGGGAGAGTTTGGAATCAGGGAAGGGAAGGTCATTCATATCTGCTGGTGCATCTAAAAGTAAATGGAGGGTGAAAAAAAAAGACAGGAGGAGGAGGAGGTGGAAGTGGAAGAAGATAGATGACAGACAGTGAAGATTAGAGATGGATAATCTTGAAGAGGACTGATGTTTGGCTAAAGCAAGCATGTAAATATTGTTGATGCTTATCAGCAACTTGTCCAAACCATCTGAGGTCTGCAAACTGGGATGACAATTTCAGGACATGCTCTCCTTAGATTTCCAGTGCTGATAGGGTCTCGCTAGATTAACTGGAAGCAAACTGGAGCATCTCTGAGTGTCCACTTCTGGCAGTGAGCAGAATCAAATGAGTTGTGGGTGGAAGCTTGAGAAAGTTCTTATTTTATGACAGTCCCTTTAAAGATACATACTCATTTGAACAGGAAGTGTTCCAAGGTTTGGGCCCCTGCAACACTACAAAACACAACGTATAGACCACCACATTGAAGGGTAATTTGGTAATTAAATTACACTACACTGTGCACAATTTTCCCTCTTTAATCTTTGATGTCCTCCGAATTTTATTACAAACACTTAAAGTATGGATTTTTTACCAGAATAAAACATATGCAAAGTAACAGTAGGACAGGTAATTTACATAGCAAACATACAGACAATGGGATGGGACTCAAAATTCCCATATTTCACCATTCGTGTTGAATTTTGCCATTTTAAAATGGCACACACAGTTAAGGTTGCAACCAGGGTCTTATTTTAAACCTTCCTCCCCTTTCCTGAAAACTGTCAGGCTTGTTCTTGGACCAGACAATATTCCTCCAATCCCTATGACACTCCCCCCCCCGCCCCGAGTCTATGAGAGAAGGGTGGCTAGTATAGACAAGGTCTGAGAGGCATGGCTAGAATGCCTTTTGCAGGTACCTTGGGGAGAATGTGGCTCTATGTGGGTGTTTTGAGCTACACAATTCACTTCCACTTGGTGGGTGAACTACTATTGAAGCCTTTCAAAAGAAATAAAAAAGGTCTTTGCCTTCATTTAAAGGAAGTGCACATGTATCAGAAGACTCAAGAAGTTGGAGGGTAGGAAAATAAAGGAGTCTTGTAAGATGAAGGGACATGTAGAAAGTTCAAGGCTTGGCTTACTAATTTTCTCCTTTCCCAGGAGCAAGAAGAAAGCAGGGGAAGACCTGGAGCTCAGTTGTATCTGGGGATATATCTACACCATAATAAAAAAACTCACTGCTCCGATTCTCAGAGTCTGGGTCAGCTGACTCCAATTTACGGGGCTCAAGTTGGGGGCTATAAAATTGCAGTGTAGACATTGGGGCTTGGGCCTGGGGTCTGAGACCCTCCCCATCGTGGGGTCTCAGAGCCTGGGCTCCAGCCCAAGCCCAAACATCTACACTGCAATTTTACAGTCCTGCAAACTGAGCCCCAGGACCCCAAGTCAGCTGATCCAGGCCAGCTGCAGATGAGTTGTGGGTGTTTTATTGCATTGGAGACATACCCTGGGTCACAATACTTCCTGAAAGCTATTCCTGGAGTGGTACCAGCTTATGTACCCTTGCTCATGGCTGTGCTTAATGTCACAACCTAGCCCTTAAAAATCGACAACAACCTCCTGGGTTAGGAATGTCCTTTATTTCTTTAACAAGTTTTAATGGATTATAATGTCCATCTCTTTATTTTTGTGCCATAAGGAAAAAGGGGAAAGCTTTGCATGTGCTCTGGCACTGAATGGATTGTACCTCCTGTGGAAAATGTAGGGAAAGAGTTGTGTCTGCATTCCTCAGTTTGCTATGTTTCCAGAACCACAGCTGGCTGGATAGACTCAGAGGTGCATCTAAGGGCTGACCTACACTACAAAGCCCTTTTGGGATTTCTGGGACACTGAACAGTGTCATTGCAGCAGAGACCAGAAACCCAGGAGACTGAGAACAGAGGCATGGGCAAGCTACCAAAAGCCAGCCTGACTGCACATTTGAATCCAGACCACAGAGCCACAACAGCAAATCTTACTATCCTTGCCGGAGCAGTTCACCAGCCCAGGCAAGTAAAGAACAGCCTAACCAAGAATTCCCAGAAGCTACACAATACATTTGGCATATCCTTTTTTATTTTATTGATAAATATATGCAGATTTACGGACAAATCTGTGTTTTGATATAAATGTCACAACTCATTCTCCCCAGTAGCAAAACATCACCAGACAGTTCAGAAAAGGTAGGGCTCAAATCTTGGTATAGTTAATAATGACTCAAGCAGCTCCCCTGGCAATTTACCACACCCAGGAGACACTTTATAAGGATCTTACTGGGGTAACCATTGCTTGGTGATTCCACACATGATTGTTGCAGTTAAGCCCAGGCTACAGGAGGTTTTCAGGGGGACAGGGATACAGCCTGTGCACCCCTGACTCCCTCCCTCCAGAGCAGGCCCTGTGTGTGAGGAGCCACCAACAAGCCCAGGCCCGCCTCATGCTCCATCCCCCTTGCTGGTCCAGGACAGGAGTGGTGGCAGATCCAGCTCCCAGGTGCACCTGTTGCGACTTCACTATAAATAAGGTAAGCTTTTAAAAGCTATTCAATTATACATTGGGTGGGGGTGCAAATGACTATATTGGGATTTGTACCTCACCTCTCAAAAAAAAGTCATGAGCCACCACTTGGTGTGGATGCTTTTACAAACATCCTTGTTTGTTTATTATGATATTGTGTTTTAAGCCAGCAACAGATTTCAGCGCTGTGCCACTCATCAGAAACTGAGTCTAAACTGACCGTTTGCCTATGCAGATACTGGGAGGAAACAGGGTTGTATGTGTTGGCTTTAAGTGCTGGAAGGGGTAAACTTTATGTAGTAATTTTGTCTTTTATCATCTTAATCTCTTTTTCCATTGTCCCCCCATCCTGAGTTCCCCATACCTAATAAAAGCCTGGACGCTGTTTTATTACTTTGGGAATTGAGATAGCTATTTTATTTTTCTGTACTCTGACTCTCCTCTAGATGCAGTTGGGTACTGAATATTTTCCCAAGCAACAGGCTCTCTGCATTCTTGCCGCTAGGAGGGGTTTCCTTGGGTGGAGGCACCAGGCATCTTTATAGGTGAACCCAGGAGCAAGACCTCTGAACTGAAAAAGGAGAAGGCTGCAGCCACGCCTCAGGGCTGCGTTACACAGATGTAAGTGTTTACTTCCTTTCTGATAGGAATTGTAAAAAAGTTTTCCCCTTTTAAGTTATGTTTGAAGTTTGTATGACATTGTATGTGTTTGTGTGCACTTTGATTTTGTACTCAAAGTTTTGTTTTTAGATAAAAAAATATTTTAGATATTTCAGAACACATAATGGCAGCCAAGAAATCAAACAGTACTTTAAATGCACACCAATCAACTCAGAATTCATAGTCTCAGGAAAACGTCCAGCCATATTTACAGAAGTACAGCAAGCACCATATAGTGGCAAGAAAAGCCACAGGCCCAACCGTATTTCAAATTTGCAGCAGGCATAACAGAACAGATACCAGCTGGGAAAAAAAATAGTACATAATGTCTTTCTTGTGTATTTCAAGACAGAACATTACTGTGGTGGATTATGAAAATAAACCTTTAAAGCCTTTGGGTATGTCTACACTTAAAAAGCTACAGTGGGGCAGCTACACCACAGTAGTGCTTCCATGTAAACACTCACTACAGTGACAGGAAGGTTCCTTCCTTCGCTGTAGTTAATCCACTTCTCTGAGAAGAGACAGCTAAATTGATGGACAAATTCTTTGGTCAACCTAGTGCTGTCTACATGGTGGGGTTAGGCCAGCATACTCCTAAGAGACGCAGCTGATACCAGTGTAAAATTTCAGTGTAGACCAGACCTCTCTCAAACATACAGCTCCAAGTTGGGCTCTTATAATAGCTCTGGAGTCTGACTGTTTGAATTTAGTAGTCACTCCACTTTGCCCCTCCACCCTTGTCATAAATATAAAGGGAAGGGTAAACCCCTTTGAAATCCCTCCTGGCCAGGGGAAAGCTCCTCTCACCTGTAAAGGGTTAAGAAGCTAAAGGTAACCTCGCTGGCACCTGACCAAAATGACCAATGAGGAGACAAGATACTTTCAAAAGCTGGGAGGAGGGAGAGGAACAAAGGGTCTGTGTCTGTCTGTATGCTGCTTCTTGCCAGGGACAGAACAGGAATGGAGTCTTAGAACTTTTAGTAAGTAATCTAGCTAGGTATGTGTTAGATTATGATTTCTTTAAATGGCTGAGAAAAGCATTGTGCTGAATAGAATAACTATTTCTGTCTGTGTATCTTTTTTGTAACTTAAGGTTTTGCCTAGAGGGGTTCTCTATGTTTTGGAATCTAATTACCCTGTAAGATATCTACCATCCTGATTTTACAGGGGGGATTTCTTTATTTCTATTTACTTCTATTTTTTATTAAAAGTCTTCTTGTAAAAAACTGAATGCTTTTTCATTGTTCTCAGATCCAAGGGTTTGGGTCTGTGGTCACCTATGCAAATTGGTGAGGCTTTTTATCCAACATTTCCCAGGAGAGGGGGGGTGCAAGTGTTGGGAGGATTGTTCATTGTTCTTAAGATCCAAGGGTCTGGGTCTGTAGTCACCTAGACAAATTGGTGAGGCTTTTTACCAAACCTTGTCCAGGAAGTGGGGTGCAAGGTTTTGGGAAGTATTTTGGGGGGAAAGACGCGTCCAAACAGCTCTTCCCCAGTAACCAGTATTAGTTTGGTGGTGGTAGCGGCCATTCCAAGGATAACGGGTGTAATATTTTGTACCTTGGGGAAGTTTTGACCTAAGCTGGTAAAGATAATCTTAGGAGGTTTTTCATGCAGGTCCCCACATCTGTACCCTAGAGTTCAGAGTGGGGGAGGAACCTTGACATGGTGGCACAGTGGTGGGATTAACCTGAAATCATTTGAGATCCAGTTGAGCTTTTTTGAACTAGAAATACAGATTTTAAAAAGGAAATTTTTTTTTCTTTGGAAAGAAAGTCCAGAAAGCAGCTTTGAAACTGAAAGCAGCTTGGTTTCTCTCTGCTTTGTGGCCAAGCAGAGACAAAAGGGGATTATCTTGTGAATTGCAGGTTTTCTTTGCCTGGAGGCAGGGTACTTAACTCCTGCAGGGAAATTCACAGTCTTCCAACCCAGAGGTTTTTTTTTTCTTTTCTTCCTAAAAGTAAATGGGGGGGTGTGCTCTACCCATTTGCCTGGAGACAAAAGTGGCAGGTTTTTTTTTAGGATTTTGATTTTTTTTTTTTTTTGTTTGGAGCACAGGTTTGAAAAGAATTTTTTTTTTTTCCTTTGGGCTGGGTAAGCAGGTTTCCAAGTAGTTGGAGGTTTTTTGCTTTAATTTGGGCCCAGAGCAGAGACAAGGGAATGGCCTTTTCTGTAGGCTGACAATCACTATCAGAGAATAGGTATTCTATTCCAGCACAGCAAAATTTTACAGCCAAGTTTTGTTTGTTTATTTCTAAACCTCGGGTGTAAAGTTAGTAAAAACAGAGAGGTTAGAATGGCAAAATCCGCGGCTCGACTACAGCTCGAATTAGCCAAATTTCAGGCTGAGGAAAGACAAAGGGAACATGAAAGACAGATAGAACTCATGCAGCTGAAGAAGGAACAAGAAAGGGAGGCAGAACAACACCAAGAGGCTGCCCACAAGAGGGAAATGGAGGCAAGGAAGCATGTGGAGGAGGAGAGGGAAAAAGAGAGGAAGCATGTGGAGGAGGAGAAGGAAAAAGAGAGGAAGCATGTGGAGGGGATGGAGAGGATAAAGGCCCAGCAGAATATACCAACAAACCCTAGCAATCCTTCTCCAGGTACCACTTCCCATCCCAGAAAGTTCCCCACCTACAAGGCAGGCGATGATACTGAGGCCTTCCTAGAAAACTTCGAAAGGGCCTGCCTTGGGTACAACATCTCTACTGACCAATACATGGTAGAGCTGAGGCCGCAGCTCAGTGGACCCTTAGCTGAGGTGGCAGCTGAAATGCCTAAAGAACACATGAACAAGTATGAACTGTTTAAATCCAAGGCGAGAGTCAGAATGGGGATAACACCCGAGCAGTCTCGTCGGAGGTTCAGAGCCCTAAGGTGGAAACCAGACATGTCATTTACCCGACATGCCTACCACATTGTAAAACATTGGGATGCCTGGATATCAGGAGCAAGTGTTGAATCTCCAGTAAATTTGCCCTTCCTAATGCAAATGGAACAATTCTTAGAGGGTGTTCCTGAGGAAATAGAAAGATACATCCTAGATGGGAAACCCAAAACTGTAATTGAGGCAGGAGAGATTGGAGCCAGATGGGTGGAGGTGGCAGAGAAGAAGAAAACTGGTCGCAGTTGGAGCGGAGACCAGAAGGGACCACCCCAGACCACACCCTATTACCGGGGGCCGCCCAAAGCCCCACCTACCTCCCAAAGAACCCTCCAGACCCCTTATCGTCCCACCACCCCATTCTCCAGCAACCCTCCTCGCCCCAGTGACCCGTCAGCTGGACGATGTTTTAAGTGTAACGAGCTGGGGCATGTAAAGGCCAACTGCCCCAAGAACCCCAACAGATTACAGTTCATTGCACCGGAATCACACCAGAGGTCCACAGGCCCAGATACCTCCCAGATACCCTTGGAGCGGAGGGAAACTGTGAGTGTGGGCGGGAAGAAGGTCACCGCGTGGAGGGACACCGGAGCACAAGTGTCAGCTATCCATGCTTCCTTAGTGGACCCCAATTTAATCAACCCAGAGATCCAAGTGACGATTCAACCCTTCAAGTCCAACTCTTTCAATTTGCCTACAGCCAAGTTGCCTGTCCAGTACAAGGGCTGGTCAGGAATGTGGACTTTTGCAGTCTATGATGATTATCCCATCCCCATGCTGTTGGGGGAAGACTTGGCCAATCATGTGAAGCAGGCCAAGAGGGTGGGAATGGTCACCCGCAGCCAGGCTAAACAAGCCGTGAGGCCTAGCTCTGTTCCGGAAACTTCTATCAGGACCCAGTCAGAGGTGATGGACCCAGACCCCAGGCCAATGTCTGCAACAGCAGTAGTGGATCCAGTCCCAGAGACCCAGACGGAACCAGTCCCAGAACCGGAACCAGCCAAACAACCAACACCAGACCCCGTGCCAGCACTGAATCCAGTACTTGCAACCTCAACAACAGAGGGCCCCACTGAACCTGAACTGGCAGCAGCCGATAACCCTACACAAGAGGCTCAGCCGGAGCCTGAATCCCAACATAGTGCACCAGCGGAGAGCGGTTCACAGTCAACAGAAACAGCTCCATCCCCTATATCGCTTCCAGAAGGACCAAGCCTAGGTCCACAATCCAATGAGGGACTGATGTCTCCAGCATCAAGGGAACAGTTCCAGACCGAACAGGAAGCAGATGAAAGCCTCCAGAGAGCTTGGACGGCGGCACGGAGCAACCCACCGCCTCTCAGCTCTTCTAATCGATCCAGGTTTGTTATAGAAAGAGGACTTTTATACAAGGAAACTCTTTCTGGTGGACACCAGGAAGACTGGCATCCTCAGAAACAGTTGGTAGTTCCAACTAAATACCGGGCCAAGCTCTTGAGCTTAGCCCACGATCACCCTAGTGGCCATGCTGGGGTGAACAGGACCAAAGACCGTTTGGGGGGATCATTCCACTGGGAGGGAATGGGCAAGGATGTTTCTACCTATGTCCAGTCTTGTGAGGTGTGCCAAAGAGTGGGAAAACCCCAAGACCAGGTCAAAGCCCCTCTCCAGCCACTCCCCATCATTGAAGTTCCATTTCAGCGAGTAGCTGTGGATATTCTGGGTCCTTTTCCGAAAAAGACACCCAGAGGAAAGCAGTACATACTGACTTTCATGGATTTTGCCACCCGATGGCCGGAAGCAGTAGCTCTAAGCAACACCAGGGCTAAAAGTGTGTGTCAGGCACTAGCAGACATTTTTGCCAGGGTAGGTTGGCCCTCCGACATCCTCACAGATGCAGGGACTAATTTCCTGGCAGGAACTATGAAAAACCTTTGGGAAGCTCATGGGGTAAATCACTTGGTTGCCACTCCTTACCACCATCAAACAAATGGCATGGTGGAGAAGTTTAATGGAACTTTGGGGGCCATGATACGTAAATTCGTAAATGAGCACTCCAATGATTGGGACCTAGTGTTGCAGCAGTTGCTCTTTGCCTACAGAGCTGTACCACATCCCAGTTTAGGGTTTTCCCCATTTGAACTTGTATATGGCTGTGAGGTTAAGGGGCCATTGCAGTTGGTGAAGCAGCAATGGGAGGGATTTACACCTTCTCCAGGAACTAACATTCTGGACTTTGTAACCAACCTACAAAACACCCTCCGAACTTCTTTAGCCCTTGCTAGAGAAAACTTACAGGATGCTCAAAAAGAGCAAAAAGCCTGGTATGATAAACATGCCAGAGAGCGTTCCTTCAAAGTAGGAGACCAGGTCATGGTCTTAAAGGCGCTCCAGGCCCATAAAATGGAAGCATCGTGGGAAGGGCCATTCATGGTCCAGGAGCGCCTGGGAGCTGTTAATTATCTCATAGCATTCCCCATCTCCAACCGAAAGCCTAAGGTGTACCATATTAATTCTCTAAAGCCCTTTTATTCCAGAGAATTAAAGGTTTGTCAGTTTACAGCCCAGGGAGGAGACGACGCTGAGTGGCCTGAAGGTGTTTACTACGAAGGGAAATGTGCTGGTGGTGTGGAAGAGGTGAGCCTCTCCATGACCCTTGGGCGTATGCAGCGACAGCAGATCCAGGAGCTGTGCACTAGCTACGCGCCAACGTTCTCAGCCACCCCAGGACTGACTGAACGGGCATACCACTCCATTGACACAGGTAATGCTCACCCAATTAGGGTCCAACCTTACCGGGTGTCTCCTCAAGCTAAAACTGCTATAGAACGGGAGATCCAGGATATGTTACAGATGGGTGTAGTCCGCCCCTCTGAAAGTGCATGGGCATCTCCAGTGGTTCTAGTTCCCAAACCAGATGGGGAAATACGTTTTTGCGTGGACTACCGTAAGCTAAATGCTGTAACTCGCCCAGACAACTATCCCATGCCACGCACAGATGAACTATTAGAGAAACTGGGATGGGCCCAGTTCATCTCTACCTTGGACTTAACCAAGGGGTACTGGCAGGTACCGCTAGATGAATCTGCCAAGGAAAGGTCAGCCTTCATCACACATCTCGGGCTGTATGAATTTAATGTACTCCCTTTCGGGCTGCGAAATGCACCCGCCACTTTCCAAAGACTTGTAGATGGTCTCCTAGCAGGATTAGGAGAATATGCAGTCGCCTACCTTGACAATGTGGCCATATTTTCGGATTCCTGGGCAGACCACCTGGAACATCTACAAAAAGTCCTTGAGCGCATAAGGGAGGCAGGACTAACTGTTAAGGCTAAGAAGTGTCAAATAGGCCTAAACAGAGTGACTTACCTTGGACACCAGGTGGGTCAAGGAACTATCAGCCCCCAACAGGCCAAAGTGGATGCTATCAAAAAGTGGCCTGTCCCAAAGTCAAAGAAACAGGTTCAATCCTTCTTAGGCTTGGCCGGTTATTACAGATGATTTGTACCGCACTACAGCCAAATCGCTGCCCCACTGACAGACCTAACCAAAAAGAAACAGCCAAATGCTGTTCAGTGGACCGGAAAGTGTCAGAAGGCCTTTAACAAGCTTAAAGCGACACTCATGTCTGACCCTGTACTAAGGGCCCCAGACTTTGACAAACCGTTCCTAGTAACCACAGATGCATCCGAGCGTGGTGTGGGAGCAGTTTTAATGCAGAAAGGACCTGATCAAGAATTCCACCCTGTAGTGTTTCTCAGCAAAAAACTGTCTGAGAGGGAAAGCAACTGGTCAGTCACTGAAAAAGAATGTTATGCCATTGTCTACGCTCTGGAAAAGCTACGCCCATATGTTTGGGGACGGCGTTTCCACCTGCAAACCGACCATGCTGCACTAAAGTGGCTTCACACCGTCAAAGAAACTAACAAAAAACTTCTTCGGTGGAGTTTAGCTCTCCAAGATTTTGATTTCGACATCCAACACATCTCAGGAGCTTCTAACAAAGTGGCTGATGCACTCTCCCGTGAAAGTTTCCCAGAATCAACTGGTTAAAATCGTCCTTGAGATGTGGAAAATATTGTTAGTCTTTATGTACTTGGTAGTATATTTAGAGATGCATGTGTCTTATTAACTCTGTTTTCCTAGAGCTCCAGGAAGAAATCCCAGCCAGTGTTTCACCCTAGCTGAGATTTGGGGGGCGTGTCATAAATATAAAGGGAAGGGTAAACCCCTTTGAAATCCCTCCTGGCCAGGGGAAAGCTCCTCTCACCTGTAAAGGGTTAAGAAGCTAAAGGTAACCTCGCTGGCACCTGACCAAAATGACCAATGAGGAGACAAGATACTTTCAAAAGCTGGGAGGAGGGAGAGGAACAAAGGGTCTGTGTCTGTCTGTATGCTGCTTCTTGCCAGGGACAGAACAGGAATGGAGTCTTAGAACTTTTAGTAAGTAATCTAGCTAGGTATGTGTTAGATTATGATTTCTTTAAATGGCTGAGAAAAGCATTGTGCTGAATAGAATAACTATTTCTGTCTGTGTATCTTTTTTGTAACTTAAGGTTTTGCCTAGAGGGGTTCTCTATGTTTTGGAATCTAATTACCCTGTAAGATATCTACCATCCTGATTTTACAGGGGGGATTTCTTTATTTCTATTTACTTCTATTTTTTATTAAAAGTCTTCTTGTAAAAAACTGAATGCTTTTTCATTGTTCTCAGATCCAAGGGTTTGGGTCTGTGGTCACCTATGCAAATTGGTGAGGCTTTTTATCCAACATTTCCCAGGAGAGGGGGGGTGCAAGTGTTGGGAGGATTGTTCATTGTTCTTAAGATCCAAGGGTCTGGGTCTGTAGTCACCTAGACAAATTGGTGAGGCTTTTTACCAAACCTTGTCCAGGAAGTGGGGTGCAAGGTTTTGGGAAGTATTTTGGGGGGAAAGACGCGTCCAAACAGCTCTTCCCCAGTAACCAGTATTAGTTTGGTGGTGGTAGCGGCCATTCCAAGGATAACGGGTGTAATATTTTGTACCTTGGGGAAGTTTTGACCTAAGCTGGTAAAGATAATCTTAGGAGGTTTTTCATGCAGGTCCCCACATCTGTACCCTAGAGTTCAGAGTGGGGGAGGAACCTTGACAACCCTGGTAATAGCTTTTCTCCCTTTGCCTCCCATACATTATGAAATATCCAATACGGATCTATAACCTATATAACCATAGGGATTTTTACTTACTGAGATCTAATCTAGTGAATAGACAATACCAATGACCCTTAATCTACCAAAAATATGGTTCCACAGTCATTCTGCATCTACTGATCAGGTAGCTGAATTTTTCTCCTCTGGCACTGTCAAGGTGGCCGGTGTATGGCTTCATGAGGAAGGGGAGAAAGAGCTAGGTTGGGTCACGCAGAATCACTGTTGGCATTTCCACATTGCTAGTAATAATCCATTACTTAGGAAAGAATATCCCTGTGTGCAGCTTTTGAACAGTCCTGTGTTTTTAAAGATGATTGTGTCATGCACCTTCCCTGACCAGTCCACACTGGATACTTAATTGATAACAGTCATCCACTAGTGTTTGCATAACCATGGAAAAGTAGCCCTTTCTGCTTATGTATTCAGTAGTAAAGTGGGTTGGTGCCAAAATAGGGATATGCATTCCATCTGTCGCCACACCATTGCTGTAAATCCATCCATTATTTCTTGTATATTGCCAAGAGTCACAGTCCTGCATTGCAGGAGACAATTAACGGCCCTACACATTTCCGTCACAACAGCCCCCCTTGATGGATTTTTCAGCTCCAAAATTATTTCCCCACTGACCAGTAGCAATCCAGCTTTGCAAGCTTCCAGAGCATGATCACCACTCACTTCCCCAGGGTCAGCGTAGGTTCCATTCTCTTGTCCCTACACTGGGGGACTGGGGTGAGTTGGGCCTGTTGCATCCAGAGGATTCTGGAGCTACTGCTCATTGTCCCAAGCCTGCATTATGACAGAATCCCAAGGCTTAGTGCTCATTCCTCAGGCCCAGAAGTGGCGTTCCACTGCCTGCAGCTGCTCCATGGAACCTCGAATTTCCCCCTCTCCCCGCCCCCACAGTTATGCCCGTCAACAAACTCCCCTCAAAGATATCCTCATCTTCCTCATTGTGATCTCAGTTGTTGCACATCTTCAGGAAGTACTGCAAAGACAAGAAAATCCTGCATCCTGTGTTTGCAATGTTCATGAGAACTAGTGCTGAGCTCTGCTGGCTTCATGCTTCTGTCAGAGATGGCAGAGACCAAAAAGTACTGCGTGGGTTTGTGGGGCAAAAATTATGGGATGAGGAATGTATTATGGGATGGAGAAAGTAACATGCTGGGAACTTGACACCTAGCACCCAGAAATCCCTGGGCAAATCATTACTATACTACAACACATTGCAAAAAAAAAAAAAAAAGTGTCCCACAAGGCACTGTGCTGTACAGTGACACGTGGCACATTGGGATACCTCCCCATGCTGCCAAGCACTTTACAGCCATGCAAGCCCTCATAGTCCTTATGCACAGCACTGACACAAGCAGACAGGTATTCCATATGCCCAAGCGATTACAAACTTCGGTGGTTATACGACGATGCAACTTGCATCATCCAAAGTTTGTAGTGTAGACGTGACCTGAGTGGGTCACAATTCCTCCACTGCTATACCAGATCATAGCCTGCCTGTGGTAGCTCTGATACTCAGACCAATGACTGAGTAAGTGAAGTGGAGTCAAGGATCTGTCAATTCATCCCTCTCCACCCATTAGTGTCAGAGATGGTAAGTGGACAAGTAGGCCTACTTATTCCTCTGTCCCCAGACTCAAGGGCCAGATAGTCCACGCATGTATGAGCATAAAGGAAGTTCTTACTCCCCTCTTACTCTCTTACATAGGTACAAAGTCTGAGTCACAAGCAAGCCCTAAATTAGGGTTGCTACATTTTGACTTTTTTACTAAAAACTTGGCCACCATAATTGAAAAGGTCCAAAATCTTGCATGGTAAAGGGTTTAACTAAACATTCTGTAAAGAGTTGGGGTTTTTTTTTGTTTGTTTTTTTATTTTGTTTTTTGGGTAAGTAAATGATTAAAATTAAAATACTTTATATTAATGGAGATTTTTGTTTGGGAATTGGAATAAACTGAGAGGGGGGATTGTTTTGTTTTTTGATAAATTTACCACACTGTTAATCTCCAAGCAGCAGCAAACACTGCCAGTTCCTGAAGCAACTGAGAATTTATTAACTGTCGGAGAACTTAACAGATGTACGTAATATATTTTATAGATAGCAGTTGTTGATAAGTGTTCTTGGAATAAAGGACTCAAAGAGGCCTGATGTGAATCTGGGAATTCCTGTCACTGATCATGGCAAGTGAAATATTAATAAGTCGTATTTCTTATCTACAAGTGTGGAATTTGTAGTGCACCTTCCAAAAATTGGTTTCTTCCCCCATTTTTGTTAAATGCTCCTTATTTCTGGCCTATAACAAAGGAATTTCTGAGATGTTTTTACATCAAGACAAGAATAATTGTTTCCCTCTCTTCAAGATTATATAACTTTTCCAAATCAGATTTCCGGAGTTTTGTCCGTTTCAAAGCTGTGGTGCTCAATGGCTTTTGACAGCATGGTGATTCATGCAGCAGTATGAAGCCAATTTTGTTTATTATTGTTACAACATGTCCATTTAGATTAGGTAGCCCTTTTACCCAGTATAAATACAGGTACTAATTTAGAGCATTAGAGGAGCTTCATCTTTTGGAGCTTTGAACCGCTGGGATACCATTTCCTCAGTGCTTATAGTAGGCAGGATTGCAAAGGGTCACAGACCCAGAAAAAAAATCCACACTGGATCATACCTTTATGAAAGGTTTTGCTGAAAAATCACCACTGTTAGCAAAAGACAGCGTTAATTTTTTTTAAAAATCTAAGCTAGTTACTGCCTCAATGGAAGTTCTGGTGCCTACAAATTTATTTCAGCTGGAATTATGACAGACCACCCCCACTTTTCAGTCTGCATTTCCTCCTCTCCCCAGCAATCATATAGAAATCTTCTTGCAGTGAAGTGTGTTATCAAGGGAGAAATACTGCACGTAATGGACTTCAGTGGCATGGTAAGCTACTGTGAAAAAAAGCTCTTCTCAGAGGATTCTTCAAGCAGGAGGAATCAGGGCAAGTACGAGCACACCACAGGACTCTGATCCAGAGGGAGAAGTCATAAGCCACCATCAGCAGGGACTGCAGAAATATGCAGGGAGTTTTCCAAAATCTGAAGAGATTCCCCACCCACCCACTCACCCGAGAAACTTCTGCAGAGGGTTTTCCCCCACCCCTTTCTAGCTGTCACTGGTTTCTTTAATAATTTATTGATTTAGCTAGATTTGGAAGGAGACTGTACCTATCCCAGACACTAGGCATCTTTGACATAACATCTGAAAACTGTGGTGTTTATATGCTCCTTGTAATTATTAGAACTTGGAGCACTGGCTGTTGGGAGTCTGAAAGGACAGGAAACGGGGGGGGGGGGGCGTTGAGGAGGCTGAGTAAGAGCTACCGAGGGTGCAGCAGGAACTTGGTAAAGAGGTTTCCACTTTAAAAATAAAGTCCTGTTGAAGTTTGTTAGTACCTTGCCCGGTTCCTACAACATTTTGGCAATGAGGATGGATCTTCTGCCTCTGAACCCACCTGCACCTTTTCTGCAAAGCCTAAGTGAGCCTCCAATTACTTTTACTGCCTGGATCCATATGTTTGAGACTTATCTGCTTGCAATCAGTGCTACAGAGATTTCTGAAGTAAGAAAGCTTGCTTTGCTAATCCACTGCCTTGGAGCAGAAGGGCAGCATATATTTTACACTTTTTCCCTTGCAGATGATAAATATGAGACTGCACTCACTGCATTAAATAACTTTTTTGTGCTAAAAGTGAATGTAGTAGCTAATCACTACAGATTTTGCCAGCGTGAGCAGAAAACAGGGGAGACTGTAATGCAGTATATTGCTTCCCTGAGGAGCCTGATTGTGACTTGGGGAATATGGTAGATGAGATGATTAGAGACCAGCTCATTGAGAAAACAACCATGCTTCATGTAAGAGAACGCTTACTTCTAGAACCACAACTTACACTAGAAAAAGCAATAACCATTGCTACCCAGATTGAGTCAGCTACAACTGAAGCCAAAATAATGAGCCTAGATACAGGAGGCACAGTCCAGGCTGTGCTTGCAGAAAAGTTCACTATCACTGCGGACAAACGATTACAAGAGGAAAACTAATGAAAAACCACCGAATCAGCAAATTCAAAATACAGTAAAAGCATGCTTTCGCTGTGGATCCCCACAACACCTTGCAAGCTACACAGGATGTCCAGCAAAAGTAGCTCAGTGCAATCATTGCAAAAAGATTGGGCATTTTGCTAAAGTATGTCACAGCAGCCAGTTCAATCAACAGGTACATGCAGTTACAATACCAGAGCGGGGACAAAATCACTACTGCACATATTCCAGAACAAATAAAGTGCACTGTAAATGTTTCCACCATACCCTCAGGAAAATCACACTCTATTCAGCTAATGTTGGACACTGGCTCAGCACTATCTATACTACCTGATTCCATCTATTTGCATTACTTTAAAGATGTGCCTCTTACTGAACCCAAACTTCACTTGGTGTGCTATTTGAAAAACCATATTCCAGTACATGGCTGCCTGCCAGCAATAGTTACTTTTGGTGATTGCTGTGAAACTACAGAGTTCTACATTGTCCACAAAGGTACTCCTATCCTTGGCAGAGATTTATTGGCCGCTTTAAATCTCAGGGTAGTTAATGGACAAATTGATCTTCCTCAGCAAAGCACTTTTGCGGTACACGCACCAATTTCAGCTGGGACCCAACACCAGGTTGAGGAGAAACTCGGCTGTGCTTATGGGTTTCTGCATAAAGTTAAAATATGGAATAATGTGATGCCTGTACGACAGAAGTTACGGTGCTTACCATTTTCAGTCAAGGAAGCTGTTTCAGAGGAACTCAGAAAACTTGTTCAAAAGGACATTATTGAGGAGATTGACTCCTCGGAATGGGTTTCACCTATAGTAGTGATGCAGAAGAAGGGTGGAGGCATTCACCTTTGTGTGGACTTAAGGGAGCCAAATAAAGCTATTGTGATTGACATCCATCCTCTTCCTCACCTAGAAGTAGTATTTACAGAACTCCATGGAGCAAAGTTGTTTTCTACTCTTGATTTGCAGAGCGCATACTACCAGGTTGTGTTGTATGAAGATAGCAGAGACCTCACAGCATTTATTACACATGAGGGACTATTTCATTTTAAACATGTTCCATAGGTCTCACATCTGCCCCAAGTGCCTTCCAAAAAAATGATGTAATTGATTCTGAAGAATCAACATGGAGTTCAGTGGAAATACTTCTGAGGAGCATGACAATAACCTGCAGTCTGTACTAAACTGCATCAGCAAAGTAGGCCTCAAGCACAATAGGTCCAAATGCAAATGTAGACAAACTGAACTCTCCTTTATGGGGCATACAATTTCACAGGCTGGACTAAGACCTGATCCAGATCATATCCTGGCAATTTCAAATGCTCCTCCTCCAACAGATTTGCAAACCTTATGTTCCTTCTGGGGTCTTACCTCCTGGTATGCAAAATTCATTCGCAATTATGCTTCTGTCGTTGAACTGTTATGAGAATGACTACGGAGAAGTTCAACCTTATTGTGGACAATGGATGCACAAGCTAGTTTCAAAATGGTGAAAGACTTGATTGTACATAGTCCAGTACTTGCACTATTTAGTCCTGCATTGCCCACAATTATAACTACTGATGCTTCTGATTATGGACTTGGAGCTGTCCTCACACAGCTTCAAACAACACAGAGAGGACTGTTGCATTTGCTTCAAGGACACTAAGTAATGCTGAGAGAAAATATTCTACAGTTGAAAAAGAAGCACTTGCTTGTGTCTGGGCTAGTGAAAAATGGAGAACTTACCTGTGGGGCTGCACGTTCAAGTTGTGCACAGACCACAGCCCTTTGACGACGTTGCTCACCACAAAAGGACTGGGAAGAGAAGGATATCGTATTCCTAGAATGGTCTGCAAGACTACTCTCTTTCAATTATGAACTGGAATATAAGCCTGGAAACCAAAATGTGGTGTTTAGATGCTGCTTGTAATTATTAGAACTGGGAGCACTGGCTGTTGGGAGTCTGAAAGGACAGGAAACAGGAAGGAGGTGCAGGGAGTTGAGGAGGCTGAGTGAGAGCTACCAAGGGTGCAGCAGCAGCTTGGTAAAGAGGTTTCCACTTTAAAAATAAAGTCCTGTTGAAGTTTGTTAGTACCTAGCCTGGTTGCTACAACCAAAACCCAGCGGCCTCCTCCAAAAAACAGAGAATAAAGCTAAAAATCAAACTCACCACAACAAATGCTATCCCTTATTTCCTCTTAACCCAGAAGAGAAGATGAGCCTTGGCAACATACCCTAAAGGTTAACAATTCTGGCCATTTTGGACAAAAGGTTGGAATTCATTCCAAAAGTTGTGAGCTTCTCTCAGAATTTGCCTGCAGGCAATTCCCTCCATTCTCTTAGTGAGGGGGTTCCAGTTCAAGCATTTCAAATGACAAACGTGTGGATTTCCCAGGTCAAGAGGAGATGTCTTATATAAGCAGGTACCAGACCCACTTAGGGCTTTATAAGCAACATTTATAAGATATATATAGATATATAAATAAATAAAAAAATTTATAAGCAAGATTAACCCGAAGTTCACTGGAGGAACTACTGTATACATAAGAAATTACAAAAGCCAAATGTTCCTTATAATAAAAATCAAAATAAATGCTTAAACTGTCTATCTATTTCTATCTGTCTTAGGTTTTTATGTAGGGCCTAACATCAGTGTACCTGCACAAGCAGAATTTTCCCTCAAATATTCCAGGAAGAATCAGTTTTTTAAGAAGGACACTAATTCCAGAATGCATACATAGTGAGAGTTTTTTCTTGAATTTGGATTGAAGTTCTTGCTCAGCAACACCAGAGTCTGATTCATCAGTACTATCACAATGTTCCATCCAGCTTTAGCATGAAAGTGCAGTGTATGATGGGTGAAATCCTGGACTCATTGAAGTCAGTGGCAAAACTCCCATTGACTTCAGTGAGTCCAGGATTTCATTTGAAGAGTAGAAAGAAAATCTGTGTAATATTATATAGGAAAGATTACTGATGGCAATTACATTTTCCTGAAAGTAAGAGATCTATTATTTTACTCTTCACTACTGAAAAGCAACAATAATATTTTATACTAATATCCTGTTAAAAGGGTTTCAGGAATAAATATAAGGCATTGTGAAGTTTCATAAATGTGAGGTCCTTTTCTCCAGTGATATTAACTTAACTTTATCACTCAAGAAGTCCTGAAAAATGATTACTTCCCTACCGGTGATAATATCCTCTTTCAAAAGGGAATTTCTTGATTGGGTGTCCCTTTTCTTATAACAAATAAATAAACCCTTAAATCTTAAATGTGTTTAAATTAGAAGGAAGAAAATACTAAAGCCAGTCTACTGTCTATCCCTGTAACTGGAATTGATGATCTGTGAGGACTTCTACAATTCCCTTAAGGAAGAGGATTGCTTTAATCAATGGTTGGAATTAAAACAAAGCAATGTGGCCTAGAAGTCTTAAAGAAAAGCATGAGATCACACTATTAATATTGTCACAAGATTGTGATAAATTTGCACCATTGTCTGGTTTCATTACACTCTGTCACAAAAATGAGTTATCAGAGAATTACTATCTCTAACGTTCCCCTTTATGATACATTTGTTTTCATGTGACAAGACTTACAACAGGAGAAGAAAATGGACAAAATTAATCCTTCTTCAAGGGAGAAAAAAAATGCACCAAATTAACAACCCAACATTTTTATGGCTGACTTAGAACAATGCTTCCTCAGCTCTCGTCCCCTAACGCCCCTACTCTACTTGCTCTATATTGATGACATCATCATCATCTGGACCCATGGAAAAGAAGCCCTTGAGGAATTCCACCATGATTTCAACAATTTCCATCCCACCATCAACCTCAGCCTGGTCCAGTCCACACAAGAGATCCACTTCCTGGACACTACAGTGCTAATAAACGATGGTCACATAAACACCACCCTATACCGGAAACCTACTGACTGCTATTCCTACCGACATGCCTCCAGCTTTCACCCTGACCACACCACACGATCCATCGTCTACAGCCAAGCTCTGCGACACAACCGCATTTGCTCCAACCCTCAGACAGAGACAAACACCTACAAGATCTCTATCAAGCATTCTTACAACTACAGTACCCACCTGCTGAAGTGAAGAAACAGATTGACAGAGCCAGAAGAGTTCCCAGAAGTCTCCTACTACAGGACAGGCCTAACAAAGAAAATAACAGAACGCCACTAGCCGTCACCTTCAGCCCCCAAATAAAACCCCTCCAACGCATTATTAAGGATCTACAACCTATCCTGAAGGATGACCCAACATTCTCACAAATCTTGGGAGACAGGCCAGTCCTTGCCTACAGACAGCCCCCCAACCTGAAGCAAATACTCACCAACAACCACATACCACACAACAGAACCACTAACCCAGGAACCTATCTTTGCAACAAAACCCGTTGCCAACTGTGCCCACATATCTATTCAGGGGACACCATCACAGGGCCTGATAACATCAGCCACACTATCAGAGGCTCGTTCACCTGCACATCCACCAATGTGATATATGCCATCATGTGCCAGCAATGCCCCTCTGCCATGTACATTGGTCAAACTGGACAGTCTCTACGTAAAAGAATAAATGGACACAAATCAGATGTCAAGAATTATAACATTCATAAACCAGTCGGAGAACACTTCAATCTCTCTGGTCACTTGATTTCTGATCTCAAAGTGACTATCCTTCAACAAAAAAACTTCGAAAACAGACTCCAACGAGAGACTGCTGAATTGGAATTAATTTGCAAATTGGATACAATTAACTTAGGCTTGAATAAAGACTGGGAGTGGCTAAGTCATTATTCAAGGTAACCTATTTCCCCTTGTTTTTTCAGCAGCAGGAGAGTGGGGTGGGAGGAGGTATTTTTTCATGCTTTATGTGTATAAAAAGATCTTCTACACTTTCCACAGTATGCATCCGATGAAGTGAGCTGTAGCTCACGAAAGCTTATGCTCAAATAAATTGGTTAGTCTCTAAGGTGCCACAAGTACTCCTTTTCTTTTAACCCTAAGATGGTTATCTCCTGGTCCTAGGTAGGCTTCTTAGGGGGCAGAGGGATGGGAGGGAAGAGAAATCAAATGTTGTTCAATCTTAATAAAAATTAGAATTAAACATCAAATTCAGACTAATGTAACACCACGCAACTTCATTTACTCCATGTAATGCAACTCCAATGTCATGGTATTGCAACAAAACATCAGGGTATGAATCAGAGTTTTAGGACAAAAGATCTTTAAGCCAATGGACTACACATGTGTTCAAAGTTACGTGCATATGTCCCCTTATGAACTGGTGCTGAAGGCCCCAATCCTACTGTCATTACTCATAGATAGAGCTGGTTGAAAATTTTCTTGACAAATTTTTGTATTAAAGAATGTGCTTTTGTCAAAAAGTAGATTCCTGTGTGAAAATGTCCAAAAAAAAAGTTGAAATTGAGTTTTCTGAGGAGGAGATATTTAAAAAAGTATTTCAAATTGTTGAATCCAAACTAAGAATTATCATTAGCTGTATCACTGTAATTTCAAAACAATGTCATTTTGAAATGGCGAATTGTTTTGATCAGGAATATCTGTTTTATGTTTCAATATTTTGATTCAACTCTTTTCAGAATTGTTTGTTCTGTGAATTTTTTTATATTTCAACCTCCATCTCTGATTTGGAATGAAAACTCAACTTCATTTCCTTTGTGAAGAAGATTCCATTCCTTCAGCGTCTCTTTTCCTAGGGAAATTGAGGTCATTAGGCGTTTCGGCTGAGTAAGGCCTGCAAGTTTCTGATCTAAATTTTGCAGAAACCTAAAAACATCCCTTATCTGAAGAACAACAAGCAAAAAACATGGACTGTGTGATGCATGCTGCTTGGGAGAATGGCTCTCTACATGACATAAAAACAGCTACTTTTCTTCCAGATAAATGCATCTTACTCTGTGGACAGTTTACAGGAATGCATGGTCAGTGTTCAACCCAATATCTATTCTCAAATCTAGGCCCAGATTTAAACACTTTGTGTTAATTCAAAGTGCCTTTTATTACCATCTATCTTTTTGTCTAGGTTCTTATCAAGCTGCAGTACTGAATAAAAACAAATAAACCAACAAGTGGACTGGATTTCACCCATCTGCACCGTAAGATGGGGGCAGGAGGCGGCGGTACATTGCCCATGGTCCTAATTAGTTACCTGAAACAACCTTGCTTGTGCTAAAAAAATTGGCGTAGCTCCACTGATTTTAACAGAACTACGCCAGTTTACACGAGCTGAGGATCTGGTCACAACACCTACAATCTGAATGACTGCTCCGTGCAGTATCATCCTCAGTGGTGTTTAGAAAAGGTATTCAAAAAGCACAAAGAAGAGCCAACGATCTGGAGAGGGAATTTATGTAATGATAGGATAATTGAGTCATCACGATATCAGGTAACCAACAATGTTGTCTGAGATAAGTGCACTTATTTCTTATTACTTAGAATATTAATACTATATTATTATATTATATAATATTTTAATACTTAGAATATTAAAATCTTAAGAATTGCTGCCTTTTCCCTTAATTGTAGGCCCTCATCCAGTATTAATAACAATAATGGTAGTCTTTTCTTAATGTGGAGAAACTGTCAATGTTTACCATCCGTGTATAGGGAAACATTGTGGTATTTCAGACGCAGCTGTTGTGGGAGTGATGACAAAAACATACTTTTTCAAATTATCATCTCTGTATATGGAGACAATGATATCTCATCACAACAGGGTCTCATGAAAGTTCAAAGCTAGGCTCCCCCAACAATATTTGGTACATATCTACAACATTTATAACAACGCGTTTTACAATGTGTCACACGTTTGCAGTCATTTTGTACATATGCACACTGTAGCTATATTGTTATTGCAAGAGACTTCACGTTTCATTTTTACTGAAGTTCCTGAGCCAGACCCTCAGCTAGTATAACTTAATTTTAATGAAGCTATGTTGATTTATGCCAGCTGAAGACATGGCCCATTTTTATTTCTTTACTTGTGGATTTCTTTAAGAAAAATCTCTTTTCCTTTCCCTATTAAAATATCCATTATATTTAAGTACAGTGATTTGTCTTTCCTCCAGGCTAAGACTGTCCTGACATTTCAGGTGGTATTTGTATTGTAAACTCTGGATCCTTCCATAAAAAGATACATGCTGGTTTATTTACTGAAAAGAGGGTAATTCAGAGGCAGCATCTGGTTTTTTTCCAGTGAAGTTCTGCCCATTGTGTGGTTGAACTGAGAAAGATGTAACACGGTAAAGTGATTCACTCAAAGCCACTCCGTGAGTCAGAGTCCAAGTTAGACCCCAGGAATCTGCTAACATCTGATACTTTGCACTATTTGCGCTAGACTACATGGTGTCCCCATTTGCCTTTGCACATCTGAATGTAGCTAGAAAGCTTAACCTTTTTCAATAGGGCTCCTGTATTATACACAGCACAGCCTGCCTGAATAACCTTATTTGCTGCATCAACGCTTTGTTTGAAGAGCCAGCTCACTCAACTAGTCTAAAAGGCAACAGAGCAGCAAAGCAGATTTCATGTAATTCCATCGTGAAAATAAGGCCGGAAAATCAGGGGATAACATCTGCCATAGATGCCTGAAGGCCTTTTTGGCCTGCATAGGAAAGTCTGATTGCTTTATATTTCTGCATTGCACTGGGTTGCATCAGGTTATGCCTTACTACATCACATGTATGCATCTCGCTGGGCTGCATAATAAGAGAAATGAACCCAGATCTCCCTGCAATAGACACATGATGCTGAGGGCTGTACATATGAGAAATAAGTATTTCAAAACACCACTATCATTAGGCAGAGTCTTATCCAACTCCAGGGCACTTCAATCAAGGCTTAGTTAGCTCCCAAAAGTGTATCTGTTTAATGTCAGGATATTCATAGACATGCTTTAACCCAACAAATTACCACCCAAAAAAAAAAAAAATCACTAAAAGATCCATTTTTGTTTTGGGTATTGAGGTCTGATCCTGCTTCTATTCAATTAAAGGATGCTTTTTCATTGTGCTCAAGAGGAGCAAATCCTAGATCTATGCTTAAAGAGTCACTCAATTGGCTTCCTGTGAAGCACTGAGCCCTTTGAACAGCGCTCACTAAGAGTGTGGGAGATCAATAGCGCCCCCGACCTTCTCCACATGGAAAGAGTTGAAAGTTTCAGGTGTCTTTGGTGAATAGCTTGTACAAACCTATTCTCTAATGCTTCCCTTGGTTTTCATCCCAGCATTTCTCCTTTTGAAACCAGATATATTTACAAAAACAATAAAAGGAGCTATAAAAAAGGGACTTGGTAGTGTCCATTTAATTAATTCTTTCTCCATGAATCTTTAAAAGTGATATAATTAGAGTGCAACAGAATTACCAGGGAAAGACAATGTATAATATACAAAAAAGAGATCAAAATAAAGAAGGAGCTAGAATGACAGGAGGCTTTATATAATAAAACTCAAGTAGAGAATGTACCAGGGAAGAGGCAAATTTATAAGACTTGGGGCCTGATTCTGATCTCACTTGCATGAATGAGTAACTCTATTAACCTCAGAGTATGGAGGCTCACCATTTTCAAAGAAAGCATTGAAAGACACTATGCTAAGGGCAGTTTAAAAATTTACAAGTCACTAGAAAACATTTAAGTTCAGAGTAATGGGCTTGATGCAGGAATTACTGGGTGAAATTCTATGGTCTCCGTTACATAGGAAGTCAGACTAGATCCGAGTGGTCCCTGCTCACTTTTAAAGCTATGAATGTCAAGTAAGGAATAATTCTGAACTAGAAGCTGGGGGGGGGGGGAATAGGAAGTGTAGTAGGGTCTTTTTAAACCTTTCATTTTGTTTTTCTTCATAATTTATGAAGACCCATCAATGTTTTAATGGTTGCCCTCCCTTGCCCCCATTTTCTGCATTAGAAATATCAGCCCCCCCCCCCCGCCCCTTTTTAAAAAAATTTCTTGGAGGCCTTTGGCAAAATCTCTGGAGGACCTGAATAATGATGCCACCCAAAACTAATCTTGGCTGGAGCTTCTCTTTCATTCACAGTACTTTGCCACCATTAGCGAGGGAAAAGTGAAATGAGAACTTATATTCCCCATGTAAAAGCAAACAAAAAAAAAGCCATTTAAGGAAAAGCTAAAAGCTTTGAGGCATTCATTTAACCCACTCTTTCCTTCATACTGCTGTTTTCTCCTGTACTCCAAGGAGTAGAGATTCTCCACACTACAAAAGCAGTGCTGCATGCTGTTTGGAGATATAACTTCTGCTACATCGTCATACTTTGGGGGTGGGAGGGGAGAGGAGCAGTTTATAAAACATACAAAATTTGAGCTGCGCTGTTTGATTTTACTGAATAACCAATTATTGTTCTCTGCTGGCATCCAGGAAGTTCCTATACTGCACCACTCCCTCATCCCTACTACTGAATATATTACAACTAAGAGTATGTTGCATAATATACTTGATTAAAGATTAAATTCTTTTGCAGCACTTTGCCAGTAAAATCAAATATTCAGGAGCATGATTTCCAGATAATATATTTTTCATAATATGACTTACGGCTCATCAGCCACAAAAGCTTAATAATAATCATATATCCTCCATATTTTCAATGGTAAGATGTTGCCATTTACTGCCTCAATTCTTGAAATGACACAGGTTAAAAGGGGCACTAATGTACTGCATTTTAACAGCAATACAGATAACTGGCTTGGTTCTCCTGTCAGAGTTGGAATTTGGAAATAATTCCATTGATTTCAGCGAAACTACAGCCATGGGAAATGGCTGTAATTGACCAGAGAATCAGAGCCAATGTGCAACGGTATGCAAATGTTTGTTTTGTGCTGAAGAGAAGCATTTAGAAAAATCATGGTAAACTAGTAAAAAAAAAAAATTAATCAGTAAAGAAACCCACTTGTCTATAATGAAGAGCATAAATAACCCATACTACATAATAATACCCAGTACTACATTAGGTATACATTAGTAATACTTTTTTTAAGATAAGGGATTAATTTTTCATAAGGTAACACATCTGCACCATTAGGCATTGTTAAAGGAGAGTAACGGTTAGATCAGGGGTACTGATTTTCTCCATTGCTGTCACCAACTCACACAAGCCAGTAAAATGCCTTAGCTTCCCTGTCTGGAAAGTGAGGATAATAATGCTTCATTTGAAATCACTTTCAGAAGTTTGCATGAAAGGGGATAGGATATGCAAGGGCAAAGTAATAGTATAATTATGTATAATTAAGTAGTAAGAGATTGTGTAGTGGAAAGCTTTTCTTGAGCAAATAAATTGATGTCTGCACACTATTATTCTCATGAAATGTCATTATACCCATTTCACACATACTCAGTGGTGAGCTGGAGCCGGTTCACACCGGTTTGCTGCTGAAACCGGTTGTAAAATTTAGAAGCCCTTTTAGAACCGCTTTCTAAAAGGGCTTCTAAATTTAACAACTGGCCAAAAGTGGCACCTTAGGTGCCGACTCCGTGGGTGCTCCGGGGTTGGAGCACCCACGGGGAAAATTTGGTGGGTGCAGAGCACCCACCGGCAGCTCCCCTCACCTCCACCTCCGCCTCCCTGGGCCTGAGCACGAAGCCGCCGCCTGCTTCTCAGCCCTTCATCCCCCTGGCTTCCCGCACAAACAGCTGATTCGTGGGGAAGTGGGGTGGGGGGACGGAGAAGCAGAGCGGGGTGGCACGTTCAGGGGAGGAGGCGGAGCTGGGGCTGGGCAGTGCAGAGAGCTGCCAGTGGGGGCTCTGCACCCACCAAATTCTTCCCATGGGGCCTCCAGCCTTGGAGCACCCACGGAGTCGGTGCCTAAGGCACCACTTTTGATGTGATCAGTGGGGGGAGCGGCTGCTCCCCCCCAGCTACGCTCCCCCGACCCTAGGAGCCAGAGGGACCTGCCTGATGCTTCCCGGGAGCCTCCCCAGGTAAGCACCGCCGGGGCTCCCCACCTCGCCCACCAGCAGGTCCCTCTGGCTCTTAGGGGCGGGGTGGGCACCCACTATGGTAGCCCACGAGACCCTCCTGCCTGGTTCTGGGGGCAGTCAGGGGACAGGGGAGGGGGGTGAATGGGGCAAGGGTCCGGGGGCAGGCACGACCCTCTTGTGGGGTGAGGTGGCAACCAGTTGTTAAGATTTTGGCAGCTCATCACTGCACATACTCCTGGGTAAAAACTTGGAACCATTCTGAAAGATTCTACCAGGTCCAGCAGAACTGTCTGCCAATTTCAGGAACGGCTAAAATCTTTCAAAATGCTAGAATCTTCCCATTGTAAGTGCAGGCACTGTGTATATTCGTAAAAACATACGAAGCGATTTATATCACACCATGAGAGTTTAATCAGCATTAGTTTGGGATGGCTGCATTACTCTTGAGTGGTGAATTTATGAGTGAGTGAAGCAGGTTATCCCAAACCAGTGCCAATATGCCAATTTTATAACACATCACCTATAAAAGATTAGGTAAAAGTAAATACCTCAGCACAGTCCAAGGGAGCTTTTCTTCGGGAAAGGAGCTTACATCTCAACGCCCCATCAGCTGGACAGAAAGAGGGCCCCTGGAAGTCCGACCGATGATTACTCAAAACCATATCAAAATGTGCGTAACTACATCTGGGATGTCCTAAACCTATTGCTTATGTCGGTGTGTGCTTAATATCTAATAAACTGTAGTTTTAGATAAAAGCACACATACTTGAATTAATCTTTCATCAGATGGAAATTGCCGTGTTCCCATTCATTTATTCCTGACACCTCCTGGAGTGAAACACTTAAGTTACCACTGCTTTGGGTTCTGCAAACCCAGGTAGCAGTGGAGTTAAAATTGTCCCAGAACATCAAACTCTGGGTACGATTAATCAGTCTAACATCTCTTTCCACATTTCAAACTGGTATGGAATTTAAAAACCAAAACAAGAAGGACAGACAGAGCACTGTGGGGTTTTTTGTTTGTTTTTTTGCAAATGCAAAACAAGACAAAAACCCCTATAAACATGAAAAATGTCCCCCACAGTGGTGGGTCCTTCAGTTCCTGTCCCCTGGGGCTGGCTCCCCACTTCAGGCATCGTGACCTAGTGCACAGGGTCACAATGCCACTCACTCAAACTTGGCCCAGTCACCCCTGCATCATGACAGAGAAGTTGCTGGGCCAAACCTGAATAGTGCTGCAATCCTGTTCGCCAGGTAACACCACCCAGAGTGGGGAACTGGGCCCATCCCGGTTGGACAGGAGTGAGTGTGAGTGGGGTGTGTGTGAAGGAGGTTCATTCTGCAACACCATCACGGCCTCCCACCCCCTTCTGGGGACAGAACCCAACGCACCACTCTAGGACTTCCCGCAATAAAATGAAATTCCCCAACATTTATCAAAAGAATATCACAGGATGCTAACAGAGATACCAGCTGGCAAAGCATCAGAGGACATTCCTCTCAGAAAGGAAAGATCATGTGATCTAACCAAAAGCAGCAAATTTTAAAGCCACTCAGAAAGTTATAGAATAGCAAATGCAAACTAGGAGATAATTCTGAGTCCTAGGTTCTTGCAGCCAGGTGTAATTATGAATGCAATAACTTGAAAATGAATTGTTAGCTGACACTTCAAGCCTTGCATGATGCCACCCACAGCAGAAACTAAACTTCAGCTTCTTGTGATTGTTACCTTTTAGTCACAATGAATTAACGAAACGCGTAATGATACCAAACTAGAGACAAAACTGAACACACTCCAAAATTAGTAGCAAGCTTAGGGCATCTTTGCCTAGGGCAACAGATGAGATGATGGATAACAGTCAGAGGCACGAATAGTCATTGCAGTTCTGAGCTACTAAATAAATAACAGGTTTCAGAGTAACAGCCGTTACTCAACAACCCTTGTTTTTGCCTCCCCCCCCCCCCTCCCGCCAGACATTCCTGGATTTGTGCTGGAAATGACCCACCTTGATTATCACACACATTGTAAGGGGAGTCATCACTTTAGATAAGCTATTACCAACAGGAGAGTGGGGTTTTTTTGAGGGGCGGGTGTTGGGGGGGAGAAAACCTGGATTTGTGCTGGAAATGGCTCACCTTGATTATCATATACATTGTAAGGAGAGTGATCACTCTACATAAGCTATTACCAGCAGAAGAGTGGAGTGGGGGGAGAGAAAACCTTTTGTAGTGATAAACACCCATTTTTTCATGGTTTGTGTATATAAAAACGTCTTCTGTACTTTCCACTGTATGCATCCGATGAAGTGAGCTGTAGCTCATGAAAGCTTATGCTTAAATAAATAAGTCATCTCAAATATCCACACACATTTCATCTACGTCTGCTGCAGCCACACAGAACTGGAGACCTCTGGATGTTTTTTTGGTTTGGCACCATTGGTAGCTCAGTCTGGGCTACTAGCACTAGATATGACAGGAGATAAGAGAAGATAACAAAGGAACCCTATAATAGTAAGCAGTTTAAGTGCACAGTAGGAGGATGAAATGAAGTATTTAATTTGGAGAAAACTTAAGGATACTGGGTATACTCAGTTTGGGACATTTCCAGTTCTTCACTGCACTTTACAATGAAGCTATGAAAGCAAGTGAGCCAAAGGAGAACACCTGTTACACTAGAGAGCTGTTGGAGAGCACGCCGGGCCTGAGCTATGGAAAAAAGGCCTGAAGTTCTCCTGATCTATTAAGCCATTTGGAGGCTTTAGTACGAATGTTAGAGGCCATCAGTAAGATAGGACTTGGCTGCATGAGCAGCCCCTTTCCATTCATAACCCAGAAAGAAGCTACAGTCTTTCAGGATAATGCAGCTCATGAAGTACAGGGCAAAGCATATAATAGTAGAAAAAAAGCACTCAGTGAAGTAGATTAGGGTCGAAGAATAAAATCCAGAAGACTGACCAGGAGCCTAACCACCATCACAAGATCCTTCAAGTGGACAGGAAGAGAGGAAAAAATCCACATTGTACATCCCAACTGACTCATTCATCACATAGCATCCAGACTGCCCACTTGGGATCAACTTTGCTCTCTGTAACAGATGTGTCACTTTGGGCTATGAAGTTACCCTGGATTTACTCGGTTGACAACTGCAAACAGAATATTGGCCTATAATAAGGCAGAACTTCACCGGACTCCTGTGTCATTGTCTACATACCCAGGCCTCCTTCCCTGTGCAATACCCAACCTACATCCTCAGGGGGAGATTCACCCATGGCATGGAATGTGTTGACAAGGCCCACTACAATACTTAAGTCTCACGTAGGGATTGGATGGCAGGGCAGCAGGAAAAATGGTTATGTAAGGGTTCCTGTTTGACAACACCCCAACTGAGACATCTACAAGGAATGGACCTCCAGAGCTGAAAGCATGAGCTTATCTGAGTTAAATGAGCATGGCCATTAGCAAGCAGTAATAGACTCAAGTTTCTCTAAGCTGTCTAGGCATTAGTGGGGGACAAAGAGCCACACTACTTTGGCATGGATTACACCTGGATAGCACTATGAACACTCAAGAGCCCTCCATGCTGTTCTCATGGGGTAAGTCTACACAGCATTTTAGAGTGAGCCTCCCAGAAAGGGTAGACAGACTTGGGCTAGCAGGGCTCATGCTAGTACGCTAAAAATAGTTGTATGGACAACACGTCAAAGTTGCAGCTCATGGCACTGAAGTAAAGGGATTGTGGTGGGCTTCAAAAGCCCAGGTGCAACTTCAAAGCACTGACTACACAACTGTTTTTAGAGTAGTAGCATGAGCCCTGCTAGCCCAAGTCTGTCAACCCAGAAGAGGAGGCTGACTCCTGTTCAGTTCAAAATGCTGAGTAGACATACTGACATAGACCAGTGCCTATGGGGTGGGGCAGGGTAGCCCACATCCAGTGGCCCTAACATTCCTTGTCTCTGACACAGAGGTGGTAATTTTTGCATTTCCTGATTTGACTGGTTCGCTTTGCAACTTCAATACTGAATTGCCTCACCTCTATCCTTGGGCATTCCCTACCATAATGCTGCTTTAAAATAGGCTTTGGATTTTCTTGCTTATTGTTTGTTTGTGTTAGAGAAAAACATGGATATGTAAAACTTCAAAATGGCTTCTTAGGGGTTTCCTGTTCCCCTTTCACTGCCAAAACTGCCTAAGAGACAGGCTATATAAAGCTACCTATTCCCAGTACATTCAGTTAAAAGAAAAGGTTTCCTCAGCAACAGAACCCCTGGAGCACTTCAATTAAGCAGCTTGTACACAAGGCTGCATGGAGGATTGGACACCTAGGGCCCTCTACTCAAAGAATGGATTTACTTCTCTGTGTTTTTTCCTCTTTTCTCCTCATTTGGTTTATGTGGAGCACTCTGGGCTTTTCAGCTGTCCGATATTTAGTTTAAAAAAATGTCCATGGTAGGCTGCAGATTGCTTTTATCTTACAGAGGACAGTTGCCAAACTGAACATTTCAAACGTGGGTACAGTTTTGTTGACCATCCCAGTGAATTTGATGCGATCAAGTACTGTACTCAGAAGAACATAAGAATAGCCATACTGGGTCAGACCAAAGGCCCATCTTGCCCAGTATCCTGTCTTCCGACATTGGCCAATGCCAGGTGCCCCAGAGGGAATGAACAGAACAGGTAATCATCCAGTGATCCATCCCCTGTTGCTCATTCCCAGCTTCAGGCAAAAAAACACACGGGACACCATCCCTGCCTATCCTGGCTAATAGCCACTGATGGACCTATCCTCCATGAGCTTATCTAGGTCCTTTTATAAGACTTTGATTGTCAGCATGCCATAGGCACTCAGATACCACAGTGATAAGCAGAACTTAAATGCCTGGATACACAGATTAAAATCATAGGGCCAGACCCCAGCACTCATTAAAGACAAGGGAAGAGTCTCACACTGTGTATGATGTGAGTTGTTCCTCAGCATCATCTGCTGCAAAGTAGTGCTCCTCCCTTCCCGATATTTGATAAGTTCCTGCTTTTGGGGGGAATTGTGCTACAGTTATGAGCATATTTATAAACAGATTTTAATATCCTGCGCCACTCGTACTCCCAAGCAATGCAACAATGATGCATGGTTTAGAATCCAGCCATGACAGGATGAGCAATGGATATTTTCCCAGAAGACAGAAATACCTGTTCACAAGATAACTTGCATTAAGAATGAGAGAAGGGCTAAAGGATTGATCCAAAAATATGGATACTAATCTAAAAAGTTGTAGACCTTGCACATTACCGCCCCGCCCTTTCTGCTGTGTTACTTTCTCAGAGCAGCCTCATCTGCTGTTTACTGTTGGACTCGTTCAGGTGCAGACCGTTACCATGCAACTACACAAAGTAAATGCTCCACTGGGTCAACTACTCTGCTGTTAAAATATCAGGGCACTCTGGGGGGGGTTGCATACTACTGCTGCTGCAGAGTGGCCAACAGGCTGATCAAATCCCAAAGTACTCATTGCGGGACGGGAAGAGAGATTTTATACACAAACATTTTATAAATCCAGCAGTGCCTCCTAATGTAATGTATTTTGGGAGAAGCTGCTCTAGTGGTCGACCACTGAGGATGAGACTGAAGTGGGACCAGCCACCTCCTTAAAGAAAGGGCCAACACTGGGAGCATCCCCTCACAAACAAGAGACCCCAGGACATGTGGCTTCCCCAAAGGAGACAACCTGGGGAGGGGGACATACAAAACATTCCAGACACACTCGCCTCCCCCTAGGAGTAGCGCCCTGAAGTAAGACCTACATTCAGATACTTCTGTGGCCTTCGTCTCTGTAATATCTGATCCCCACAGTATCTGGTGACATTGTGGTTTGGGTGGGAGGGAGGAAGCGAGGGGGCGTCAAACAACAGGCTTACTTTCAGATCCGTTTGAGTCTTGGCCAAAGGCTTGGTTCTTTTTTTAAAACCAGATTTCTCTTTTCTTCCTAATGACTAAATCTGAGGCTCACAGTCTTCATGAAGAATCCTACAAAATTACCAGATTTTTTGTAATAAGATTCTATAATCCATGTAAAGAGGAATGTAAAGAAACTTAATGTCAGAGTCAGACACTAGAATTTTTCTTGCATTCAACTCATTAAATATGTGGGGGAGAAAGCAAAGAATTTGAGAGTCATTGAAGTTGACGTGAAACCTATTTGTGCCTGTTTTAGAGAGAGTGCTTGAAAACCAATTCAGCTGTAGAAAATTAATTCACGAAGGGTATCAATATCTGAATATTGGGTTCAGTATTCCTTCCTCTGAAGTCCATGGCAAAATATCATCAACTTCAAT
Organism: Caretta caretta; assembly: GCF_965140235.1. Classification (NCBI taxonomy): domain Eukaryota; kingdom Metazoa; phylum Chordata; order Testudines; family Cheloniidae; genus Caretta; species Caretta caretta. The sequence continues at coordinate 13,111,707 of NC_134214.1, read as the reverse complement.
GAGAGCAGGATTGGGCCCATAATGTGTAAATAATCTCAGATGTTAAAGCAGCCTGGGGCCAGTTTTAATTTTACAGAATTTGAGGGGGGAAGTTTTGAAATCAGTGTTTATGTACAGAGCCCTGACTCTATATGTTACCTTCAGATCCTTATTTTCTTGCTACAACCACTTCCCTGTTCCAGATTCCCAGTTTAGGCAGGAAACCATGGCGATAAAGATGGACTCCCATTGGTAGGAATATAGTTTTCCTTGTGTGCATTAATGAAAATTACATAACAATCAGCTGCCTGAAAATGACATGCACAAAACAGTCAAATATGTTTCACCCACCCACCCCCGGAAGAGAGCCAGCTCCCTTTCATAGATTTTAAGGTCAGAGGAGATTATCAGATCATCTGGTCTGACCTTTCTTGTGTCAAGAGCCAATTTAGAACAGTGGGATGTCTTCAAAGTGCAGCGGGGAAAAAAAAAATCAAGTACACTTTTCTGTATACACAAAAAGGTACTTGTGCTAACAAACTGGCTGACTGTGAACAACAACTGGTTTGCATGCCACTAACCTGAAGAAAAGCTTCATGAAGCTAGTGCCCAGTGCTTCAGAGGAAGGTGCAAGAAAACCAAAGGTGGAATAGCCTGCCCCTTGGGAAATGTCAGAACTCCCTCAGTTAGAGGCTGGATTATGTCCCAAAGCGTGAGGGAAATAATTTCACATCTAGTTCATTCATTTCGCATGAGATAAATATGACAGGCTTGATTCTTCTCTCACCAATACATTAGAGCCATTCCACTATAGAACCAATGACTGCACTGGAGTTAAATTAACTTTTGTAATTGGGAGTTAGAGGAGACTCAGACTCAATATGTCCAAACCAATAAACATTTTCCCCTTTGTAGTAATAAATTGTAATAAGTAGTCGCATTCTTCAGACACAATGTGACAATAATCCATCAGAAGAACCTTTGTCATCACAAAACATACCTAAAAAATGCACTTCTTAAAAAAGTCACCAGTTTGCTAATAACTCCTCTGCCTTGGTTTTTTGTGAACTCAAGCAAGGAGAGAGCAGTAAAAATGAACATAAACATGCAATTCCCTCTGCATGCAGGGGGAAACTTTAGTTCACTGTTCAGCCCGCTTCCTCTAACCAGCTTCGGAGCCTGGAAAAAATCATCATTGATTAAGTTACCTAATTTCCCAAACAAGTCTGTTATTTTAGCAAACTCAGGATTCAGTGAAGACTCCGGCATCACACGCTCGGTGCACAAGCATCATTCCAGAATGCCTGGTTTTTATCCTATGGGACAGCATGATGGGGGCTTCATCTGAGATCTCGATTGGTGAGGCCTCATCTCCAGTGGGGATTTGGCCCCAGTTCCAGCAGTCACTGCTGTAGCAATGCCAATGCAAACTCCAAGGTTAAAATTCTGGCCCAGTGAAGTCAATGGGAGTTTTGTCACCGACTTCAATGGGGCCAGGATTTCACCCCAAATGTGGACAAGGAAAGCTGCAATTTGCACCATTAGAGCTTACAGTAGTTTCTAAGCCCCACTGCTGAAATCAACCCTTTCCTTGTCTAAATTTGAAGTTTGTGCTGGAGCAGGTTCACTATGGATGGCCACTAACTGCTAGAATTTGGATAAATCCCCATTGTAGACAAGGTCTTTATCTTAGAAACTAGAACACTGGTTATCCTTATGCTTACACCAATATTGTATCATTGACTTGCCAAGAGGTAGCAGTTCAGCAAAAATCTTTACTGGCATTACTCAGAGGCCAAGGGGAGTTGCCATCCAACTCCTACTTAATTTCAAATGAGAGCTGAGTATCAGACTCCCTTCAGCTCCTTGGAAGATGCCAGCCCTAATGTCTAATGCTGGAAGCCCAGAATGGGGAAGTAGTCAATGGGCTGGAGAGAAGAGGAAAGTTGGCATGGTAATTGAGGTAAATGAAGAGTGTCCAATTGTGGTGAGGTGAAAAACAGAGTACAGGAGAGAATGACAAATACTGAAACTATGAGGAAAAACACAAGTGGAAGTGAGGAATGGGAAAGACTCAGCAAAAGAAAAAGATAGCAGGCACAAAGAAGGGTTGGGGAGAGGGATAAAAACAGGTGAGGTCAAGACATAAACAAAAATCTATCTCCGCCCCCCAGAGAAAACACCCAATATAAAATGTGGCCTCCAGAGAACAAAAGCAACCTGGTAAAAAGGGAAACCACCTGACCCAAGGTTAAAACGATGAATCAGGGAATGACCCGTACTTTTAAAATTGATGGAAGTATCTCAAATTTTAGAAATGAATCCTACAAGCGATTTATAAATTGTTTGCAGAATTAACACTTGATTGGCAACCAAATGGAAGCATAGTGTTAGACAGCACTTCTCCATATATTATAAAAGTTAACTAGTACAACAAATTGGAGCAGATATGAGATTCTGAATTTTAGAATTTAACCACAGGCATGAGACTGACAAACAGCCTCCTACAAGCTGTTTTTGGAGCAAGAGATTGCTTTTTAGAATATTCTATGTCCCTTCTCCCTCCAAAACTATTTGGTGTTTTCAAAAGCTGATATATACACACGTACTATAGTCCCATTGCTCATGTATTGCAGTCAGAATCATAGCTGTCTTCAATTATAGCAGTTTCTCATAAGAAAAGGTTTAGTACACATTTTAAAAATTATATATAATAGTGACATTTTGGCACCTACATTATATCATTAATATACCTTTGTAACTTGTGCCCCATACATGTAATGCATATCACACAGAGAATGAAGACTTTCCCCCGCCCCATCCCCAGGAGCCTACAATCATATTCATTCATTTTTGGTGCCCTCACATTCCAACTATAGGACAAATTTTCCTTCTGCTGATGTTCCCATATATTAAGGTCAGCATTAACATTGTTGAACTTCAAGCACTACAGAAATCAGATCTGGATAAGTAGCTGAAAGTCCAGAAACTTATTTTGCACTGTGTGTCTTTATTACAAATTCTGCTCTAACTCATAGTTCAATTGAAATCATGTCCAAACCTGTCAAAGCAACTGGTTACATGAGCTTTCTGCTGTTGCTCTTGTCGTCTTCACTTCTGCCTCCCAAACATTTATTATCAAATCAAACTTGTTTTAGAACTGCGGAAAATACACTCCTGTGTAGAGGACCAGCATAAGACCTATGCTCTTCACTCTTCCTTAGACCCTCAAAAGAAGGCTAAGGTGAGACCTAAGTGATGCCTAATGCCTGTGAGGACCCTTTGATGGAAACAAAAGAGTTATATTTATCCCCATGCAATGTGCTAAAGTTTTATTCACTCAAATATTGGCAGAAAATATTTCAGATCTGTCACTATAAATTTAGTTTGAAAGAAATTTCATTTGAAATGAAAATCATTTCAGGCAGAAGCAGTTTATCTGCTTTAGACAGATCCTCCAATCAGAGAGCCAAGACATTACCCTGAAATAGAGCAGTGGAAGAACTGATATGTCTATCCTGTGGAAAATTCTGCATTTCCAGAAGTTTTTTATTCCAAATTGGAACAAAAAGTCAGATTTTTTTTCCACAGAATGGACATTTTCCAGAAAAAAATCTGTACAGGAAGAATCAAAGGTAATTTTTTTTTAAAATTCCAAGCTGACAAGCCAAACCCCCAGCTTGCTGGCCTGGTAGTCAGGAATCCTTCAGGCTCCTTGGTAGTGGGGAGCTGAGAAGCCTGGTAATCACACAGAGCCTGATGGACTGACAGTCCTGCTCCGGCTTGCCTACCTGCATTGTTTCCATCAAAGTTGACAGAATTGACATGGTTCTGTGGAACATTCCAATTATATCAAATCAGCATTTTCCAATGGAAAACAGTCAGAAAATTTTCAGCTAGCTCTATCCTTCAACTTAGGTGTCTAATTACAGTAATCATGACATTGAAATGATTAGTTGCAGCACACAGTTGATAAGCAATCCACAGGCTATTTGTACACACAATTCTATTCTATATGGGTTCTTGCTATCATCCTTATCCCTATAGTATACGCGGGCCTTCCAGCAGTACATTAAGCAGTGAGAACATCTGTCAAGAGAGGTTCTCTCTCTCTCATATCCTCACCCCATGGCAAGGAACAAATTCATAACAGCCACAGATAACAGAAAAGAAGAGCTATAAACAAATAAATTGATCAGCCAAGCAACTCTAATTTAATTTAGATTATAACTTTCTGGGCAGTGACCACCTCTTATTCTTCTGCTATGTGCCATCCGCATTTATGGCATTGCATAAATTAATTGCTATTTGTACCATACTAGCCCCTAGCATCCCAAGCCAAGACAGGAGCTACATTATGCAGGGTGATGCACACAAATATAGTACAAGACAGCCCCTTCTGCAAATAGTTTGCATTCTTGGTTCAGGATGGTTGTTCCACATATGGAAAGGGGCGGAACATGCAATAGAGCTCAGCAATGCAGGATAAGAGCAGAATTTGCTTCAAGTTTCTATTTTTAATTGGGTCCCATATCTGGTTTCTTTGGGGATGGATGGCATTAAATATTTGCCATTAGGACAAGATGTTGTGCATAATTTAAACCTTGCAGTTTCACTGTGTACATTGTAGGAGTAGGTTTAAAATTAATTAGTTCCAATGCATACAACTGGCAGTGTTAAGTATATGTACAAGATGGGCTACTGCAATGCCCTTCAATCTCTCCTATCACTTACAATATCTTTGTATTACCGACTTGGCTTTTACTTTGGGTAACATATTGCCATTGTTTTGTAGTGTGGGCATGTGTGTGGTGGGACGCTTCGAAGTTAAGCATCTGAGCTCTGGTACCAGGCCTTCTCCTCATGCTTGTCACATCACAGTTTATGGCAGAGCTTGCAAGATCAAAGCAAGCTCCCATCCATCCCTTCCTGCCCCTCATCTATTATCTTTGCCTTTCCAAATGAGGTGATGCAACTTGTACTAACTTAGGATATGGGATTTTTTGTTTATGTTTTGAAAGTGAAAGATGAAAGGGCATGAAAAGAGACCCAATGAACATGGAGTTCTTTATCCACTTTTACTGAAGACAGAGGAGGCATAGCACACACCACAGCACAGCAATAAACAGTCTCCCCAAGTCTTCAACAAGAAAATATTTAGTACAGAAAGAAATGCCACCTTAGAGAGCCAGGGAGCTTCTTACTGAAGAGCAATGAATCTACCACTTTTCATGTGTGTTGGAGGCAGATTTATTTGCTAAAGCAGAAAAACATGTTTACCTCCAAAATTAAATGTAATTATTACTTATGTTTTTTCACCATTATCATAATTTCTATTGCAGTAGCATCTAGCTTCCAATTAGGGTCCTCTGGTACTAGCCATTGTAAATAAAACGACACAGAGTGTCTCTGGCCTAGACACCTCACGATTAAGGTTGGTTGAATTATTTCCATCAGAAAAGTGGGGTTGTGGCTAAACAAACTTTTGTGAGAGAAATGGCTGTTTTTCAATTTAAAAAATCAAATTTTCACAGAAAGCAATGTCTGAAACCCAAAATATTTCAGAATTCAAATTTCTACTAAAAATGAAATTTGCCATAGAAAATTTAGATGAACAATAGCCTTCTCTGTTTGTGTTGAATCTACTCTGCCCCGGCCCACACACCTGCATACAGGTGTAGCAAAATCTGGCCTTAAGTGAATCTCTTGCGACAGGGTTTGGCAAATTCAAACATACTATAATAGTACACAATAATTGACTGAAGCAGTGACACTAAGGCAATCTGAAATTTAGTGTACACAAGCATTAGCCGCATAAAAAATTAAGCCTAATTAGTAACTCAGTGTCTAGTGTCAGGAAATACAGACTCTGAATCTGCATCATTTATAAATGCTAAAATAAGTATAGTATGTATTTTCAACAAAAGGGAATTTCAACAAAAGAGAGATTCCCAAACCTGAGCCGTCTTTTGTACGTGACAAACCTGAGGAATTGTCACAGATTGAAGTGTCACTAGAGGAGGTTTTGGAATGAATTGAGAAACTTAACATAGCAGATAAGATAAGGCCATACTCCCAGAGAGTTCAAGGTGCTTAGCACATCGAAGGATCTGGCCCTCAATGCTGATAAATATTACGGATTTTGATTTGTAGACCTGATTTAGCAAAAAACACTTCAGCATGTGCTCAAGTCCATCCCTATTCTGCAAAATCAATTTAAACATGTGCTAAACTGTTTTGCTCATATGGATGGGCTGCTGAATCAGAGCCTTAAACAAAGGCTCCAGCCCGGCAAAGCAATTGAGCACATGCTGAACTGCCTTGCAGATCAGGGCCCAGCCTTCCAGAGAGTAGTACTCAGAGCTTCCAATCGGGCCAATGTTGAAGTTCCCTTTGACAATGTCCTCTTAAAGCTTCATACCCTATTCAGAAATCCTCAGCTGGTGTGACTCAGGGCCACTCCATGAATGCAAATTTATCCTGGCTGAGGACCTTTAGACGTCCAATAAAGTTTACACTTCAACATTTTTAACCTGAGTAATTTGCCCAAATTTGACGTTTTGTATGGATCTCCCTTCTTTTGAAACAAATTAGTCAGTAGCAGCCGCACACAGACAGTCAAGAAATTGGTCCTACCCAGGGCTTGTAATGAAAGCTGTGCTGGGGCTGAAGCAATTTTTTTAATATTCATAACGGATGCAGCAAGCCCAGAGTGCCGGGGCTATGAACTGCCGAGACCAGAGGTGCTGGGGCACAGCCCTGGCACACGTTAAGTGCTGGCCCTACCCTAACAGTCAGGAAGCTTCTCTCGTGATGCAACTGTAAAATTATTTTTCTACATGTAAAATGTGTTCTATATACACACACGTTCAAAATGTTATAATGCCCAGTATTAAAAAACAGGCAATTACCAATGAAGTCTTTTTCAAACAAAGGCAACTGAAACCAAAAATCTCAAAACTGAGCAAATTAGAGAAAATTCTTCATTTTATAGTATCAATTCTATTCTGCATAGAATTTCTGCAGAGGATAACATTGCCTAAAATCTTGCTATTAATATTCTAACCAGCGCATAGAGGTTATTGAATGTATTTTAGATTCAAAGTACAAAAAGCTGCAACTTTCTTTGTACAACATTCTGTTTAGTGCCAAATCTGGAGTAAAGAGGAAAAGTAAATTATAGGACAAGAGTGCACATTATGTTCAGTTTCTAGACAATTGTAGGAGTTTGCCTCAGCTTGCCTGTGTTTAGCTGGAATCAGATTCATGTTAGCGATAAGTAATTTAATCTGGAGCAGCAAGGAAGTTGATGAGAGAGGAAATTTGTAGCCAAGTGTCGCTCTATGTGGCAATTAAAAAACGGTGGCTGGCCAGATGACTCGGGCTCAGGGGCTGTTTAGTTGTGGTTTAGATGTTCAGGCTTGGGCTGGAGCCTGGGCTCTAGGACACTGCAAGGTGGGAGGGTCCCAGAGCATGGGCTGCAGCCCAAGCTAAAACATCTGCACTTCAATTAAACAGCCCCTTAGCCAGAGCCCCTTGAATCTAAAGTAAAATACAGCCAATACAGCAGGGGATAATTTACACTATAGTAATGGGCTCGATCCTGCCACTTTAAAATAAAGTTCCCATTAAAGTCAATGGAACTTACAGTTCCATCTACCTTGGCTTGTTTTCTTTGTTTCTTCCTACCTATCCAGATACGATGGTGACAAGGGCCACCGCAGAGATGTTAATATCACCTAGTTCTTACGCAGCACTTAAGACACTTTACAGAAAAAATATGATCATCCTTTTTTAGACATAGAGGAAACAATGAATTTACTCAAACAATCCCTGCCAAGTGGGGCAGTACATCCCAGCCTATGGCAGCTGGCAGTGAAGGGAAAGATTGTCTATGGGAGTAGAAAAACAGGCTGCCCATTGGGTCCATGTCATTGGGCTCAGTAGTAGGGCAAAGGAGCAGTGAGCAGCATCAGCCAAGGAAATCAGTCAGGAGTGTCAATGCTCAACCCAGCTCTGCTCCACGGGCCCCATTACCAGCATCTGTGCTCCTTTGCCTTACCCATAGCTCCACTGCATCTATCCCTTCCCCTTCACACTTGGTAAGCCTCAGGGAGGGAGCCTTCACTAGGAGCCACTGGACTCTGCAGAGCCCAGCTCTCCAGCTCGCAGTGAGCTGAGCTCCCAGCCCAACATGGATGGAGGTTTTGCACATGCTGGCAGCAGACCTCGATCCTCAGCTGCTTGGGAATGGGAGCAGGCCCAGGAGACCCAGATCTGGCAACGGGTGAGGAAGGGCAGGGCTGTACCACATCCCCCAGCGGGGCAAAGCTGCACAAAGTCGAGCGTGCAGCTGGGCTCTGGGTGGAGGGAGGCATATGTCTGGCCCTACAACTGGGCTCTGGGAAGGAGGGGGGACAGGTGTCCAAGCTGGGAAGGGGGCGCGGCATGCAGCCCTCTCCAGAACCCGTCAACTGGAACCCGGTTGCCAAAGGGGTTTCTTTAACTCTCTACTCCTGGGGGAATCTTTTTTGTTGTCATACTTGCTGAGAGGTATTTTGAAATAAATTACCAAAATAATTGAAACTGGTATAATTATAGTGTGTTATTTTGACAAATAAAATATGTAGAATTTTAAAATATTGTGTGCAGAATTTTTAATTTTTTAGCACAGAAATCCCTCAGGAATATGTAGTTTGAACCCATGGCCTCTTGTCCTGTCCTCTGTGGAAAGAGAAAACTTTTCTCCATCTTTTTTATGGCTGCCTTTTAAGTATTTGAAGACCTCTATCATGTCCTCCCCACTTAATCTCCTCTTTTCCAAACTAAACATACCCAGTTCCTTCAGTCTTTGCTCATATGGCTTACATTCCATCCCTCTGATCATCTTGGTCACTCACCTTTGAACCCTTTCCAGTTTCTCAACATCCTTTCTATACATTGGTGACCAAAACTGGACACACTATTCCAGCTGAGACTTAACCAGTGCAGAGAAGCAAGCTCCAGGTCTCTGTTACACAAGTGGGATTTCAGCTTTTGCCCCTTTCTTGGCCTGTTACTTACAGAGGCTAGCATAGAGCTGTGTGAAACTTTGCAGCTATATGTAATTTGCCCAAGCAGTGGCAGGATTTGGACATGGAGCTGCATCAAATTTGGCAGCTGTGCCTAGAGTAAATGAGCATGTTCTAAGGTTCCTGGGAGCGTGTCAGGGAAGGTCCCTGAGGATGCAAAGTTGTGTGGATGACCTGCGGAGTAACAGGATGGCTGCAGGAATCTGAACAGAAGTGGGGGCTGTTTGGTGGAGTACCTAGATGTGTTTTCTGGAGTACCTAGAGGGTAAGTGTTTGCTGCTTGCTTGAGGCTCATGTAAGTGGGACTGCCGTGCTGGGGATGTTGGCTGAGTATGCCTGGGAGAAAACTAAGGTGCCCAGGTGTATGGAAAGGTGTTTGCTTGAGGAAGCCTGGTACAACTCATTGCGGGTGAGGGTGGGGGATGGAGCCTGAGGCTAATAGGGGGCCCCTCACCTTGTTCTCACGCTGGCTCCCAGTGCTTCCTCTCAGATGGCTTTCCAGGCTGTGATGAGGCAGAGAGGATACTTAAGTGCCTTCAGGCAGCCAGAAGATGCAGTTGCAGGTGAATGCCTGCAAGGCTGCAACTCATCTAAAGCTGAAGCCAGATACCACAAGAAGGTATGAGGGCAGGAGCGATAGGACTTCTACGTCCATGAGTGTCACAGGAGGTGCCCAACACTTGGCAATCCTGGAGTAAAAGGGGGTTGATGCGGGAGAGAATTGAAGCCCATTTTGTCAGACTGGGGGATTGAAGTTTTAGTACAAGAGGTAGTTGTGCCTTGTAGTGTCAACAAATAGAGGTCTGCTGGCTTTTCTTGGCATTCAGGGAAAGATCTCAGTTACTTAGAAGTTCTGAGAGATGTGAAGAGTTTGAAAGGACTCAAGTCATTTAATGAGAGGAAAAACAAAAATCCTACACATGAGAATGATAGGAAAAACATTTTAAAGATGCCTTTTAAAATGTTTCTTCTGCCAAACTAGTTTTATGAAGTAATATGAAAAGTTGAATAGTTCTCTGCAGAGTTAGGGTGCCAAAGCTGGAAACTAATTTCCAACCGTTAATGCGAGAAATAGATTTTACCCCTGTGTAAACTGCAAATCTCAATGCAGCCTTAACTATGGTGTCTCATCCATTATTTATTTTGTAAGCAACATAAATTTAATTTGTGTGGGTCACTTGAAAATTGGTAAAAACAGGTTGAAGCCATAAGACCTTCTGGGAAGTCAGTCTTAGTTTGACTCTGCATCTTAAACTTACAATCCCAGCAGCTGGTTTCTCGGCAGTTATTGAAGAAACTGGACAGTGGGCACTCATAATAGTAATAAGTGCCAAGAAACTACACAGTCAGTGTGTCCAGGCTTGTCTAATACACGTAACAAGCACAGTTTTATAAAAATCAAGTCATTACTGGAGCTCCAGGAACTCAAAGAACTACACAAACTGTTAATTTCATTTTTATAGTGTTCAGTAATAATTTGTTCAGGGATGGACACCTGCATAGGAAAGTAATATAGATCTCCATGAAGCTATTTGATACAAGAATTTTCTTAATATACCAATGCAAAAAGGTTTTATTGGGTGATTGGAGGGAGGTCGCATTTGCATTTTGCTATAGAATGCAAGACTTTTTCTAAAAAAAGAAAGAAGAAAAAATACAGCATATTTCTAACTTGGGGTTTTTTGAAAAATGTTCAAAAAAATTCTGATCCTGATTTTAAGATCTGTGCCTCTTGGGAAATGAACGCACCGCCATTTCAAATGGGGCAATGAAGCTAGCAGCAGGGAAGAAATAAGAAAGCAGTGGGGAGAAGAGATAGGGAATGAAAAAAAAAATGTTGAGAGAGTCAGCAAAAGTTGTCTTAAATGGAATAAAACCCCTTTAGTAATAAGGCCTCATTCCAGAGTAAGCTTGCAAGGCAAGAGGGCTATCTATACCTTTTCCATTATAAATCAGTCTACACACACGATGCATTGTGATAGCGTCTATAAGTCCGAATGTGTTTGAGGACCCCTTGGGGTTGCAGCAGTACATACATTAAGACTCAATCCCAGTTCAAAAAAAAAAAAAAAAAGCTTATGATCTAAATAGACCAGGCAGACAGAAGGATGGAAGAGGAAACAGGCACAGAGAAGTCAAGTGACTTGGCCACAGCAGGTCTATGGTAGAAAGAGGAATAAAAGCCATGTTTCTGAAGTCCAGTGCAGGGCCCTGTTCACTCAACCAAACATGAAGGCATCAAGTAAGACACCATTACTAGTTTTATTTTCAGATTGTACCATATATTGTAATTTTGTACCGTTTGCCACCTACATGTTGGAGAGATTACTCATTCTAAACCCCATCTCTGTCTCACAAATTTTGTTTCATGTTGTATGAAGCACCTGCCGTTTTACCATGTTTGGGGAGAACAGCTGTACATATTTGACACATTCCCTTCCTACACGAATGCAATAATTAGAGATGGGTGCCTCCCAAGGCCTGAGAGTTTGCATTCAGAGCTAGTCTGCCTCAGTGTTTTACGGTACTAACACTTCATATTTTATATGTTCAAAGCACCCTGCAGACATTACCAGAACTAATCCTCATAACCTGAGAGGTAGGTAGCTCAGCATTATGGGTCACAGCTATTTACACCTTTGGCCCGGCTCAATCTCTCTCCAAGGCCCTGAGCCTTCTCCTTTCTGGGGCAGAATCCCATGATTCTTCCACTCTTTCGACCAGTTCTCCAGGGTGCAACTCCCTCTTTACCTACTGCGATTGCTCAGCAGGCCCAACTGGAGGAGGCTGCTCTACAAGACTTCCTTTCGGGAGATGAGACCAGCTTGAACATGGTGACCCAAACCAGCCTTTTCAAAACAAAGTATTGTTTAATCTCAACAGATGGAACCCAGCATAACAAGAAAAGAGTTACAGTCTACATGCCTCTATTTTATCTAAAGCTTAGGTACGTCTAGCTTATTCCAAATATCCCCACCCCTGGCTTTTGGGGACAGTCTGCACCAAGCAGTGTCTCCCTCTCTTGTGAGCTCAGGGGCTCAGGTTTTATCCACTCCAGAGTTCTGTGTTTCAATTTCCCACCTGGATTTCCCCTCCCCTGTGCCAAGTCAGTGTTTTAAACTCAGCACAGTCAGAAGAAAAGCTTCAAGACAGCAGCATTCAGAAATTATTGTCTCCCATCCTGCCAGTATACCCATGTGCAAATTAACCCCTTGGAAATCATATAGCAACCACCACAAAAACCATCCAGCAGTTTGATTGTGTCGTCACAAAACATTACAGGCAGTTCGCACATCCTTCAATTTTCAGAACAGAAGTGACTGAATAAAAAGGTAAATAACAGTGAGTCGGTGGCAGAGAAATCAGGACTAGAGCTGGCTGAATAATGGAGTTTTTGGTTCACTAGCAATTCCAAAAAATAAAAAAATTAAAATATTTTGTTTTGGGTTGAGCCAAAAGTGGAAATTTTCAGCAAGTTGAAAAGTCAAAAAAAATTGAGTCGGATGAAATGAAAAGTTTCATTTCAATCCAGCACTTTGTTTTAATATCAGGCATTTCCACAAAAGCAAAAGAGGACTACATTCAGAAATACCAGAGAGAGAGAGAGAGAAGAGCTCTTTTATAACCTGAGCATCGCAATTAGGGTACTCACCTGCAATATGGAAGACCCACTTTCAATTCCCCCCTCTGCATGATAAAAAGTGATTTGATCTTGCATTTCCCATATTTTGGGAGAATAACCTAGCAACTGGCCTATGGGATACTCTGATATAGGGCTTTCAATCTCTCCACATTTTTATGGTCATTGGAGCAGAAACTTGACTTTGGGTCTCCCACATTTTATAGGCGAGTGCCCTAATCACTAAGTGTGACATTCCAGGGTGTTATCCAGACAAGTCAGGGGCTGTCTCATCACCTGCCCTGTAATGCCTTACTGCTGTAGCCCCCAACCTAGATCACTCACAAACAGCCACCAGCATGCAGGTGGCCCTGACTGTCTGTACGTAATCGCATCCTGCCAGTGTCACTCAGCTTACACTCTGTCTGTTCCTTACCCACCCCTGCCTACCTTATCTATATGGGGAATACGTGGGAGCTGCTACATTTTCATGCCTGAACTCAAGGCCTGGGTAATATATGTATAAGAGAAATGCTTCCTCTGCATCACCGGTGTGTAGCCCAAGTCACTCTAAGGTTTAATGTCAGTAAAATGCTGTGAGATCCAGGGTTGCAATTTAGAAATTCAAAATATCGATATAATTTAAAAACAAACAAATGCAATCTTTGAACTGAAGGGATCTAAGTGTTTGGTTGTACATTGGAACCCACATAAAACCAGTGTCAACAGCAGAAACCTTTGAAGAGCTATCTTTTCCACATAGCTAGACAAAAAGCTTGTGAAGAAATACAGTGCATCCCTTTTCAATGAAAGCCTGGATAGACAGAGACTAACCTCGTAGTGAACCCTAAGGTTAAATACAAATAGAAAACTAACCTGGAACTGTCAAGTGAATGCACTTCCTATGCGCAGATATACACACAGAAAAGCTTTTTAAGTAGTAGACCTGATAACAGAGAGGAAAAAGTACCATTTTTGATTTCAACTAAGATTTCCCATTTCTCAAGTTTCTATTGTATTCAGGTTGTAAGAATGCTGAAAAGATAAGCAGGAATTGTTTTCTGCATTTTGACTATGAACATCTTGACATCTAAGTAAAAAAGAATTAGAGTACGTTGGTGAGGAAAAATGAAAAAGTGCCAAATTATTGCTAGGTCAATTATGAGAAAGAAGAAATTTGAGAATAAGCAGGAGTAATGGCAAGTAACCACCTATCCTGAGGCGCTGGTATAAATGCAGGATTGAAATAAAGCTATTCATTTACCTAGGCTACTGGAAAAAAAGGAAGCAGGAATAACAGAGAAAATGCATAATGGACTGGGCTTAATTAGAATGAGGGAAATGATTTGGGTACAGCATAGTGAGATAGAAGCTTGTGAAGACCAGAGGCCACAAAGAACAGCGTAACAGATGGAGATGCAAATATAACAAAAGAATCTTATGTAATGTTTAGGGCTGTAAGCCATTTTTAAGGAGGACAATTTGGACAAAAGGAAATTGGCTTCAGAAAAATCAAGAGGTCCAATTGCACTGGCTATTTTAAGACAAGGTATTTTGTAAACCTTTAATTATACGAGCATATCTCTCTGCAATTGACCCATATGTATTCCATAGGTGGAAAGGGGTAACTCCTGAAGAAGAAGGTTTTAGCTACATCTTTATCAATCAAGTTCCTGTGCATCCAGCCACAATCAGTCTTCAAAAACAAGGCATAATCTTTCAGGTATTAACAAAGGCTAACAATTATCCCAGAAACCTATTAAAACCCACTAGTTACACCAGATCTCTCTCTGGATCAAGCTCTTTATCATTAAAAAAAAAACATTGGTCAACAATGGAAAGTCTGACGGTAAGGAAAAATTTCAAACAGCATTTCCTATTAGAAGTTTCTTCATAAATGCCAAAGAAAAGTTACCTAAAAAGGAAACGTACATTAAAAACTAACCTGCGTGACATTTCATACCTACTGGATGCCTACTTTTAGAGAAGCAAACTAATGTCCCATTTTTAGACCACTTTGGAACATGACCCCATCCGTGCAGCTACCACCAGGCTCCTCTGCAATTCAGGCTATTATAAAGCACTCATTTCCATAGTATCTACCATTCCAGCTACAGCCACCCAGAATTTTTACTGTGGATCTTATTTAAAACGGTAATTTCATGAGCGGTTGACGCCCACCCTGAAATTTAAGGGGTTGTACATTTAATCTTAGGTACCTAAATGTGGTGTAATGATATTGCAGGTTTGTTGTCAGAACGTTGTGTTAATGTTATACGATATTGCAATAAAACATGCAAATACATGGGTCATGGATGCAGTTTCAGATGATGTAAAAAGACAAACATTACAATCAAGGAAATACAAATAGGGATTTTCACTGCAAGCATTAGTGACAGAAGTCATAGTGGAACTCAGAAATTCTGACTTAAAGCTACACTACCTACCAAACTAAGATGATGATGATTGCGGCGACTGAATTAGCCAAGGCCAAAAAAGAACCATTAGAAATAGTTCTTGAATTAAAATGTTACTTTTTATTCTCCTAAAATAGCACATGTTCTGAAGACATAAATTGGATAACTTAAAGGGCAACGGGAAAGTCAGACAGAGAAAAATGCCTTGCCTACAGTTGTAATAAATTTGAGAATATCCATGTGACATTGATCATCCTCTCAGGAAGGGAAGAATGAAAACAATACCAGACATTTCTATTTCACTTTAATAGAAATTATATTAAAAAAAAAGATTCCATTGTCTAGAGGAGGAGGAGCTTCTGAAGGAATTCACTCTTTTCTGGTTTTACTTCCTATTTTAAAACTCTCCACTCCACTCATAAAATTGCCCTGGAAGTCAATGTAAACTTGGTCCATGGAAGACTTTCTGCACTTCGCCCCCCAGGATTATCTGGATGAATACTGGGGGTTGTGTTTTAACCTACATACCACATCATATCAAAAAGATGCAGAACCTATCACGCTGAGTACGCACTAGCTAGCATGTTGTGATGATTCGCAATAGTGTCTTTGTGGATGAGAAGAACTGGGTTAGAATGCCATGCCAATCTGATAATCACAAAGTCCAAGGTAAATGTTTTTAAGTGTCTAGAAACTTTTGTAAATTCACATCACATTAGGATTGCCAACTTTCTACTAGCACAAAACCGAACACCCTTGCCCCGCCCCCCCTCACTTCATCCCCCCTCCTGTCACTCATTCTCCCCACCTTTACTCACTCACTCATTTTCACTAGGCTTCCTCAGGGGGTTGGGGTGCAGGAGAGAGTGAGGGCTCTGGGCTGAGGTCTAGGGGGTCGAGGTGCAGGAGGGGGCTCCAGGCTGGGGATGAAGGGTTTGGAGTATGGGAGGGGGCTCCAGGCTGAGGCAAGGGGTGTGGGAGGGGGTACAGGCTCTGGGCTGGAGGTGAGGGTTCCGGGGTGGGGCCAGAAATGAGGGGTTCAGGGTGCAGGAGGGGGCTCCAGACTGGGGCAGGGGGTTGGGGTGAGGCCTCCAGCCTGGGGTGTGGGCTCTGATGTGGGGCCAGGGATAAGGGATTTGGGGTGGAGAAGGGTTCCAGGATGGGACTGAAGGGTTGGAGTGAAGGAGGGGGATCAGGGCTGGGGCAGGGGATTGGGGTGCAAAGGGGGTGAAGACTCCAGCTGGGGGTACAGGAGGGTGCTCCGGGCTTGGACCAAAGAGTTTGGAGGGTGTGAGAATGGGATCAGGGCTGGGGCAGGGGTGCAGGGTGTGTGTGAAGGCTCCATCTGGGGGTGTGGGCTCTGGGGTGGGGCTGAGGATCAGGGGTTTGGGGTGCAGGAGGGTGCTCCTGGGCTGGGACCAAGGGGTTCAGAAAGCAGGAGGAGGATCAGGGGGCTGGGATATGGGATTGGCGCACAGGAGGGTGTGCAGGCTACAGGTGACACTCACCTCAGGCAGCTCCCAGAAGCAACGGCACGTCCCCACTCTCACTCCTATGCGGAGGTGCGGTCAGGCGGCTCTGCGCGCTGCCCCATCCTCAGGCAACGTCCCTGCAGCTCCCATTGGCTGCGGTTCCTGTTAAAACTTAAAATGGAGCAATAACTTGAAAAGGTACATCAATTTGTTGAATGAATATGTAGCTAATGTGCTAAAAAGCACAAGTCCTCACATTTATCTTTTAATGCGATCAAATACAGGACCAGTCAAAAAGAGACTGCGTTTCAAAGAGCTCCAACAAAGGCAAACAAGCAGTTGGAAATCTATCTGGAGGCAGAGCAAGGACCTGGTCTAAAGCCAATGGAATGATTCTCATTCACTTCAGTGGGCTTCGGGTCACGTTACTTATATTTCCCAAATCCTTCAACTGCCTTGTTATTTATGTAGCGGCTTTATAGGGATGTTCAAGGTTTTCAAGTGCCATCAGGTACCTGGGAGGTATAAGAAAGTTGCAGGCTCAGGAATTTAGTTGCCAGGATAGTTTTGCTGAGACCGAAGGGCTTCAGTAATAAAAGCTGTTCCTATGAGGTAAATATCAAAAGTTCTGAAAATTGGTCCAGAAAACGTGTATTTTATGGGGCAGAGACAGGTCATGAAAAACATGGGGAGTTGGCTGAAGGTGCTGAATGACATTGCATGGAGTGGAGGAATGTAGTGATGAAATATACCTGGTAGATTTTAAAACTCAATGGGAAGAGAGTCTTCAAGACAGTCAGCATGGCATAATTGCTTTGACATAATTGTTGACAGTGTGTCTTTCTGGAATGTTTTGCTTTTCTCTCAATAAATACTTTACCCTGGAAACCATCAGGAAAAAAGCAAACCCATTAAGTAAGCATTGGCCAGCTATGATAATACAGCAATATAATGGAATTTAAAGCCACAGGTTTTGATTGTTTCCTTCGGGCTTTTACTGAGATAATACAGAAAGCCAGTTACAATAAAAAAAATCAGAATTATGAGCTGTTCTATAGACTTAAAATTTGAGGGAACATTCTGGGTTCAAGACGCACAATAGTGTCAGAACCTCAAGTGATTCATGAGGTAAAGAAGGTAGAATAAATACTATTCTGGTAGCAAAAAGAGCCCTTAATCCAGACTCAGTATGTAAACAAAAGCCCCTCCAGAACCATTCCCTTCAGCACACAGCTTCCTCCAAGTCAAGCCAGCTCGCAGCAGCCCATCCCCTTCAGACTCAAAGAGCTCTTTCTAGAGCTGAGGAGCTTGTGCAAAGCCTGAGTTCCAGGTTTTAAAACAGTGACCATTAACGCTGAGAATTTAACGGGAGAAAACTAGAACAGAAGAAATGCGCGACAGAACTGCCAAACAGTTGCCACCATTGCAACCAGGAGAGACTCTTGGATTTGAAATAGGAAGTGGATAGCAACTTATCCAGACAATAGTTATACCCTCGACTCCATCAAATGTCACACACCGTAACTACCATGAAAGGTCACTCCTAGGAGGAGACGACATATTTTCCAAAACCAAAGAGGACACTGGCTCTGTGCTTCTTGAGATCACCAAAATGCTCCAACAGTTGCACAGACCTATCCAGTTACCAGTATTGAAGACCAGAAGCAGCAAATGCAGGGTCCAGGTAGCAGATCTATCACAGTGGCCAAACAGAACACTACAAATAAAATGTAAGAGGAAGTGACTGTGCCAAGAGACTTCTCTTATAACCCTGACCCGGTTGATGTGACTGTGGGGCTGTCTCTTACCAGTAAACCTGTGTGTACTGTACCCTTTATTACAGTATGGTCTGCTGCTTTTTAAGCCAGTTCAGACTTAATTGCTAGCAACATACACTGACCAAAAAGTACACCCAAATCAACTTCTCGCCAGTGCAAAGAAAGACAAAAAGAAAACTAGACCTCCACCTGCAAAATGGTTTGATTGTTTTTAAATGAAAAAAACTGATGTGGGAAGTCTTTGTATGTTGCAGTTTTTTCTTCTAAAGACAATATTTATCCTCTCCTCGAGTACACTGATAATGAGCAGAACTGAATAAAACAAAGTTTCAGAGTTTAGATCTCTGTTGGCATTTAAATAACCTTATTTTGTCAGACAGCTGGTTCCTTTACTAGCTAGGTTTTTCTTCCAGAAACTGTCTCTCCCAAAGGCATCATAACTTCCAAGTTCCATGTTGTAGTCATGGATAATTATTCCTGTGATTATTTTAGGCTCAAGTTGTGATGAAGTGCAGTTTTACTCACCTTGTCATGTTGCATGTGAGTTTTATTGTCCAAAACTAATACTGTGTGTACCTCAGTTTCCCTGTGTACTGTACCAGTGCCTAGGTGGTGAGAATTGGGTGTCTGACTTTTGCTGAGGCCCTCAGGGCAGGTGAGGCTGCTCAGCAGTCTGCACGTAGGTGATGGCAGATGCCCTTTGTAACCTGAGAACTAGGAGGGGGATCGACTAGGTGACACTTTGCCCGGAAAGCAGGGCAAAGACTGGAGAAGGTGCAACACCCATGTTGGAGGCCAGGCAGGGGGATCCAGAGCAGTCTGCTGTGGGGGATTGGAAGAGGGGAGAGAGGAGGGAGTCCAGGCCATCTGGCCCAGGATCCCCCAAGATGGACTTTGCTGAAAATCACTGACTTCTGTACTAACAAGTTTCAGAGTAGCAGCCATGTTAGTCTGTGTTCGCAAAAAGAAAAGGAGGACTTGTGGCACCTTCAAGACTAACAAATTTATTTGAGCATAAGCTTTCGTGAGCTACAGCTCACTTCATTGGATGCATCCGATGAAGTGAGCTGCAGCTCACAAAAGCTTATGCTCAAAATACATTTGTTAGTCTCTAAGGTGCCACAAGTCCTCCTTTTCTTTTTGTACTAACAAGCTCTGTTCTATGCTCTGTACCTGTTGACCAAGAAGCCCTTCTGCTTTACAACGCTGGCTGAGAGTCACGCCTGACTGCGGAGTGGGGTGCAGGGCCCTCTGGCTTCCCCCACCAAGGGGAAGTATGCAGTGCGAACAGGGATGCTGAATGCTCAGAGGTCAGACCAGGAAGGCCAAAGCCAATGAGGTATTTTTTTGCCCTGGACAGCATGCCCTGAAGGGAGTCACGTGACCCCAGAGTCCTTACTGGCTTCATACAGGGGAGTTCCAGAGCATCGGACCTGTGACTCCATCACGTAAGTATGTTGGTAAAGCTCGGAGTGCTTCTAATCCCCATTTCCTATACATATAAATATTATATTGATACATTTTTGCAAAATCAAATACTTAGTGTGCAACATCTTTTCAAAATGCAGGTATACTGTTTTTCAGGCTCTAAATTGCAAGGTGCAATTTTTTTTTTTTTTTTTTTGGTAAAAAAAGAAGAAACCCTGTGTAAACACAATGACCAAAGCAGCCATAGGCAGCATTTACTCAAGCTTCAGATTGTTTGCCAACTGCAAAATAGCAAAAATCAATACAAGAAAGGGGTTATAGTCCAACAGTTTTTGTTCTATTAAGAGGACTTTACAAACAGTACCAAGACAAAATCCTCAAATTCGGTCTCCCTCTGAAAATCAGGAAGGATGAAGGTTCAGACAAAATCGAAGTGCATTGGGCTCTTGGATCAAAACCCACCCTTCTAGTTTTGAGTCTAGGCCAGAATTCTCAGAGAGAGGCCAGTCTCCCTACATTTCAGCCTTACTGTTCCTGAAATAGAAACTCAAAGAGAAAGCTGGCTGTTCCCCATGAAGCAAACTGTAAGATATGGGGGCAAAGGGAAAGAGGAAAAAAAAGAGGAGAAAGGGATTAGACGCCTGAGCCAAAGACCCCTGAAGCCAACAGAAGGGCTATCACTGACTTCAATGGGCTTTAGATCAGGCCTTAAGGCATCAGAACCAGAGACAAAACAAAACAAAAATCCAGACTGAGTAACTTTTTTTTCAAAAGGGATGTTTAGATTCCTATCTCTGCATGATTTTGCCTGTGCACAAGTCCACCGAATATCAAATGCCCATCTTCTCTCAGCAGTAGGATTCAACTACCCTCAGATAACCTTTGAATTAAAAATACATGCAGTATTTCAGCGGATCACAGTCAAAACAAACAAACAAACCAACCAAAAATTAAAACTAGCAATAAGAGCTGGCCCAAGATGAGCCATATCTATTATTCAGATGTCTTTTTTGTCGAATACTTTACTGCTCGTCTATCTTTCCCTTTACATGCTTATTCTAAATTACAGTGCTGAAAGATTTCTACCACTCACTAGTCCAGCTGGATTTTTTAAATATAGATTTCATAGCTTTCCAATTGATGCTAATAAATTAGATTCTTATTTAGGTGAGGGAACACTAAAATTGGTGCCATTGAATGTTGCCACATACATATTTAAGTAACAGCCATTACAAAAAAGGATTATAGATTTACTATACATGCCAAGTAGTGCTATCTACACTTGACATGCACAATGTTGGCAAACTGTATGCCTAATGTTCCAAAGTACTAATTTTTTATAAGAATATGCATTATAGCACCACTGCAAGAATAAAACACTTCTGAGGACCAATTTCAGTCCTGTGGTAAGCAGATGCAACTGTATTAAAATCAGTCAGTCAATCTCCAGCTGATGAGCATGTCAATGGGTCAAATTCAGAAGAGCTATACAGAGGCAGTCATTAAATCATCATTGCAGCAGTAGCAATGGCATAGGGGACACTGTGCTGCACAGTTTTTAAAAAAAAGCAAAAAAAAAATCTTTGAATTTCAAATGAACAAATCGCATCTTCTCAGACATTCAGTGGGCAGGAAAAAAAGACTAAAATTTGTTGTATAAATTATTTGTTAAAAATTATTCACTCCACTCCAGCCTAACGGATATTAAATTTTCACATGATTTATGTATGTGACAGGACTGCATGCATAAGAATGATTCTGAAGCCTTAGTAAGATCACTTGATAGAATCCCTTCAGGTTTTTTTATGCTCGTGCATAATGATGAATTCATAGGAAAAAAGAATTGTATTTAAAGACATTTGGAGCCTATTTGGTGCAAAACGTACTTTTTATTTGCATAAATTACTGTTTAATTACTTGAATGTTGATTCTAGTCTCCCTGACCAAAGGCACCTTGCCTCTACTCTGGGGACAAAGTGGCAGAGTGAATTAGTTAACTACACCTGGACACATGGGTTTGGAGGCTCATAAAATAGGTTTGGTAGCATCACCCAAGTCTACATTTGTGCACACCCCAAAACAAAATCAATTAGGTGTTACTCTTTCCTGAGAAGAGCAAAACTGAGGTAACAGGAGGAATTGCAAGTCAGAGCTGTGAGGAGAAGCATCAAAAGCTTAGGATAAGGCCAGATAAAGAGACAGCCAGACAAACAAACAAACAGCAGCAGCACCCAGTTCTCAAACAGAGCTCAAGTAGCCTTTGATAACATTGATGTGGATTGAAAACAAGCTTTTAAAACCCAATTTTTTAAAAAAACAATATTCGGCAACGGGAGAAGCGTCTAGTGGGTTATTGCAAAGATTTGTATCATTTAACAACCCCACTGAGATCTGGAAGTGAGAGTTAACAGCAAATTAAGGATCGCTATTGATGTTGCTAAATTGGGAGGATTTGCAAATATCAATGAGGAAAGAGCAAACATGCAAAGGAACTGAGGGGGATTGTAAATGCAGGAAGAAAATACAGTGAGAGTCAGCTTTAAAAATGCAAGTTAATATATCTGACAGAAAATAGACCAACTCTTTTGAAGCAGAGATCATAAATGGCACTAATTGCCTCCAGATTTTACTCAGACCTTTTCCCCCTTTGAAGAAGACAGCCAAGGAAATTTAAATGCAAATAAAAACCAACATACGTATTCTTGCCATAGTTACAGTTAAAGTCTGGAAAAGCCAAAACCAAGACAGTGTTAAGGGTGTAAAGCCAAGCACCTGAAGGTCAGGAAATTCCTACAGTTAAGACTGCTCTGGGAATGCTAATTCCGTCACATTAGTCTCATTTCATTTCCAGTTCCCCTCGTTATTTGTAAACCTTGCTGTATTACTCTTATTCATGTATGGTATAAAATGCTCCATATGTGCAATTGTGACTGAGCAAACATGACTAGAACACCTTTAGCTATTTGCAAAAAGAAAAGGAGTACTTGTGGCACCTTAGAGACTAATCTTAGCCCTGGTCTACACTAGGACTTTAGGTCAAATTTAGCAGCGTTAAATCGATGTAAACCTCCTCCCGTCCACACGATGAAGCCCTTTATTTCAACTGAAAGGGCTCTTAAAATCGATTTCCTTACTCCATCCCTGACAAGTGGATTAGCGCTTAAATCGGCCTTGCCGGGTCGAATTTGGGGTACTGTGGACACAATTCGACAGTATTGGCCTCCGGGAGCTATCCCAGAGTACTCCATTGTGACCGCTCTGTACAGCACTCTCAACTCAGATGCACTGGCCAGGTAGATAGGAGAAGAACCGCGAACTTTTGAATCTCATTTCCTCTTTGGCCAGCGTGGCAAGCTGCAGGTGACCATGCAGAGCTCATCAGCAGAGGTGACCATGATGGAGTCCCAGAATCACAAAAGAGCTCCAGCATGGACCGAACGGGAGGTACGGGATCTGATCGCTGTATGGGGAGAGGAATCCGTGCTATCAGAACTCCGTTCTGGTTTTCGAAAAGCCAAAACCTTTGTCAAAATCTCTCAGGGCATGAAGGACAGGGGCCATAACAGGGACCCGAAGCAGTGCCGTGTGAAACTTAAGGAGCTGAGGCAAGCCTACCAGAAAACCAGAGAGGCGAACGGCCGCTCCGGGTCAGAGCCCCAGACATGCCGCTTCTATGATGAGCTGCATGCCATTTTAGGAGATTCAGCCACCACTACCCCAGCCATGTTGTTTGACTCCTTCAATGGAGATGGAGGCAACACGGAAGCAGATTTTGGGGACGAAGACGATGATGATGATGATGAGGTTGTAGATAGCTCACAGCAAGCAAGCAGAGAAACTGGTTTTCCCGACAGCCAGGAACTGTTTCTCACCCTGGACCTGGAGCCAGTATCCCCCGAACCCACCCAAGGCTGCCTCCTGGACCCAGCAGGAGGAGAAGGGACCTCTGGTGAGTGTACCTTTTAAAATACTATACATGGTTTAAAAGCAAGCATGTGAAAGGATTAATTTGCCCTGGCATTCGTGGCTCTCCTGGATGTACTCCCAAAGCCTTTGCAAAAGGTTTCTGGGGAGGGCAGCCTTATTCCGTCCTCCATGGTAGGACACTTTACCACTCCAGGCCAGTAACACGTACTCGGGAATCATTGTACAACAAAGCATTGCAGTGTATGTTTGCTGGCGTTCAAACAACATCCGTTCTTTATCTCTATGTGTTATCCTCAGGAGAGTGAGATATCCTTCATGGTCACCTGGTTGAAATAGGGTGCTTTTCTTCAGGGGACACTCAGAGGAGCCCGTTCCTGCTGGGCTGTTTGCCTGTGGCTGAACAGAAATGTTCCCCGTTGTTAGCCACGGGGAGGGTTGAGGGGGTAGCCACGCGGTGGGGGGAGGCAAAATGCGACCTTGTAACGAAAGCACATGTGCCATGTATGTAATGTTAACAGCAAGGTTTACCCTGAAAGAGTGTAGCCACTGTTTTATAAAATGTGTTTTTTTAAATACTGCTGTCCCTTTTTTTTTCTCCACCAGATGCATGTGTTTCAATGATCACAGGATCTTCTCCTTCCCAGAGGCCAGTGAAGATTAGAAAGAAAAAAAAAACGCACTTGTGATGAAATGTTCTCTGAGCTCATGCTGTCCTCCCACACTGACAGAGCACAGATGAATGCGTGGAGGCAATTAATGTCAGAGCGCAGGAAAGCACAAAATGACCGGGAGGAGAGGTGGCGGGCTGAAGAGAGTAAGTGGCTGGCTGAAGACAGGGCTGAAGCTCAAATGTGGCGGCAGCGTGATGAGAGGAGGCAGGATTCAATGCTGAGGCTGCTGGAGGACCAAACCAGTATGCTCCAGTCTATGGTTGAGCTGCAGCAAAGGCAGCTGGAGCACAGACTGCCACTACAGCCCCTGTGTAACCAACCGCCCTCCTCCCCAAGTTCCATAGCCTCCACATCCAGACGCCCAAGAACGCGGTGGGGGGGCCTCCGGCCAACCAGCCACTCCACCACAGAGGATTGCCCAAAAAACAGAAGGCTGCATTCAATAAATTTTAAAGATGTAAACTTTTAAAGTGCTGTGTGGCATTTTCCTTCCCTCCTCCACCACCCTTCCTGGGCTACCTTGGTAGTCATCCCCCTATGTGTGTGATGAATGAATAAAGAATGCATGAATGTGAAGCAACAATGACTTTATTGCCTCTGCAAGCGGTGATCGAAGGGAGGAGGGGAGGGTGGTTAGCTTACAGGAAAGTAGAGTGAACCAAGGGGTGGGGGGTTTCATCAAGGAGAAACAAACAGAACTTTCACACCGTAGCCTGGCCAGTCATGAAACTGGTTTTCAAAGCTTCTCTGATGCGTACCGCGCCCTCCTGTGCTCTTCTAACCGCCCTGGTGTCTGGCTGCGCGTAACCAGCAGCCAGGCGATTTGCCTCAACCTCCCACCCCACCATAAATGTCTCCCCCTTACTCTCACAGATATTGTGGAGCACACAGCAAGCAGTAATAACAGTGGGAATATTGGTTTCGTTGAGGTCTAAGCGAGTCAGTAAACTGCGCCAGCGCGCCTTTAAACGTCCAAATGCACATTCTACCACCATTCTGCACTTGCTCAGCCTGTAGTTGAACAGCTCCTGACTACTGTCCAGGCTGCCTGTGTACGGCTTCATGAGCCATGGCATTAAGGGTTAGGTTGGGTTCCCAAGGATACATATAGGCATTTCAACGTCCCCAACAGTTATTTTCTGGTCTGGGAATAAAGTCCCTTCCTGCAGCTTTTGAAACAGACCAGAGTTCCTGAAGATGCGAGCGTCATGTACCTTTCCCAGCCATCCCAATTGCAACACTATTGAAAAGTATCCCTTGCGGTTTATATACTCGGCAGCTTGGAGCTCCGGTGCCAAGATAGGGATATGGGTTCTGTCTATGGCCCCACCACAGTTAGGGAATCCCATTGCAGCAAAGCCATCCACTATGACCTGCACATTTCCCAGGGTCACTACCCTTGATATCAGCAGATCTTTGATTGCATGGGCTACTTGCATCACAGCAGCCCCCATAGTAGATTTGCCCACTCCAAATTGATTCCCAACTGACCGGTAGCTGTCTGGCGTTGCAAGCTTCCACAGGGCTATCACCACTCGTTTCTCAACTGTGCGGGCTGCTCTCATCTTGGTATTCTTGTGCTTCAGGGCAGGGGAAAGCAAGTCACAAAGTTCCATGAAAGTGCACTTACGCATGCGAAAGTTTCGCAACCACTGGGAATCGTCAAAGACCTGCAACACTATGCGGTCCCACCAGTCTGCGCTTGTTTCCCGAGCCCAGAATCGGCATTCCACAGCATGAACCTGCCCCATTAGCACCATGATGCATGCATTGGCAGGGCCCATGCTTTCAGAGAAATCTGTGTCCATGTCCTTTGTAATTACCCTCACTATTAAAAACGTATGCCTTATTTCCAGTCTGAATTTGTCTAGCTTCAGCTTCCAGTCATTGGATTGTGTTGCATCTTTCTCTGCTAGATTGAGGAGCCCATTATCAAATATTTGTTCTAAGTGTAGGTACTTACAGACTGTAATTAAATCACTCCTTAACCTTCTCTTTGTTACACTAAGAATGGGACCTGTAAAAGCCAGGGTGCTAGGCAGAGAACTGCCTAAGCTAGCCAATGGGAGATGTTGATAAGAGGAGTTTGTCCTAAGCTCTCCCTCTCTCACAGAGTTAGGCACAAAAACCTGGGCTGGAGAGAGGAGCCTATCTCCGCTTGTGCCTCTCTCTCTCCCTCAGCCAGGACCCCTTTCTTGGCATGTGGTACCACTGGACTATTGAGTCATTCCCATGCTCTGTGGCCCAATGTATATTTAATTATTTATTCAAAGTGGAAGGGCTTCACCAAAAGAAATCCATATCAGAATATCCCATAGACTACTGGCTCAGGCACTTACCTGAGATGTAGGAAACCCCTGTTCAAATCTCTTTGCCACAACAGGCAGAGGTGGAAAATGAAGCAGGGTGTTCCGTAGTCCAGGTGAATGACTTATAACTGGGCTAAAGGCTGTTTTGGAGGGAAATGGACATGCTCTGAGCATGTCTACTGGATTAGGCCTGCAGGGTGACACCTACCTCCACCTGCTGTGAGGATAGCACTGGGATTTAAGTGTGAAGGTGTCAGATGTGTGTCCAGGCACCTGCCTATGGCAGCAGTATACAGGCCCAGAGGCAGAAACTTAGATGCCTAGAAAACTTTTACAGTGAACATTTAAACATTGAGTGAGATTAGGTGCCTATGGATTTAGGCAGCGGCATAGGGGGAGGGGGAAGGAGGGTTTGTGAATTGCAATAGTGCCTAAAATCTGGGATTTAGGCACCTGCGTCCTTTTGTGGATCTGGGCCAAGTTGCCTGTCGTACAGAGTTCACAATCTATATTGGCAAAAGAAAGGGAATGGGATGCAACACAAAGCAAACAATAGAGTAACAAGACGTATCCTTTTAATTCCATGGGTTTTAGTTTTATTTTATTATTTGGTTGACACTTCTTAGAGAGGAGGATGAGGGTTTAAAAGTTCGTGGAGCAAGTGTTTTTAGAGGGGATGTGGAAGATCAGGGTCTCTCATTAGCATAATTTTTCTTATGCAGTAACCATGCCAAATGGTCAGCCATGTGATTATGTTTTTGCATCTAATTAGCATATTCAAACATTCTCAAGGAACCAGCCAGTCTTTTACACCTTAATTATCTTAGTTGCAACTGTACTTGTACATTAAATATAACTGCAAAGAGCTGGTTTAATACAAATACATTTCTTTTGCTCTGTTTAACCAGGCCTACGTACTGATTTCATTGCTGTTTTTTGTAATCAAACTGTAACATTATGTCAGTGTATCCTCCCTGTCATCCCCTGCCAAAAACAACATCACAATTGATATGTGATGTGTAGCATGGTAGAATGACTTTGTATATTAGATCTGAATTATTCTATTTTTTTTCTTTATTCTGTTTATCATGTCTGAAAAGAAGTCTGCCCTTAAAGGGCATTTGATGTGTTTGAAAAGATACAGTAATTGAAGATGATCAGAAATGATTAGATAATACAATGAAGGTTTTCCCCCTATCATGCATTTAATATTCTTGAAAGGAAAAAATCCTGTACTTACAGACTTAACACTGCTGTCTACCATAATGGAAGTTTCCCTAAATCTACCCAGGGCATTGTAGTTGGGAGAGAACTCTCTTTTGTTATTATTAACACAGGGTTAATAATTAAATCTGGATTAACTTAACCCATCATCTCCTTTTAAAATAAATCTTGAGTTCTTTCTGTCTCAGTGCTGGCATGTCTTAACACAAGTCTTTCTGGCCAGATAATAGACAACAAAACTCTTTCTTTATAGATTAAATACCATCACATTCATTTGCTATTAGTCAAACAAATGAATAAAATGAATTTTATGGGGTTTGTATGTTTGGAGGTGTTGTTTTCTTCTGTTTTTTGAGGTGGGAAAGTCCTATGGAATTACACCTTTTTACATCAGATCTAAATTTGGCCCATCGCACCCTTTCTTTAAAATAGTTCCAGTAATTCATAAATAATCTCTTAGCTTCTTCAGAGGACATACAAGATGCGGAGAAGAATACACCCTAGTTTTAAGAACATGATTATTTCCGTCATTACTAGTAAATTGGACATGATGTGCATTTATTTCATTCCTCAGTGGTACAGTTGTCACACAGAGGATGTCAAATTTCTTTTTAAAGATATCCAAGCTCTGCAAAGAATAATACAGTCATACTTCTACCCCTTAGCATAATATGCAGTGCCATTCTCCAAAGCTTAGTACTATTGCATTCATTGCTGAAGTGACGGTGGCATTTTCAAAAGTGACTTAGGAACACAAGTTCTGTTTACTTTCAATGAAATTTGTGCTCCCAAATAATGGAAGTGCTTTGGAAATCAGCATATGACTCTGAAAAGAACTCTCAGAAATTCTGATAGTGGAATGCCCTCCCTGAACTGATATGCTGGGCCTCCAACCTCCCCTCATTCAAATCTTGCTTAAGACTAAATCAGATCAGATAGCCAAAAGAAGAAAGTTGCTGTGAATGATTTTGCGGGAAGATTGAGGGCGCGTTCCTGGGGGCTAAGCTGGAGGCTCAAAAGGCTTTTCTGTTGCTCTGATTTAGTGACTGGCTGAGTTAGTTTGTTATTTCATTGTTTAGTGCTGCTGGATGGTTGCTTTTAGGTTATTGTAAGTTTAAATCAATTGTTAGCATGCCTAGAGCTTTTGTGTGGGTGGTTTTTAATGTCTGAATAAATAAATGAAAACATTTTTCTAATAGATATTTTCATCAAAACTATATTTTAAAAGTTTGTTGAATATAAAACACTGTCATATAAATACAGCCTAGTAACCCCTGCTTATTTCTTTCTCCATCTTCTCCCCACTGTTCCCCCCCCACACCCCCCGCTTCATTGCATCATGCATGACCTTAGACCCTGCTCAATCCAGGTGGACCTCTGTCCTCACATTGAATTCAATGGGGCTCCATGGTGGGGTCCACTGAGCAAAGCCGCTGGGAGGATCAAGGCCTTAAATTTTAAGCTCCAATGATCAGTTTGATTGAGTGGAACCTTGCTGGCCTGACAACCTCTACACATCGGGCCAAAGTGTAATAAAAAAATAGACCCCCCCCCCCTACTATCAACTGTCTTTCAGTCATGAGTATGACCCACCCCATGATACAGTAACATACTGTGTTTGATCCCATGTGTCCATTTGTCCATTGTTCAGTTTATTCATAGATTCTAAGGTCAGAAGGGACCATTGTGATAATCCAGTCTGAGGACCTGTATAGCACAGGCCCATAAAACTTCCCCAAACTAAAGATCCAATCTGTGCTGTGTGGCACCTAGCACACCTTTGTGCAATGTGTAGTAATTAAGAATAATTACTAACAAGTTTTTCATCATCATCATGACAAATATCAGAGACATGGCCTCTTTGCAAATCTGGAGCACTACCTGGATCAATTTCATTAAAGTGGTCTAGTTGTACATGAATTTTATGTCCATCACTGGCAATCTTCTTACACCAACAAAGCTTTTGATGCCTACACGATCACCGGCCAAGTAACAGAATCCCTTGACGCTCCTGCCTTGGAATTCATTGGTCTTCCATTCTAGCAATATGTCCATACCAAGAAAACCACTGATAAGTAACCAGTGTTGATGGAGGCAATTGCTGAGTTCAGCTTGGACTATCCTCATTTCTGATCTTATCCTGCCACTTGATCTGGAGAAGCTGAAGAGACAACAAGAATAGAAAACCTCAATGCAGCGTTCTTCAGTCTTTCTCAGAACCTATATTTCATTTCCATGTAATAGAGTTGGTATAACTGTGGTTCTATAGATCTGCAGCTTTGTAGCAACCTTGATGTCACAATGTCGCCCCTGAAGAGCCTAAAACGTGGCAAAGGCTGCTGATTTATGAGTGTCCACATCTTTTGAGCAACCTCCAGCATGTCTATGAAACTGCCAAAATGATATGTCCTGGAAACTTTAAACAGATGAATGTGACAAAACAGGTCTCTTCTGTACAAAGGGGAAAGAAAATATGGTGGCAGATGCCCTGTCCAGGAAAGAGGGCTCTGACCCGCTGCCTCCAGGTCAGCCAGTGGCTAGCCCTCCTACAGCTTTGTAAGCAGGGAAGTGTGACCCTAAGAGCATCCCAGTGCCAGAGGGGAAGGGGCTCAGTGGTATCAGGTAATGAGTTTTTCATCTGGCCTGGTGTAGCCAGACAGCCAGCCCCCCCCTCAGACCAGCATTGCTGGAAACACAGGAGGAAGCAGGAACAGGGCACTTAACATATATTCCAGCACAGCCTTTGAAGCACAGGTGTGCTGCTACAATGTGCCTCTGGGAACAGATACGACGATTAAGCTCACAGCAGGCAGAGGCCCTGTGACAGACCTGGCTCTTAGCCCCTACTAAGTAGCGTGATGCACACACCCCAACATCCTAGGTGGGAAAATATTTACCCTGATAAAAGAAATGTCCAGTAGTCGAAACTTATTGTTTCTCTCCCTTGCAAGTGTAAACTACTCTTGCAAAAGCTGGCGTCACCCCGACAGACCAGCCTCAATTTGGCATAAGAAAGGAGAAAGAGAATAAAGGAGTACAGAGGTATAAGTAGGGGACCTACAGCACCATGATTTTTGAGTGCTTTTCACTATCTATCTGCTGGTCAGATAAGTGACAGCCTCCCAAGGCTTCTGCAGCTAAGAGGGTCCCTACGCCTTGTCCCTTATTCGTCTTTCCGCGGAATTGAGTGACCGATCCTGGCTTGGCACCGCTGGAATCGAGAGATGCAAGGAGGGTAAGAAGCACCCACACCTGATCTCCTATCTTTAGTGTACACATATTTTGAAATAGAGCTCTATACTTTGTTTTCTTTCTTTGGGATTGTGGCTTCAGTTTTGTAACTTGTTTGTGTGTGTAACATCTCTACATTTAAATAAGTAGGCACTAGCAATTTTGTAACCACATGATTAGAATCTAGCTTAATAAATTTTGGTAACCATTTATGCATAAGCCTGACTTGTTTTCTCTGGTTTACTGTAAAGCAGCCATCACAATTAAAGAACCTCAGCCGTTTTGGCTCTAAAGCCTGGCCATTAGGTGAGAGTACTAAGAGCCTAGCGTTGAGTTGTGCCGCCTCCACGGGGCAAACTCTTGGGGCACCTGTCAGTCAATCCTGGCTGCCCGCTGCGAAGGAGCTCTGAGCTCTAGCAGTTAAAGTCACGGGTGTGGAGAGGCTCTTAGTGCTGCCATTGGGGCACCTGTCAGTCAGTATTGACTGCCCGCTGCGAAGGAGCTCTGAGCTCTAGCAGTTAAAGTCACGGGTGGTTAGGACCTTGGGGCATCCGTCAGCCTAGCCCGGGCTGCCCGCCGTGAAGGGACAGTGCGTCCTAGCGGTTAAAGTCACGGATGGTATAAACGGGCATAGCTGGCACCTCACCAAACATCCTTGGCCGTCGGCTAACACCTGGCCAACTCAGTGTATCCCAACTCACTATGGTTATAACCTATATCTAAAAGGTATTGTGTAATATGTCATTGGAAAACTAATAACTCACTGATCATTAATATTCAAGTGTGATGTATGTATGTAGTGTGTATCAAGAGTTATGAATATATGCTGGAGTTATGACTACATATTTTTTAAACCAGGCAGGTTGTGGGGAGTTGGTAAATAGTACCACCCTAGACAAAGGAATGTGTTTGCTTCTCTGACCTGCCTGGTTGTCAGGCAGAGACAATGAAGGACCATTTACATATTAGGTAAACAAAGCTATCCAGTTAACAAGTGTGGGAGGAGACAGCATGGTGTCCACAGGCAGCAGGAGCGAGAAGCTTTGTCTGGGTGTTACCTTTCAAAGAATACATTGCAAAGGTTTACTGGTCTATAAAGACAGGGAATCTGGCAATTTATATCATAAAATGCATATATTAACAAGATATAAGAAATTATGGATACCAATTGATATTAGGCTTTACAGCCAGTGTTCAAACAAAGGGAGAAACAGGTCTCTCACAGACAGGAGGGAATGTAACAGCTATGTACCTGTCTCCAAAGAAATTAAGCAAGATGTGACCAAAAATAATGGAAGCTCCATTTACATTCAAATCATCAGGCAGATGGGAAACCAACAGCAAAGGAAGAACAGCATGAGGACATCTTGCCTCTTGAAACAAGGTCGTTGAACTTTGGGATACAGAAACAAAGAGAGAAGTCATGATTGGCATCTATCACTGGACATACAAAAGGGAACAGATCTCTTGCAAGATGAGAAAGATAGGTCCTTCAACCAAGGGATGGGATTGAAGTTTCTGGGAACTGAATATAGGTGAGAAACCTACTTAGGCAAAGAGCTTTCACCAAGGGAGACAAGGGAAACCAGCCTCTTTTACTTCTGTGGAAGGTCCTAACCGAGCGAAAGTCAACCATGGCTGGGAAGAAGAAATGACTGGTGAGAGAAACCATCTTAAACAAAGCCTGTACCTAATTAGATGAAGTTTTAGACTTTTAAATGTGTGTTTTCACTTTTATTTGTTTGTAACTTTTTCTAATTTATTTCTTTTACTTTGCATCACTTAACTTATCATAGAATCATCATAGAATATCAGAGTTGGAAGGGACCTGAGGAGGTCATCTAGCCCAACCCCCTCCTCAAAGCAGGATGAATCCTCAAGTTTTGCCCCAGATCCCAAATGGCCCCCTCAAGGATTGAACTCACAACCCTGGGTTTAGCAGGCCAATGCTCAAACCACTGAGCTATCCTTCCCCTCCCCAGTAGTCCTACTGCTAATAAATTTGTTTTAGTTTTTACTATAAACCAACCCAGCGCTGTGTTTGAAGGATAGAGTATATTTACCCCAGTTAAGTTAATAAGCTGTAATGTGCTTTTGTCTCTTTAAAAGGGCAACAAACCTTATTACTTCTCTGAGCTGTCCAGGAGAGGGCTGAATACTTCAGTCCACACAGTTCTGGGGAAATTTGGGACAGAGTACATTGGAGTCATCTTGCTGGTTGTATCCAAGACTGGTGAAAACTAGATTGGGGCTGTAGACAGACTGCTTGGATCAGAGCTACTGGAACAGGGCTGTCTAGCACATAGACACTCATGGTGTGACCTGCATGCTTGTAGGCTGGCTGGGAACATTCCTGGTTGGGAGCTACAGCAGTGAAGCATTGTAAGGCACCCAGACTTGCAGGGCAAGTGGTGACACAAATCTTTACTGGCCTGAATTGCACCCCCAGAATGATGTGACAGGGGATCTGATAAGTCTTCAATATGTTAAGGGCAGTTATAAAGACGAGGGGGATCAATAGTTCTCCATGTACTGAAGGTAGGGCAAGAAGTAACAGGCTTAATCTGCAGCAAGGGAGATTTAGATTAGATATTAGGAAAAACTTCCTAACTATAAGGATACTTAAGTACTGGAATAGGCTCACAAAGGAGGTTGTGGAATCCTCATCACCAGAGATCTTTTAAGAACAGTTTGGACAAAACTGTCAGCAGTGGTCTGGGTTTACTTGGTCCTGACTCAGTGCAGAGGCCTGCACATGATGACTTCTTGAGGTCTCTTCTAGCCCTACATTTCTATGATTCTACCTTTGAGATCTGGAACAAAAAACTCAGAGAGGGACTACTGGAAGACCCATAATTAGCTGTTGACAAAGAATTAGAATTTGCCAAGCTACAGAAGTTACCCAGTCCAGAATAAAGTTTATAGAGGGTGGATAGTTCTCTGACAATCAAGACATGATAGAAACTCCAAAATACTACAAGAAGAGACACCTGAGGTAGAAATGCATGAAGAGCTCAAAGGCAGAGTCCAGCCAAAACAGCATATGGTGCTGCAGACGCCCTGTGACAACCAATACTAGCCAAGATAAAGCTGGGCATATGGGAAAAGATGGAAGAAATCTCATGGATTACTTCACTATGTAACGGTTTGCACTCACCAACAGAGTATGCACAGCGTGGACCAAGTGGATGACAACAGCACCGCTCACTCAAATTAATTCTTCATAGGAAGAATGGACAATGTCGCAGCAGAAGATGATTGGACTATTTGTAAGCAAATGGGACATTTACTGCTTTTAGAGCAAGTAGAAGAATGAACAGACTGGATGAACTCATGGGACATTATAGAAAATTAGACGGATCCCTTCACTTATGCACAGACCCAAAAGAATTAAATAAATATGTGAAAAGGGAGAGAAATTTGAAGAGATGGCCGATGCCAAATATTTCTTTTTTTTTCTATTCTTGGTGCCTTTCACCAGAAAATACATTTTTGGATGGTATAAAGAGTGCAAAGGGCTACACAGATGACATTTTTATCTGGGGAAAAACAGTAGAAAAGCATGACGAAAGACTCCGAGCAGCGCTGGAAAGAACCACAGCTGCTGGGCTAGAGCTAAACAAAATAAATTCTGTGTAACAGAGATAACATACCTGAGAGAAAAGTTAACAAAACAAGGTGTAGAGCTAGAGAATGGTAAGGCTAAGGCCATCATCCACATGCTGCCCCAACAGACAAGGAAGAGGTACAAAGATTCCTTGGAATGGCAAACTATGTAGAGATATTTGTGCCTAATCTAACTGCCTGAATCAGCCACCTGAGAGAGCTACTGGGCAAAGATGTCCAATGAGCATGGGATGCAAATCTTAATAAAGAGTTTGAGAAACTGAAGGAGGTAAATAGGCCCCAGTCCTGAGACACTATGACAGTAAATGCAAAATAAGTTGTCCACTAGAATGTACCGATGCAGTCCTCTTCCAACAGTATGATCAAAGCTGGAGACCAGTAGCTAATGCATCACTAACAAAGCTGAGTGTCAATACACCCAGACACAGAAGGAGGTTTTGGCCTCAGGCCGTAGCTACTAGCTGGGGCACTGTGCTGCGTCACTATAAGCTCTCTCATGTCGCCACTCTAAGCCAATGGGCGAGAACTCTCCTGTCAATTTAATTAATCCACCCCCAACCAACGATGGCAGTTATGTTGGCGGGAGAAGCTCTCTCACTGACATAGCACTGTCCGCACCAGCGCTTAGGTTGGTGTAACTTGTGTTGCTCAGGGGTGTGAATAAGCCACCCTCCTGAGCGACATAAGTTATACCAACATAAGGGGTAGTGCAGACATAGCCTCAGTCTATCAGCATGAAACGTTTCATGACTTTATTTATGGGAGGCCTTTGTTAGCTGAATTGACCGTAAACCAGTGATTGCCATTGCTATAAAGGGCCTGGCAAACGCCCCCGAGCATATAGAGATTATTTTTTTCAGCTACAAATGTATGATTTGCAAATTGATGACAAACCTGGGAGAGATTTGGTGGCTGCAGATACACTCTCCAGAGCATTTGATAAAAGTGCAGCAGGGCAAAGTCCAGAGTTAGATTTTGTAAATGTCAATGTGGAAAAAGAAAAAATAAACCTGTCCAATCTCAGATGAAATGTGGACTGTGATTGCCAGAGCTACTGCTCAGGAGAAGATCCTACAGAAAGTAATTAAGAGTTGCCAGGACAGGGTATTCCCAGCCCTTATCAATTTAAGACAGGAGCTCTCAGTACTAGATGGGATTTTGTTTAAAGGCATCAGGATGGTGATTCCCAAAATATTGCAGAAAAAAATGTTTAAAGGGATACGTAAAGGTCATTTAGGGATGAAAAAATAAATAAGAGAAGGTCCAAAAACATTTTATACTGGCCTCAAATGAACAGTGACATTGAGGAAGTTGTTAAGTCTTGTCACATATGCCAAAGGTACAAGCCAAATCACACGATAAAGCCCATGTTGCAGGCACAGGAAAAATTGCCCTCCTGGAGCAAAGTAGGCATAGAGGTGTTTACATTGGCTGGGGGGCGGGAATTATGTATGTCTCCTAGACTATTATTCTCAGTTCCCTGAGATAGCCTTACTAGAAGATACAACTAAACAGGTGATTGCGCATATCAAATCTATTTTTGCTAGACACGGTATACTTGACATAGTATTGTCTGACAATGGGCCACAGTTTAGTGGGTATGAGTTTAAGCAATTTGCAGCAAAATAGAGGTTTAGACATATAACAGCTAGTCCCCATTATCCCCAATCCAACGTGGTGGGAAAATGGTGGCAAAATAATAAAATGCCTACTGAAAAAGGCAGCGGAGTTAGACTCCAATCTATATTTAGCACGGTTAAATTACAAACGAGCATAGATGAAACATGGGCTGTCACCTGCTGACATTTTGTTCAACAGAAAACTGGAAGCAAGAATGCCTGTACTTTCAGAAACTGATGTCAGAATCACTGGGGAGACAAAGAAACAGATAAGGAAAAACAAAACAAAAAAATTCAATATAGTTTGGGGCCATGGAAGTTGCCACAAGTTCGTGAAAATGATGCTCTGCATCTCTATGGAGGGAAACAATGGTCGCAAACAGCAGTTGTGTCACAAGTGGTTGCCCTGCAGTTGTCTAAGGTTGTCAGCTCTGAAAAAGACATACTACGGAGGGTCAGGTGACACCTACAAATCTGGGAACAGAGGGCGATAAGAGGCATTGAGTCAGCTATTGTCCGGGAGAGGGTCTCAGACAGGCAACAACCACAGCAGGTTGTGAGAACAGATCCCAGAACAAGTGGACCTGCTGCCTCCTGTCAACAGAAGAATGATGTTACGGGGGCCCTGCAGGTCCAGGCAACAGCACAGGGCATTTCAAAGATTAATTGAACATTGTTAATCATTCTTAGGTTATTTATAAATATTTGTATGTTATATTAATTTTAGTTTTTAAAGTGTTATAAAGTTTTCACTTGGAAGGGAAGATGAGGTACTGGGGACTGTGCCTTTAAGGGCTGAGCATCCCAGACAGAGTGTGGGAAGGCCACTGTGAAGTTTGTGTTATACAAAGCCACTTGGAACTGGACACAAAGTAGAGCTCTTGCAAGCCCCTTAAAACACTGACTAATCACTGAACACCATAACCCTTACTCTACCCTTTGTCTTTCTGTTTTGTTGAAATGCGAGCAAGGATGTGCCTTTTTGTTTCCACATTGTGAGCTATATTGAAACACACACACTAGTAATAATAATGGTCAGAGCATAGCAGAGAACTAAGCAATGGTTAGTGGATTTTCAAAAATGTTTTTTTTAATTTGGTAGGTTTTGCTCACCAGTCACTCCATTGATGCATGTGAGAATATACAACAAAATCAAAAAGAAAAGAATTATCCTAAGCAGAAACTTCACACTGTAAAGTGTCTATATGTTTCCAACAGTAACATATTTCCATGAGAACAATAGAGGATGCAGCGAGGGGAAAGAAAAGAGGCCAAATTCTCCTCAAGCATACGCTGGTGTAAATCAGGAGTAAATAAAATAAAAGTGTAAAACCAGCTTCAGAGAGGGGGGGGGGGAAATCAGCCTCAAAGTTGACAGTTGAAAAATGCCTTCCTGCTTTGGTGGATCCTTTCAGAGACTACTGAGAACCAAGAAAAGAAGAGATGTTTAATTGTATCTGGAATCCAATTTTTAATCACAGACTCATCAGCTGTGCCACAAGCATTATGGGACTAGGGTTTTCTGTGATCTTTAAGTGGAAATTCACGTCAAAGAAATCTTAAAAATATTGCTTTCCAGAAATGGGTGTCCTTAGCGCTCAATGTACAGGCAGCAGTTCAAATGCTGTCTGTTCCATCATATGAAATTCTTCCTAGTGCTTTATATGTGATTGTCATATAGTTGAGCGGGGGGACAAAGGGAAGCTTCTTCCTTTGCCTTTCATTTCTTTTTTGAGCTCCCCTTTCAGTGAACTGTTCTGACCGGCATAACGTAGTATAGTGGGAAGAAAGACTAGGCAGCTTTCAGCCACAGCACCATATCAGGGGTGGTATTGAGCTGCACCCACACCGAGTGGCATCAACAGAAGGTACCTCAAACTCCCAAGCATCTCCCCTCAGCGGGGGTAGCTTGCCTCATGTGGCTAGCCAGCTTCAGTAGCTGCTGTACAGCCTCTGTGATGGTGATTTACCTCCTAACCCCAGAGTGCTAGCAAGGAGGGAATAGAGACTGCAATTGTGCCCAGTCCCTCTGGAGCCCCAGGGTGGGAGGAGAGTCCTTCAAGACACAAGGCATTCATTAACATTTAGAAACTAATTGCTTCCAGTACCTGGCATTTACAATAAAAACCATTTGGGCCAATTTTCAAAGGTGCTGCACAAACAAGAGCTCCCACTGGAGTTCTAGGCACTGATCACCTCTGAAAATCTGATTCAATTTGTCTCAAGATGGCACCCAGAGGATGGAAATACCCAAACTCAGAGGCTACTTTTTGATATTTGAGACTTTCAGGTTACATGATGCAATTGTGCCACACACAGGATTTCTGGGGGGTGGGGGAAGGAGGAGGCCCATCGTAAGTGACACACTGTTGTCACAGTACAAAATTTATATTCCCAAAGTAACTCCAAATTTCATCATTAAGGTAATCAGTCACCAGGAGCTCAAACCCAAGTGCACTCATGCAAATGCTATTACTGCTGTTAACTTTGGCGCTAACTTTTCAGCTGCCTCTAAGTCTCCAAACATTTTTTATTTTCACTTGGTTCTGCAGGTTACAAAAGAGTGAGCTTACAGAATCACAGACTCAGAATCACAGACTATCAGGGTTGGAAGGGACCTCAGGAGATCATCTAGTCCAACCCCCTGCTCAAAGCAGGACCAATCCCTAATTTTTGCCCCAGATCCCTAAATGTCCCCCTCAAGGATTGAACTCACAACCCTGGCTTTAGCAGGCCAATGCTCAAACCACTGAGCTATCCCTCCCCCCCAAAAAAATGCCACCCCCCCTGGAGAATGCGGGCATCGATCCTGCTACCTCTCGCATGCTAAGTGAGCGCTCTACCATTTGAGCTAATTCCCCTCAACTCGCTCAGTGTTGAAAATGTGGCTGTGTTCATATTGGGTTAAAAGGAAATCCTTTTATCTTACTAGGCTCCTGAGTGTAAGTTAAGCCTACCCTGATTTGAAACAGATAAAATACTATCTTTACCTACTGCTGGGAAGTGACTCTGTGCATAACTTTGTACATTAGTGAAAGAGGTAAGCAACAGATTTTGAAATCTTCTCATTTACATAGGCACTGTTGCATTTGTTCTGTCTTTATCATATATATCAGAGACTATAAATATCCAATATACTTGCTGTGAAGAGTTATTTGCTGTGCAGCTATTTAGGTAACTGGAATCCAATAGGCTTTCTTTGCAAAGATACAATCCTCCTCAATATTAAAGTTTAAGGGATGCTGAAAGCTTCAAGAATGTGACAGGTGTGGAAAATCATTTTTAAGTTGCAGGCACAAGACTGCAAGATCTCCATTTCCAACTGATTATTATTTAATAGTATTGGAAAGCTTCTTTCAAAACCTGAACATGAACTTAGCAAAGTAACTAAAGGATGACTGAACAATCAAGGTGAGAGTCCATCAAAAAGAGAGGTTTTCTAGCTAATTTATATTGCTCCTCAAGGAAGGTCTGTATTCTAGTGCAGGCTTCCCTGCATTTCAAAGCACATATCTTTTATAGGGTCTAATTCAACTCTCACTGAAAACCAGAATCTCATATACTTTAAAAGCCCCTTCATGTTACTCTGATGTAAACTTGGGAGTAAATTTGCTCTTGCTTTAGGCCCCTTCATACTGCCAGAATGGTTTAAAGTGGTCTTAATATAAATGAGAATCTGGCCCTGGGAGTCTTTCCATTGATTTAACTGGAGTTTAATAATGTCATAATATGCTAGGGAAAATTCCTGAATTTGATATTGCTGGCTTAGCTCTATTACCTTGATAACACCCGCATCTACAGAATGTACCTGTGGTATGTAGTCCATGCGGCTAGCCTGCTAGCTTGCGGTATTTTATAATCTGTTTTCTTCACTGGTTTGAGATTATGTTTTATACTGAATAATTCCAGTACATGTTACTTCATTATACCTGGCTGTAAGGAACCTACAGGCCTGTATCCTGTATGATTAGCTAGGGCAAGTTAGCATAAGCGTTTGTAACCTTTGGTATAGATAAATGGCCTACTGCTTACCCCTTTTAACTTTGGGGAATTGAATGGAAAACTGAACAGAGAACTAAATGTGTTTACCATAATTCTGGAACATACCAGTAACCACAAGGTACAGCACAGAACATGGAAGTAATAATTTAGGCCAAAGGTAACAATTTCGAGGATGAGATAATCAATATTAATATATGCGAATATGGTAGTAATATGTCATAATATGTTAGCTTATAGAGTAAGTGTATCCGAAGATTTATCTGAGTGAGGAAATAAGATCTGGGCATGCAAGGTTGGGCACTGATATGAATATTCAGGGCAGGGCTGTTTCCCAGGGTTGTCAGGACCAGGGGCAACTTAAATATTTCACTCCAGGTGGTATAAGCAATAAATCAACAGGAACTCAGCGATTCTGTCTGATCAAGGATTAAATGCAAGTTAGCCTGCTTTTGTCTAACCCTGCAGTTTATTAGATTTAAGCACACACAGACATAAGCAATAGGTTTAGAACATCCCAGATATTTACCTATATTCTGAGATGGTATTGAATAATCAACAACAGGTCAGTGCTGGCCAAATGCTTCCCTCCTGGGAAGTAAAGATGTCAGGAAAATCTCTATTCCAGGATAGCTCCCGAGGGCTGCTGCAAGGTACACTCTATTATCTAAACTTTTTATAACTAACTTCTACAAAACACATAGGTCACGATGACCCCTACTGGATCATCACTTTTCCTAACTTTCAATAAACTTTTACTATCAGAGGCATCTAGACTGAAGGTTGTCCACTCACATATCATCTTCCATTCTCAGTTATTTACTTTTTCCTCCTCTCATCCCATACAGATTAGCAAAACGGCCAGTAGTTATGACCT
This sequence comes from Caretta caretta, assembly GCF_965140235.1. Classification (NCBI taxonomy): domain Eukaryota; kingdom Metazoa; phylum Chordata; order Testudines; family Cheloniidae; genus Caretta; species Caretta caretta. The sequence continues at coordinate 13,070,459 of NC_134214.1, read as the reverse complement.
TGCTTCTGAAAGCCTGTCTCCAAATTAACCCTTAACTATGTGATGTTCTATTTCGTTAATTTAGGGTGGCTGAGTGCATATAATATGGTTGCAGTTAGCTTGAATCACATTCTGGGGTATATACCCCTCTCAAATCCAGAGCAACATTCACCTCCTTAAAGGCCATATATCTTTAACATTAAGGCCTTTACACACACACACACACACAAATAATGAGTTTAGTTAGTTACTTTTGAAACCGCAGCATTAGGCTCAAGGCTCTTAACCAAGACAAAGCAAGAATTTTTTCGTTGGCACTCTTCAGTTTCACCCTGACTTTGCCTCATTAAAGACCAGACATTATGTACTTATTTTTGGGAAGTACCCATAGTTAGTTAAATTGCTGGCTTTGCAACTGATCATTTTTTCTCCTTATCCAGCATGTCCATGGAGAACCATCCCAACAAGGTCTTTCACCAACTGTGTTCCGAATCTCTGCTAACCCCCTTAATTACTTGTTTAATTTCATTAGAAGTGTGGTGCATGGTAACCATGACTTTACACAGCTTCTGCCTAACAGCTTGCCAATAATTTCTCAAATGGGAATACTTATACAACATTTTTACATCAATTAAATTTATTTCAATAGGTACAGGCATTACATTGGAGTATAAGGTGTATTTTACTTTTAATTGGCTGGTCCTCTGTCTCCCACTACCAGGTCTCCAAGGAAGGGTGCGAGTATGCTAGTTTAAGTAGCCTTTTAGAAAAGGGATGTTATCACCAGTGACCATAGAACCGTATTACTTCTTTATGACTTTGGTTTATAGCTTTGATTACTTTCTCATTTATCTTAATAAAGGTCTTGAAATTTTGCTTTTATCCTCAGTCTGAGTGTCCTTGCCACACATCCCGAGGGTCCCGCCCAAGACATTGAACTTCCTATGTTCCCCAATTCTATCGCCTGAATTTGGAACAAGAACCTAAATATCTTCTGGTCAGATCACTGGCGAGCCATAATAAACTAGCACTATAAATTCAGGTCAACAGGTATTTCTCTGTCTAGGGAGATTGTTAAATCTCTCCCAGCCAATCCTGTGTAGGCTCTCTAAGCCCAGTCACAAGGACCTATTCTCCCACAGTGTTCCAGTTCTTACACTTTGAATCCCCTGGGGCTTCCCTGTGCCTAGACATTACAGGTTGGTTCTCACCAACTAAACTCAGAAAATACCTTTGATTTTTTTTTATTTTTTAACTTTAGACTCCACAATTTTTTCCCCCAATCTTAGTTGCTGAATATTCAATAGATTTACTTCCCATTCCAACTGCCAGACCCATCTGGTTCATTTGTCCATGTTTGTGTTTGTATCTGCACGCACTATGGAGTTGTTTCACTTGCATGGCTATCGTGGAAACAAACTTAGTGCCCATGGGGGAAGACAAAGATGTTACTACTCCTTGTCTCCCCAGCTATCCTGCTGTAAGACATTTTTGTGTTAGTTAAGTTTCCCATTGTACGTTCTGTGAGACAGCCGAGAGAATTCCCATTCTCTTCACACATCTAGGTTAACAGTTAGCTCTATGTCTACTACACCCAATTACTCACAGTTTTGTGCTTGATAGACTGAAATAAAAATGCTTATAATGTACTGCAGAACAGATAAGTCACACAGAAGTGTGTGTTACTCATTTCTTCACACAGCCACATTCCTTTTCAACAATTATTTTCTTTTAAACCCCTTTTCCAATGAAACTTCTCTGAAGTGATGGGAACATATGAATGCCCATGATAGGTCAGATCAATGGCCTATCTAGACCAGTATCCAGTCTTCCGACCATGGCAAGTACCAGATGATTCAGAGGGAATGATCAGAATGGAGTATTTCAGAGGAACAGCCGTGTTAGTCTGTATTCGCAAAAAGAAAAGGAGTACTTGTGGCACCTTAGAGACTAACCAATTTATTTGAGCATGAGCTTTCGTGAGCTACAGCTCACTTCATCAGATGAAGTAGCTCACGAAAGCTCACGAAAGCTCATGCTCAAATAAATTGGTTAGTCTCTAAGGTGCCACAAGTACTCCTTTTCTTTTTGCGAATACAGACTAACACGGCTGTTCCTCTGAAACCTGTCATTATGCAAGGCACTGCATTTAGCCGTATGGAGTGGAAATCTATCAACTGCATGAAAAAACTTGTACAGATACAGACAGACATCATCTTCCTTTCCAAATGCAAACAGATGGATACATCTGATGAAGTGAGCTGTAGCTCACGAAAGCTCATGCTCAAATAAATTGGTTAGTCTCTAAGGTGCCACAAGTACTCCAGAATGGAGTAGTTTCTCAAGGTGATCCACCCCCCATCATCCAATCCCAGCTTCTGGCCGTGAGCAGCTTAAGGATGCCCAGAGCATAGGGTTGCATCCCAGACCAACTTGGCAAATACCATTGATAGATCTATCTTCCAGGAACTTATCTAATTTTTTGTTGAACCTAGTTATACTTCTGGCCTTCACAATATCCCCAGCAGCAAGTTCCTCAGGTTGAGTGTGTGTTGTGTGAAGAAGTATTTCCTTTTGTTTGTTTTAAACTTGCTGCCCATTAATTTCACTGGGTGACCCCTAGCTCTTGTGTTATGTGAAGGGGTAAATAGCACTTCCTTATTCACTTTCTCCACCCCAATCCTGAGTTTATAGACCTCTATTATATCTCTCCACTACCCCACTTTTCTAAGATGAACAGTCCCAATGTTTTTAATCTTGCCCCATGTGGAAGCTATTCCAGATCCCCTAATAATTTTTGTTGCCCTTTTCTGTACCTTTTCCATTTTTTAATGCATCTTTTTTGAGATGGGACAACCAGAATTGCACACACTATTGAAGGTGTGGGTGTACCATGAATTTATATAGTGGCATTATGATATCCCTGTCTTATTATCTATCCCTTTCTTAATAATGCATAACATTGTTAGCTTTTTTGACCGCTACTGCACATTGAGCAGATGTTTTCAGAGAACTATCCATGATGACTCCAAGTTCTCTTTCTTGAGGGGTAACAGCTAGTTTAGACCCCATCATTTTGTAGGTATAGGTGGGATTATGTTTTCTAATGTGCATTACTTTGCCCTTATCAACACTGAATTTAATCTGCCATTTTCTTGTTTCAGTTTTGTGAGATTACTTTGTACCTCTTCACAGTCAGCTTTGAAGTTAATTATTTTGAGTAATTCTGTATTCTCTGTAAAAGTTGCCATCTCACTGTTTACCCCTTTTCCCACATCATTTATGAATATACTGAACAGCACTGGTCCCAGTGCAGATTCTTGGGTGGACGCTTCTATTTACCTCTCTCCACTGTGAAAACTGATAATTTATTCCTACCCTTTGTTTCCTATCTTTTAACTGGTTACTGATCCATGAGAGGACCTTTCCTCTTATCCCATGACTGCTTATTTGATCACTGTAAAAAACACCATTTGCTTACAAGAGGTTGGTCTTTAACAATCAAACAAAATTACAATGGAAACCTTGGGGATACTTTTAAAACATCACTTAAGAAAGGGGATTCCCTACTGAAGTACAGATTTCACTTCACACTAGATATTCTGTGAATTAAGTTTTCAGAGGCACCAATTCAGAATCAAAATTAGTGCCTGTAATCATTTGTAGCCATAATAAATAAAATTTTCACATCTAGATACCTGATTTGCAGGAGCAAAATGATGTTACTGCCTCCAAACTAAATAAATAGATGTCACAATTGTATTATTTAGGCCTGCAAATAAGGTCCCACCATGACAACAGTCACACAGATTTGGTGGCTAATTTACATGAAATTTTCAAAATGCTGGCCTCAATACATTTATTTTCAGTTCTATATTTGCAGAACTGGGTGAATATTTCCTCCTTTTTTGGTGCACTAACCTCCCCTGAAATGCCTTTTCTTTAACTAATGTGTTCATTATTTGAAGTTATTGAACAGATGTTTATTCAAATATATTGCAACCTAAAGACTGCTCACAAAGTATTTTCCATGAGGGTTGCTTCAAGTACTTGCCATGGATGCTTTGTGATTGCACTCTTAAGTTACATAGCATTGTTTTTGCTGTTTGACTACATGGCTCCCAAGCCCACAGGGTGCTATTGCTGTATGCAAACTTACAGTGCAAATATGCATGTAAATCTATAACTGTCTAATTAAAGCCCACTGAAGACCATGGGAAGATTCCAGCTGACCTTAATGGACTTTAGATCAGGCTCTATGTCCCCAGTTCAGCAAAGAACTTAAGTGGGTGCATAACTTAGCATGTGAGTTTCAGAGTAACAGCCGTGTTAGTCTGTATTCGGAAAAAGAAAAGGAGTACTTGTAGCACCTTAGAGACTAACCAATTTATTTGAGCATGAGCTTTCGTGAGCTACAGCTCAGCTCAGCTGTAGCTCACGAAAGCTCATGCTCAAATAAATTGGTTAGTCTCTAAGGTGCTACAAGTACTCCTTTTCTTTTTTAGCATGTGAGTGGTTCCATTCACACCAATGAGACTATTCACTTGTTTAAATTTACACACATGCTTCAGTGCTTTGCTGGATCAGAGCCCAGGGTCCAGACCCTCAAAAGGTATTTAGGTGCCTAACTTCCACTGAAATCAATGGGAGTTAGGACCTGAATACCTTTGAAGATAAGTATTTATACTATACCCATGAGCATTTATGAAACTGTCTCTGCAAATATAAATTACTTTGGACAGAATGTTCATAAAAAGCAAGTACATGGGATTGAAAATGCCGATGAAGTGAATGTATGGTTTTGTTTGAATTTTTATGAATACTTTCTTCACATAGATTGCCTTACTTTCCCCAAGAGAATGTTAGTATTCTGGCACCTTCACATGAAAACAGATTTATTACCAACCCAAATTCAGAGCTGGTCCTAAAGTGTGCAGCTCCACTAAAGTTCTCTTGAATGGAGTTAAACCTTCAATGGAATAGCACTTGCTCACACCTGATCTGAATTTAACCCTTTTTTTGTTGCTGTTGAACCTAATGAGAGAAAGCCATGGCAGAAATAGTAAACATGTTTTCCTCAATGAGCTTACTCAAGAGCAAATATCATAGTAATCCAACATATTCCCTAACCGTACCCACTTTTTAATATAAACACTGCATTTTAGATATTTACCGGCACCATATTTTCAGAAACTGAACCTTGATTTGGTATTGATGCCCTTCTTCACTGTTTAATATTGGAATATGTGGTTTCCACTCATTTTTATACCAGTGTAACAATGCCATCTACAGGCCATAAATACACAAATTCTCTAATATTTAAAGACTAATGTTTCAACCAAAGAAAAAGAAACCACTGAAGTTGAAGTGTCCAAAATTAGCTCTGTTCGATCAGCCTGACTAACTGTACCATTTTACAAAATTATCCAGTAATGTTATGGCTCACCAACAAAAATATTATATTAAACTGCTAATGCCTAGTGCTCCCAGCTCTTTCATTGCAGTGAGTTATAAAGCAGAGGGGCTTCTTTCCTTTAATGTAGTGGAAATATATTTTGGGGAGGAAGGGTGTGTTAAAACAAGGTGCTTCCAATTTAGTTAATCATAAATTGGCATCAGTTATGTACCCAAATTTTCATATAGAAATTTTATTTTGTTTTGTTTTACAGAATATTCCAAAAAAGTCATACTCAATCTGCATCTACCTTCTCAGCTTTGAGCAAAGCTAAGGTTTTTTTCTGCAAAGAGTTTCATGCTGATCTGGTGGTGAACCAGCCATGGTTCCTGGGATCAGCAAGGTTCTCATGTGCAAGGTTCTACAATGAAGTCAAGAAAATTAGATACTATAATACATTGATCCTTACAAAGCAGTATCCTCGCTAAAACCACGTTTCAGCAAGGCACTTAAGAAGTTACAGACTTACAAGCACATGAGTAGACCCATTGAAACTAGAGCCAGATGTGGATGCCTATATGGACCAAATTTTCAAAACTGGGTAGCTAAGTCTGAGCATACAAGTATGTATTTGGGAACTTAATCCTAGCATTTAGGCACCAAACCTTAGAAATTGTCAGTGGTCCAAAATTAGACACTGAATTCTTGCTCCTCAAGGCAGGGATCATATCTTTATTTTTAAAACATCTAATACTTTTTGAGTGCTGCAAAGCAATAATAAATATTCATAATAATTTAGTGTTCTAATGTAAGCTCCCAAGTTTGAAAATTGGGATTCACATAGTTTAATTACTGTATTAAATCATGAGTGTATTATGATTGGTGTAATATAAAGGAAATTGAAAAACATGGTAGCCAGCATTAAACCTTTATGAACTTCACATCAGTCACGTGAATTAGTGAATATCCCATCCAGCTGCCGATAACATCATCCCAAAGTTTTGTTCACAAATGATCTACCCTTGGTACAATAGAGACAATTTTCATATCATTCTCGAAATTACCGCTTCTTAAAAAAAAAAGTGATTGTGTGTGAGAGATCAACCAATCATTATTGGCGGAAACTGTGATGTTGTTATCTCTAAATGTACTATTTTGGAGGGCAGGAAGGGAAAGAATTTGCTCAGATTACAATCAGAGGAGGTCCAATTATCAATGATGAAGATTACTGGTATAGTAACAATATCCAGCTCCTTCATCAGTAGATCTCAAAGTGCTTTACAAAGAGGTCAGTATTGTTATCCCCAATTTACAGCTTGGAAAACTGAAGCAATGTGACTTACCCAATGTCATCCAGTTGGCCAATAGCACAGCCAGGCTTAGAACCCAGGTCACCTGAGTCCTACTCTGCTGCTCTAACCATTAGGATGCACTCATGAGAGTGCAAGAAATTAAAAGCAGGTTATTACAGAGTCTGACCACTTTCTCTTTATGAAGGATTAAAAAGCTATACAAAGTTAGTATCACTGAGAAGGCCTTAAATGTTGAAAAGTGAATGTATTTGGGTGGTAGGTATATTTTATTCTGAAAATGAAAGCTAGGTGATATATATGATAATGTATTACCTTGGGTGGTTGTAGGAAAAATAAATAGAAATTAAATGTCAGTGGAAAAAATATTGTTGGTTTTACACAGCTTGACAAGGAAACAGGCCTGTTGTCAGTCGTTGATTTTCAACCTGGCAGGAACTTATTTAGAGATTTTGCATTCTGGCAAGAACCCTGGAATGGATCTCAGAGTATTTAGCGTTCCACTATGTAAACAAGCAGTGGTGTGTGAAAAAGTGTTAGCAGAGTCCAAGTGCCCTAAAAACCTGAGAGAAATCCCGGACTGTTCTAGCTGGGCTAAAAAGTGATCGACATGCAACAATGATTGGTGTAATGAGACGCTACTGAAGGGGAGTTTTTTACTTTGAAAGAGACAGAGTGGAAGAAATTAAGAGAGAGTGAGCTCACGAAAGCTCATGCTCAAATAAATTGGTTAGTCTCTAAGGTGCCACAAGTACTCCTTTTCTTATTTTGGGAAAGAAAGAGATGTCAGAGGGTGATAATTCCAGTGAGATAATCAGATCAAAGGTGTGGCCTTTGGTGCCAGACAAGAGAGATTTAAGGAAGATTGATAAGAAATTATTGTTCTGTGAATTCAAGTAAAATATTGAAGGACAGGGAATCAGCAGGAATCAAATGTGAAGGGATCTGAAATTTAAGACTAAAGCATTTTATATACTTTGGAGAATAGTAATAAACCTGAATGCTTACAAAGCAAGGTGGCTTATTATTAGTTGTGGATTAGGCTCATGGATTTGGAATGGAATGGAGGGAAAACCAAGACTCTGTCCATTACAGAGGGGGTGTTCTGGTTTCAGGTTTCTTTGTGATAACTTCACATAGCTCTCGTTGAGACAAACAAAGAAGATATATGCCACTGACCAAAATCAGCGCAATAGCCAGGAGTGAAGGGAAGTCATCAGACAAGTAAGCAGTCTGAGACACAGGCTACTAAGTGGACTTTTCAGATGGAGCTGAGGCTGCTTAGCATTTAAAGTCAGCAGCTGACGTCCTAACATACATCACTACTAACGTTTTTGAAGATGTTCAGCAGGACAGACGTTGATAAATGACTCTGCCATCTACCCTTGCTCCTTTTGAGTTTGTAAGGTTTTCAAGCAGCTGTTGTAATATCCCAGGTTCCACAAAACAATACAGCAGAGAAGCTTTATGTCTATTTCAGAGGAACAGCCGTGTTAGTCTGTATTTGCAAAAAGAAAAGGAGTACTTGTGGCACCTTAGAGACTAACCAATTTATTTGAGCATGAGCTTTCGTGAGCTACAGCTCACTTCATCAGATGTATACCGTGGAAACTGCAGCAGACTTTATATACACACAGAGAATATGAAACAATACCTCCTCCCACCCCACTGTCCTGCTGGTAATAGCTTATCTAAAGTGATCAACAGGTGGGCCATTTCCAGCACAAATCCAGGTTTTCTCACCCTCCACCCCCGCACACAAATTCACTCTCCTGCTGGTGCTAGCCCATCCAAAGTGACAACTCTTTACATAATCAAGTCGGGCTATTTCCTGCATAGATCCAGGTTTTCTCACATTCCCCCCAGCCCCATACACACACAAACTCACTCTCCTGCTGGTAATAGCTCATCTAAACTGACCACTCTCCAAGTTTAAATCCAAGTTAAACCAGAACATCTGGGGGGGGGGGGGGGGTAGGAAAAAACAAGAGGAAACAGGCTACCTTGCATAATGACTTAGCCACTCCCAGTCTCTATTTAAGCCTAAATTAATAGTATCCAATTTGCAAATGAATTCCAATTCAGCAGTTTCTCGCTGGAGTCTGGATTTGAAGTTTTTTTGTTTTAAGATAGCGACCTTCATGTCTGTGATTGCGTGACCAGAGAGATTGAAGTGATCTCCAACTGGTTTATGAATGTTATAATTCTTGACATCTGATTTGTGTCCATTTATTCTTTTACGTAGAGACTGTCCAGTTTGACCAATGTACATGGCAGAGGGGCATTGCTGGCACATGATGGCATATATCACATTGGTGGATGTGCAGGTGAACGAGCCTCTGATAGTGTGGCTGATGTTATTAGGCCCTGTGATGGTGTCCCCTGAATAGATATGTGGGCACAATTGGCAACGGGCTTTGTTGCAAGGATAAGTTCCTGGGTTAGTGGTTCTGTTGTGTGGTATGTGGTTGTTGGTGAGTATTTGCTTCAGGTTGCGGGGCTGTCTGTAGGCAAGGACTGGCCTGTCTCCCAAGACTTGTGAGAGTGTTGGGTCATCCTTTAGGATAGGTTGTAGATCCTTAATAATGCATTGGAGGGGTTTTAGTTGGGGGCTGAAGGTGACCGCTAGTGGCGTTCTGTTATTTTCTTTGTTAGGCCTGTCCTGTAGTAGGTAACTTCTGGGAACTCTTCTGGCTCTGTCAATCTGTTTCTTTACTTCTGCAGGTGGGTATTGTAGTTGTAAAAAAGCTTGACAGAGATCTTGTATCCAAGAATTTGACAGACATTCGGTAAGATACCCTTCTACAATATGGAGCACTGGGAGCTGCAGCAGTGATGACATTTGTCACTACACCAGCTGCAACCATGCTAGTGTCAGTAACTACATTACTGAAAATACAAAAAAGCAGAAAGTGAATATTCAGACATGCGTTTTGAAACAACAGTTCTTGCAACCCAGGTCATTACCTCCGGAGGCTGTGATAGTAGAAACAATTTTTTTCAGCTGGTGGGCTTTTATTGTAACTAAATAAACTGAAGAAATATGTCTGGAGAATACTGATTGAATCTGAAAGTGAAATTTGATTTGACTATGTTTCGGACCTTTTCAATTACCCTGTATAAACATTTGAGTGCTTGACATTTACAGTATTGCCAACCACAAGAGATACAAATGACAAGTCAGACCCCCTCAAGGGATGGGTCCAAAACCATAAGATTTAAAAAAGAATCAAATAATGCTTTCCAGTTGGCCTTTTGACTTTTTAAATTCCCTTCTGTTCCTCAGCCAATACACATGGAATAATTTCCAGTTGAAAAGTCAACCTCCAATGCATGCAAAAATGCAGGAGTCTCTCTGGCTGCTCAGATGGAGAGTCCACTTATCACCTCATCCCTGAGAGAGAGAGGGGAAATGCCAGACATTTCCTATTACTGGCTTGACTCAGCAGCAGCATTTCTCTGCCTCCTGATGCCCCCAGGACTTCTCTACCTGGGACTCTCCATCACCACTCCCACAACTTCCCCCTCTGCTGCCTCTCACTGCCCCAGGACCCATTTTCTGCACTACGGTCATATATGAAGTCAGGGCTCAGTGACAGGACACAATTTTGCCCACATGCCCATCCCCAAAAACCCTGGGACTGGAGGATTTTCTCACATCATCCATGACAACTCCTCCTACAGGAGCCAAAATCCTGTGACTTGCAATCAGTTCATGAGAGTTGGCAACACTGCCTTCCCCAGACTGCTTGGTAAGGACTCCCCTTCTTGATCATTACTCCCAAGCTGGTGAATCTGCCATTCAATCCCTCCATCTCCTATCCCCATCACATCCTCTGCACCCCCTCAGCCTCCCACTGGCTCCCACATCCCCCTACAACCTGTGAATCTGCCTCCTGCCTCCTCCCCAGGGGCCTGTTCCCCCTCAGTCTCCTCATTGACATTTCACAGCGAGTTTTCTGCTCCTCTCAGTCCCTGTGTCATGTCCTGTCCAGCCCCCTGAGCCAGAGAACGGCAGCCATTTGACTGTGCAGCTGGCTTCAATATCAATAAAAATAACAGGAGGTGTCAGTCCACTTTATTAAGAGCAGCCTCACTTCCAGATGCAGATAGACTGTAGAGAAATGGTGCCTATCTTGCTAACTTCAGGCCCATTGACAGTAACAGGAGATGATGGCCATTTTGAATAAAGGGAAAATTCAAGAGCTGCTGCCTTTCATCATGTGTTCATAAAAGAAGTAAAAAAATCCAACCCCAAAATTATTAGTGTTGCAATAAAATTGTGAGAGTTGGCAATACTTCATTACTGTCACAAATGCACATAAAAAGCAAATACTAAAATGGAGTAGTTGCTTTAAAGTAATTTTAAATTGTATATCCCATTGGAATATGTGTGATTCATACTATGTTTATTATTACATAGATTATCCAGTTGGGGAACAGAAAATATAACCACATGATTGGGGTAACTAACTGTTCATGAATCATCTGTCGACTAAAAGTTATTTGCTGAGGTTAAAGAATTTTGAAAAATACTTTTGAGCATTTTGAAATCCTTGAATGGATAATTTATGGATTAAAAACAAGTGTGACTTTGTCAAAAGTTGTTCATTGTGCATTATTCCCTCAGCTTCAGTATTTACATTTCAGTTTCAACCTTGTTTTGTTAGCTGCATTTTCTCCAGCACTTCCCTATTATTTATATTACACAAGTGCCTAATGTCCAAGATATTGGGACTCCATTGTTCTGGGTACTGTACGAAACATGCACTAAGAGACAGTCCATGCCCTGAGGAGCTTGCAGTCCAAATAGACAAGATAATAGTTGAAGCTGGTTGTGAACTTTTCAACACAACTTTTGTTGGAAAATGCTGATTCACTGAAACAAACTTTTCACAGAAACTATAAAAAAAGATATTTGTAAGTGAGGTTTCCTATAAAACACACTGATGAGCTGAAAAGACACCATTTCAGGTGGCACGTGCTTAAGGGGTGAAGGTTCCCATACTAATAGTGGCAAAACTGCCCAGAGAGGAAGGTAGTGCTAGTTAAGGGAATTGGAGCAGGAAAGGGAGGTGAAAGGGAAGAAGAGATAAGATCTATGAGGTAGGCAGGAGCAAGTCCATGGAGTGTTTTTAAGTTACATGCCTCAAGAATGCAAGATGCATACAATACACTGAACAACCACTACAGTACCAAATGTGTATTTGGCTTCATCCCAAAAAAGCTTTGCATTGTGTACTATGTCCCCAAAATGACAGACAATGTGATCGCAGCAATGTGGCCAAAGCCAGAGGCTCCAGCCTACTTCCTCCCTGTTTTGTTTAATAGCATTTCTCTGTGGAATATCCCAAGCAGGCTCTAAATACAAACCACCTAGTCAACATGGAATTCAAGGTGACACTGTATTTCTTTAATCCAAACTCTGAATTCTCCAGACATCGACACTTTACTATCCCCCTCAAAGTGGACACATTAGACTGCCTATTGGCTTCTCTCTCACTAAAGGTCTCCCATTAATGCTGAATCCCTCTGGTTTACTATGGATTGGATTCTGTAAACTCTGTGAAGCAGATAGTACAGTTCAAATGAAATAGAAGAGGTGAGATGTCATTGAAAATGTACTGTTGCATCTGGTCTGGTCCTAGAGGTCATAACTTTCAATTGTGCTAACATTGCTATAATGTTATGTGCAGAAGTCGATGACTATTGCGACCTCTAGGAATTAATCTGGCAGAAAGACCACAGAAACTAAGATTACAGTAGTCAAGGCAGTGACAGGTAACTATTCCTGAATAGGTTTCAGAGTAACAGCCATGTTAGTCTGTATTCGCAAAAAGAAAAGGAGTACTTGTGGCACCTTAGAGACTGATGAAGTGAGCTGTAGCTCACGAAAGCTTATGCTCAAATAAATTGGTTAGTCTCTAAGGTGCCACAAGTTCTCCTTTTCTTATTCCTGAATAGGCGATTTATGACTTTGTAGTCCACTTGTGAACTTTTATGTAAATGTCTGTACAAATAACTAATACCGGGCATTGGGGAAGCACATTTGGGAGAAACTAGTTAGCATAGGCAGTAGTAATCCCACAGATGTATTGGGAATTATTAGGTAAAAGAAATGGCTGGTCCTGTGTTACTGAATGATAGCTAAGGTGAATGGCTCTGTATACTGGAAGGGAAGTAGGTAATCCAAGGTGACATTTGTTATTAGAGCGGTGTAACAAATCGATTTTTTCAATTCTCTATCCAAACCAACAAAACCTTTCATTCGACCCAAAACTGGACATTTCATTTCAGCACTGAGTTTTTTTAACCTTTTTTGAAAATTGTATTTAGGCACATTTCCAAATGAAATATTGTTTCTGAATGAAAAATGGAAATGTTTCATTTTCAAAAACATTGTTTTCCATCCAAAACTCTTTGCTGAATTTTTACACAAATTCGCAAATAAATTAGTTGCCCTGAAACTATATTTTTCAGTGAATAAAATATTCATCCAAAAAAATTTCACCCAGGTCTAGTTATGATCCATTCCTATGGGATGATGGGCAAACAGAGGGGCATGCAAAACTGGTCTGGACATATTGTATAACGTAAAATTGAACTCCTTTGGAACTTGAGACGGGAAAGGAGTTAATTTGGGAGAACAGAAAGGCACAAGGTTTTCATTTTAAGCACTAAAGCTGTTGTTGGGATCAGAGTCATCCTAAAATGACGAGAAAAAGGACAATCCTGGATGGAGACAAAAGGGAGTCTACAAGTGATGGGCCAAATAAAACTTCTCTTCTTGCGAAGTCCATGGGAACTCTTGCCTACTTTGTAACAAAAGGTTCTGGTCTGCCTCAACATTTTTAGCAATATTAATCTGTAGCACGTTTTTGCTCAGCTATCCCTTATCTTATAATTCACTCGGTTTTCTCTAACATAGCTATGTTTAAACAACTTAAGTTGGATTTAGTGTCTCTTCGGGGCCAGCCATGCTGCAAGTACAGCTGTGTTTTTGTAACCAGTTCATAACACTCCATTCTGACCTGGTTAAAAGACGCTTGAATTGTTTTCACACACCCTTGTATCCTGTTCTCAAGAAATGACATTTTTTCCTCTTTTTCTTCACCTATAAAAGAGAAAAAAAGGAACTGCCACAATCACACTGAAAGATTGTCTTAAGATAGTACCTAGCTATATAGTAAACCTAAATGATGACAATACAATACCACAGAAAACCATGGTCTGTGGAACACTAGCTAATGCAACATCTTAGAGAAGCTGAACACACAGAAATACTTTCCTACTGTCACTTTTCCATTCGATCAATTGCTGGGTTAGCCTCAGGGATGCTGTGTGATCATGAGCAAGAAAAGAGACCCACATGACTGAGAATAGGAAGGAAGGGGTTTGCAGAATAATCTGTCTGCTAAGATGCAGACCACACCATTAGGAAAAACCTGAGAATCCTGAATTGCCCAGCATTTGTTGTATTTGAGAATACTCACTCTCCAATTCAAATGGCATCCCACACTTTCCCTTGATCAATGATGTTTTGCGAATACAGACTAACATGGCTGTTACTCTGAAACCTGCATATCTATAGTGCCTTTCCATCTGAGGATCACAGCTGCTTTACAAATATTAATGCATTCAGCACCTTTATGAAGTCGGTAATATCACAATTGTATATGTGGGTAAACTGTGGTAGATAGGAGGTCAATGGCATGATTTCTAGAGGCACTGAACACCCACTGCTCCCACTGACAGTTTCTCATTCTTCACACCAGACCAAAGAAGAACTACAGTTTAGCCTGCTTTCAAGGTTTTGTAATGAAACTTTTGTGCAATGGTTTGCAACACAGTGACATCTGCATATACAATATGACTAATCTGAAGTGGATGGTCTGAACTGCTTCTCCCAATTTTTGGAAGAGTGATCTGAAACCACTATACAGAAATGGAACTGCCCCATATTACTGTAGCACACACTGAAGTTGCTAAGGCAGTGTCACCTCCCACTCCCCCCCCCCAAAAAGAAAAGTACAGTCAGCCAATAGAGAGTTTGTTCTGATGTCACGTTTGCAATTTACTATTTTGCTTCTGAACTGGTTGTAATGCTTCTGGGGGTACCCAGGGTTGTGAGGCTCCTTACTACCACTTGCCCTTAGCAAGAAAAATCCTTGTCTGTGTCTGCTATGGGTCAGCCCCCCAAATCCACCAGCCATGGGCAGCAAAAGCACTCCCCCTCTAAGCCTGCATAGCTCCCCCTTCTCTGCTCTCTCTCTCCAGATTAGCAATGGACACACTCCAACGCCAAGCATCTCCCTGCAGTGTTCTACTGGACACTCACAATATTCAGAGATCTGCTGCTCCCAAAGAAACAGTACCCCCACCTTCCCAGTTCCACCTCAGATCATGGCTCTGCTGTTAACACACAGCATTTAGATAAGTTTGTGGTGGAAACAAGAAAAAGTTTATTTAGAAAAGTACAGGGATCTGAGTGATAGCAAGTAGAAATATTGGAAACAAATGGTTACATATAAAATAAAATATCATATCACACATTATAGAGCCTAGACTTAATTAACATCACTTTCATATTGCTCACCAGTGCTTTCCAGCCAGGCAGTCTATGATCCCTTTTTCATGAGGCAAAATACACAGTCTGCCTGTCTCCTAGGTGAAGATGCTGAGAGTTTCCTTACATCACCTGATATACCAGACTAATCCCTTGATTTTACTCAAACCGGATTTCTCTCTTGTAGATTTTGCAATCTTATGCCTGCTGTTTGGCTTTGTATGCAAATAGGCATCCATCACAAGACATAAAATGCACACATAACCAGACAGAGAGAAGCATCTTTTACCCCCTACCTAGAAAGGACAGTCTGAGGCATGTCACTTCCTGGTGACCTGCCTTATCTTAAGAATATCATTTTCAGTATAGCTACATACATGCGCTGATCTATTAAGTATTACCCTTTCACACATTTCTCAATGATTGTGATGACCAGCAGACTACTGGTCCTCAGCAGAGACCTTCCATGCCACCCTTTGTTGAATTTATATGTATTTACCTGACACAGGGGATCCCTGTAAAACTCAGTGAGTCTCCTCCACCCTCTGCCAGTTGGCACCAACATGTTCCTGCATCACACAGGTAAGGATAGAGTCTCTGTCAAATTAGTCTGAACTAGCTTTCTCCCCATCCTGAGGAGGATTTCAGCTCAGATAGTTGAGGGAAACTTTTTATGAGTGCTGGGACTCTTAATTCACCTCCACACTCAACAACTACTCCAAACACAACACGGGTCAGTTATTGATTCCCAAAGTTTAATCACAGGAAACTAATTTGTTAGAAGTTCCATTTAGGAGTGGAAGAAATAATGAAAAAATAAACCCTCGTGGGGCTTCATTGATCCCTGTTATAACTTTACTCCCCTCAGATTAGAAGAGGGGAAGAATCTGACCCATATAATATAATCTAGCACTGGGCTGACTCCAGACAACGTACCTCATTGTACAGGTAATTTATGTTATACTGTGAAAAGCCCTCAAATGCGATGTGTTCCCATCTCAATAGAGTAGCAATGTGAAGGACAAAAATCTCAGACACCAGAGTTCTTAGCTGGCCAACTCCATAATATAATATGCATGAAGGTCAGAAAAAGCTGTCACCTCAGATGTGTATGTTTCATACAGTTATTTTCCTAGCCAAGAGGAAATTCACTAATCTACTTTACTAAACTGAGAAAAATAATATGAGAAAATGGGAAGAGGCCACATAAAAATTAGGCTATCAAGCCAGGGAAATCAGCTCATTTTGATTATGTTGACATTCTCCATCCAAACTTTTAAACAGCCTGCCCCCAGATACATTTTTTGTTTGTATTGCATTAAGAAGTGGAAATTAGCTTTATAAATATAAATCAGTTAAATATAATGCAATATTTATGCTGAAGTATCAGATTTTTTCCTCATCTGGGATTCCATTTAAAAGGGAAATACAGAGAAAGCTATTCCTTGGTGTTCTCAGAAAGGGAGTAGGTTTACAATTTATGTAAATTAATTTCCATCCTGACAGAGCTAAATTCCTCACTTTACTTGATTGCAGTGAGAAAATCAGTCATGCAGTAGGAGACTATACCTATTGCTTAGTCTCTCTCTTCAAATGCTAATATGGTGTCAAGGTTCCTCCCCCACTCTGAACTCTAGGGTACAGATGTGGGGACCTGCATGAAAAAACCTCCTAAGCTTATCTTTACCAGCTTAGGTCAAAACTTCCCCAAGGTACAAAATATTCCCCCCGTTGTCCTTGGACTGGCCGCTACCACCACCAAACTAATACTGGTTACTGGGGAAGAGCTGTTTGGACGCGTCTTTCCCCCCAAAATACTTCCCAAAACCCTGCACCCCACTTCCTGGACAAGGTTTGGTAAAAAGCCTCACCAATTTGCCTAGGTGACTACAGACCCAGACCCTTGGATCTTAAGAACAATGAACAATCCTCCCAACACTTGCACCCCCCCTTTCCTGGGAAATGTTGGATAAAAAGCCTCACCAATTTGCATAGGTGACCACAGACCCAAACCCTTGGATCTGAGAACAATGAAAAAGCATTCAGTTTTTTACAAGAAGACTTTTAATAAAAAATAGAAGTAAATAGAAATAAAGAAATCCCCCCTGTAAAATCAGGATGGTAGATATCTTACAGGGTAATTAGATTCAAAAACATAGAGAACCCCTCTAGGCAAACCCTTAAGTTACAAAAAAGATACACAGACAGAAATAGTTATTCTATTCAGCACAATGCTTTTCTCAGCCATTTAAAGAAATCATAATCTAACACATACCTAGCTAGATTACTTACTAAAAGTTCTAAGACTCCATTCCTGGTCTATCCCCGGCCAAGACGACTACAGACAGACACAGACCCTTTGTTTCTCTCCCTCCTCCCAGCTTTTGAAAGTATCTTGTCTCCTCATTGGTCATTTTGGTCAGGTGCCAGCGAGGTTACCTTTAGCTTCTTAACCCTTTACAGGTGAGAGGAGCTTTCCCCTGGCCAGGAGGGATTTCAAAGGGGTTTACCCTTCCCTTTATATTTATGACATATGGCAAGGCCAAATTCTACCTTCCATTATTCCTGTTAAGCTTCCCATTGAAAGCTCCAACCCATTCAATCCTAGGTTGCACAGACGTGGAGCCAAAGCTAGTCCTAATCACCTGTACCAGTTGCTCAGTCACACGTACAAAATGGATGAGTGAGGAAACCCAGTGCTTTTATTCCCTGTATTATGTATTTGTAATGCACTAGCCAATCATTTCATGGACTTTTGGTTAAGATCAAGCGTAATACGCTAACCACTAGATGCCCCAGGCAAGATCAGGGCCCCAGTGGGCTACTCACAGAACAAGCGACTGCTCCTGCCAAGAAGAGGGGCTCGAAAGACTCCATTAAATTCCAAACTATGTGGTGGATATCTGTAGAATGCTTTATCCCATCCTACAAAGTCTGGGACAAAATATTCCTTGAGAAGAAAGAGAAAGCAAATATTTCCTTAATGGCCACATTATCTGACGCTTGAAAAAAAAAATATCAGTTTGCTTATACCATACATAGTCTGTTAAGAAGTTGAGCCAAATTTATTGCTGGTGTAACTCCCTGAATTTCAGGGGTGTTTCACCAAGGAAAAACCTGGCCTTCTGGGGTCTATTCTATATTACAATTAACCACTCATTAAGGATCAGCAAACCTGTCCTGAGATTTCCACTAAACTTCAGCTGAATCAAACCATTTTTGGTGTTCAAACAAATTGATTTATTTATCTCTTTCAATTTTCTTATGTAAACACCAAAGAGGTAGAAGAGCTATTTAAGCTAAAGGACAACCTTGGCACAAGAACAAATGGGTATGAACAAGCCATGAATAAATTTAGGTTGCATATTTAGAAAAAGTTTCTAACCATCAGAGGAGTTAGGTTCTGGAACAGCTTTTCAACAGGAGTAGTGGACCCACAGCCTAACTAGTTTTAAGATGGAGCTTGATCATTTTATGTACAGGATTTATGACAGAGTGGCCTACAATAGCAGAAGACTGGACTTGATGCCCCAGAAGTTGTTTTCCAATCCCCTCTCTCTCTCTCTTCTGGGCCATGGGAATGGGGCTGAACAGCTAGAGGTGGTTATTTTGCGGAGGCCAGAGGGAGCTGAAGAAATGTAACCTGGTTTTGCTGACCAGCTCAGCCTGTCAGCTCTGTTGTTTTTCTCAAAAGATTACTTTTCTTTCCAGTAGTTTAATTATTCAGTCAGGGTTCTTGTGTGTGTCTGAGATTAATAGACTTCGCCCATCATATTGATTAGGTCACTTATTATTGTTCAGCTGGATTCACAGTATAAATAAGACTTCTTTACAATGTCAAAAATCCTTTTGATCCAGTGAATCAATTTGATATTTTTTCTTATTCTAATAGAAGCAGAAGTGCTAATTATCTGTCCTTATATCAACGTTGCCTCAGCTGCATCCTACAATGCTGAATAGCTGGTTTCCTTCTTGTCATTAGCACTGAAATATTCTTATAAGGATAATTTCATTTAGACAGTCTACGTGTTCTTACTTTTGCAGGGGAAAATAGATGCTTTCTCAGTTAGAATCAGGATGTTGTCTATCACTAATGAGTAAGGGGAATGAGACAACAGCATGATCAGAAATGGTGATATTTTCAATTTCCCATCCCCAGCTATTTTCACCTGTATTTTACTGAGGTAATTATATCTTGTCCTGCGATACATATTGTGCCTATTCACAATAAAATGTGAATTCTTTATCTCTAGTTGGCAGGTTTCTCCAAACATCATAAAATCCTAATTCAGTTAACTTCATTTTAATAGGTTTTCCCTCAACTGATTTCTGAAAGACAGGGCAGATAGATTTATTCATGTCCAGTGATAGTGTGATGCTGAAGCCCACAACAATGCATGTGGTGTTCTAAGTAAATTGTGCAGAGATATCTAGAATACCAGCAAAGAAGGGAGCTCTGTGATTTAAAATGGGGAAAGACAAATCCCTGAAATTAAAATATGTCCCCCTTATCTTATCTCAGTGTAAGAATAAATTGATCTTTTTTATTTTACCAGAATAGCATTTAACAATTTTAATTAAATGAGGTAGAAAACAGCATCCATACTCCCATGCACTTTTTAAAGCAAATTAGCTTTACTCGCTATTGCCTGGATACATTCTACATCAGCTTAAATCATCTTGAAAAATGATAGACTGTTACACTTGCTAATTCTCAAGTAATCTATTAAAAATAATGGCTGAGTCAATGGGTATGAGAGAGCAGGATCTCCTATGGACTAATCATTATGTTGTTCTAGAACTGGCACCTAACTATAACTGTGATGGGAAATCTAGAAATGCACAGATTAGAAAGATAGTGGAAAGGAAGGGCGAGAAAGAAAGTCTTCCTCAAGAAGGCAAGGTGAAAAAATTGGGAAGACTGGAGTGAAGTGTAGAAAAGAGCAACAGTGTCAGAAGCAGAGGAAACCAGATTTGTTGAAGGCATACGGATGATAAGTTCTGACAGTACATACACAGAAATGTTGTCAGTTTTTGACTGCTATAAGTAAAAGTTTGCTGGACATGGTAAATCCATGAAGATCTATTGCAGAGACATTTATCCAGAAAGACAGCTTAACTGACTGAGTTCAAACACACCCTTGAACTTCTTTGGGACTAAACTAATTTAAGATTCAGAGAAGAGCAAGTGTGTGTTATTTGCCAGCACCCAGGAAGCGTTCAGTTCATTCAGTGCCAGGATTACGTGGTTTGAAAGTTGCATCTGCATCACGGATGGAACACCAATGTCCACTTTTAGCTGATGTGTAAATCCTGTAATGAGATGTTACTTTCATTCTCTCTACAACTAAGCAAGCATAAACAATTAACAAAATTCCCCATTTTAAAAGCCTCTTATTCCACAGAGTTTTGAAGAGTTGAGAGAGTCCATGACTGATTACAAATAAAGGGAAAGCCACTCAGTTATTGTAGGTTTCAGAGTAACAGCCGCGTTAGTCTGTATTCACAAAAAGAAAAGGAGTACTTGTGGCACCTTAGAGACTAACCAATTTATTTGAGCATGAGCTTTCATGAGCTACAGCTCACTTCATCGGATGCATACCGTGAAAACTGCAGCAGACATTATATACACACAGAGATCATGAAACAATACCTCCTCCCACCCCACTGTCCTGCTGGTAATAGCTTATCTAAAGTGATCATCAAGTTGGGCCATTTCCAGCACAAATCCAGGTTTTCTCACCCTCCACCCCCCCACACACACACAAACTCACTCTCCTGCTGGTAATAGCCCATCCAAAGTGACAACTCTCTTCACAATGTGTATGATAATCAAGGTGGGCCATTTCCTGCACAAATCCAGGTTCTCTCACCCCCTCACCCCCCTCCAAAAACCACACACACAAACTCACTCTCCTACTGATAATAGCTTATCCAAAGTGACCACTCTCCCTACAATGTGCATGATAATCAAGGTGGGCCATTTCCAGCACAAATCCAGGTTTTCTCACCCCCCTCCAAAAACCACACACACAAACTCACTCTCCTGCTGGTAATAGCTCGTCCAAAGTGACCACTCTCCCTACAATGTGCATGGTAATCAAGGTGGTAATCAAACTGTCTGCTGCAGTTTCCACGGTATGCATCCGACGAAGTGAGCTGTAGCTCACGAAAGCTCATGCTCAAATAAATTGGTTAGTCTCTAAGGTGCCACAAGTACTCCTTTTCAGTTATTGTACCTATTTTACACATGTAAGGAGTCTTGCCCAAGAGTCTATACATACTTGCTGCATATCCGAGAGTTTTTGGTTGTGTTGAACTCAAGTTATTTGATTTCTAACAGTATTGTAAATGTCAGCATGGATATACCAGAAATATTTGTTCCTCATCATACTTTAGCCCAGAACTTTAGTCTAGACAGACCCAGAGAGCTCTCAACTTCTTCTGATGCAGCTAGTTGGGAGGTCCATGTTCAAATCTGGTCTGAAGCACCCATGTACAAACCATTCATCCTGGCCGGCAGCAGGATAATTGAAAATCCAAGAATCGCTGTAACATTTAATCCTCTGTTCCATAGCAATGTTTCTTCTTACAGGAAATCTTTGGGTCTTTAGATTAAGCCCCCGATATTGTCTATTTTTCACCAATTTTCCTGTAAGCTAAAATACTGGGTATGTTCAAAATTTCATGCTGTCTTAGCAAGTTACTCATCTGCTGGTGCCAAAAAGGAACCTCCTTTCTCCTATATTGCATTTCACAATTATTTTGGGACATGGGCCAGTGTCACCTTTTTACCCCTCTCTGTAAATTATTATTACTGTTCCGATGAGTGGCAGCAGATGTCTAGGGCCTTGCAAATCAGATTTCCACTGGAAGAGAAATCAGTGGCTCGGAGTTTGGTGAATATAAGTGATCACAACCAGCATGTAGGCAATCTTCTCTTTCAGAACTCTCAGCTAAACACCAGTACCCTGGTCTCGGAGAGCAACTCTGCTCCAAGAATTTACTCTAGTTAGGGAGATCAAGGCAGAGAGCAAACTCCACACACACACACACACAAAAACCACACAGCTCCCCAAAAAAATTGCAATAGAAAACCAACACAGTATTTCTTCAGAGGCTAAAATCTTGCTTGTGCATGAAGAAAAAGGAATTGTAAGAGTACACTCTGGTGGCTCCTGCCATAACAATATCAACTAATCCCCACTACCAGAAGCAGGATACTGGACTGCCTAGTCTGATCCCATGCGGCAAGTACAATGTTCTTCCTGCCTATTATGAATAGCATTGCCAGCAACACTGAGTCAGCATCAGAAGTCACTATTTCAAAATCTTCTGCCAGAAGTACTCTGGGACAGACTTTTCTTCACAGTGTATGCTGGAAAATCTAGCAATCTGCTTTCATACTAAAATAAATGTCTGTCCTAACCTTCAAAGGGTTGATATAGAGTTTTGAATTATAGATCAAGCAGAAAAATTTAATACATAAATGTTAAAATCATTAAAGTAGCTTTTTACTGCAAATAAAAAGTGAGTGACTCATCCCAGGTCAGCTATCAAATGTATCAGTTTAGGTTTTTGCTTCATGAGTTGCATAAATCTTTTTGGTCTATCCTCCTGTCAAAAGAAATCTCACATCACTTCTCTCCCCCCATTATTACTCCCCCCGGTTTCTGAAAACATTCCACTTTAAAATTTTATCACAGGGTTTTCCCCCCCTAGGTTTCAAGAAGGGTTATGCTGAGAAGTGCACACAGTAAGGTTCTATTTAAAAAAAATTCAGCCTTACTACAGTAGGTTAAAAATAAAATAACTCAACACCCTGGATACCATTCCTGTTCTGAATCCATAATCATTTCTCTTTAAGTTGCAAAGTTTGATAGCTATTTTGCCTCAAAGTTTACGTGAGGTAGTTAGAGAAGCACATAGATTAAAATGGCATATGGGAAGCCTTTCAATCTGACTACTTCTCTGGGGATCCTTTCCCCTGCTTTTCTAGGAATGCTTCAACTCTGAGTCCATAATAAATGTGGCTATATATCCATAAGCTATTGTATAGCCCCAGAATCATCAAAGGGCTATGTCTGAAAAGTCTTGAGAGAAGGGGGACTGTTCAACTTAGAAAAGAGATGACTACGGTGGGGCGTGGGGCCTTATAGAGGTCTATAAAAATCATGAATGGTGAGGAGAAAGTAAGTGTTATTTACCCCTTCATATAATGCAAGAACTAAGGGTCTTCTAAGGAAATTAATAGGCAGCAGGTTTAAAAAAACAAAAGGAAGTACTTCTTCACACAAATCACACTGAACCAATGGAACTCATTGCCAGGGGATGTTGTAAAGACCAAAAATATAACTAGTTTCAAAAAAGAATTAGATTAGTTCATAGACAAGAGGTCCATCTTTGGGTGTTAGCCAAGATGGTCAGGGATGCAACCCTATACTCCAGGTGTCCCTAAACCTCCAAGCCCTGGAAGTTGGGACTGGACAACGGGATAGATCTCTCTAATTGCACTGTTTTGTTTATTCCTCTGTAGCATCTGGCACTGGCCACGGTCAGAGACAGGATACTGAACTAGACCATTTGGACCATTTGGCTGACCCAGTATGGCCATTCTTATGTTAGAGTTACTTGTGATGCATTTCCCCACCTAATTCTTTGGAGATTATGGACACACACCACTAGATAAGCAGATAGATGAAGAGTGAGTTAGCCTCAGACCTCTGATTGGGAAAATGCAGAAAGAATTTGTTCTTTTCTCTTATCCTATATCTACTCTATCCTGCTGGAAGGTAGTATCAATGATGCATGTAGTAAAATGGCTTCAAAAGCAAAATGCCAGATTCTGCCACCCTTAGTTAGGAGTATTACCTCATTCAACTAAGTAGTTCAACTAATTTCATTGCAGCTATTCACAAAAGCTGAGCACCCTCCACTGTGAGAATTCAGTAGGAGTTGAAGGTGTTCAACTCCTTCCAAGTTGAAGGTGTTCAGGTCCTTCCAAGATCAGACCTTCGATAAAGGACTAGTTGTCATAGGCAAGGTTTACAGAATATTACTCAGAATAAGATGGAGGGAAAGAAAATTGGGGGTCCTTTGGAAAAAATAGTATGTGATCATGTAATTAAATGAATATGCACAAGAGGATGAATTAAGGTTGCACAGAAAACTTTAATGCGGGTATTTCCTAACGTTTGAGGGTTTGACATTGCAACCTTAATGTTCGTTCAACTTAACTTCTAGTGTTTAATTTCCGAGTTTTTTTTCCAAAAGAAAACTTAAAAAAACCCAGATATTCCATCATGTGATATATATTGATACTTACATCATTCATCAACATGGGTTGGAACATTTAGAGTCACTACACAGACCTCTGCCACTTGAGCTAATAGATTAACTAATAGCAATAGTAGTTGTCATCCCCTATGTGGACCAGCACTAAAGGGGGATCAGACACACACTTTGCCAGTTTCACATATATTTGCTGACAGCAGGGGAATGGAGACCCTCAGGAAGCTTGGGTTCCCTTCCAGGCTTTGGAGGGGAGTGTTCTCTAGTGGGCACAGACTCTTCTGCCAGTTTCCTCCAATGTGGGCCCCTTCTGCCCTGTCTCCTCCAACCCATCCTATCCCCGCCCTCTTCCTTACCCTTGGATCCTTGTCCCAGTCCCATTCTCCTTGCCTACCCATTCCCAGTCTCTACTCCTCAGGCTTCTCATCTCAGTCCTAGTCCCCTCATCCAGCCAGTCCCAATTCTCCCCACCCCGCAGTTTCTCATCTGATTTGTCTCTCCTGTGCACACTGTGGCTCCCAGTCCCAGTCTTCCTCCCTGGGGTCCTCATCCAATCTCAGACTTCCCACTCCTCCCACCCCAAATCTTTTCCCTGACTCCTATTCCCAGTCTCTTTACCCATCCAGCCCCAGTCTCCCATTCCCTCCAGCTCCTTGCCCAATCTCAGCAGCACCACTACCTCCAGCCAACAAGCTCCCAATTCTCCCCTTTCCTTCTCCCCATTTCCCTAACTGGCTCCCAGTCTCTTACTCTCAGTTCCCCTCCCCTAGTCTCACATAACTCCCTCCCATCTAATCCAGTTAGTGTCCCCTCTGCATTCAAATCAGATGGCTTCCTTCTCCATGAAAGCTCCTTGCTCTCAGTTCTGGTGCACAGTCTGACCTTGCCCTAGAGCATCTGGGGGCACCCATTATGTAGAAAGTCCTTCAGAGCCTCCATGGCCCTGGGCTGGAGCATGCTTAGTCACTCTCAAGGGATGCTGCATACACGTTGATGCTGCAAGGGTACTGAGCATGCTCAGTGCGGATAGAATCTTTGAGATTTTAGCTGTTAAGGTCTAGCAAGACTCCACTGAGCAAGTGCAAATTGCTATTTTTCCAGAGGCATTTTATTTGCCCCTCTGAAAATCTGCCCAAATTTCACCAGCAAGAGGTCCATCCCTGACACAAAGGCAGTCCCGCTACTAAATTTCAAGCCCCTGCTCTAAAACATGGGAGGAATTAAAGCATTTCAAAGAAAAGGTTACTAGAAGTTTGGTTTTTTGTATTTTTTTATAAACATGGCCAAAACAAAGTTTTCCCTAGCCTTGTGGGCAGAACAGTTTGAGCTGAAATTCTCCAAAACTATTCCGCCTGAAGCAGGCACTTGGCATGGAAAAGTTCAGCCCAAATGGTTACATTTTGGCAATGTTCTAAGCAGATGAAAATAGGCTCTTGTAATGGGAAGTGTCAACAACCTTAATAGGTGATGTTAGCAGCCCTGCCTATTATATAGTAAGTGGCATGATGCCCCATTCTCTCCTGGTCTCTGGAGTTTTCTAAAATAACTCCTTTTGACAGCATTTTGTCACCAGAAAATTTTAGCATGCTTCATCCCCATTGTTTTTTTTTTTCCATAAACCTTTTGCTAGAGTGCGGCAGAGGCAATTTTAGGAGTGGGTGTATAATACATGATGTTCAGTACATGAGCACTTTGTTTGGCTGTAACCCAGTGTAAACCTCCTACAACTTACAGGTGCTTTGTGACCTAAAAACTTGGGGAATTCTATGTAACTCCAAACTTTTTTTTAAAATACCCAGTCCCACTTATCCCTTAATTATGCATGATCTCATTCTCTCACACACTCCCTGCCGTTGCTAATGTAAATCAGAAGTCTTATGCTGCAGATGAATTGAAGAAAGAATGTACAAAACAACATCCAAATCTTTCTCAAGTCTGGCTTCTCTCACACCCGCTACTGTTATGGAGCTACCTTGCTGGAATTTCTCGCTGGTGCTCTCACTGGCAGGTTGATGCTACTATAAAGGTTTTGATCCTTTTTGGGAAGTCGGCAGTGACCAAAAACGCTTGGAAAGAGCAACAGTGATAGACAATAACAGACCACAGAAGCAGTCAGAAGTTCTTTATGTACAAAGTGGTACTGAGGTTTGAGCAGGCATCTGGTCAGGAATCTTCCTGAACCAGCTCTGCCAAGATTTTCAAAAGCAGCCAATAATTTTGGATGTCTCAATTTCTGGGGTGTCCCAGATTTGAACTTAACCAGGATTGATTTTTCAAGGGTGCTCAGCACTTCTTGAAAATGAGGCCCTGCAAAAGTGTCTCAAGTCAGGCACCCAAATGAACTTTGAAAAAACAGGATCAAGATTCTGTACTGCCAGGATTTTGTTTCCCAGCACCATATTTCATTAATGGCCACTAAAAACAAAAGCAATTTATAGTATATTACCACCATGCCATTGACTGCCCCACAAATGTAGACTGCATTCAGTACTGAGCTTCTCAGTACTAGAGAGAAGCTGATAAACTGGAAAGAGTTAAGAAAAGGTGCCACAAGTACTCCTTTTCTTTTTAAGAATAGGAGTGTTACCTGACCGAGGCAGGCAGAAGGGGATAAATATTACACGAAAGACTATTTTCCCTTCTCCTCTCCCTGCCCCACAACCTAGAAGCCTGCAAAAGCAGAATTCTCACAAGAAAGTAGCTCATTCTTACAGAATTTACAGCCCAATTTTACCATCCAAATAGATTAACAGTTTAGATAAGCCCCCAAACTTATGGCTGTCTGAACCTTAATTTTTTTTTGAGTTTCACCCATTACTGTATAACAAAGAATGAGCATTCCATTGTTCAGTTAAAGAATAATGGGCCCTATTCTCTTCATACATTGGTGTAAATCAATTAAAGTAAATGGAGTTACACCAGTGCAAAAGTGACATGAGATCACAATCAAGTCCATAATATTTATATAAACTAAATTGCAGAAACTTAATGACAACCAGCTGATCTTTCCTGGAGAACCCAGCTGCTGTTGGATGTGACTGACTCCTCTACAGCAAGAATATTTCTTCGATGCATTTGTTACTATGATGCATTTCAGCTATTTACTTACGGAGTTGCCTTGAGGACAATGTCATTATTAAAGCTATGCTTAACTATCCATTTTCAACACTGCTTTTCACGGTGAAAAATGATAATCTTCTTCCTCCTCTCCTGCCCACTAGAAACTGAACACTTTGGCGGCAAAACTTCATTATTTTTGCAGCAAGCTGACCTTTAATCACCACCTTTCTGTTGCCGCCAAAACTCAAGAGAAAGAAAAATACTTTGGTATGGATATACCTGCAAGAGCTCATATCTGAAAACCCACTTTTCAAATTTGCTTCAATAAACTGGAAATGGTGGCGGTTGCATTAATTACTGAGCTGATTAAACACAGGCATACAACTAGTTTTATAACCAAATACTATTGCTTCTGTCCAATTCCACCAAATTCAAGCCCTTTAATAGTAGGGAATTCATGAAGCGTTGAAATTTGTCTACCCGATTAGTCAAATACATACATTATTATTTGTTTGGTTAAACACGGATACAGCACCTACAGACCTCAACTGTTTCAGGGCCCCATTGTGCTAGGAGCTGTATAAGCATATAGGGGAAGATTTTCAAAGGCACAAAGGGCAGATAGGCATCCAACTCCCACTGATAGTTAATGCAAGTTGGATGCCTAACTCATTTTTGTTATTGGTGCTGTCTCCCCCCTAGTCAATGACCATGCCTGCCCAGAAGACCTCTCTGTCTAAAAATACAAAACATAACAGGTGGCTCAGACAAACAATGAAGCTGTGTACATGTAACACCGACAGATCCCGGTTGTTGGTGGGCAGGATTAAACCTGGGACCTCTGGAGCTAAATGCATGAGGCTCTACTGCATGAGCTAAAAGCCACATGGCTGTTAGCTAAGGCTATAGCAGACTCAGTAATCTCTAAGTGGTCTTGGTGCCACTACATGGGATAGAACACCACACCCAGGCGGTGTGTGGGTTACATATGTGTGTCCGCACAATGGATGACTAGGTAACAAGATCATCAGGCAAACTGCACCTCTGACCCCATCCTGGTCTGTCCGAAGGCACCCACCCTATGTCTCTGGCCTCGGGCCATCGCCTACCTCTCAGAGTGGAATCACATGTTTTTTCCACTCAGACCAGGTCCTGAGTTGCAGCACGGAGTGTATCAACCATGATTTACCTCAGCAGGTCTGAACTTCGCCCAGCCCCTGCAATTCTGTTCCCAAGAGGACCGTGGCAATCAGTGACCAAAACAGCCTTCCGAAAGCAAAATATTATTTATTTAGAACAAAAACATTTGGATCAGGTCAGTCATCCCTTCACAGCCATTATGGTCACCAGCGATAACTTAAAATGTTCACATACTGAACAATTTCGCAAACACTGGTTTATGAATGCTCCACAGAGCCAAAATTCGCTGTGTTTTTTATTTGATGAAAAACTATGTAATCCACTCTAAGTAGCAGCAGCTAGGAAAGACAGTAGTTTAGTTAGAAATTATTTTTTCATTTCTAAGGTGTAGGCATTCACTGAGAGGCATGAGAGCAATGCAGAAGATTAATTATGAAAATGCACAAATTATAGATCCAAGGGCATTTCTGCACAGGTATTTGTGCGATGGCTTTAGTGGCAGCTGGAAACAACGTACACAAACACCTAAAAATTATTTTAAAATATCTGATCTGCAAGACACGCTAGAAACAGTACCTGATCTGTGAGAATCCCTGTCTATCAGTGTGTGCTCAATTAGTCATATTGTACATGAACAACTATATATTTTATATGTGCAAGTCAGTGCATCTTAGTGAAAATCAAAATCCATCTATGAATTCACCAGCTATTTGTCATGCCATATATTGGGCCTGATTCTCCTATCATTTACACTGGTTAAAAATCAGAGTAACATCAGCGTAAGGGAGAGGAGAACCAGGCCCACTAACTACAGAGGAAAAATGACCCAGAGAGGTTCTTTCCATCTAAAATATTGTAATCCATTAAATGTAGGCAACAGGTTTTTTTGCATCCTCCTCAAGTGCTTGGGCTGATTAGCAAAATATAGATCTCAGCAATTTGATATGATTCTGAGGGCATAAGTAGGATTTCAGTGGTCCGTAGACATTTTGTTGGTCCTCTGCATGGAGGACCTCATGCAAAAAAAAAGAGTTTTCCACCCATCTATTTGTTTTAGAATATAAACAGAGCATGCAGCTCAATTAATATGCACAAAACACAAATCCATTAATGAATTGCATTTTGGTGCAGTAAAAGACGGGAATTAAGATCAGCTTAAATTTTCTTATAGGCTTCTTGCTGATATGGTGACAGATAAAAATTAAGCATGCAAGGAAGTTGTATTGGACTGTCCAGATTCTGTTTATATTCAATCAAAGTAGCCCACTTTATCATGCTGCTCTTGACACCGCTGCAAAATAGATAACAGCTAAATCAGTGATTGTCAAACTGAAGTAACTGTCAGGAATTAAATAGTGTTGCTGAATAAAAGCCATAATTGAAATGCTCAAAAAACCTCCAAAAACAATGCTGGAAACTTTAAATGACATTGCAAAAGCATCAAAAGTCTCTGATACAGCAGAGGAATTGAGCAGATTGGTTGGGCAAAATGTCGTCAGTGGAGTTTTCTTGTACCTTATTATACCGAGACATCTGGAACACTGCAGAGCACTGAATTGACTATTTACAACATTCTGACCTTGAATATCATTGTTGCATTAATGCAGTCTATTCATGGGAGAAGAAACAGTCAGTTATAAGGTCAGAGGAAACATAACAGATTTTCGTATTCAGAATTGTAGATCTATGAAAAAAATAAGACTGGTATAGAACATAAAATAAGGTATTTGTCAATAATAAACCCAGATCTACAGAGAACAGCATTTTAGATAGCTCTTTAGATATATTGGTTAAGGTATAATGCATTATTGATCAAGCATTGTAAGAGATTTAGTATAGTTTCAGTGCTCTCACTATGCTGTCATTATGTGATACAAAACACTCTCTCGAAAATACAGAAGTTTCTTGAATATGAATTTTGATTGCCCCACCATATGCCTTATTAAATGAGTGAATTGTAAGCAGTAGAAATTCAGAATTTGGTATTCATTCAAAAGAAACCAATTTGAGATTCTCAAACACTTCACTAACAGCAAGAGATTGGCAGTATATAGGGTGAATATTTCACATTCTAAAGCTTACACACAAACACACACCCTCTGCAAGTGCTAATGAGTTCTCTCTAGGATGGAGATCATTAAGTCAACATACTGAAGCACAATGGGTAATGAAAGATGGAATTTGTTCACACTCATAAGAGTTGATGACGCTAATATACATGAGTACTTTATTGAATTATGCAGCGTACTTTCAGCATCTGGAAACTCTTCCCTTGGTTCTGTTTCTATCAGTATAAAACTTTAAATACCTGGTTAGTGGCACACATATTTCAAATACATAGTTCTAGTTTGATGATCATCAGCTGAAGTTACTCATATAGAACTAAGGCATATCTATGGAAAATGCTGCTAAAGTCTTTTGTCCAGTGATAGATGTTAAAAACAAATTACAGTGGGACTCCCGTTCCCTAGATTTCAGGGGTGCGAGACCATCTACATGTCTATGCGAGACCTGCCCCTGCCCCATGGAAGTAAATATCAGTTTTGCCATTGACTCTCGTGGGTGTGGGATTAAACCCTTGAAGCATTTCTCATTAGGGATGAGAGTGTACCAGTAAGCATAAAATGAAAAACATCCGCAAACTTAGCTACATTTTTAAAGCCAACCCCCTTTTAAATTAAACAGTTGGGAGGAGTGGGGGCACCAGAATTAACATCAGAAACAGATTAGGATTTGTGCTGGTAGGGACTTCTTTTTGCACTGATTCACCCTGGTGCTCTGGATGGAACCAGCCAGCCTTTTAGGCTGTCAGTTTCTACATGCCTCTGTCACTGTTAGCAGTATTATTTTTCTCAGCAAATAAACCAGCCTTCCACATCTAATTGATTCATCTTGCTCTCTGTTGGCCTTTCTCCCTTGCCACCAGACAAATTGCTTTGGAATTAATTCCTGTAGCTTTTCCCCCAATTTCTCCTCTAATTTTTCTCTGTGTGTTTTCCAAGTCTTGCAAATTTTTCCTCCTTCCTCACCTTTGACATACTTGTACTAAGTCATCACAGATTTCTGAAAGTTTGTCATTCAGCTCTGGCAGATGTGTGGCACACAGTTCTCCCATAGAGACCCAACACCTACACAAGGACTAGGATTTTCAGATGAGGCTACAGAAGTTAGGTGCTCAATTTCCTGGACATTCAATGCAGCTGAATGTCTAATTCCTATTTTAGAAATAAACATCACAAACTTCAGCTCCCATTATCAGTATGTATCACACTGGGGAGCAATGTCTAATATGGGCATAAATCCATCAGCTGATGGATTGCATACTAGTGGATTACTCAGCAGAAAATTGAGAGGAAAAGAAGAACATAAGAACAGCCATACTGGGTCAGACCAAAGGTCCATCTAGCCCAGTATCCTCTCTTCCAACAGAGGCCAAAGCCAGGTGCCTCAGGGAATGAGCCGAACAGGTAATCAAGTGATCCATCCTGTTGCCCATTCCCAGCTTCTGGCAAAGAAGCTAGGGACACCATCCCTGCCAATCCTGGCTAATAGCCATTGATGGACCTATCCTTCATGATTTTATCTAGGTCTTTTTTGAACCCTGTTATAGTCTTGGCCTTCACAACATCCTCTGGCAAAGAGTTCCACAGGTTGACTGTTCGTTGTGTGGGGGAAAAAAAAACTTCCTTTTGTTTGTTTTAAACCTGCTGCCTATTAATTTCATTGGGTGACCCCTAGTTATTGCATTATGAGAAGGAGTAAACACTTCCTTATTTAACTTTCTCCACACTAGTCATGATTTTATAGACCTCTTTTATATCCCCCCTTAGTCGTCTCTTTTCCAAACTGAAAAGTCCCAGTCTTATTAATCTCTCCTCATACGGCACCCGAGCCATACCCCTCATTTTTGTTGCCCTTTTCCAAGTCCAATTTATCTTTTTTGAGAGGGGGTGACCATATCTGCATGCAGTATTCAAGATGTGGGCGTACTATGGATTTATATAGAGACAATATGATATTTTCTGTCTTATTATCTATCCCTTTCTTAATGATTCTGTTCGCTTGTTTGACTGCTACTGCACATTGAGTGGATGTTTTCAGAGACCTATCCACAATGACTCCAAGATCTTTCTTAAGTGGTAACAGCTAATTTAGACCCCATCATTTTATATGCATAGTTGGGATTATGTTTTCCAATGTGCATCACTTTGCATTTGTCAACATTGAATTTCATCTGCCATTTTGTTGCCCAGTCACCCAGTTTTGAGAGATCATTTTGTAGCTCCTCGCAGTCTGCCTGGGAGAATGAAAAGCCCTCTGATCTAAACCCTCCTGAACATGGGAGTTAAAACTCCAGATCTGTATCTTAATTTTCCCAAATGTCAGTAAACTCACACTCATACATTATAAGGATAGTGTAAAGTTGTGAACTTGGATCTAAAGGTTGTGTTTTAGACCCATCCTTCTTTGCAAGCTATTCTTGGCTTGCTGGATACTTAAGTAGTTCCAGTTCCAGAATTCAGCAGCCTTTTCTTTATGATTTCATAAAACCAGTGATCATACTCAGCCCTTTAAGAAAAGCTTCTCCTAAACACCTGAGGTCCACTGGAGTTCAAATCCCTATACAGTCATACTCCGGTCTGTAAAGAAAGTGTGCCACAGACACAATTACTGCCAAAAATCTTACGCTAATGCATGTGTGCCCTTCAGAAGCCAGGACTAAAACCGGAGTCTTTCTGCTCCAGTACTGTAGGCCGCTGCTACCCATACTAAAAGAAAATCCCTATAGGCTACAACAGTAAGCCAGATCCTCTTTGTGAGCTACGCACTAGATGGCAACATCATTCTCTTAAAGTAATAGCTAAATAGAAATGTCTCCATGAATTTGCTTTACAAATAAATAAAAGTGTGTGTATATATTTTACACACACAGAGTTTTTGGAATCCATACACAACTTAAGGTACAGCTACACTGCAACTGGGGGTGTGCCTGCAGCAGATCTACCTGAGCTAGCTTTAATCTTGCTAGGTTGGGTACCAATAGCTGTGAAGCCATAGTATCCTGGATTTCAGCCTGAGTTAGTGCTCAAGTACGTACCCAGGGTTCTGGCCAGGCTTGTACAGTCTTTGCTGAAGCTCGTACTGCCACAGCTTCACGGCTATTGGTTCCCACACTTGCTAGATTAAAATTAGCTCAAATATGTCTACATATGCTGGAATCACACCTCCAATTGCATACCCAGTACCATGCCAGTGTACAAGAGTCAGAAAGTGAAATTGGCTATAAACAGATGACAAAATGGACCAGCCTTCTTTCACCATCCATTTTTATACTTTATTTGCTTTGAGTGAAGTGACCCAGGAAACCAAAATAGAATACATGGGAACAAAGAAATTGGAGATCACTGTGGCCCTGCACCTTGTGCAGTCATTTGCACCAGTGCAAAATGGGTGTCAAATGCTACCCAGTCAGAATGGCAACATTTTGCACCCGTTTTGAACTGGTATAAATGGTCTATGCAAAGTGCAGAATGGTGAATGAGGCCCCAATTTTTAAAAAAATCAATTTTAATATTGTAAGGTGATGGCAGTGCATTTAAAAAACTGTACATGTTTTTATTCTTCATGGTGTCCTTTCAATCCTGTTTAAGTAGCTAGAGCTCATGTTGTTATCCACTTTTCAAGTCATGGATTACATGCAGGACAGTCATTTTTCATGGGAAAGCATTTCCTTACCACTGTGTTGTGCAGCCGCTGTTTCTTGGCAAGAGGTAATTTCAGTGGAATTAAATAGCTCCAGAGAAATTATACCAGTTTTATGGCATATTGCAAGAGATAGTGTGTATTAAAAACGAGAGTAATGACAACCTACTTCATAATGACTGTTCACAGGTAGTTGAAATTATACATTTCTTTTAATCCAGACAGAGTTTTGACCATCTCTGCTGCATTTATTTCCTTTGTTTCAAGATCAGTAGTTACTCCTTTCAAAAACATAATGAATGTCACATTGGATTATACAACCTAGCTACATCTGTTCTCTCTTGTTTTCTAGAAATTACATTCACTGTATTTCACAGCAGGAACTCACAATCAAGATGCTGACTATTGCTCCATGATAAATGTCACAGATGAAGAAATGGTCCAGTGCCAATGTCATTATCACAGTTCTGGCACATCTCCTTGAACAAGGTCTCTTATTGCTCATTGCTTTAATTGGACAAAGGTAGCAAATGCTCTTTCAGAATCAAAAACTTTCAGCCAATACAATATTTGTATGAATCAGTTGAAAAGTAATGTTGCAACTGTCTTAATTTACCTAGTACATTTTCCTTTTCAGTTTTTTCTTTGAAAATCTTTTTTTAAAACCACTACTAATCGTCATAATGCTTTCTTTCCTTAGGTGTTTACAGACTTAGAACTCACATAAGTGAGTAAATTTAAACAGGTTAGTATAGCATTATACTCAGTGGGTCTACTTGCATGAGTAAAGTGCTGCATTCAGGCTTTTAATACACAAGATGTTTGCACTCACTACTGAAATGCAACCTCCTCTGGGATGAAATGTGCAGTTTAAAAAATACACAGCAAAATTACAGTTTAGTTTTAAGGCTTGATCTCGCAAAGATTTACATACAAGTAACTTTTCCTCACGTTAAGTTCATGAAGAGAAAGTTACTCACACACGTAAGTGTCTGCAGGGTCAGGCTTTAAGATAGGAACAAGGAAAGAATACTGGACCAAGTTCTTCAGTCCACCCCTCTGATCCTGAGCAGGATTAAAGACAGTCAAGTCTCACAGCACAAATCAGAGTAGTTTGAAGGCTGCCCTGAATTATGCCATGGGCCATTCAGACAGCTGGGGACCAAACAAATGCTGGGGTGCCCTGACCACTCATTTTCCCTGGACATGCTCCCTATATTGAGGTGCAGGGTGGAGGTTGGTGTAGGTACCCAGGGGTATCCCTAGCTAGAGGGAATCACACCAGACCCCGATCTGCCAGCTTCTAATGGACCAGAGAATCTGGCCAGAATTGCGGTAAGCAGCATAAAACTACTGAGGGATATAATCTGAATTGGGCTGCGGAGTTGTTAGAAATCCCAGAATCTAATGCTCAGAATCTAATTCCCTAAACTGGGGGGAGAAGTAGATATGATGGAGTGTAGGGATAGGGTCCAGAGTGACCTAAACTAGAGGACTGGGCCAAATGAAATCTGATGAGGTTCAACAAAAACAAGTGCAGATTTCTGCACTTAGGAAGGAAGAATCCCATGCACTGCTATAGGCTGGGGACCGACTGGCTAAGCAGCAGTTCTGCAGAAAAGGACCTGGGGATTACAGTGGATGAGAGTCAGCAGTGTGTCTTTGTTGCCAACAAGGCCAATGGCATATTGGGCTGTATTAGTAGGAGCATTGCCAGCAGATCGATGGAAGTGATTATTCCCCTCCATTCAGCATTGGTGAGTCCACACCTGGAGTATTGTGTCCAGTTTGGTTCCCCCCACTACAGATGGGATGTGAACAAATTGCAGAGAGAGTCTAGCACAGGGCAACAAAAATTATTAGGGGGCTGGGGCACATGACTTACGAGGAGAGGCTGAGGGAACTGGGATTATTTAATCTGTAGAAGAGAAGAGTGAGGGGGGATTTGATAGCAGCCTTCAACTACCTGAGGCGCGGTTCCAAAGAGGATGGAGCTCAGCTGTTCTCAGTGGTGGCAGATGACAGAACAAGGAGCAATGGCCTCAAGTTGCAGTGGAGAAGGTCTCGGTTGGATATTAGGAAACACTATTTCACTAGGTGGGTGGTGAAGCACTGGAATGGATTACCTAGGGAGGTGGTGGAATCTCCATCCTTAGAGGTTTTTAAGGCCCAGCTTGACAAAGCGTTGGCTGGGATGATTTAGTTGGTGCTGATCCTGCTTTGAGCAGGGGGTTGGACTAGATGACCTCCTGAGGTCTCTTCCAACCCTAATATTCTATGATCTCAGCTTCACATCTCATCCAAAAGATGGTGGGTAACATTTTTGAAAGCACCTTAAGTTCCTAAGTTCCATTTTCAAAATTGACATTTCCCAAAGGGGAGGAGGGGCGGGAATATAGAAGGCCACATCTAGGCACTTTTTTTCCTGACCTCTTTATCCTTTGCAAAGATTTCCAAATAGAGAGGTGCCTGTAGCCATCCAATCCAGGCCTAAATTTAAAATTTATACAAAAGTAGATTGCAAGGAGGTGGACCAAAGGGCTTTTTATCACCAAGACTTAATGTAGTTTCTCCATTGAAGTGTAGTCTTTGTATCCCCAACATATGCACTGGGTTTAACAAAGTATGGGAGATTCTTCACTCTTGAGAAACTCCCTGCGATGAAAAGTAAGATCAATGCACAGTACATCTCTGGTTACCATTTGTTATGTACTCAATGCAGTGCTCACTCTGCCAGAAGTACAGTAATAATTGCTTCATGTCCTTTGACCCTTATTGAAAAGGTTGGCTGTGCTTATGATCGTTTGTACCACGCTTACCCTCATGGTAAACAGCAAGTTTCTCTATAATTGTACTGACAGTTCTCCAAATAGTCTTCACTTTCTTGCCATAGATTTTGTAAGCTGAAAGCTGATACTGAAATTCTTATTTATCTCTGTCTATGAACTATGGGATTTTTCCTTAAAGAAACAGGCAATTATTTTAAATGGGGAATGCTCTGAAGAGAGGCAAAAGTCAGTTCAAAGTTCTTTTTTCAATCAGGAACACAATCCTCCTTGCGGTGACAGAAACAATTTGATACTCCAGCAAAATGAAAACAAAAGATGGTTGAGATTTTTGAAAACCATCTACAGGATTTAGACATACATCTCCCATTAAGATAGTAACAAATCTGGGAAATCCAGGACTCCCCTTAGCCAGCTTTGCTTCATTGTCTTGTGAGAGATCTACATATGCTTTCTGTCCCTTGTGCATATTGCACTAATTATGCTCAAGCTGTTACAAATTTTTTTCTACAAAGGAAATATCCTGAGTAAATACCTGACCCTGTGGCCAGTATTCACAATTGCTATGGGAATTCTGTTTAATAAACATAAAGGTAGCTGTTGTCATCATTATGTATCTTTCAATTTGACTAACAATATAAAGGATGTATTTAACAGATAAGATTACATACCTAGTAGACAAAACTACAGGCTAACTGGGTATACTTGTCACAAATCATAAAGGAGAAATGGAGCATACATGTGTTTCATATTGACTTGCTATGCTTCCTGGATGTTCTATGTAGGCCTATTGCTGGAATTAAATTCTTAGCAGATAAATATTCTTTGGCAATAAAATGAAGTGGGGGAAATTTAGTCAAGTCAACTTCAGCAACTGTGATGTATACAAAGGTTTAACAAGCAAGAGCCTGAAAACAATATTGAGAGAGTAGGATGGTTCAGTGGTTAGGGTACTAGTATGGGACTCAGGATGTGCAGCTTCAGTTCCTGCTTTGTTCCACTACAAACTTCCTGTGTGATCCTGGCCCAGTCAGTTGAAAGGAATTCAGGTGTCTTAAAATGCAAATACTCAAGATATTTCAATGGGAGTTAAGTGCTTCTCAAATCCTGCTAGGCTCCCACCTGCGTCTTTAGATGTCTAAATACCTTTTAAACGCTGGCTCTTAGGGTACATCTATACTGCAGTTCAAGTGGGGTTGCAGACTGGATAGACATACCAGCCCCGGCTTTACTCTATTGAGTGTGGCTAAAAATAGCAGCCGAGATGCAGAGCCTGGTGTACACAGGCTAGCAACTGAAGTATGTACCCAGGGTTCTGGACTGGTTTGTACAGCACACACTGAAGATGCAACAGCATGGATTTCAGTTCTTTATAACTGTGCTAGCTAAAGTAAAACCTAATGCAGGTCTGCCTGCCCAAGATGCAATGACACCACCGATGGCAATGCAGACATACTAAATCTCTCTATGGTTTAGTTTCCCCATCTGTAAAATGGGAATAACCGCACTTCCCTACCTCACAAGGCTGGCATGAGGATAAATACATTAAAAAGAGGGATAAATACATAAAGTGAGGCACATGATGTGAGCTGTAGAAATACCTAAGACTGATATGGAAAAGCAACATTACAGCCATTCACAGTAAATCATGAATTTCTTATAACTCACCATCTTGAGTAAAAACAAAGAAAAAAAAATCAAAGAAGTCAGCAAATAGAGTCCAAAGAAAATTATAGGACACTATAATCATTACTATATAAGGAAACTTTTCTATATGCATGAATTATTGTGTCTTCTACCATGTTGTCCATTAAAAAATATATGATCTTTGGTCATAGAAAATGGTCACTCAAAAGCTCAGGGATTTGACTCATCTTTTCTAAAGGACATTGATAGGGTGGAGGGCTGGGGAGAAGAACAATAAAACCACCATATTTGTCTTTTCAGTCTTACTATGATTTTACTATTACTGCTTTTGAATGGGATGTTTTTGGCCATTTCAAACTAAGTTTAGATTTTTAAGCTTAGTTTGCATCACAGCAAGTACTCTCCTCAAAACTGGTATTCCTATTTTCCTTCTTGCTTCCTACTCTCTCCATGGTCTCATTTCTTGCCCATTTTTTCCTTCTACTTCACAGGCTTATAAGAAATTCACTTGACCTCGTCACTTTTCTTCCCTTCCTTTACTGCTATTCCCGTGGCTGTAACTCTACCCATCACCAACCCTACAATATTTCCACAATTTGTCTTCACCCTTTCATTCTGCTTTATGCCAAAATCTTTACTTGTTCATGCTTTAGTTACTTCCCTTTTCCAATTCCTGAAGTTACCTTTTCCATGGCTGCTTGAAATCTCTATCCTCTAAACCCCAGGGAGATCACTCCTGATCTCCCATGAAGCAGGACTATGTTAGCCCAACTTCTTTACTGACTCCTTATCCATCACTGAATTTGATTCAAGAGTTGCCCTCCTAGTGTTCAGAACTTGCCATGGCCTTGCCCTACTATATACACCTCTCTGAACCCATACCACTGCCTCCACCACCCCCAAGGCAAGTGAAATTCACCCTTTACAGATGCCAGCAGCACATGGTCTATGTCCAAATGCAGTTCCATTTACACCTTTTTTCAGTGACTTAAGCAACACAAGGCCTTTCTAGAGCCCTTTCAGGTTCTTA
Source organism: Caretta caretta (assembly GCF_965140235.1). NCBI lineage: Eukaryota > Metazoa > Chordata > Testudines > Cheloniidae > Caretta > Caretta caretta. The sequence continues at coordinate 13,030,552 of NC_134214.1, read as the reverse complement.
AGAGAAGAATTTTAATTAAAGAAAAGGTAAAAGAATCACCTCTGTAAAATCAGGATGGTAAATACCTTATAGGGTAATCAGATTCAAAACACAGAGAGTCCCTCTAGGCAAAACCTTAAGTTACAAAAAGAGACAAAAACAGGAATATACATTCCATTCAGCACAGCTATTTTACCAGCCATTAAACAAAAGAAAAACTAATGCATTTCTAGCTAGATTACGTACTAACTTTTTACAGGAGTTCTGAGCTGCATTCCTGATCTGTTCCCAGCAAAAGCATCACACAGACAGACAGACCCTTTGTTCCTCCACCCTCCAGCTTTGAAAGTATCTTGTCTCCTCATTGGTCATTTTGGTAAGGTGCCAGCAAGGTTATCTTAGCTTGATAACCCTTTACAGGTGAAAGGGTTTTGCCTCTGGCCAGGAGGGATTTTATAGCACTGTGGACAGAAAGGTGGTTACCCTTCCCTTTATATTTATGACAGATGCACAAAATGACACCAGGTCACATCACCCATTCCCCTGTGCCACTTCCTCTTGTTAAATGCTTCCTTGCAAACCTTCCTCACACTTTACCTGGAGTTGCACTTTAAATGATTTTGTAACACTATAGATCACAAAAATCACTGGATCATATGCTTCCCTCAGTTACAACTGTTGCCTGAAATGCAGTTCCATGAATAAAAATATGAGAAGCAGTCAGCCCATTATATTGTATGAGTGATTTAAAAGAATCCCACAAATATTTTAGCATGGCAACGATTGCCAAACCCACATTTTTCAGCAGTGCAGTGTACTAAAATTATTTTTTGTCTCAAGGGCACAGGTGTAAATATGCACACTATGGATGACTGACACAACTGTCTTGAACCTCAACATGAACAAACCAAATGTACATTTTGGCAGCTTCATGTGAGCTTGGATAAGCACCTCACCTATGTCATCCACATTCGGATCTGGTCCATTGAATGCTCCCATACATTTGTTGCTATCCCATCAATTCCATCCAGGTTTCAACTGCTCTGATTGCCACCGCTGGGTTGACTGCTGAAATCTCGTGCATGCCAAAATATACCACACAGAGAGAAAAAAAGCAACCCAGGATGTTCTCTTGTGCCCCGCTCTGACCTGGGGAAGCCATGTTTGAGAATTAAGCCAGCCCAACAGATTTGCGTTGGACTTGCTAGCACAATATAGCTGCCATAGAACTGCCTGGGATAATAAACCAGACCTTGCCTTTGGGTCTCTGGAGGGAGGGAAAAAGAGAAGTATACTTGTATCGGAAGGAAAAGGCAGCAAGGACAGAATCAGGTTCACTGTGGAAAGGAAAGTGTTACATCCTCCAGAAAGTTAGTTGTAATATGGGAGGAGGACTGTAGAGTTAGGGAGCTAATCGAGAAGATGGTCAGATGTAGTATATAGGAACAGGGCAGTATCTTTTTAAACAGTGTGGGAGTCCTCCTGATATACACTATCTTCTATGTTGTAGAACCGCCTCCTCCCCATCACAGAAGCTAGGCCTTGCACATTTGTGTATATTTAGTAAAAAAAAAAAAAAAAAGTTATTTGGCACCAGCTTTACCCATGTGGTTTCTCATATTGTTTTTTGTTATGTAAAGAGCAAAAGACACAAAACCGGAGAAAGAAAAAAAAAGTCAGAGAAAGAGCCGGGACCAAGAAAAAGGCAAGTAGCGAAGACATCAAAAGTTTCAGACAAACTTTCCATTAGCAACTTAACACTTTAGGACTTGTCCCAATTGAACCAAATGTCGGAACCTTTAGCTGTTAACACATCAATTGCATTGACTCCATTCTGTCCGTATGTTCAAGCACTTTGGAAATATTAGCAACATGTACCTTTTTAAAACAAATGTTCACCTCCTTTTGGTTTTAAAAGGAAGAAATTGGGATGATTAGCTCTTCCCCTAAAATTGGTTAATGTGTCTCTTCCACCAGTATTGTGCAGATGTATTATAATGACCTGTCAGAGTGACAGTGCTGTGGTTATGTAGTAAAATAAGGGGGTATTGGAAATTATAGCTTCTGAAATATTTGGAGTAGGCCCAATGAATCTCAGGTCTGTTAAGGTTCCTCAGGCCTTTATTTTTAACTAATTATTTCTGTCATTTTGGCCACCCATTTGGGGCAGTCTTTGAAGGAGAGGAAGCATTAAAACTAACTATGCCTCCTTGAAATACAAATATTCACTTTTGGAAATGTAAAAGGACAAAGGGCAGAATAGACTTACTGGCAAAAAAGCATGAAAGGAAAAGATACATGCTGTGTCATGCAGCCTGCTCTTAATGAGGCCACTGAATAAAGTGATATGTTGTGACTAACATTAGCTTCCAATATGCTCCACTGAAGTGAAGACTTGGCTAGCTTTGTTGGGTTGCCCTCAAAGTTATACAAGTATGATAGAATTCTAATTATGTAGTACTAGAAATAAAGACAGACAAAAGAGTATATAGGTATTGTAAAAAGGTATGAACATCAGTTCCATACTGTTGAATTTCACTCTGTAACAAATGCAAGGCCAAAGTGCTAATTATTTCAGGCCGGTACAGGACAAAGAGTCTGTGCTGGAAAGTGATAAGAACTTTGAGGAAACAATGCTGTTCTTTAAAACAATACCCTGATGCTCTTCCCCTGCGGGAGCCCCTTGTCATGCCATGTAAATCTTGGTATCCAAAGAGGGAAAAATAGATAGTGGGATAAAACTTGTTAAAATGAATCAAGAGTCATAGATTGTGTTGTTAAGTAAAAGAATGAATGAGTGCATGGAATGGAGAGCCTGAAGCAGGGAAATAATTGGCTAGTAAATCGTGCCAGCCTAATCCTAAGAATTTCAACCTTGATATCGATGGGCCGAAGAATATGCAAAGTGGAGATAACCGGATGACCCCCAGAGGGCAAACCGGAATCCACTCAAAACGCATCAAGGAAGAACAAGAAGATAACACCTAGCCATCACGGAGCTGTCATGGATGTACCACCTGCTGATTGATGGGCATCTCAGTTGTAAATTCAACATGATGAAGCAACTTCCATAGACTTGTATTGAACCAGAGACCTATAAAAATTGGGTCCAGGGACTGTGTTCTTTGAGTCTGGTTCTACGACCACCCTCCAGGAGCATCAGATGCACATCCGACGACGACTCGGCTCCACTCTCGTGTCCAGGCCACCTGGCCAGTGACTTGGCACAAGCAACATCTAGGTTGGTAACTATAACAACCTTTATGTAGAACCTGTGTGTGAATGTCTGTGTGTGTGAATGGATCTATATAGAAATTGCATATAGGAATATTTTGTTGTATTTACAATAAACGTGGCAATTTGCCTTGTCCCTCTTACAAGATCCTGGTGGTATCATTTTTATTAGTGTAACAGCTTGGCCTGCTACTTGACATCCCATTGGGTTTGTTTTTTGTTTTTTTAAATGGAGAGCACTTTAAACTGTGGTTTTATTCTTCCTTCAGTGCCAAACTGTACAACTCTCATTAACATGGCTGCTATTGACTTTAATGAGATTCACACGGCTAAATCAAGCACAAACTCTCCGACCATCACAAATTCTTGGTCCCCTGAACACAGCTCAAATAACAGATGTGCAGAGATCTTTGAAAGGGTTAGATCCCTACCTCACACACCAGTGCGGCTGCCCAGGCAACAACAACGGTTGCTACTTTGGCCCCACAGAGCCAAAGATTCTCAATGGTCCCCACTCTACAGCCGAGAGCAGCCTCTATATGCAGCTTACCTGCAGCCCGTTCCCCACCACCACAGCCTCATGCGGCCAAACTATGGTAGCTCTGCTGTTTTTAAAGATTTCATGCAATAACCAGTATGTGAAGCAGAACTGTGAGGGGAGGCAGGATCTTCCCTCAAAAATAAATAAAAGCTTACTACAGTGAGGCTATGATTCCTGCATGTCCTTGCATGACATGCTATGCAAAAGCTATAGCAAGCAGAGATTACACATGGGCACATGCAGGGTTAAGTTCCAGGCACAAAGGTCCTCTAAAAGCAGTAGTTCCATGTGCCTTGTGCACTGGTTCCCTTACTTGAAAGGAAATATAGTAAGAAGACACAGAGTGTGGGCCTATCTCCTCATACTAATGATGGAGTTAACTATATTCCCCCTCTTAGGTCACACTTCTGCTACCAAGCAGTAGCAGCTTAGCACCAGAACATTAACATAGGATTGGATTCCACTATACAACTGCCTTTCTCCCTCAACCCCTTTCATAGATTCCAAGGCTAGAAGGGACCCAGTGTGATTATCTAATCCAGGGGTGGCCAACCTGTGGATCCAGAGCCACATGCGGCTCTTCAGAGGTTAATATGCATCTCCTTGCATAGGCGCCAACTTTCCAATGTGCTACAGGGTGCTCACTGCTCAACCCCTGGCTCTGCCCCAGGCCCCAGCCGCACTCAACTCCACTCCTTCCCCCCCTTCACCTGAGTCTGCCGTGCCCTTGCTCCTTCTCCTCTCCCCGCACGCCCCCAAGTCTCCTGCACACCACAAAACAGCTGATCACGGCAGGCGGGAGGTGCAGGGATGGAGGGTTAGGTGCTGATCGGTGGTGCTGCAGCGCGGGAGCTGACAAAAGGCTGCTGATGTGTTACTGTGGCTCTTTGGCAATGCACACTGGTAAATTCTGGCTCCTTCTCAGGCTGAGGCTGGCTACCCCCGATCTAATCTGACCTCCTCTATAACACAGATCATAGAACTTTCCCAAAATAATTTCTAAAGCAGACTTTAGAAAAATAGCCAATCTTGATTTAAAAATTCACAGTGATGGAGACTCCACCACGACCCTTGGTAAATTGTTCCAATGGTTAATTATTGGAACAATCCCCTCGTTTTTAAAATTGTACACCATATTTGTTTATCTTCAACTTCCAGCCATTGGCTTGTGCTATACTTTTTCTCTGCTAGATTGAAAAACCTATTATTACCTATTTGTTCCCCATGAAGGTGTGCACAGACTGTAATCAAGTCACCCCTTAATCTTCTCTTTGTTAAGCTAAATAGATTGAGCCTCTTGAATCAACAAGGCTCATTTTCTAATACTTTAACCATTATCCTGACTCTTCTCTGAACCCTCTCCAATTGCTCAACATCCTTCTCAAGTTGTTGACACCAGAACAGGACACAGTATTCCAGCAGTGGTTGCACCCGTGCCAATACAGAGATAAAATAACCTCTGTGTTCCTACTTGAGCTTCTCCTGTTTATGCATCCACCGAACACATTAACCCTTTTGGCCACAGTGCAGAGAGTTCATATTCAGCTGATTATCCATCACAACCCCCAACATTTTTCAGTCACTGCTTCCCAGGATAGAGTCCTCCATCCCCAGTGTATGAGTAATGCTGCTCCTGCACTGTCTCCAGTGTGTGTGTGTAGCCCACCGCAGGAGCGTGGTGGATCTTTGTCTTTCTTTCTAGTGGCTTGTCCATAGAAGCAGTAGAGCATCATGCTTTTATCTGCCAGTGTTTCAGAATCAAGTCCCATTGTCAGCCCAAGGTGCAGGTTGAAAAGACATACATAATTGTTGAGTGCTGTATGCAAAATGAGGATCTGGTCTCCGTGATCTACATTAATTTCTTAGGAAAGTGAGGATTTTCTCTACAGAGAGAGGCAGCTGCAACTTGTATGTGTGAACCTGAAAAGGTTCAGGGATTTGCCTTTGATAATTGTGCAAGCCACCTGGCTCTACCAAAAAATGGGCTGAAAAATCTCCGGAGAAAAACCTTAAATGAGGCTAGGCCTGTCCAGATACACCAGAAGGTGGATGGGGAAGGGGCCAGAAGAAGCCATTTCTTTGCCTGTGCATCCATACAAGATAAAGCTATATTCTGTATGTCTGCTGCCCCATCAGTTGGCTGGCAGAAGAGTGTTGCCAGCAATACTAACTGGACCCAAAAGGGGATGTATCTGGGGAGGAGGTAGGTGGATCCATGCCTTTCCCCAAATTCTGGCAAGCAAGGGAAGGATGCTGGGGCACATGAGGAGCATGCTTTAGTAAAGGCATAGCAAGATCCATGATACCCAAGCACCACTGGAGGAGAAATGCTTTACTCAAGCACAGTGCTCCCAGGCACAGCTGCCAAAGCACCATCCCTCTTAGTCCTGCCTTAAGGGGAATCATTTAACCCCTGGCATTTTACCCTTTTTGATTTTAGCTAGAACCAGAAGGAGGAACAAAGACACATGAACTGATGGAACAAAAGTCTTTAAAAGTTACCCCAACATTTATGAGCCTAAAAAACAGAGGGGAGATAAAATTTAAAGCCAAGTTTTATGGGGCTTTTAATTTTATCACCATCCCAGTACAGAAAAACAGTCTAGTGCACAACAGCTCAGCCCTTCAACAGAAAACAATATATCGTCAATCTGGAACCTGCTGGAGTAGCTCTGTCTCGTTTAGGCCCACATAAAATCTCTAGGATTGATGGTTACACATGCACCATATATTTTTCCCCATATTTATTTTCAAAAATTCATTTACACATTAAAAAGCCTCTTCCATTGTCTCTTTGCCACTTCTGTGTCACAATATAATTGCCTATTTCTTATGCTACAATTGATCACTCTACACAGAGTAAGGAAAGAAAGTTGAAACCCCTCAGTATAATGGAAATGCTTGTCTAAAGACATGATCACAGGAAGGCCCATCAAGGAACCACTGGATGGTCTCATTCTCGTGAAAGAGAGATTCAGCTTTGTGTTACAAAGGGGAGTTGGGAGGGAAATATCTTGTGAATGAGACCTGCAGCCTAATTAAATGAATATATTAAAGGTTTCTGCTTCTGACAAGGGAGAAGTAGCTGTCATTCTCCTCAGCACTTTGTGAATTAAGTTGCTGTCCTTCATTATCCCAAAGATTTTTATTACTCTGTTTTTTGTGAGTGCAGCGAGCTAGAACAGCAGAGATAATAGGTTATTATAGGAAAATTTGGCTTTGACATTTATATGATAAATTTGGAGCCAATTAGATGAAAAATACTCCATTAGATAAAGTGAGTGTACCAATTACTTCAGTGAAGAGCTATTGCTAATAATATAATTGAAATGTATAGAGTGCTGGGCACAGCCCTCTGGAAGTTGATTGTATAAATGATGGTAATAATAGACATGTAAATATTTTAGTTCCTAGCCATTTTCAGGCTGTTTGTGGAGTTTTCATAGTAGGAGTCTATTTCCATACAGATGTTAAAAACCCACCCAGTAATTAGCTATGAAAAGCTTGTGATCCGTCAGATTTTCCGGAGTAAATTTTTACAAAATAAAAAAAAAAAGCAGCTGTTTTCAGTACCACTTACATGCTACTTCATGCAAATGAAACAAGTATGGGCGGCAATTAAGCCACATTCTCCCCCTTTGCCCCTGGAAAAACCCAACAGCCCAGAAAATGACATTTTCTTAACTGGAAGAATGAATCACAACAACAACTAAATATAAACAGAGTAATAGGATGAAATTAAGAAAGGAAATATTTTGCTGAGTACTAGGAAGGGGAGAGGCTTTTTGACAGCAAGATGTATTAAACTGTGAAATAGCCTCCCCGGGGAACTGGTAGAAGCCCCAAAACTTGAGACATTTAAATATGAAATTGGACATCACACTAGAATATATATATATGACAGAAAACAAGCCCATGTTAGCTGACAGGATGGGTGGGTAGGGACTTAATAAACAGCTTCCATTTCAAATTCTGATTGCAATGAACATTTATTAATTCAGATACTACAGTGATGACAGCCATATAAGTAGCTGCTGTGCTGAGACCAATGCCTATCATGCCAACCTAGATTGCCTCGTTTCCTGGCACTCCCGCCATCTGTCTATCTCCATCTGTTGTTTCTTGTTTTACACTGAGATTGTGAACTCTTTGGGGCAGGGACTACCATGCCTTTTAGTTCTGTGTTTGTATAGTGCCTAGTACAATGAAGTCCTGCTCCATGAACTACTGAGCAACCTGAATTCCACCCTTCTTCCATGATTGCATGGAAACTTGAAGGCCGCATCTGCTGACTTGGGGCTCGTTTATGGCTGGCCCTGAGCAGGTGTTCTAGAGAGGAATGGGAATGAACGTCTCCTCCACCAGCAGCACACCTATGCAAGAGGCAGCCATAATCCTGCTGCAGAGCACTAGGAAGAACAAGGAGGGAAGTCAACCAGCAAACTCTGCAGTGCTCCATGCCTCAAAGGGATATAGCTATGAACACTGAAGCGCGAGCAGGCCTAGAGAAAACCAGGGAATGCTTTCTATGCATTGTTATGGGAGCCATTGAATACTGTGGTCCCTAAGTACATACAGTTACAACTCCTCCCTTCACAGCACTCACATACTGACAATGCGCATTCAAAAGTGCTCATGTTTTTGCACAGACAAAATGTTTAAGCCTGGTTGCCTTAAAGTTAGGCTTTCAAACCCACATTTAGGAACCGAAGTGGCTTGATTGTCAGAGTCCCTAAGCACTCAAATCCCACAGAAGTCTAGCTAGAGATGTTTAGCATCCTTGAAAAGCAGCTCACTTCTAACTTAAGTGCCTAAATATAGATTTGGGGTCCGAACTAGGGGCACCCAGGTTTAAGAATTTTGGCCATGGACTTTAGGCCCTATCTTTAAAGGCTCAAGCCTTTCTTGTACATTCAGTGTGGTATCCACAGAACAATGCTGAGCTCTTTAAGAGAGCACCATCCATTCTATACAGACATTCCATGCATAAAACTAACTGAAAGGAGAGAGGTTTCAGAGGGGTAGCCATGTTAGTCTAAAGAATTAATTTGCAAACTTGACACCATCAAATAGGCCTGAATAAAGACTGGGAGTGTCTAGGTCACTACAAAAAATAATTTCCCCTCTGTTGATACTCACCCCTTCTGGTCAACTGTTGGGTATGGCCACATCCACCCTAACTGAATTGGCCTCGTTAGCACTGACCCCCCACTTAGTAAGGCAACTCATCTTTTCATGTGCTGTATATTTATACTTGCCTACTTTTTTTTCCACTCCAAGCATCTGGTGAAGTGGGTCATAGCCCATGAAAGCTTATGCTCAAATAAATGTGTTAGTCTCTAAGGTGCCACAAGGACTCCTCATTGTTTTTGGTGAAAGGAGAGAGCTATGGGAAGAGTCACATTGCAGCCAGCAAAAAAAAAAAAAAAAAAAAGGTTTAATTCTCTTTCACTAACAGATAAGCCAAGGCAGGAAAGAGAGATCATGAAAGCATCAACTAGCGCTGAATTTAAGGTTGTGTAAGTGCTTCCATTATTTCCCCTACTCTGTCATCACCTCTTCACTGAAACCTTGTGCTGCCTATTGAGAATTCTTCACTTGAAAATAAGAGACGTGTTACTCAGCATGACTTACCGCAGGAACTTCATACTATAAAAGAAGCCAGGCAACGTCCCAAATCATTTCCTGCTGGTTTGCTAATCCTTTCTTCACTTTCTCGTCCACATATTCAGATAATGGGACCTTGGACCGCCTTTACAGCCAGAGTAACACCTTTGGCTTCATTGAGGATATTTGTTGTTTTGCCTTTTCTAATGCGGGCTAGCTGTACATGCTTTCCAATACTTGATGGCACCACTGTTATTTAGCTCTACAAGCAGAAGTATGACCTCAAATATGTCCTCACAAATTCAGCAACTATTCCTCCCAGCTCAAGTTCCTTCTTGACCCTACCTAACAAGGGAAAACCCTCAATTTTTCTGTTACGAACATCATCTCCCCCCATCTGACCAGCTCATCTGATGCAATCAGTGGGGTTTTTTTTCATAGATATTTAGGTCAGAAGGGACCATTATGATCATCTAGTCTGACCTCCTGCACAACGCAGGCCACAGAATTTCACCCACCACTCCTGCAAAAAACCTCACACCTATATCTGTGCTTTTGAAGTCCTCAAATCGTAGTTTAAAGACTTCAAAGAGCAGAGAATCCTCCAGCAAGTGACAAGTTGGTATCTGTTCTCCACTTCTTATGCTTATCCATGGCAAGCAATTCACATGCACTTTATAGAAAGTTGTAACTCCTACTAACAATCCAGCAATGCTTCGCAACAGCATAGTCGAAGACAGAAGTGATTGAAAATTAAATCATTAACAGTATATAGCAGCAGTTCTCAAACTTTAGCAACCCAAGGACCCCCATGATTTAAAATGTTTTGCAGACCCCCAAGCCAGCTTCTAATTTTCCCCAGGGTCATCAACCCCTGCTCAGCCCCAGGCTCCCCCCCGACCTCTTTCCACCCCCTCGTCTGAGCACGCCCCATCCCCAGTCCTCTCCCTCCCAGTGCCTCCTGCATGCCACTGATCATCTGTTCCACAGTGTGCAGGAGGCACTGGGAGGGAGGAGGAGGAGTTGATCAGTGAGGCCAATGGCCCCGGACATGTCTCGCAGACCCCCTGGAGTATCCTGGGGGTCTGCAGACCCCAGTTTGAGAACTGCTGGTATATAGGCTTTGGGGAGTTTCCTTACTGATCATCATCTGCTATTGCCATGTGCTGAGAACTTCCTAAAAGTTGATTCTAAATTATTGTCTCCTAAACGTTGTACATTGCCTGGGCAGCTGGTATATTGTTAGGAGGCATTTTTCACCCACCTTGCGCAATATTCATTAACACATGCAACAATGGACAAACATAGCTACGCTTTTGTTTCTTCCTTTGTAGCTTTAATGACTGAGTGCTCCATGCCAGAGCAGTTTAGGATTCTAAACAGCTTGATCTAAGGATTCCCACTTTAACATAGACCCACTTGTCTTTAATGCTAAACCAGGGACTACTTGAAGAATACCATCGAGACAGCCTCTTAACTATGACTTATCTCTCTTTCACAAACAGCAAGAAGCATTCTCCACTCCAGGAACTAGCTGCTGTGTTTTACTCAGATTATTATTTTTCACCCACCCACTTGCAATGTGCAGCTGAATCTTTAAACATTTCATCTAACCTGCCGGACCTGGCTTTTTGGTGTATTGTTTTGAACTGGAACTCAGTGTTCCTGAATGGAATGCATCTTGCAAGGGAGAGGTCCCCTAAAAGCTTGAAGACTTTGATAGGAACAACAGCAGAGAGCACTATTCAGGTTAAATATTGCTGACTCTATTTGGCCCTTCAACAAAACTGATCTTGCTCAGTTCACTACCTCTAGGACCTCTGCCAAAGCAGGGTTTGCTGGAGTGCAATGTGCTTCGGTTATTTTTATTGTCACATAGGGAGCTTTTTCAGCACCAATGAATTATGGAAGATCTGATGAAGGTGGAAAATTGTATTTTTTACCACAAGGAATAGTGATACAAGACAAGACAAGACAACCTGCTCCTGTAGAAGCCATTGGAGCAGCACATCTATGTAGCAGTAAATGAATGACTAATTTCAGAGTCGAGAGCTGGGTGTTTGATGATTTATTTGTAAGCATTTTGATTAATCATTAAAATGTTTTTTTCCGTACAAGTCTGTCTATTTGTAACAATATTGCAGGATCCAGCTGAAAAACAGTGGGTCTGATTTTCCTCGTTTCTACTGGAGTAAAACAGGAATAACTCAATGGATTTACACCAGAGTAAGTGAGGCAAGAATCAGGCTCATTTACACCACTGTAAATCCAGAGTTATTCCTTTTGTCCCATTTTGTTTACTCAAGTTAAATTTTAAACAAACAAAATTTCCTAGAACTAAATAAGTCTCAAGAGCAGTCCCCCGCACCCTTTCAATTTAACTTTCCCAAATACAAATCCTCAACAGTATATGCAGGATACTTACACTATGTCAGATACCGAGTTATTTTGTGTTCAGTAGCATTCCCAGTGTGGGGTATCCCTAAACATCTTTGAACTAAAACAATAAACGATTTATGGAACTAGTTGCTTCACCTTTTATGCTCCTTCTCAAAGAGGAGTCAAAATCATCTCTACTGGCCAGGCTTTCAAAAGGGTTCAGCACAAGAGCTCCAAAGAAGAAAAGGTCCTGGGTGTGGAGCGGAGTTGAAAATCCACTAGCTATCATCACCATCATCATTCAGAACAGTTTATTTCCTTCTTGCCTCCTTTAGAACTATCAAAGGCTCTATTTACCAGCACTTCTAGAGCTTCCTCCATAATACGCTGAGTTGCCTTCCAGCCAGGATCTCTGTAATCATTAGATAAATTGAACTGACTATAGAACGGATGTTTGTCTTTAAAACAAAAGAAACTCTCCCAATAGCATATGCTGCCTTTTGCATCCCACGCTTATTTTATAAATACTTACATGTGTAGAGCACCTTGACTCCAAAAGATCTGAAAGTACTTTATAAAAATCTGAGAATACATTTCTCGCACCAGTGAAATACAGTCAATCTCTGGGGTGGAAGAGGGAAAAGCAGCATGAAACAAAGGTTTAGGACAGGAAGTGAAGAAAAATACCATAGGCAAAATTTTCAAAAGGACTTAAGTAATTGAGGAGCTTAAGTCCTTTTTTAAAAGTGATTTATGCCTTGAGGCCCCTTAGTCTCATTAAAAGTCAATGTGATTTAGGCTCCTCAGTGCAAAAGTCACTTTTGAAAGTAGGATTAGGTGCTCTTGAAAATTTAACCTCATCTCAAATTGAGCCCAAAACGGGAATGTAGGTAGGCAAAAAAAAAATGCAAAGTTAGAAACGGATCACAACTCCACCACCTGTTTTTAGCAGTGCCATGGACTCTTTACCAATCACTATCGGTGAGGAACCTGGTAGATCACTTTAAAAATGGGAATTGCCACAGCACGATACCCTATAGACCCCAAAGCGGGCCATTGTTTTGGCACCATCACTAAGCAAAGAGTAATACCTACCAAATTATCAATTCCACTTCCTGCAGCCTCTGGGTCTTCCTCTGGAAATCTCCAGTCAAAAGTGAAAAGCTGAAAAGTTCACAAGATGCCCACGTTTAACTAAAAACCTTCCACAGGATTTCCATTTTAATCAATGGAAGAGCTTCACAAAGTCTGTCTATACCGTTCTAACTAAGGAGTCTAAACTCCTAAACAATAAATATACAATCAAAAAAACTAAATTAAACACAGCCAGCAGCTCTTATGTCTCCAGAACATACTTTCCTTGCTTCTGGTCAACAAATCCTCTCTCCCTTCATCATGAGTGTGGCCTGGACAATTTTATAAAGGTTCTGGACCCAACTAGGCTTATCTGCAGCCAGTCACTTGAAATCAGGGACCCCCCCTGAGTTGAGAAAATCTGAAAACCCAAGCAGGATTTAAGCCAAATAAAACCCCGTAGCACTCAGCAGAGCCACTTACTACAGACAATACAGGGACTTAGGTATGGGACACCCTCCTGGGGGCACCACCCCCTCTTAGACCCAGTCTTAGTTTCCTTGGTGGTTTTCTAAAGAACTGTTTTTGGTAGTGTAATGGGGTGCACTCACCTCTCATGAGCACCCCCTTTCTCAGTGCAGATGCCTACACACTCTGTGGTGGGTCTTCACAGACTCATCCCTCCAGCCACGTCATACACAGTCTGTCTGTAAGATAAAAGCAAAACAAACCCCTTCCGGGGTACAAGTCCAACGGGGGCCTCTTCCAATGCCCTCCATGATGTCTTTCTCAAGTTGTTCCTGGAGGCACTGTCTTTGCCCTTTGAGGGCCTTTCTGGGCCCAGATCTTCAGTTGGGCCAGTAAAAGAGTTCAACAAATTTATTTGAGCATAAGCTTTTGTGAGCTACAGCTGTAGCTCATGAAAGCTTATGCTCAAATAAATTGGTTGGTTATTCTCTAAGGTGCCACAAGTACTCCTTTTCTTTTTGCAGATACAGACTAACACGGCTGCTACTCTGAAACCTAAAAGAGTTCAGTCCCCCTTCTGTGGTACATCAAAGTCCAGGCCACTTTCCCAGTGGCTGATGGGGGAGACCCAGCCCCACCCTCTGTTCTGGGTCCCAGCCCAGGGACCCTATAGAGAGCAGCCATGCCACGTCCTTTTATCTAAGCTGAATTGCTGCTCTAATTCCCTGGGCCACTTCCCCACAGCCCCATCTCATTCTTTGCCCTTACCTCAGGATCTTATCCTGGTCTCACCAGACAGTCCTGAGTCTCACCAGACAGTCCTGAACTCCTTCATATTTCCCCCAGCCACTGCCAGCACTGCTTTGTCCAGGGTCCTGTACCTCCCTCAGCCAGGCACACCATCCACACACCGCCAGCTCCAGCAATGAACTGAACTCCTTTTGCCCCTGCAGCTCTTCTTATACTAGCCTGCTGGGTCCTGATTGGCTGCTTCCCACACAGCCTCTCCAGGTACCTTGGAGGACCTCTCTGCTGCCCTTTTCTGGGGTGGGGTGTGGCAGGGCCATGAGGCCTCCAGCAGGAGGCCTCCTGATCTAGTCCACCATGTCACAGGCATCTACATAAAGTGTACAATTTGTAAACTGTATTTAATTCAGGAAATATTAACCAAAGAAAGCTAATCACAATCAGCTTTGCAGTAGAAACTGACGGCATGCTTTTATATGACTAAGCCTTCCTTGCCAGCCAACTTTTTTGAGCCCCACTCACCACTACAAAAGGCTCTGTTATTACCCTCATTATTGCAGTAACGCGGACTCCTGTAGTTAAGGCTGAGTTTCAGCTTCCATTCCATTCTCTCGACCCCAGCCTCAGAACTCTCGCCCCGCAGTTACTCGTAACTTTCTCAGATAAATTCCTTTGGGACTGAAATTTTCTGTGCTTGTTTTTCCTTACAAAAGTTAATATTGTTCTGAATGTTGTATTTCCTTGAGCTATGGATGGGAAGAACACCCCCCATGCACCCCTCACAAGTTCCAGTCAGAATCTGAATGTGTAACTACACAAATGATTGAACAAAACAAAACAAAAAAAACCTTCCAACTTTTCTTGTTTTATAGATCACAATGAGATCCATAGAACAAGCTATGGTTGAAGAAAACAAGTCCAATAGCATTAGTGGTATGTGTGCTTAGGCTGTTCCAAATCCATGTGACGAAGGAAGCATTCAGATGATTTCAATGGCTCCAGATCAAGAAAAAGGCCAGATTCTCTGCTGGAGTACACTGGTGAAGCTCTATTGAGTTCAATGGAGATATGCTGATTTACAGCAGCTGAGAACCTGACCCAAAGGATTGGTTGGTTGGTTTGCTTACTCCAATAGGGCTCTGCAAGTCATGGGGATATGCCTGTGCGAAACAGTTTACAAGAGCGGGGCCTGTGTGGGTATGTCTGTGCACCCCACAAGAGTGAGCCTCTCAGTCTGGGTCAACAGATTCGGGCTAGCAGAGCTCACATTCTCAAAATAGCTGTGTGGACAGCACTCTGAAGTCAGCTCAAGCTGGAGCTTGGGCTCCAAAGCCCACCCCCTTCCCTAGACTTTAGGGCCATGGCTCCAGTCTGAGCTGCAAATTCAAAGCACTGTCTACATAGCAATTTTGAGATCACTAGCATGAGCCCCGCTAGCCTGTTGACCCAGGCTGGGAGACTCACTCCCAGACTATGAATACAAGGAAAGGTGCATTTGGTCTCCTACCCACTCTAGGCCACCCACACTGGAGCAGCCATAACTTAGTGCTAAGAAAATCTCTATTTTTTTTTCTTTTCTGAGATAAGCACCATTGTAAACAACAAAAGGGGATATTTGGCGTATAATCATATTTCAAATCCTCCTGTGATGCTTATTTGGGGCATATATAGAATTTATTTAAAATTACAGGGGGCCAAAGCTCAGATTTTTAAAGATATTGAGGCATTGCTGTGCTCAGCATTACAGTGCCTAACTGATTTAGGAGCCTACATTTCATTTTCAAAAGGGATTTAGGAACCTAGGAACCAGTTCATGATAGCCATGATAGTTCCCCATCTGTAAGAGAGAGTTCATAGAATATCAGGGTTGGAAGGGACCTCAGGCGGTCATCTAGTCCAACCCCCTGCTCAAAGCAGGACCAATCCCCAATTTTTGGCCCAGATCCCTAAATGTCCCCCTCAAGGATTGAACTCACAACCTTGGGTTTAGCAGGCCAATGCTCAAATCACTGAGCTCTCCCTCCCCCCCAAAAATGAAAATAATAGTGCTCCTTTCCTCCCACCATTTCTCTGTTTGGATTGTAAATTAGTGACAGCAGGAATGGTCTCTTGCTATGTGATCGGTGTAGTACCTAGCATGGTAGAGCCCCGGTCTTGGCTGTGGCCCTCTAGGCATTATCTTAATACAACAATAGATAGTAATAAACAAATATGTATTCATTAAAACCCACCCATATTTGATCCATAGCCGCTATTCTCAGCCCAAGTCTCTTCAGTATTTTTCCTATATATTGATCAAAACACTGAAATGACGACGTTTTAGCTGTACAGACTGCCACCTGTTTACTAAGTTACTCTGGACCATACGTACCCAACCATCTTTTACCACTGAGACCACCAAAGCATCAGATCAGGTGCATTTCTTCTAAGCAAACTAATGCAGACTTTTTTTTTTTAAGTGCTGTTGTCACAATGTCAAGGCAACAGGGGGAGTTTCAGAAATATGACTTGGGAGCCACAAAAGATTATTAGGCAGAAAATAAAATTCCATTTTCTGCAGTGCTGTATTTAGAGTACAGGGAAAGCTAGATGCTGTTTACTTAGTACTGGATTTATAGCTGTGTTCAAACTTCAATACAATGTATGATCCTGATTCAGGAAAGTACGTAAGCCCTTGCTCAACGTTAAGCAGATATTAAAGTCCTATTTCACATGCTTAAAAGTGAGCACACGCTTACATGTTTTCTTGAATAGGGGCCTAAAGCACCAGAGGTCGGAGAACAATGGGATTTGTTGGATGCTGAGCTCCTTTAAACGTCTGGCCCACAGTTCATAGAGAGCCCATTGTCTCACTGGGGCATCATTAGTCCCCTGATGCAGCAGTAAAGTTCATCTCCCAGGAAAAGGCAAATAAAATCAAAGTGGACTTTTGAATATTCCTGAGATTTCTAGACTTTATAGTACCCGATCTCTTAAAGAGTAGCATTGGTGGAGGCAGAGTAAACTGTCATTCATTTGACAGCTTTACATTATTCCTTTGGGGACAGCCCACAGCAAAGCACAAGGAGTAATTGAGTTACTCCTCTCCCCATGCAAGGCTCATTGACTCCCCATCAAACAACTTCAGAGTCAAACTTACTGTAAATGAAAGTGGGTTAGCTCAGAATTACAAGTTACCATGTTGGCGCAATCTTTATCCACTAATCGTAAATACAAGACGAGGCCTTGTTTATTGTTAGGTTTTGCATTGGACAGGCCTTACTGTTTTATTGCCCATAAAAAGACTATACAGCAATTTGAAAAGGAACAAAATTTGTGGTCCCTTTTTCCAAAACAATCCTACGTATTCTGGGCCTAATCCTGCCAGGTGCGGAGTCCACTCACTTCCCATTGTGTCAACAGGAATTTGGGGTATTCAGCCCCTCGCAAAAGGTGCTCAGCAACTTGCAGAATCAGGTCCACTTTTCAAGTGTATCCTTTTCCTTCTGCAACAACTCCAGGTATTTAGTTCAACAATCCAGCGGGAGGGTAAGAGTCAAAGCGGAAAGAGGACATCCCTACATCAAACACACTTAATCCATTGATGATCACCACAAGGTCTATGCAGATCAGTTGGTGTATTGTCTGCACCTGAGGGATCCAATTCCCCACTATTAAACAATTTTTATGCCTCTTATTTCAGTAACCTTGATGCAGTTAGAATGGCACAAAAACAGTGCAATAAAAATTGGGGGAGGATCAGGCCCAAGTTCTTTAGAACTGAAAAGGGAAAAAAGTTCTGCAGAAGAAATAAGGCCCCAATTCCACAGAGTACTGAAGCACACGTAACTTTAAGAATGTTAATAATTCCATTCTCTCTCTCCGGTATTTCTATGCCCCCGACCCCCATCTCTATTGTATCTAAACTCCTTTAAATCTTTAATGTAATTTACCTTCACAACACCCCTGTGAGGTAGAAAAGTGATATTATCCTATTCTACAGGAAGCGAGGCACAGATAGTCTGTGTGACTTGTTCAAGGTCACACAGGAAGACTGAGGCTAAACTGGGGATTAAGTTGGGCCTCCTCCCAAGTCTCTCCCCATCTCTTCTTATTAAAAATTACTACAGAATTTGTTCAAATAGTACCATACCCAAGAGTGATCGCAGCGTGTTTTGGTCTGTTTTTTTATTGGTTTCTGTTTAAAAAGGGATGATAATATTAATTAGTCATGTTTAACTACATAGGGCTTCTCAGCCATACTCTGCCCTGCATTTAGATATTGTTAAAACTAGGGGCGGGAGGGGAACTGACCAAAAAATGATGATGATAATTAAAGCCACTAGATATTCTATGCACTATGTTTGCATACAACACCTATTAACACTAAAAAAAAGTAATTTAAAGCTACCACTCAAAGAACGGTTGCTTTTTCTGCCCCACCGCCTCCTCAGATGACATCACCTGCTGAGGGAGGAGAGTTGAAAACAGGATTACACTAGAAATATATCCTTTCCATCTGAATCCATCTGTTATTTCTTGTCTTGTTTTACATTTAAGACTGTCAGCTCCTGGGGGGCAAGGACCATCTTTTTTTTTGAGTTTGTACAGCACCTGGCACGATGGGGTCCTGGCCCATGACTTAGGACTCCTAGGTGCAATGCTAATACAAATAATAAATACAAATAAAAATAGTATTTTAGACATTCTTTCAAGGATTTTTAATAACTTTGATACTGTTATTACAGTTATTCTTTTTTCTTGTCCCTTTGAAAACAGGTTAAAGCTTAGCTTCAAGCAGATGTTAATATAAGTGGATTTAAGGCTGGTAAATTGTTCTGGCTCTCTATGGCATTAGTTAAGGAAATGTTTGTCTTCTTAAGCTTTTGGGATGACTCCATTTTCTTTGTTGTTACTGGTGCTATGTTCTTGCTTTGATTTTTTGGGTAGCAACTTCTTCCAGACAGCATGGAGCCAAATACATAGATACCCTGAGACAATGAAGCCACAGAACTAGATGGATCAATGTAAGCAGCTTAAAGTTAGCAAGAAAAGTAGGAGCAAATTTACTCCTGAAGCAAATTTAATGCAAGATAACACCACATTGCACCTCAGAATGGAGACTAGAGAAATAGACTCAACACATGGAATCTTGGCCCCATTGAAATCAATTGAGGTGGAAGGTATGACATCAGATGATCTAGAGTTAAGCTCCTCAGCTTATCCAGACAACATCATACAGCTGGCAGACACATTTGAATTAATGGTAATACCCTTCACTACAATGGAAAATTGGTGTAGTCAACTTAGACCTACAGTAAATGCCAAGAAGACAAAGTAATTGCATCTTGGGAAAGGGACAGTATATAAAGTGTTGAAATGTGCTGCATGAAGTTGTAGAACAAGTAGAATCTTACGTGCACCTAGGGAGCTTGATCAATGCCGATGGCTCTATCACAGATGAGGTTAAAAGAAGATGTGCCTTAGCCACAAGCGCTGCACAGAAATTGATGAAACTATGGACCAATAAACATGTTACATTTGGTACCAAAGTGAAAATGTATCAAACCAGTGTATTAGCAGCATTACTTTATGGTCTGGAAGCAGCAGAATTAAATGAAACAGACATCAGAATGCTGGAGGTAGTGGAGATGAGAGTTCTTTGAAAGGTAGCAGGTGTAACGTGGAATGATGTTAAGATAAATGAAGACATTACAAAGAGTAGGAAATGAAATCAGAGGACAGGGTTGGCTATAATCAAAAAAGATTACGATGGCAGGAACACTGCAGAAGAGAAACAGATGAGAGGATGCCAAAGAAATTGATGCAAACACAAACAAGGTCAGTCTCATCTAGAGGCCAACCACCTACTAGATGGTGGGATATCATGTTGCAGGGACATAACCAGGCTGGGCTTACTGGAGGAGCAAGACATGGCCAGGAATGAATGGCAATGCTGTACTGCTCTCCATGTCTGTAAAGATGCTTTGGGATGCAAAAGAGAAAGATATTCAAGGAATTGTTGTATGAAAACTTTGATCTGTTTGGTGCAGTGTAGTGGGAGATCTTAATTCTATTTTCAACTCTGCTGCCGAAGCACTGAGACACCTTGGTCAAGTCACTCCATGTCTCTGTGCCTCCATTTCCCCTCCCATCCTTTGTCTTTTCCACTTACAATGGAAGTTCTTGAGAGCAGGAACTACCTACAACTCTATATGCATGATGCCTAGCACAGTAGAGGTCTTTGTAGCTCTCCTCTTATATAATGTTAAGAAAGGAAAGTGTCAAGGAAAAAGTTACCCAATTTGCATTTGATTTCCTTCTTTTTACCATCTCCCCCCAGAAGTAAAGGGACTTCAAATAAATATCAGTAGTTTCACCCATTAGAAATTGTTGCAGACAACAACCTTGAAGTCAGGATGTCTTTGTTGTCCAGATGTCAACTGCATCCGGAGTATCTGCAAAAGCCTCTGAAAAATATCAGTTCAGACATGTTCAGTACAGGTTTGTGAGAGTTTGGCAGCTAAATTCTCTGAAGATTCCATCTGTACTGAACATGCTTCATCCCCTTACAGCTCCTGTGAGCTGATTGGACTGCACATGCACCATCCCTCACAGAGCAACTGAGTATGCTTCATCCCAGGGCTGCAGGTACTGGGCAGGATTTTCCCTGCAATTGGAAAGGAGGCAGGGTTCGATATGAGCAAAGGGAAAGTGTGAAAGGCCGGGGGTGCAGGGGCAGGAAGATGTATAACCACTACAGCACACTCCTCTCCAGGACCTGGAATGGAAACCAGAAGTCCCAAGTCTCTACATTCTGCTGACGTCAACACATATCTGTGAAACCAACTGGCAAAGTGTCTCTCTATCCCTTCTAGTGGCTAGTCCACATAAAGGATAATAGCCATCTACTGTAGTTCTCTCAGCTCAAGTGACAGACGTCTGTGCAGTGGATATAAGGGTCTGAACCGTGCTGATGACCCAAGTTGGGGTTCCACATAATCAAGGCTGTGTACTGAAGAAGGCTGTTATCTGTAGGACCCCTGCTTTATTTGGTGCAGAAGTTGGAAGGTATGGTTTTATATGTGCCATAAAAATGCTCAGTTCTCTGGAAACCAGGCCTTAGGTGTCTCAAGTTGGGGCCCCAAAGTTAGTGGGCACTTCTGACAGTTTTGGCCTTAATCTCTCTATGCCTCAGTTCTCCACCTGTAAAGTAGGAATGATGTCATGGTGGGGTTTTGAATATCAGTTCATGAATATTTGCGAAAGACTCATTGAGAGCACCATAGAAACATCCAGCGGGGAGAAGAGGGGAGGGGAAATCAATGAGTTGTATTTAGTACAGGGTTTGGATGTTGTGTCTTAAATAAGGCCACACATTAACTGAGGCAGATGAAAAGAAATATTAAATAACTACACAGTCACTGAATGACACAGGGGTCCTATGGGAAAAATTGTAAGTGATCATGTTGTAGTACATTCTCAATCGTGGACAATTTTTAGATCAAGATTAGAAGTTTTTCTAACAGATCTGCTCTAGAAATTATTTTGGGGAAGTTCTCTGTCCTGCGTTAAACAGGAGGTCAGACTAGATGATCACAATGTTATCTTCTGGCCTGGGATTCTATGAATGTAATTGGAGATTGTATAATACACATGCACCAAGAGGCTGATTTAAGATTGCACAGGCAACATTAATTCTGGCATTTCCTAATTTTTGAGCGCAGGACTTTGCAAAGTCCATTTAATAAAGCTTTACGAGAGATCTAAATATAATTTATAAATATAATATATTTTTAAAATTTATGTTGGCATTTAGTCACTCAATGTATCAGATTGACTGAACCAAAACCACCAGAGTATAAATTATTAGATTTCACACTTGGGGGAAGTCCAACTATCTATTACAAATTACTATGGAGAGGATTTCTCCAATAATAGAAGTATAGCTATCAAGGAAAATGTTTGTGTTATTGGTAACAGTAATACAGCACTGAATCGACTGGTGCACAGTTCCAGATCGCTCAGATACCACACAGTAGTTTAAACACTTGATATCAGCCATTCAAACCGGGATGATTCTTAGAGGGAATGCTTTGCCGAAGCCATGGTCGACAATTCAAGAAGTAAGGCTATGCTACATTCACAAGATAAACAGATGATGTGACAGTGGAATATTGAATTTGCAGCTTCTTGTGTTTCATTCGAGAGAACATTCAGCGTCTGATGACATATTGTTTCCTACCCAGGTAGTGCTACTTGAAGTCCAAGTTCATTTCCACCTTCAGTGTTGAATAACAATTGCAGTAGTGACTTTCATTCAGTCTTACAGAAATCACATACTCTAAGACAATTACACAAAAGTCCTAAGTGCCCTGAACACCTTTGCTTCTTGCATGCTTTGTAACATATTTGTTTCCTCCCAGCACCAGTTTACTGAGGATGTGGTCCAGCATTCTTATGCTCCCAAAGTATTTCTTTTCTTTTTTAAAAGACCTTATTTCCCACAACCGTCACCACCACTCTGTTGCTGCTTGACAATGTATTTATTTACAGACTTTTCTTTTTATGGGGTCAGCTATGAAAGAGTGACAAGTTCTGTCCCATGAATGACGAAGGTGGCAATTAATTCAGTCTAAAATGCACAGGGAAGATGCTGGTGTTTCTGTTGCAGGCAGATGATATTTGCAGGACGATATTTTCTTGTCCCCAAACCTTCAAAGCTCTGCACAATTGCAGCAATCCTGCTTCATCTCATATCTATGGAATCAAGCATGCAGTGGCAGATGGTTATTTAGTGGAAGAATTTTAGGACAGTTGACTAGCCCAGGTGCAGCTGAGTGGGACAAAGATCACAGCTTGACTCTCAGAGCCCAGTTTGAGCATGCAGGGATGGCAATTAGAAATTGAATATCATTTTACTTGCAGATGGAGTACGTTTGATCTGGAGATAATGAGACACAAACATGGAACCTCATGATTCCCTGTTTACAGAGCCACTTTTCAGAGCAAAAGAGCACTTCAAAGCAACCCACATATCATTCAAGCCTGAAAGCACAGTGTATTCTTGCCAAGATAAATGTAACTCACTGTCATGTCTTTAATTGTGACTTTTAAGGAACAGATTCTGGCTGCCATTCTTAGTCACACTGACTAGTGTCTTACTTCACAAATAGCTTCACTGATTTCAAGCAGACTACTCATGACATACAATACTACCTGTAGTAAATATGAGTAAAGGTGACAGAAACTGGCCCTTAATAATTTCATGATTTAGACTGAATGTTGACTTAACTGTGCAAGGGTTTTGTTTATTGGAAACTTCGGTGGCATTATTCCTGACTAAACACCAGTGTAAGAGAGAGGAGGATCCGATTAGGAAGCAGATACTGTAAACTGAATAAAATAATGCTAGCTGGGATTTTATCCCCTACTACAGCAGTATGCAGAGTCCATAAAAGCCTCAGTGCCAGCCATAGAAAATTTCCCCAGTGCAGACATTGTGTAGGGCAGCCGTACAAGGCCTCCAGCAATCCCTGGTAAAGGGGTGCGCATAGCTGAAAAATTCCTGATGCACTTTTCGGGGCGGGGGGGGTGTCTTTTCTGTTGTTGCTGATTGTGGTTTTTGTTGTTTTTTTTTTTGGCTAGAAAATGCAGAAAAAGTTTTTATTTTGAGAAAATCTGCAGGAGAAGGTCAGTTTCAACAAAACTTTCATCAGGAAGGTTTCTTAAGTTCAGGATGAAATGGAATTTCTGGTCAGAGAGAGACCAAGCCCCTTCACCCCAGCATAGCCAATATCACACTGATTAGGGCACTCGCCCAGCATGTGGGCTACCCAGGTTCAAGTTCATGCCCCAAATCAGGCAGAGCAAGGACTTGACCCCAGATCTCTCTCGGTTCAAGGGAGTGCCCAAAGCACCAGGCTAGTGGCTATTCTGGGATGAGGGTCTCGCTCTGCTTTTTTCATGATCATTTTTGAAAGAGCTCGGTTTCATCCTGATG
Source organism: Caretta caretta (assembly GCF_965140235.1). Classification (NCBI taxonomy): domain Eukaryota; kingdom Metazoa; phylum Chordata; order Testudines; family Cheloniidae; genus Caretta; species Caretta caretta. Next base: position 13,006,541 of record NC_134214.1, on the reverse strand, counting down.
AGGAACAGGAACTTGTTTGAAGTCTTGAAAGTTTTCAGGAGATGGGAAAAATGTGTCTTGCATAGCTCTGTGTGCATTCTCAGAGGCACAGCCACCACCCATAGGGCTACTTGGGATATCTGGGATAGCACTGCGGCCTGCGAAGGTTACACAAGTGATTTTGACCAGCGTAGCCTGAAATTGGAGGTACAGAGATGGCATAAAGCTGCCTTTTCCCTCTCTCCCCCAGGACTCAGAGTGCTGTATTGTGCCTCCTGGAGACCCAACACAAAACTTTCCCCTGCCGTTTTTACAGAGTCAGTTTTGAGAAGAGGGTCTCAGTCGGACAATCCTTGAAGGAGAATCTCCTTTATCACCCCATTAAATCAAAATGGCCACTAGTCCTAAAGGGCTATATTGCTTCAGCATCTTTCTTTATGCCCGATCGACTTAAATGGCTCTTCTTACAGAGGCTCTTAATTGCACCCATCTTCCAGTGAAAAATGCAGTGACTTTAGATCCAAGCAGCCAAGTATCGAAGTTCAGCAGCACATTTTGGTATTTTTCGGATATAGCCTTTGTCTTATTTGTTTAACGTGCAACAAGGAACCAGTGTGTGGGATTCATGTCCTAAGCTGTCTGTTTTTGTTGGCAAGGTTGGCACTGATTTTTTTTTAAAACTCAGAGACTTCAGCTGCCTTTCCAACTACAGGCTGCTGCTGAGCAGCCATGCGATCTAACCAGAAACAGTTGAAAGCTGTAGCCCCATCACTCTAATAAGCAAATCTGCTCCAAGAAGAGGATGGCACCAGATCGTGAGAGGCACCTTCCTGCCTTCCTTCCTTGTCTATCCCTGGCTCTGTCCTGCAAGCCCAAAGTTAGCTTTTCCAAAAGAGAATTTGACGCTCCCAAACAAACCACCACAGCTGCAGCGTGCTAACCAGCAGATAGCATGAAATGCAGTACACCCAATATCTAACACAGAAGTTACTCCACTGCCTCTGTCATTCTTGATCTGGTTTCTCCTGGTTCAAAGTTTCACACTATTGTTAAATCAATAAGTCCAGCAATTGGGTATTTTTCCCTTTAGTAATTTATTTCTGAACCTATACTGTGCGTCAGCCAGCCTTCTTACCGGAACAGTATAGTGCATTTGGCATCCCTGGTCATTACTTAATTTAGACCATGAAAATCTATTCCAGTTAGCTTCCAGGACACAAAGCTTCCCACCAGGATACCTGTTTCAGAGGGTCAAAAGACAGAATTTCCAAGGCTGGCTATCTAAGCTAGATCACAGAAACCTAGCACAAGGATTTTCCACAAAGCTATGCTGTATGTGAATTCCACCTTATAGGGTCATGCATTTTTGAATTCCAGAGCAACTATGTGAGTCACATTAGAAGACACTCAGAGAGAGCTAACAGTTTAAATTACAAAACTGTACAGTACAGTGTTGTGGGCATCTCATTAGGTTACAAATTTGAATCTCCGTTCCAGCATTTAATTGGGCCTATCACGAATCAAGCACCAGTGCTATTCAGTGAGTGAAGCAAAAGGATGGGTCTTCCATGCAGTCCAATGAGTTGAAGTCACCTGGGGGACTGGCATTCTAATTTGCCACACTTAAATAGCACTTTTGCAGCATCACCTCTAGGCTTCTTCCAAAGTGGGTTAATTTGGAATTGAAAATATTAAATCTACTATAAAATGGAGGGGGGGGGCTCTTTCAGGGTATTTGTTTATTACTAAAAAGTTGACCAAAAAAACTATTCAAACCCATAGTACAATACATGGTGAATTTGCTGCATTGTCACACGATTTCATTTAGAAAGTAAAAACAAACTGCACAGGACTTATGGAATTAGAAAATTCTTCTAGCTGATGTATGGTAAATTCATATGTTACCATTTGATATCTGTGAATGCTGATATCTCTTTAAAACGATTCACCTTGTTATCACCCAAAAGTATAATAGCCACTGTAATGTGAAAGCATTTGTTTTAAAAAGTAAATTCAAGTAGTGATGGTTACTATAAGAGCGCTTAATCTTAACAAAAAAAGGAAATCATTCAAAACAGAAGCAGACTTTGGGTCTGTTTCCACAATCCCTAATCCAGGAAAAGTTCCATATAAGTCAATGGGAATTTTGCTTGAGTAACTATTTCAGGATCAGGCTTGTACTGAATTCTGAAGATCTGCTACGTAGGCAGTGTTGCCTACCCCAAAGATTTAAAACCATGTCTTATATACTTAGTTGCCATTTATATTAGAATTAGACAATGACGAGGAAAAAAGAATGCAAATTACTCTCATCTATAGAGCACATGGTGCAATCTAAAGATGGGCCAAGAAAAACCCCTTTCTCTAACATTGTATTGATCTAAAGTTTGTGGACAACTTTGGCCCAAAAGTGACTCAAAACCAGACCACTGGAATTTGATTTTTCTTCTGAAAATCATTGGGAAGCCTATTTTCTTCATGGAATGGCATAAATATGTGCTTCTGACTTACTCCATGGGGATTTGTAAAGGCATAAAAATGACACTGGAACAGGGTATCAGTTCCAAACTTCAGGAGCCCAGTCAAGGTAACAGGCCTTCTTCCTAAAGGATGCCTATCTCTAGCAGAGTCCTATTTCTGCTGCTTCAGAAAGCAAATTAATTGAACTGCAATATTTGCTGCAACCGAACACCCCCTGTCCTCCCTCCCCCTGTCTGTCAGCTCATTTAAGAAGATCCTTGCTGTCAGAATTTCAAATTCTCTGTACCATGCCTCCCATATTCATATTATTTCAATTATCACGTGCTGTAGGACATTGATGGTGAGCAAGTTTAAACAGCTTTCTCAAGCACATCACTGTGTGCACAGATAGGTACGAACAAGGATGGCATTTGCTTCATTCACTCTATTGTCTTGTAAGAGAAAACCAGACCGGCGGGAACTCAAAGGGGGAAGAGGATGCTTTCATTTTAACCTCAAAGCCTGCACATAATGCAATACAAATAGATTCTAAGGGCTTTAGAAGAAAGGGTATAATTTTTCTTATATTCAGTGTAAAAAATTCCGTGTTACTGGAATATAAATATTTAATATTCAAACTCACTCTCCTCAGATATAATTTGGTCCTATTCTTGTTGCTCTCTTCTCTAATTCCCCACTTATGTCAACATTATCAGTTAGCCACCCCTTCCACAGGTTCTTTGGGAAGACAATGGTGTAGGAGACCATTCATACAGTAACCATCTAACAGCGAACTACTTCATACACTAATTGTAGCATAAGACCTTCATTGTGGTTGGAACATGTTTGCAAAATGTATCATATGCCCATGAGTATGTCCCATAATCCAGAGTTATGGAATCATAATCAAAAAGTCATAGAAATGTAGAGCTGGAAGGGACCTCAAGAGGGAGGTTTTCCTTCTCTCTTTCCCGTTTTCAGTGACGTGCTTGATAAATCTATTATATAAATGTCCGATATATTTTCTTATCTTACTGAAAAAACAGAAGATACATCACTTCTACTTCCTGCTCTGAATTCCCTAATCTGAGTGCTTTGGTATTGATCTCCGTTGGAATTGGCTGTTCAGTACAAAGAAGCTTCTGGATAAATTCTTATAGCAAAAACTGATGGCATAAGGAATACTGCTTGTAACAGCATCACGCTGTAACTGAGGCACTGTGCTGGCTAGGTCTGTGTGTGTGGATATCCATGGACCAGTGATTCTCAAACTGCAGCCCAATCAGCACGCAGCTGCAGCCCATGTGACATCATCAGGGCCATACAGGTAGTATATATATAACACCGACAGACCCCGGTCATCGGCGGGCGGGATCAAACCTGGGACCTCTGGAGCTAAATGCATAAGCCTCTATTGCATGAGCTAAAAGCCACTTGGCCCTTAGCTAAGACTGTAGCAGACTCATTAATCTCTCTCTCTACATGGTCTTGGTGCCACTAGAGGGGACAGAGCGCCACACCAGGAGCACGTGGGTTACATATATAGTGTGCGCATGCATCCCGCATAACACAGAGGGAGTTGCATATGTGGCCCACAATGGTAAATAGATTGAGAACCACTGCCGTGGACAGGCCCTAAGGGGTGTGGATTCTTCCACAAGAGAAGTACAGTAACTCCTCACTTAACATTGTAGTTATGTTCCTGAAAAATGCGACTTTAAGAGAAACAATGTTAAGCGAATCCAATTTCTCCATAAGAACTGATGTAAATAGCGGGGGTTAAGTTCCAGGGAATTTTTTTTTGCCAGACAAAAGGCATTTATATACTTTTTAAACAATTTTTAAACAAGCAATTTAATACTACAATCATCATTGCTGAGTATGAAGCTTGGTTCAGGTGGTGGAGTCAGAGAGTGGAAGAGGGTGGATTGTCCCCCGGCTCCTCTTGCTGTTCTTGCATGCACAGGCATCAACTTTGCCGGGAGTAGGGGGCTCAACCCTCGGCCCACCCATTCCACCCCTTTCCCCAACCCCCACCCTTAACCCGCCTCTTCTCCCCCTGCCTCCACCTCCTCCCCCTTTACTCCGCACACTGCGGCCTCACTTCTCTCCCCTTCCTCCCCTGCCTCCTGCCCATGGCAATCAGCTGGTTTGTGGTGTTCAGGAGGGAGGGGGAGCCTGCGCACCGCATCCTTACTCCTCCCCCCTCCCTCCTGAATGCCACAAACCAGCTGATTGCCATGGGCAGAAGGCAGGGGGAGCAGGGGGAAGAAGCTAATCTGCAGGGTCCGCCAGCGGGTGGGAGGCGCTGGGGGGGAGGTGCGTAGGGGACTGATGAGGGGCTGCCAGCTGTGGACAAAGCAGGTAGCCAAACAACGTTATAGCAGAGCATTGCACAACTTTAAATGAGCATGTTCTGTAATGGAGCAGGGACGTAAGATCAGAACAACGTTAAGCGAGAGGACATTAAGTGAGGAGTTACTGTACCCCATGTACAGTGGGTGGGGTGTCTCTCCTTCCTGGATGGAAAAGCAAAACTGTTTTTGGAATCAGCAGTACCAGCCACAGGGGGGGAGCTGCCTTGATTCCTCTTCTGGTAACATACGTGTTCTGTTGCTTCATGAGCTCATGCCTGCATCATCATGCCAGGCACTCTACCGCCTTGTGCTACTCCACCAAAAAAGAGACCAGGACATCATGCAGCAATACTCTGGGCACCAGTGTGTCGTGCTGAGCCCCAGTATTTGGCCAAATGTAGGATAAGCAATAGCGGGCAATCGATTGATTCGCATGATCGTACTGTGGGCAACAATCCTTCTTTGCCACCATATACATCCCATTGCTCAATCCTCTGGTCTTATATTATCATCTCCCTTCCAGGCTGCCATCAGCTATGATACCCAACAGCTACCCACAGGGAGGCAATCTGAGGCTGGAAATTGTGGATACCAGTCAGAACAGACTTGGACTCAAATTATGGCCAAGTGTCCGCAACTTTATTAATAGATGTAACAACATAACATAGGCCCTGGCAGCCATCATGTGGGCAGATGTGACAGGGGCAAAGCTGGAAGAAATTTGCTTCTTCTCAGCAATGCTTTTCATGGGCAGTGCCCTGCTGTAGGCTGGCCCATCCTAGCATCCTTTAGAGGTACTGGATTGACCAATAATAGGCAGCTTAGCAAGAGGAGACTGCCACTGGGAAATACCAAAGGGGTGGGCCAGTTTTTTTGGCACAGTCCTGTAATTTGGCACTAGCACTTCATAAAATATGTAAAAGCTGCTCAAAAATAGTATATTTTGCTAAGTATGGAGAATAAATGAAAGATTTCCATGACCTTTTTCGTTTTCCTGATGTTACTAGCTTGGATATTTATTTTCTGTGAACTTCAACCTACCTCAGTCCTTTTTGTCAATGTTCATTACTGGATGACTCTTCTAATTAGCATAGACTTCCTAGCTCAGTTCCTTGCAGGGACATGACGAAATATAGATAATGAATGGGGCAGATACCGTGATATGAAGAATTTACCTGAACATCTGTCATGTTGGTGAGATGTTAGTTATCATGGGAAGTGGAAAATTGTGAACGATGGGCAATGGAAACAATCTCTTCAGTAGCATATGTGGTTGGGCTGATACACGATATTCATTATCAGCCCACCTCTTACTGCTGGGAGTAAGGCGTAGCTGGACCATGGATAAGCAATCACTGTGTGGAAAATTATACATAGATAACACATACACGACATGTAGAGGCAATGTTCATGTGAGATACTACAGCATCATGTGACAATTCATTTATCGTGCATCTTCTGGATGCCTTTTCTGTCTTCTGCCTCCTTCATTTCTTCCACCCCCACAAGAGTGATTCTCACTATCCAACCCACTGAGCAACATCCGCTTAAAAAAAAAAAGCCTACTACAAAAGCAGAATGTTTCCTCATTCCTTCTCCCAAATGCAGAGTCCTGAAATAGTGCTCGTGAAAACAAAAAGCAAACAAGATGCTTGATTATACTAGCAAAGGGACAGAACACAAAGCTACAGATAAGAGCAACTGTAGGGAAATAAACATCTGATAACATTTCCCAATGAGGAAGTTTCTAAGAAATGGAGCATCTATCAATTATATTCTAATGACTTTCAAAAAATAACAAAAAGGAACAAATCGAAGGGATCTCCCGCAGTACTCATAATTTTACTTGGGGCGGTGGGAAAATCAAGCTAATTTGATAAGGCAGTTGTAATGTCTGGGTCTACAAGACATTGCTGGGCTCAAAGCAATGTGCATCAAGGATGAAAGTTGAAAGGTGAACATAAGAACGGCCATACGGGGTCAGACCAAAGGTCCATCTAGCCCAGTATCCTGTCTTCTGACAGTGACCAACGCCAGGTGCCCCAGAGAGAATGAACAGAACTGGTAATCATCAAGTGATCCATTCCCTGTTGCTCATTCCCAGCTTCTGGAAAACAGAGGCTAGGGACACCATCCCTGCCCATCCTGGCTAATAGCCATTGATGGACCTATCCTCCATTAACTTATCTAGTTCTTTTTTGAACCCTATTATAGTCTTCACAGCATCCTCCGGCAAAGAGTTCCACAGGTTGACTGTGTGTTGTGTGAAGAAATACTTCCAAAGGTGATGGTGGTTTCTGTCACAGCAGAACTACTGGTTAATGGGATGCTATGCTCTAAACTAAATTACTTCACATCTATTTGTGAAACCCAGCTGGAAACGCATTTTTTAACAATAAACAGCTTCAATGTGGCACGCGGATTTGTTTTTTGTTTTTTGCTGGAGATAAATTGTGCCCCTGGAATGACCACAGGCTTGGCATGTGTTTAGTAGTTAAAATAATCCAGTTATCTTAAAGCGGTAGAACGTTATTTATTTAGTTACTCTACAGGGAGGATCTGTTTTAAGACTGTTTTTGCAGAAAGCCACCACATTTCTCTGAACAGATCCCCAGTGGCCAATTCAGCTACAGTGAAGTTTGAATGCAAACTGTAAGGAACTGGTGCCTTGGGGGGTTAATAAGTTGGTAGAAACACTTCTGTATCAGAGTTACTGAAAAAGATCAGGAAAGACCATCTCACAAGGGAGCAAGGGGGGCAGCAAAAGTAGCTCCCCTCCCACTCCTCCAAGGGCCACCACATTAAAAGTCTGGAAATGTTTGGGCAGTACCTAGATTGCCAGCAGGAAAAGTCTGGATATGCGGAGGAGCTAGTGAAGTGCATCAGGGGAGCAAGGAAGCTCTGGTCCAGCAATGGCCATCTGTATCCACTGGAAAAGTTGTCAGCCTGTAAAGCTAAAAACATGGATGGGGAGAAGCCTGGAAATACAAAGAGTCTTTAACTATACAGAGAAGAAGCCTGAAGGGATTTATATTATGCAATGAGGACAGCTGCAGCAACCTCTCTAGCTTGCTCTTCAAACATTCTGGTGCTTTTTTGGGCATTATGAAAGAATGGCAGGAGAGGAAAGAGAGGGGAAAAGATTCCTGTAACAACATGCCCCTCTGCTTACTTGAGGTTGTATATCCTAGGCCCTATATGAATGATGGCTCTGGGAGGGTCTCCTTTAGTTCAAAGCGGGGTTTGAAGAAGCAGGGTCTGAAGTTCAGACGGGTGAAGTCCTTTTTAGGTATTTATACTGCAGTCATTACCATAGCATCTAAGCACCTTACCAGAAAAAAAAAAATTCCAATTGCTAGGTGACAAAGCATCACAGAAAGTAACTTTCTTTTAACACTGAACAAGGAGCTTTACTAGGGTAAGAAAAACAGTATTATCTCTCAAGCTACTTTGGGGTCTCTTTACATACATCTACACATACTGTGGTTTTCTGAAACAGTTTTTAAAGAAACAGTACATCTATCCAGAGAGATTTCTGTTTTTCCCCACCCTGAGACTGGGCACCCTTTTCCTTCCCATAATGGCTTGGAGCTTATAGTTATGCTGACTTAGCATAAAGACAGTCAGTGGGCAGCTATCAGAACATGTGAGCATTAAAAAGCATTAAAACTTCATGACCAAATTTCCTGAGGCTCACAGTAGAGATGGCTTCTGTAACTAACATCTTTATTTACAACAACGAACAGACCCACAGTAGATTTAACTCTCCATAATGGTGCAGACTTTTTTCCCTTCCCTCTTTGCTGTTCATAAGGAGCATATTATATTGCTTACTTGGAAAACAGTTGAGAAATTACATGTAATAAATAGTTCCCTAAATTGTGCTGGCAGAATCGATATCTTCCTTTAAAATATATTGTTCCCAGTTTACTTATTACTTTGTGCTGTGACTTGCCCATTAAAGAGAAATATTGCTTGAGAATTCACTCCTCATTTAAACAAATGCTATTAAACCAGAATGAGAAGATACTAAGGAAGCTACCAAAAGGGTTCCATAGCTGCACTAAATCAAAGCTAATAGCTTGAGATAAAGAAACTGTGGAGTTGTTCTTCAGTTCTTTGTCAGTATTAATATTTCAAGTTACAATTCCTTGCTATATATATATATATATATATATATATATATATTTATTTATTTTTTGGTCAGAATTTCCATGGAGCAACCCTAGCGAATGGCTTACTCCTTTATTCTTCATGTTTGACTCTAGCTTCCAAATGCAATGCCTCCAGTCCCTGGCATTAGTGGGTTTGCAATACTGCTTTCTGTGCATTCAATTTCTCATCTGAATACCATGTTAATTACAACCGAGCAATGTGCCAACTGAAAGCATAGTTTACCAGGAATATGTGGCCTGGTAAATTAATTAGAACAACTTGGCGTGCTAATGCCTTACTTCACAGAGAGTAATAAAATCAGGAATTAAAAGTCCTTGGGAGCTGGTATTGGTGAAACAGAAATTATTTCCTGACCTTTTTTTTTTCTCCCCACAACACATACAGTTTCCTTCTCTCTGGTCCCACACTTATCTCTCAGAAGCACCCTGGAGTGACTATCTTCACGACCTTTTCCCCCCATAAAGAGGAATTCTCTTCAGAATCTCTCTTCTGAAGCTATTTTCTTGAAGAATTAGATAGGCCATTTTGGGTAGCTCTGAACACTGAATTTCTCAAAGGCATGTGAAACTTCTGTCTGACATATGACTGTACTTGAGCTGGTGATATGATGAAAACATGAGTTTGATTTATTCAGTAATTGCTGGGAACCATTCACTAAGTAAGTTCTTTGCCAAATTATGAAGATCTGAATTTGCAATAAAAAGTTACACAGTAAGTATCAAAATTCACCCAATAAATTATTCGCTGTGAATAATTTCCCAATCATCATGCATCACGCACCTGCAACTAGCAGTTCAAATCCTCTTGGGGTTTATCAGAAGGTGGGGGCACTTATGAAAAAACAAAGGCTTCTGGAAACATTCCTATCACATCTGAGTCACCCCAGCAGCCATTCCCTCCACACCTCTGCACACCAGCTGAGAAGCCAATAAGTTCGCTTAAATTGCATAAGAGAAAAAGATGACAATAAAAAAAAGTAGAACGGGAGAGGATTTTTTTAATAGAGGAATTATTCTAAGTTTTTAATAGTTTAGACAGAGAAAAGATGATAAATGGTTTCCATGAGGTAGAAGGAGGGCTGATGAGAGGGAGGGAAAATGCGGATAATTGTATTAGGGCCTTGAGCTCAGAAAGGTCCCAAAAACATCTGCAATGTCTCTGTAAATAAAATGAAAGGGAAGGGGTGGGGTTCCAGCAAACATGATATACCAGGGCCCCAAATTTCTCTCCAAAGAGAATTCTCTCAGTACAAGATCCAGCAAACCTGCTGCCTGGAAATACAGAAGTGCAATGCAAAGAGAGAGAAAAGTATATCCCCCTCTACCCACTCAAATGCCCATTATGTCATCTGGGGACAGCCACTCTGTAGATTATTGAAAGGAGTGTGTGGCAAGCATGGGCCAGTGGACAGGGCACTAGCCTGGGATTCAGAAGGCCTGGGTTCTATGCTTACCTCTACCACTCATCAATTGCATGTCCTTGAGCAAGTCTCTGCACCTTGATTTCCCCTGCCCCAACCCTTTGGCGGTCTTGTCTAGTTAGGTTGTAAACTCTTTGTGCAGGACTGATTGTGCAATACTTACCACAATGAGGCTCCACCTTGGCTGGGGTCTCTAGGCACTATTGAAATATAAAGGATAAAAATCACATTTATGGTCTCTCAAGATTGTATGCAATGGGGCAGGGGCTGTCATTACTTCTCTGTCTTGAACCATGCCAAGAACAGCAGACTGGGAGTGAGGGAGTCAGGGGGCAAAAGATATAATGGGTTATGTCAGATCCCTCACTTCACACCAGTGCTGTTTGAAAATGGAAGATCATCCTGAGGAATAATTGGACCCTAGCACTGCTTTTATGGGGGAAGCCATAATTTAATATGGGAGTGGGGGCAAACCTCTACTTCTCACACTCCATTTAAGCACCAATTTCTTCATTTACTTGCTGCTAGGACTCCAAGGTTGCATATTTAGACTGATCCTTAGCCTACACTCAGATTGACTTACTTTCCAAGAGATGAGCTTGTTATTTGGTGTTGTGAAAGCAGACAGTGAGTGTGAATTCATTTACTGTTGACTGACAGCAATTTAACGGAGTTATTGAAATGAAAGAGACAAAAGGGCTATTTGAAACAAATACATTTCTGGAACTTGCAAAAGAACGGCAGCTTCCTACGTTTTTGAACAAACACAAAAGTCATTTTTAGAAGAAGAGCAAACTCTGGACGTCACCTAAGTTTCTGACATGTGAACAACAACAGGGTGAATAAATTATTCAGTTCCAACTGCTTTTGAAATTAAGCAGCTCAGAACTATTTAAAGCCTATTATTTACATTCTAGTGTAAATCACTGAAGCATTTAACCAACCTACTAATCTTCCTTTACTCTGTGAACCTGAGCTGACTTTTGAAAGCAAAATCAATGAACTAGATTTACCAAAGGGATGAGTACCAACCTACAGCGTAATCATGAGATAAGGAGGATTGGCACCACGCACATTATTGTCTTCTATGGAAACAATAGGTTTCAGAGTAGCAGCCGTGTTAGTCTGTATTCGCAAAAAGAAAAGGAGTACTTGTGGCACCTTAGAGACTAACCAATTTATTTGAGCATGAGCTTTCGTGAGCTACAGCTCACTTCACCAGATGCATTCAGTGGAAAATCTCCCCACTGTATTTTCCACTGAATGCATCCGATGAAGTGAGCTGTAGCTCACAAAAGCTTATGCTCAGATAAATTGGTTAGTCTCTAAGGTGCCACAAGTCCTCCTGTTCTTTTTATGGAAACAATAGTTTCCACTTGCTTGGGAGCAGGCCTTCTCATGAGGATTAAGCTACATCAGCAGCTCTACAACTCCGGGAAGCTTCCTGCTCCCCCAGTTTTGTATTGATTTAGTCTTTTACACTTGCAATATTCTTGGCAATAAAAAGTACCAAGTCATCATCACAGTTCACCATGATGTAACCAGTGACCTGAAAACATTTATTTGGGGGTGGTGTGGGGCGGACTGGAGCATTAATTGTGGTGTTCTGGAAGAAGGGTTCCGGGGGGGGAGGGGTTTGTTTGATTGGTTTTTGTTGTTGTTTTAACGCTCCCATGATGCATATCTGGATTAAGGGGTTGTTGTTCTCTACCTCAACAGCTGCAAAATACTTTCTAGTGAAACCTCTTCTGGGCAGTTAAGCCTCCTGATTAAACCAGGTTGCCTCCCCCAGTTTCTCACTGTTAGGGTCTCCTTAATCTACTTCAAATATAAGATTGGTCATAGTCAAGATGCATCTGATGAAGTGAGCTGTAACTCACTAAAGCTTATGCTCAAATAAATTTGTTAGTCTCTAAGGGCCACAAGTCCTCCTTTTCTTTTTAGTCAAGATGGTGTTTCTGGAGCTGTCTTAGTAATAGCAAGGCAGATAATTTGTTGGCCTTGATAGCACTGACCATGAAGTGCCGTTCATATTTTCAGAGGATAGCCTGGGCAGAAGGAAGTTGACTTAGAATGGTTTTAGTCACTTATGTCCCAACGGAGAGCAAAATGAAACTGTTCTTCCTCCCAAAAGGGTCATTCTGGTCATCCCTCTTGTTCAACACGTATGAAAAGTCATCCTGAGAGGAAACGTTGCCCAGAGTACGTTGTGATCTCTCCTGCAGAAGTGCTGAGAGACTTAACTCAGTAGTTTGAAAAGTTCTTCAAAATCGTTGGCTGAAAGGCACTCAGTGCCAAGTTAGCCTCATATATACAGCTGTAATTGTCCCATAGACAAGCCTTATCAAACTGTTACCCCTTTTTGATCCAAGCTTTTAGTCAAACTTTGGGGCCCTGGGGATGATCCAGTTGGGAGTAGAATTTGATGGTGAAGTCTACTATTTTCTTCGATGCCATCTTGTCTAATTTCCAAGGAATTTGCAAAGTCCTGCTTCTCCAAACACAGGAGGAACCATAACCAGGAGATAGTCTCTTTGCTTAGAGCCCAAGCTTTTTTTTCAGCCATCACCCTCAACCCAGAAACTTCCTCTAGGCTTCTCCCAAGGTCACACCAGGCTTACAGGTTGCTGCTAGGCGTTCTTGCTGCCTTTGAGTCTCTCTCAGTTTCTCAACTGGCCCCCTAGCTAGGCTTTTTCCATAGACTCACGCCCCCAGCTTTGTCAGAACAATACCCAATGGAACCCTCTACCCACATGGTGCTAGTCTCTGGGCAGACTATTAGGCCTTACTTTATATGGACCTTACTAACTGTCTCTCTTGACAAGTTTCAGAGTAACAGCCGTGTTAGTCTGTATTCGCAAAAAGAAAAGGAGTACTTGTGGCACCTTAGAGACTAACCAATTTATTTGAGCATAAGCTTTCGTGAGCTTCATACATCCGATGAAGTGAGCTGTAGCTCACGAAAGCTTATGCTCAAATAAATTGGTTAGTCTCTAAGGTGCCACAAGTACTCCTTTTCTTTTTCTCTCTCTTGAAGCAATCTTAAATGAAGGGCACATTCACACATCAGTTTCAAAGAGGGTTTAATTCAACCCATAGCAAGGTTTAACCCAGCTCATAACATTAGTATGGATGCACAAATATTGTGGTGACAAGCACTGCCTGCCGGTAAATACCGAGATGGAATAGACAGTACTGTGCTGCTACTTAGCAGGTAATTTGCACATATCCGCATGTCAGAAATGAGGGTAAGTTAAAACTCATATCACCATTTATGTCCATCCCAAATTTTGCCCAGTGTGTTCTACCTTTATGACATCCTTATTCCTATCAGTACTACATGGGGGCTGAGATCCTACGGCACTCCACGATGCAGGTCTCTCAATGTGTAATGAACTCGTGGTACCGTGTCTCCAACGCACATTTTCTGAAGCCCTGCTTACATCAACAAACAAGGAAACAAAAAAGACACGGTGAACTGCATGTGTCAAACATGAGCAGCACAACAGAAGGCAGGAGTCCAGCCACTATTGTGGAATCAGCTGTGATGAAGCAATACACAAACAGGTCAAAGCTCATTTGGACAGAATTGCTTAATAGTAACTAGTCTTCGGCTGAACATCTGACCTCACTGAAGACTATAGATCAGAAATTCAGTGATACTCACAACATCCACATATTCTATATGCGTAGACACAAACCTACTTACTTCCTTCAAAAAAAAAAAAAGAAAAGAAAAGGAGTACTTGTGGCACCTTAGAGACTAACAAATTTATTTGGGCATAAGCTTTCGTGAGCTACAGCTCACTTCATCGGATGCATTCAGTGGAAAATATAGTGGGGAGATTTATAGACACAGAGAACATGAAACAATGGGTGCTACCATACACACTGTAAGGAGAGTGATCAGATGAACTAATACCAGTGGGGGGGGGGGGAGGAGAAAACATTTTGTAGTGATAATCAAGGTGGGCCATTTCCAGCAGTTGACAAGAACGTCTGAGGAACAGTGGTGGGGGGGGAATAAACATGGGGAAATAGTTTCACTTTGTGTATCCCCGAAAATGTCATGGCAAACCTAGTGGCTGAACTTTGTGACTTTGTCCTCACCCATAACTATTTCACATTTGGGGACAATGTATACCTTCAGATCAGCAGCACTGCTATGGGTACCCGCATGGCCCCACAGTATGCCAACATTTTTATGGCTGACTTAGAACAACGCTTCCTCAGCTCTCGTCCCCTAATGCTCCTTCCTACTCTATTTGCGCTACATTGAGAACATCTTCATCATCTGGACCCATGGAAAAGAAGCCCTTGAGGAATTCCACCATGATTTCAACAATTTCCATCCCACCATCAACCTCAGCCTGGACCAGTCCACACAAGAGATCCACTTCCTGGACACTATGGTGATAATAAGCGATGGTCACATAACCACCACCCTATACTGGAAACCTACTGACTGCTATTCCTACTGACATGCCTCCAGCTTTCATCCAGATCACACCACACAATCCATCGTCTACAGCCAAGCTCTACGATACAACCACATTTGCTCCAACTCCTCAGACAGAGACAAACACGTACAAGATCTCTATCAAACATTCTTACAACTACAATACCCACCTGCTGGAGTGAAGAAACAGATTGACAGAGCCAGAAGAGTACCCAGAAGTCACCTACTACAGGACAGGCCCAACAAAGGAAATAACAGAACACCACTAGCCATCACCTTCAGCCCCCAACTAAAACCTCTCCAACGCATCATCAAGGATCTACAACCTATCCTGAAGGACGACCCAACACTCTCACAAATCTTGGGAGACAGGCCAGTCCTTGCCTACAGACAGCCCCCCAACCTGAAGTGAATACTCACCAGCAACCACATACCACACAACAGAACCACTAACCCAGGAACCTATCCTTGCAACAAAGCTCGTTGCCAACTGTGTCCACATATCTATGCAGGGGACACCATCATAGAGCCTAATCACATCAGCCACACAGTCAGAGGCTCATTCACCTGCACATCCACCAATGTAATATATTCCATCATGTGCCAGCAATGCCCCTCTGCCATGTACATTGGTCAAACTGGACAGTCTCTACGTAAAAGAATAAATGGACACACATCAGATGTCAAGAATTATAACATTCATAAACCAGTCAGAGAACACTTCAATCTCTCTGGTCACTCGATTACAGACCTAAAGGTTGCAATATTAGAACAAAAAGACTTCAAAACAGACTCCAACGAGAGACTGCTGAATTGGAATTAATTTGCAAACTGGATACAATTAACTTAGGCTTGAATAGAGACTGGGAGTGGATGGGTCATTACACAAAGTAAAACTATTTCCCCATGTTTATTTCTCCCCCCCCCCCCCACCCCCCACTGTTCCTCAGACATTCCTGTTAACTGCTGGAAATGGCCCACCTTGATTATCACTACAAAAGGTTCCCCCCCTCGCCGCGCCGCTCTCCTGCTGGTATTAGCTCATCTTAAGTGATCACTGTCCTTACAGTGTGTATGAGAACACCCATTTTTTCATGTTCCGTGTGTATATAAATCTCCTCACTGTATTTTCCACTGAATGCATCCAATGAAGTGAGCTGTAGCTCAAGAAAGCTTATGCTCAAATAAATTGGTTAGTCTCTAAGGTGCCACAAGTCCTCCTTTTCTTTTTGCGAATACAGACTAACACAGCTGCTACTCTGAAACCGGTCATTACTTCCTTCACTGTTTCTTATTTGTTAGCTCTGTGTAGCTGGAAAGCTTGTCTCTTTCACCAACAAAAGTTGGTCCAATAAAAGATACTTCCTTACCCAACTTGTCTATCTGAATATTAAAATAATTTGGAAAAGGCTCAAGCTGCTCATGATCAGATTCAGCTATCTTTAATAAAAAGAACAGGAGGACTTGTGGCACCTTAGAGACTATCAAATTTATTAGAGCATAGGCTTTCATGAGCTACAGTCCACTTCATTGGATGCATAGAAGGGAACATATAGTAAGATATATATATATATACACACACACACAGATAAGCTGAACGTTACAAACTGTGAGAGGCTAATTAGTTAAGATGAGCTATTAGCAGGAGAAAACAAAAACTTTTGTAATGATAATCAAGATGACCCATTTAGACGGTTGACAAGAAGGTGTGAGGAGACTTAAGGAAATAGATTCACTATGTATCTATCTTTAGTGGAGGTCTCCTTATCAGAGGCTGCTAACTGATAGTCTTTCAAACTGATACATGGTAGATGCAAAAAACAAATGCCCTTGACCCTGTGAAGTATGTTCCAAAATGTGCCTGCCTGGCTTCATTAAAGAATTTTCAAAATAGTCTTCCATTGCTGAAGCCAAGTTTTGGGAGATAACTCAGACGCATGCAGCATTAGGCTCTGACAACTGCTTGCTGATGCACAGGGCATTCACCAGCCCCATTAGTAGCTGGAAGGAAGATTCAGGAAAGTTTCTTGCCACAGCATTTTAAAGTCCAAGCAGATCATCTTCTGCACTACTTTTCAAAAGGAGGAGATAGAGATTATCCTTACATTTTTCATTTGATCCCTGCGGCTCTTCCATTTCAGCTATCATTATTGTCTGGCTACAAAAAAGGAGCTGGTAAAGTGACAGAGAGAATAGCTTATTTCTCTTTTGTTTTATCCATGGTCACCCTAAAACTGGAACCGTGTAAAGCTTGTTATGTTTACAGTGATTCAAATCCACGGGAGAATTCCTAATCAGTGAGCCCACAGCATTGAAGAGCAATGCAGTTCTCCTCACCTGGCCTATGAAGCTTGAACAGTTCGTCTTTACGAACAGCAATCCCCAGGTTCCTCCCAATCCATGTATTTGGCACTTCACCATTAACAAAGTCAGGCAGTCTCAGCCCTGGCATTGCTTTTACAGTGCCTCATAGAGGCTGTGTCACATGTGCAAGGAATGAATCTGCAATCAACTAGAAAGCAGACAGACATCTTGTTCGGTTTCAGTTCTAAAACTTGTGAGCTGCATGTGCATCCAAAGGTAGAATTTGGCTCTTTTAGAGTACGATTCTTACAGTACTATACACAGGATGGAAATGAAACTCTGCTCAGATTTTCAACAAGAGGATTTAGACACATACTTTAAGTGTAATGAAAGATGCATCTGGGTCCCTTAGACTCTCACCCAAAACTTTCCTGCCACACAACAGAACCACTAACCCAGGAACCTATCCTTGCAACAAAGCCCGTTGCCAACTGTGTCCACATATCTATTCAAGGGAAACCATCATGGGGCCTAATCACATCAGCCACACTATCAGAGGCTCGTTCACCTGCACATCTACCAATGTGATATATGCCATCATGTGCCAGCAATGCCCCTCTGCCATATACATTGGTCAAACTGGACAGTCACTATGTAAAAGAATCAATGGACACAAATCAGACGTCATGAATTATAACATCCATAAACCAGTCAGAGAACTCTTCAATCTCTCTGGTCACTAGATTACAGACCTAAAAGTTGCAATTCTTCAACAAAAAAAACTTCAGAAACAGACTCCAAGGAGAGACTGCTGAATTGGAATTAATTTGCAAACTGGATGCAATTAATTTAGGCTTGAATAAAGACTGGGAGTGGATGGGTCATTACACAATGTAAAACTATTTCCCCATGTTTATTCCCCCCCTCCCACACACCCCCACTGTTCCTCAGACGTTCTTGTCAACTGCTGGAAATGGCCCACCTTGATTATCACTGCAAAAGGTTCCCCTCCTCCCCCCGCCGCTCTCCTGCTGGTAATAGATCACCTTAAGTGATCACTCTCATTACAGTGTGTATAGTAACACCCATTGTTTCATGTTCTCTGTGTATATAAATCTCCTCACTGTATTTTCCACTGAATGCATCCGATGAAGTGACCTGTAGCTCACGAAAGCTTATGCTCAAATAAATTTATTAGTCTCTAAGGTGCCACTAGTCCTCCTTTTCTTTTTGCGAATAGACTGCTACTCTGAAGCCTGTTTCCTGCCATGGAAATTCTATGACCTGATCAGATATAAAATAATCTCTCAGTCATGATATATCAAGAAAGTTGCATTCTCACTTTTGTAGAAGAGAACAGACTATGTAAATATATTCTAACAAACTGGCTTGTGTGTACTATTACTTAATGCCCTGCATAAAGTCAGAACTGGTAAGTTTTACACAGTGACCTTTCACCATGGAATCTAAGCACCATACTCAATTATGTGTCATAGGCCTTATACTGCTAGCAGTAAAGGTAACCTCACATTCAAGGATTGTGGTTGTGGAGCAAAGAGGATACGAGTTTCATCCTTGCTGTCACAGCAAAGTTCCAAGTTGCTAAGGAGTGACAACCACAAAGGTACTAGTGTGTTATGGATCTGCTATACAATATAGTAATTCCAGACATTATATATATGGTCTAGTCCATAATTTATTACATAGACACCGTTTTTTCTTTTAGTTACATATACATTTTAAAATATGTATATTTGTCTTTTCTGATCTTGGGATTTCAAGTGAAAGAAATAGTCTCTGAGTTGACTATTGTAATTTCCAAGAAAAGTTACTTCTGGCAACAGTAAAGCTGAAACACTCTTATGCTGGCAACTGGAAGACGAAGCTCAATAGACAGTAAATAGAACCTGGTGTGTTGGAATTTGTTCCTTACTAGTCCATTCATATTTGTAGAAAGATCTTCATTCTCATTGTCTGTAAAGGCGGCTTTTGAGACTTTGAATCCAAAGGGAGAAAGGAAAACTCAATAAGCAATATCAACAGTTGTCCTATAGCTTCAAAAGTGTCTTTCCCACCAAACATTTTCCTTCCTAGGAGTTTTGATGGAAACATTCACATTGTGTTAAAGAGATCCATCTGTTTTTTCAGTACTGGGTCCATGGAAGATTAAATTGAATTCTAAGAACTTTCAAGGTACAATTTATTACCTAAACTCAAACAAAATAGCCAAAAAAACACAGTCTCTTGGCAGAAGACTCTAAAAGGTTTTTGAGAGTTCATAGTAAGGGAGTTGTTATCAACATTATCACCAACACCAGGTTGGTGAAGGCATATTTGTTTGTATGAAACAGAAATCAAAGATATACAGCTGGGAACAAACAAAAATATTTGAAGATAAGTCACAAAAGTGCACTAAATGGCAGGTCAAAAGACCTTTTTGGTAGTTTGACAACTTTTAGAATATGCAGATCTCTAGAATCTGAAACTGCTGCTGTTGTTCTTACAGTGAGATGACAAACCCATATGGTGTTTTCTTGGCATCAGATTTTCAAAAAAGCTCATCTCCCATTTACCAAGCATGCTGAAATCTTCTCAAAATCTCTCCACCTGTGTCAAAATGGGATCTTTTGGATGTGGAGCACTTTTGAAAATTGCGGGTGCTGAACAATTCAAAATCTGGCCATGAGCTCTTTAAAAATCTGGCTATTGCTGTAGAGATCAGCCAAAAGCATAGCAGCACTGTTGTTCTGATGAATCTGAGCTAATAAAGATGTATAGGTCAAATGATACTCATCAGTAGGCGCTCCATAAATCAGTTAAACAAACAAAAAAAAAAATACTGTGGAATCCATTTATGTTGGCCATATTTTCAAGTTTTAAAACCAGATCCGTTTTAATGCTTGCCCTAGTGTAATTTATTTAATGTGAAACTCAAATGCCAAGAGTCTGATTTTCAGCTCATGTAAATTAGCGTAGCCCAATTAAGGTCAATAAAACTACATTGATGTACACCAGCTGAGAATCTGACCCATAGAATTTCAGTTACCAGACTCTGAAGATAGCACCTTACGTTCCAATCAAACATTTTACAGGATGTGCTTGAAAAAGCTTGTTTTTTTCAGAATCTTTTTTTTAAAATTAACTAGGCCAAACTCAGAAGGACATATCAGGTGGCAAACGAGGAGCACAGAAGTGCACAACCAGCATCGTCATGGTAGACCTGTCTTGTTGCACCTGATGGATAATACAAAAATAGGGATTTGGGCCTGAAACAAATTAAATGTTAATCTTACATGCATGAAAGAGAGAGGCTTTTGTTTTTGATAAACTGCTCATGCTGCGAGCATTGTTAGCAAGCAATAACATTAGTGGCTCCAGTTCCCTCATTTATAATTAGGATGACACATTTCAGGTACGTATTCAGTAAGATTGTAGATTGTGCGGTGGCTCATTTTAGCAGCAGGATTTTAATTCCCTCACCCACTTTTCATTAGCAGGGAAAGTAGAATGCACTACACAATTCACTGCGGGGGAGAAGTGCAAACAATAACAACATTTAAATCCAGCAGAGGATTTAAGAATGTCAAAGCCTCAGCTGTCCAGTTGGCACAACCATGACTCAGAATATGCTGACCTGACCCCAGCAAAAAAAAAAAAAAAAAAGGCTCTCCTCACTTCCGCCAAATGTTAAAGTTAACCTCCCCTGTAGAGCTATAATCCACAGCAACTGTTGATAACTAAGGACCTTGGAATAGGGTTTTGGTTTGGGGTTTGTTTGTTTTTGTCCAGTGTTTGGCACAACAAACACAAGAGGGAGGACAAGCTAGTGGTTAGGGCACCAGCCTAGGAATCGGGAGACCTTGGTTCAATTCCCTGCTGGGACACAGAGCAGGACAAGTCATTTAGCCTCCCTATGCCCCACTTCTCCACCAGTAAAAGGAGGAAAATGGTAGTCCCCCCCCCCCCCCCCCCCGCACAGAGGTGTTTATCCTCACAACACATTAACAGATTGTGAGTTGTTTAAATACTAAGACGATGGGGGCCATGTAGGTATCGGATCAACAGAATTCCTTCATTTCCAGAGATGATTCAGTGGCACTAAGGTGGCAAATAGATAGGATTTTCTTTGTACCTCTCTTATTATCTATCAGTAAATACCGTAACTTCAAAGGGTGTTTCTTGTGAGGGGGAAGAAATCCCACATGCAGCCCTTCATGATATCTTCCTTCATTATCTGGGATGCAGTTAGCTATGGGTGTTAAACTCATACCAAGTCAGACCACTGTACTGAGCTCCCTTTACTTCATGGCATGTTTTAAAGAGCAGATAAACAACTGTTTCATGGTCAGTTGGGTCCTGCGAAATAAAATTGTTTTGACCACTATATTCCTCTACCTTACAACTAAAGGCTTTTGTGATAACACCAATGAGCTAGCCAAGCGGCTTGAATCCCACATCCCCATCTCGTGGGACGCATGCCTTTTACCTTCTTAAAACTGCCAATCTAGTTCATCTAAAACTGGCATACACTGCTATTTTTGCACGCTGGCATTTCTCTTTCCCATGTGAATTGTGGGAAATTATGTCTGTCTTTAGGCAAAGTATAAGACAATAGTTTGGTAAACTTCAGTGTACTTAAAATTACATTTCTCCTTTTGCTCAGGCATGTTTCAGTCACAGATTGATACCCTCAGCCCTGATTTGTTTTCCCAGACTCTTGGATGTCACTCAGGTGCTTGTGCTTCTCGGGTTGAAATCCTGGAAAGGCAATGAAAGTTTTGGCACGGACTTCCACAGAGCCAGAATGTTACCCCTTGCCTTGATCAACACTCAACTCATTTACAGTGCTGCCCACAGCTGCTGGAACTAGGGGTGTCGGAGGGCCGCCACACACCCTGACTTGATGTGGTTTCCATTATATACAGGGTTTAGAGTTTGCTTCAACAGCTCTCAGCACCCCCACTATAAAAAGTGTTCCAGCTCCCTTGTTGCTGCCAACTTTTTGAAATAGGCTTTGAAATAGTTCTCACAGCTGCAGAATCCTATCCCAAATCTTTCCCCTATCTCATCAGTAAAATGGGAACCCATGCTTTGATTATCAGTGAGCATGGGAGGGCTCTGGAAGGGGTATTTCCTGTAAAGGTAGCTAGCTCTCTCGTCAGTAAATTAATGCTAAGAGTCTTTCCCTATTAAACCAAACTCCCTCTTTGAAACTTCTCCCTCTTCCATATATCACATTTTTGGAAGAAAGTTTTGCTATTTAAACAGCTGCCAGAGTGTTGCAGACTGAAATAATTGCAATTTACAGTACTTACTAAATCATTTCTCCACTTAAAATGCATGGGACAGACAAGGCTCTAAACTGACATCCTGTCTTTTATGGACATTAGAAGGTTTGATCTCATGACATTCTTGCAAAAGCATCCCCGGTGCCCTGTCAAATCATTCCTACGGTGCAAAATACTTTACAGGCACAGACCTAATGATAACAACCGGCAGAGTTTTGTACAGTCCACTGTGTAACTAGTATAGCTGAGTTAGAGGAGTTAGCTCAGAATCAAAATCATGGTTTGTGAAACACACGGCGCAGTTGCAGAATGTTTGCAGCTCTTCAGTAACAGCAGCATGGAACACAGAGTAGGAAAAGGGATCACCCTCTTTTAAAGAAGTATTAATTCAACACCAATCACACAACTGGAGGTAACCTTTGATACAGGAAATGGTACAGTCTGCTTGAGTAGAACTATTCTCTTAGGACATTCCTTTTGAACACCAGCTAACACACACTTGGCATTACAGACACAGGCCCAATTCCTCCACTGGTGGTGAGAGCTGTAACTCTATTGAAGTAAAGGGGGTTAGGTAGATTTACAATTGAGGACCCGACCCATGGGTGCTGCTTTGACAGCTCAGGTATGGGCCTAAACTCCCCATATCCATCCACCAACTTAACACAGGGAACAAAGGAAAAGCAAATTCATGGCCAGTCCATGTCCTCCAAAATAGCAGCAGGGCCAGGGAATGATAGTCAGACTCTTCCTTCATTGGTTGAACCCCCTCTGGTCCCACAGGCAGGCACAATTAACAATTACCAATTTTTTTTTTATTTTAAAATCTCAATGACTCCTTTTCCATCAAAAAAATCTGAAAAATGTTTCTTGAAAAAAAGTCTGACTTTTTTATCTCCATGAAAACATTTCCACGCATTTCCCACCAGCACAACTGCAACCATGGCCAGGCCTACCCTAAAGAGTTAGGTTGCCCAGCTACATTGCTCAGGGAGGTGAAAAATTCCCATGCCCCAGCGACATAGGTAAGCCAACCTAACCCCTGGTGCAAACAGCACAAGGTCAATTTATAGAATTCTTCTGTTGACCTAGCTACGTCCTCTTGGGGAGGTGAATTAACTACAGTGGAGTGTCTACTGAAGCATCACAGTGGCACCGATGCAGTGTTTCTAGTGAAGACGTAGTCTACGTTGGCACCGTAACAGGTATGCAGCTGGGATACCTGGTGAAGTTACCACCCACTCTCCTGCTTCTCACTCGATTGCCTGTACATCTGGCGTGAAAGTCTTGCCCAATTGAAGTTGATGGGAGTCTTGCTATTGACTTCAGTGGGGCCAGTAGTCCCCACCCTCCTTCCATGATCACCATTCACCTCAATTAAAGTGCTGCCAGCTTTCACAATATTATTCTGTCTTGTGTCACTTGATGTTTTTCTTAAAGCCCCAGCTCCTAGAGTCATGTGATAACATGGGACCCTTGGCTTTAATTAAAATAAAAATAGTTTCTTCCCCCCAGGCCACACACACACACACACACACAGTTACAGATGAAAGCTTGAAAATGTGACCTTCCCAAAGGGAATTAAAATGAACCCAAAATTTATTTCTAAACTCATTTTTAAGCCAGCCTCCTAATTTTTAATGTTTGGCAATATTACACATTGCAACTCTTCAACTTGTGATGTACCAGTTAGCACATTCTGTAGCTTTGTTCTACACCCGCTAATATTGTTTGGGCTACCCACTTCCATGCATATTTTTCATTTCCATTAGCAACTGTTCATATAGATAGCTGCCTGGAGAGTGGGATAACCTTTCTTAGGGGGCAAGAAAGGAGACAATAAACTGCTCTTCCAGGTCTTTCATTTTCACAGAGTATAAGGGTTTGAAGGAACCTCTGAAATGAAAGTTTGTCTATCACAATCTTTATACTTTTACCCATTGAGGGAGCCTCTTCACTCTTAGTTTTCAACTCTACGGACTCTGGGCATCTCTCTATGATGAAGCAATCTGCCATTAAGCAGGCGGCAATGGCAGATTGCTTTATGGCCACTGAATTTGATACTCTGTAGCGTAACTTCCATTTTATCAGGCCACATCCCTGGGGTCTAGGACAGAGACCTGAAGGGGAGACATAGGAAGCAGGATGTACACAGGGGTGCTGGAACTAGGGGTACAGAAGGTGCTGCCACACCCCTGGGCTTGAAGTAGTAATAACAAACACCAAATACATTTTCCATAGTTGTATGTTGGAGTGCTGGCTTCTTCCATTCTCCTGCCCCACCCTACTATAGAAACACAAAACAAGCCACTCTTGCCTTGAAGAAGTATCCCTCTAAAGAGGGAAAACAGCATCTGCAACTGGGAGCATAGGAAAAGCTGGCAAAGCCTGTTCCGTATTAACTTGGGAGACACCATTTTGAATGATGGGAGTGGCTGTGGGGAGAGCAGCTGATTTATAATTGCATACACATGGTGAGAGGAATGCAGTCTTACAGCTGCCCATTGGATAGAAAACAATAAATACCAACTTGGGTTTATGCTGTTTCTTTCCTGCTCTTCTCTTCTATTCCTTCTTGTTATTAGTTGTAACATGGTAACACCCAACTGAGATCAGGGCCCCATTGTGCCAGGCACTGTACATACCTATAATAAGAGACAGTTCCTGACCCAAGGAGCGTACAATCTAAACAGACAAGACCAACAAAGGTAGGAAGGAAAACAAGCACTGAGATTTTCCGAAGGTTATAGAGTAGGTCAGTGTCAGAGGCAGGAATATGAAGCCTAGGTATCCTGACTCCTAGCTAAGTGTCTGAGCCACTAGACTAGTGCTGCACAAACTTTTCCAGTCATGCCCCCTGCACCATTAACAGAATCTGTCAGTGCCCCCACACCCAATACTGTACAGCCAAGACTTCCTCACCAGTAGCAATGTGGGAGGAGCTGGGGCTAGAGACGGAGCTGGTCTGGGGGCAGAGAGGGAATGAGGCAGAGCAGGGGGCAGCGTGGAGCTGGGACTGGGGGTAGATCTGGCCTGGAGGCAGAGCAGGAATGGGGGCTGAAAGGGGTTGAGCGCGGAGCTGGTCTTGGGCCAGAGTGGGGATGGAAGCGTGGTGCTCCCTTCCCAGCTGCAATGGGGGCTGGCCTGGGCCCCACTGCGTGCCTCCCGAATGTTCCTCTGCACCCACCTACAGGGCCACGCCCTAAAGTCTGGGGACCATGGCACTAGACTATGCTGCCTTCTCTTCACCGGTGATGGTAGCCCCTCCCTTCACTCTAGCCAGGGGAGGTTAAGGGAACATATAGGGTTTAATGGGGAAAGGAGACTAAGGTGGAAGGGCCTGACTGAAAGAAGCCAGAAATTAGAGGAGCCCTAAGTAGGACAGTTCAGTACAACAGAAGCATCCTCTATTTTATCTGGTGGAACTTAGCCTTTTAAAAGAGGACTATCAGAGAGAAAATTACAATATACTGATTTATCTTTGCTTTTCCTCCTTCCACTTAACTAGTAGGAGCCTCTACACCCCCCTAAACCCATGCCAGCTTAGTACATAACTGACACTCTCCCATTTTCATCAGATTCAAGGCAGGATAAAAGATTTTGAAGTCTCTCTCTCTTTGTGGAATCCAGGCTTCTTCTAGAAAAGGTCCACTAGACATTGATTTTCACTTGCACTGTCAGAGCTGCCACTTGTGGTTATCCAAGACCCAAGCTAAAGCCAGCTGCTTTGGAGTTCAGTCTACGCAGTGATAAGGCAATACTGAAGTGTAACTACATACATGTAACAGCATCTGACTGAAATTCCAGTCCTGCCTCTGCATTACCCTTCCCTGCATTACCCTTCCAATAAAGGGGAACCAATCACTTGTAAGTCAATTATAAATTAGCTGGTCAAACCACTTTGTGGCATAAATTGACTTTTCTCTCCCCTAATGTTTTGAAACAGTGCTCTTTTTCCCAACTTTCTTATATCTATCTATAACTTAAAAAAAAAAAAAAACAGTGGTGCAAAAACAAAACTCTCAACTGATTGCAGAGTCAGCTTTCTACCCCCACTTGATGGAATAACGATAGGTGGATCTATGGATAATTGGTAATGTGCAGACCTCAGAAGATTCAAAGTCTGTACTTCAGTATGGGTAATCATCCCAAAGTTCAGGTGCCCATCCAGCTATCCAAACCACTGAGCCCATAAAATTGCACCTGGCAACAACAGATTTTCTTGCACTGTTTATTGCTTTTCTTCCCACAGCTGCAAACAATGGTCCCAATCCTGGAAACACTTGCATACATAAGTAACTGTATCTATCTGAGTTGTTCCATTGAACTCAAGGAGATTACTTAACTGTGCAAATGTTTGCAGGATCAGGGCCCAAAAGTTGGGAAAACTATCTGAAATCTGTAGTGCCTCAAAATTCAATTCTTTTCAAGATCAGTTCAAAAGACGGAGAGGTGGAATTTTACATTTTTTTTCCAAACCAGACTGGCTATTTCTAATGACTATATATCTTCCAGATAAGCCAGATCCCAGTCTGAGGACAAGCCTACACTGCTCCACAGTTCGGATTATTATAGGGGTGTGAATAGCAGTGCGCACCAAAGTGCTGCTCTGTAACTCCCTCATGTGGGCATTGCAGGTATGAGCCAAAAGGTTCCTAGTTTGCATTAATGTACTCCTGTTTGAAGAGGACTAGGAACGTTTTGGTTTGTACCTGCAGCCTCCATGTGGGGAAGATACAGTGCAGACCTTTGGAGCACACTGATAGTCCTGTTCTCATATTGAGGAAAAATGTGTAAAAAAACCCAATATTATAAAAAAAAATCACATAATTGAAAACCACCCCTGGAGGAAGATTACTTTAAATCTGTGACTTACATTGGCTGTATGTGAAATGAAAACAAAGAAATTATTTGGTGATTAAATAACATCAAGCAAAAGTAACTCCCTTCTGGGCTTACATGTTGCCTCTAATCACATGAACATTCATACACATCCCTTATCACTCAGTCACACACTCCAAAAACTGAAATCACAAAACTAATCAACATTCATAATAAAAACTCTAACTCACTACCATTAAACCCTCCATCACCTTTTCATTACATTTCCTCATTTTAAAAGTATTGCTTAAAGGAACAGCACCCCGGTCTCCCCTTTTCTTTAACAACAAACAGTATTAACAGAAGTTATGTAAAATATTACTGCTGTCATTATTGTCCTTGTACAAGCCAGCCATTCTGAATAGCATCACTTCCCAGAGCAACGAATCTAAATGCAGAGCTAGGACCAAAAAGAAGTGGGCCAGGTGCAAATTCCACTATTAGTTACACCATTGTAAATGATAGCAGAATTTGAGCCCTTGATTTCAAATCACATTAATGGAATTATTGTTACTAATCATTTTGTGATAGGGATTGGGAACACATACTAGTCGCTGTACACACACCGAACAAAAAAAGACCATTCCCCTAGCTGCTTACAATCTCTTTACTCATGTAAGTAAAGTTATGCATGTGCATGAGTGTATAAAGGGTCAAGACCATAATTTACTTAAGCCCCACAATAGTCCTGCATTTTACAAATGGGGAATTAAGGCAGGTTTTCCTAGTAGGTCAGTGACAGAACCTATCCTAGGACACCGAGGTGAGATTCCTGCCCTGCTCTCACCCCTTTATAACCAGGTAAAAGGGAAGAAGTTGTGTAAAGGGGTGTCTAAAAGCCCAGGTCCTGACCGGGGGAGAATTTCCCCCTTCATAAGAACTGCAGCAGACAGCCATAAGGATGCCCTTAGAGGACCCCCACACACACACACACACAAGCCCAGGCAAGGGGGTATGCCAGGGGCAAAACTGGGGGCAGGAAGGGTGTGTTGAGGCAGGATCACAGCACAGAGTGCTATGGAGATTCCAGGCAATGTTGCGGTGCATGGGGAGACTCCAAGAGCCTCCTGGTAATTTAGACAAGTTCCCAGTCTAAGTTGTACCAGGGGCCTCTGCAGTCCCTGGAACAGCCCGGAGCTTTTACCAGCACTGCACTCCTTCCCCTTGGCCAGTGAGTTCTTTGCTGTTCCTCTTAGAAACACAGCACAGAATCTCAACCCAGGAATTTTGATGATCCACTAGAATGCACAGCTTGCCTGGAACGCAAATCCTTCCCTCCTCTTCTAAGCAGACGCTGTGTTGCCACTGCCAGTGGAAGGCTGAGCTTAGAGCTTTATTCCTGCTGTGCTGATGACATGGTGGGCAGTTCCGTTCCTCCACCGATTACGGTCGCTCACTAGTTGTGGTAATTCTTCCCAGGTGATGCCAGCTGATTCAATATCCTCCGTCACTGTCTTCTGCCAGTTCTTCCTTGGCATTCCTCCATCTTTTCTCTTTCCTTCCTTGAGTACCCAATGCTTGCTTCCCATTGTCCAAATGGTGTACCTGTTCCAACCATCTGAGCCTTCTTTCTTTGATATTTTCGAACATGCCCTGCTTTGTCAGTTTGCCTCATTCTTGCTTTTGTTATTTTGTCTTTCTATGAAAGTTGTAGTATTGTCCTCAGCCAAGGATTGCTGATCACACATCCTTGTGTATCTCCAGTCGCAATAACAAACTACTCACCCAAGCCTTATCTCATCTTATTACACATCTACTTTCATCACATAAACTCTTTATTATGCTGATCATCTCATCTGGTATCCCATACACAAATAAAATAATCTAGTTTAAAATAAGAAAGGTCTCAATTGTGTTGATTAAATCCCATTCTTGTATAGTTGATAGTAGCAACAACAGTACCTTCACCCATGTAGCACAGTCCAGCCAGAAATCTCAAAGTGCTTTATAAATATGAACAAATTTAATCTCACATCACCCCAGTGAGATAGGTAAATCTCCATTATTCAAACAGGGAAACCAAAGCATATAGCAATTAAGTGATTTGCCAAAGATCACACAGCAGTCAGTCGGAGCTGGGAATAGAACCCAGGTTGCCAAGCTCTTAGTTATTTTCATGATCCATCGCACTGCTCTTCCTTTCCCCACATTCTCCTTTACCTTTTGGAATTGGGTGTGCTCATCACTCATCAACCATTTTTTCCATGGATCAGCAAATTATACAGGTGAGGGAGTACTGGTCATGTCTCATTACACCCATTTTCTGTCCAATCAATATCTACATGATAAGTCACTTCCAACTATGGCCTCAGATATTACAGTAGTTGTTGATTGGAAATTCTTATCTCAGCGAGCTATATGTATTGTGTTTTCTCACTCAGATAGTCTTTTTAGGGAATTAAATTTTGAAAGAGACACAAGAACCTCTCTTTCCTATGACAATGAGTACAAACAGCCAGCATAATGAGCTACAACAATTTTGCATAACAAATACACTTCATAAGATACTGTATAATATGCATCTAAGCACTGTAAGATGATGAATACTTTGGATAATTAAGCAGAGCAGAGACTGTAAATAGAACAGAAGAAAAAATTAAATAATCCTTGCTGAGCTGCCTTTTTGATTTAAAATGGAAATCCTGGGGGGTGGTGTACATACTAATCTTTTAGCTTTAGCTTGTCCTCCTTTCTTCAGGCATGTTGACCAAAGTTTCCGGTTGCAGTTGTTTTAATTTTTTACCACAATCATTCACAAGTTGTATCAAGTTATTTAGGCCCAGTTACGCAAAGGTATTTAGGAGCCTAACTCCTATTGAAATCAAAGGGAGTTAGGTACCTAAATACCTTCTGTGGATCTCAGCTGTAGTCATTTTTTTTCATAGTGGGCTACACAATATTACCAACCTGGAACAGTCAAATATCATGAGTCTGGCTTAAAAAACATGAGATTTAAAAAAAATAATAAAATAGTTGGGTTCTTTTTTACTTCCTTGCTTGTTTTTTAGCCTCTAGTTCAGGGGTCGGCAACCGATGGCACGCGAGCCGATTTTTAATGGCACGCTGCGGCCTGCCGGGCCCCAGCCGCCGGCCCCGCTCAGCCCACTGCCGAACCCAGGCCAGGACCCGGGCAGGCAGCAGCGTGCCATTGAAAATCCTGCCTGCCCTTCTCTGCCCCCCTCCCCCCCCGCGGGGGCAGGGTGAAGAAACTTGGTCCTGCTGCTGCAGGGCAGGCGAGCCCCCCCGCCGCCTCTTCCCCCAGCGTGCTGGGTTCCTGCCCCTCCTCCTCTCCCTCCCTGCCACCCATCCGCTGATGGCCCTTGCCAGGGTGGGGGAGAAGCGGAGCCGCAGCACACTCACTGCTCCTGGGAGGAGGCGGAGAAGAGGTGGGGACGGGGCCTTGGGGAAGGGAGGTGGGGAAGGGAGGTGGGGACGGGGCCTATCCCCTCCAGCCCCCTGCCGTGAGCAGCTCAGGGCAAGGGGCTGGGCGCACCCCCACGACCCCAGCCCACACCCCCAGCCCGCTGCCCTGACCCCTGCACCCTCCTCACACCTCCCAGCCCACTGCCCTGACCCCTGCACCCTCACACATACCCAGCCCCCTCACCCCATGCCCTGACTCCTGCACCCCCCTCACAAGCCCCCAGCCCTCTGCTCTGATCCCTGCACCCCCCTCACATGCCCCTAGCCCCCGCCCTGATCCCTGCAACCCCTCAGCCCTGACCCCTGCACCCCCCTCACATACCCTCAGCCCCTGATCACTGCATCCCCCCACGACCCCAGCCCTGACTCCTGCACCCTCCTCATACATCCCCAACCCCCTGCCCTGACTCCTGCACCCCCACACATACCCAGCCCCCCCACACCCAGTGCCCTGACTCTTGCACCCCCCACATTCCCACCCCCACCCTGAGCACCAAACGGGAGCTCCTGCACCCACCCCCCACATTCCCACCTGCACCCTCGCACCAAATGGGATCTGCCCAGATAAGCACTCCACACCGAAACGTCCTGCCCCAACCCTAAGCCCCCTCCCTCATTCTAGCTCCTGGCTAGACCTTACACCCCAACCCCCAGCCTGCTCCTTCACTCCCAGCCCTGTGCTCAGTGCACTCCCACCCTCAGCTCAGTGCAGAGAGAGAGAGGAAGCGAATGGACTAGAACCAGGGAGAAGGTAGGTAACCACTCTATGTGGGCAGGGCCGGGATCCCAGACTGGCAGCAGGCTGAGCGGGGCCGGCATCCGGGACCCTGGCTGGCAGGAGCCAGCGGACGGAACCCAAGACCGGCAGCCCCGCTCAGCCCACTGCTGGTCTGGGATTCTGGCTGCCGGCCCCTTGCCAGCCGGGGTCCCGGCTGCAGGCCCCGCTCAGTCTGCTGCTGGCCTAGGTGAACGGAACCCCAGGCTGGCAGCGGGCTGTGCAGGCCGGCGGCGTAAGATCAGCATTTTAATTTAATTTTAAATTAAGCTTCTTAAACATTTTGAAAACCTCGTTTACTTTACAAATGACAATAGTTTAGTTATATAATATATAGACCTATAGAGAGAGACCCTCTAAAAAACGTTAAACTGTATTACTGGCACGCGAAACCTTAAATTAAAGTGAATAAATGAAGACTCGGCACACCACTTCTGAAAGTTGCTGACCCCTGCTCTAGGTCATACTTGCTTTGTGTTTCAGGCTTTTCTCTGCAACTGTGGGGGCTAGATTTTTTGTTTCTATGAGAACCTCAGCTTTCATATAATCATGAGATCCCAGGAGCTGGGGCTTTAAGACAGACACTAAAAATCACAACAGTAATGATAAAATTACTATAGTTGGCAACACAGAGCCAGCCTTTTTCTGAGGGCACCTGTTAATTTTATTTCTGTCATGAGAACGGTCAACATGGATTTCATTATTTTAGCACAGTAACACAGTGACATCAGGGCCCAATTGTGCTGTTCTTTGGGAAGGATGGAAGTTTTGCCTCTTATGCAGCAAAGATGGGACCAACAGAAAGCCAAAGCATCCATGCCTAGCACCATGGAGTCCCGGTCCATAAGTAGGGCTCCTACATGTTATGGTAATAAAAAATAATAATAATAATGTGCAGTACCCCTTTGCTTCTCTAGGGCCCCAATCCCTGTTCCCAACTCCTAGTGCATATCTGAGTGGTTCACATAGGGAGACCATGGAAAAGTTTTAAGTTATTTGTATTAAGATAGTCATGAAAACATTTCTTACCAAATGACCCTGCAGACAGACATCAAAGGCTACATTTGCAAGCCTTGTTTTTTTCCCATTTTGTGTGTCATTCCAGCAAAAACATTATGAAACTAAGTCTTTTACACAATAACAGCCAAAGGTTAAATTCACATATTTTACTGCTGACTTCACTCGTCTTAACCTTTGAAGCTTGATTGTGAAAATCCCTTGCTTTCCCACATAAAACATAGAAAAATTCAGGCAACTACAGCATTTGAGATTACCCGAGGATGTTCAAAGATGTACTACCTTTCTCTCTCTCTACCACGCATTTTCCAACATCACCTCTAGGGTCACATTCCAAAACCTTAGGGATCTGGGGGAATCACGACCTGAGAATTCAGAAGTGTTGTGCTGGGCAAAATGATTCTCTCTTTATTTTATGAGAGCAGATCCTCAGCTGGAGTGAATGGTCACCCCTGACTCAACAAGGCATTGGTAAGTGAGAGCCAGGGGTGGTAAATTCTGAGGGGAATGGGCTCTTTGTTTCCAGGAGAGGAAGAGAGGCTGTAGGAGTGGGTGGGTGTGTTTTCAACCATGCTTGGACACCACAAGTTATTTATACTAGATCCAGTTGCAGTTAAACAGATGATGCCACAAAGCAGGATAACATAATCAGAATGCTCCTAGGACCATCATATCCCTCAGCTAACACTGGCTAATAAAATAGGGAGTTACAGGAATTTGAGCATCCGATCCTAGTTCCTAGCAGATATTTGTATGCCATACAAGGCCACCCAGCACCTATTCATGGAAGCACTGGAATAAGCGGGGAAGCCTGAACAAAGCCTCCTTCACACTGTGCCTAATAAAAGGAGTACTTGTGGAACCTTAGAGACTAACCAATTTATTTGAGCATAAGCTTTCGTGAGCTACAGCTCACTTCATCGGATGCATCCGATGAAGTGAGCTGTAGCTCACGAAAGCTTATGCTCAAATAAATTGGTTAGTCTCTAAGGTGCCACAAGTACTCCTTTTCTTTTTGCGGATACAGACTAACACGACTGCTACTCTGAAACTGTGCTTAAGGTTTCCCTAGCTACAGACAGAAGCCTCAGGCCTATTTCTAAGACAACCTCTCCATTTCAGTAGCTCCTATGACAAGCCACCCATAAAGAGTTGGGGGTACCTCAGCTTTGAGCAGTGAGAGCAAAGTAGAGCAGCTGGGCAGGATCTTTTTCAGCTCCTGCTGCTTCAGTTTGGAGAAGCAGGCAACATCAGCCCTCCCCTCCCAACTTCCACCAGCTCTAGGTGATCCCTAATGGATTGGAGAGGGCAGCTGCTCTAGGTCGCAGCTGGGGAAGCATCCACAAGGTTCGCCCTGAAGAGTTAAAGAGAAATCAGCCTACTGATGGATACTGAAAAGAAGCCTGAAAAGAAGTTGTAGTTAGCAGGCTGCTCACCTGAAGACACACAGGGTGTATCTTCACTAGGGAAAATGGTATGTTCTTAACTCGAGTTAGCTAACAGGAGGGAAAATCCTAGTGAGGAAAGGCAAGAGAGTCTGTAGTTTTCACACGTGTTTGCAGGCCCAGTTAAGGAGTAGCAGGGAAAGGTTTACCTTGGCCTGCCAGCTTCTGTTAAACTGGAAAATACAAACTGTCTTGTCCTCACTAGGTTTTTCCCTCATGTTAGGTGTGTTCTCACCTCAGGTTAGTTTTCTCCCTAGTGAAGACAAGGGCTAGGGGCAAAAGGGCATCCTGGGGATGGTGAGTGAGAGGGGGTGGTAGATATCTGAGGAAAGGAGCTTTTTGTGTTAGGGTGGGGAAGAGTGGCCATAGGAGTGGGTGGGAGGTCTTTTCAAACAAATGCAGGACTCCAGAAAGTTTCTAATTCCATTCAATATTCTCCAACAAGGGCTGCTGTTCAGAACAACCAGGGCATTTCAGTTTGGGTGGATCTCCCCAGCAATTTGTTCATTCCCATCAGGAGCACCAAATGATCCTAGCATTAAAAATACACCTGTGTTTTGCATTGGATCTGAAGCCAAACTGCCCTGTAGTCTTCCCCGTTCCCCTCCCCCCACTTCTTGATTGTTGTTCTAGGCAGCCTACTCCTTTGGGAATAGCCCTGGGCATGCACAGGAAGGTGGTATTTTCTCCACCATCACTGCCTCCAGACCAGATAACATTTTCATTCCAAAAATGTAAATATTTG
This sequence comes from Caretta caretta, assembly GCF_965140235.1. Lineage (NCBI taxonomy): Eukaryota > Metazoa > Chordata > Testudines > Cheloniidae > Caretta > Caretta caretta. Next base: position 12,971,812 of record NC_134214.1, on the reverse strand, counting down.
TAGCAAGCCATCAATTAGAGAAACAAAGGCGAGTTCTGAGCTATGAATGGAAACGTGCCTGCAACTGTTCCTCTCTTGTCAAATGTGTCACCTCGTACTTCCTAAGGGGTCTGATCCTTCTCCTGATGCATGCACATTAATGGGAGCTGCACGCATGCATCCAGGAGAGAATTAGACCCCTCAAGGGTATAGCAAAACCACTCAGCATTATTTTGCAGCCCTACAACAATGCTCTTGACAAGAGAAGAGATGCAGAAGCACATCCATCGATGCCGTTGATAGCATATGTCAACATCAGTTCCTTCCATGGTTATAAAGCATTTGATTGAATAAAGGGCCAGGCAATGAACTACAGGAGTGGGTCAATCACACGCCTTTTATGCCCTGGAGTTTTACACTTCACCAAATTGGTGACATGAGCTACATACCATATATTAGCGGTCACACAAGCAGAGGAAATATTTAATTGTATTTTAACAGTTGCGCCTTCCCCATTCTCATCAGATCCCACAAGTCCATTGGATTGCCACACAATCCTTTGCTTCTTGTGTGATCTCAGCATGGATAAATGAGCCTGAGATATTAAAATGTAATTTGTTCAGATCTTTGCCTTCAGGGCGAGCACTAAGATACTGCCATCAGCCAGAAAATTTGTGATCTAATTTAGAAGCAGTGAGGCATGCTATCTTTTCTTTGAAGCTTTGGAAAACAAAGCCAGGTTCTCATTTTTATATGGTCTATTACTTTTTTTTTCTTTTAAGCAATAAACAACGTTCTTCCTTGCATTGGAGCGCACCGGGCTAGCATGTGAACATATTTTGCTGTGAGCTGCTGGCCCAGCACATTATTCTCTGTCACACCCAGATGGATGGCAGTTATTATATTTTGATTATGAGTTTGCATGGTGTCTCATCACCAAGTGGTCTTAACTGCTGTTTGTGATTGTGGGCCAGAAAGGAGGATGGTGGGTTATTTTGATCCATTTCTACCACCAGCCAGCCTGTTAAGTATTTAAATGGCTGTTCTACAACTTTCTTGCACTTCTACAAAAGTACTTACGTGGGTTGAGCAGAGTAGAGTGTTATGGCTATAAGCGGGGATGGCCTCAGGATGGTCTGAGGTTCAAGTTTGGTTCAGAGAAACATCCGTGTTTCAGCAGTTTCTCCAAACCTCTTGACTTTGCCAAATCTGGGCTAGAAACGTCATAAAACCAGGCTGTCTCATGGAGTGTGTGTGTGTGTTCCCCTCCCACCACAAGATTTCTAGTACATTCTGCTTCTTCCAGGCAAGCGAGAAATAATGAAGGAAGAGACATTCTCACTAAATTTTGGAACTTACAAACAGAGACTTTCCTAGGAGTCACAGCATGGGATTGAGAGTCTTGACTCGTGTTGTACACTCAGCTTTTCCATTGACTTGCCATGACTTATTCAGCAAGTCTTTTAAGTCTGGCTGTATCTCATGAGAAGTGTCATGGCACATCATACAGGTAGGCCATCTACTCCATTGTCCTGGCCCTGAAGGTGGTCAGATGCTTCAGAGGAAGGTGAAAGAATCCCCAGCAATGGGCAATTACAGAATGACATACCGTAGGGGAAGTTTCTTCCTAACCCCCATCAGTGGTTGGGAGTTGGCTCTTGTCTCAAATCATGATGGATAAGAGTCCTTGTATATTTTGGGCGGAATTTTCAAAAGTACAAAAGGAACTAGATACCCAACCCCCATTGAAATTCAATTGGAGCTGGTCACCTAACTCCCCTATTAAGTAATTTGAAAAGCAACTCTTTCGTCCTTATGTAAATGAGGCTAATTATTTTTAACATCTTCCGAAGACTCTTATGAAAAGAACTGGTCAGGAATTATTAAATTAAACTTGTTTTTTTCCTGTCAGAAAATGCCAATACATCAAAACCAGCACTTTTGGCAGGGCAGGAAAGGATTGGTTTTGATGAATTTTTCAACTTAAAAGATTGGAGAAAAAGTTCTGAAATTGTTGCAACATTTCATTTTGACATTTCTGAAGCAAAATATTGGAACGAATTCTCTGGTTCAAAATGACATTTTCTTCCTAAATTTAAGCTAGTTATAGTAAAATTAAAAAGCGATGAAAATGGACCCAATCTGGATTTTTTTTTTTTTTTTTAGTTCACAAAAAATATTTAGGTTTACTTTTTGCCCTAATTTGGGATGGGAAAACGTTTCAATCTCTCGAATTTTCATCGGACAGGAAAACCATTTCGTACCCAGCTCTACTTGTGAGGCTTCCTGAACTGACGCTTGTAATGAGCTTTGAGATCCTTAGTAGGGAAATGGGGTGAGATTCCCAGCTCAGATAGACATGTTTGTGCTAGCTCTCATTGACCTAGTGAGCTCAAAGTAGTAGTGTAACCATGGCAGGACAGCCAGTGGTGGCATGGGTTGGCAGCCCTGGTTATGGTATCCACAGGATTTGTACTCATGGCAGCTAGCTGCTGCTACCTATGCTACTGCAGCTACACTATTGTGTCCAGCATGATAGCTCAACGCATGCTAACGTGAGTATGTCTACTCAATCTGGGAATCACACCCCCACCTCCCAGGACGGACATACCCTTAGATTAGGAGAAGCAGTGTTTCCTAGTAGATAGAGTACTGGACTGGAACTTGGGAGACCTGAGTTCAATTCCTGGCTCTGCTCCTGCATTGCTAGGTGACCTTGGGCAAGTCATTTCACCTCTGTGCCTCAATTTCTCCATCTATAAAATGGTGATGGTAATACTTAACTCCTTTGTAACGCACTTTGAGATGTATGGCTGAAAAACAGTTTATAAGAAATATGTATTATTAATATTAGAAAAGGGCAAAGTAGTAAAGTAAATAAAATGTTATTCCGCTGTCCATGTCCGCAGGAACCTCAGAATGCAGAAATACACATATAATAAAAAATGGCACAAACCCCTAATTAATGGAACCTTTCAGAACCTCAAAGCAGACTCCGATCCTACAAATATAACATACCCAGTGCATGTTATATGTTTCCCCAGTCCCCCGACCAACAGAGAATGAATTTGCTACCATTCTCAGGTGTCAGGAAAGATGGCAACTGTCTCCCAAAGACTTGATGCATGTCTAACTTTCCCATTAATTTCAGTCAAACTACACTCCATGGATCAAGTTAAGCAGAACCAGGGCCTTCATGTGGAGAGGGTTTTTTGGAAAATTATTATATCCAAATCAATTCCCCCATCCTTCATTGTAACTACCACCAATTCAGAATTTCTGAATGAAGGACTAATCTAATCTAATAGAAATTGTTGCTTTTTCCCTATTGAAACTCCCAGGAGGTAAAACCGCTAATTTATAAAAGTCTTGCTGATGTTGTGAAATTCAGCATTTTTCATCTAAATTAAATGCAGCTTAACACAAATGACTGAACTATCCATGTTTCCAGGCTTTGAAGTAAGTCAGACATCCAGTGGATTCAAACAGACACAAACCAAATCCCCTTCGTGAATGCTAATTTCCTGAGAGCTTCTTAACTATACAATAAAAAGGTTTTCCAAGCTTTTTTATATTCCACCCTGCAATTCAACAGTAATACTGGCAGGAAGGCAAATATAATTCCACAGCAAATGTATTGTGGTAATGTATTAACAAGTGAGAAATAAGTGTTAGCGGCTTGTATGGCAGACAACGTCTGCACCTTCAAACAACCTTAGCAATGACAACAGAAATCCGTCAGGAACACATTTTAAAATTCCATTCACCTACTACCCGAGGTTCTGTCTAACTTAAAGTCTCTGTTGCAGAGTTACTACAGAAAAGCAATTCAGTCTGAAATTACATGAAATTGGGCACCTCCAGTAAACATTTACATGTTTGATTTCACCATTCAAATATGATCTCCCAAGATAAGTGGTTCTTGAGTACTGGCTGCATAGAGTATTATAACCTAGGGCAAGGTGAAGAGGAGGAACAGCGTGCTTGGATAGTTGCAGGGCACAGCGATCCCACAAATACAACTGTTCCCTTTTTTCCCTGTTGGCAGGGGGAAAAGCTGCAGCATTAGGCAATTCCTATTCTTCCTCCCTCTCTAAATCTAGTGTGAAATCCATTCAAATTATTCAAAATAAAGTAACTTTGTAAAGGCCTGACTCAAAGCTCATTGAATTCCATAGAAAGGCTCCAGTTGACTTCACAGGGCTTTGGATCAGGCCCTAAATGCTGGTTTGCAAATACATGCATGTCAGTTTCTAGGAACAGGGACAAACTATTCCTTCCACCTCTTGCCCCCTCCTCCGAAATTATATCAGAGAATCTAAACCCAAAAAGTGTGTTCTCGGAGCATATCATTTACTGTTATATTATACTTCTCTAAACATATTTTATATGGCTGGTGATTGTTCATCATGAATATAAATACCATAACCCACATCTCAAAATAATACACTCCTAACCCCACATTAAAATAAAAGTTGCACAGATTGTTGCTGGAAAATTATACAGCCATATTACCAGTATTTCAAATTGTACTGATTAAGTCTTCATAGACCCAACCCATTTTACAGAGATAATTAGGTATCTTATGAAGCCCTGGTATTATAAAATCAAAAAAGTACCATTTTAAGCAGTGTCTGCCAATGGATACCGTTTCTGGGATGTTTCTAAATCATGAGTGCCACCTGGTGGTAGCTTGTAGAAACTGCAGAGCAGCCGAAAACAGATGAAGTGTCATTTGGTTTGGATTTTCAACATTGCAGGGTACTGGCAACTAAACATCTTTTCTCCTGCTCCAGAAACATACTGGAGATCTTGGGGTGGAATCTGCACCGCAACCCAACTTGTTGATTTGTCTTGGTTAGTATTTGGTCATTAAGTGCCTGATCTTCAGAGTGACTAAGCACCTACAATTTCAGTTGAAGTCAGTGGGAGCTGTGGGTGCTGAGCACCCTTTGAAACCAGGCTTTAGGGGTTGACACTACAATTTGAGAGCACCTCCTGAAAGATGCCGAGTGCCCTTCGCTTCCAGTTGCTTCTCGAAGGATTAGTCAGTTGGCTTTTATTTAATGGAGGAGAAGAAAAATTGGGTTGCTTGGGAAACAATCTGTCTAATCAAGGTCCACAAAATGCCTGTATTGTAACTGCACCTTAACACATTCTCTGTACTAGTTATTGTTATTGCTTTTTGAAGTGTAACACTTCTGCCTGTCAGAGTTGGCAGCAACAAGGGCCAGGTTCAGTATCTAGGGGTTCCATTCCAATAACACAATGCAAAACCGGCTCAAGCCCCGACCCAGCGACCTGGGACAAGTATATACCACCCCCCGGTGCCTCTAAGAGACAATACTTCCCCTCTCGCAAGCACAGAATCTGAGTGTAGCAAAAGCCTTTTAATAACAGAAACAATGCGGCATTAGGTGGGGGAAACACCACCAACAGGATTCATAACTCAAACCATGAGCAAAACCCCAACCCAAGCAAATTGGGCCATGTCCTTTCCCTTTGGTTCTTGAGACCAACAACCCAAAAGGCACCCAAAGTCCCGAAAGTCCAACAACCCCAAAAGTCTCTGTCTCTGTCCTTGGTGAGTCCAGAGTTCAAAATTTCATCTGCAGTTTTAACCCCCCCCTCCAGCCTGTGTGGAAATGGGTGGGGGAGTAAAGGGGCACCTTACGTGCTCTGACGGCCGACCACCCTGCCTCTCCATGGGTTTCTGCTGCAACCTTCACCGCCAGCCACTCCTCTTCACCAGCTGCTCCTCTCCACCTGCAAGCCGCTCCACCAGCTACTGCTCCCCGGTAGCCATCCTGCAAGCCTCTCACCAATATATCTTCAAGCTGTCTACTACCTAACACAGTACTCAGTGATTTCAGCTCATAGTAAGGGAGCCCCAGTGCTCGTGCAACCATTGGCCCAAAGTGAATTCAGCTCTGCAATCTGTAACCAGACTCCTAATGGAATCAAAATTAGCTCAGCTATTACACAGTGGAGAGTGGAGTAGGTACAGTTAGCATTTAAGGTGCTCAGAAGGGGTCCATACCACAAGGTACAAGTGCCTGTCCCCAGTCTCTCTCCCGTCACTGAGTTTTGGAGCCCATGTCCCTGGCCTAGCAAGTGCTACTTCATTGATGGTGAGTCCCTCCATCATAACAAAAAGCCAAGTACAGTTCCATTGTCCTTGATTCACATAATCAGGATAACACCACTTTATTCTTCCTGCCCCAATAACAGAGAAACTGGGGATCCCACAGCAGCCAAAGTGACCATCTAGGCGGGGTGAGTGTGCCTATGCAAATGAGATCAGCCCCTAAAGTTCTTTTCCACAACCTGCCACAACTCACCACCAGATGTCAGTGTAGAGTTCATCCTGACTCTGCTTACAGAAGCGTTGGTGTAGCCGTGTTACTCCCAGGATATGGGAGAGAAAAAAAATCTCATCCATCTTCTATCAACTTCTGTTCATGAAGGAGAGAAGCTTTCAGGTTCCGCAGTCTCCAGACTCAGCCCAAACTGGCTGAGGTCGGTGAACCAGTCTTATGATAAAATTGAGTTGAGCTTAATCTTCATAGGCAAGCCCCAAACTAAGCAAAACGTGCCTGATGAGGAAAGCTTTGCACAGCTCCACATGGTTGCTGACTCCCAGCCTCCTGCTCATACCATAATCCATTATCAAGCCCAACTTCCCCTGGGAAAAAGGGGGGAGGGGAGAGACGAGGCTGTAGGAGTTGTTGACATGGCCGCATGCCATTCTTTCAAAGCAACGAACAGTTGCTTACTCCTCCCATGCCTTCTGAACTGAATCACTGAGTTACATATGCGGGAGGCACACAAGAGCCTCAGTAGCAATGCTCCCTCTCACCTCACAGGATACCAGCCTCCAAGGCTGAATCTGACATGGAACTTCAGGAGACAAGGCAATACACAGACCAAAGAATATTTCTTTCATGTCTGATGCCTGGGTAACTGGGGATTACACTGGTGTCATTTATACTAGTGACAGGGAAGGATACAAATTAGGCCTTAATCCTACACACATGCAGGCATGTGGTGCAGTATAGGAGTGGTCCTGGTGAAGGCCAAATGTAGGCCTCTGAGTTTCATAATGCAGCCCTCGAATGGGGTCATTACACCTCTACACGCTGCAGGTCCCAGCGTGCATCAGGAGGTGCTCACATGGCTCTTATCGTTGTACTATGTGAACGCCTCACAAACATTAATAGCTGTTATCCTCCCAACACCCACAGGAGGCAGGGGAGCATTACCCCTGCTTTACAGATGAGGCCATGAGACACTGGGTGGAGTGACTCACCCAAGGTCACAAAGAAAGTCTGTGGCCGAACAGGGACTTGAACCTAGTCCCGGGGTTATACTCACTCCACTAGACCACTCTCCCTGTCCCTCTAGTGTCTACCTGCCTCATGTCAGTATTAAAGATTAGGGCGTTTGCTCCTTTTTATGCTGTTTAGCAGAGGCCCTCTGGTTTCTGAGCAATTTTCAACAGAATCCAGAGTTAGGTGAAATTAGGACACCCTTGGATCACACTGTTAAGAGGTGGATAAATAAGATTAATTTACTAGGCTTTTCTCTTGTCTTTTCACAACATTTCACTTCGTTTTGAAGGGCCATTCAGCTGTCATTAGCATGATCTCGATTGGCAGTTTTCTTTTTGTTCTGTTACATGCTGCAGGTCTGAAGGATGTTCTGGTGGCAAATAGCTGACTAAGTGTCATCAATCACAATGTTGGCACAGAGAGCCAGCCAACACACATTGAGAGGAAAGATCACACAGGGTGGAATCCTGACCCCTCTCAAGTCAATGGAAGGTTTCACTTTTAGATACTGGGGTGAACCCCGGCTCCCTAAAGTCCTTCCCTTTGGAAGAGCCAGATATATCATAGTGTTTGATGTATTATATATTACTAAAATGAGCTGTGTGGCTTAGAGGGCAAAGATAAATGTCATTTCTGGAGCTTTAGATTCAAGCCAAGGTCATGTTGTAAGTGGAAATGAAGATTCCTAGTGAACTCTGGTCAATATCATGAAGCCATCACATCATCTGGTGCGACTGGCAGTCCTTCCTCGGAGGTCTGGGTACAAGGTCAATGGAAAATGTGTATGGAGAAGCTGTCCCGGTCACCAATTGCACATCTGTATTTTATTATTTAAGAAATGTCTAGAGGCCCTGGCCTAGGTGGGGACTCCAGGGTGTTAGGTACTGTACAAACACACAGACAGTCCTTCCCCTGAAGACAAGACAGATGGGTGGCAGGGGAGGCACAGAGAGGTGAAGTGCCTTGCCCATGGCCACACAGAACATCAGCGGCAGAGGCAGGAATAGAACCCAGGTTCCCTGACCCCTGTGCTTTAGCCACTGGACCATGGTGCCTCACATGCATAACATACAACTAATTTTAGCTGCCGTTATCATCACAACAGCTTTGAAACACGCACGTGTGCTTAATGTTAAAACTGTAACATTTAAATCCTTTGAAAAGACAATAGTAATGGTCCGAACCTCTACTGTAAAAGTACTGTGGAACTTAATGGTTCTACCTACTCATATATAACAGGGTCATTATTAAATACTCTCTATATTTCATTTACTTTCCTTTCATTTATTGTGGGTGCCAGGAGACACTCAGTTCCATCAGGCAAGGAATTTCAGAATACATTGTGCATTTCAGTTTCTTGCTTCATACCATTGTCAGCAAATGAGAACCCATCTCCAAAGGATACTCTTGCCCTAGGCTAGTTGGCATCTGAGATAAGAGCTGCTATATGGAATAAGATGTTATGCAAACATCATTTAATGTGTTTCCTCCCCCTCCCAACTTGGTCCCCCTCAAACCTTCCCTTTGATTCTAGATGCACTGAGGATCATCTCATTCTTCCTTCCTCACCCCAAACACCTTGACAGGCCTGGGATTCAGGAGACCTGGGTTCAGCCTTTGTGACATTGGACGAGTCATTTGATCCATTCTGAGCCTCAGTTTCCTATCTTTAAAATGCGTGTAAAGAGGATGGGCTGGGACTCCTCTTGTGGAGCTATCAGTCCCAGTAATAAGTCTACCAGAGCGACTGCTGTGAAGGAACATATGGCAATGTTTCCTTCCACTCCCACCCCCCACAGCAGGGCCTGAACTTGCTACCTTTGTAGCACTCCTTGCCTCCGCCAGCTGGTGATGACGGAAAGTAGATGAAAGGCACTGAACCACATTGCCATGGAGTGACCCACATTTGAAAATCTAATCAGAAGCATCTGCAGCTGTTTCATACAAACATTTACATTACTCGGACGAATCTGTGCGTGTGTGTGTTAGCCAAAGGGGAAAGGATGTCCCCAGACCACACAGCAAGATGCCATACTGTTCTCATCCAGTTCCCCTGATGCCACCAGCTTGAGCTGCAACTGCTTTGGGATGGGGGAAGAGAGTAAAGTAGGGACAAATCAAACTCTGAAGGTACTAAAATGTTAACATCACATATTATTTTAAGAATAGCCCTTTGCCCTGCTAACCCGGGTGGACAAAAATCAATGATTTAAAAAAAATGGATTTTTTAAATTTAAATAGGATTTTTTTGATAAAATTCTTTTTTGAGGAAAATACCTATCTAAAGATAGTTTTAATTAGACACGTTATAGCTCGAAGATATCATCATGGAACAGGGATTATAAATTCTAATTCTATAGTATGAGACAATAATTAATGTAATGTTTTAGAGAAGTTTTGCAAATGAGTTCCAATAGTTCATGGATTAGGGACCCAATTTTATAGGGTCTTATATGTATAGATTATTTAGGTTAATCTTTCTATCTACCCAAAGGGACTCAGTGCCCAGTCTAGAAGATACTATCAAAGATTCTTAGTTTTGCAGTTCTCAAACTGTGGATTTGTGTCTCCAGAGATAACATGCTTGTTAACAGCAAATATGTTTTAAAATAAATAAATAAAATACAGAGGTGAGAAACAACAGACCTCAACCCTACTGTCCCTCTGCAAATTTGTGTACACAGAGTCAATCCCTTACCTCTCTCTAAAAGTGAAAAGTTTCAAAAAGTTCAATGAACAGAAGATTGTTGGGGGCGGAATAGATCTGGACAAGGAGAAGAAGTCTGGAGATAAATGTGAGAAAGGAGGGACAGGCAGTAGAAACAAAAGTGAAGCTGTTTGAGCAGCATATTGCAGAAGTCTTGAGGTCTTTCTGAGTGTAGCCTTCATTGATTTGAGATCTACCATACCATTCCCTCACTAGAATGGAAAACCCATAATGGCAGCTGGCAGTAAAAGAGACCTAATTTAGGAATATTTTAATGAAGTTCCTCTACCTGTGGGTAAGACAGGCATGCGTGCAAAAAGCAAACAGTGCAACAAAGAAATACAAGGCCTGGTTGCCTCGAATGAAAGAACATCATGAGAAGTATTCCTTCTCAGGAGGAAGCTGCGTTGAAAAGGATGAAAGGAACATGTCTTAACAATAAGGATCTTCAGGGTGGTAAACTTTTTTTATTTCATACTTCTTTCTTAAGGACTGCCTGTCTTCCTTCTGGACTATTCTTGAATTCTCACGTTTGAGCAAAAAATATAGTTGTTACTCTATGGTACTATCATTTTAGATGCAGCTGTGATAAAAAATAAATAGCTGAAGGAGGTAGATCTTCTTTTTACAATTTCACCTTTGAAGTCCAGTAACTCCTCACTTAACATTGTAGTTATGTTCCTGAAAAATGTGACTAAGTGAAGCGATGTTAAGCAAATCCAATTTCCCCATAAGAATTAATGTAAATGGGGGGGTTAGATTACAGGGAATTTTTTTTTTCTTTGCCAGACAAAAGGTCTCAGAGCAAAGACAAGGAGTCCCATGGCACCTTAAAGACTAACATATTTATTTGGGCATAAGCTTTTGTGGATAAAAAACAAAAGCTTATGACCATGAAAGCTTATTCCCAAATAAATCTGTTAGTCTTTAAGGTGCCACCAGACTCGTTTTTTTTTTTTTTTTTTTTTTATAATTTCAGAGTTATCTGCTAATAACAGTGTTTCAGTCATTTCATGTATGTCACATAGCCACAGTATATCACCTGTAGCAAAAAGAAAAAAAAATCTCCATCATCCAGAAACCACCATAGAGAAGTTTGTGATAAGGACCAGCAGATTACAAAAAGAGGTAATTGAAAAAAATTGCCCAGTTTGTTTACGCAACAAACTCACCTTTCCGTATGATTGAGAACCCACATTTCATTAACATGGTTCAGGTCATTAAGACCAGGATACACTCCACCCAACAGAGCAGATGTTGCAGGCAAATTGCTGGATAAAGTGTATGAAAGAGAAACTGAGCAGTGTGCAAAAGGTCTAAAGGGTGAAGTTGTTAACCCGATTCTTGATGGATGGAGCAATGTCCACAATGATCCTGTTGTATGTGCTTGTGTGACAACAGAAGAAGGGAATGTCTTCCTTACAGAAACAATTGATACATCAGGAAATGCGCACACAGCAGAATACTTACAAGAAGTAGCAGTAAAAGCTATAACAAACTGTGAAAAAAAATCAAACGTCTAGTACACAGCTTGGTCACAGACAATGCTGCAAATGTATCCAAGATGAGAAGAAATTTAGAAGAGAATGAAGAGAGTCCCAAGCTAATAACATATGGCTGCAGCGTTCATTTGATGCACCTCCTAGCCAAAGACGTCAGTGTTCCAGAAATAAAAGCTAATGTTGAAATTGCAAATACTTCCTAACAACCACTTTGCAGCAGCTGCTCTGAGAAAAGTGGGAGGAACCAAGTTAACTCTCCCATAAGACGTGCGATGGAACTCAGCAGTGGACTGTTTTGAGCACGATATCAAGAAAACTGGCCTAATCTGATGACGGTTTGTGAACAAAACCATGAAAAAATAGATGGCACTGTCACAGCCAAAGCTCTCAACACTGGGCTTAAGAGAAACGTTGAACACATGCTGAGTACCCTGACGCCTATTTCTGTAGCCTTGAACAAAATGCAAGGAAACAGCTGTTTTATTGCTGACACTGTTGAAATTTGGAAGGAACTGAGTGAGATCATAAAAAGAGAAATATGCAATGACAGAGTTAAATTACAGAGTTAAATTAAAAAGCAAATGGGACAAGCACTATCTCCAGCTCACTTTCTTGCAAATATTCTCAATACTCGGTACCAGGGTCAAACCTTAACTGCTGAAGAAGTGGAGCTGGCAATGACATGGACATCCAGCAATCATCCCTCCATAATGCCAACTATAATAAACTTCAGAGCTAAGGGTGAACCATTCAAGAAATATATGTTTGCTGATGATGTTTTAAAGAAAGTCACACCAGTGAACTGGTGGAAGTCACTTAAGCACTTGATTTCAGAGACTGTTGAAGTGATAATCTCACTTTTAACTGCAGTAGCTTCTTCTGCTGGTGTAGAAAGAATATTTTCTTCCTTTGGACTAATTCATTCCAAATTGAGAAGTCGTTTGGGACCTGGAAAAGCAGGAAAACTTGTTTTTCTTTTCCAGATTATGAACAAACAGGAAAATGAAAGTGAAGACGACTGAGTTAGCTGCAGAAGCCAGTATTTTAAGTTTCTCATGTTGACCTGGCTGACAGTCTATTTAATTTTTGTTTTGTTTTTTTAAATATATCTCATTTAACTATTTTAGTTAAAAACAATTTTAACAAAAACAAAGCTGATTTTAAAAAACTTGAATGTTTAATTAAATTCAAAAAATCATATGCCTGTTTTGTTAAAATATTATGTTTGCCATTGAAGAAAAAAAATCCAGGATACATAATGTTGTTGTTTTAGTTAAATAAAACATTTTAAACGTCTGTCTGGTGATGTTCTCCTCCTAATACAACATGGCAAAAGAATCCTCCAAATATTAATGATTAACCTGTTGAACTGGAGATAGTTCACCTCCCTTCATAAATATCTTCATAAATATCTGCTTCAGTTACCTTTGGTAAATGAAATAACCAAACAATCATTCATTATCTGATATAGCCATAAAACTAATCTGAAAAGTTTTCAAAATAAATCACTTTAAAAATGTACAGTGAGTACCTTCTAAAAATGAAAATCTACATCTATCTGAGTTGTGAAGAATAATTATTAAGGTTATAACAGCCAACAAAGATACACTTTTATGTAGAAATCCATGATTAAATTGAGTCTTCCTGACTAGTGATTTAAATCAAATCCACCATGCTTCTAACTGTGTTTTTCATCTATGGATTTCCAATACGAACACTATTAATCTAACCTCCAGGCCCCATAAAGTAAAGTAGCATTGCTCTCATTTAACAGATAGGTAAATTGAGGAACAGTCAGGGGAAGCAACTTGTCTAAAGGTCACACACAGCAATCACTGGCAAAGCCACGATTAGAAGTTTCACCCAGAAGGGCTGATGGCCAATCCTCTTACCATGAATACCATTCTGGCCATTTTGCACTACTCAGATAAGGCTATGTGGTGGAATCTGTCCTTAGGAAGCCAGCTGAGAATTCTTTAAGCACAAGGAAGCTTTCAGCTTCAGTCAAATTACTGTTTGCCCCCCCCCCAAAAAAAAGGAATTTCTATCCCAAGGGAAAATTCCAAGATTCTGGCATTTTGTTTTCATTCTGAATTGGAACAAAAAGTGAAATTTTCAAAAATTCTTATGGAAAAGAAAGCCTGAAAAATGTTGATACAGAAAATATAAATATTTCATTTCAGTAATGTCAAATCATTTTGCCATGACAAGGCCAAAACGTTATAATATAAAACATATTAAATATAATATGCTGCAATATTTTAATATAAGAAATTAAAAATGAGAAAATTGTGACATTCCTACAGAATGTTTTGGTATTGACAGAATTGCATTTTCCAGTAGAAAACTGTTTGATCTAATTTTTTGTTTTGACTGGTTCCGTATAAAATAGCATAGCCAGCTTCCAGACATCTACGCCCAGTAGTCTGTTGTAGGATGGAGTGACTCAGGGCCAGGTGAACCTGTGCTCCTCCAATTCTCAACTCGACATATGGTCTCCTGGGGATTTTAGCCAGGTGGTTTAAATTAGAGCTGCCCCAGTTAGGCTGCTCTAACTTATGCTGATGGTAGGGCTAGGGTAGATTAAGAATGAGGCAGCCATAAATGGCTTCCTGACTGCCTCCTCCTACTTCTTAACTAAATGAATCTTAGCTAAATGAATCTTGTCACAGGAGACAATCAGGGCCACTAAGTTCTACATGTAAGTAAATGGTGGATATAAGCAAATTGCATAGAAATAAATGACAGGTTTCAGAGTAACAGCCGTGTTAGTCTGTATTCGCAAAAAGAAAAGGAGTACTTGGGGCACCTTAGAGACTAACCAATTTATTTGAGCATAAGCTTTCGTGAGCTACAGCTCACTTCATCGGATCCAGACACATTATAAAAGTTTATCTGTTACTAACTTGGGCCTGGATTCAGATCTCCCTGTTCTGACACTGAAGTCAATGGGAGCAAGATTAGGCCTATGGTTAAAGAAATTACCATGATCTATGACGTGCACAATTGGGTGCATTTAAACTCATCACCAGGGACATCTTCAGAACACACCCTGCTGGCATTGCCCCTCTGTGTGTCCAGAAGTTCCCTGGGAAACTGCTACAGAAACATAAAGAGCTTCCACAGCCACAGAAAAGGGTTAAAGCAACAGCTACAAAAAAAAAAAAAATCCTTTTTGGTAATGGTTCAAAAGAAAATTGCATCCATCAGAGAAAGTGAACATAAAATAGTTTTTATCATCTCGTTAGAATTACAAAGCACATACAGCATTTCAGAATGTCTGGTCAGTTCCATTTATGCTATCCCTTCTTCTAAAGTAGCATGAAACCATCCTGACTGTGCAAATGAGTAATTAAAAGTAGGCAGTTTATTGCTCACTGAGTGGCTAGTAAATCAAGAAGAAAATAGGAATAAACTGATCCCATTAGTGCTTGTCTGCTAATAGTTCCCTTCACTTTCTTCTGTACTGCTGAAGCAGCTTCATACCACACTATTCCTAAAACAGGATTCCTTTCATACCTTAACTATTGCAGCTTCCATACAAGTGTTGGATTAACCCTTCCTGCTGCCATGGGCTGGGACCAAAAAGTTGCCCCTCCCTCCATCTTCTCCACCAAAGGTCAGGAAATAAAAAAGCTTGCTGCCCTCCATTGCAGGCTGCCTAAGGTGTGTGCCAGATTGATGAAACATTCAAAACTTCAGATAACACAAGATGACATTGGCCAGAGTTTCCAAATGGCAACCAATGAGCCATTGCATCATACTCAAGAGAATCCTGGGGGTATTTTTAACTTTTACTTGAAACATCATGTGTCCTCCTTCTCTCTCTATTCTGAGCACTGCACATCGGGTGAGATGTTAAATAAGCTCTGCTCTGTGCTGCCGTTGAAGTAAATGAGAAAACTGCTATTGGTCTCACTGAGAAGAGAGTTTGGCCAATACTGAGAATTTTTCATAAATTCCACCCCAACAGCCAATGCAGAGCTTCAGATGGTGGGTCCCCTGGACAGTAGCATGAGAAAGATAATGTTTAACAATATTTCTTGGCTGCGGCCCTCTCCTCTCAGCTCTATGTTGCCTGCTTAGATTGTTAACCCTTTGGGCTTGGGCCTGACTTTCAATATTTTGTGAATGTCGCAGTCTGCCTATTTTCAAAGTGTCCAAACTTCTGTTGGCTTCATTCCTATTAAGTTTTACAGAACTTGGCCACAGTGGGTAAGAGTAGGCTTTATGTCTTGAAATCAGACATTCCATCAGGCCTCACAAATAATAAGCTCCCACCCTGAGGCCTTGGCTCTTTCACACCATCAGACCACATCACCAGGGTACCAAAAGCTTTCCCCCAGCCGCTTTACAGAACAGAAAGAAAAGATAGCAGGCTGGTAGAGAAAGATGTGCCATTCATAAGGTCCATGGACTAACTCTCTTGTTATCAAACAGAGTTAAAACAATCAAAATCCACAGCAGCCTGTGACCCCAAACAACTCATCCACTTCGGCTTCCCAAGCCACCCTGGGGAGGTCAGAGAGCAGGTACCTGACCAATTAATGTTCTTGCTGCTTTTCTTCACCTCTTCCACCTACCTACGGAGGAAGAGCCCAACCCTTTCTACTCCTAACTGTGCAATATTACACAGTATGGCAAAGTTTCTTCCCGAGGCCAACTAGTGATCAAGTTTATGCTGTGAAGAATGAGGACCGATAAACCTGGGCTAGAGTTTAATAATTTTACTTCAATGCCTGTTTTCTTATTCTCATACACGGATGGATGTCTTCTGGCTAAGTCACTTGGGTGTTTGCAATATCAAGTAGTCTGCACTGTGTTCATTTCTCTAGATCCGAGTATCGTATTATTTTTACGGCTGACAAGCAGCTTTAGTCTGCAGATAAGCTGTAGTGCCAAAAGGAGATTGGATTTGCTGATTGCTAGAGTTATTTGTGCTGCTCACATAGAAATTCTTTCCCCTATAATACATCTGTCTGTATATTCGATAAAGTGAATATCTGTGAAATCAGCCATTTCCCTCCACTCTAAATTATACCATAACAGACAGAAGATTGACTTCATTGTATTGACAAGAGAGAACTCTCTCAATGCTTATTATTTGTGATGGTTTGGGAAGATTACAAAAGCACACAGAATTACTTTATCGTGTGTTTTTATATATAAACATAATAAGATGATGTATGTGCATTGACATAGGGAATGGATAGTTGACAATTTTCACCTATTTCACAAATTTCAGAGTTTTGGGGGAAGAACTAGAAAGAGAATGTATTTCTCAATTCTCTCAATTTATCTTTACCTTTTTTTTTGTGGTAATATTCTATTTAACACAGCTCTCATGTGCAATATTTATGTCTACATAAATAATTCAGTGGCTAATTAATCCAATTCTTTTATAATTACCTCTTATAAATGGCGCACAGCCCAAATCCCAGCAGCTTAATTGCTACTTAATGGAGATATTTATGACATCAATGCTAGTAAACAATATAGGAGCTCTATCATATTTTTAACTAGAGATGAGGCTGAAGCCACTAAAATCTAGATCTGAATTTTGAGTACTTCAAAAGCTCTTGGGTGCAGAGATTGAGGGTTCTTGTTCTAGCCTATTTCTTATTTAGACAATGAGAATTTTGTATAGGTTTCAAATCCTTTGTTTTAAATGTGATGCATAATTCTGACATTATAGTCAAAACTCATCTACAGTGATTATGAAGCACTGTACTATTTATTTTCTAATTGCACTGCAACTCACAGGGATGTTGGTCCAGTACAGTGTTTTGGTCCGATGCTATAGAACGTTTCAGGATGTTTTTATCAGGGCCAGTAGCTATATATATGTACTGTATGAACTTACACAGCTCAGCCCATTTTCTCAAAAGCTCAGATCATGTGCCTAGTTCAATCTGTGAGAGCAGCTTGAATTTTTACATCACTAAAGGTCTGAGAAGGACATGACACAGAGTAAAGCCTGCCTTAAGTACTCCATGGACCAACAAATCAGTTTCTTAATGGAGATGATCACTACTAAAGGTGGACCAGAACTGTACTCCATATATCTCTGGATACTATAGAGCAGTCTCTTAAGACAGATGATTTCATGCACAATGTTCACTGTAGACAATTAGAACATGATCAGGGTCGCAGACTCTAATATTTCTAAGGATTCCCAATTTATATATCCAATTTATAGCTTATCACTTTCCTTCTTTAGCCTGTATTCCTGTCCCCCAGTGTACTGGGAATCCCACAAGTAATAATCCAGTTTGATAACTAGAAGATGATCTCTTAGAATTTCAAACCCATGATGTGAAACAATGCAGCCTCTGTTTCCCCCTTTTATTTTAATGGTGTATGTAAATTGTCGTACAACAGAAGACATGACAAGAGGCGTTAAATGGACACTCTTCTCATCCCTTGAAGACCTGGACTGATGATGTCACTCTCCTATCACATACCCAACACCATATATACAAGAAAAAACAAGTTGACTCAATGCATTCAGCCAGCAAATTGGACTGAAAATCAACCGTAATAAGACAGCCATCATGACCTTTAACATTGCCTCACTATCACCAGTACAGATAGAGGATTATGTTCTCACCAATGTAGAAACATTCACATACTTGGGCAGCACCATCAACCAGGATGGTGGAACAAGTCAGGACATCCAGAACAAAATCAGTAAAGCCAGGAACACTTTAAAGAGTTTAAATACAATCTGGAAATCATCAAAATACAACACCAAAACCAAACTCAAGATTTATTAGAGCTGTTTACTTTCAACACTACTTTACAGTGCAGAATGCTGGGAAATGAGAAAGTATGACCTGTCCAAACTGTCTTCATTCCCTACAACCTGCCTCAGAAAAATCCTCCCTATCTTTTGGCCCAGAACAATCTCAAACCAGGATCTATTGACACAGTGCAGCCAAGAGGATCTGAGCACCATCGTTGCCTGGAGACGTTGGAGGTGGATCGGTCATGTGCTTCAGATGAAAACTGATTCCATCACCAGAGTAGCAATAAGATGGACACCTGAAAGCAAGCGAAAATGAGGCCGCACAAAAAAAACATGGTGAAGAGCTGTGGAAGCTGAGCTGAAAAACCTGGGGCACAGCTGGGGATCTATTGAAAGACTTGCCAGAAACAGACAGGAGTGGAGGAGCTTCATCACTGCCCTAAACGCCAGAGGCATAATAGGAACATGATGATGATGATGATGATGAAGTAAATTGTCAATGCATCACTTAATGCTGTCTCAGCAAAGTTGCTATAATCTCCATATATTTCAGTTTAAAAAATTAAATCCTTAAACACTATCATGGTAGGTGCCCTAGAAATTCCATAGATTCTATGAGACAGTCCAATCATAAAGCCCTCCAAGATTTTCAGCTGCCTATGCCAAAGTTTCCTCACATTTTCAGCTGCTACATGTTGCATTAGGCGTATTATTTATTATGATGATTGACAATACAAGAGCACCTGGGGGCCCCAGCCAAAATCAAGGACACATGGTGCTACAAACACAAAATTAGAGACAATCCCAGCCCCAAAAAGTTTACAGTCTAAAGCAGACAAAATGTGAGGAGAAACAGAGGCACAGAGCAATGAAGTAACTTTGTTCAAGGGCACACAGTAGGTCAGTGGCAGAGCCAGGAATAGAATACGTCTTCTGACCCGTAGCCTACTCCCCTCTCCACTAGACCACGTTGCCTCCTCATGTCATGTGACAATTGGGTCATGTGAGAGTGTAACATAATACAGCAAATCCCAGTGCTTAATTTGTGCCGGGGTGAGACCCAGCACCTCTAGGCTTCTCAGTTCAGAGTCCCAGCACCTCTGGGCTTGCCACGTCAGTTATGAAAGTAAAAAAATTGCGTGAGCCCCGGGGACCTCATTGCTCGAGCCCCGACACCTCTTTCATTACAAATGAAGCACTGGCAAGACCGCCACATAAAGTGAATAGTCACCATATTGCAGAAAGCCAAAAACACCCAATACACCACCAGGTTAGAAATTAATTTTTTAGTCTGGAGAAAGAACACATATTATACTACAATCTCTACCCAGACGTTTTAGCTCATCTGCAAATATGCCCAACAAATATTTTTCTCTTCAAAGATTTTTCTTCTTCTATATGATTTAAAAATCATCTGATAATATTATGGAAAGACTAAAGATTTCCTCCTACAGATACCCCAAATGAGAGTACAGATCTTACACACTCACACACACACTTTAGGTTGGTTTTCTTAACAAAACAATGTCATCTGTGCAGACATGAAGTGCAGGTACACTTTATAAATTAAGGGACCGATCCTCACACACAGAAACCAGAGCTGAGAATCATAGAATCATAGGAATGAAGGGACCACAAGGGTCATCTAGACTAAATAAATAAAACCAACCAAGAGTCCTGCTTCCTAGTCTCCTGCTGTAATCACTAGATAACATTTAGTGAAATGTTACTCATGGGGATGGCTTACCACATCCTGATGCATAAATACCAGCCAGTTAATATTAGGATAATGAAATAACATTGTGTGTTCTCATGAAAACACAGTGACTAAAACGTTTGATTCGCTGGTTTAAAACTCCATTGGATATCTTCAGATGCTAGTAAAGATAAAACAATCATAACGTTAACTGACATTCAGTTTGAAGCCGTATTCCTGGGTTTTTAAATGCCTTAATATGAGATTTTCATATTCACACTAGTGGTGCCCATCTGATATCAGCTGCTTTTTGGTACAGCACCATTTACAAACCATAGGCCAAAGTTTCATTGGTCTGTGCAGTTACAATTGTAATAGCCAATTAACATTTCGGGCCTTGTCTACACTAGAAATATGCACCTGCGTCACTTAAGCTGTGAATTTAAATCAATATTGTTAAACTTGTGCAAATCCCTGTCGGGATTCTCTGACTTCAGTTTGAGAATGATTGGTTTTGTTTAACCATTAGTTCATTGGGAACAGGTTTAAATTAAACCAAATAAGTAGCTCTTAAACTGCAATAAGCGTGTCCACACAGGAGTTTGCACTAGTTTTGTTATATTGGTGTAAAAACACTTCAAACCAGTGCAACATTCCCACATAGAAAATGGCTAATTCACAAGTACCACCTTCCCCTTCATTTGACTAGCAGAATACAGATGCCTTTGTGAGAACTCTCTTGCTATACCTGGTCTAAAGCAGATTATCAGGAATGGTGCATCTCTCCAATTGTGATGGCTTTGGCTAGCATTCTGGGATCCAATCCAGCCTCTTGATTTGCTTGTTTTAAAAGTCTGCTGAGCTGCACTGGTTCACACACTCAGCTAGAACGAGACTTTTACAGTAAACACAGAGAAAAGATAACATACATCTAACTACATTGGACTCAAAGGAGCGCTTCCATCTTTTGATTTAACATGTGTTCGAGTAATGTATGAGACAGCCTCACAAGATATTACCTTGCCAGGCAGTATGTGTTCAGCTGTGCCACAGAAACACAGCAGTCACATGAAATCTCATTCATGTGTTACACTTTGAGCCTTTCTGCATCTTCTATTTATTAACAGAACCAGCCCCACAGGCAAAGGACCTGGAACTGAACTCAACAGCTTGAGCTCTATTTGGATTGCCCTGGCTGGTGAATTTGCCCACCAGCTTAGAAAGCATGCTCTGAAATGTGTTGGTGCAGCCCTTCGAACAACTGGGCTCCAAGCCTGAGTCCCTTGGATATGACTATAATATTTTATAACAACTCACCCTTGTTAGTCATCTTCTTGGAGTTTGTTACCTCCTATGGATACTGTATCAGGATACTAGAATCTAGGGGCCTGAGTCTGATCTCAATTGCACTGGCTTACAATGGGGTAACTTCAGTGGAAGTGAGATCATATTCAGTTAAGAGGATGGATTCTTCCCCCAATTAAGTCCCATGGCAAAACTCATTGACTTCAATATGACCAGAAGAGGATCCTTTGACTGAACAAGAGACAATGGAACAAAATCCCTTATCAGTTATACCCCGAAAAATTTAGAGTAGCTCCTTTGACTTCAGATGAGTTGGTAAACTCTGGATATACATAAATTAAACAAAGAACAGAATCTGAGCCAATGAACTGTAGAATTAAAATGCAGTTGCCTAGCTAGCAATTGGTACGTAGTCCAAACAAAATTTATTTCCTCTTGATCATAGAATTTCCAAGTTTCTTTTTCAGATTAATTTTTATGGAAAATTTTTTTATAATTTTTAATTTTATAATTAAAATTTTATAATTAAAATTAAATTTAAATTTTATAATTTTATAATTTTTATGGAAAAAAACTCAGGAAAGAATAAGAACGGCCATACTGGGTCAGACCAAAGATTCATCCAGCCCAGTATCCTGTCTTCCGACAGTGGCCAATGCTGGGCGCCCCAGAGGGAATGAACAGAACAGGTAATCATCAAGTGATCTATTCCCTGTCTCCCATTCCCAGCTTCTGGCAAACAGAGGCTAGGGACACCATCACTGTCCAACCTGGCTAATAGCCATTGATGGACCTATCCTCCATTAACTTATCTAAAATGATAGGAATACACATGTAGTTCAGACACCTTCAAAAGCAGTTATTATTCAGTATATTCATACCTCTGCTCATACATATATGACCAATTTTCACATAGAAGTCCCATTGAATTAACAGCACATACTAGAAATGTCCCCTCTCTATTTAACAATTAGAATTCCATGGTAATTTCACAATCAACAATGCCTACTGTTAAGGATTTCATTATTAAATCTGATTGAATATGATTAAATATGGCCCATGCTTTCCAAAATGTGTTGCATGATAGATTTAAATGAACTCATTAGTGGTTAATGCAAAAAAGCTCTTTCTAAATGCTAATGTTTGGCTGCCTTTGGTTCATTAATTAATTTGAAGATTGTGTAATTATTAGAGCTTTCGATTAGCATATGTCTACTTCCTTTAATTGCCAGCAGACATTTGTTTGCATGTTACTATTAGAAATTAAATTATATTTATAATAGAAATAGGACATCAAACTGCCCCATAATGCATGGGAACAGACTCCTCTTTAAGGTATTTTGATCCTCAAAAAATGATGGTCCAAAATGAGTAGCTTTGTCTCAACACAGGCAACTGGTGGCAAAGTGCATGGCTTGACTAGATAACTACACACCCCGGATGAGTAGCGAGACTTGAACAGGGTTTGAATGGGGTTTGGGAAGGAGTAATGGGAGAGGTCAGCTTTTAGATCCATTTTTTTAAACCAGCAAGAATGAGATAAGGGGATATGACATAACATCCTTCATACATCCTCCCCAATTTGAGCCCTGCCAGCTCCAAGATAGACAAGTATTTGGGACAAGATGGTATCATACACCAGCTCCCTAAACAGAACCTACAAGCATGATTTAGGGTGTTACGTGTGTGTGTTTCAAAACCATATGGACAGCAGACTTGAGTGCCCTATGAAGCATGCAAGAGTGATTTTCTGAGGATGAGTAGGTTGCTAATACGAGAGTATAGAAATAAGGGGGAAATCACCTATTAGGCAGATTTTAGATGCTAATGGTACGTCAACACTGCAGCTGACAGCGAGCTAGCAAAGCTTGAGCAAGTGTGCTAAAAAGAGCATGGTGGACGCTGCGGCTTGGGCTCTTAAACCCACTCAACCCCCTGGGCTTGAGAGGCTGAACTCCAGCCTGAGCTGCAGGGTCCGCATTGCTATTTTTAGCACACTAGCTCGAGCCCAGCTAATGTGAGTCTGTCCACCTGAGCTGGGAGGTTTGCTCCCAGCCGAAGTGTAGACGTACAGAGCCATTATTGCCATAGGGTTAGTGAAACAGATAGCTAAAGAGAGCTGCATGAACTACTGTAGTGAAAGCTTATATGAGTATTCAAACAGAGCCTGGGGTCTCAGGTCCAGTGCTTTCAGGCACATCAGCCCATGCTCATTAAAGCTAATGAACATTGGGTGGGGCTGAAGCTGTTCCTGAGGTTCCAGAAAAGATTCTGGAATTGTAGGCTCCAGGGCAGGAGGAAACTAGAACTTCATCTTCTGTCCTCCTGCAAACATTTGAAATGCTGTGACCAAAAATTTGAGCTGGCCACAATGCTTGCAAAGAGGTCTTTGATTTCCCTAACAAGTCTCCACACTTATCTTCACTGCACATTCTGAATTCACATCAGTCCTCTCCGCTTTTGACAGGAAACATGTTTGTCATCAATGCATTTTGTTTCCACTAAATATGAGATTCACTGTTGTAATTATCCAGAATGGCAATCAGCTCAAGTGGCAGCAAAAGTGCTGGAGCCAGAATAGCAAAATCTTGGGGGTTCATTAACATGCACACAAGCACAGTCAAACGGCCTCCCAAGGAACCTCTTCCCTTCACACAGCTGCGAGACCAGCGCTGTGCTAACCTGCAGAACCATTAAGCACATTAAGTGATTATTACATTTTCTAGTGAGATGGAAAAACTTCATGTTCCCAAATAGAGAACTTGGATCATTAAAAAACCAAGATGCATCTTTTCAGATAAATCACTTGATCAGCTTTTTTTTAAAAAATAAATGTATTTTAATCACGGGTGTTTATCCTGTGAATTTTTAAACTGTGGTAATTTATTATTGCAAAATGACTATTTAGGCATGATTCAAAAGAGAGTTCTTCACATCCCCAATAGGAATTTGAAAAATAACCTCATCTAGCTATCTATAGGATCGTTAAAAAATAAAACGCAGCACCCATGATTTTTAAGCAACTAGCTGCTTCCCTGCCAAAAAAGAACAAAAAGGTATATTTTTTTCATTGAGATAATCCACCCTGTACCCCACATCTGTGGCTGACCTCAGACAGCTATCTAGAGGTAAAAAATGCAGTGCCTTGTTTCCCCTAGGACTTTACAGCGAGACAGCTACTCATACAAGGCAACTTGTCTTGATCTACAAACATTTTTTTGTGGTGAAGAGATAACCCCTAGTTTTACTGCAGCTGCACACAAAGCCAGGCACAGCCCAGTAAGTTACCAGTTGCTCAGAAGCTCTTACTAGTGGGCCACCTCAGCCTCCACTTTCCATTCCCAAAGGTGGCTAGTGTGTTGCTTTGCTACACGTCCAAGAGAAAACCAGCCCCCAAACATTGGCTCACTGTCATGATTTGCCACTCACAATGCAACCATGTTTATAGATTCATAGATACTAAGGTCAGAAGGGACCATTACGATCATCTAGTCTGACCTCCTGCACAACGCAGGCCACAGAATCTCACCCACCCACTCTGAACGATCTAGTTTAGAATAAGGGCAAATGGAGAAAGAGGAGAAACAACAGTATATGTCCCTTCTAATATGCTGCACCAGCTCCACCTGGCAAAATGGCTCTTTCCCCTGCAAATAGCCAGACTCCTTAGAAGTGTGAAGGTGCTGTACAGATAGGGTTGCCATCCCTCCAGGATTGTCTTGGAGTCTCCAGGAATTAAAGATTAATCTTTAATTAAACATAATGTCATGTGATGAAACCTCCAGGAATTCATCCAACCAAAGTCGGCAACCCTATGTACAGAGATGATGATTGGATGCTCCATCCATTCAACACATATTGTTCACAGAGAGAACTCCCTGGAAACGAGCACTATCGTCATTTGCTGGAGCGATTAATTCAAATTTCCCTTCCACCACTCCACCACAATTCCAGCCCACTGGAGGCCATTTCACTAGAGGCCACCCACTACTTACTGCTGTATCAGTCAAGCAGAGATTACAACTAGCTGACAAAAGCAGAGTACACATGAACCATATGGGTGCCAAACCTATGCAGAATGAAGGGGAACGCTGGCACCTTGCCAGGAGCCAGAGGGAAATTTGCATATCCATTTACAAAAATTGTGCAACTGCTTCTTTACTTGTCTCCCCTTGTTATTAGATTTCTTTTCCTGGTCCTTTCTCACCCTTTTTCTCTGGCTTGCCTCGCCGGCTTTCCCCCCTCCATTCTTAAACTGGCCACTTTACAGTATTCTGCTCACTATCTCCCACAGCTCCATTCCCATTTTACTCTGCCTTCCTTCATCACCACCTTCCCACCACCTCAGGTTTTCCAGTGCTTCATCATTCTTTTCAATTTTTCACCCCAGGGCCACAGACAGTTGGAAAGAACCTCCTCCAAATAGCCAGACTGACCACAGCCACAATGCGCTGAATACAGGGCCTTGCGTTGCTCCCACTGGAGTTGGTCTTGTATGTGTGAGGCTTGCCTCATCCATCCAGTGAAAGGAACTCATTCTACTCTTTGCTGACTGGAGTTGGCAGGTGCAGAGAGCAACTAGCATTGGTCCACCACAGGAAACAGGACTGGGATAAAATAGCTGGTAGCTGGCTAGGAAGATGGGTTGTCCTATTTTCTTAAATTAATGGCTTAGTGTAAAATGACTCTCTAGACATTGCTTTCCCTCAGAGATGAATTTTGCCCTTTTTCAAGTTAAAGATTTAGAACATGCTCCTTTCCATATTGCCCTAGAGCAGTGATCCCCAAACCATGGGGCATACCTCCCTAGGGCGGATGTGGAGGAACATTGCGGGGGGGATGGGCGTGAGTCTCGTGTCAGCCCCCACTGGAGGAAGCGCCACCCAGCCCCACTCTGCCCCAACCCCGTTCCGACCCCAGCCACGGCTTCATTCTGGCCCCTGCACTGTTCCCAGCCCAGCTCTTCCCCCTGCCACAGCTCTGTTCTGCCCACTGCCCAGCTCTGCCCCCATTCACTCTCTGCCTCCAGGCCAGCTCCACCTTCAGGGACAAGAGCCTCTGCTGAGCCAACTGTGCAGTAATGGAGGGGAAGCACAGATAGATCCCATTACTGATAAGAGGGGGCACAATAGGAAAAGTTTGGGCACCAGTCCCCTAACTCAGCACCCTGCACCTGAATCAAGCCCTTGGTATTAGAAAAATGCTAATACGACTTATGTCACCAATGGCAAAGAATGGGAAAACAGCAGCTTTTAGGGGAGAACTGCAACCACCAACACGGGTATAGGCCATACCAAGCAACTGTGATGAACTTCTAAACCCACTTCCTAGATTTAAAATGGGTTCTGCCTACAGTTGGAGACATGGAGTGAAATCCTGGTCCCACCGAAGTCAAGGGGAGTTTTGCGATTGACTTCGATAGGGCCAAACTTTCACCCTGGAACTTTGTATAGTCCAAAAGGAGAAGGCGCCTTCCGCCCACAGTGGATGCTCCACTTACCTAGCAGGTACACAGTTGGCAAGACATGCAGACACTACTTGTTACTGGATTGCAGGCAATATGCCCGATCTTTAGATTGTAAACTCCTTGGGGCAGGGGCTAGTTGTTTGCAATATGGCTGTACCTCGTCCTGCTTGGTTGCCTCTGCAATAAGCTATATACAGACATTGCTTAAAGTATGATGCTTAAATCCTGGTGTAAGACTGAGCTGAGGAAGCTTGCAGGGCTGCTGCCCATGCTGTACCAGCTTAGAAGATAAGTAGAGGATCTGAGGGTGAGATTTTCAAAGGCATCATTTTCAATGGGGATTAGGTGCTAACTACCATTTGTGTCTTTCGCAAAAAGAAAAGGAGTACTTGTGGCACCTTAGAGACTAACCAATTTATTTGAGCATGAGCTTTCGTGAGCTACAGCTCACTTCATCAGATGTTTACCGTGGAAACTGCAGCAGACTTTATATACACACAGAGAATATGAAACAATACCTCCTCCCACCCCACTGTCCTGCTGGTAATAGCTTATCTAAAATGATCAACAGGTGGGCCATTTCCAGCACAAATCCAGGTTTTCTCACCCTCCACCCCCCCACACAAATTCACTCTCCTGCTGGTGCTAGCCCATCCAAAGTGACAACTCTTTACATAATCAAGTCGGGCTATTTCCTGCATAGATCAAGGTTTTCTCACATCCCCCCCACCCCCATACACACACAAACTCACTCTCCTGCTGGTAATAGCTCATCTAAACTGACCACTCTCCAAGTTTAAATCCAAGTTAAACCAGAACATCTGGGGGGGGGGGGTAGGAAAAAACAAGAGGAAACAGGCTACCTTGCATAATGACTTAGCCACTCCCAGTCTCTATTTAAGCCTAAATTAATAGTATCCAATTTGCAAATGAATTCCAATTCAGCAGTTTCTCGCTGGAGTCTGGATTTGAAGTTTTTTTCTTTTAAGATAGCGACCTTCATGTCTGTGATTGCGTGACCAGAGAGATTGAAGTGTTCTCCGACTGGTTTATGAATGTTATAATTCTTGACATCTGATTTGTGTCCATTTATTCTTTTACGTAGAGACTGTCCAGTTTGACCAATGTACATGGCAGAGGGGCATTGCTGGCACATGATGGCATATATCACATTGGTGGATGTGCAGGTGAACGAGCCTCTGATAGTGTGGCTGATGTTATTAGGCCCTGTGATGGTGTCCCCTGAATAGATATGTGGGCACAATTGGCAACGGGCTTTGTTGCAAGGATAAGTTCCTGGGTTAGTGGTTCTGTTGTGTGGTATGTGGTTGTTGGTGAGTATTTGCTTCAGGTTGCGGGGCTGTCTGTAGTGTCCAGGAAGTGGATCTCTTGTGTGGACTGGACCAGGCTGAGGTTGGTGGTGGGATGGAAATTGTTGAAATCATGGTGGAATTCCTCAAGGGCTTCTTTTCCATGGGTCCAGATGATGAAGATGTCATCAATATAGCGCAAGTAGAGTAGGGGCTTTAGGGGACGAGAGCTGAGGAAGCGTTGTTCTAAATCAGCCATAAAAATGTTGGCATACTGTGGGGCCATGCGGGTACCCATAGCAGTGCCGCTGATCTGAAGGTATACATTGTCCCCAAATGTGAAATAGTTATGGGTGAGGACAAAGTCACAAAGTTCAGCCACCAGGTTAGCCGTGACATTATCGGGGATAGTGTTCTTGACGGGGATAGTGTTCTTGACGTCAAGAACACTATCCCCGATAATGTCACGGCTAACCTGGTGGCTGAACTTTGTGACTTTGTCCTTACCCATAACTATTTCACATTTGGGGACAATGTATACCTTCAGATCAGCAGCACTGCTATGGGTACCCGCATGGCCCCACAGTATGCCAACATTTTTATGGCTGATTTAGAACAACGCTTCCTCAGCTCTCGTCCCCTAAAGCCCCTACTCTACTTGCGCTATATTGATGACATCTTCATCATCTGGACCCATGGAAAAGAAGCCCTTGAGGAATTCCACCATGATTTCAACAATTTCCATCCCACCACCAACCTCAGCCTGGTCCAGTCCACACAAGAGATCCACTTCCTGGACACTACAGTGCTAATAAACAATGGCCACATAAACACCACCCTATACCGGAAACCTACTGACCGCTATTCCTACCTGCATGCCTCCAGCTTTCACCCTGACCACACCACACGATCCATCGTCTACAGCCAAGCTCTGCGATACAACCGCATTTGCTCCAACCCCTCAGACAGAGACAAACACCTACAAGATCTCTGTCAAGCTTTCTTACAACTACAATACCCACCTGCAGAAGTAAAGAAACAGATTGATAGAGCCAGAAGAGTTCCCAGAAGTTACCTACTACAGGACAGGCCTAACAAAGAAAATAACAGAACGCCACTAGCGGTCACCTTCAGCCCCCAACTAAAACCCCTCCAACGCATTATTAAGGATCTACAACCTATCCTAAAGGATGACCCAACACTCTCACAAGTCTTGGGAGACAGGCCAGTCCTTGCCTACAGACAGCCCCGCAACCTGAAGCAAATACTCACCAACAACCACATACCACACAACAGAACCACTAACCCAGGAACTTATCCTTGCAACAAAGCCCGTTGCCAATTGTGCCCACATATCTATTCAGGGGACACCATCACAGGGCCTAATAACATCAGCCACACTATCAGAGGCTCGTTCACCTGCACATCCACCAATGTGATATATGCCATCATGTGCCAGCAATGCCCCTCTGCCATGTACATTGGTCAAACTGGACAGTCTCTACGTAAAAGAATAAATGGACACAAATCAGATGTCAAGAATTATAACATTCATAAACCAGTCGGAGAACACTTCAATCTCTCTGGTCACGCAATCACAGACATGAAGGTCGCTATCTTAAAAGAAAAAAACTTCAAATCCAGACTCCAGCGAGAAACTGCTGAATTGGAATTCATTTGCAAATTGGATACTATTAATTTAGGCTTAAATAGAGACTGGGAGTGGCTAAGTCATTATGCAAGGTAGCCTGTTTCCTCTTGTTTTTTCCTACCCCCCCCCCCCAGATGTTCTGGTTTAACTTGGATTTAAACTTGGAGAGTGGTCAGTTTAGATGAGCTATTACCAGCAGGAGAGTGAGTTTGTGTGTGTATGGGGGTGGGGGGGATGTGAGAAAACCTTGATCTATGCAGGAAATAGCCCGACTTGATTATGTAAAGAGTTGTCACTTTGGATGGGCTAGCACCAGCAGGAGAGTGAATTTGTGTGGGGGGGTGGAGGGTGAGAAAACCTGGATTTGTGCTGGAAATGGCCCACCTGTTGATCATTTTAGATAAGCTATTACCAGCAGGACAGTGGGGTGGGAGGAGGTATTGTTTCATATTCTCTGTGTGTATATAAAGTCTGCTGCAGTTTCCACGGTAAACATCTGATGAAGTGAGCTGTAGCTCACGAAAGCTCATGCTCAAATAAATTGGTTAGTCTCTAAGGTGCCACAAGTACTCCTTTTCTTTTTGCGAATACAGACTAACACGGCTGTTCCTCTGAAACCTGTCATTTGTGTCTTTGAAACTCGCCCCCTCCTTCTACAAGGCTGACACCCTGGCACTCTTCAAAAAGCACCAAACACACTCACACACTCTCTCTCACACATGCACTCCCACTGTATATTGTTTCTCAGAAATGAAATCTTAACAATCTGTACAGACATCCGCTCTAAGGATCGTGGCCCCACTGTATAATTTGCTGCATCTTTGTTTAATCTTCCTTTGAAGGGCAGGATTTTAAGGAAGCTTGGGAGTCTTTGCTTCTGTAGATAGCAAAGGCTGTACACTATCATTTACTCAGCAGACTCTGAATCCGACTGCCTAATCTGAACTTTTTAACAGCTGTGTTTATTTACTAAAGTAGTAAATTGTTTCCTCTAAAGCACAGAGGGGCTGGTTTGAACAAACTAAAATCTCTGCAATTTGGTCAAGGATCTTTCTTGCATATGGCTTCTCTTGAAACTATACATTTTTCTATCACTGGAGTATCTGAATTATAGACAATTTTAGGATGCAATCTTCATTTTAATGACTCCTCCGGCTGTTGTTTTGTACAGTGGAGAAGGAAGGTGGGAAGTACAGCAAATTGGCTTACAGGAAACTGACATAATAACACCACTTATATTGTGAATCTTACTAAATTCACTCAGATTCCAAGAAGCATTTCTGTTTCCTATTCAGGGCCTCATTCAGATTACACACATCACTCAAATGTCACGTCTTCTGCATATTTCTTTTAATCTCTCTTTGTACATATAGGAGTTATACACTGCACCAACACTAATTAAAACCAGCTAATAATCCGGCTCATATGGGTCATCAGAAAAACTTCCTTAAAAGAGACACCTGCAGCCTGAAACTCTTAACCCCATCCCAAAAACCCAATCGATTCCTCGCCCTCACCTGTGGAAACAGCCTTGGAAAACAGGTGAACCTTGCAGGGGGTATTGAGAGCAGTGGAAGGACTGCAAACCTGAGAACTCATCTCTGAAATTGGCCTGCAAGCATCCCTTCCTATTCAAACCAGGATGGCCAGTACCTTAGATGCCTAAACTGAATCCAATGACAGTCTGATCTTTGGGGAGAGAGTCTGAAGAGACAGTCTTATTTTGTCAGGAACTGAACCATTGAGAGTTTTATTATAGGCACAGTACAAACCTACACGTTAACATTTACCCAGAAGCCAGGGCAGACCACACAGTGCATATTTCATGTGCTCACTTCAGGAAACGTTGCTTAGTAAGTGGGCAGGTGTTGTCATAATTATTAGAAGCTGAACTTGTCAAACAGTCTAAGGTGGAGCTCACTGAAGTAATCCAAACTGAGGTGGCAAAGATCTGGATAATTGTGTTGAGGCCCTCCTCCAATGGGAAAAGAACACATCCTTCTTGCTATGCTCTATTGATGAAAACAAAAAACGGTTACTAACCTTCCATAACAACTGCTGTTGTTCGAGTCGCGTTGCTCATGTCCATTCCATTGTAGGTGTATGTGCTCGCCACATGCACCAGTGGTGGAAGTTTTCCCCTCACTGGTATCCGTAGGGGACTGGCTGTAGTGAGCCGAAGCGGAGTGCATACGTGCCGGTACAAGGGGTGCTGCTGGCTCTCCCCTCCCTCAGGTCCTTCTTGCCGGAGCTCTGACAGAGGGGAAGGAGGGTGGGTTATAGAATGGACAGGAGCAACACATCTCAGGAGCTTTTGAGCAGGGGTTTGGACTAGATGACCTCCTGAGGTCCCTTCCAACCCTGATATTCTATGATTCTATCTCGAAGAGCAACAGTTACAGAAGAAAAGGAGGACTTGTAGCACCTTAGAGACTAACCAATTTATTTGAGCATAAGCTTTCGTGAGCTACAGCTCACTTCATCGGATGCAGAAGGTTACAGAAGATTAGTCACCTTTTTTTCTTCTTTGAGTGCTTGCTCCTGTCCATTCCAATGTAGGTGACTCCTAAACAGCATTTCCGGAGGTGGGTAGGAGTTCATGGACATGTCGATTGCGACACAATCCAGCGTCATCTCTGGCCTGCTGGGTGGTGGCATAATGCATCTTGAACATGTGTGCGGAAGACCACACTGCGGCCTTGCAGAACTCTTGGATCGGGACATGTGCCAGGAAAGCAGCCAAAGATGCCTGAGTTCTCATCGAATGAGCCTTCACTACTGGTGAAGGCACAGCCTGCGCCAACTCATAACAAGTACGGATGCAGGTGGTGATTCAATTTGAAATTCTCTGAGAAGACACCGTAAGGCCCTTCATCCTGTCAGCTATCACAATGAAGAGCTGAGTCAATCTGCGGAATGGCTTGGTACACTCCAAGTAGAAAGCCAGGGCACACCTAACATCTAGAATGTGCAGACACCTCTCCTCGCTGGTCGTGTGAGGCTTTGGACAGAACACCCGGCGGAAGATATCCCGGTTGACATGGAAGTGCGACACCACCTTTGGCAGAAAGTCTTGATGGGGACGCAGCTGAATCTTGTCCTTGTAGAACACTGCGTATGGGGACTCCAAAGTCATGGCTTTAATCTTGCAGACTCGTCTCACCAAGGTAATAGCTATAAGGAATGTGACCTTCCACGACAAGTGGAAAAGGGAACACGAAGCTAGAGGCTCAAAGGGCAGGCCTATGATCATGGCGAGGACCAGGTTGAGGTCCCATGGAGAACCGAGTCTTGGACCGGTGGAAAGAGCCTTTTTGAGACCTTTCAGGAACCTGCTTGTCATCTCATGTCAGAATACCGACCTACCCTGGACATGGGAATGGAAGGCCAATATGGTGGCCAGGTGCACCTTGATCAAAGAGAAGGCAAGGCCCTGGTGCTTCAAATGAAGCAAGTAATCCAGGATGGAGTACAGAGATGACTGGGCCGGGAAGATATTCCTTTCTGACACCCAGCAGGAGAAACGCTTCCACTTTGTCAGGTAAGTTACCCCAGTGGAGGGCTTTCTACTCTCTAAGAGAATCTGCTGCACCATGGGGCAGTTACGGCTAGGTAAATGAACATGCCGAACCAATGTTGAGGAGGCCAAACCAGGGAGATCATAATGATCTATGCCTTGTCTCTCTTGATTTTTTAAGAGGACCTTGCTGATGAGTGGAATTGGTGGGAAGACGTATGTCAGGTCTCCTGACCAAGACAGGAAAGCAAGCCTCCGTCAAGACCTTGCAGAGAGCAGAACTGATACTTTCTGTTCTGTCTGGTGGCGAACAGGTCCACTCAGGGAGCTCCCCACTTCTGGAAAAGCATCCTGACTACCTCCAAGTGAAGGGACCACTCATTGTGAGAAAAGAAGGCCCTGCTGAGGTGATCTGCTAGTGTGTTCTGGACGCTGGGGAGGTGCAAGGCTTCCAGGTGGATCACATGTGGGATGGGAAGTCCCACAGATGGAGGGCCTCCAGGCACGGAGCCAATGAATGAGCTCCCCCTTGCTTGTTGACATGGAACATGGAGGCAGTGTTGTCTGTCAACACCTGCACCACCCAACTGGACAGGAATACTCGGCAAGCCAGACAGATGGCTCCTAGCTCCCTTTTATGTGTAGTGCGAGTTTCTCTTGTGACCATAAGCCCTGACTTTGCAGTGTGCTAACATGCGCTCCCCAACCGAGGTCGAACGCATCTGATATCAGGGAGACCGTGGATCATGGGTTAACAGATGGCACACCCTCCAACACCAGAACTGGGTCAGACTACCACTGCAGGGAGGTAAGTACCGCGGCAGGATCGTGAGGAACTTTTCCAGGTGATGCCTGGGTGGGGAGTAGACTGACATCAGTGACATCTGGAGGGGATGTCATCTGAATCTCGCATGTCGAGCAACGTATGTGCAAGTGGCCATGCGACCCAATAGCCTGAGACATACCCGTGCAGTGGTGAGCAGATAGGCAGTGATGCTGGTGATCAGATTTGACATTGCCCTGCACCTGGCCTCTGGCAGGAACGCTCTGGCTCAGATAGTCGAGGGCCGCTCTGATAATCTCTATCCTTTGAACTAGAACCAATGTTTATTTTTGTTCATTTATCAACAGGCCTAGAGCTTGACAGGTGGCTCCCAACGTCTTAACACTGCACTGGACGTGGACTCTGGAGCGGCCCTCTATGAGCTAGTCATTGAGGTATGGGTAAATCTGGATACCCTGACGTCTGAGGTAGGCCGCCACCACTGACATGCACTTTGTAAACATCTTTGGCGTCAGTGCTAGGCCAAAAGGGAGCACTGTGAATTGATAGTGGGAAGTCCCAACTGCAAATCATAGGAACCTTCTGTGTCCGTGAAATATTGATACGTGAAAGCATCTTTCAAATTGAGGGTGGTGTACCAGTCTCCTGGATCCAGGGAATGAATGATGGAGACCAAGGAGACCATGTGAACTTCAACTTCTTGAGATATCTGTTGAGGTTTCGCAGGTGAGAATGGGGCATAGATCCCCCACCTCCGGCCTTTGGGATAAAAAAATAGGAGTAAAACCCTTTTCCCCTCAGGTGCAAAGGAACTTCCTCCATGGTTCCCACCCACAGGAGGCTTTGCATCTCCTGAGTGAGCAGATGTTCATGAAAAAGTTCCCTGAAGAGGGACGGGGAGGGACGGTGTGAGGGAGGGATAGAAATAAACTAGAGAGTATACCCCCCTGCGACCATGCTGAGGACCCACTAGTCCAATGTTAGAGAGACCCAGGCAAGGAGGAAAGGGGACAAATGGTTAGAAAATAACAGGGGTGCTGGATCCAGGATGCAGGCTAGAAGGTCGCCCTCTAGCGCACTTTGAAAATGCCTGCTTAATGCCCGGTTGGCTGTGGGTAAAGCTTGAGTGAGCTGAGGAGGCCGGATGTTGGCCTTGCCAGTGCTTGTAGCCCTTGCCATTCCTGTGGAAGGGCTCTAATCAGGACTGGCTCCCGAACCTGTGGACAGCTGTGGCTTGAACCACTTTCTGTCAGGTGCCAGTGTGTAAAGGCCCAGAGAGCACAAGGTAGCCCTAGAGTCTTTCAGGCCATGTAACTTGCTGTCTGTCTGTTCCAAGAACAGTGCCAGGCCATCGAATGGGAGGTCCTGGATGGACTGCTGAACCTCCCTTGACAGGCCCAATGACTAGCCAGGACGTATGCCTCATGGAAATGGCCAAAGCGAGGGCCAGGCAGCAGAGTCTGCCACATTGAGGCCAATTGGACGGCTGCCCTGGCCACAGCTCTGCCCTCATCAAGGATAGCCAGGCACTCCTTCCTGGGTTCCTCCGGCAGCAAGTCTACGAACCTGGCCATAGACTGCAAAATGTTAAAATCATAATGGCCCAGTAGGGGCTGATGAATTGGCCACTCTCAACTGGAGGCTGGCCATAGAATACATTTTTCTGCCAAAGAGATTGAGCCTCTTTGCCTCCTTATTCTTAGGCACTGATCCCAGTAGGCCTTGTCTGTTGTGCTCATTGGCTTCTGATAGAACAAGTGAGCTTGGAGCGGGGTGGGTATACAGGTATTCAAACTCCTTAGCGGGGACATAATACTTTCTCTCCACCCATTTGGAGTTGGGGGCAGGGAGGAGGGGGTTTGCCACAAGGTCTTGATATGTTTCATCACTCCCTCGTGGATGGGCAATGCCACCCTGGAGGGGCTGCTGCACTTAAAACATCAAACAGGGAGCTGGAGGATTCAGCCAACTCCTAGTCTTTGAGTCACAGGTTCAATGCCACCCTCTTTAGAAGCTCCTGGTGAGCCCTTACATCGTCCTGGGAAACCGTGTGGGAAGACCCTGCTATCTCTTCATCGGGCCAAGAGGATGAGGAGGCAAATATAGGTGGGTCTGCCAACTCCATTGCTTCTGCCTTGGCTGAGGCTGGCTGCCCCCGAGGACCTTGTTCTGACTGTCAGGCGGGTGGGTGGGAGACTGTAGTTGACCATTTCTCAGATGCCCCTGAGACTGACCGGTGTCCTTGTGATGGCTGGGGAAACCCCCAGAGGTTCCATATCTGCCACGGAGCCAGCCTCTGGCCCTGGGGCCATGGGGCCACTGGTGGCCAGAGGGAAATGCTGATGCCCCAGGTTGGTGGCATTGGCCAGCAGGCAATTCTTCCTCCTCACTTTCAATGCCTGAGGAGGGGGAGACTTGCCTGGGGGACCAGAACTGTACCTATGATGCCTATCT
Source organism: Caretta caretta (assembly GCF_965140235.1). Lineage (NCBI taxonomy): Eukaryota > Metazoa > Chordata > Testudines > Cheloniidae > Caretta > Caretta caretta. The sequence continues at coordinate 12,935,361 of NC_134214.1, read as the reverse complement.
GAATGTTCCCATTGGCCCTCTCTGCTGATCTCCACCGTGGACCTCTACCAGGATGATGGCTCTCCATGTCACATCTCCGATGACCAGCGGCAGGACTCTGGGGACTGGCATCACAACTCTACGGAGTGGTGCCTTGAGCTTGGAGACCGACCTGGACACTCCAGGGACTGGGACTCCGGGGACTGATGACCCACCTCCACAGGTCTGAGCCAGACAGCCAGCTATTGACGCTGGGCTCCTGGGGAACGCTGCCTAGAGTTGGGGGAATGATGCCAGGAATCCTGACAGGTAGGCTGACCCGTATCTGGGGGCTGGTGGCTCTGCTCAGGTGAGCGCTGGCAGGGCACCCATTGCAGCGGGAAGCAGTGATGCACAGATGAGGAATGCTGGGAAGTCCCAAGGCGGGTTTACCCCTCGAATGGGGCACCTCACTAGCTGGCATCGGCAGCACTGGTGGGCATAATATGTCCTTAGCGGCCTGAAAGTGGCCTGGTGAGGACGGCACCACCAGGTGCTGAGTGCCTATACTGCTTCCCAGGGTGGTAGGTCTCGAAGGAGGCTCGACAGCTCAAGTGTGGCCACGGGTCGGAGGAGAGGAGCTTCCCTGTGCAGGTGTTTGCTTTCCTTCTTCCCTTTACAGGACATAGAATGCCCTCTCCCGGCCTTTCTTTGCTTTTTAGTAGGTACTGGGGAAGGGCGCTGGTCAGAGGTTGATGTCGGCAGCACGCTCCACACCAATGTTGTGGCACTTGGAGCGGAGTCCAATCTAGCCAGTTCCAAGGCCGGTGTGAGGGCTGACTCCATAAGGAGTGCTCTAAAACAAATGCCACACTCCTTTTATGGCTTGTGGCTTGAAACTCTAACAAATGCAACATTTGGAGGAAACCCATGTGAGCGACAAGTACTTCAGACAGCTTTGATGTGGATCACTGACTGGCATAGGTTTTTTGCAGAGGTCACAAGGCTTGAAAACTGGGGATTGGGGCATGCCCCATCCCTAGGCTAAGTCCCATATGGGGCTAACTACTTCTATCTTAGGCACTAAGGGAACTAATAAACTATACCAACTAAGAACTATATACAAGAGATTCACGACTGGGCACACCGTCACTGGTGGCAAGAGGGAACTGAGGGAGAGGGAGCCAGCCCCTTATACTGGCACTTATGTGCACCACTCCAGAGGACACCAGAGCCGGTCCCCTAGGGATACCACTGAGGGAAAAACATCCAGCACTGGTGCACGTGACGAGCACACACACCTACAATGGAATGGACGTGAGCAAGCACTCAAAGAAGAACTCCAAGTAACCATTCCTATAACCAGAAGCTGTGAATCTAACAAATCGCCCAGGTTGTGAACCTTAGCAACCAATAGTTAGCATTCTCCTTCAGTTGGAGCTGATATAAAAGCTGCCATATCTTCTGTCTAATTCCCTCATTCTTGGACTTGCGACGCCGCATAGTACCCTTGGGTGCCCAGTTGCTGAAAACTACCTTCTGCAATCTCTCAGAAAATATGGACCACCACTGAAAAGAACAGGTGTTTTTTCCATGTTTATAAAGGAATGCTATTTAACAATGAGATTTTCCTCACATTGTACAAGCTGCCTGCGTTGTCCTTTATGTGAATATAGTAATCTCCTGTTGGATGCACCCAACTAAAAGGCCCGGATCCAGTGTGATATAGGATACAGCACTGGATGGGGAGTTGGAGACCAGGGTTGAAGTCCTGTCACCAACCTGCTGCGTAACCTTGGCAAGTCACTTTCAACTGTCTGTGTTTCTGTTTCCCCTCCCACCTTTCGTTTCTCTTGTCTATTTAGATCGTAAAGTCTTTAGGGAAGAGACTGACTATGTATATGTGCAGTGTCTAGTCCTATGGGCCCTTGATCTTGGTTGGGGCTTGTAGATGCTACTATAAGGAATGGATTCAGAGGTGACCTTCCAGTGGCTTATAGCTTCCTGCTCCCGGCCTCCTTCCCCCTCTCACCATTAGGTCTGAAGTTTCTTGTGTTTATCTTCAGTACAGAAGTAATCTTTTTGTTGCTGTTCACCCATTTAGGGGCAATCTAATGCTTATTTTATATACTGGTGTCACAAAAGCGGGATTTTTTTTTAAAGCTTCCCACATAGCATGTGCTTGGTTGTCTTTGAAGCCAAGGGGTTTTGGCATCTCTAAAGGAAGCTGATTGGTAGAGAACGTACCTATGCATTTAGAAATCAGGCATATACAGGCTTCCCTGGTTCACCCCTCAGACGGGAGCAACTTTTGATCAAAAGCATTTTTTAGCATGTTAGAAAACACCTACTGCCTGAAACCATGCTTAACGTAAAGTGGCAGAGATTCTCTCTCTCAGTACTTATACCAAACCTCATTACCATACTATCGAAACACCTTAGCAATTCAATTATTTTATAAAGGTATCATGTACATTAACAATTTCTGTACCTTCCCCACAATATTACTCCTCATGGAAGATGTTAAGAATACACAGTCATGTCATTGAGAATGTATGGGCCAGATTGCGCCCTTCTGCATTAAAACCCAGAGCCAGGAAAACCCTGGACCTATCTTTCCAAAATGGGGTGGTGTCTGTTAGTGGAGAAGGATCCACTCCATGCTCACATCTGGGGAGAAGGCAATAATCCCCAACCATGTTTTGAAATAAATCATCCTAAACTGGGTAGAGTAGAAAGGCAGTATGGTCTAGTGGGTAGAGCACTGGCCTGGAAGTCAAGAGACCTAGGTTCTATTCTGGATCTGCTGCGGACATGCAGTGAGAACCCAGACAAGGAGGAAAAGATCTGAGGTTTGGAGATGCAGGTGGAAAGTCTGGTTGAGTTTAGAAAGGGTTTCGAGCAGATTATGGAGCAAAGACATGAGGTATCTGAAGGGAAAAGCTCAGACTTGCAGATAGAAGCAGGACTGAGGAATTCTGAGGGGAGACTGGGTGAGGAAAGTGGTCAGTGGAAGCACGTGACTAAAAGAACCAGGCAGAGGAAAAGACGGGCTAGTGAAGGAGAAATAGAGTTCAAGAACAGGTTTGCAGAGTTGGAAAATGAAGAAGGGATTCAGCAGGTAGTCACTGAAGGTGGAAGGGCAAGGAAGAAGAGAAGAGCGGCTAGTCCTATAGGAAAAGGGGAAGAGTCAATGGAGACTACACCAAATATGAGACCCAGGAGGATACAGGATGGGTTGAAGAGGATTTCAAGGGAGAATAGGAATGGAAAGAACTTGCAGCCAGAGGGAACAGGGGATAGACTGGAGAATAGCACTGTCACCAGAAAAAGGTAGGTCTATGTGATCGGGCACTCTTTACTGAGAAGAATAGACAGGCCTGTAACCAGAGCTGATCCAGAGAATAGAAGGAAGGGTGTGCTGTCTTCCAGGTGCTAAGATACGGGATGTAGACCTGAGATTGAAAAGGATCCTAAAGGGAGCAGGAAAGAATCCCCTAATTATCCTTCATGTGGAAACAAATGATACGGCTAGATTCTTGCTGGAAAGTATTAAGGGAGACTATGCTAGGCTGGGGAAGACGTTTAAGGAAATCGAGGTTCAGGTGATCTTTAGTGGGATTCTGCCTGTTCCTAGAGAAGGGCAACAAAGGTGTGACAAGATTACGACTATCAACAGATGGCTTAGGCAGTGGTGCTATAAGGAGGGCTTTCGGATGTATGGCCACTGGGAGGCATTCATGGACAGAGGACAGTTCTCTCGGGATGGACTTCATCTGAGTAGGGAAGGAAATAGACTTCTAGGATGGAGGCTGGCACAACTGATTAAGAGAGCTTTAAACTAGGAATTTGGGGGAGATGTCCAGGCAATCTCCACGCCAGATTTTAGCATTGAGAGGGAAGAAAACAAAGTAAGAAAGGATACAGCTGCGGGTAGGAGAATGTATATAAGGAGGAAGTGCAGTGTGGATACCAGTCTAATAGGTTATACTGGCTGTAGAATGACCATGCCTAATAGGGCACAGAATGTGAGCAAGGTCAAACAGCAAAAATTAAGATGTTTGTACACCAATGCGAGGAGCCTAGGTAACAAAATGGAGGAACTAGAGCTACAGGTGCAGGAAGTGAAACCAGATATTCTAGGGATAACAGAAACATGGTGGAATAGTAGTCATGACTGGACTAGAGGTATTGAAGGGTATGTGCTGTTTAGGAAAGACAGAAATAAACGTAAAGGTGGTGGAGTAGCATTGTATATCAATGATGAGGTAGAATGTAAAGAAATAAGAAGCGATGGAATGGATAAGACAGAGTCCGTCTGGGCAAAAATTACATTGGGGAAAAAAACTATTAGAGTCTCCCCTGGGATAGCGCTTGGGGTGTGCTATAGACCGCCGAGATCTAATTTGGGTATGGATAGAGCCCTCTTTAATGTTTTTAAGGAAGTAAATACTAATGTAAACTGCGTGATCATGGGAGACTAACTTCCCAGATATAGACTGGAGGATGAGTGCTAGTAATAATAATAGGGCTCAGATTTTCCTAGATGCAACAGCTGATGGATTCCTTCATCAAGTAGTTGCTGAACCAACTAGAGGGGATGCCATTTTAGATTTGGTTTTGGGAAGTCGTGAGGACCTCATAGAAGAAATGGTTGTAGGGGACAATCTTGGTTCAAGTGATCATGAGCTAATTCAGTTCAAACTGAATGGAAGGATTAACAAAAATAAATCTGCAACTAGGGTTTTTGATTTCAAAAGGGCTGACTTTCAAAAATTAAGGAAATTAATTAGGGAAGTGGATTGGACTGAAGAATTTATGGATCTAAAGGCAGAGGAGGCCAGGGATTACTTTAAATCAAAGCTGCAGAAGCTATCGGAAGCCTGCATCCCAAGAAAGGGGAAAAAAATTCATAGGCAGGAGTTGTACACCAAGCTGGATGAGCAAGCATCTCAGACAGGTGAATAAGAAAAAGCAGAAAGCATACAGGGAGTGGAAGATGGGAGGGATCAACAAGGAAAGCTACCTTATTGAGGTCAGAACATGTAGGGATAAAGTGAGACAGGCTAAAAGTCAAGTAGAGTTGGACCTTGCAAAGGGAATTAAAACCGATGGTAAAAGGTTTTATAGAAATATAAATAAGAAGAAAACAAAGAAAGAAGAAGTGGGACCGTTAAACACTGAGGATGGAGCAGAGGTCAAGGATAATCTAGGCATGGCCCAATATCTAAACAAATACTTTGCCTCAGTCTTTAATAAGGCTAAAGAGGATCTTAGGGATAATGGTAGCATGACAAATGGGAATGAGGATATGGAGGTAGATATTACCATATCTGAGGTAGAAGCGAAACTCGAACAGCTTAATGGGACTAAATCGGGGGGCCCAGATAATCTTCATCCAAGAATATTAAAGGAATTGGCACATGAAATTGCAAGCCCATTAGCAAGAATTTTTAATGAATCTGTAAACTCATGGGTTGTACCGTATGATTGGAGAATTGCTAACATAGTTCCTATTCTTAAGAAAGGAAAAAAAAGTGATCCAGGTAACTACAGGCCTGTTAGTTTGACATCTGTAGTATGCAAGGTCCTGGAAAAAAATTTGAAGGAGAAAGTAGTTAAGGACATTGAGGTCAATGGTAAATGGGAAAAATACAACATGGTTTTACAAAAGGTAGATCGTGCCAAACCAACCTGATCTCTTTCTTTGAGAAAGTAACAGATTTTTTAGACAAAGGAAACACAGTGGATCTAATTTACCTAGATTTCAGTAAGGCGTTTGATACGGTGCCACATGCGGAATTATTAGTTAAATTGGAAAAGATGGGGATCAATATGAAAATTGAAAGGTGGATAAGGAATTGGTTAACAGGGAGACTACAGTGGGTCCTACTGAAAGGTGAACTGTCACGCTGGAGGGAGGTTACCAGTGGAGTTCCTCAGGAATCAGTTTTGGGACCAATCTTATCTAATCTTTTCATTACTGACCTCGGATCAAAAAGTGGGAGTGTGCTAATAAAGTTTGCAGATTATACAAAGCTGGGAGATATTGCCAATTTAGAGAAGGACCGGGAAATCATACAGGAAGATTTGGATGACCTTGTAAACAGGAGTAATAGGATGAAATTTAATAGTGAGAAGTGTAAGGTCATGCATTTAGGGATTAATAACAAGAATTTTAGTTATAAGCTGGGGATGCATCAATTAGAAGTAACAGAGGAGGAGAAGGACCTTGGAGTATTGGTTGATCATAGGATGACTATGAACCGCCAACGTGATATTGCCGTGAAAAAAGCTAATGCGGTCTTGGGATGCATCAGGTGAGGTAATTCCAGTAGAGATAAGGAGGTGTTAGTACTGTTATACAAGGCACTGGTGAGACCTCACCTGGAATACTGTGTGCAGTTCTGGTCTCCCATGTTTAAGAAGGATGAATTCAAACTAGAACAGGTACAGAGAAGGGCTACTAGGATGATCCGAGGAATGGAAAACCTGTCTTATGAAAGGAGACTCAAGGAGCTTGGCTTGTTCAGCCTAACTAAAAGAAGGTTGAGGGGAGATATGATTGCTCTGTATAAATATATCAGAGGGATAAATACCGGAGAGGGAGAGGAATTATTTAAAGCTCAGTACCAATGTGGACACAAGAACAAATGGATATAAACTGGTCACTGGGAAGTTTAGACTTGAAATTAGACAAAGGTTTCTAACCATCAGAGGAGTGAAGTTTTGGAATAGCCTTCCAAGGGAAGCAGTGGGGGGCAAAAGACCAATCTGGCTTTAAGATTAAACTCGATAAGTTTATGGAGGAAATGATATGATGGGATAACATGATTTTGGTAATTAATTGATCTTTAAATATTCATGGTAAATAGGCCCAATGGCCTGTGATGGGATGTTAGATGGGGTGGGACCTGAGTTACTACAGAGAATTCTTTCCTGGGTATTTGGCTGGTGAATCTTGCCCATATGCTCAGGGTTTAGCTGATCACCATATCTGGGGTCGGGAAGGAATTTTCCTCCAGGGCAGATTGGAAGAGGCCCTGGAGGTTTTACGCCTTCCTCTGTAGCATGGGGGCACGGGTCACTTGCTGGAGGATTCTCTGCTCCTTGAAGTCTTTAAACCATGATTTGAGAACTTCAATAGCTCAAACATAGGTGAGAGGTTTATTTCAGGAGTGGGTGGGTGAGATTCTGTGGCCTGCGTTGTGCAGGAGGTCGGACTAGATGATCATAATGGTCCCTTCTGACCTTAGTATCTAAGGAATCACTTCACTCCTCTGTTTTCCCTCCCACTCTTTTGTATGTATTGTGTGTTTAGACTGTAAGCTCTTTGGTGCAGAAATGGTCTCTTTCTACATGAACGTTCAGTGCTTAGCACAATGGGGCCTGATCTCCAGTGGGGCCTCTGCAACATGTAGAATAAATAGTTTTAAAGTAGTCCCAATTCATGTTGATTAGAACATTTCATTCCCAGTGTTTTTTCCCCTCTTTCATTTACTGTTGGGAGTGGCCTCATTTATTATCAAGAAGAATCTGAGCTCGGTCCCCATTTGAATGTTTGTCAAGAAGAAGAGCAGCTGGTGTTGGTGGACAGTGTAAGAAGCTCACTCACTTTAGTCTTCCTGACTACTTGATTTGTTTTATTATGGAAACCCAACCATGGAAAATATCCAATATCAATTTTTTAAAAGTCCACCTGAAAGGAGCAGCACAAAAAATATTGGTGGTGATAAAAAGAATGGATGAAGTGAAGTCCCTTTGATACAAGTTCAGTGATGGAATCCCTAAAAACCCTGCATCTGCAGAGGAAAATTATGCAGGAACAAAGTCATGTAGTACATTAATGATCAACCTTCCAATGCCAGGACAGATTTTTGAGTCCAATAGAGAAGCATAACTTACCTGCTATAAATAAAACATATGACAGAAACCACTGGGTTGATTAATCCATCCAGCCAAGCAAACGATAATCAGCTAGGAGACAAATAAATAGGTCAACAGGTATTTCGCACTTCAGTGCCTTCATAAGAAATCACAGACCTGAAATCCAAACTCAGAGGCATAGCTGCAGTCTGAGAAACAATAAACTGTAACTCTGTTTAAAAGACATTTTAAATGGGTTTCTGACTGCACATTTCGGCAATTTAAAAGCACATAATGGAAAAATTTGATAACTCCAGGGATTTGTTTTCAAGTAAAAATATAATGAGGTTTAGTGGTAATGACTGATGCTTTATTAAACTAATTGCAAGAACTAGAATGTCTTTTATGAAACAACTGATAGAATATTTAACAAATTTCAAGTTACCTACTAAACTGAATATGTAATTATAAACAATGCACTTGTAACAAACTACTGACATTCATATTCCCTGGCCTAGAGAATTGGCTTCTGGCTTGAAATTACTTACTGCCAGAAAGCAGATTGTCTGTATTCATTTTTATCAGCATCAAACTTATCTGACTTTTTTCCACTGCTACAGTATCTGAGCAAATTGAAGATAGATGAGACTTGCAATAGAAAATGAAAGAATTGCAAAGCTTCCAAACAGCAGTTTAAAAAGGAAATTAAGTAAAAGTAATTGGAATTCTTCACCACTATCTTCATGCTATGAAGCCATAATTTTTTAAGTGGATAACAATCAATCACTTACCGGTAACGACAAGGAGATGTCAAGGCATACATATATGTCCCCAACATTTATATATTGCAAATACTAGAGTTTACAAAATCATAAAACCAGCAGAAGGACCAAACTGACTTTGTAAAGATAATGCATAATGTCTAGTTTGTTTTCATCGTCCAAGCTGAGACAAATTCAAAGTGTGAGTAAAGACCAAAAGGAGTTAAAGTTGTTAAATCTTAAACTTTATTACATCAGGTTCAGGGAATTTGATTTTTAAAAGTATGGAGTTTTTTTAACGTAAGGCGGGGGGGTGGATCTCTACATTTGTCATAAATTTCATCTCTTCCCATTGACACTACTCACTGGATTTCAAAAGCACTGCGTGTCGGTCCAAATCTGTTTATACTGAAGTCATTGGCAGTTTTACCACTAACTTTAACAGGAGCAGAGTTCAGACAACACTGAGTGCTTTGGAAAATTCTTCCCTACAATTCTGCACAGAAAGCATTGTCTCACCAACCTTCAGTAAAAAAAGAGCAATTCATCAAGCTACCTGTTGTTAAAAAGCTCAGTCCCTGCAATTGCTCCTCAGTGAACTTCTCCAGATAACCAATTAAAACAGAAACCAACCCCCCTAAATCTAAGGTGCAAGAAATGCGAGGTGGGTAAGAGATTGTGACTAATTGTTGGTAGTTCATATTCTCTGTACTGAGCCTCTTGGGCTTTTCTGGGCTCCACAGCTCCATGCAGTAGGCCTAGTTCTGATCTTGCCCACAGCAGCTTTGCACCAGGGTATGTGTCACTGATTTCAAAAGACACACTTCTAATTTACCCAACTGAAATCACAGTTGGGCTAAAAGCATGGCTGGAGTGAGCTGTACCTTAAATAGAGGTAGGCCTTACTTACATCGTAACATTCCAAATTACTGTCCTGTTCGGGGCATGTCTACACTGTCCTGCAGTTTGCATTACGTGGGTGTGAGTAGCAGCACGCATCAAAGTGATGTGCTGTAACTCCCCCCCATGCAGGCGTGAACTTAAAGGTCCCAAGTTTGCTTCTGAAAGGGGGCCATGCCTGGCCATCCCGGGTAATTGCCATCGATGGACCTATGCTCCATGAACTTACCTGATTCTTTTTTGAAGCCAGGTATACTTTTGGCCTTCACAACATCCTCTGGCAAGGAGTTCCACAGGCTGACAGCGTGTTGTAAGAAGCACGTAATTTTGTTTGTTTTAAACTTTCTGCCTATTAATTTCACTGGGAGACCCCTGGTTCTTGTGTTACGTGAAGGGGTAAATAGCATTTCCGTATTCACTTTCTCCTCGCCGTTCATGATTTGATAGACCTCTACCATATCCCCCATAGTCATCTCCTTTCTAAGATGAACAATCCCAGTCTTTTTTAATCCTTCTTCATATGGAAATTGTTCCATACTCCTAATCATTTTTGTTGCCATTCGCTGTACCTTTTTCATTTCTAATATATCTTTTTTGAGATGGGGCCACCAGAACTGCACACAGTATTCAAGGTTTGGGCATACCATGGGTTTATAGAATGGCATTATGATATTTTCTGTCTTATCTATCCCTTTCTCAATAGTTCCTAATGCTGTTCGCTTTTTTGACTGCTGCTGCACATTGAGTGGATGTTTTCAGAGAAATATCAATGATGATTCCAAGATCTCTTTCTTGAGTGGTGACAGCTAATTTAGAACCCACCATTTTGTACATATAGTTGGGATGTTTTCCAATGTGTATTACTTTGCATTTATCAACACTGAATTTCAGCTGTCATTTTGTTGCCCAGTCACCCAGTTTCTTTTTAAGTCTTCATAGTCTGCTTTGGACTTAACTATCTTGAGGAATTTTTAGAGCTGTCAAGCAATTAAAAAAATTAATCGCAATTAATTGCACTGTTAAACAATAATACCATTTATTTAAATATTCTTGGATGTTTTCTATATTTTCAAATAGATTGATTTAAATTACAACACAATACAAAGTGTACAGTGCTCACTTTATACTTATTTTTTATTACAAATATTTGTGCTGTAAAAACAAAAGAAATAGTATTTTTCAATTCACCTCAAAATTCAATTCATACAAGTACTGTAATGCAATCTCTTTATCATGAAAGTTGAACTTACAAATGGAGAATTATGTACAAAAAAATAACTGCATTAAAAAAAAATGTAAAATGTTAGAACCTACAAGTCAGCCCAGTCCTACTTCTTGTTCAGCCAGTCACTCAGAAAACGAAGTTTGTTTACATTTGCAGGAGATAATGCAGCCCGCTTCTTGTTTACAATGTCACCTGAAAGTGAGAACAGACATTTCCATGGCATTGTTGCAGCCAGCGTTGAAAAATATTTACGCGCCAGATGCGCTAAAGATTCATACGGCCCTTCATCTTTCAACCACCATTCCAGAAGACGTGTCCATGCTGTTGACCAGTTCTGCTCGAAAATGACCCAAAGCAGTGCAGACCGACGCATGTTCACTTACATCATTTGAGTCAGATGCCGCCAGCAAAAGGTTGATTTTCTTTTTTGATGGTTTGAGTTTTGTAGTTTACTCATAGGAGTGTTGCTCTTTTGAGACTTCTGAAAGCATGCTCCACAGCTCGTCCATCTCAGATTTTGGAAGACACTTCAGATTCTTAAACCTTGGGTCGAGTGCTGTACCTATCTTTAGAAATAGTATCTTCTTTGCGTTTTGTCAAATCTGTAAAAGTGTTCTTAAAACGAACAACATGTGCTGGGTCATCATCCGAGACTGCTATAACATGAAATGCATGGCAGAATGAGAGTAAAACAGAGCAGGAGACATACTATTCTCCCTCAAGGAGTTCAGTCAAAATTTAATTAACACATTTTTTTTTTTTAAATGAGTGTCATCAGCATGGAAGCATTTCCTCTGGAATGGTGGCCAAAGCATGAAGGGGCATACGAATGATTAGCATATCTGGCACATAAATACCTTGCAATGCCAGCTACAAAAGTGCCAGGTGACATTGTAAATTATCTCCCACAAGTGTAAACAAACCTGTTTGAGCGATTGGCTGAACAAGAAGTAAGACTGAACAGACTTGTAGGCGCTGAAGTCTTACATGACTGCACTCAAAAACAAAACAACGTACCAAAAAGAAAAAAAATATACATTTGTAAGTTGCACTTTCATGATGAAGAGATTGCACTGTGATACTTGTATGAGATAAATTGAAAAATACTATTTCTTCTATTTATCATTTTTACAGTGCAAATATTTGTAATAAAATAATATAAACTGAGCACTGCACACTTTGCACTGTGTGTTGTAATTTAAACTAATATATTTGAAAATGTAGAAAAACATCCAAAAATAGTTAATATATTTCAATTGGTATTCTATTGTTTAACAGTGCGATTAATAATCGCAAATCGCTTTTTTTAGTTAATCGCGTGACTTAACTGCGATTAATCACCAACCCTAATTTGAATATTTCACAAGTGCATTTGTCCATGTCACTTGTATATTTTACTTGAAAATTTGTATATCCTTATTCCTATTTTCTGACTAGGCTCTAGTTGTCTGGAACCTACAAACTGTGGCTCTTGGTGTCCAGTGCACCTTGGGCCTGCAATTTCACTATTTTTAACCCTTAGGAGAGCCCTTCATTGGATCCAGTCTAGTACTTTAGTGTTCTCTCTTCCTCAGTTAAAGCCCTGAGGAATTTTGGATGGGCTCCTCTTAGTTGATCCCTCACAAGGAAGTCTTGGCTTCATGGAGCATAATCTGAGTTGATCTGTTATTTAGCCATTTTTAAGACCCTGTTGTTTAAGAGTCTTAAAACTAAACAACAATAACAAAAAAAACCCCAAAACAAAAATGCTGCAGGAGTAAAAATAACGGAGGCAAAAGTCCACCAACAAAGTGGGGGCTATCAAATTTATTGCACTGAGTGCAGCATGTACGATTACCTGCCTTCTCGGCACGTCGCGTATGCGTGCAGTTGGTGCGAGCAGCTCATGGCCTTCAGAGACCAGAGTGGCTGAACTGGAAGATCTGAGGGAGACAGAGAGGCACATAGACAAGACTTTCCGAGACACAGTAGAGTCATCCCACCTACAATCTGAAAACCTCTGTGCTGTTGAGAAGGATGAAAGTCTCTGGAAAGGACATCATCAAACTGGAGTGGAGGGAAACAGTCCCATAGTTGGACCCTCCTGCCATATGATATCATGGTATCCTCACACACTGAGAATACCCCTCTAGGTGAGGGAACCCCAGTTATTAGGGAAGACAGGTAATAGTAATGGGGGATTCAATCATTAGAAATATAGATAGTTGGGTTTGTGATGACTGGGAGAATTGCATAGTGAATTGCCTACTAGGTGCAAAGGTTGCAGATCTCTCGAGACATCTAGATCGACTTATGTGCAGTGTTGGGGAGGAGCCGGTGGTTGTGGTACATGTTGGTACCAATGATATAGGGAAAGTGATTTGTTCTTCACAGTTGTTCCTCTCACAGTATTCAAGCTATAGTAGACAAGTCCTATAAAGAATTCATGTACCAATGTGGATGGAGGGCAAGACCAGTTTTGCATTTAAATAACTACTTCCCCATCCCAAGCTGCTTTTTACTTTTAAACTCATTAACTAAAATTTTGCAACAGAAGTTTTAAAGATATGCTTTGATAACATACATTAGATTAATTTTAACTGTAAAAATAACCAGACTGAATATCATTATTTTTTCCTGAATGTGGTACAGCAAATAAACACAACTATATAACAAAGCAATAATTCCATTACTGAGATCTACTGGCATCGAAACAAACAAGAAAATATAAATTCCCTCTTTTGATTTATGGTATCACCTAAATTTTGAAGGAATTATAGCTTCATTATATACAAACGGATGCACGCTATTCCATATGTAATCTCAAAAATTGTTCCAAATGTCTTAAATAGAACAGGCATAAAAATATTCTGTATAATCAAACTTAGCCAGGGAATAAGAGTGGAGCTCTGTGAAGTGAAACTCCACAGCTTAATAGGAGAAAGAAAACCTTAAGACCCAGCCTTTCATTTCAAGAATGGGGCTGTGAAAGGAACTTCATAATCTTCTACCTACCTTTTCCCACGTCCACCGGGTGTCTGATGGGAAGAACACACACCTATTATTGCACATTTTTTTCAAACAGCTTGTTAAAAACAAATGTGTAATTCTACATATAGGTTGCGATTCAGCCAGGTAGTTAAACGTGCATGTAACTTTCAGCACAGGAGAGGCAGGCAGCAGCCCCATTGAAACTAAGGGGGCCAACGTCTCTTGCTGAATCAAGGTCATAAAGCACTTCTGCTGTTACGAGCACTACCCCAATAACATTACACAAGGTGTTACTTTACATTACTTACTAAAGAACAATGAAACTGTGCTAACATAGATATAAACCAATTGTAACATTCCTCTTCTTTTTACCAAGCCAACTATTTGCAACTATCCTGTACCAAATATATGATATTAAATGTTTTACAGAACATCCAGCCAACATAATATCAAAATATATTTTATTCTGGACCTCTTTCAGATCTGATTCAAATTACAGTTGTCAGAGCAATACAATGCAAAGGGAAACTGCAACAGAAAATGTGCCTAGAAGGGATATGGGTTTTGGGGACAAATCATCGTGATGTAGAACCAAAATAACATCATAGTGTAATTAACATGGTCCAGGACAGTATAGAACATCTATATCAGTCTTCTTCAGACAATAATCATGAAAACTGAACAATAAAAGTCCTTTAAACAAGTACAAAAAACTGTCATGGGCTGGTTTACACTTTTACAACAATTGTAGTTTAACTGGATAACTGAAGAAATGATGCAGACATTTTAATCCAGTGCTATAGGAAGGCTCACAGAATTAGACCCAAAGGATTTGTAACTTCAAAATGAAACCATTACAACTACAGTGTGAATGTCAGGAGAGAGAGAAAAAATTATTTCTGTATTCTAGGATTACTGATCTGCGCACTGCAGTCTGTTGTGAAACAAGATTGCAAAGTACACTGGACTAGCAACAACATGCAGACTGTTTCCCTAAATTTATCCTCTAATGCCAGGAAACCATTATGAAGTAAAAATGCTTGTTACTTAAAATAAAAAAGTAATTAATGTCCCAAGTTATCATCAGGCCTCAAGCCTGGAAACAAAGGCTGAAGAGAATTTTGTAGCTCTTCAAAACTACGGAGCTGAAGCACTATTAACACAAAACCTGCAATTTTTAAAAAGAAACGGTGCACTTTTCTGTTGTTTTGTCTGCCTTCAATCATAGTCATATTGAAAAATTCACTATTGAGCGTGATATTTCAGAGCTTGCGCTAGAGTGAAAACTGCATCACACCTTCCTCTTCACCAGGGAAAATGCCAGGCATCTTCATGGAGATTTACTGCCATCTCCCAAACCAGTACTTTCTTCCAACATGCCACAATATTGCTCCTGCTTTGTGCAGACTTCTGGAGATCCCTCTTCATACAAGTTCTACAGGCATTTTCGGTAGGAAGAAGAGGTCTGTAGGAAAGTATTGCTTGCCAAGCTAAAGGACTACTGAACTAAATCCTGCAGAGCTTGCTCAAGCAAAATTCTCACTAAGTCAATAGGAGTTTTTCCTGGCCCATTATACCTAAGTGTCACATTGTCCAATACTTAGAAGGACCCAATCCTCCAACGGTTACTTAGTCAAAAATCCCATTGACTTTTTCACTTCAGGGGGAAGCTTTTGCCTGAGTAAGGACTGGAAAATTGGCCCCTATGTCTTCTCTTTACTAAACAGAGGAAACATACAACCTTTCATTTACAAGCTGAAAAGCCACATTTGCAATTCTAATGAAGTTCCTTCATATGACAGAATTAAATTCATTAGCTGTTAGACTGCTCCATAGCCAAGGAGAACTGGTACAACAGCCCTATTGTACCTACTACACTTCCTAAAGATAGAGAATGCTTTAAAGTCAGCAGTGTCTCCTTAAATACCTTAACATGAGGTAAGCAGTGTAAGGAAAAAGGAATGCATTTAAAAACATAAAAATTAAAGTTGGTACAAATCTTTGGCCTTTCTCTTAAGATTCACTAAAGTGTCCTAAAATCTAGAAACATGTTTCAACTGTCATGTCATTCAAACTCTGGTAATTATTACTTCCCTCCCCCAACCCAGAAAAAGAGGCACTTTTAGTATTTCATACAAGAGTTCCAGTCCTCTGCCAGACACACCATTTAACCCTGTAAAGAAGTATTCCCCAAACAAACTGAATTATCAACACTACAAAGAATTAAAAAAGAAAAAGTATGAGGACTTAAATACTTTGTAAACAATACTAGAAAGTCAAAGGGTTGGGAATCTTTACACCAATTTTAAATCACAGGAGCCAAAGTAAAAATAGAAAATGAGGATCTCTCTAGGAACTCCTTATACAGAAATGGGAAACAAGAAATTCCAAAGCTGCTGATAAAAAAAAGATTGCAAACATGACAGCAGTCCATGCCTCATCCCATCAATAAATGTGACCCCAGTTTTCCCAAACTAAAGTTCCCACCCAAGAATTCACTGTGCTGGAAAAAATGTTAACTTACAAACGTACGCAAAGATTGATACACATTTAACTTCACATGCTGGGAGCAGCCCCATTGACTTCTGTGGGACATTTAGCATGTAAAGTTAAACATGTGCTTAAGTCTTCACAGAACTGGGGCCTTAATAATATTAGGCACGTACCCCTTAAAGGCAGGAGTGTGGAAAATCTACTTTGTTCTACTATATATATATAGATATATGAGTCTCAGCACTAGAAAAGAATCTAATGACCATGGTACTCCTTCGTGCCTCACATAAAACATGGAAATAAGCATCATGCATACACATGGCTAACGCTCTATAATACATGAGAGACAAGAGAAAGTTTGTGCAGAACAGGAGCAGTACTGTGGCATGTTGATAAAGAACAGCAGCAAAAAAATACACTGGCCGGATCCTCATAGCTCCATTGCAGCAGAGCTTCGCTGATTCACACCAGCTTGACGTCTGGCTCATGTATCCAGAGACACCCAGGCCTATGAAACTGATATTCCTGAAGTGTGTACAAACATCTGAAAACCCACAGTCCTGTGGAAATGAAGCTCTGTATTTTCTAATTATGGATACCTGACATTATGCTTAAGCAACTAGAATTACTCAAAACTAAAACAGCTGAAGATTGAGAAAAAGAAAAGTGGCAATACTATCAAACATGGCTGTGGTTTTGCAGTTATGTCACAGAATTCCACAACATTTTTTTTTAATTCGCTGAAACAACCATCCAATAACTTGTATGAAAATGAATAAACTGTCCATATTAAAATACAAAAGTACTATCAAGAATCACCTCTGACTTTCAATTTAAATTCAGTGCAATCGACAAATGCATTGCTAAAGGAAAAATGCAGCTTAAATATACTCAAAACATTTGTGTCTATTCCTGGGAGCACAGTTTAAAATTATTGCACAGATTTTTTTTTATTTTTTCTTAATGACGACAGAGGTCAGCCACAATCATGGACCTCCAGCAATAAAAGCAATATTTCAAGTGCCAGACACTCAACATATTAGGTTTCCTACATATTGTAACTCACAGGGTAGATGTTCTAAACAGTAATATGTTCCAAAACCCTAAAAATAGCTGGCACAGAACCATCATGGATGACTGCCTTTATGGATATGAATGTTTGGTTGCTGTTTTTAAAATTTGGTGTATTATAGTATTATCTGCCCCACTGATAGTAACTGGGGTACATATTAAGAACGTATGTATTCTCTTTACCACCGGCAAACTGCGACCCTACCTTAGCCAAACTCAGACTTGCTTCAAGTCATGTTAGTCTGTGGCAATAGCAGAAATCAATGCCTAAAGAACAATTCTGTTAAAATGTAAAAGCTGCATTATTTGGGTTAAATCAATTTATACTTAACTACAGAAAGTTAAAGTTTAGCGATCATGAGCCACAAAATTAATTTGTGATTGAAATAGTGTTATAAAACTGATAACTTTGCAAAGCTTTATAATATAAACCATTTCTTAAGTAAAATGTTTGTGACAGAGATTGACAACCTCTTTTTATAGAGATTTATACGCCTGGAATTTTATGCGAGACAAAACCCTTTCAACTCCATATAGGCATAAACACAACCCTCATGCTATAATTTACAAATAAAATCACTATCAATATACTTTTAATCACATGAGCAGAAAAAGGTTTGCCGCTTATATATGTCGCTGTAAGAAAAATATTCGATATTGTAAACAGAGTAAAAGACACAATATAGTAGTGATTATTAAAAAAATAGCAGCTTACATCTACCTTATATTTGGAAAAAAACGTAGTCACAAGATACAACAAACTGCAGGACTGGAGCAGCAGGGGAATTAGTGCAAGTATTCATCTTTTAAATAAGCTGAATCACTGCTATTAAAATAAACTTGAAGCAAGTCCTCTGTTTTTAAGATTTTTTTTAAATCTAAGGTAGTAAACATTTTGCCTGATAACGGCAGTGTTATCAAATATATGCCAAAGATTTTTTTTGTATAAAGAAAAATTACATTAGATACTTTTAATACTGGAATTTCGTTACATTAGACATCTGAGCTCCTACGAACAATGATGGGGAACTCTTGTAGAAGCTGTGGCATGAACCCTCGTCCAAAAAGATTTTAATCTTTAAAAAAACAAAAAACCAACCAAACAACCAAACCCCCACCCCAACCCCCACCAAAAACTACATTTTGCTCCTTTTCACAATAGTGCACAATTTAACCATAATTTAGCTATGGTCTCAAAGGAACAGAAGATGCATATTTTTATTTCTTTATTTGCATCCCTGTATTTTTTTTTTGTGCCCTTCTATTCTTAAGTTTGGCAGAATTATGTCCCAAATAAGAAACTACTGCATTTCAGCCATGTCATTAGAAAAAAACCACAGCATTATACCCATTGCTGATGTACTTTATAGATTAACAGGACATGAAACGTCATGTCTCAGAGGTGAGCTTCTTTTTTCTCTCCCCCAGTCACCCATCTTCCACCCACCCTCCCCACTCAAAATTGTGCTCTCGGAGCCACAGAATGTACCAAATATCAAGTTCACTCTACCTCTTGAAATAATGCATTAAAATATATATATTTTAAAAGAAACTCTGTTTAAAGGTGGAAAAATATAAACAAGGAACCGATTCACTCCCTTACTTCATGCATCCGTAAACTTAACCAAAATGTAACAAAAAAACCACCAATGTTTAAAAGCAAAGAACAAAATACCGCTGCAGGTTTATGCAAGTCCGTTTTCTCCGTACACGCAAACTGCTCAACTACTGAGAAGGGGGAGGGGAAACAAAACCACAAACCATTGTGACTCTGGATTTAAAATGGAGAAATAAAGGCTGTCATTAGTATCTTCCAAATTTGGTACATGTATGGTCTGCTCTTGTATGGTATATTTCTCTCTCTTCTGTTTTTCATACGCGAAACTTCTAAATGTTATTTTGGGGCACAGCAGATTCCAGCACTTGGTGAACAGGATTCACAAGCTGTGACAAAACTCTGTCATCCTCTTCAGGGTGTAATCTTTATTTTATTTTATATACAGTATATGTATATATTTCTTTTAGGTTTGGTTGTACTGGACTGGCCATGGTTCAATTGGGACTATAGCAGTACATGGGTTAGGGACAGTCATTTTGGCTATGTACACATTCATAGTCGGTCCATGGCTTCCAACTAGTAGCGCTATTTCCGTAGGTCTAATACACAAACCTGTAAGAAAAAAAATACGCATACAGAAATGCACACTGCACAGCATTTTTACAGCTATACAATTCTATATGTAATATGAGGTCATAAAACAACAAACCAGGTTTTGCAAATTAACCACAAATCTATTATTGGCAGGAAACCCCCCACCCCCCATGATGAACATTGTGCATCATATGAAACTATGAATACAACGAACAAAACCAAAAGATTCTAGGTAATATTTTCAAAAGCACCTACGTGATTTAGCAGCCAAAGTCCCATTGACTTTTATGCACACTGGGGCTTCTAAGTACCTAAGTCATTTTTTAACACACGATTTAGGTGCTATTGAAAAGTTACCCTTTATATTGTTGTTCCCAGTGTATTTCTCCTGGTGCCCATTTGGTTAAAAAGTGGCAATTTTTTTTGCTGTGTGCTGTGCTAATAATGCGTAACCAGATGCTCCTAGTACTGCCACCCTTGTCTTCTGTTCCACAATCCCCAACCCCTGTGGTGTGCTACACCCCACTGTTGTGTCTTGTCCTTCTTTAAATTGCAAGCTCTTTGTAGCAAGGTTGATCTTTTTTCTTTTATGTTTGTACAATTCCCAGCACACTAAGGCCATATTAAGGGTCTCTGAATGCTTTGCTAATACATATAATAATCACCACCATTGGATTCACCAGAATATTGTGACAAAATGTAAAGACACACAATGGTTAATGAGGGGTTTTATTTGGATTTTGCTTCTCCAGATTAAAAAAAACCCCAGGGATTAACATGGTTATATCCCAGTCATTCAAAACAAGACCTAACTGGAACTTCAACTGTTTCTTTTTTTGTTATGGGAAACAAACAAAAACAACAAAAAAGGACACTATGAATTGTTTTGCCTAATATGTGGTAGTTAAAAGCCAAGGAATCTATCTGGAGTCAATTTGTGAAGTCCTGTAAGATCTCATTAAATCTCACTGTGGGAGGGTGAAAATATTAGAACCGATTGGACCAGCCAAGAAAAGAACATCTAATAGTACAGTTTCCTATTATAATCTAATCAGAAGATGGATCAATTGCTAGAGCCTGGAGATCCTTCATGTCTACAAATTGAGGCTACCTTACCAGAAAAAGAAAGTCACATGTAAACTACATTTGCATTCATCATTTGTTTCATCATCACCCAGTATATGGTATAACTAGCTCTGGATTAGCAGGGAAGCTGTGGGTGGATTTAAAGATATAATTTTACGAACAAACCTCATCAGAGACAGTAGAAAACTTTTTTTTTTAAAATGTTCAATTAAAACTAGTGTCACATGACAAATGAACTTAATGGGGAGATATCTGTAACTTTTGTCTGAATATATTCAAATGATCTTCCCTTTAAGATAGGTAGAGGACAAATCTCTAAACTTTCCCAGTAGATAATTTAGGGTTTCTGACACCTTCCTAGGGATACCAAAATACCGCCTACCCATTTTTACATGATGCAGACTGTATGAAAACTTTAACTGAGATGAAGTCTCTGCAATGTGGCTTCCTTTCTTTTTGTACTCAAGAGAGCTGCCCACTTTCTGTTCTGAACCACAACAAACCAATCTATTTTGGTTTCATTTGAGTCTCTGGACTGTGAAGGTACCAGGTTAGCTTCTCTCACTTACTGACTTCCTTATGGCACTCCTTCAAGCTACCAACTCTCAGAGTACGCGCCCATAATAGCTCTTACTCAATACTCTTATTTCTGATTTGTGTTGGGCTTGATTCCTGTCTCTCTCCTTTCTTATTAACCCAGGACATTAAGAAGCCACTGTTTGCCTGGCTGCCGTGCAGAGTCACACATTAGTATTTTTAATGCAGTGTTGTTGCAGGGTGACATCAAAAGACCTAGAAGGCCAGACTTTGTCACACTGCTACAGTGGAAAAAAGGGCAGATTCATGCTTTATTAGAACTTAGGAGCTCATCTCCTGGGCACTCCAAGCAATGTAAGCAAAATGTTACTTGTATAAAAGGGACTTGTAACTAATGAGTGCTCAGAAATTCGTACCCCGTCTTTGTTTAATTCTCAATAGCAACTCAAATGATACTTCATTCATATCAGATATAAAAAAAACAGCACCCTACACTGATCAGTTCTCTTGAAATGAAACCAGTTGCAAGAAACAACTAGCTTCCATACTGAAATGAACAGACCAATTACGTACGTACATATTTCTATAGTACATGTTGTTTTATAGCCTCTCCTGGCTCAAAATCGTAACATTTCACACTTGCATCTGACAATTTTAAAGGACTTGACAAATAAAAATGGATTACACTTCACAAAACCCCTATGACCAAGAGAGAGAACTTCCAGCCTTAATTTCGGATGTTAATTTGAATGGAAAACGAGTGCAGCTTTATGCCACATTTTATAGGTAAAATTTTACATAATTGGCTATTTGTACTCACTCTTCCTCAGAATAAACAAAATTTCTCTGTTTAGTCAAGAGTCCTCCAGCCTATCCAACTGTCTAATAAAATAAAAATATACATGTGTAAGAAACGTTGAGATTGTTCTACTATACTTACTGAACCATCTGAAGCACTTGCTCCAACTTTGTCTCCTGCTGCATTCCAGCAAACCTCAAAAATCCCTCCTGTTCCCCTATAACTGTGAACTAAAGCACCCGTCTACAAGGGAAAAAGAGATATGCAATAAGTAGAATAAAATGCACACTAGTAAGTAGAGTTTGTACAGTATGTAGAAATTCCCTGTTACTTTTAAAGGGTGAAATTCTCCCCAGGGGAAATGATCCATGTAAGATCTCACATACTACTTAAGCATCATGTTAAAGCATTTATGAAACTCTTATCCTGCATACCAGTGGTGGGCAACCGCGTGGCCCACCAGGGTAATCCACTAGCGGGCCGCCAGATGTTTTGTTTACATTTGCAGCTTACCCTGATGGGCCACAGGTTACCCGTCACTGCTGTATATCCATGCTACCTTTTGGATAAGAGGCACATCTGACAGTCATGGTCACTTTAGGTTATTAAAGATCAAGTGGTACTTTTTGTAAAATAAGGGTCCTATTCCTAATGTCCTAGTTTAATTCCATCTGGAGTTACATTCTGCCTACCAAAATTTTCCCTTGTACTTTCATTTGCATACAGCATTCTTTTTTCAGCTGCGCAAAATAGGTGAAAGTATTTCTGCAAAGTTTTGTGCAAACATTTTTGCCACCTCATTTCAGACGACTTCATTCAGAATGCTTTGCCTTTCTGCAAAATTCAGTGAAATATCACAGCCATCTTGCACTTGAAATGGGCTTGTTTTGCAACTTTTGAGGAAATGGAGTTCAATTATGAGTTATTTTTGAGTTTGTACTTTGTAATGAAATATGTGAACAACTCATTTTCTGGGTAGCTTTACCATCTGCTAGAAATGTCAGTGATAAAAAGTATTGTATGATATTTCTGTACCTCAAAAAGGATATGACTGACATTACAGATGAACTGGAGAGGGCAGGTATAATCATACATGTGAAATACTCGCTATACGGCAGTGCAAAGGGGCCTGAGTGTAAATAAGAACATAAACATAAGAATGGCCATACTGGGTCAGACCAAAGGTCCATTTAGCCCAGTATCCGGTCTTCCAACAGTGGCCAATGCCAGGTGCTTTGGAAGGAATGAACAGACCAGGTAATCATGAAGTGATCCATCATAAGAATCAGTCACTATAGAATCTACTGAGATAACATTTCTGAGTGAAGAGGTTCATTCAGTAAAGTATGTATGGATCTGATTCCCAAGTCATAAAAATTCAAATATACTAGTATGGATACTTTACTGGCCTGATCAGGAAACTCATATTGAGTGCACAATACTGAGAAATGTTTCAGAGTAACAGCCGTGTTAGTCTGTATTCGCAAAAAGAAGAGGAGTACTTGTGGCACCTTAGAGACTAACCAATTTATTTGAGCATGAGCTTTCGTGAGCTACAGCTCACTTAAGCTCATGCTCAAATAAATTGGTTAGTCTCTAAGGTGCCACAAGTACTCCTTTTCTTTTTGCGAATACTGAGAAAGATCAAAGAGGCAACAAAGTCTAATAAAACCATTAATATTGGGAGACATCAGCTACCCGCACATAAACTGGCCAAAACTCACACCAAGACAAGGTTTAGAGAAACAATTCTTAACTGCTTAAACAGCTTCTTGGAATAGGTGGTTGTAGAGTAAACCAGAAAAGCTACTTTCAACTTATTCCTATACAAAACAGAGGAGTTCGTTCAAGTACACCTCTACCCCGATATAACGTGACCTGATATAACGTGGGTTCGCATACAATGCGGTAAAGCTCCGACACGCTGCTCTGAGCAGTGTGTTAAGGGTGCCGAGCCAGGCTGGGACCGAGGGGATGGATAAGGGGCAGAGGGTCTCAGGGGCGGTCATGGGCTCCCCCTAGCACCCAAGGTCTGGTAGGCAGGAGCTGTGGACGGCACTTTTGGGGGCCCTGCAGTCACAGAATGGCCCGGGGGATTAGCAGGGGGCTGGGAGCAGCCCGCTCCGCTTCCCTCGCCCCAGCCGCGGTGCTCCGCTTCCCGCCGCAGGTGAGTGTGGGACCTTTCCCAACCCCCCACACATAGCTGGGGCCAGGGAAAGGAAAGCTGAGAAGGCTGGGGCTGCGTCGCTCCGCTTCCCGACGCAAGTGAGCACGGTGGGCGTCCTTTCCCCAACCTCCCCGCACTCACTGGCGGCAGGAAGCGGAGCACCGCGGCTGGGAGGTGGCGGAGTGGAGCGTGCTGGGGCCGTGTTGCTCTGGTTCCCGCTGCTGCCGGTGAGTGCCTGTCAGGGGGCGGGGTGTGTGGATAGGGGTCGGAACAGTCAGGGGACAGGGGGGTTGGGTAGGGGGTGGGGTCCTGGGGGTGATTAGGGACGGGGGTCTCTGAAGGGGGCGATCAGTGAACAAGAAACAGGTGGGGGGGGAGGGAGTTTGATATAACTCAGTCTCACCTATAGCGCGATGAGATTTTTTTTGTCTCTTGAGGGATAGAGGTATAGTTACTATGGAAGACACACTAAGTGACCACTATATAATTAAATTCAGCATTTTTGTGGGAGTGATTGTAATCAAAAACTAGCTCAGTGACACAAACCTTGTGATCCTATGTCAGAGTATTAGCAATCCTAGTACAGAGGTCTCCTTGCAAAACAGCAATTACACTTCAGAATTTCTGGATGCACAGTTATTCTTTTCTGGAACTGGATCCAACACATTCAACAACATCATATATCACTGACTGTAGCTGTTTTGGATAATAGCTATAAACTATGTATGAACAAGTCAGATATTTATACTTTTCAGACCCCAGCGTGTGTGCACGTGTTGAATCCTTATGCTGAAGCTGTGACACTGAATAAACATGTCAGAGAATTAGTTTGTGGTTTACACAGAAAAGTCATATTTTAAGTTCTAAGTTTTACCTTGTCAAAAATTTGCAAAGAGGCCCATTTGAACTGAAGAAAGCTACTTTCACATACTATATGTAATATTTAGTTATATCGAATATACAAAGCTACAGCATCTGAAACAGCTTTAGAACAATATATGATGCATTGAGTAAGCCTGAAAGACACCAATCAAACAAACTGGTTCATATAAAAACAGCATGTACCTGTGTATTCCAGATGTGAACACATTTGTCAAAAGAGCCACTGGCCAGGTACCTGCCATCAGGGCTGAAAGCTACACTGTACACAGGTTCTTGATGTTTCGTTAAAGTGTGGATACAAATTCCTCTGTCTACATCCCATAACCTAACAGTAGAATCAAAGGATGCACTGCCAAAGGAAAAACAGAAGGATTAAATTTCAATTTTATTCAATTTTTTTCTTTTGACGATGTTGTTAAAATCTCTTCTTTAATGCCAGAGTATCTCTTAAAGTAGAGATCCACTAGTGCTCCTTCCTGTGCTGTTAAAATGTATTGCAAAACATACATTTACAGAAGGCAAAAAAGAAAGGGGTGGGGGGAGGAAATGGTCAATTTCTTGACTGGTATGATAAAAGGATTAAATATTACCTTGCTAACATAAGATTGGCATTTGGATTGTTTGTTCCTGGTCCTGTAGGACTCCATTTGATAGTATATATTTCTTTGTTGTGTGCTTGTAAATCATGGACACAACTATCTTGTTTCATACTCCAGATCTAGGGTAAAAAATGGAAGGAAAAAACAGATTATGTTTAGGGTATTAAACACTACATTAGAACATAGTGATTCTCCCACCCTCTTCCTTGCTCACAGCTAACAAGGCCCAACTGACAGCTTTTTAGGCCACCCTCATCATGCACCATCGCTGGTTGTTTTATAGTGGAGACAGGTGTCTGTTTTCTTTAAGTTATCAGAACAGCATGGGATTAAAAACTAAACAAAGGAGTGACATGCAATATTTCCTACTTAAACAAATGCGTGCATGCTCATTGCAAGTCTGATCCGAAGATCACTGAAGTCAATGGTCACATGTGAAGATAAGGTAAGCATATAGTGGTGTATGTGTCAAGGTTGTGTGAACAGTCACGGTTATCACTGAGCTTTGTTTTTAAATAGACTTTGTGCTACTATGATAGGATGCAGAAAAGGATATTGGAGAAATATACTTCTTCAAACAGAATAATATATGCATAATACAAAACTGTTAAGGTGTTCGACTTGGTGGGGCAATAAGACTTTACTTAGATTGGGCAAGGATCACCTTTTTGTTCTGGGTTTGTACAGCACAATAGGATCCCAATCCATGACTAGGGCTCCTACATGCTATTATAATACAAATAATAAAACAAACAAACAAAACAAAGTATTCCTTTAAGGGTTTGTGTTTTCATTACAAAAACGGTTTTGGGAGTGTTCATAAAGCCTTGCATACATTTGAAACTTGATATTCATTCAGGTTATTTGTACAAGTGCAATTTTTTCCCTTTAATGATATCTAATTTGGTATCATTTTAGCTCACCTTGCTTTAGCCCTGACTCTGGAAAGCATTTAAACATACTCCTAAGTCCATCTCTGTTATGGCCAGCACTTAAACATGTGTTTAAAGTTAAAATGCTTTCCTGAATCAGAATCCTTTTAAAGATAGTGGGCACCAGGAGGGGAGAGAGGAAAGATTTTATTATATTTCTCATTTAAAATAGCTGGATCAAAAAATAAAAACTAGTTCCTTTTCCCTCACTGTGAAGAACATTCAGCACCAGTAAAAGTTTCTGTATGAAGAACCCTAGAGACTAAAGTCTTCATTTTATCCACTGGTTTGAAAACACATTGGCATCATCAGTCTAAGGCTCCCCGCACCACCATATCCAGGTGCCTCAAACATAACCTGGAAACAACATGTTTAAAAAGAGTAGTTCAATCTTCTTTCCCGTTCACTCCTTGGACTCTGTTGAAAAAGGCCAATAAGTTTGCTAACTGCAATCGGGGGTTTAATGATGGAGATATCTATCCAGTAGTAACCCCACTGGAAAACCACTAGATCATCTGACAGCTTGTGAAATGAAGAGATTGCTGTCAACCTGGTTTAGATGTGAAGCAGCAACCTGGAGGTGAAAGGCACCATGAAAATGAGTTGCAGAGTACACCAGGCCCTTTTAATAAATAAATAAAATACAAACAACAGAGTTTTTCTGATTTGAAACGTTCGCAGTATCTATTTGCATATTTCTGTTATATAAAGTCAACTCTAAAATCAACTCTAAAATGAGAATGGTAGGGGCATTCAAGTCAATTCAAGTCCATCTTCAGTTTTTCTAAGGTACCTACCACCGTGGTATCTAAGCTCTCACTCCTAATGCAATGACAGACTATTTATACTAATCTATTTTGTTCCATAATTTCCCCCAGTTACACAAGCTGTGTTGTAAGGTGTCATGCAGCTGTGAATTATTCATGTGCACAAATCCGGTTGAGTCAGCAAGGCCAGCGGATTGCAGACAATCTTTCAGGGAAACTGGGTAGCAAGCAATATGGTAAACATGGCCATCCTGAGAATGTCTTTTTAGACCCAATTACTGGTACTTGCATGGGAGGCAGACACTTGAATAGACAGGCTGCATGATGACAGACGCTACTGCTCACTTGTTAAATTCTCACGCAAGCACCTTTATGCTTTTTCCCACATTACCCCATGTGCATGGGAGAAGGTCCCTGTAAAGATCCGCAAAACTAACTCATTATCCTCCTTCAAACTCTCCTCTGCCATGATGCCTGCAGAAAAACCTGATAATGAATAGGCTGCTGATATGCTGAAACCGTTGCCGGTCATGATAATAAATACTGCCTCCTTGTTTCCTTGTACTTCCCCATCACTCTGTCTGTTTCCATCTGTTATCTCTTGCCTAATACTTAAACGGTAAAGCTCTTTGGACAGGGGCTGCCTTTCTGTTCTGTATTTGTGCACCACCTACCACAATGAGGGCCTAGTCCATACCTGGAGCTCTAGGTGCTATGATAGTACCACCACTACTATTAAGACAGCTATGAAGAAAGCCAGCACAGGAGCTAGCTGCAGCCTGGTCCTACATAACCCATACACTACATTGATTGTAACATTTCTCTTTGAGCATGACTGAGCAACTTCTTTGTAACTACAAGTGTCAGTGATAGCGCAATTATTAATGGGCCCGATCCTGTAAACTGCTACATGTATATAGTAAATTATACTCAAATTACTGTGAAGTGAATGCATAAGTTCACAGGGTTGGGCCCTTTGAATGGAAGTCTGTCTTTAACTAATAGAGAGATTTTAGGAATGTCTGAGTCAGGTTTTTAAAAAAGGACAAATATTAAAGAATAAAATCATGACATTAAAATTCCTGAATTACTAAATAGCAAGGCTCGTAGTGCACATGAGAGAGCTCTACAAACACACACAGAGGTTGCAGTGTATGGTCACTATGAAAATGTACTATTGTCCAAAATTGCAGTTACCTTTAAAGTCATGTCATCAGAGCAGGACGCCAGAAGATTACCAGTCGGATCCCATTTGATTGCATTTACTTCATTCTAAAATTGAATAATGAAAGTAAAGTTGAAGTCTTTGTTTCCACTATAAACGACAGCTTACAAAAATAAAGTTAGACAGTAAATATGAGTGCTTGTACAGCTACATTTCAAAATACTATCAACTCCCATTTCCACTCCACCAGAAATACCAACCTTTATTGCCCAATAGTCAAATTTTCCCAAAGCACCTTTGTGCCTTCTTCTGCACAGGTGCATCTCAAAGCCACCACATTACTCTTCTTCAAATCTCTCTTTGAAGTTCACCTATGTTGTGGTGCCGAACAATCATTTGACAATGGTAAGGCAGCTGGTGTGCTGTGACTGCTGATTACTCTAATCATAAATATTTCACTGTTACCTTGTACAGCCTACCCAGTTTGTGGTATCCACCTATTGTCTCTTGCCAAGGACTGGTTGGATGTTACACATGCACGCAGTGCCTAGCACAATACAGCCCCGATCTCTGATTAATACTGCTAATAATATACTGATACTATCAAATAGCAAACACACATTTTCAAAAAAAAGTAAGTAATAAGGAGATTTTAAAACTTCATTCAGTATATAGAAACCAAGTCACTACTTACTGTGTGACCCTGGAAGGTTTTGATGGGTCTATCTTGTCCTAATTTACAGACATGAATACACATATCTGTGCTGCAAGAAGCAAATGTGTTGTTACTCTGCCAGTCAACATCTAGTGCTGGTGCTAGAAAAATGAGAGATATTTAAGATAAGATATATACTTTAGAAAGGTTTGATTTGTGAATCTTCAGTGCATCAGCTTTGTAACTTGGAACAAATGCCAACAGGGAGTGACTAAATCAAGTCGAAAGAATTAACAAAGAGTTTTAAACACATTAGAGCAGTGGGAAACGTAACCAGCAAATGCAGTTTAAGATAGACACATGAAACTAAGTTTAATAGGAAAGAATCAAAACAGGGAACATATCTGAAATGAAACAATTATACAGAAGGCAAGACAAACATTGATGTCTAATAGCACAATAAGCCACTATGAATCAATCCAAATTTGAGACTTAATCATGGTCTTTGCACCCCAGCTGGCAGGAGCTGGAAGCTCATCGCAAATACCACTCCCAGCTCCTCCCAGGTAGCCGTGAAAGCTTTACGTTAGTCAGTAGTGACCCCTCTGGTTGTTGCCATGCCATTAAGCCCATGAAGTTAGGGGAGTCACAAAGATGGAAAAATATGAGGGAGTTCTGAAGAGGTGCCAAATGACATATTCTTTGTTTCGTCTGCTCCATCTCCCAAGCCACCAGGGGTAAAAAAATAATGAAATGGACTTGTCTGTTTTGATTTTTAAATAAAACTATTTTAATTCTGGATCATCATAAATAAAGATATAAAACACAAACACAGATCTTCATTTTGGGTAAGTTCTTAAATAAACCCACACAGATGATATAAAAGTTAGTTTTCATTATTGTTTTATTTAGCAAGAGGGACATGCCCGTTGACAATAATACATGTCTATTATAGTTTTTCCCCACATACAACGTAACAGATTGAAATACAGGTTATCAATGATGGTAGCAGACACACACAAAATTTGTTTCGCAAAGGTATACTACTCGGACAGTTTCTGTGCTGTCAGATCAAAATTAACAAGCTATAAATAGGTATATTAGATTTTAAAAAGCCCAGCACATTAACGTTTTAAAACTTTTTGTTCTGTTTTTGATCAATCTGAGCTGTCACCTGCAGAGAAGTACTTACCAGAATGAAAGGGAAACTGCTGCTTTGCTTCTCCAGTATGGGCATCCCAAATAATTGTGGTCTGAGTTAAAAAATAAACAAACTTGTAAAATTGCTACAAATCATAGGTCTTTTCCATCATTAACTTCTATTAGGTCCTCTACTCCCATCTTCCTGCTGGCCAGGATTGGTCACTATTATACATTTTCTAGTGTTTTATCAAGTCTAGTTTCACATGTCCCAAACAATGGGTCTTCTACCACTTCCTTTCAAAGACTACGCCAATATATTTTAATTGCCAGGAAGCAAGCAGTTCCTGACTGCATCTTAAATTTTTTCTCTTTTTAACTTCATCACATCACTCATCATTATACCTTTTTGTCTTACTGCAAATAATTCCTTTAACTTCAAATATTTGTAGGCCATTATGTGCTTTATGTTACTGACACTTAGAAGAGCTAAAAATATTTACAGCTTTTAAAATCTGTTCTCATAAATCAAACTCTTCAGCTCCTAAATTATTTCTGTTACCTTCTTCTAAACTCTTCTTTGACCGGTTTGCCAATACTGGCATCTTTCTGCTATACAAATATTTCATATGAGTAAGTCAACTATCCTAAATTATAACTATAATATTAACTATCCTATATTATATCCTATGGGCCTGATTCTACTGTGACAGAAGTTAGTGAGAATTTTGTCACTGCATTCAATGAAAGCATGAACAGACCTGATATTTTCTTACAGAAGTTAGTTCACGGAATCCATGATCCTTAAATCTTTTCATCTCCCAGACAATGCAGAATATTTTCTTACACTATATTCTCAGTTGCATTCTCCAGTTGAGTTTTAAATGACTGAAGCAATAAGGTTTCTACCTCCTCTTTTGGGAGATCGTTCACAATCTAACTGGATATAATCAATTTTTTCCTGACAGCAAAGCCTGCATTTACCTTTGCACAATTTCATACCTCCACTCTGAGTTATAAGCCCCGAAAATCCTAAACAATCCCTCTCAGTCCTTTATGTTTCTACCCTTCAGTACCTCCTGTTCTAACTACTGTCTGAAAAACCTCTCAATTCAGAAACAGCTTTGAATTTAATTGCTGTATTGTTTACCTCTTCTTTTATTTTTCTTAAAGATGTGGTCTAAAACCTGATTCAGCAATGATCGCTGCGGCACTGGCCACTTCCCCCCATTTAGATACACTTCCATTTCTCATTCTTCCATTTTTCGAGATAATAAAGGACTTGATACTGTACCTCAGAAAATAAATCTCAGATACATTGGTTTTACACTGGTGTAATGTTACTGACTTCAGGGGAGTTACTGTTGATTTACATTGTTATAACAAAGAGAACCAGGCCCATTTTATCCACTGCATTCAAATCATCAACTAATTTTCCAACATAAGAACGGCTATATTGGGTCATACCAAAGGTCCATCCAGCCCAGTATCCTGTCTACCAACAGTGGCCAATGCCAGGTGCCCCAGAGAGAATGAACCTAACAGGTAATGGTCAAGTGACCTCTCTCCTGCCATCCATCTCCACCCTCTGACAAACAGAGGCTAGGGACACCACTCCTTACCTATCCTGGCTATTAGCCATTAACGGACTTCAATTCATGGAAGTTATCTAGTTCTTTTTTTAACTCTGTTATAGTCCTAGCCTTCACAATCCCCACAGGCAAAGAGTTCCACAGGTTGACTGTGCGCTGAGTGAAGAACTACTTCCTTTTATTTGTTTAAAACCTGCTGCCCATTAATTTCATTTGGTGGCCCCTAGTTCTTATATTATGGGAATAAGTAAATAACTTTTCCTTATTCACTTTCTCCACACCACTCCTGATTTTATATACCTCTATTATATCCCCCCTTAATCTCCTCTTTTCCAAGATGAAAAGTCCTAGCCTCTTTAATCTTTCCTAAATACGGGACCCATTCCAAACCCCTAATCATTTTAGTTGCCCTTTTCTGAACCTTTTCTAATGCCAGTATACATATAAGGGCAATAAGATATTCTCTATCCCTTTTTTAATGATTCCTAACAGCCTGTTCGCTCTTTTGACTGCTGCTGCTGCACACTACGTGGACGTCTTCAGAGAACTAACCACGATGACTCTAAGATCTCTTTCCTGATTAGCTGTAGCCAAATTAGCCGCCATCATATTGTATGTATAGTTGGGATTATTTTTTCCAATGTGCATTACTTCACATTTATCCACACTAAATTTCATTTGTTGTTGCCCAATCACTTAGTTTTGTGAGATCTTTTTGAAGTTCTTCACAGTCTGCTTTGGTCTTAACTATCTTGAGCAGTTTAGTATCATCTGCAAACTTTGCCACCTCACTGTTTACCCCTTTCTGCAGATCATTTGTGAATAAGTTGAATAGGATTGGTCCTAGGACTGACCCTTGGGGAACACCACTAGTTACCCCTCTCCATTCTGAAAATTTACCATTTATTCCTATCCTTTGTCCCCTGTCTTTTAACCAATTCTAAATCCATGCAAGGATCTTCCCTCTTATCCCATGACAACTTAATTTACATAAGAGCCTTTGGTGGGGGACCTTGTCAAAGGCTTTCTGGAAATCTAAGTACACTATGTCCACTGGATCCCCCTTGTCCACATGTTTGTTGACCACCTCAAAGAACTCTAATGATTAGTAAGACATGATTTCCCTTTGGAGAAACCATGTTGACTTTTGCCCAACAATTTATGTTCTTCTAGGTGTCTGACAATTTTATTCTTTACTATTGTTTCAACTAATGTGCCCGGTAGTGACGTTAGACTTACCGGTCTGTAATTTCCAGGATCACCTCTAGAGCCCTTTTTAAATATTGGCGTTACATTAGCTATCTTCCAGTCATTGGGTACAGAAGCTGATTTAAAGGACAGGTTACAAATCATAGTTAATAGTTCCGCAATTTCACATCTGAGTTTTCAGAACTCTTGGGTGAATTCCATCAGGTCCTGGTGACTTGTTACTGTTAAGTTTATCAATTAATTCCAAAACCTCCTCTAATGACACTTCAATCCTCAGATTTGTCACCTACAAAGGACGGCTCAGGTTTGGGAATCTCCCTAACATCCTCAGTCGTGAAGACTGAAGCAAAGAATTCATTTAGTTTCTCCACAATGACTTTGTTGTCTTTAAGTACTCCTTTCGTCCAGTGGCCCCACTGGTTGTTTAGCAGGCTTCCTGCTTGTGATGTACTTAAAACATTTTGTTATTACCTTTGGAGTTTTTGGCTAGCTGTTCTTCCAACTCCATTTTGGCTTTTCTTATTACATTTTTATTCTTAATTTGACAGCGTTTATGCTCCTTTCTATTTACCTCACAAGGATTTGACGTCCACTTTTTAAAAGATACCATTTTATCTCTCACTACTTCTTTTACATGGTTGTTAAGCCACGGTGGCTCTTTTTTAGTTCTTTTACTGTGTTTTTTTAATTTGGGGTATACATTTAAGTTTACATCACATGATCATCACATATACATTTACATCACATGATCAAGTTTATCTAGCACGATTGTTTCTTTATAAGTCCATCCATCCTATGACTTTATCTTCTAAATTCTTATTTTAGTGTTTGCTACGTATAATTTAATCACGAAATAAATAATTTTAATTATTATCTCACCTTGTCTACTCCGGCACTTAAAATGAAATTTCCTTTCTTGTTCCATTTTAATGCAAATATAGGTCCTTTATGTTGCCCTAAGGTGCTGGCAAGATTACCTGAAAATTTACGTTGAAATTATTACATTCAAGAAATGAGAGAGACATGTTGTGAGGCACTATGCAGAAAAATATAATGGAAATGTAAAGCATTTTAATTACCGTCTTTAGTCCATATCCTTGCAAATCCATCATACGACCCGGTTGCTAGAAGTGTACCTTCACTCTGTCAGCAAAAAAGTGATTACATTTATTATACAATTCAAAACTAAGGGGCTCAGAGCAAACGTCAAATAGAAAATGTTTTGCAGAAGGGTCATGCTATTTAGTCCAGAACCTGCAGTATATTAAAAAGAGATGCATACAATAAAACAAAAATATAACTCTGATGTGACTCTAAAGTAGAAGCACTTCAGCAGCAATAACAGAAGATGCAAAACCCTTGTCATTTAGGGTTTTGTCCATGCTGTAACCAGAGGTGTAATTTCCAGCTTGGGTAGATGATCAAGCTCGTATGCTAACAGTAGCAGTGTAGTTATGATGGCCTGGTGCCAATGATATGATGAGGCTTGGTCTACGCTGCAGGCTTACATCAGTATATCTGTCTCTCTCAGGGGTGCAGAAAATTCACATCCCTGAGCAACACAATTATACCAACTGAACTCCTGGTGTAGACAGTGCTATGTCGATGGCATTTCCTGTTGACATAGCTACTGCCTCTCGGGGAGGTGGAGTATCTCTGTTGGCAGGAGAAACTCTCCCATTGGTGTAGACAGTGTCTTCATGAACCACTGCAGCTGTGCTGATGTGCTGTATGTATAGACAAGCCCTCAGACTCTAGGTACAGGTGGATAGTTTGTCCCACTGCAGCTGCGCTGCCATTTTTAGCAGCATGTTAGCTTGAGCAAAGCTAGCATGCATTCATCTATCCAAATTGGAAATTACACCTCCAGTTCCAGTGCAGATATATCCTGAGCATTTGACTGTGCAAAATTGCATTTTTTTTCTCAGGGTATTTCGAGCACTTGTAACTTCCACTTACATTCCAATCCAGGGATGTCACATCTTTGTTGCTTGGTACATCTTGCCCTCCTTCTCGTATACAATGTCGGAGTACCAGCTGCGTGGAGCCAGTGGTGCTGTTTTCACTGAGGTTCCATATCCGTGCTGTGGAATCTCCAGATCTAAGCAAAGAACATAACACCAAATTAATTCATAACGACAGAAAGGACCGTGTCCTCTTCAAGAAGCACAGACATATAGTGTGATACCCCTTTAGAAACTTGATTTTAAAAACCCTGTATGTTAATATATTTTCCATAAAACATTCAAAAACACATCAGTGAAAAAAGTCAGTAGATCTGAGAGCAGGTTCCAGTTACAGTCACTTCAGGGACAGTTATAATAGTCTGGTGTGATCAGACTCATAGAAGCAGTCTTACTTCTCATATACACATTTGGTTTCCACTCAGAAACTTTATTCTGCAGGCTTTCCCCTCCCTGACAGAGCAAATCTGTAAGATTTGTCAATTTTTCCAAAACAAATCCTAACATTGTTCTCTTCCCACCCCCTATAAATTAGCATCAGAATATCTAGATTATCACACACACCTCAAGTACTGGAAGGTAAAATAATTAAGTTTTTAAAGGAGATAATGATTAGGTAACCTGGTTGTTTAAGATTATTAGAAAAAAATCCAACCACTACTGATCTATAGTACAAAGTAATAGATTTACATGTACTATATAGAGCGTTCTGAACGTTATATGATTTAATCTTTACATCATTTATGTGAGGTGGGCAAAGTGTTACTATTCCATCTTACAGATAAGACACAGCAAGAGTCAGTGCCTTCTTCAAGGTCTGAGTGCACTGGCATACTTGCAACAGTCCTGATCTCAGCTGGAAAGTCTCCACCTTTTATCCGCCTTATATTTGTCTTACGTGTCCTTACTGTATCTCTCACCCTGGCAATACAAGGCCATAGTTTTCACTGATGGAAAACCAACTCTGCTTCTTCTGCCACAAGCAGGGAGGGAGCTGTTAGAAGCTGCCATTCAGCTCCTGACAGGAGGCAAAAGAAGAGGCCCAGGGCAGGATCAATGCAGGGGGGAACTGAAAGACTGCAAAGGAGTGAATACCACACTGGTACTAGAATGGGGAGAATCTGATTGGCTTCCTTTCCCCCTCTCCACCCATATTGGGGAAGGTCAGTTAGTCAGATATACATAGTTGATGGACAGCATCCCCAGTATTTGGAGCAAGCACTCAACACTCTTGATAGTTAGGATATAACATTTAAAGTTCACCCGAGTGCACTGAAAATCTTCTGGCAGCTGTATGCTGCCAGGCGCTCATACCTTGTAGGGAAAATTGTACGTCGGGGTAAAAAAGTTCTAATGTCAGCAACTTCAAGACAGTGGCAGAAGAGATACTGTCTACTGGACATAGCATACTGTGTTTGCAAAGTATATGAATACCAAGTTGCAATGAGAACGGCCGTTTTTGCTTCCTTTTGTGAAAACATACCCTGAGGCCAGAAGGTCGCTAACGGGGTTCCAGGCGCAGATGAATACTTCAGATTCATGACCACGCAGCACCACTGCTTTGTTAGGAGGGATTTCAACATCTCCATCCACTTCCATTATATCCGTATGATTATCTGAATTATGGAAAACAACAGAAGAGAGCTTGGATTTTTACAGCTTGGGGTAATATATTTCATGTGCTGAATATTAACTGGTAGGTTTATTCTGGAAAGGTAAATTCTCAGAACCTACAGGCTAAGATTTTTAATGTAACAGTGATTTCAGATTCAGATATCCAATCTGAGAAACCGTAAAGGGACCATGAATTACAAAAAGCACCAAAAGCCCTCCCTTAAGCCTCTTTAAGGTGTCTCACATTGGGCACCAAAAACTAAGGCCAAAGTTAATAGTCACTTCTGAAAAATCACTGTAAAATTGTATTTAAAAAAGCATACTCTCTATTTGTCAGGCCTTGTACTAAATGGATGAATAAAAGAGTATCTGATTTCTATCTTATGAATGTGAAATCAATTGCCTCTACTGTACATGAAATATCAAATTTCTGCATTTTAACTTTAAAGTAATGGCTATAAATGAGTGTGAAATCAACATTTCAGCCCCTTCACTTCTAAAAATGATCTTAATTAACAGGCAGACATTTGGTTTTCTTGATACATGGTACACTGATAACTGAGATATTTATCTTATATTGACAACTACTGTCAAATTATGATTACATGTTGCTTTTCCATGTGGAAGGCATACTGAATTGTCATTGTTCTGTAAAATACACTCTGGGTAATTCATCGTTTAAAAACAGCTTTATTGCCAGCTACCACTAATATTTCCCTATTTTAAAAAATATTATTTCACATCAAGAGGGTTTTCTTGGAGAACACCAAGATGAATATAAAGAGAGGTAAACATGAAACTATTCCACTTTTATCCATGGCAGTCACTGTTTAAACAAAACCACTGTACATACATTGCTTAAATTTAATAGTAAAGGTGTTTTAGCGGTGTGTGTGTCAGTGCGTGTGTGTGAGAGGAGAAGAAGCTATTAGAGCACCATATAAAAAACTGTATTGATTGAAAAGAATCAATATCAACATGATTTGGTGTTCCAGCCAGTAGGGGTTGCTGGAATATCATATTTTTACACTAGCTTAGCAAACAGTTCTAGAGCTTGAGGTTACAACTCACAGTTAAAAAGGAAATATTACTATGGAGTTTTGAAATTTACAAAATTTACGGAGACAGTTTTATTATCCATAATAAATGAATCTGGAAAAACAATGAAAGAAACTAATAAAATGCAACTGTAAAGCTGGTCAAATGATGCACAAGCTTTAAGTGACCATTCAGTCACAACTTTATTTGGCTGCTCTTGTGCCCTACTGCATTCTTTTTCACTAAAACGTTCATGTAAATAGAGCCTTTCCATTAATGCATGCAGAAAGCTAAATTTCTTTTCTGTGAGCTTTCACACTATGAACCTGATTATAAGAGTAAACTTACCCAAAATTATGATTTATAGGTCCAATCACAACTAAACAGCACAGCTCCAATACTAAACCACTGAGTAAACAAAATTTGCAAGAACTTGTGTCAAATAACTTTGAATAATGAATCAAGAAAACTGTGATCTGTACTGTTGCAAGAAGGTAGACACATCTTTTGGTATCCAAGTGATTTATATTACATTTCCATGCAAGGCTGGATTCTTCTCCTTTGCAGTTGCGATCTTCTTGATTTGGCCACCAGGAAACTGGGTATAGATGGTTGATTGAATAAGCCAGTCTGACCCTGTGCTGGCACTGGTATGAAGCAGAGTAACCTAGGCACTACTCTAACTTAAACTAATTGAGGATTGGTAGAGTGGAATTATGCCCTCTCTGCTCCCTATCGCCCGTGCTGGGGTGAGGCCGAGGAGAAGCAGTCACCTCTGATGGCTCTATTCCAGATGAGAGCTCCCCTACCCCAGGGGGAATTCTCAGATGGCAAGTTACAGCAATAATCCCCAGTGGCACAAGGAGCCAGGCTGGAAATGAGAATCTGGCCTACAGTATTGATGATCACACACTGTAGAGAAACTGACTATTAAAGTATCACATATAAACTTATTCTCCACAAGTCATGGGGTTACATATACAAGCCCCTTCATCTGATGGATGCATTTACTATCTGAGGGGTACGCTGTAGATACAATAAGAGGCTGCATCTACTGACAAAAAGTATTAGCTAAGAACTAGGTATTATTATTATTATATATAACAAAGACATAGCCACACAATTGTGTACATAGGCGGAGATCTTTTTCTGCCTCGACTTACTTGCTATAGTGTGTGCTCCATTCTCCTCTCCGTTTGCAGTATTTTCTCCATTTTTTGCAGAGCCCTGTTGGTTAGTTGCAGCTGCAGCAGCAGCAGCTGCTGCCTGTTGTTGTGCAAGTTTATCTCTGTAGGCCTGTTGTCTTGTTTGTACCACATCAGGCATTACTGCATCTATCAGTGAGAGAGACTCTATTGGCCTACCATCAAACAAGGTACCATCCTAATTTGGGGAGAGGAAAAACACACAGAAAAGATAACACCAAATGTTAGCGGTCATTAACTACAAAAATTCCAGGAAAAACTATGCATTCCAAAAATTGTAATTTAATATAAAACCAGTCACAAATGCAGAGAGAAATGCTATACAGAACATGTCATCATTTATTTCTCTGCGGTTATGCCTGGAATTTTACTCAAAAGTTGGAGTGATCATATATAGTGAGTAAACAAGCCATGGTAGGCCTCTAGCAGAGGCTCTGGGATCAAAAGTTATGCGCCTTTCATTTGAAATAACCTTTTGTAAGCTACTTATGAATATCATTTCAAACATGAGTGACTGCAACAAAAAAAAATCCAACTATACGTTTCAAGAGCCACATACATTGCAAGTTTAGACTACAGCTTATGAAGTCCTATGACATTTTCCATAAACACAATATT
Source organism: Caretta caretta (assembly GCF_965140235.1). Lineage (NCBI taxonomy): Eukaryota > Metazoa > Chordata > Testudines > Cheloniidae > Caretta > Caretta caretta. The sequence goes on along the minus strand of NC_134214.1, from coordinate 12,895,996 downwards.
GGAGCTTTGAGTAGTTTTTGTTTCTTTTTCTTTTTAAACAGTGTTAGCATAATTTAGCATAATTTAAAAACAACAAAGAATTTTATCATGAAATGGGCGAGACCCAGTCAAAAATAGTCTCTTATAGGAGACCCTTATGAGGGTCTATTTTTAGAACCTAGAGGGATTCCTAGTGATAAACAGAGGTTCTCCTTCTCCTGTTCTGAGCACTTGCTTTGTTTTTATGACCCTTCCTGAGGAAATGGATTTCTTTCACTCAAGCTGCGGAAGCTGCAACTAAACCAACTCAAAGACCCGAGTGAGACTGTGGGGACACCAGAATTGATGCAAAATCCATTTGTATGCCATAGCTTAATTGACAAATATAAAGGCCTCTACCGCAAGAAGCTGATACCTTGTAGGATCAGCCTTTTAGATATGCATCTTTCTCCACTGCTGGAAACATACTTATGGAACAAACATGGAAGCATCATGTATAATAGATCCGACTAGAGATCAATAAGCCAGTTCAGGCAAAATAGGAGTCTCCTGGGCACGTTCATCATTCCTGTCCTAACCAAATTCAAATGTTTTCTCCATTTAGTGAGCCCTTCCTTTCTCTCCATGAGCCATCCCCAATGGCAGGCCCCTGACTGTTAGAGCAGTACGGCTCTTCTCCTCTCCCTCCTCACCCCCATCTCCCCCCAACCAACCTTAACATGGGCTGTAGCTGCAATAGTTGGTGGAATCCTGTAGCCTCTCCTCTCTTGAGCCTCTCTACTAAAGCTGGGACTTCCCCAGTACTTTCATTAAGGACACAACATATACTTTAGAAATCCCAACAAACAAGGCAGTTTATTGAAAATCCTGATGCCACTGCTTGAGATGGGAGCAACAATTCAAAGAAAAAGGAAGTTTCCGGGCCTGTTGGCAGGTAGGTGATGGTAAGAGGGAGACTGCCTCCGAGTTGAAAGGGGAGGTAGGAAATCTTAAAGAATTTGAATGAGTCCCAAAGCTTTTGGAGTATTCTCCAAACTGAACCCCAGAACCTTTAGATGTTTGCCTATCATTAATCTCAGTTCACCATGGAACGAAAACCTTCAAACAGAAGTTAAGAATTCTTGTTCTTTTGTTCTATTATTGCATAGCGTGCGTATTTTTTGGATTAACTACAACATTATATTAGGGAAAAAAACTCTACAGATAACGGACCTTTAAGCAATGAGCCAGCACACCATGCCTGGTGTTGTGTGGCTGCACTGGGCAGAACCCCTACACAGTTATGTCACTCCATTCTGGTTCCACCAGTGGAGTCATGGTGAACACCAGCAGTAAGGAATCTGAAGTAAAAGTAAATAAATAGGACACAAGAGAGTTAAGAAAAAAATACTAGTATTCAAATGTAATGTAAGCAAGCACATAATGCTTTTGTAGGCAACAAGAAACCTCCTTACCTCATTAATACTGACTTCAGCCTCTACATACTGCAGACCTTTCTGGATGATGGAAATCAAAGCAGCTGGTGGCACCAGAGCACCATTTATATTAGACTGGCTGATATGGCTCTCTATACCAAATGTAAATGCTGAATGAGAAAACCCTAAAGACAAGGGGGAAACTATCAGAACGGATTTACTCATATACTGACAACTCTTTCTCAAAATATTGCAAGATCTTCTGGTTACAGAGACAAATAAATGTTATAGTAAACATATAAAAGAGAAACCTCAAACACTCCTCTATTATATTTTATTTTAAATGTGTAAGCAATACAAACACCAAGTTAAACACAAATAAATAAAATGTCAGTTATATTAGGTTTGTATTTGCAATACACGTGGTAGGATAAAAAAAGCATTTAATATTCTCTTTTCTATTTTATGATACTTTTCCTTTTATTTTTGTCTGTTTCTGTTTTGTTGATTTTCTCTTAAACACTGCATAGTCCCTGAGTAAAACTGATTAATTGTTTTATAACCTGATAACTTGTAAAGGGCTCTGCCAAGATTTATCTGTTACTTTTCTGTGCTCATAGATTTTTTTTTTATTACATACAAAAAAGAATAAAATGTCTATGTAGCAGAGAATTAAATTCATGACAGAGCATTTTATTTGTGTGTGCTGGCACTTAAAACGACATGCTTGCTGCACACTGATTCAAGAGTGGTATTGGAAGTTAACTTGTTATGTATTTGATTGTCCTGAAAAGATACATTTATTATGCAGAAACGTTTTATTTTAGACAATCAGCCTTTCACTTATGGACAATTATCCCCTTAAAATTCCCTTCTGGAAAACTACTTTCAAACTTTATATATAGCATACATTTGTTACAAAAATTTGCAAATGGAACAAGAATTTATAATGGTTTTCTGTAAATTCATTTAGAACACTGACTGTATTCTTCTTTTATTTATTTTTTGGGGGGGGGGGGTAAGATAGGGACAGAAAGACTCATCCATCACTGCTTCTTGTTGCTCTCTCTCTCAGTTTGAAGAGTCCATGAGCAGATGTTGTATTACTCTCCATCTTCTCAGAACAAAAAGCCCACAGATCAAACCACAAAATCCCACTCAACCGAAGAAGAGGAGGATTTTATGTTGGAACTGAGTAAATGACAAAAAAATCTAAAAGCAGAACATTAATGGTTACTGAATAGTGAGTGGGACACTCTAAATTGGTAACTATCTATCAAGCCTTATGAAGTTTCCTGATATTATTTTCCAAACCCAAGAATCCATTTGATGTCTTGATCAATGTATAAGGGGTTGATAAGTTGCCCTTACAAAAGTATGCAGCTCATTGCTACTGAAAATATACTAAGATACGATTTGAAAAACAAGGAGTTTGAGAAGAAGAAATGAAAATCCGTGAAACTAAATCACCCAGATCAAAGAATTATGGTGACCCGGTAACCAGTAAATAATCCCCCCCCCCCTTTTTCTTTTAAATTAATTCTTGTTTTTTTCTCCCCAGACCTGCACAGTCACGTGAACAAAACAGTCCCTGACAAGTGCTCGATGATCTAAGAGAAAAATGCTTCTATAGCACTGATTTCCCAAAAGGAGCACCTTAATGGACAACTAATACTCCAAAACTTAAAGTTTTCAAAAAGTCTGGAGATTACTAGAAGCCACTGAGCAAAATTCAAACTCAGATGCTGGAATAAAAGGGACCATACATGTCAAATCCAAATCCCTGCACAGAGTGTTCTTTAATCCAGTGATCGCTCCGTACCAGTACCAATAGCGATACTTCAGGCTTTTGTGGCCAATCTCTACATATGTCTTCCATATCTGTACCTTCATGATCAACAATTGAGCCATCTGCTGTAGTAGAAGGGACCCTCTTTGCTTGACATTAAATTATGTCTGTTCTAAACCAGGAACATAACTGGGCTACTCTGACTCCAAGCATCACAACTGTGAGGAATTTGAAATTGTTCAACTGCTTTGGATCTAATCTCCATTTCACATTGAACAGTAGACATTAGGCACTGGCTGGTAAAACAAAAGTTTAGGGTAAAATTTTCAAGCAAATGTAACTGACTTAGCAGCCTAAGTCCCATTTTCAAAAGCGATTTAGGGTTTTAGGAGCCTAAATCCAACTTACTTGCACAGAGATCAATGGGAGTTAGGTGCCTAACCTGCTTATGCGCTTATGAAAATCCCACTAGGAACCTCTTTGCATCTTTAGGTACCTAAATACCTTTTAAAATCTGATCCTTGGTCACCAGGCAGTTCTGAAAATTTTACTATTAGTCTACTCAACTGAGAGGGGCTAAACTAAAAAAACAGGAAGGAAGTCTAAATGTTCTGCCTCGTGCTTCACATTACACTATCAGTAAAAGGTCTGGTCACTAAAATACTATTAAGGCTATCAAGCATTCCCAAAGATCTGAAGACAGATGGATAGTACAAAGGCAATAAAGTCACTCATAATCAGGTTCAACCTCTCAGTGCCTGTCACTGGAACTTAAAACAGAATGCATGTATTTAGCGTGCTAGAAAAATCTTCTTCCTCTCATATTGCACTTGCCATCATTAATGGACCATAGTGCCTATTGATGAAGACAGCCAGCCTTTGAGCTTATCTTATGGTCACAAAACCTTGGTGTTAGCTTCTTGAAAATTGTTTCTCTTTTCAAGCAAGTTCCCAAAGCAGTATTCCCTTGAAGCTGAATGAGAAGAGACACAGAAGTCATCTGTTGGTGAAGGATGGAGCCAGAGGGGTCTTTTTTTTAGCTTCTGCTTTGGGCTGCCATGCTTTAGGAAAGACAAAATGGGTGAGGTAGTATTTTTTATTGGACAAACTTCTTTCCAATAAAAGATAATACCTCAGCCACCCTGTCTCGCTAATATCCTGGGATTGACACAGCTACAACTATACTGTTGTAAGAAAGGCAGGCAGAGAGAAAGACACACAAAGATGCAAACAGACAGAGATGCAAAAGGCACAAGGGATATGAAAATTAGCCTCCAACAGATGGGTTGGAAGAAATAGAAGAACTTAGCCTAACTAGTGCATCCAATAGGACAGTGAATTATTTTGTTGTGGCTTTTGCTCTTCAGACAACACCACAAAGAAACCATGTAGGCACAGCTGGGTACCAAATAACTGTGTTCACAAAATATACACAAACATGCATGTCTAGCTACATATTGTTGCTCTGACTGGTTTCTGAGGGCTTCTAAACATAAAAAACAGTAAGCACCATTAGAGGACTCAAACTATTTAAAGCAGTACTACCCTTTGAGTGTATACGACAGATGTCATTGCTCCATATAGAACTGGAAAAAAAACCCTTCCTTCTGTGTATGACAACAGCATTAGACTTTTGCTCTACCCTGTTATCCTCAAGAGCTAGGAGACTTCTGTTAGTCTTGCACTAAGGAGCAAAGACTCACAAGAAAGAAACCTGTACAGACAGTGTCTTTAGAAAAGGGAATTTACAAATTCTATGATTCATTATTGTCTCATTCACTGATGTTTTCTTGTTTGAAATAGAGTCATGTCAGCTTGTTCTATTTTCATGCTTTTTCAAGAAACTCAGTCTCACAAGAACAACCTATAGGAGAGTCTTTGGAGGACTCCAGGATAGAAGCATACAACAAGAGTATTTTTCTGGAGCAAACCTCTTCAAGCGGCCCAGAGCATGAAGAATCTTGGCCATCCAACACATCAAAGCTTCTTCTGAGCAAATGAGTTTCCAGAGACTCAATGAGCCCTTATTTTATTAGTTAGAAGCTACCAAATTTAAAATTACTAAAGCCGATTAAGTTGCAGGAGGCAACTTACCAGAATTGATCCTCACGATGGAAGAACATATAGAGAGAAAGCCACAAGAAGCAGTTCACATTTAGTAGATGAATCCACCTGGTTAAATTATAAATCCCAACTGCATGGATCTGACAAAGCCAATTACAGATGAATTATTTCTTGAATATCAAAGGAACTAAGAAATATTCACTTGATAATCATAATTCATGTACTCACCTGACTCTTGCAAGTATCTATATACCAGGAAGTTAACCTCATCACTGCTTATACTCATCTTTATTCCCACTTAAACCATGAGGTCACGACAAAGGATATAACCCTAAAAATAAAGCAAAGAACTGTAAGTCAGATAGGCACTTTTAAACAACCAATGCCAGTTTCTGCACTTAGGACGGAAGAATCCCATGCACTGCTACAGACTACGGACCGAATGGCTCGGCAGCAGTTCTGCAGAAAAGGACCTAGGGGTTACAGTGGCCGAGAAGCTGGATATGAGTCAACAGTGTGCCCTTGTTGCCAAGAAGGCCAATGGCATTTTGGGATGTATACATAGGGGCATTGCCAGCAAATCGAGGGACGTGATCGTTCCCCTCTATTCGATATTGGTGAGGCCTCATCTGGAGTACTGTGTCCAGTTTTGGGCCCCACACTACAGGAAGGATGTGGAAAAATTGGAGAAAGTCCAGCGAAGGGCAACAAAAATGATTAGGGACTAGAACACATGACTTATGAGGAGAGGCTGAGGGAACTGGGATTGTTTAGTCTGCGGAAGAGAAGAACGAGGGGGGATTTGATAGCTGCTTTCAACTACCTGAAAGGAGGTTCCAAAGAGGATGGATCTAGACTGTTCTCAGTGGTAGCTGATGACAGAACAAGGAGTAATTGTCTCAAGCTGCAGTGGGGGAGGTCTAGGTTGGATATTAGGAAAAACTTTTTCACTAGGAGGGTGGTGAAACACTGGAAAGCGTTACCTAGGGAGGTGGTGGAATCTCCTTCCTTAGATATTTTTAAGGTCAGGCTTGACAAAGCTCTGGCTGGGATGATTTAGTTGGGGATTGGTCCTGCTTTGAGCAGGGCGTTGGACTAAATGACCTTCTGAGGTCCCTTCCAACCCTGATATTCTATGATTCGATGATTCTCAACAAATGGTATATAACAGGAGTGGCCAACCTGTGGCTCCGAAGCCACATGTGGCTCTTCAGAAGTTTGTGCGCGGCTCCTTGTATAGGCACCGACTCCGGGCTTGGAGCTACAGGCGCCAACTTTCCAATGTGCCAGGGGGTGCTCACTGCTCAACCCCGGCTCTGCCCCAAGCCCTGCCCCCACTCCACCCCTTCCTGCCCCCTCCCCTGAGCCTGCCATGCTCTCGCTCCTCCCTTCCCCCCCAGAGCTTCCTGCATGCCACGAAACAGTTGATTGGGAGGTGCAGGGAAGGAGGGAGAGACGCTGATCGGTGGGGCTGCTGGTGGGTGGGAGGCACTGCGAGCGGTGGGGGAGAGCTGATGGGAGGCTGCTGATGCATTACTGTGGCTCTTTGGCAATGTACATTGGTAAATTCTGGCTCCTTCTGAGGAGGCCACCCCTGGTATATAAAAACAAGACACTTCTTCACAATGTTGCAAATATGGATTTTATTTCACTATGTAAAATCTGTCTGAATTTCCACCTTTAAAATGCCATTTATCTCACACCACTGTAAAAGATCACTCTTTTAAAAATCAAGCCAGATACACAATTGATGTAGATTGGCATAATTTGATGGCACAATTTCAATGAACAGAAGCCAAAGGACTGGCCTCATTTGAAAAAAAAACAAACAACAACAACGTAATATAGGTAATGTAGTTTGTAGCAAATCACATTATTAAACTAGAATTTATCTTTCACGATTTAAACTTCTTTCCACTTGGACAATTAAACTAGAATACTTGCTTTAAATCACTTTTATTTGCTAATCAATTTTATTTTCAGGTTCTCAAGCAACAGCACAATGCTGCAATGTATAGGCTGCAAAGACTGCAGGGATATATTTGTTTAGGAAAAAACATACTTCCGTTAAAATAAAACCATAGTAATACTGTGGGCTTTATAAAACCCTTATATTTTTAAAGAGAATATAAATTTGGTGGCAATTTTGACCAAACAGTATTCCTTTTAATAAAGGCTTTATCTGCTTTTAATTAACATTTGAATATATATTTCATTTTTTTAATTTGACGTCTGCACAGTAACAATGATTGTCAATGGCATTTATCAACAAAAAGAATCTCCAAGTACATAGTTTCTGACAGAAATTTGGGCAATATTTTGCGGCATATAATCCAAACAACTATCTGAAAGAATCTCTTAATATTTACAACAAAGTTAACACACCAGCCTTTGCCTCCAAAGACCTAGATTACAATGCTAATCTAGGTCACAGTGAAAACGTAGTGGTCTCATCCTAAATTCTCAGACATAATCAAACTACCACACAACTTGGTATGACTGACAGTGTGTATTCAAGAAAGAACTGTGCTAGCAGAAGTGTGGCAAGTCAAGACTGAGGTATGTTTACAAGGCTGTGAAAATCTCTCTCGAGGCCTGACCAAACTTTACGTGCCTCTGACAAGTGCTTGTAGTCCCTAACTTTAAGAAGTCTGAAATTCACACAAGGAGGAAGGCGACAATATGGAGGAATAGCACAAGTCTTATATAAGGCCAAACGGCACAGTCCATGTTATTCATTTCTACTATGAACCAAACCTGTTAGCCCCCATTATGCTATAGAATCCGTCAGGCACAATCTTGCTAACAGTTCTGCTTTTCCTCTATATCTAAAGGTATGGTGCAACTGTAAACGTACAGCTCATAAATTAAATCAGATACAGTGAAGCTACAGATTTGGAGAAGAAAATCAATTTTGGCCCCTGAAAAAGGCATGTCTACTGGTGCAGAAAATCATTCAATACCATCAACCACAGTGCTGCCAATTATTGCAATATTTGGTGTTTCTCTTAAAGCCCCAACAACTGGGGTCAAGAGACTGAGTCAGAATCCCTGCTTCCACTTCCAAAAAAAAAAAAAAGAAAAAAGAAAAAAAAAAGTTAGTTTCTAGCTCTCATAGTTGCAGAGAAAAGCTTAAAAATGTGAACTGAGTGCACCCTTAAGGCTCAGAAACCAGAAGACAAGATACAACATTTACGTGTCTGTTTTTTTTAAATAATGTTTTTGAATGTTTTAGGTTGGCCATACTGAGCTCACTGGTATCACAGTTTGAAAAAGTTAGTCAAAAATGAAAACTTGAGACGACCCCCCCCCCATGATTTTGCAACAAGATCTCATATTTTTCCTCCTTATCCTGGCGCCAGTAAAACATAAAAGGAAAGAGTAGAGAATAGGCCTTCTTGGATTGTCCAAAATGAATATCACTTCACAAAATAGGAATAAAACCTGTTGGCTTCCTCACCTATCTCCTACTGTAACTTGTAGGATGGTTGTGTGGTCATCTGATACTAAGGGTCAAGGAGAGGGAACTTAAAGGACAGCAGTGAGTGACGAAAAGCTAAGCAAAAACAAAACAAGAACAAAACAAAAGCAACCCATACGACCAGGGTCACTAGATAGCTGAAATTTAAAAGGCTTTACATTCTTTCTAGGGCATTCTTTTTCTTTAAACTGAGAAAGAGGTCAACTTGAAATTTCTATGCTACTTGAATCTTTCTCATCTCTTTCTTCTGAAGGCATAACAATGCTTACAATTGCTAGTTAGCAGGACCCAATGTCCAGATTTTAAAAGTATGTTGATACCCTTTTCTTACAAATAACGGTTGACATGTTTAGTTAAGTAACTTACCTTAAAGTCACAAACATGTTGATAAGGAAAAGAAAAAAAGTGGGCAGTTTTTCTTGATAAATCCACAAACGAAAAGGTAATATAGCTAATCATTTCTGGGGTTGACAAATTTATGAAGAGCTGTTCTGCTGCAAGCTTAAGCATTTTGCCTTGCAAAATACTAGAACAAGAGTGTGAATTCTATAATTTCTATAATCACTTGGAATTTTAAAACAAGTTTAAATATAACTTTTAAGGCTCGTGTTGCTAAACATAGGGAATATATGTCCTTTTCAACTATGTTGTATGTATCGGCAACTCCACCTAGCAGAGTGGTTCTCAAACTTTTGTATTGGTGACCCCTTTCACATAGCAACGCTCTGAGTGCGACCCCCCTTAAAAATTAAAAGCACTTTTTGATATATTTAATACCATTATAAATACTGGAGACAAAGTGTGATTTGGGGTAGAGGCTGACAGCTCATGACCCCCCCCATGTAATAACCTTATGACGCCCTGAGGGGCCCTGACCCCCAGTTTGAGAACCCTGACCTAGCATAAAACCAACATAAAATACTAGTCCTGTCTAGACAGACTGTTTTGTTGTCAAACATTGTACATTACCCTATTACCCCAAACCACTAGCTAAAGAGGTGTTCCAGGGCAGAGGAAACAATAGTCCTCTATCAAAAAAAAAAAAAAAAAAGCAGTTGAATTTTAGGGACCAATGTGGAAGTCTCCTTATATTATATACCCACACACCCTGCAGAAATTCATAACAACAACACTGGCTTGGTGCCCCTACTACCATTTTATAGATTTTTCAGATTTCACTGCATCATAAGAAAAATAAGAGACAGACAATATGGAGAAATCAGGTGTGAATACAAATATTTAATATTTAGCAAATAAATAGCATTATTACTACCAAGAGGCAGCTATTCAAAGCAGAATTGCAAAACTGTGATACAAACGTACCAGCCACCTGTTCTTTATCCTGATAAATGAAGATAAGGAAAAACTAATATTTTACTTGTTTCAGAGTAACAGCCGTGTTAGTCTGTATTTGCAAAAAGAAAAGGAGTACTTGTGGCACCTTAGAGACTAACCAATTTATTTGAGCATAAGCTTTTTTTTATTTTACTTGTCTGTCAAAAGTGTTATTCACCTTAGGCAAGTCAGCTAGTAACATTTTGCAAGGCTGGTTCAAAGTGTTCTCCAGCAAGATGTTCAGTGAAGTAAGGAGAAATAACTGGCATTTGTCCCACATGAAAACAGGTTTTAAATCTCATTGCCAAAAGGTGGCAGAGTGTAACACAAACTTTTGAAATACGGAACACTCCTTGAAAAATAAGGAAACATGTTAAATGAACATAGAATCTCCCCAGTGAGGACATTAAAATATCAGAGAAATATTACAAGAAAAGGGTTGCACAAGTTTCCAGATTCTTTCAGAGTCTTGGTTTTAGCTATTTTCTACAGCACTTGTTTAAAATTGTTACTGACACCAACACATCTGCATCCGATGAAGTGAGCTGTAGCTCACGAAAGCTTATGCTCAAATAAATTGGTTAGTCTCTAAGGTGCCACAAGTACTCCTTTTCTTTTTGCGAATACAGACTAACACGGCTGCTACTCTGAAACAACACATCTATGTCACCTTTCATCCCAAGGGATCCCAGCTCTATACATGCAAGAAACAATTCACTATCGAATTCCACCGACCTCCATGTAGAGAGCAACAGCCAGGCAAAGAACCACCATGCATTCCGCTGTACAACAATGGGAAAAGAGGAAGTCTGAAACTTTTGACATAGAATTAAAAATAAAATTCAATGCAGGTGAAAATGTTTAAGTAAGCCCAGAAGGTAATCAAGATGCCACTAAAACTTTCCTTTTGACAAACTTCTACTTCTTGAAAGTTCCATGAGACCTTAAGGGATGGATTCTGGGTCCTGCTGTGGGCAATTCACACTGGAGTACTAGTGCGAAGCAGCTGCAAAGCTGGCTTAGCCAGCTACCCCAATGCACAGAAATCTCCAGGAGGAGGAGGGCCAGCATAGCCAGCTATACATCACCCCTTTTCATGCTTCCTGACATTAGGGTGACCAGGTGTCCAGTTTTCGACCGGAATGCCCGTTCGAAAAGGGATCCTCGTGGCTCTGGTCAGCACTGCTGACCGTGCCACTGAGTGTCCAGTTGGTGGCGCAGCGAGGCTGGCAGGCTCCCTGCTAGCCTCTGCTCCATGCAGCTTCCAAGAAGCACCTGGCATGTCCACCCTCCGGCTCCTATGTGTAGGGCAGGGTTGGGGAACCTAGGGCCTGCAAGCCGGATTAATTTCATGCGGCCCACGGCGCCGTGAGTGCCATCTTGCCCTGTCGCAGGGGGTGGGGGGGAAGTGGGGGGAATCCCTGAGTCTTGGCGCTCCCCTGCGGGGCTGGAGCCACAAGTGTCAGCTCGCCCCGCTACAGGGGGAAGCCCTGAGCCTCTGCACCCCTCCGGGGCGGGTGAGTAGCCGTGACTGATTTTTTTCTATGGGTCAATGGCCTGTGACAAAAAAAAACGTTCCCCACCCCAGATCCTGCTTCCACAGCTGGAGCCATCACTCCCCTCTCACACCCCCTGCGTACCAACCCTCTGCCCCAGCTCGGATCCCCCTACTGCCCTCCGAACCCCTCAGCTCCACCACCCAGCCCAGAGTACCCTCTTGCACCCCAAACCCCACATCTCCAGCCCGCACCCCAAACCTCTGAGCCCGCACCCCAAACCTCTGAGCCCGCACCCCAAACCTCTGAGCCCGCACCCCAAACCTCTGAGCCAGCCCAGTGAAAATGAGCGAGTGAATGAGGGTGGAGAGAGTGAGCGGGGACAGGGCCTCGGGGAGTGTAGGGGGGCAGGGTTGGGGCAAGGGTGTTCGGTTTTGTGTGTGTAGAAAGTTGGCCAGCCTACCTGACGTGGGGGCATGGATGTGGCGTGGCAGGAGTGATCTCGAACTCCAGCAGTTCGCATGTGCTGGAATGGCCTGGGGAGCTGTTACAACCACATACAAGTTCTATCAGCTTTGAGGCAATATAGGGGCTGAAGTCAGGTAACAACTGAATCCAAAGCAGCCAGTTATATTAATACATCATAAGTGCTCAACTCAGCACAGCCATCCCATCACTTTCTCCTGGAACATACAGAGCTATATAGGATTTCTGCGAAGGAAAAATAATAATACCAGGAATATAAAGACATTAAATTAGCTAACCTACAAATTGATTGAATTTGTTCTTCCCAGAATTAGAACAAGGCCCAAAGCGGTGGTGGTGATTTGTTTTGTTTTTTCTTTGGGGGCGGGGGCAGCATTCACAAAGTAGGTGTACAACAAGTGGAATGAGACAGACAGAATGAGCCAGAAGAGTAAAAGAACAGGAAAAAATATGAGAGTGAAAAAACTTTAAATTACTGTCCATAAACCAGTGAATTAAATGTATTAACACTCCCTTAACTTATTTCCTCTGTGTGTGCACGCGCGCACGTATATATATGCTTGAGGGAAAGGAATGAGATGGCTAGTACTTTTCAGCACTTGAAATTATATTAATATTACTCTTTACTCTAGATTCAATTAAATCATTGTGAAGAGATGGAGAAAATTAATTATTTATTCATTCTTTCATGCAGAATCCGGTGACAGATGAAGGTCTTATCAGCCCTTAAACCCTCAGGTTAATTTGAAAACTGTCCATTGAAAATATTTTTTCAAATTTTGGCAGTTACGTATTGACCCCACAGCAGAGAGGCCTCTTGACATTTAAAAATTTAATTACAGTCAGGCCCTGCCGAAAATGCGAAATCTGGTCCTAACAACATTAACTCAAAACAGAGAAAATTTTCCTGGAATCCAAAATTTTTCAATGATATTTAGAAACCATTCCAATTTTTTCAACACAGCCTAAAAGTCCCATTTTCAAAAGTGACTTAGGTATCTATAAGCCCATGTGATATTGAAAACAATGCCTAGGTCACTGTTAAAATTGGGACTTATAAGAAGAGAGCTATGATTGCTACGAAATTTAGATTGAAAAATGTTATATATGCCAAAAAGTTACATTTTCTAAGCCAAGGATAGGTTTCAGAGTAACAGTCGTGTTAGTCTGTATTCGCAAAAACAAAAGGAGTACTTGTGGCACCTCAGAGACTAACCAATTTATTTGAGCATAAGCTTTCGTGAGCTACAGCTCACTTCATCAGATGCATACTGTGGAAACTGCAGAAGACATTATATACACAGACATCATGAAACAATACCTCCTCCCACCCCACTCTCCTGCTGGTAATAGCTTATCTACAGTGATCACTCTCCTTACGAGTATGATAATCAAGCTGGGCCATTTCCAGCACAAATCCAGGTTTTCTAAACCTCCCCCCCACACACACAAACTCACTCTGGATGGGCTATTACCAGCAGGAGAGTAACCACTCTTTTTACAATGTGTATGATAATCAAGGTGGGCCATTTCCAGCACAAGTGGGCTATTACCAGCAGGAGAGTGAGTTTGTGTGTGTGTGTGGGGGGGGGGGGGGGGGGGGGGGGGGGCGCGGAGGGTGAGAAAACCTGGATTTGTGCTGGAAATGGCCCAACTTGATTATCATACTCATTGTAAGGAGAGTGATCACTTTAGATAAGCTATTACCAGCAGGAGAGTGGGGTGGGAGGAGGTATTGTTTCATGGTTTCTGTGTATATAATGTCTTCTGTAGTTTCCACAGTATGCATCCGATGAAGTGAGCTGTAGCTCATGAAAGCTTATGCTCAAATAAATTGGTTAGTCTCTAAGGTGCCACAAGTACTCCTTTTCTTTAAGACAAGGATGAATGGGTTGGGGTTCCTCATCCCATCCTAAAGAGAACACACCGGCCCTGATTAGGCACCTACCTTATACCTTCCTGTGATTTGGCTTGATGGGTAAATCAAAAATCATCAAAAACAAACATCATCTTAAGTTTCCTCCAGTAACCTAGAATTTCCCTCCAGAATCTCCTGTATCCTAGTTCCCTCTTCTTAAAGGACGACTCCCACTGCCCGTATATCCTGGGTAGAGTTAATGAGGGGCACCTACCACAATGAATGAAATTTCAGCAACTTTATGCAGGCTTCTAACACCTGCTAACTATGTGGGTCAACAGCAGAGCCCTGGACCCTGTAAATACAAAGTATTTCTCAAAATGCAGCAAAGGCATTATTTCATTCTGGTAGACTTAGACTGCACAACAAAGAGGTCTATCCAATGCTCTGGATGCCTTTGAAAAACATTGTGCATAAACAGACTCCTGCATTTACTCTCACATAATGGTACCATGACCACAACATGAATATTCCCGAAATGTACTAAATCCCTCCAACAAAGACACAAACATTAGTCAGGTTTTTTCCCCCCACTTTACAAGAAACCATGGAAAATAATTTCTATTTTGTTTTTAAGCATGCACATACAAAGGTGGAAATCGTTTTTTTGTTTTGTTTTGTTTTTAGTTATTTTTTTAAGATTCTTACCATTTTTATGGCCACGCTCTTTAAAATAAAACCAACTGAATTAATTAATCTGAAAAGGTCCAGATACTTGGTTTATTCATAGATTCCAAGGCCAGAATGGACCATTGTGATCATTTAGTTGGACCTCCTGTTATTACACAAGCCACAGAACTTCCCCATATAATTTCTTTTTGAACTACAGAATATCTTTTTAACAAAAAATCGATCTTGATTTAAAAATTGCTAGTGATAGAGAATCCACCACAACCTTTGCTAAAGTTCCAGTAAGAGTAAATTGTTTAGCTAGATAAGCACTGAGAAAAGAAGATGCTTACTTATACAACCTTTTGGAAAGTTTTATTTCAACCCCTCTCCATAATTTACATAAACACCATGTACAGTAAAAGGAATCTCCCCAGCAATACACCATTTCTCCAAAGGTTATTCTTCACAGTATTTTGCAGATTAATCTTAAAGTCTGTAAGTTCTGGAACTCACCATCTGCTAGACATCGGTATCTCTACATGAAGCAAGCAGTAAAACTTTGCTATCAGGGGCCCTGGGTATCTATACAGAAGCATCATCCAGGAAGGTAGGGGAGCCTTAGGGACTAGTGATGTTTCACCTTTAAACAGATTCAATCTAGGTTCAGGGCAGAGATTGGGCTGAGGTTGAGAACATTTTTTGCAGTTGATGTGATCCCCCTTTCTTAGTAAACTCCAAATTAAAGGTATTTTGGATTTCCAGTTTCATTGCTAAGTTCCAACTTCAGAGTTAATTTTTATGGGCGACTTAGAAAACTTCAGAACACAACAGCAGGTCTTAACAAGAATGCCAATACATTCTTTGCAAGAACACTGAATTTCACTAGTATTAAAAAACTGCCCTTTCTCAAGACCTAAAAACTACAAACACGAAGTAAAAGTTTTACAAAATGCTTGTGCCCTATATTGATAAAAGTTTACCTGCAAGATCATGTCTGAAGTTGATAGAGTTTCTTATGGTAAAGAGCTGGCCCAATCCAAGGAGAAAATTTTACTGGGGATGTATTCATTAAGAAATCAGTTTAAATGATAACTGGCATTTTCCCATTTTCTCGTAAGTCTTTAAGTGTTGTCTCTTCTTGTCCTGTTTGTTCTTTCACGTTTTCACTTGAGAGACTTTTTTCCTACCATCAGGCACAGTATAAATTGGCCTTGTTAGGATTGTTATGGGTTTTGACAATGCTGTTATTACGGAGTCTTTCTAACCTTCTGAATTCAAAGGAAAACAGCCTTTGCTGTAAGGTTCGCATACTTCAAATTGAAAAAGTATCACTATTTCTGAATTTACTTATCTCTTAACTGCTGTTATTTAAAAATATTCTTTTGCTTTCAAAAAAGTCAAAAGGAGATGTCAAATATGAAAACATTAACAAATTTTCCTGTAATTCTTCCTAATGAGCCCTCCCTCTTACTTCAGGTTTCAGAGTAACAGCCGTGTTAGTCTGTATTCGCAAAAAGAAAAGGAGTACTTGTGGCACCTTAGAGAATAACCAACCAATTTATTTGAGCATAAGCTTTCGTGAGCTACAGTTCACTTCATCAGATGCATTCTGTGGAAAGTGTAGAAGATCTTTTTATACACACAAAGTATGAAAAAATACCTCCCACCACCCCACTCTCCTGTTGGTAATAGCTTATCTAAAGTGATCACTCTCCTTACAATGTGTATGATAATCAAGGTGGGCCATTTCCAGCACAAATCCAGGGTTTAACAAGAACGTCTGGGAGATCGGGGGGGTAGGAAAAAACAAGGGGAAATAGGTTACCTTGCATAATGACTTAGCCACTCCCAGTTTCTATTCAAGCCTAAGTTAATTGTATCCAATTTGCAAATTAATTCCAATTCAGCAGTCTCTCGCTGGAGTCTGGATTTGAAGTTTTTTTGTTGTAATATCGCAACTTTCATGCCTGTAATCGCGTGACCAGAAGAGATTGAAGTGTTCTCCGACTGGTTTGTGAATGTTATAATTCTTGACATCTGATTTGTGTCCATTGATTCTTTTACGTAGAGACTGTCCAGTTTGACCAATGTACATGGCAGAGGGGCACTGCTGGCACATGATGGCATATATCACATTGGTGGATGTGCAGGTGAACGAGCCTCTGATAGTGTGGCTGATGTGATTAGGCCCTGTGATGGTGTCCCCTGAATAGATATGTGGGCACAGTTGGCAACAGGCTTTGTTGCAAGGATAGGTTCCTGGGTTAGTGGTTCTGTTGTGTGGTATGTGTATACTCACCAGCAACCACATAACCAGTCGGAGAACACTTCAATCTCTCTGGTCACGCGATTACAGACATGAAAGTTGCGATATTACAACAAAAAAACTTCAAATCCAGACTCCAGAGAGAGACTGCTGAATTGGATTTCATTTGCAAATTGGATACAATTAATTTAGGCTTGAATAGAGACTGGGAATGGCTAAGTCATTATGCAAGGAAACCTATTTCCCCTTGTTTTTTCTTAACTCCCCCTCCCCCAGACATTCTTGTTAAACCCTGGATTTGTGCTGGAAATGGCCCACCTTGATTATCATACACATTGTAAGGAGAGTGGTCACTTTAGATAAGCTATTACCAGCAGGAGAGTGGGGTGGTGGGAGGTATTTTTTCATGCTTTGTGTGTATAAAAAGATCTTCTACACTTTCCACAGTATGCATCTGATGAAGTGAACTGTAGCTCACGAAAGCTTATGCTCAAATAAATTGGTTAGTCTCTAAGGTGCCACAAGTACTCCTTTTCTTTTTGCTCCCTCTTACTTGCATCCCATATAGTCATGCCTTGATTGTTTTCCTCCTAGCAGTCTAAAACATGAGCTGCTTTTCACATCTTCATCTTTTATCTCTAATGCTTTGGTCTTACTTTTAAATCACTATAATACAGCTCTATTTTCAAATACTGAAACATAATTTTTCTTTTCCCAGTCTGACTTTTTTTCCTTAGCTCAGTCTGTAAATATTTGTATTATACACTTCAGCTTTACTGACCAAATTTATGGCTGCAGTCTCCATCTTTCTGTGCCAATTTGAGTGTACAGAGCACACAATGTGACACAGTCAGTTTGGAATTTCCTAAAGAAAGAATTACAACCCTAAAAGAAAAATGAACTAAAATGATACCAAGATCCTCACAAGCTTCAAATCTGGGCATTAAGTCTCCAGAAACACCTAGCATAGTTCTATTACAACGTAAGCCACAGATATGGCTTATTTCTTGTTTTTGCCTAGAGTGAAACAGTATTTAATTATTGAACCATTAATCTCTTCCCCAAATTCATATGCTATGTGATGCAGGAGAGTGGGCCCCTAGATATTATGGTAAAGAGACAAGTTACAGTATATCCAGAATTGCATTCAGATATTATGGGTTATGCAAAGCTAGCAGCTGCATACTTTCTTAGGGAAGTAAAATTCTGACTACCACGGTCAGCACAAATCATATAATGAAAAAAATGGAATTATTGTGTCCCCATTGTACAGCTTCAGTGAGTGTCACTGATTTTAAAATCAAGGAGAATATTCATTTCTGAGAACAATTCTTGGAAATTGTTTCCTACACTGAAGGTGTATGCAAAGAAATGTATAAGTCACAGCTAATGTTGATCTGCTATACCTACCCACATTTGTTTAAAAGATGAACTTAAGCTTAGATGCTGAAAAGTCGGTCTTAACAGTGAAGTTACTATTATTCATTAGCCCCTGATATTTTTATCATTGTTTAAATTAATGAAACACTTTTGGCTACTAAATGTACATTTCTTGTGTTTTTAGGGGGGGTTAAAGCTAGGTAACATCTTAAATATAGGCACATGCAATACTTTAGTAGAGTTTTTACTAAAAATTCCTTCTAGTTAAATATAAATTGGTGTATTTCAAATGCAGTTATTTAATGGCAACAATTTGTCTGTTAACTGCTTTAAAAAAAACATGAGATTTGTTTGCACTTTCTTTAATATCTGTAGACTAAAATGCACTAAAAATACCCTTTTACTTACTTTATATTTCAGTATTTATTTAAAATGGTTTATCTGAGCTATGAATTAACAGGATACTGTTCTATGTGAAATCAGCATAGTCCCTCAAGACTACCCAGCTACTATGGAATATTTCACTTGAATAGTAAACCACAAGTAACAGCTCTTACATATATTTCCATGGAATTTTGATGGAATGGAAGGGGCTATTATCCAGGTAGCTGGAAGGTTAGATAACGCATTTTCAGTATTTTTAAAAATGTACTTCTTGGTGGCCATGGCTTTTGCAAGTGTCTAGAGTTGACTACAGAAATATTTAAACTTTAAATATTTAATTTTATATTTAAATATTTAAACTGGGGCTTTATGTCATTCAATGTTGTTTACATATTTAAATTCTTGTTACTCTGTTACAGACAATACACCATATAAATTGTCCAGACCGGACAGAAAACGGATTTACTCTCCTGATTTCCCTAATTTGCTGATTCTCATTTTCCTATTCTAAACAACATTATCACAGAAGCTATTAGTTAAATCTTAAAGGACTAATTTTGGCGGTTTCGTGCACATAGGCACAATCAGGGTAGAGGGGGAAACACCTGGTGGGAGTTTTCTAACTCAATTATATCTATCCCCCCAAAAATATGAGAGAAGACACTGTCAGATATCTGTGATGGGAACCAAGAAGGGGCATTCTAGTTGACGGACTCAAGGTCCAAGAGCTTTACTGATAAACACCCCACCCCCAAGGTCTAATTGAATTGCCCAGCAGTAACTATTAAAGTAACAATACTTTAACAAATAACATATTGAAAGAGTCAACCTTAGCACCCCTGAAATAATTGGGCTGTCGTAGGAATGCATAGAGAAATTAACAAAAAATTAAGAAATTCCACTTGACCGTGCCAATCCAGCCATTGTATATAGAGAGAGCGGTGGGATTACCTCAGAAAGGTAACCTGAAAAACCCACTTCCCAAATCCCACATATGAGGCTATATCTACCCTGTAATGCCCGACAAAAAGCAAGCATAGAAGCCCACCTTGTTGCTTGGTACAAATCCTGTGGAGAGAGATCTGCTTTCTCTGCCCCAAGAGTTGCCTTTCAGAAAAGTAGTAGTCTTTCCTTGGCCAAGTAAGGCTATGTAATTCCATCCTTAAACCATTAGAAGAATGTCCCTTAGGACACAGTAAAGCTCCTTTAGGATGCCTACTTAAATTCAACAAGGCTCTTGTAGTCTGGACACAAAGATGCCAACTTAAACATGTGTTTAGGTGCTTTCCTGAAAAAGGAGCAGACTAGGGAGATGCTAAGATTCTTGGGATCTGGACAGGAGAACTACAAGAAAGGAGAAAATTGGGACTATGTTGTTTTTTAGGACCCAATCGAACTCAACACTTTGTGTGTGCATAACTTTAAGCATATGAATAGTCCCATTTGAGCATTAAAAGTTGAGTATGTGCTCAACTGCTTTGCTTCACCAGGGCCTAAGTGAAAAATTAACTCAGGGTTAAAGTAAGGAGAGTGCTTGCAATTCCATTGCTCATCTCACTGAGTGAACAGCAGCTCCCCAGAACACAGTCTTCAGAGAAGAGAACTGACCGAGAATGCTGATCTGATGATCAAAGGGCTGGCCCATGAAATCATTCAGGAAAATCAGGTTGAGAGCCCAAAACAAAACTTATTTGGGGAAGTAGTGTCAGTTGCCATTGAAAAACAAAAACACAAAACAAAACACCCCCAAAACCCACAGATGAGTCCCTCTGAACCGGAAATGGAGGCAAAATGCTGCAACTGACAGCTTCTGTCCGGGCTCAAAAAGGCCTAACACTCACAAATGTCCTCTGTGTGTGGCAATCTACCACTGAAGAAGGGTGTGCGAACAGAGTGACTGCGTGATTACCAGATCCAAAAATTACAGAAATCTATACAATCAAACATTTAACAGTGATCGTATAAGGTTGGTCTCTTCACAGCTGATTTATTCCTGTCTCCACTCACCAGAAAACCTATTGTGTAATCTGGCATGTGAGAATGATCAAGAATATTCTATTTTTCCAAATATGTTGCCACTGATATTCCCACAATAGATCATTCACAGCTCTATTTAAGATTAATTGAATTATATGGTCTCCTGCTGGTACATAAGTGCAAAGGCAAAGCTGAGGGGTTTATTTTCAAAACAGGAGACATTGATCCTGTGACAATGTTCCATTATAGTGACTTTATTTCTATTAGACACAGTGATTACATCTACATCAATCGTTTGTACTGATGGATACTGGTGCTCTAAGAGTGACACAGTTTCTCACTGTGTTACTGTTGATCAGCTGCATACTGATTGGTTTGAGAATAGACTTATTCTGAGCTTCAAATAATAACTATTTATCTGTAAGAAAAAAGCTTAAAGTTACACTAGACATATAAATTAGCTGGTTTCTGATCGACTGAGGGTTAGCTTGTTTATTTTGGAAACCCTGTTAGCAAATAACAATTAATGACCCAGCAATCTGGCATAGGTCCATTTGTTATGATTATTATAGTTAGGTTACTGACAGTAATGATACAGTCTCTGTGGTCCTTACAACTGTTTTCTGCTGAAGGAATCCTTGATACTCCTGCAGTAGTATCGCTATCTTGACAAGAGATTTCAGACAAAAAGGTAGATGAGCATACCACTTGAGTTTTGTTAAGAAATCAATTATCTGTTTTGCGGTCACAGAGATAGATCCTGAAACTCTCCACCTGCTCTGTTTCCCCTTTCCCACTACCCTCACCATCTATAGTTCCCACCAGCTTTACCTGTTCTTTTTCTCCTCCCCATCTCTATCCCCCTCCTCCCAGCCACATAAATCCAACACACTCCTCAACCACCCTCTCCTCACCTCCAGTGACATCTGCCCCAAACCTGGCCCCCCATCCACTCCACCCCCCATCACCACTTCTGCCCTTCTGGTCCCTCCCTTTCTAGCCTCATGACCATCCCTCGTCACCTCTGATCTCTCCTTGTCCTGCTTTCTGTGGAATGCTTGTCCCATCTCTAAAAGCATCACAGCCATCTGTGACCTTCACCTCCTGCCCCAGCCATCTCCAGGTTCTTAGAGAGATCTGGATCTTCCTGGTGAAACCACCTCAGCAGCTGCAGTCTCTTAGAGCAACTTCATTTGCTCCTGCGCTCTGTACCAAGAATCATTCCCAGAGGAATGTGGTGGGGATGTTATGCTTAGCTTCTGCCGCTTCCAGCTTCTCCCTATTCTTACTCCTTCTGTAATCAGCACTCCTTCCAGCTCTTTTCGCCTCTTTCCCCACAATGCTGTTACCGGGTTTTGATTCCTAGCTTGCCATCTTCCTTTCATCATAATCTCCCACCTATCCTCGGTGACTTTACCTTCCATGCTGATGGCCTCTGCAACCACTAAACACTCATCTTCTTGCTCACACCTCAAATCAATTCTCCCACTCACCAAACTAACCATTCACTTCAACTAGGTCTTCACCAAACATTGCTCTCTCTCTCGTCTCTCCATTCCAGAGTTCCCCTTTTTGATCATCATCAACACCAATGACTTTATCTTCCTCTCTCAGCTCCCTCCTTCCAGGCCTCTCTTTACTTTCTTCCATAGACATTTCCTTGATTATCACCATTCTATGCTCTCGTCCTCCTCTCCCACCACAAGGTCTGTCCTGCTATTCCCTAGTCATAGCTCATTCCCAACAAGCTGTGACTTCTGCCTTCTACTAAACACTGTTCATTTTATTGTTACCTCATTCTCTCACCTCCACCACGCCCAGCCTGTCTGTTTTGTTCACCTGTTGCACACTGTCTGCCATGTAGACAATAAGCTCTCTGGAGCAGCACTCTGTTTTCTGCTGCTTGTCTGTTCATCACCTAACACAACGGGACCTCGATCACGATTTTTCAGTGCTACCGTGCTACAAAAATAATAATAGATCCAGTGTTAAGTTTAGACCCTAACAAAAGCAGGTAATTTTGTCACATACCGAAATAAAAACATAGTCCACCTCCATCGATGGATCTGTGGGAACCAAGGAGGCTTTTTCACTGATGCCCCTTGATAATAGGCCCCTCTTATATAATAATGAAATTTGTAAGTGTTCCTCGATTTGGAACACTTCTTGAAGCCCTCTGCTTCAGTGTCTTGATTTGTGTCACAGAATGAAAGGGAAGGCCCTGTGACCAACTGGCTGCTGCTGATTGACAGAAAAGGAAAGTATCTGGATTTTACAAGGCAGGGAAGAGTGGACAGAAGAGGGAGATTGAGAGCTTTCTGTGAGAAAGAGTAAGGAGTATCAGGGGAGTACTTCTGGAAACAGAGATGAGGAGCCAGGGAGCCGTTTGAGCTGGGGCCGAGCTCCAACATGATTTCTGAGAGAAGCAGTGGGGGAAGCCTTCTGGCAGCTTGGCCTGAGACTCCAGAGAGCAAAGCCCAAGAACAATGGCCTGGCTATCCCAGAGACTGGGAGAAGTCAGGAGGACTGAGATGCTGTACTAGCTGGGAAAATTGAAAACAGACCTCAGAGAAAAGGGACGGTGAAAAATTAGCCTGGCCTCAGAAAGGAGAGGCCTCAGTGGAATACCTCAGAAAGAGACTTTATTTGAATCTGCAACACAGACAGACCTTCAGGAAAGAAGGGTCTGTATGCAGTGGGAAACTGGGACGAAAGAGATGGAGTTCGCGCAAACAGGTTAATAAACTAGTCCCTGTAGGTTAATAAACTACTCCCCAAGAAGGTGTGTTGGTATGCAACACGAGCCTTGGTGGACTTATTGGGGTGCTCCTGGGTGAAGGGAAACTGAGGCTGGGTGCTGCAGAACAGGCACACTCATTTACAACTTGCCTTGGAATGCTGCTCTGGGGGGTTTTATTATTATTATTTTGTTTAAAAAGAAGTTGCTGGAGGTACTAAGGGCTCAAAGTACGCAGAAAAATCCTCTGTGGCCCATTCCTTCTTTTCCAGTGAGCAACTGAGGGCATCAGATCCAAGTACACTGGTCTCTTAGACAGAGATGGCTAAGTGAACATGACCTCCTTCAACAATATGACCTTGAACCATCACGAGCATGTTTGTTTTGCTCTGGTCTAAAAAGCCACAAACGCAAAATACCGCTATATGGTTTTTTTTTTTAAAGCAATTCATATGTGAAAATAAAATGTCTTTTGTATTAGCATAAAGATTAGTCAAAACTAACCTATAAAAGATAAAAACTAGCTTACGCTATACTATCAACATAAATCATAAGCACACATGAGGCAAGGGAAATATTTCCCAGGTGGCGTGACAGAAAGAGGCACAGAGAATGGTTATGGGGTCTTCTATAATCACCATTGGAATGGAGGAGTCATGTGTGTTCTCTAATTGTTAAATTGCTTCAGAAAAGCTCCTGGATTACCAGGCACATCACACAACTTCTTCAGTGGCTATACAAGCTAGCAATTTGATGGGGGGGGGGGGGGGGGGGGGGGGGGGGGGGGGGGGGAGAAAGAGACAATAACTAGGTGTTCTGTTCACAGAGCAGGTGGAGAGAGTTTGATCTTTTCTAAATGCAAATAAAACTGACTTGCTTCCTCATTATTAAGACTGTTCCTATATGCTATTCCCCAGGAGAAAGGTTTTAGAATTATCAGCTCTGTCAGCATCTAGTTTAGGGATAACAAATACTTTTTCTGAAATTCTTTTGTGAGTGCATGAAAGCTGCCAAATTTTTCCTGAGGCAGATGTTCTGTTGAATACTAACTACTATGAGTCCACTGTCTCTGAAAAATGAAGGGTGAAATAGAAAGCCCCTGTGAGAAAATACCATAATGAAAAAATAGAATTTCATGGGATTCAGAGAACTTTCAACTCCAATTCATGAGGTTTTTACTACTGAAAATATAAACTTTTAACTAGGGAGAAATATAATCTCCATTTTTAATTACCATTAGTTGAGCATTACTACTTCAGAACCTGCTACTTATTTAAGATTAGGCCAGATACATTCCCCTGCCTTGGGATGAAGAAATAGCTAGCAGCATCTCCTCTGATTAGAGGGAACAAAGTGAATTAAGGGGGTTGAGATGACCCTGAGTATGTTTCTATAATGGTCTCCATTTATTAGCATGAAGGGCACTACTACCCATGAGTTTTGGACTGATGTCAAATATGCAGATTCATGCATATGAATATTAATGATAGAAATACACTGTAGTTTAGACTCGCCCCTTTCCCTCCCCACATTAATCCAGATATTAAACACACTGAGAATGTATACTGCACTTGGACTCTGGTATTTAGTAATGAAAATATGTGCCAGCATTCATCACACAGACTACTCAAAGCTCTCCAAAGCCATGAAACAAGCCATAGAGCCTAGAATAAAATAAAAATTTAAGCAATCTGACAAGTTTCCTTCAGGCCTAGGTAAACATCTTGGGAACAGCTAAGACAAGTAACCGAGAATTGACTTATTTGGTAAAACAACAACAAAAAAGGTAACATTAATATCAAAACCAGACTTCAACGAGAAACTGCAGAACTGGAATCAATTTGCAAACTTGACACCATCAAATTAGGGCTGAATAAAGACTGGGAGTGGCTGGGTAAGTACAAAAAATAATTTTCCCTCTGTTGATATTCACCCCTTCTTGTCAACTGTTGGAAATAGGCTGCATCTACCCTAATTGAATTGGCCTCGTTAGCACTGACCCTCACTTGGTAAGGCAACTTCCATCTTTTCACGTGCTGTATATTTATAACTGCCTACTGTATTTTCCACGCCATGCATCTTATGAAGCGGGTTATAGCCCATGAAAGCTTATGCCCAAATAAATGTGTTAGTCTCTAAGGTGCCACAAGGACTCCCCATTGTTGTTTTTTTTTTTTTAATATATATATAAACTATATATATAGTTTAGAGGGGGACTCTTCCTCTCCCACATACATCTCAAGACCATCTTTGCTTTTTTGGAGAGTTAAATCTGGAAAATAAGCCACTTTTCTCACTATCCCGCACCCCACAAGCAATCTGCATCCAGGCTCCCTTTTCATTCAAAAATGCTCAACCATGACAAAAACCAAGTCTGTTACCAATGCAAACATAATCAAAGGAAATTAAAAAAAAAAAAAAAAAACCCACACAGAACAACACAACCTCCAACCTCACCCCATATGTACCTATATGTAATTAAAAGGCTGACTAAGCAGGAAGAAATAATTAAATCAGCACTATCTCTCAGTTTAAAAAAGGGGGGATGAGATACTTAAAACAACTGCTCATACTGTGAAACTGAATTAGAGAGGGGAGGGTTACAAAAATTAAAGATCAACAAACATGCTTCTGGACTTCAGGGTTTAACAAGAATGACATTTAAAATAAAATGTCAGGAAAAATGTTCAAAAACACCCACATGACAGAAGCCTAAGTCCCACTGACTTTCAATTAGTCTTAGGCTCCAAGGGGCCAGTTTTTCAAAGGTATTTAGGCACCTAAAGATGCAGATAGGTATCAAGTGGGATTTTCAAAAACACCTACCTAATTTGCATTGATTTGGGAGTTAGGCAACTAACCTCCTTGGGTGCTTTTGAAAGTCCCACTCAGCATCTATCTTTAGATACCTAAATACCTTTGAAAATCTTGCCGCAAACTGCATCATTGTTGAAAATAGGACTTAGGCTCCTAAATGATTTAGGCATTCTTGAAAACTTTCCCCACCAGGTTTTGTTCAACAACCTTTTTATTACTTAAAAAATAAATTATGATACAAGCTATCAATTGTATAATTGCAATTTAAAACACTAAGGCCCAGTATCTAAAGGATGCGGCAACAATGGAAAACCATGAATTCAGACAATTCATATTCTACCTGGCAGCAGTCAGGATGACTCCAGATTTGCACAAGTACTCTGTTACTGGGTGGAGGTACAAGCTGTAACATACCCTTTTTCAGATAAACTCTTGTTTACTTAACATCTGTTTAACCACTGACTGCAAAACAAAAACAACAAAAAGTCTTTTAAGGCCTAGTTCAAACTTCTTTCAAAACCAGTAAAGGCTATTCTAAGAAATAAACAGTATATCACAAATAGTACATTTCTGGCACTGTGAGATTCCAGCCACCTTTCCCCCCTGCATTAAATGTAGAGCAAATTTCATAGTAGCAGTTTGTCACTGCTGATCTTGACTCTTCCACCCAGGCCTGGGAACAGTTACATTTGGATATGAACTACTGGAGCCATAGGCAAAATGGCACCCACAGCTAGTCTGGTTTACACCTTCGAAGAGAAGGATCAATTTCATTACTGTCCTACTTCATAATTTACATCTCTTCGAAAAAAGGAGGCAAGAACTGATAAAGCATTCACATATCTTCTTTTATTGCACTATATGCAGGATTCCAGTCTACGATCCTTCCTATTAGTGCAAACTATTAGGCAATTCTTTGAATAAAACCAGTATAAAACAAAAAATGTATTTCACACACGTCGTAGCTCCCAGGGCAGCTGGATGTGTGGGTATCTGAGGCTTGTGGTTCTTGAAGCAGGGGAATGTCTGCTGCTGTTGGGCATTCCCAGGGTGGGTGCATATGAGAGAGTACCTGGGACAGGGAGCTGGTAGTGGTAGTTTCTGGAGCAACAGGGGCTGGGGATTTCTGGGTTAGTTGGATGGGCAGTGCCTGGAGAAGGGAGCAAGGGGTTACTGTTGGTGTTGGCAGTTCCAAGTGTAGGGGGCTGTTGTCAGTAGTACCTAGAGCATATGAGGGGCTTTGGTAGTTCCTGGGGCAAACACTGTGTTCTCTATTTTCCTCTCTCCCCCTCCTTTTTTTCTTTTTCTTTATTGCTGCTGCTGCTTTCACGATATTCTCCCTGGCAGGAATTTGCAGGGAGAATAGTCCCAGGGGAGGAGAGGGCAATGAAACTACCTGCTCAGCAGGCACCACAGCTGGCGCTGGGTGTTCGGGAGGCCGAACAGTACAAGGAGTTGTGCTGGATATGTGAGATTTCAGCAGGGATGCAGGCAGCTCTGACAGGCTGCCACCTGGAAGCCCTGCAACTAGAGAAGTGGTTTTTTTTTTGGTTTTTTTTTAAGCCCACCTCAATGCAATTCTATCCACAACTTGTACCACACGTAGACTCCTCCGCGGCACAATAAACTCCCTTTCATTTCCAACACAAACCCAACTACAATGCACACATCCAATCTCCAGTTCCTCCCAATCACACTCAAGCACGCTACCGTAACTTTGTTATGTCAAACACCATATTATTTAGGTTTTTCCACTGTGTACCTTTGAAGGAAACAATTCTTAATTCAACTGAGGTTGGACCTTAGTGTGATTGGGAGGAACTGGCTGCATGCTTTTTGGTTGATTATATATTGAAATTAAAAAGGGAAATTTTTTTTGTGGAGCCGAGTAGTCTGTAAATGCAGCTGGGTACTGGAGTTTGGGTAAATCATGTGAAATGAGGTTAATATGGGTGTTAGTGTGAACTGCTGATCTCCTCAATTGTCAGTGATTGTGTTGATAAGGAAATGCACTTGAAGACCCTTAACTCTATTGTGCTTTGCATATGAATATGTCCTGATGATTCCCTTCAAAGGTGTCCACATTATTTTGACAAGACACATACCTGTGCCTCCAGCAGGCGCCTACTCTTTTGACTCTTACTTTATTCTCCTTAAAGTTAAGGATGTGCTTAAGTGGTTTACCGAATCAAGGCCTAACTGGGCTCCACTGAAACACATACACATAATATTTTATTACTGTGTATGTGAACACATGTGGAAGTGACGTGCAGCTGATATGTTGTAGAGCCACATGGTAAATTCCATCATCTCTGACAACATCTCCTATGCCCTGTACAGAAATCAGTTTCTGCTGGGAGTTATTCTAACACTTTAAACTTCCAAGCAGCAACCATTTTCTTTTAAAAATTTACTTGCCACAAATATGCTTCCTCCTTTTCCCCTCGAGACCTATATTCCCTGACTGAAACCAAATATTCTTAAGGCAGGACATAGACAGTCCTAATCCAGTGACAAAGTCAGATCTTGCAACTTTGCAAGTCTAGAAACAGGAGCTTTATAGCACTTGAAAAGGGAGATGCTTTGGTTTCCACCACTTAGTTCTAGCCCCAGATAGTTCCTAGATACTGGACTTTTAAATTATGACACTTTTCCATGTAAAAATCTATTTTAAAGTTAATTTTAGAGATTTAAGAATGTATTATTTTTCTTTCCTTCTAATCTAAAGCATTGTAAAGGTGGCCTTTTACTACCAAGGTAGCCTGCTTGTACATGTGACCAGGTACAACAATTAGTCTCAACAAAATATTCAAAACAGTCATAATTTTTAGACAAGTTTTTGCTTTTCTGTTAAATGTGTGAGATACATAGAATTCATAATGGTGTATTTGTGAGGAACATAGCATATTCAATTCCTTCAAAGCCTTTATATCACACCATCATGAAGTCTTCACTGCATCTCTCACATATGCACACAAAAGATCATTTTTACATTAAAGCTCTGCACTAATTGCCTGTGCAAGAAAACCAGTAGGGTCTGAAAAAGAAGCTATTCGTAAAAGTGGTTTGAAAGGCATAAAGGAGCCACACACGAGGAGAAGTTGAAAACCAGGGCAATGCTTCCTCCCCTTTATTGCTCAGGACAATGTCATATGTCTGCTTTTATTCCTGAGAAATTTCTCAGTTCATCCCAACTGAAGATAATCATTATTCAAAACCTGATGATCATTCACCAGCATGATAAGGATAGAGTGTACTGAGATATAGTTTCAGTATCCAGAAACATTTAACGTGATATATAAAATTGAAATGTATTTTTATGTATATAAAGACATATAAAGATGGTCTCTGAGCCATTTACAAAGAAAACATTTTGAATTAAACATTTTCTCCAAGCTAATGGTAAAATAACTAAATTACATGTTCAGAGAAAAGTATTTACATTGCTAAGGTGCAATTAGAAATATTAGACTGTTCCCCCTTTAGAAAATTTACTGTGAAGAGAAAATATTTGCAGTTTGTAAAAGCCAAGCAGCAGCAGTGATGGAAATATGCTGCATCTTGTATCCGCAGGATAGCTATTATACAGGCAGCTGCAGTGAAGATGTCTCCTAATTGCCCCACAAATGACCTCCACTGTTTCTTTTGGGGGATGAGGTAATTACAGTAACTACCTCTGCTAGTTTAGTTGTAGGGCTTCTCCTTACCAAATGCTGCCATATTACATGAGATAGCTTTGCAAATATAGCCAATGCCGACAACAGTGTAAGGTGTACTCCCCTCAAACATTTGAAACACGGTTTCAGAAGGGAAAACTGCAGCTCTCACATTTCTACAATTCTAAAAACATGAACACACTTAAAAACATGGGTCAGTAAAATAATAAGTTAATGGGGTGGGAAAGCCCACTAACTTTTCTAGAGATCATTGTACCCTAATAAATAATGCTCACAGCATTTAAATCATTTTTACAGATTCTCAATACCATATTCCTTTGATCTCAATGACTTCCCGACGTCTTCACCTGCAATTAGTTTATATACTTACAATGTGAATGCCTTTCAGAATTTCCTTATGTTATAGCTGATTAATCTGGCGGCATCCAAAGCTACCAAGCGCATCCCCCAGGTGTTGGATGGGGAGTGTCCACATGTGGGCAGCTCTGAATAATGAATAAGGAGCCGTGGACCTTAGGTTGTACATAGCACTGGTAATCTCACTACGTAAAAACAAACTTGCCACAGAAAACTTCCTACAGAAGCCATATTGGTGGTATGCAGGAGGCTTGAACAGGAGACCAACTTCAACTGAAGAATATGATGGACATTTCTCAAACCCATAAGGAAACCCATGTCCTGAAAAGTCCTGGTGCTCAAAGCCAGGTCAGTAATGAAAATCAGATTCTGGAATCTGAGAATAGTGTATGAAGCCACTAAAACTGCTCAAGTAATTAAAGAAATGGATAGATACCATCTTGATGCCCTTGGAATCAGCAAGCGGAGATGGACAGGTTCAAACAAACTACACATTAGAGAAACAAATAAGACATCATCTACGCCGTGAACATGGGTAGTAGACATGAAGCTGGCATAGCAATCCTAATGGTGAATGAAGCAGAGCAGGCACTGACTAAGTGGAATCAGGCAATGAAAGAATTATTAGAGTTCATGTTCAGACTAGAGTCTTCAAA
This sequence comes from Caretta caretta, assembly GCF_965140235.1. Classification (NCBI taxonomy): domain Eukaryota; kingdom Metazoa; phylum Chordata; order Testudines; family Cheloniidae; genus Caretta; species Caretta caretta. Next base: position 12,865,170 of record NC_134214.1, on the reverse strand, counting down.
CTAAAAGTCATGCAATGCTATGCACGAGGGAACAAAAAGCCAGATGAGTAATATTCTTTTTAGGATTTGTTATAGGATGCGTTAACCCAGGTCCCAAAACATGATATCCTAGTGACTATGGGCGATTTTAGTGCAAATGTTGGCAATAACAATGATGGGTTGCATAAAGTTATGGGCAAGTGCAGTAGGGATTTGGACATGAACCAAAATGGTGAACGGTTAGTAAAAATTTGCAGTGTAAACAACATAGTGATAGGTGGAACACTATTTCCTCATAATGAAATCCATAAAGTGATATGGAATTCCCCAGACAGTACTACAAAGAACCAGACAGAAAACTTCTGCATTTCAGTAGTGTTTTGCAGCTCATTAGCAGATGTGGGTGTGTACAGGGGAGCAGATGTGGGCAGTGACCACGGTCTTTTTATCACTAAGCTGAATATCAAGTTAAATAGAATGAAGACGGTGAAAAGACGACCACACATCAACAGTTCACAGTTAAAAGACCCAAACACAAAAAGTGCTTCTGGCTTGAACTGAAGAACAGGTTCAGTGTTCTAATGGAGTTAACTGAAGAACTAAGACACTGATACTCTGTGGGAAAACATCAAAGACTGCTAAGACGATTCCAACAACAATGAAATCTAAAACGGAAGAATGGATTAGCAATGCTACTTGGGCAGCAGTGAAAAAGAGAAGTGTAAAGCAAAAAACTCATGCAGGCTAAGAGAATGCGTGTGAAGAGACAAGCAAGTGGTGAGAAGCACACAGAAGTTCGGTAAAGGTAAAAAGGAACACTAGAAGAGCTAAAAGGGCATATATTGATACAAATATGTCAAGAGGCTAAAGTGCTTGCTCAGGACTTGACCTGACAACCTTATATAAGATCATTAAACAGCTAACAGGAAACTTTACCAGTATTGGAAGCCCTATTAAAGATGCAAATGAAAATACTCTTAGTATAGAAGCAGAACACGGGAAAAAACGGGCAGAACATTTTCAGGTTCTTTTAAATAGACTAACCCCAAGCAAACTACTAGAAAATACATGAAGACAACCTACCACTAGAGCTTGATATTGATTCAGGAGATAGAAAAATGGAAAAAGTTAGAAGAGCCATCAGTAAACGCAAAAATGGGAAAGCAGTTGGGAGAAGGTAACATTACTGAATAGATACTTTAAAAGAGAGAGATAGAATAGTCCTCCAGACTTTCTTTGTGTTTCTGGGTAGATGTAATGAAGAAAAAGAACCCAACAGAATTGGAAGAGAGGCTTTATAATGAAATTGCCAAAGAAAGGTGATCTAACCAACTGCAATAATTGAAGGGGAATCACATTACTCTCAGTACCTGGAAAAATCACGGGCAACATCATCCTGGAAGATATCAAGAAACAAACGGATCTTCAACTTAGACGGAACATCCAGGTTTTAGTCCTTGAGATCATGTGCAGACCATGCTGTTGTTTTCAGATATATTACACAATTAAGCGAGGCATGGCAAGCACCTCTTGTGATAAATTTTATAGATTTCTAGAAGGCTTGACGGAGTACACAGAGACAGGCTTTAAAAAATTATAGCACTCTATGAAATACCAGAAAAAATAATCAGAATCACCAAAGATCTATATAATGCTGAATGTGTAGTCGGAGATAGTGACATCATCAGTCAATGGCTTGATTGATGGAGCAAGGCATGGGTGTATTATATCCCAACTATTGTTTGCAATGGTCATTGACTATGTCATGAGGTAAGTAACTGCAGAAGGCAACCGAGGAATTTTATGGACAAATGACAAGGCACAACTGGATTACCTTGTTTTTGGTGATGACACTGTCCTCCTTATTCAACATATCACTTAATGGAAGAAAAGCTTTTGGCAGATAAACATACCAACTTGTTTTGCTGTATCAACAAGGGGAAGAAAAAATATATGGCTATCAGTGTTCCAAAAGTAACCTTAGAGTGGAGAAAGAAACACTAAAAGTCAGTCACTTTACCTATGTCAGGAGTGAGATGTGCAATGACAGTGACACCATGCTAGATGACAAACAACAAATTTCAAAAACAGCAAACAGCTTTCATAAACTTGAAAAGATTTGGAAAAGTAGCTTGATTGGCATGGACATAAAATATGAATTTTTAACACCAGCATCCTGTCCTCCTTTATGGAAGAGATTTACTGAAGTTTACAACAGAAATTGAGAAGACCAATTCATTCCAAAGTAAATGCCTGCAGTAGATCTTCAGAGTCCATTCGAAAGTGCTTCTTTCAACACCGGAAAGTCTAAATAGACCAAGCCAATCTAAACCACCAAATATGGTACGATATGGCAATTGGGGATACGCTTTAAGGATGCTACCAACACGACTTTCATAGCAAGTAATAATATGTACACCACCTGGAAAGAGAAAAAGAGGGAGATCTAGAGAAACATTATGCAGAACAGAAAAGAAAGAAGCTAAATCCATCAACATGACAGAAGCCTGAACAGACCAGCACAAGACCGAAATAAACGGCGGAAGCTGGCAGAGGCTCTATGCACCTGGGGGTGCAGGAGGATAAAGAAAAAGAATACCTGATTAATGTTAATTAATTAATTATTCCACTTTTCTTTTACATAAGTATGAAGGGCATGTCTTTCCACCCCTCTGAAACTCAGAAATCACAGTGTGGAAGTTTCAGAGTAACAGCTGTGTTAGTCTGTATTCGCAAAAAGAAAGGAGTACTTGTGCCACCTTAGAGACTAACCAATTTATTTGAGCATAAGCTTTTGTGAGCTACAGCTCACTTCATCGGATGCATACTACATAATAGTGTGGAAGTGTATATTATTATCTGTGCTCGTGCGTCTGTGTATATATTCCATACTCTAGTAAACATAACTGCATGTTGAAAAACAGACATGCATACAAGCATGTCCAAATTTTAAGGGAATGCTTGTATTCACAATCCAGTGATAACATGGAAAATTGCTTCCCTCTTTATTCTTACCAGCACAAATCTACAAATGGATGTTCCTTTCCCCATTCCTAGCTGTGGGCCTCAGCACTGCCCAGTGCCAACAAACCCTACTCCCACATCTGAAGGTCTTCCTACCTGCCCCCTCTTTTCTCTCTCTCTCCCCCCCCTTTTTTTTAAACCACAAAGAATAGGTGATCCCATTTGGAATTCTCAATGAAAGCACGAGAGTAGCCCCACTGACTTCAATTGCTCAAGTGTTTTGCTGGACTGGGGCTAGAGTAACCAGACACTTCTGGAATCGAGACTTGAAGTCAGTGAGATCCTTCTCTCTGTTCTGTTCCTGTGTACACTTGAAGTGGCTTGTTGAAACAACCAACCTCTGTCTTTGAGTGTCCTCTATATAGGGTAACCAGATGTCCAGTTTTTAAAGGGACAGTCCCGTTTTTTGGGACATTTTCTTATATAGGTGCCTATTACCCCCCACCCTCTGTCCCGTTTTTTCACAGTTGCTATCTGGTAACCCTACCTCTATAGATGTATGATTCTTCACAATGAAGGGTTACTGTAAACTGTAATGGATGGTGGGGAAAAGAAGTCTGCTACACCTATAAGATATTTGTTAAATTACAGCATATATTAAAAATTCCACAGATACAAGTACAGTATCAGTTACTTACTACTGCAAGAACAGGCACAATTGTGCTCTCATACAGTACATGAACATTGCTGTCGGTTTTCAGTTCATAATCTTCCCTTTATTAAAAAAAGTGAGTAATCTCACCTCTATTATGGCTCTGGCCATGAAACACACAATAGACTAAAGATAAGAGAAGCAGGTTAAAGAAAAATTCAAGAGGTCAAGAGAGACCAGAGGGGGAATTCACTTATATACATTTAAAAATAAATAAATAAAAAAACCCCATTATTGTAGTAAATTAGAATCAGGGAAAAGAGGACTAGTAATTGTACAGTTTGTCTGAGTAAATATGACCACTGAAGTGCTTTTTTTTTTAAACTAGCCAAAGTTTTAACACTTGAAATATACATCCTTCAGCCCATGTGCAATATCTTGTGTATGAAACATTTAAAAAAAAAAGTACAAAGTTGATCCATATTAAGATGATAATGGCTCCATACTTCAAGGAGACAATACTGTTCAAAATTATCAAATAAAATAATACATAATGTAAAAACTCAGCAGACTGCACATATTAATACCTAACCAATAAGATGAATGCATATAATGTCTGATACCAATTTATATCAAAAATAATAGTCCACCTCTATTTAAAAAATAAATAGATAAATCATTGAGTGTCCTTACCAGAACTACTCTCTGAAACCTCACAAAATTGTGATGTGGCAGCAGTGCAGCCCTTGGTATTACACCACCTGTAACACAAACCATATTATGATACTTTCTGTCAATATTTATTTATTCAAATTTTATATTTGAAAGAATGACGGAAAAAGTATAAAAGACAGATATTTTTCTATTTGTCTTTTTATTGAATCTATTAAAGCAACATTCCCAGTTTCCTATAAATCACTTAAGGGGCAAACTAAAATATTACACAAACAGATGTATCTTAATTGCTTTAGGAGTATATGCTCATTTTTTTCAAAAAAGGAAATTCCAAGTAAAGTTTCAACTCTATTCTTGCCTCCTGCCTTTGTGATAAAAACACAAGCATTAGTTTCAGATTAGAAAGTTAGAAGTGCCAAAAAATTCCATTCAGGCTGACTGCTCAGGATGACTACCTAGAATTTTACAACAATCCAACTTAATCATTACCAATGTCTAAGTACTGAGACAACAACTTACTTTAGTGTGGACCACAATGGCAAAATAACCTCCAAGATGACAAAACAATATGGCAACTATGGATGTTCTCTTATGGTTTTTATTATTTTATGTTTCTGATACTTTCATCTCTTCAGCTTCATCTCCACTTTTATACAGGAATTTGCACAGGTATAGAGGTGCAAGAGTTAAAATATAAAGCTGTCAAGAAAAAAATTGGCTCCCCTGTCACAGAACTATTTATGTTGCACCATATAAATTAACATTATAGGTGTTGCAAATCATGGCTATGTGTTTACTTGAACTGTTCCAACATTTTTTAACCTGGCCACTTTGGAAATGGACTTTAAGGAGTCTCCATGCTTCACAAACCGAGCAAATGTAAAGCCTGTGGATTCTTTAAATTCCTTTAACCCAGCACGTTACACAAAAGACCCTATGGAGTCCATGTGGAGGTTAGAAGCTCCACAAAAGTCCCTATAAGAATCTCTGTTTCAGAAAAATGCTGTTTTCAGTGAGACTGGGATCAGATTAGTAGTAAAAGAATCATTTGTAATGGAATACTCATGATAATTTTGGCCAAAGTTCAAGGCAAAACCTCAAAAATGAGTGGCTAATGGGTATGAATGCTAATTATTTTCTAGAGACTGAGTTAAGCAGGACTAAAAGCCATAAAATAGAAAAAGACATCACAGATAACATACACTTCCCAAAGTTACTGTATATGAAGGGCTGAAAACATGAAAGGAAATACATCAGAGGGCATTTAGTATTCCAAAATTTCCATTTTAAAACCAATCACCCTTGACCTCTAAAATAACTCAGTTATAATATACCTAAGTCTTATTATCAGCAGTTGATACACGTTTAAATTTCCCAAGAGATCTAGCTAATGCATTGTAATCCAAATCAATGACCAAACAGGTTGCACCAGCATGGCTCATCCCTAAACTTCATGACAGGAGGTTTAAGAAGCCAACAGCTATCATTCCCCTTTGGCATTCATAGAATCATAGAATATCAGGGTTGGAAGGGACCCCTGAAGGTCATCTAGTCCAACCCCCTGCTCGAAGCAGGACCAATTCCCAGTTAAATCATCCCAGCCAGGGCTTTGTCAAGCCTGACCTTAAAAACCTCTAAGGAAGGAGATTCCACCACCTCCCTAGGTAACGCATTCCAGTGTTTCACCACCCTCTTAGTGAAAAAGTTTTTCCTAATATCCAATCTAAACCTCCCCCACTGCAACTTGAGACCATTACTCCTCGTTCTGTTATCTGCTACCATTGAGAACAGTCTAGAGCCATCCTCTTTGGAACCCCCTTTCAGGTAGTTGAAAGCAGCTATCAAATCCCCCCTCGTTCTTCTCTTCTGCAGGCTAAACAATCCCAGCTCCCTCAGCCTCTCCTCATAAGTCATGTGTTCTAGACCCCTAATCATTTTTGTTGCCCTTCGCTGGACTCTCTCCAATTTATCCACATCCTTCTTGCAGTGTGGGGCCCAAAACTGGACACAGTACTCCAGATGAGGCCTCACCAATGTCGAATAGAGGGGAATGATCACGTCCCTTGATCTGCTTGCTATGCCTCTACTTATACATCCCAAAATGCCATTGGCCTTCTTGGCAACAAGGGCACACTGCTGACTCATATCCAGCTTCTCGTCCACTGTCACCCCTAGCTCCTTTTCCGCAGAACTGCTGCCTAGCCATTCGGTCCCTAGTCTGTAGCTGTGCATTGGGTTCTTCCGTCCTAAGTGCAGGACCCTGCACTTATCCTTATTGAACCTCATCAGATTTCTTTTGGCCCAATCCTCCAATTTCTCTAGGTCCTTCTGTATCCTATCCCTCCCCTCCAGCATATCTACCACTCCTCCCAGTTTAGTATCATCCGCAAATTTGCTGAGAGTGCAATCCACACCATCCTCCAGATCATTTATGAAGATATTGAACAAAACCGGCCCCAGGACCGACCCTTGGGGCACTCCACTTGACACCGGCTGCCAACTAGACATGGAGCCATTGATCACTACCCGTTGAGCCCGACAATCTAGCCAGCTTTCTACCCACCTTATAGTGCATTCATCCAGCCCATACTTCCTTAACTTGCTGACAAGAATACTGTGGGAGACCGTGTCAAAAGCTTTGCTAAAGTCAAGAAACAATACATCCACTGCTTTCCCTTCATCCACAGAACCAGTAATCTCATCATAAAAGGCGATTAGAGTAGTCAGGCATGACCTTCCCTTGGTGAATCCATGCTGGCTGTTCCTGATCACTTTCCTCTCATGCAAGTGCTTCAGGATTGATTCTTTGAGGACCTGCTCCATGATTTTTCCAGGGACTGAGGTGAAGCTGACTGGCCTGTAGTTCCCAGGATCCTCCTTCTTCCCTTTTTTAAAGATTGCACTACATTAGCCTTTTTCCAGTCATCCGGGACTTCCCCGGTTCGCCACGAGTTTTCAAAGATAATGGCCAATGGCTCTGCAATCACAGCCGCCAATTCCTTCAGCACTCTCGGATGCAACTCGTCCGGCCCCATGGACTTGTGCACGTCCAGCTTTTCTAAATAGTCCCTAACTACCTCTATCTCCACAGAGGGCTGGCCATCTCTTCCCCATTTTGTGATGCCCAGCGCAGCAGTCTGGGAGCTGACCTTGTTTGTGAAGACAGAGGCAAAAAAAGCATTGAGTACATTAGCTTTTTCCACATCCTCTGTCACTAGGTTGCCTCCCTCATTCAGTAAGGGGCCCACACTTTCCTTGGCTTTCTTCTTGTTGCCAACATACCTGAAAAAACCCTTCTTGTTACTCTTGACATCTCTGGCTAGCTGCAGCTCCAGGTGCTATTTGGCCCTCCTGATATCATTCCTACATGCCCGAGCAATATTTTTATACTCTTCCCTGGTCATATGTCCAACCTTCCACTTCTTGTAAGCTTCTTTTTTATGTTTAAGATCCGCTAGGATTTCACCATTAAGCCAAGCTGGTCGCCTGCCATATTTACTATTCTTTCGACTCATCGGGATGGTTTGTCCCTGTAACCTCAACAGGGATTCCTTGAAATACAGCCAGCTCTCCTGGACTCCTTTCCCCTTCAAGTTAGTCCCCCAGGGGATCCTGGCCATCTGTTCCCTGAGGGAGTCGAAGTCTGCTTTCCTGAAGTCCAGGGTCCGTATCCTGCTGCTTACCTTTCTTCCCTGTGTCAGGATCCTGAACTCAACCAACTCATAGTCACTGCCTCCCAGATTCCCATCCACTTTTGCTTCCCCCACTAATTCTACCCGGTTTGTGAGCAGCAGGTCAAGAAAAGCGCCCCCCCTAGTTGGCTCCTCTAGCACTTGCGCCAGGAAATTGTCCCCTACGCTTTCCAAAAACTTCCTGGATTGTCTATGCACCGCTGTATTGCTCTCCCAGCAGATATCAGGAAAATTAAAGTCACCCATGAGAATCAGGGCATGCAATCTAGTAGCTTCCGTGAGCTGCCGGAAGAAAGCCTCATCTACCTCATCCCCCTGGTCCGGTGGTCTATAGCAGACTCCCACCACTACATCACTCTTGTTGCACACACTTCTAAACTTAATCCAGAGACACTCAGGTTTTTCTGCAGTTTCGTACCGGAGCTCTGAGCAGTCATACTGCTCCCTTACATACAGTGCTACTCCCCCACCTTTTCTGCCCTGCCTGTCCTTCCTGAACAGTTTATAACCATCCATGACAGTACTCCAGTCATGTGAGTTATCCCACCAAGTCTCTGTTATTCCGATCACGTCATAGTTCCTTGACATCACCAGGACCTCCAGTTCTCCCTGCTTGTTTCCAAGGCTTTGTGCATTTGTATATAAGCACTTGAGATAACCTGTTGATCGCCCCTCATTCCCAGTATGAGGCAGCTGAAACACTCTATATGGATGGAATCTTTTAATCTACGGAAAGAACTAAGCGAGAAAGAGAGATGAGGCTGCATTTCATTGAGATGGCATTAGCACACCTTGATGTATTTTTGTATTATTTGTATGTACTGAATTGTTTATATGCTCAGAGTGCAAAGATGTCTGTAATTTATAAATTAAATGTTAATAGATATCTAATTCATACACCCACTTCAATTCGGACATGATATTAGCAGCTAATATTAAATGAGACACTAGAGTTAGAGATTAATGCTTTATACCACTTGAAAGCCGGGCATCAAGCTTTCAGAGGCAATACAACACTTGGGTCCTTATCATGCAATCGGGCCCTCCTGAATGGATCCAAATATAGGATTGGAGCCTTGTTTTCTACCTCTAGAAGTCCGAGGCAGTGGGTTCTAAAATGATATTGGAACTGAAGTGTAAGGGAAGGAAAAACAGGGAACAGCAGCAGCAATCTGAATTACATGATTTTAAGGCCAGAGAGACCAATGGAAGTTTTAAAATCCAAACTATTATGACCTATCGGGGCTTGACAAAAATGCTACCACTGGAAAGCAGAGAATCACAGGGATAGTAATGGGTAACAGTGGACTTTTAAAGTGTTACAAGTTCTTCATTCTAGCCATGCTTATCCATAGTGGCTCATGACTGAAAGAAAAGGTCCTGACCTCATAACCAATGTAATTTAAATTTTCTGCTAGAGTTTAATATCTGTTGTTCTGATGCCTTCCTATAAACCTATCTGGAGATGTGAATTGTATAGCATCAGCACCTACTAGTGCTGCTAAAGCGGATATCAAAAAGTTATTATAAAACACTGTTTATATCTCAGATATAACATTTAACTCCAGGCTGAATCTTAGTAAACTAAGATCATTAACGGGATAATGATCCTTTTGTCTGAGCAAACCAGGGGAAGCAAGAGGTTGAAATGTTTATAGAAGCTATACTAACTTCCAAATTTTTAGTTACAACTGCGAGTATTTTACTTTCATAGTAAAATTATGCTTCATATTACCAATTCATACTGTTTGCTGTGGTGATGCCAAGCAAGACAGAACAGGGAGGCCTGACAGGAAAGCAATGCACTGAACAGAAGCCAGTTTGAGAGGAATCCCTTTCCTCTTTACAATTCCCCATAGAGTACACACAAAAAACTGTACAAACAGAATACTGGAAATTCACCCATCAATTAGCCTCCGTTAGTACAACAACAGGAAACCTGTTTACAATCAACTGATTTGCCACAAAGAGGAGGAAACACGGACTAGGTAAAAGGCACACCTATTCAACAAGATTTTAAAAGAGTGACCACGCAACCAAGTTGTATTTCAAATAGACCCTAAACAACTGGCCACATGCTACTGTAATTTATATTGATCGTCTAGGGTAGTAACTCAGCCAACTTCAGTGGTGTTGCTCCAGTCTGTTTAGTTTTCAGTGTTTCTGTATTTTAGGTCTTGTCTACACTGCTACTTTACAGCGCTGCAACTTCCTTGTTCAGGGGTGTGAAAAAAAAAAACAAACCTCTGAACACAGCAAGTTTCAGTGCTGTAAAGAAGCAGTGTAGACAGTGCTCCAGCGCTACTCCCCTCGTGGGGTGGTTTTTTTACTGTGCTGGGAGAGCTCTCTCCCAGGGCTGGTGCCGAGACTACACAGCCATGTTAAAGCGCTGCCGTGGCTTTAACGTTACTAGTGAAGACGTACCCTTAGATTGTAAATTCTTTGGGGGTAGTGGCAGTAGTGTGACCAGGTGTTCGGTTTTTGACTGGAAAGTCCGGTTGAAAAGAGGACCTGATGGTGTCTGCCCAGATCTAGTGGCTGGACTCTCAAAGTCTGGTTACTGAGGGCAGGAGAGGCGTGGAGGCACCAAGTCATCACCCGTGCCAGCACCTACTCAGCCAGGGCCACTTCCTACTTGCATTGGGCGGCTGCAGCTCCCAACCCTGGCTCTGCAGGTGAGCCTCTCCTGACCCATGCATTGGGAGGGAGGGGGGGAGCGGAAAAGCAGTGAGCGATGGAGGGAGGGGGAAGAGGAGCAAACAGGGAGGCGACGCTTCAGTGAGAAGAGGCAAGGCAGGGCGGGTCCTCAAGAGAAAGGGGAGGGGAAGGGGAGGTTCCAGCACTCCTGCTGGAGATCCAGTTTTTAAATATTACGAAGTTGGCAACCCTAAGTGGCAGCCTTTATTTTTCAGTACCATAGAAAGCTAAGTACATAGATGATGCTAAATAAGAGACCCTGCCCCAGGAAAAGCAATGCTCAGGGAGGAAGCTTAGGCTAAGGGTTTATGTTGTTGTTATTTTTGGGCCACCAATACAGCCAGAGGGGGGAGTGTTGTGGACACTAACTCAGGGTCTTGAGGACAGCATAGGAACTCAGTCTACTCACAACCTCCTTTTTATCTAAAGCTGGGTTGTGATTTTTTTTGGTAAACTGTACCTCTACTTTTATTACAATATTCTGAAATTAAAGTCAACATTTTCAGAGCAGGTGAAACACATACACCTGCAAAAATGTGCACATCACCCTTGCACAACCAACACTTGTACATGTTAACAGAGTTGCAGAATATGCAAATGTACACTTGCAATATGGGGGCTGGAAGTTCAAGGGGGACAGGCAACAGGACTGCACAGTTTTTGCCATTTAACTCATTAAGTATAGCTTTGAAATGCTGGTCCTAACTTTTTGCAGTTTTGAGAATGGGACAAGGATGGTAGGTTTTTATTACTAACAAACATCCATAGCTTAAAATTTTGTAACTGAATAATAAAATTAAATGGAAAAACACCAACCCGAAAACTAATTTTAATGCTACAGCGTAGGGCTACAAGATTGAATACTCAAAAGTCAGTGAAATCCCTAAAATTGTATTTACCCTGCCTTGTTGCAAATCCCATCTATTTTATAGTATCCAATAACAACAAAGGTCTTAATCTGGCAAAGACCTAGGAACTTTAACATACAGCGAGTGGTTTCATTGACTCCGAGTATGAAATTAAGCATGTGCATAAGTCTTTGCAAGATCAAGGCCAAAGATTTTATATTTAAATAGAAGCTATTACTTCTATTACATGCAATGTGACAGAATATTAGAATTTTAGAATTTCGTAAAGAATATTTGATCCTGAAACTTTAACATTGCCATAATGCTAGAAAGTTGTTTTTTAGTTTTTGCATTTAACTTCCTAAAATTCTTTTTTAAAAGGAAAACCTCAAGAGCTGGCTTGCACAGCTCTTGCAGTGAAACCAAGTCTCTTGCGCTGCAAAATGGCAGCCTTGTGAAAACAAAACAAAAACAAAAATGGGGAGGGAGAGCAGGGGAGCTTATGAGATGAAGGGAAAAATCTCACACTTACTGACTCAAACATTCTGAAAAAAAAATTCTACTTCAGGCAGAAGCCAGGCACAAAATATTAAGGGCAACACATATATTATATATACCATGCAGTATTGAACATTTTCTCTCTAGTGCTGAATGTGTCCATATATTAAAAAATGTAAACAAAGAGGGAAATACATATTACTTATATGCTTCAAATTAATGAAGACGACACTCTTATTACGGGACTCTAAATGCAGACGGTTTTGACAGCCACAGAAAGCCAGAGGTAAAGGTGCTGCATTTGGTTTGACTAAGCACTGCAGTGTAAGATGTCTTTTTTTTTTTTTCGTTTTTTTAATAAATATTTTCAGTAGCTTTCACTTCTTTTTTTTTGTAACAGTTAATGGACTTTTATGGCAGGATTCCATACCAAACCATACTATGCAGGATTAAGCTGTCAGTAGGACATGCTGCTGGATCAGCATGGAATTTTACACCCTTATTAGAGAAGCAGCACCTCACTGAGATAGATGATAAACTGGCATAGACTCAGCCATCCTGTGTAAACTCGATTCCTCTCAGTTAGCAGAAGTAACCTTTGGTTACAAAGAAAAACATTTGTTGACAGAACATTATTATAAATATTGTTAAAATCCAAGTTTGTCTTTTTCTGAGTTATAGTATTGTTTGCAGTGCTATAAAGATGTGTCAGCAATTCCTTTACAAATGCCTGTTTTCAGATGACCAGTACTCAAATATTGCTTCTAGTGGAATTGGGCCTATACATTTTTTAAGCTTAAAACCACTGTTTAATTTTTTTGATTTGGTTTTGTGATTTATAAGGGAACGTTTAACTTTTTATGCTAGCTTTTTTAAAATGTAATTATAAAGAAAGCAAGACCCAGTAGTATGAAAATCTCTATTTACAAAAACTGAGTTCTGTTCGCACAAAAATTACTGATGTCTCAATAAATTACTACTGTCTGTATAAAATACAGTATATAATTTTATTTTTAAGAAGAAAGAATGGCTTGCTGTTCTCTTCAGCATTAGAACACATATTAGTAACATTTGACAAACTTTTTCTTTCTGTGCTGTGAGCATGTCAAAAGACCAGACACAGAGGAGAAAAGGAACGCACAATAAAAATGGAAATATAAATAAAAATAATGTACGCCCCAGTCCTGCACTGAGATCCATACGAGCACTGTGGTTTACCTACACTGAAGTCAGTACAGCAGAGGGGCTTTGTTTTTAGACTATTGTGCATGTGTAACCCACACATCTTCTGGGTATGGTGTTCTATCCCATCTAGTGGCACCGAGACCACTTCGACATGCACAGATTCGTAGATTCTGAGGCCAGAAGGGACCATTATGATCTTCTAATCTGATCTCCTGTATACACATGCCATAGAACTTCCCCAAAATAATTCCTAGAGCCGATCTTTTAGAAGATCATCCAATCTTTATTTTAAAATTGTCGTAATTGCTGGTCCACCTCTCCCTCCCCGATTTATATGAAAATAAGAACTTTGTCACTGAAAAGTTTGATCTACTTCCTGTTTCTTATTCCCTGCACGATGCTCTAATCCAGCGGTTCTCAAACGGTAGGCCAGGACCACAAAACGGGTCGTGACACTGTTTTAGTGGGATGGCCACAGCTCGCTTAGACTTACTGGGGCCCGGGTCCGAAGCCCGAGCCCCACCTTCTGGGGCTCAAGCTGAAGCCAGAGGACTTCAGCCCTGAGCTGCAGGGCTCAGGTTACAGGTCCCCTGCCTGGGGCTGTAGCCCTTGGGCTTTTGGCCCCCCCGCCTGGGGTGGTGGGGCTCGGGCTTCGGTCCTCCCCTCCTGGGGTCGTGTTGTCAGAAGGGGGTCGGTCTAATGACATTTGAGAACTCCTGCTCTTATCCTCTGTTTCTGAGAGCAGCCAACCATCAAGTTGAGAATTAGAAATTAAAATAAGGCATTACCAAACAGGGGATTGGTTAATATATAAAAAAACAAAAAAGATCCACTTTTCAATTCCATCTTGAAGGAACGAACCCCTCCTCCCCAAAAAATAAAACAGGGAAAGTGGGTTAGAGAAAGCCAAATACGTAAATAAAATGATCTCTAATTAGTGTCTCAAAATTGTCCCATGAGACACCGGTGGGCCTTTTAAAAATGCAATTTCAGTTAGCAAATATATTACTGACGGCAAACATGGATTTTAATTTTATAATGCAATTCAGAGATAAAGATAGTACAAACACACACCGTCAGCTCATATGTTAAACGAACAGGCCGTAATATAGTACAAAGTCAGTACAGTGCTTTGAACATATAAAATGCTATCTAAATGTTTTTATTGACTGACGATATAAATGTTATGAGTGGTATTTCCTTGGTAATGGAACAAATAGTATTTCTAATTTTCTTCTACAAAGAAAAAAAAGTCAAACATTTCTAAACACAATGTGGACCCAAGAAACACTTACGGCCCCGATCCTGCAAAGACTTATGTATGTACTTAACTTTAAGCATGTGAATAGTCCCATTGATGCCAGTGAGACTACTTGCTTACAGTTAAGCACACTGCATAAATGCTGACAGGCTCAGGGTCCAAGATATCTAGAATAATGGTCACTTCTAATGCCTTAATGTGCGTGGCTCCATTACCATGCATTTGTAAAATACTTCAGCCAAATTCTAGCCCATCAGTTTTTAGCAGAAGTGAATTATAAACCTTCTGCTAGATAAAAACGATACAAGGATCAAAATGCTACAGACAAAAAACATATTCAGGAATATTACATCTTTAAATATAATGAGATCATTGAATATTAGTTAGCAAAAACTCTTCTCCCAATATTTGAAAATCAAACTCTATTTAATGTGAAATCTCTCTGTAAAACATTAGTTTTCACACCAAGGTCATGTTCCAAGTTAACTCTGCTCTCCTCCTAATCCCTGTCACTTCCATAATCACTTCCATAATAAATCTTTTAAAAGATTTAAGAAGATTTACTTTACTGAAAGTTGTACTGAAAGAGAATAGGATAGTATTCCTTTAAATAGTTTGAGAGTCTTCTGATGGTGCTCACCACGTTCTATGTTTGAGAAGTTCACAGAACCCAACCAGAACAGCAATATGTATATGCCTTGAGTGTTATATATTCAGTAAACAGGATTTGAACCACACTGTGCTGTGTGTAGGGTGACCAGACAGCAAATGTGAAGGCTACGACTATAACAAGGTTTAAAAGAGAACAGATAAATTCATGGAGGTTAAGTTCATTAATGGCTATTAGCCAGGATGGGTAAGGAATGGTGCCCTAGCCTCTGTTTGTCAGAGCGTGGAGAGAGATCACCAGATTACCTGTTAGGTTCACTCCCTTTGGGACACCTGACATAGGCCACTGTCGGTAGGCAGGATACTGGGCTGGATGGACCTTTGGTCTGACCCAGTATGGCCATTTTTATGTGAAAAATCGGGACAGGGGGTGGGGGTTAATAGAAGCCTATATAAGAAAAAGACCCAAAAATTGTGACAGTCCCTATAAAATAAGGACATCTTGTCACTATGGCTGTGCAATTCCTTTATTTTGTTAAGAACAATAAAAACCAAGTCTTCCAAGCACTATCAAAATGTCTGCACTACTTACAGTCCAGTCTTCCCTGCCCACACAGATTAGGATTTGCAAAAGCACTCAGTGTTGGCCTAACTCTGCTCCCACTGAAATCAGTGAATAAAATCCTACTGACTCAAAGGGAACAGAGGTAGGCCAAAACTGAGCACTTCTGAACGTTTGATCCGTATGATATAAAATTTAAAACCAAAGCATAAATATCAAGACTGTTGCAAGAAGGGTTTGCTTTATGGAGACCCAGTAGTGACTCCATAAAACTTCATTAAAATTCAAATTCTGACTCCCACCTCCAAGCTCTCAACTTAATACTTTTTTTCTGATAGGGCTCAAAGGGGTGTCTCTTTTCTGCATAAAATTTCCTATGGTTATTCTCCAATCAGGGCCCAATTTTGTGCATGAAAAGTTGACAGTTAATTGGTCAGGCTGCTTTGGAGACAAGATACTGAAAAAGTGTCATTTTCAACAATTGTTTTAACTCTTTTGCCTAATCATAACTCAAAATACTTTCGCTAACGCCTTTAGCCTTTATATTCATATCCTCATTATTTACAGGACTCTCTTTTACCAAACTGGAGTATTAAAGTGTTCAGTTTTTAAAACGTTGTCTCCACGTGTTCTATAACTTACATGACTAATCTTGCAAATACTACAAGCACGGCTTCATTTACTTGTTTAAAAAAGATCTCTGAAGTCTGCATTCCTTGCTGCTGCGATGGCAGCCTTCAAAAGGTAAAGTGATCAAAAGGCTTGTTTGTCTGTTATTTTTTCTGGGGGAAAATATCACCATTTTTTCATGGTGCAATTTGGGGGGGGGGGGGAATCTCTCTCCTCTCCCATTTTGCAAAGCTGTACTCTCACCCACCTGCCTCCAGAGCCCCCTACCCTCAAGTTTTTGCTTATGGCAGCTGCCATCATCGCTATCACCATCCCATAGAGAAAAGCCACTCCATTCCCTGTGCACTCCGCTTGGAGACGTGCCACAGGTTCAGCAGCTCCTTCAGCAGTATCACAGGGAGCCGAAACTGGTAATGCCCCCCTTCTAACCACCTCCATTGTACCTAACTACCACCACTTCCTTCACTTCTCTCTAGGGAGATGGAGTCAACACAATGTGAGTGAGAGGGACTGAGAGAGAATAGTTGCTGTAGGCTTTCCTGGACACTGACGAGGTGAAAGCTGCAGAGAGAAATATTCCCTTTCACCATCCCACCCTCCACAAGTTTGAAACCACTCTCTGCATATGTATATCTGTGGGAGTGGGGCACCAAAGCTATCCATCATCTCCTAGCAGCAGCTTCGTCTCCCCTCAGAGGCAGCTGAGAATAGATACCCCCAGGACTGGGATCTTTACTGCCTTTGCAGGGAAACGTGGCAGCAGAACATTCAGAGTGGGAGGAAGAGGCAGAATCTTCATACGCAAACCCAGCCCAAGAGGCAAGGAAGTGGAGTGTAGTTAGGCCCTGGCATGGTGGCCTATTTATAGCTCACCAACATGAGGCTGCCCGATTCTGCCTGCTACTGTTTCCCCTCAACTTTTGCTCAGGCCAGTCAGGTAGGTCACATAATATAACTTGAGGGGGTTCAGGTTCACCAATTTCTCTATTCACTCTCTTTTCTATACCTAGCCTGGGTTCATGTTGCACTGGCAGCCCATC
The DNA here is from genome assembly GCF_965140235.1 of Caretta caretta. Classification (NCBI taxonomy): domain Eukaryota; kingdom Metazoa; phylum Chordata; order Testudines; family Cheloniidae; genus Caretta; species Caretta caretta. The sequence goes on along the minus strand of NC_134214.1, from coordinate 12,847,878 downwards.
AGCTGAGCAATGACTGTTGTCAGAGTTGAGACTCCCCTTCCAGCATGGGGCATCGATTCCAAGAATGAACTTTAAATTGCCCTGCCACTCCCAAATAAGTAGTGGAAGCTGAACCCAAGTTAGGCAGGAAGCAAGTTATATCATTGTACAACTGAAGCCATATCACTGGAATTCAGATAGCTGTCAGGACAGACTTAAGTTTCATTTGGCATCCAGTGAGGGTTTGCAACCCTCAAGTGGAAGGTGGCTGAGACTGGGGGCGGGAGGGGGAGGGGGAGTGTCACAATTTAAGGCTGCTGTTTCAGCACTGAGTTCTCAAATTTATAGATTGATCTCACGTTTCTTTTAATATAGCATTCTACAAACATTGTGTCAGAGGGAAATATACATTAGTTTTAACTCTAAAGGATGGAGGACCAAGGATATCTTTCAATTGCCTTAAGGAGTTGTGACAAATAAGATTAATGCACTACTTATTTATCTCTGGAGTCTCTAGTTAAATTCCTGGTTCAGGTTTCAGTGAGTATCAGTTGGGTAGCTTTAACCTAGTCCCCCCCGCATTTGTTCATAAATCACATCACAACAGCAGCACATAGTTTGCTATATTGGCACTCTGGTTCAAGAGATTCCTATAACAGCAATGGAGTTTCAAGTTAGAACAGAGGTGACCTGACAAGGTTGAAAGAAGATACTGTAACCAGCCAGTTGCTTATCAGCTAAACCTGAATCAAGCCAGTGTTTCAAGCCCTTGCTTTGAAGAGCAGCATGATTCATTCACAAATTTAACCAAACAATAAAAATGCACTTGCAAAGACTCAGCACTTTACCTCCTCATTACAAAAAGGCTTTTGACAAGGCTTATTTTTCTCCATTTGCCACTGAGCAAAAACATTACATATTTGTGTATTAAAAACCACTCATCTTATTAAATGAAACAACTAGTAGTCAAAACCCACAAAGAAATTTCACACAACTTTTTTATACCATTGGAATCTTATTTTAATCTGATTACATATGCTTCCACTTTCAAACCAAGCCTAAAACTGGTTCCTCAATAAAACCAATGTGAGCTAGGGAAAAACATTTATCCTCATTTTACAGCTGGAGAACAGAGGCATAGAGAGGTTTAGCGAATTCTTTGAGGTTATAGAAGTCGTCTTTGGCAGAGCCAACAATGGAACCCAGAGCAGTGCCTTAAACGTAAGCCCATGCTCCTCACCACAGCCACTCCAGCTGTACCAGTGAAATTGTCAAATATGTAATGTTTTTGCAAGTTCTCCCACAGAGGAAAGCGTGTGTGTGTGTGTGTGTGTGTGTGAGAGAGAGAATGCATGCAAAGTGAGTGAACTAGCACAAGAGAATGCACAGAGTAAAAAAGGCATGGTAAAGTCTTTACATTTATAAGACTTAGATAACTGCAAGAAAATGGAAATAAGGGGTTTCTCTTTCATATGTATATATTAGAGGTTTTTCCCTTAATTGTTCCCTTCACAGCCATGAAATTCTATGAACTAAATTCAAATAATAGTCCTTTGGGTGGTTGGCAATGGAGGAGAAATTCAAAGGTCATCTTCAAATAACTATGACTGTTGCCAGCAGAGCAATGTAAACTGCAAGTTCTACATTGAGCCTTATACTATCTTTCGTAACAACTTATCCTGTCAACTGAACAGTCTTATACTAACCACAAATGTACAGTAAAAATATCTAAAGGCAAACATATAACTAAATTAATTATTAAACCTTTGGCACTAATAGTAGGTTTTTCTCATGCTTGTAGCAAGCACTGGGAAACCCTGAATGCAGAGGATTAAGATTGCTGTCAGAAGTACCTTTGATGATACAATCACATCAGCCTGTGAATTTCACAGGTGCCAGCTAGTATATTATAATCTTGCAACACTTCTAGGGACAGGGTTAAATTTGTTATTACAAGTGTTTGTTATGATGAATAATTAGAGGAAACTAAACAGACAAAGCCTTTTTCTCCCCCCATAAGTGAACATTTCTTTTCCAACGCTCATTAAGTAAAGTTAGACTGACAGATAGCGTGCATATGGGTGTGTAATGAGATATTAAAACAAATACACACACAGACTATACATTTACTATAAGAGAGAAGTCATGAGCCACAATTTTGATGTGCTGTTGTGTAAACTTTGGTGATATGCATTTAAAACTATTTTAAAAGCAACAAAATAGATCCAAAGCTTTTTAAAATGTTGCTTGACACCACTTTGTGTTTTGCCTAGTTAGTATAAAAGTACTACACTCTCTCCATTGAAGTAACTTCCCAAAAATAAATATCATATGCACTCAAACTATAAGGCAGTTCACATATAAACATCTCCCTCCCTATTCTGATTTAAGAATTCATTAAAAGGCCAGAAACTGTACAGATGCCTTATCAATTTATGGATGAGTACCCATGGGAGGGAGAGGAGACAGGAGGGAAGTGGACAAAGTAGGAGAAGATACACATCCCACGTGGGGTGCCCCATCTAGCAGACAACACCAAGAGATACTCCCAGTTGGATCCAGCTGGCCCCACAGACATGGAGCTTAAAACATGCATGTGATTTATCAATTTGTGCGCGCACAGGTACAGTTCTGCTCTTGAAGAATCAGATGCTCCCCCTCAGAGCCTCCCTCTTCTACCTACTCCTCTTCACTCGTCTTTGATTTGTGTACAAGCTGACTATGTAATGGGAGGCCTCAAATTCCAGCCTATACACACTAGTAATGCAGTAGTAACAATGATTCTATTGTCACAAACGAAGGTGATAGGTAGCCAAAACATTGTTTTGCTTCCCCTTGAGCCTCTGTTCAACACAAGTGCTTTTTAAAATTTGTTTTGCTTGATTGCCATTGTTAGATATTGAAATTGTCATCTGAAAGTGATGTTGAGGGATACTCCACTCTTGCCTTTCACATTCTGGCTTCTGTAAAAATTGAAACACCTTTTTAAATGTGAACATAAGTGACGCACACTTTGGATTTACCTTCCAAACCAAACTTGTACGCAAAGAAGGATGCATACTGTACATAAATTAAAAGTTCCTTTAAATGAGCAGAAAACTAAGTTTAAAACGTATACTTAAATATTCATTTGTTGAAAGTACATGATCTACAGTTTATTTCCTTTCAGATTAGTAATTAGCCACCTACTGACAAAATGTCAATTGCACAAACACACAAAAACTAGTTCAGCCTACTTCAGATAGACACCTTAGCCATTGCTAAAATAATCTTATTGCATTTTTTTCCGAATTAATTTCTTATATGTAGCCTTAGTTATATATAGCTGTAGCTAGGACAATCATATTAAATTATAAGAGGCTGCTATTATGTAATGCAACCTGAAATGGACACACACTTTCCTGTAAAATCTATACATAGACTAAAATCTAAGTAAGTTTACTAAGGACCATCTGATTTGTATGAGTGATGCTCCTTTATCTTCATACATAAAGATGAGACTCTCCCTCTAAAGGCACTCATATACCAGCTAGACCAGGGGTTATGAGTCTCCCTCCCAGGAGATGAGAATATGAAAATTATGGAACTTTTATGGCATCACTTTCTGTCTAGCTCTGATTGCACAAACTTCCACTAACAGCATCTCACTAATTGGCATAGGAGGGGTGTTTGCACTGGCAAAGGACTGTGCCAAAATGTCAGATGAAAGGAAGTGCTCTCCACCACTCCCCAGCTGTTGCAAACCATGCCCACTGCTGAGCATGCATATTGAAATGTGTCCCTTCAAGGGTATTCTGAACAGTGCTACCAGGAGCAGGGAGAGATCACTCTCCATATGGCCACCAGTCACATGGTGCTCTAAATGGAGATCTCTCCACATATGGCCTCTCCACATACACACTCTCCTTTCAGTGGCCAACAGGCAGAGGGAAGAAGGAGACAATCCATAACAGAACAATACCCCCCTGCAGCTGTTGCATTACTGGTGCAGCATGATGCATTCTGGGGTGTCTTTAGCACGCCAGGTGGTGCTGAGGAATTTCAGGGCAGGGATGAAGTCAGGGGCGGAATAGAATTTCTGAAGGCTGTGGAACGTGCCAGGGGGCATTCCTTCTAGTTTTTATTTTTGCAAAACATTCCTCTGCCCGCCCCCACATATAAAGGGGCTGTCTATGGTGATCTCTTCACTGTGTCTACGGTCAGCCTGAGCATTCTGGGGAAGGTCAGCAAGAGGCTTCTGTTTAATACATTCTAAACTGACTAAGCCTCCTGCGGCAGAAGTGGAGCCCATCTGCTTCTCCAGGGGTCATTATCCAGCTGCCAACTTGAAAAGAGAAAAATAAAAAGTTTTGCAAGAAACAACTGTCCAGATAAACTACAGTAGACCGAACACTTGGCTGCCTCAACCACTGGAGAGCTGTATGTGCATTCTGGTGAAAGTCAGTATTTTTACAGAAAAATAACGTTATTAATAGCCAGGAAACCTCTCTACGGTAGCGTGCAAATTCGAGAGTGCCTGTGACTCTTGCTCTTAGTCTTTTTGTGCATAAGAGCATTTGGCTGCACTTCAGAGCAATGAGCTCAGCTGCACGCAAGCAGCTGGGAGGGACATCAAGGTGGCCCTAGTGGCATCCTGTGCAGTACTTGTTCCCACAGCCACATGAGCCTCAGGCCCTCACCAAATCAGAGGGACCTGTGACCACAGTTTCATTTCTCAGAATTGGTTTCCATTAAAAAGAAAATGGCTAAACATTACCTTCTCCTTCCCTTGTTGTTGTTCAATGAAAGGCAAGATTCAATCCTGACATTTCTAATTTCCCCCAAAAAATTCATGGGAAGGGATGAAAGCTGGGGTACAGGCACTGGGCTTTGAGGGTCTCCTGTTTGCCAGCTCTGGTTAGTGGGACCACCCAGCCTATCTCCTGTTTTAACTCATTTTCTCTCACACTGAAGTTCACCTTTAAGGTTACAACTGTTACAGAATGGAGAAGTCACCAGCCAGAAGGGGGGAGGGGGGGGACAAAAAGCAGTAAGGGGAAACTAAGATACTAGGCTAGCTGGGAACCCAACAACTCATTCATCACATCACATATTTTTACATCTGTTGTATATTTAATCATTTATTTTTACTACTAACTGTCATATGCAAGTAGTAGAGGAGCCGTACAGTTTCCTTAAAAGGAGATAAGAAAGGAAAGGTGAAAAAGGCCTTCAAGGATTAGATGGATGCCTCTTCCATACCTTCCATCCTCTGTGCCGGGGTTTTCCTTTTGGAATGTCTAGAAATGATTTTCAATAAATCATTTCAAAAGCATTCTGGATTAATGCACACACTGATCGTCTAAAAGGAAACTTCTCTGTGTCAGTAGATGTTATTCAAGCAATGTCTTAAAGGGTGGGTCAGAATCAGAGCCTAACAGGGATGAGTATAAGGGCCAGAAGTATTGGTAACCCACATTGCATTTGCATGCATAAGAACACAGTCAGAGAGGTTACAAAGAAAGATATAGTTAGTTTCTTTTTACTCACATTCAGAATAATTTACAGTATTGATCAATATAAAAACACATATATACTGTCTTTTTAAAAATGGTTATGATAATTTTTATATATCCTATCCCTGTTGCTTGTGACAGATATTTGGCATAACTGATCAGTACATTTCCAATAATCCCATTTAGTACTAGGGCTAGAATCCAGAGTCCTCTAGGTGCTGGGGAGCTGCATGGAGGTGGAATTTTCTCCTGGAGGCCATGGCGCATCTTGGTAGCAACTCCAGAGAAGCATTGTCAGACCATTGGCTGACATTGACAGAACCCATCTCACATGCAGTAGCCAAGAAGATCATGTGCGTACTCACCACCTAACCACTGGTGGACAGACATCCACTACAATCACCACACACAAAACAGTAGAACTATAATAGCTCTATTTCAATGGCAGAAGGAATGGATGATTTGCCCTCCCATCCCTTTTGCTGAACTCCAAACCTGGCTCTCCTTACAACTTGTGACCCATGTGGTACTATCTAAAGAACACACATGGCTATTTACCTACACAATCTTCTTGTGATGAAATATGGGGTGCAAATGTCATTCAGACATTCACAAAGGAGACTGAGGCAGGACACTAAGGGCAAAATGTGCAAGAGTAGCTAAGTGACTTAGGAGCCTAAGTTCCATGGACTTTCAATGAGAATTGGACTCCTATATTGCTTAAACACCTTTGCACATTTTACCCTTGTTCTCATTTTCAGCCTCAGGATGGGCACACTCGTCAGTGAACGTGCTTAAGATTGTGAAGTAAAAGGGAACACAAACGCAAATACCCCCACGACAATTATTAAGGCACAGCTCATTGTTGTTAAAAGAAAACTGTGGAAGCTTTATTTTTTTACACAAGCAGAGCCAGCTTTGTAAGGATTATCCCACCATACAACATATACGTTGCAGAATCAATTAGTCTATGGAACTACTCTTCAGCTTTACTTCCACCTAAGTAACAAGGAGGCAGCTATTTCAGCCCTGACTGCACAAAAAGTACAACTGTGCTTTTGAAAATACCTGACCCAGTTTAAAGAAACTCTGCAAGCTGTATCAACGTGGCACCATTTTTCACAACATAACAATGTGTTAGCTATGTTGTTCATCCCAACTGGGTTTGTATCACTGCACTCTGGGAAAAACCAAGTAGCTACCAAATAGTGCCTCAGCACTGGAGTGTGTGCATATAGAGGCACATAGGGCAAAGCACTCAGAAAATGACCTACCGCTCAGAAAGATCAGCCAAAAAGGATCAGCCAAACCAGTTGCATAGGCCCAGTTAGAGGGGAACCCATCTATACTGCAAAACATAGTATGCCAAACAGATGAAAAGACTGTCACCACATACCATTGTAGGTAAGAAAAAACAACACTGTTAGGCAACACGTTTATTACTGGAATATGAATCACACTGGGTGTGGACGCAAACTCTGTTTAGAGCCAACGAGGCCTCAGACTGGTTACACACTTGGTTAAAAATTGTAGTGTACCAGGGCAGAAGAAAACAAACAAGTTAAAAAAAAATAAAAAATAAAAACACACACCACAACATAATACAGTAACACCTCACTTAAAGTCATCCCGGTTAATGTTGTTTCGTTGCTGATCCATTAGAGAACATGCTCATTTAAAGTTGTGCGATGCACCCTTATAACGTTGTTTGGCAGCCACCTGCTTTGTCCACTGCTTGCAGAAAGAGCAGCCTGTTTTGAACTAGCTGGTCAGGGCTTGGAACCAGGGTGAACCGGAAGCCCCCCTATCAGCTCCCCAACCCCTATGTTCCCTGTGCAGCAGTCGCTCAGCAGGCTATCAATTGTCCGGCAGTTCAGCTGTCCTTCCCCCCCACTGCCATGTGCTGCTCCTGCCCTCTGCCTTGGAGCTGCTCCTGGGAGCCTCCTGCTCGCTGGCAGAGGGTGTGGGGGGGTGCTAATGTCAGGGGGTGTTCCCTTCCCCCCTGCTTACCCTATCTCCATAGAGCGGGGGGGACACGACAGGGCTCAGGAAGGAGGGAGCTTGCTGGCAGCAGCTGCTGTCTCAACTTGCTGATCTACTTAAAAAGGCAATGCACTTAGTGTGGGATCATTATATTTAAAGGGGCAATGTGCATCTCTCTCTCTCTCACACAGGGTGTGTGTGTGTCTGTCTGCCATGCTGTCTCCACTCCCTCCATTTGTGCTGCCTTAGAATCATAGAATATCAGGGTTGGAAGGGACCTCAGGAGGTCATCTAGTCCAACCCCCTGCTCAAAAGCAGGACCCATCCCCAATTAAATCATCCCAGCCAGGGCTTTGTCAAGCCTGACCTTAAAAACCTCTAAGGAAGGAGATTCCACCACCTCCCTAGGCAACGCATTCCAGTGTTTCACCACCCTCCTAGTGAAAAAGTTTTTCCTAATATCCAACCTAAACCTCCCCCACTGCAACTTGAGACCATTACTCCTTGTCCTGTCCTCTTCCACCACTGAGAATAGTCTAGAACCATCCTCTCCGGAACTACCTCTCAGGTAGTTGAAAGCAGCTATCAAATCCCCCCTCATTCTTCTCTTCTGCAGACTAACCAATCCCAGTTCCCTCAGCCTCTCCTCATAAGTCATGTGTTCCAGACCCCTAATCATTTTTGTTGCCCTTCGCTGGACTCTCTCCAATTTATCCGCATCCTTCTTGTAGTGTGGGGCCCAAAACTGGACACAGTACTCCAGATGAGGCCTCACCAATGTCGAATAGAGGGGAACGATCACGTCCCTCGATCTGCTCGCTATGCCTCTACTTATACATCCCAAAATGCCATTGGCCTTCTTGGCAACAAGGGCACACTGCTGACTCATATCCAGCTTCTCGTCCACTGTCACCCCTAGCTCCTTTTCCGCAGAACTGCTGCCTAGACATTCGGTCCCTAGTCTGTAGCTGTGCATTGGGTTCTTCCGTCCTAAGTGCAGGACCCTGCACTTATCCTTATTGAACCTCATCAGATTTCTTTTGGCCCAATCCTCCAATTTGTCTAGGTCCTTCTGTATCCTATCCCTGCCCTCCAGCGTATCTACCACTCCTCCCAGTTTAGTATCATCCGCAAATTTGCTGAGAGTGCAATCCACACCATCCTCCAGATCATTTATGAAGATATTGAACAAATCCGGCCCCAGGACCGACCCCTGGGGCACTCCACTTGACACCCGCTGCCAACTAGACATGGAGCCATTGATCACTACCTGTTGAGCCCGACAATCTAGCCAACTTTCTACCCACCTTATAGTGCATTCATCCAGCCCATACTACTTTGACTTGCTGACAAGAATACTGTGGGAGACTACATTGTAGAGTGTGAGACTACATTAACAACGTGTTAACCCTTGAGGGCTCAGTCAAGTGCTAGCTCATCATTTAGCAGTAAGTCATTCCCTGGGAAATATCCCACCCCCTTCCACCCTCTGACTTCACCACCTCAACCAAGCTTCACAATCATTATTATTATTAATATATATATAAGTCTTTTGTCTGGTGAAAAAAAATTCCCTGGAACCTACCCCCAACCCCCCCATTTACATTAATTCTTATGGGGACATTGGAGTCGCGTAACATCATTTTGCTTAAAGTCGCATTTTTCAGGAACATAACTACAATGTTAAGTGAGGAATTACTGTACTGGGATTTGATTCATTCTTCTTTTATTTATTTAACAATTTTTTCCTCTTCTATTCCAGGCATCCATCTTTTGCTCAGAGAACTTACATAACAATTAAAAACAGAAATTATGAAATTATTACCAACACTATTTGTTTGAACTGCAAATACCCAGCTGCCCAAACGCCCTTTTCAAGATCATAGCCCCATTGTGCAAGTGCTGCGTAAACATCCAAGACCTACTTTCTGCTCTGAAGAGATTGTAATCTAACTAGACAAGGCTGATGAACAACATGAAAGTGAAATGATAAAAGATAAATCTCCTGTGCAATTTTTTTTGTGAAACACATTTTTCTTGAACCATCTGCTGCAGCCTTCCTCACTGACCAGAGACCCAAGCTGATCTGCTCTACACCTATTGTTACTGAATGTATGCTGACTGCCATCCCACAGAAAGAGATTCAGGTTCAGTGTGTGATAAAAATAATCAGATGGTGCCCGAGTTTACTGAACATGCCAAACAGTTGCATGGCCTTTCCTAGCATTCTGCAGTCCTTGCTGGAAGGTCCAGTTGCTTCAGGGGTGGGATAACATATATGCAGAAAATAATCACCATATACACCTCTACCCCGATATAATGCGGTCCTTGGGAGCCAAAAAATCTTACTGCATTATAGGTGAAACCGCGTTATATCGAACTTGCTTTGGCCTCGAGCATTTCTGTTAATAGTCAGCAAATCATTTTTGTTAGAACTAACACTGTGTATGCAGTACCCACCCCCCTCTCCTTGTCCCCTGATTACCCCCTCCAGAGACTCCCCCGCCCCTAGCCACCCCTCCCAAGACCCAACCCCCATCTAAGCCCCCCTGCTCCTTGTCCCCCGACCGCCCCCTCCAGAGACCCCCCCATCACCTCCAGAACCCCATTCCCTACCCAACCCCCCTGCTCCCTGTCCCCTGACCGCCCCCAAGACCCTCTGCCCCTTATCCAAACCCTTGGACCCGGCCCGGCACCCTTAACACGCTGCTCAGAGCAGCACGTCGGAGCCAGACACGCTGATCCGCCAGAGCGCGCAGCCCCGTCCCCCAGAGCACAGCTTGACCACGTTATATCCGAATTCGTGTTATATGGGGTCGCATTATATCAGGGTAGAGGTGTATTAAGATTAAGATTGTCTGCAGCTATATACAATAAATTCCATGCCTACAACTGACATGAAATGCTTCCACTACCGAAACAGATTTAATAATGAGTCCCTTGTTCTGGGTATAGATGGGGCTAACAGAGTATTAGGAAGAGCTTTTTACCAAATCTGTACTGCACTTGGGACAAAATAACGTGACTATAATTAGCACAGCAATAAATATGATTTCTGCTATTTTAAATCAGGACATAGCATATTCTCAATTACTCAAGTATGAGAAGAATCAGTTCCTGGTCTTTTTTCTGAACGTCAGTTACATACTCTTCTGCTTGCGTAGAATTTTCTTATTAGCTTTAGAAAATATTTTACAGATTTAGATTCCCAAAATGTATAATACTATATTTTTAAACAACAGATACCCTCACTTCTAGCCAAACTTTGTAATAGCTTTACTTTCTATAAAGAAGTTCTGTTCAGAGTCCTTACATTCTCTTCTCTCACTCTGAGGCATAGGGCTGAGGTCAGGAAACATAAAAATGTGTCCTCATTCAAAACACTCTTGCCCTCATTTTTGGCCTTTGGCACCTACCACCACAAAAAAGCCCCAGCCTCCCCCTCTTGATTTACAATATAATCTCGGGGGAGTGGGGGGTGGGGGGGGACAGTCCCTCTTTTTCTGTACAGTGCATCCTTCTTTGCATTTAGACTAAAAGAGCGGTTAAAAAAATTGTTTCATAAATAAATCAGAATCCAGAAATTCTTTACCCATTAGTACACCAATTACACTTATTGCAAGAACATGTTCTCCTTTGTGTGGTCTTTCCAGGATTCTGCTGCTCTATAACTAAGCTTCAGAATTTGCACTAGTGTTATCAAAATCATCTCTTCATATTGTTCGAATTGCTATTCAGCTACCTGTGCTAGCCAATCTAAGTATTATGACATTCCCTCCACTGGAGGGGCAAAGGGGAAAATTTAAGACTAAATAGTATGACGATCATTTGTATTTCAAGAGAGCCTAAAGGCCTCCAGGCAGCTCAGGACCCCATTGAACTAGGCACAAATACCGACCAAATTCAGCTGGTGAGTACATAAGATGGGTCCAGAGTCTAAATAGTCTTCACCCATTTCCCACCCCCAGACAACAGAAGCCCATACAGTTGGATCTCTGTCCAGTTTTTGTAAGAGTGCCCAGCTGGCAAATAAGTTCTGGGGTGGTATTAGCCATTGTACATGGCAACATCTCCTGACATTCACATTTTACAATGGAAAAGTCACAGGGAGTTACTGTTGTTCAGAGCAGCTGGCTTGCTACCAGCTCCTGAGTAAGCATTCTACAAATGGATAAAGACAAGGCAACATGAATGCCCTGAGATCTATACATGTCTCGAAGCACCTTCACACAGTACTGGCCACCCACCATCCCCTCAAAATCACAGACCTACCCAGCTGTCAATTCATTGGAAACGCTGTAATGGAACAAGGCATTTCCCTTCCTGCAGACTTCCTCAAGAGGTCAGATCTGGGTTTCTATCTTATGAGTCTTATGTACTTTAAACTCCCCTTCCAGATACGTCATGAATACTTGTAGCTTGTCACTTCTAGAAACAATCTGTTCAAACTTTGCTTTCATTGACATTTCTCAGTGCATACCAGGTAGAGTCCCCTGCAGGCTACAACAAGAAACTCTAAGATCAACCTGTGATGTGCAGAGACAAGCTTAAAAACACCCAAATATCTCTGTCTCTCTCTCGCTCTCTGTTATATTTAGGTACTATGGAGTCTCATTTAAAGGACTTCATAAATTAAATAAAGTTCTTTTTCAGTAACTTCAAACCAGTTGCATTTACACAACCAAGTCAAGTTAAAGCATATTCAGATCAGTCTTTAAAAAAAAACAGCTATGCTTCTGAATTATCTGAGCCAGGACTCACCCTTTATTTTAAATTATTGTACTCTAGGCCTATTTCATTTTCCCAGGTCTGACCATATTTTAAAAATATTATATGCTTTATTCCAATCATCTTTATCACTCCTAAAACAGACAAGGTAGGTAAGGTAATATCTTTTATTGGACCAACTTCTGTTGTCTGAAAACTCGTAATTTCCACCTACAGAGTTCTTCTTCAGGTCTGGAGAAAGGAATCAGAGTCAGAGTGTCTGAGCTAAATACAAGTTGGAACACACAGTGAAGCGTAAGGGGTAACATAAGTTGCAAGAAGTCACTTAAGACAGAGTGTTCAAAAAGGGTTAGATTGTTATACAAAAGGGGTTTGAAGTAGGCCATTAAGGGTTAGCAGGCAGGTGTGTGTTATGGTTGCAATGAGCCATGAAACCAATGTCCCTGTTAAATCCATTGTTTGTAGTATCCAGCAATATTATGAATTTAAGTTCCCAGGGCTTGCTTTTTGAAGGGGTTGTGCAGGTTTCCTTTGGGCACAAGTATTGAAAGATCATATATGGAATTCATCCAATAAAAGATATTACCTTACCTTCCTTGCCTCTCATATCCTGGGATCAACACAGCTACAACAACATTGCAAACAACTATGGAATATATCATTCCTGCATAGACAACCCCACTAGAACATACACCAAATACGTTAGCATTTCAAAGGAGCAAAGAGTTTCCCTAAATTGATTCAGAAAATATGAAAACCTGGAAATTGAAATGGTAAAAAAAGACTACAGCAAGGAAAACACATGTACCGTAACAAATAATGGAGTCAGATATAGGAATTGGCACATCACTCACTCCTAAGTTTATCTGTGTCTGCCACAATCCTCCCCCAGTTCCCTCACAAACCAAAGCCCATGTTGCTGGGGACTCCAAAAGCGGGGTGGGGGGAATGGAAGAGAGCAAATCATGGTATCTGCACTAACTACATCATCTTGAAGAACCTGTTACTGTAGGGTAAGTAAACTTGTTTTCTTCTTCAATGATGTGTACGAGCTGATGGTTTTATCTTCAGGCTTTAGGTGGCCTGTCCATGTGATAAGACACTATTCTTCAACTGGAGTCATTGCTTCTGTTGGAGCAGCTGCTCTTGGTGCCAGACTTGAATACCTAAGATGTTAGAGTTGGTTTCGATGTGGGTGGCATCAGCATCTATGAAGATACCAGGTCTGATCTCAGGGTCATCCTCTCCAGGCTGGTCTTTGCTGTTGCTTGTCTACTAGAGAGGTTATAGGAGGAAACTGGCCTAACTGCTATCAGGACTCTAGAGTTAGCGTCCTCAGGATCTGAAGAGGCCTTCACAGATTGCTAGAAGAGCCGAATCTTCAACTGCGTGTTTTGAGACTTCCCAGTTCTTGTGCAGAATGAAAGGCTCACTGAGCATATGCTAAGTATGTGGGATTCTCCTAAACAGAAGAGGCACCTGCTGTGTCCATCTTTCAATGGAATTAGTCTATGTCAGGAGGGGCAGAGCTTGAAGTTTACAGGTTTTGTACCTGTCATATTGAAAACCCTAATACAGGGAGGTCTGTAGAGGGAGTGCACATGAAGGTTGACCATAAATATTCAGTCCATACGAGTCAATATTGTTCACAGTAGTCATATGTCAGAAAATCAGATGCATTTTGAAGGTTTTATGAAGTGTTTGAAAGAATTTAACTAAAGCTAAGAACTAGAGGGCTGGACACTCACCAGCTTCTATCTTGCTACAATGGGAAGTAAGAGGGAACTGAGGAAGGGCCACAGATGCTCCACCCTTTGTGCCCTCATACAGGAGCACAAGGAGTCAGTCATAAGACACATGTGGATGCTGCCATTCAGAAACAATCTGATCTCATGCATGTACATGCTTACAGTGGGACACATATTCTGAGAAGAACCAATGTTAACACAATGCTAAAGTTATGCAATTTAGTGCATAAACGTCAGCAAATGCAAGGTCATCTCGGCCTCTTGCATTATATGTATATATTGCATTACAATATGATCTTTAATAACTGATCACATAGTATTCCTTAAATACAATACACCTGCAACATTATTTTTCTACAGTATAACATAACAGTTAGCAATAACGGTAGTAAACAATTATATTGTGGTACCTCTCAAAGGATCCATTCAGTAATATAAATGTTTACTACAGGATTGTGCTGGGTGGTGTACAAACACAAGAAAAGGGGACAATCTAAAGAATACACTGAAGTAATATTCATTGAAGTAATGACCTGTGTGCATTTAACATGGAAAAAAACTGCATTTACATAAAAATACATAGTAAACAGAATTAAGCCATATACTTCATGCATACTATTGTAAAACAGAATAAAAAAACCTAACACAGTGGCAAATATACAGGGTCACATTTAAATTACATGACATATGAGAAAAAAAATACAAAATCTGCTGTGATTTATTCATAACTAACTGTAACACGATCAAGAATTTTACAAACAATTAGAGTCTCTCCAGTAAGGACTGATTCACATACACTCTCACCGACTTTATTTGACTTGGGAATAGGCCCTTATTCAAAGGGACTACTCCCAAGCATATGTGTTTTCAAAATTTGGCCTAAATATGCTACAGCACTGGGAAATACAAAAATAATGTCTTCAACAGTTTATGAGAAGGATTCCCTCATTTCTGTTTTACACACGAAGTCAAAAAGGTATATCTAAACTGAAAGGGGGTTCAGAAGTACTACTGGATCTGAACCTCATCAGCCCTGAATTTTGGGGAAATCTCAGATCTGAACTGGATCCTGGATACCAATGTTATGATTCGGTCCCATCTCTAAAATCAATACTGTTTAAAAAAATAGCCACAAATCAACATGTTGTGATTAAACAGCATTAAAAGAGAAGATTATACTCCTAGGTGAAACCTTATTGATAAAATGTTATATCAGCCCATATAAAGAACTAAAATTAAACAGCTATATATAAAATGACTTATTATAAAGCAAATATAAACACATATATACATGTTATTCTTATGACATAAAAACTTAATAGGGACACCTTGGCAAAACTGATTTTCAGAACACAACTATACCAGGTAATCATATCTGGTGGTGTACATAAACAAAAGAAAATACTCTTTATACTGCAGTTCCAATACACGCATATAGCTCCCTTAAATTACAAAATTAACTTTAAAAAACAAAAAAAAACCCACTGATATATAAATAACCCAATATTGGTGAAAACATACCAATAATTATGAAAAAGTGCTAGCACTGAGGAAGTCAGTAGCAGAAAGTTAAATTTATATATATTGGGATTTGTTGCAAAATGGCATCATTACATTTACTCCTGGGGACATTCTTACCAGAAAATTTAAATTTCTGCAAAATTCTGCAATTTTTGTGTGTTAAAACAACAGTACGTAATAACGCCAATTTCAATTATTTTGGTAATTTATTTCAAAAATACTTGTCAGCAAATATGTCTGTAACAATACAGACACACACAAAAATTCCCTCAGGAGTAGAGAGTTAAAGAAACCCCTGTGACAACCCAGTTCCTCTTTCTCTGCCCCGCCTGCCCTAGAGCCTAGCCAGGGGGCCAGACACCCACAAACCCTCCCCCCTAGAGCCCAGGCGCAGAGCCCCCCTTGCCCAGATACCCACGTTCCCTTCCCCCCCAGAGTCCATCCATGCCCTCCCCCCAAGTCCAGACACCAACACTGGTGAGAGTCCAGCGAAGGGCAACAAAAATGATTAGGGGTCTGGAACACATGACTTATGAGGAGAGGCTGAGGGAACTGGGATTGTTTAGTCTGTGGAAGAGAAGAATGAGGGGGGATTTGATAGCTGCTTTCAACTACCTGAGAGGTAGTTCCGGAGAGGATGGTTCTAGACTATTCTCAGTGGTGGAAGAGGACAGGACAAGGAGTAATGGTCTCAAGTTGCAGTGGGGGAGATTTAGGTTGGATATTAGGAAAAACTTTTTCACTAGGAGGGTGGTGAAACACTGGAATGCGTTGCCTAGGGAGGTGGTGGAATCTCCTTCCTTAGAAGTTTTTAAGGTCAGGCTTGACAAAGCCCTGGCTGGGATGATTTAACTGGGAATTGGTCCTGCTTCGAGCAGGGGGTTGGACTAGATGACCTTCAGGGGTCCCTTCCAACCCTGATATTCTATGATTCTAGTGCAGAATTCCCCCAGGAGTATTATGTTGTATTCCAACCTTTTCAGAAAACTACAAGCAACTGAAGATAAGGCTTTACCCTGGACTGCCAACTTCAACCAGAAAGCTGCACCACTCAGGAGCATCCAAATAGTGTTATTACTTGGGCTGTCAAGCAATTAAAAAAATTAACCGTGATTAATCATACTGTTAAACAATAATAGAATACCATTTATTTAAATATTTTGAAAGTTTTCTACATTTTCAAATATATTGATTTCAATTACAACACGGAATGCAAAATGTACAGTGCTCACTTTATATTTATTTTTGATTACAAATATTTGCACTGTAAAAAACAAAAGAAACTGTATTTTTCTATTCATCTAATAAAGTACTGTACTGCAATCTCTATATCATGAAAATTGAACTTATAAATCTTTAATTATGTACAAAAAACTGTATTCAAAAATAAAACAATTTAAACAAATTTTATTATTCAATAAATAAATGTTATTAAAAATAAAACAAAGTCCACTCAGTCCTATTTCTTGTTCAGCCAATCAATCAGGCAAAAGAGTTTGTTTACATTTGCAGGAGATAATGCTGGCCTGCTTCTTGTTCACTATGTCACCTGAAAGTGAAAACAGGTGTTCACATGGCACTGCTGCAGCCGGCGTTGTAAATACCTTGCAATGCCAGCTACAAAAGACCCATATGAACGCCTGTTCTCACTTTCTGGTGAAATTGTAAATAAGAAGTGGGCAGCATTATCTCCCTTAAATGTAAACAAACTTATTTGTCTTAGCAATTGGCTGAACAAGAAGTAGGACTGAGTGAATGTATAGGCTCTAAAGTTTTTTTGAGTGCAGTTATGTAACAAAATGAATCATACAGTATCACTGTTGGAAGGGACCTCAAGAGGTCAACTAGTCCAAACCCCTGCTCAAAGCAGGACCAATCCCCAACTAACTCATCCCAGCCAGGGCTTTGTCAAGCCTGACCTTAAAAACTTCAAAGGAAGGAGATTCCACCACCTCCCTAGGAAACCCATTCCAGTGTTTCACCATCCTCCTAGTGAAAAAGTTTTTCCTAATATCCAACCTAAATCTCCCCCACTGCAACTTGAGACCATTACTCCTTGTTCTGTCATCTGCTACCACAGAGAACAGTCTAGATCAATCCTCTTTGGAACAAATCCCCCCTCATTCTTCTTTTGTGCAGACTAAACAATCCCAGTTCCCTCAGCCTCTCCTCATAAATCATGTGTTCCAGTCCTCTAATCATTTTCGTTGCCCTCTGCTGGACGCTTTCCAATTTTTCCACATCCTTCTTGTAGTGTGGGGCCCAAAACTGGACACAGTACTCCAGATGAGGCCTCACCAATGTCGAATAGAGGGGAACGATCACGTCCCTCGATCTGCCGGCAATGCCCCTACTTATACAACCCAAAATGCCTAGTAGCCTTCTTGGAAACAAGGGCATACTGTTGACTCATATCCAGCTTCTCATCCATTGTAACCCCTAGGTCCTTTTCTGCAGAACTGCTGCCGAGCCATTCGGTCCCTAGTCTGTAGCGGTGCATGGGATTCTTCCATCTTAAGTGCAGGACTCTGCACTTGTCCTCGTTGAACCTCATCAGATTTCTTTTGGCCCAATCCTCTAATTTGTCTAGTTCCCTCTGTATCCTATCCCTACCCTCCAGTGTATCTACCACTCCTCCCAGTTTAGTGTCATCTGCAAACTTGCTGAGGGTGCAGTCCACACCATCCTCCAGATCATTAATGAAGATATTGAACAAAACCGGCCCCAGGACCGATCCTTAGTGCACTCTGCTTGATACTGGCTGCCAACTAGACATGGAGTCATTGATCACTACCCGTTGAGTCCAACGATCTAGCCAGTTTTCTGTCCACCTTATAGTCCATTCATCCAGCCCATACTACTTTAACTTGCTGGCAAAAATACTGTGGGAGACCGTACCAAAAGCTTTGCTAAAGTCTAAGAATAACACATCCACTGCTTTCCCTTCATCCACAGAGCCAGTTATCTTGTCAAAGAAGGCAATTAGATTAGTCAGGCATGACTTGCCCTTGGTGAAGCCATGCTGACTGTTCCTGATCACTTTCCTGTCCTCTAGGTACTTCAGAATTGATTCCTTGAGGACCTGCTCCATGATTTTTCTAGGGACTGAGGCGAGGCTGACTGGCCTATAGTTCCCTGGATCCTCCTCCTTCCCTTTTTTTTAAAGATGAGAACTATATTAGCCTTTTTCCAGTCGTCTGGGACCTCCCCCGATTGCCATGAGTTTTCAAAGATAACAGCCAATGGCTCTGCAATCACATCCGCCAACTCCTTTAGGACTCTCGGGTGCAGCGCATCCGGCCCCATGGACTTGTGCTCATCCAGCTTTTCTAAATAGTACCGAACCACTTCTTTCTCCACAGAGGGCTGGTCACCTCCTCCCCATGCTGTGCTGCCCAGTGCAGTAGTCTGAGAGCTGATCTTGTTCATGAAGACAGAGGTCTTAAGAAAGCATTGAGTACATTAGCTTTTTCCACATCCTCTGTCACTAGATTGCCTCCCTCATTCAGTAAGGGGCCCACACTTTCCTTGACTTTCTTCTTGTTGCTAACATGCCTGAAGAAACCCTTCTTGTTACTCTTAACATCTCTTGCTAGCTGCCATTCCAAGTGTAATTTGGCCTTCCTGATTTCACTCCTGCATGCCCGAGCAATATTTTTATACTCCTCCCTGGTCATTTGTCCAGTCTTCCACTTCTTGTAAGCTTCCTTTTTGTGTTTAAGATCAGCAAGGATTTCACTGTTAAGCCAAGCTGGTTGCCTGCCATATTTACTATTCTTTCTACACATAGGGATGGTTTGTTCCTGTAACCTCAATAAGGATTCATAAAAATACAGCCAGTTCTCCTGGACTCCTTTCCCCCTCATGCTATTCTCCCAGGGGATCCTGCCCATCAGTTCCCTGAGGGAGTCAAAGGCTGCTTTTCTGAAGTCTAGGGTCCGTATTCTGCTGCTCTCCTTTCTTCCTTGTGTCAGGATCCTGAACTCGACCATCTCATGGTCACTGCCTCCCAGGTTCCCATCCACTTTTGCCTCTCCTACTAATTCTTCCTGGTTTGTGAGCAGCAGGTCAAGAAGAGCTCTGCCCCTAGTTGGTTGCTCCAGCATTTGCACCAGGAAATCTACATTTGTAAGTTGCATTTTCATAATAAAGAGATTGCACTACAGTGCTTGTATGAGGTGAACTGAAAAATACTATTTCTTTTGTTTATCATGTTTACAGTGCAAATATTTATAATTAAAAATATTATGAAGTGAGCAGACACACTTCGTATTCTGTGTTGTAATAGAAATCAATGTATTTGAAAATGTAAAGACCATCCAAAAATATTTAATAATTTTCAGTTGGTATTCTATCATTTAATAGTGCGATTAAAACTGCGATTAATCACAACACATTTTTTTAATTGCGATTAATTTTTTTTTAGTTAATCGCCCTGTTATTACACAAGAGTATAGGGACAGAGTAGGGTGGCTAGGGATTTGGGGGTGGAGTCTAAATCTGAGTGCATGTCCCCTTCCCTCGGATGGAAGGGTGAGGGATCTGTATGACCCTGGCTGGCTACGAGAAGTTTCTTCGTACCCACTGAGGACCCTAACAAGTCTCTGGAGAGTACAGAGGATGGAGCTGCAGATGCAAAGAGAAGGGAGCCCCATTTAAACTGCTTCTTGGAAAAGAGGCGGGGAGGTTATGAAAATCCATTTCCTGCTGGGAGGAAGCACCAAGGCTAAAGATACCTTGCTCAGTCAGTCTTTGGTCCCCAGGATGCAAAAGCATTCCTCGCTGAGAGGAACAGCTGAAGGATGGGGACAAAGATACCTCTGTCTCAATTATGAATCCTCCTCTGTGACCCCCTTCTGCCTCCCCTGGCTTAGAGGCAGCTGCAGGGCCAGCTGCAAGCCTGGACAGGGAAGTGTGCTGCATTCCCCTAGTTCCAGACCACTAGTGGACTCACTGCCAGCCAGCTGAGGTGAGAGTGGGGCAGGGTGTGGAGAAAGAATGGCTGGGATACACTGTGAAGTCTGGACCCACTCTGGAAGCTGTGGCAGGCTGGAGCAGAAGAGAGGCAGAACTGGGTTTATCTAGGCAATAAAGTAGACAGAGTAGAGAAACTTCAACCAGCAGGAACCTGCTGCAGGGAAGCAAGGAACAACTGTGCAGCAAAGCAGGGATAATTCAGAATTCAACAGTCTGGGCTTCATAATCTTCTCTATCAAAACTGGTGCTCAGCCTGACTGGCAGAAGAAAGAGGAACACACAGGGCCCGGAGTGAAAGATTGGGGATCTGTCCATTAACTTTGATGGGTTTGGATCAGGCATCTCATGACTGCAATGGCAGAGACAACATCCTGACTGAGCCCAAACATGGAAAGATCCAGCCCAAAAGGATTATTTTTGAGAAAGTTACATACATACAAAAACAGGGCATTATAATTAAAATGACCTGCAATTTTAATGTCACTATCATGATCAGTACACATTTTCTGTTTGCTTTTTTTGCTATTAGAAAAGCTCTTCTAAACTGATTGCATTGTCAAGAGACGATTCACATAATCCAACCAGCTACTGTCGAGGACATGAATTCTGTAGAAATGCCCAGTTTGTACCATATTGCAAGCATGTTGAAGCAGGGACTAACCCTTCTTACATGTCTGGAAAGCACCTAGCACCCCATGAGTAATACCATAAACAAATAATATTTAACACGGCCACCCATTTGACACAAAATCCATCTGTCTTCATTTTCGGTTTATAGTAGCAACAGATTATTTCATGGAGATCTGCTACCCTTAGCTATACCTCCGGTCACCAGCTCCTCTCCAACCCTCAATCCCCAGAAAAGACCCTGTTTCTCAAGCATTTGTTGCTTAAATCCAGTATGACTGCTCATTAGTACAATAATGTTCTCAATTGTTGGGATAGTGGCTCTTGTAAGCGAGTTTTATATGCAAAACAGGGCTCTATGTAACGAAGATGAAATTCCAACATATACAATTGTCTTTTAATGGGAAAGTTGACATCAAGCATGAAGTTAATTCGATTATTTTTCTGTATATGCTGTTAGTAATCAGGTTTTCTGGCTCAGTTTTCTGTTCAAGTTGAATCGTACAGTTGAATTACTTGAACTTCTGGTGAACTGCACCAGAAGGGAGGAAAAGGAGCTAATGCCTCATTTGATCTTGTGACCATAAATTTGTGTTTTCGTTCCTTTTAAGGTTTGACCATCTATTTTTCCAACTAATTTATGTACGTACCTGATACTTTTATATTTTTATTCCTGAAAACAGAAACTGCTTAACAGCCAATTTGTCTTCCTCTCATTTCTTAACTATTCCTAATTTCTATTTTATTTCGAGGTTATCATTAATTAACACAAATTTAAAGCTGTCTTCTTCACAACCACGCACACCCACACCTCCACCAGACATGTGTCTCTTTTCATTTTAATATACTCGCTTTACCTCAAATACAGTAATTCACAGAAAGAGCAATTTTTCTAACAAGGAAAACAAAAATAAATGATGAAACTGCCTACGTTGGTTTTACAAACTCTGCTATGCCTAATTGCCAGATTCAGACTGTTATATAAATTCTCTTTCTTCTATCCTTAATAGGAACTTGGGCTCTGTTCCTGCTCTTGTTTTTAACTGTTTTATGACATAGTTCTCAGATATGATTACACATGAACATGTGTGCAACCATGTTAAACCATGTGTTAAGAAGACATGCATAGCCCTGCTGCCTATAGGAGTTTGTCATTTTTGCACCTTGTGTGTTCTTTTTGTGAGGACAGAAATTCCAAACCATGGGGGACATCTTGACGTGAGTAGCCCCCATTCTTGCAAGTACTGAAGTCAGAGACTGTTCCTCTGGGAAAGTACTAAATCTGGGATTAAGATCAGAACCTAGATTAGAAGAACTATATTATAGGCTTCAGATTCTCCTTTGTTCTGAACAGTTCTTAAGTGGCCACTCCAGTATAGCACAGTGCTGCCAAAACCGGAGCTCAGTGTGGGCACATAAAACCAGGTTAAAGAGAAAATGCATGACATCCATTTTCAAATAAGATTTTGCTCATCCAGGGCCCAGCGATGTAGCCTTTAATTCCACAACCTCCATAGGGAGGTTCAGTCCTATATACACGATTTAGGCATCAGGAATGGCAAGAGCAATAGGAACAGACTAACAATGGTTCTCATTTTCTCTTTTCTTTTACAGAGAATGTTCCACCAGTTCCGTTTGGCCCAGTGCTTTCCACCCCTGTGATCCCACTGCACGGGTTACCTGCCAGAGGCTAAATATTCTGGCTATTTAGATTACTTTTTTTAATTATGATTTTTCTGAGAATTCTTAGTCAAATCCTATTTCTAAATTGTAAAATACTTTGAAATTTGGCAGAGAAACTACTTCAACAAATGGCACTGTGAGAAGAAATGGTGACTACATTTTGTTCGTAAGCACAGTGGCTTCACTTTCATTTGATTCTGTCCATAATGAACTTAAACTCATGGCAGGAAGGATGTGGCTTCTCTCTTTGCTCTGTCCTCTTTTCGGGAACAGTCTTCCTTGACTGTTTGCTCAGTAAGGCATTAAAAAGTAACTTCTTACAAAGACAACAAAACCTTCCATAAAGTGATCAGGATGCAGCCGTGTACTTGAATTTTTAGTTCCTGCCAAAATAAAAACTTACACTGCCCAGGCAGCCTTCCATACTGGCACATAGAAACCTTTTAAAAAGGCCATCAAACTATTATGGGATAAATGGTATCTCAAATTAATCCTCAAATGGGGGAGAGAGTATTTTCATAGGTCCTACTAAATCTACATACCAATCGATATGTTACCAATTCATGCTAGTCCTATAATGATGCCCTAGAGTCCTTAGTCCATATATACTATAACTACTCAACCACAACCAATCAGACAAAAAATATTGCACCTTCACAACCAATTATCCTTATCCCATAATAACTCCCATTGACTTCAGAGGGAGCAGAAATGTGTCCTAAGTAACAAAAACCCCAAGTTTGAGTGAAAACCAAGTCGTGAAATGAATTTTCATAACTTTATCAAAGATAGATTAGAAAAATTTGACTGAAGTTCCCTTGCAGAATATGGCTACATCACTGGTAAAACCTCTCTTCAGTTTCATGCATACATGAACTGTTCTACTTGTTTTTTTGTAAAGTATATTTACCCTGTGATCTAAATTCATACCTGCCACAATTCTCCACTCACTTTGTTTAATTTAACCCTAATGTGCCACTTATGTTATGTATTTAAACAAAACTTCTTGTACTAAATGCAATACCTCACTGTATTTCATAACTGCCAATGCTATGATAATAACGTTCTATAAAATGCCAGCTGAAGCAGCATATTAGTAAAAGGTATACGGTTGATTCTCTTACTCTTCTACTCCCAATCCTACACATGTAACATGTGTGTTATGGATTTCTAGGCAAGAGCTTTATTGCACCTTAGATAAACATTTTACCAATTTTTTTAAAATGCTGTAGAGTCTAGGGTCCCAGTTTAAGTCAAGAAATTTCTCTGACAGAATTTTTATTGATTACTAGTTAAATTTAATATTCTGTGCCAGATTATTTTATTGTATTTTGCCACTTTTCCAGTGACTTCTTGGGCTACCGCATTCTGGTTCATAAAAGAAATATATTGATAATTCTAAAATATTATTTTGTCACTGGATTTACTTTGCTCCAAACTTTTGGAAATGAATACTTTTTTAGTTATATTCCATAAACTGTGAAAGCAAACAGTCTTAATAATGAATTTCAGGAGCAATTTTAAGCCCCAATCCTGCAAACACTTTAAAGCACGATTAACTTTAAGCATGAGAGGGGCCTGTTTACTTCAACGGAATTACTCATGTGCTTAAAGTTAACCAAATGTGCAAGTATTTGAAGGATGAGGGCCTTTGTCTTTCAGTGTTATTTCTTATAGTGCTCCTACTCGTATTTCTGCTGTTAGTCATCTGCAACGCATGCTTAGTGCCCACAGTGACCTGAAGGATCCTTAAGAGAGTGAAGAAAAAAACCAGTTACCTACAAGAACTGTTGTTCTTTGAGATGTGCTGTTCACATATACAGCCCACTGCGGGAGTATGTGAACCCAAAGAACTCAAGCCGGAGACTGCTGCCAACAGTACCATGTGTCCCTGCTCTCCTCGTGCATTGAACCGGGGGCATGTCTGCTGCCTCCCTTTCCATCCCTTCTCGCCACTTGTGAAATTATTGACCAAAGTATCAGGGAAGTTGGGAAGGTCATGGAACATGTCATGGAACTTATATGTGCACATCACATCTCAAAGAAAGTAAGTAACCCACCATTTTTTAACTCCCTTGAGTGATTGTGCACATATACATTCCACTGCAGGGGTCTCTGTAGCAGTTCCCTTACAGGTGGTGGGACTGTGGGATATCTGGACAGAGACTGCAATACTGACTTGTCAAAGTTAACATCATCCCAAAAGTTACATATAGACAATCATGCTGCTCTCTGCAGATATCGGTTATGGGAATGTTGCTCAGAAAAGCTGAGGAAATGCACTGAGCCCTGGGGGAGTGAGAAGTTATTTTCAGGGGAAGAGAGACTTTTGCAAGATCTTAACAGAATTTGATACAGTCAGAGATACAGTGTGAGATATGTTGAGCTATCAATGGTTTGCCTTTGACTCTCTCGGCATAGACTACAAAGGGTGTGGGAGAGGCTCTGAACAACTTAGTGCAGTCTACATAGAATACCAACGTTGTACAGACATAGGAAGCGTGAAGTTTTTCTGCCTGACTCTGACCCCAACTCTTGCTTACTGAACCTGGCTCTTGCAATTTCTCCAATTCCCGCTCAATAACTACCATCCCTGACATGTCCTGTGACAGCTAGGCCAGACCACCTAAGCCTCAATTCCTTATACCACCATGAACCAAGAAATCCAAGTTCACAATACACTTATCATCCACCAAAATTCTGAATTTAATGATGTTGGTGGGTGAGAGAGAGAGAGTTATAAAATGTATCACTTTGATCACACAGTCCCCAAAAGACTTCCATTGTTCTAGAGTTCAGAGTGACAAACTGAAAAACCTAGAGTCCTACAAAAAATTACACTGTTTTAAAATCACACACAGCATGAAAGAGTAAATCAGTCCTTTAAAACTGAGGTTTCAACAGTACTAAAATCCCATCTCATGTCTGCTGAGCCAAGAACACACACAAGTGCAGGAATGTATTGGCACTGCAGATACAAACATGCGTGGGTCTCACTCCCTTCCATTATCTGTGCCCAAAGGCTCTGATGGAATCTTTATCTTTCCACAGCTCATATAAAAGCACTCTCCACAGATTCAGTCCCCTGCCAGCATACAACACAGACACTAAGAACACCACAACGTGTGCACAAATCAGCATCTTGGGACACCTGGTGGATTGTCCAACTAGGAGCTGAGGATTTCAGTACGCAGTGTTCCCCTAACTTTTGAAAGATAAGTCCCCAGCATTTAGGAAAATAAAACCAATATACCCTCCTCCTTCAACCCTTCATGCATGGTTAAAGGCCTGCTGTTCCTTCTCCTTCAGATCTTGCAGCGTGTGAGGAGGCCAAGGGAGGGCCCTGTGGAATTTATGTGTTGCACAGGGATTGAGGGAAGGTTCTGTAATGGATCTTTGGGTAAGATGCCTCTTCCAAGACCTTTTTTCCACTTCTCCAAGTACACCCCTTTCAAGTGACAGGCCCACTCCTCCACTTCTTTTTGGGATGACATGTAACCACTCTCCAACTGGGTCTGTGGGTTACATCCCCTCTGGTTACCTAGCAGGCCCAGCAAACTTGGCACCTGCAAGTTTGCTTCAGGAGCCTCTGGACAGTAACCACGTGCAGTGACACAAAAGCAGCTTCTCCACAATAAAGTACGATTTATTTGCCAAAAGATACACAGCACTCAGACAGAAAACAACAAAGAGACCTATACACATATTGTCTCACCTATGTGTAGCATTCCACTCAATCCCCTAGGCAGAGGTGACTTAGCCACTCCCCCTCCTCCTCTCCCACCATCCTCACCTGCCCACAGCTTGCCTTGCTGCAGATCCTGACTCTCCGTCAGTTTGTGTCAGCTGGCCATAACTGACTACTTCCCCACCTCACTCTGCAGAGCAAATCTATTAGCTGATCAGTGTCTTTTTATCTCCAGGTTCTCAGCCTTGACAAAACATCTATGTAACCAGGATGGGGTTGAGGAATCACCTCTTCACAGCTATTAAACTGGCTATTGTGTTTGAAAGTTTATTGGGATGCTCCTTATCTAAGCCACCATATAGTCCTTCCTGCTGGATTCCCCAGCAGCCCCTTTTGATCTAACTCCGTAGCAAGTAATCCATCATGAACACAAAGGCACACACAATATTCATAAAAATAATGCAGATATTTCCAGTTTCTCCACAGGTTCATACACACTTAATATGTCAAGGGAGAAGCTCTGCACCTCAGGAAAGCACTTACAACAGCTGCCCAGCTCCTAAGATTCACTGGAGAAGCCCTTGTAAGGTATGTGGACATGGTCTTCTGGTGGTATCTAGTCAAATATTTCTGGAGTATGGAATCTGCACCCTCTATTGCCAATTTTTTGCAAGGCAGCAGAACTTTGGACTCCTGGAGAAAGAGGCTCCAGGCTGGAGTTAGGAAAAGTATCTTTTTAGTCGCAAACAGAGCATATTTGATATAGAAGCTACTGAAACACAAACATTCCCCTTTTCTCCCCTTTCCCCAGAGTTAATTGTCAGTTTGTGAATGGAAAAGTTGAGGTGTCGGAGATTCAAGATCTGCCTCCATCCCCCTTTCTTCTTGGGCACCAGGAAATATTTGAAATAGAACCCTGTGCCCTGAAAGGCTGAAGCGACTGGTTCCACTGCTCCTCTCTGCAGGAGGAAGTCCACCTCTAGGGTGAGCATATTGTTGTGAGAGTGATCCCTGAAACGGGCTCAGGGCATAGAGGAAGTAGTGTCAAACTCAATCGTTTAGCGATGTCAAATGACATGCAGGACCCACTTGTCCATTGTTGTTATGCTCCATGCTGGTAAAAAGTTTGTGACGGCCCCCAAAAGGGGTGGCTGGCAACTGCGTTGGGATATAAAGTGGTTGACTGCTCTAGATGCACTCAGAAATATTGCTTATGCAAAGATTGGGTATGCTGCGCAGAGGGCTGCACTGGTGGACAATGTGGATGAGATATGTGGACCTTTGGGCACTTCTGTGGAGGTTCATGGGCTTGCTGGTGGTAGCACTGGGGAGTTCTATAGCATCGTGTGGGCGATAAAATTTTCATTTCAGCACTGGCATATATATGCCATGGGATCGCAGGTTGGCTCTACAGACTTTCAGTGACTGTAAGAAATCATCCATTAATACTTAGTCCTGCCTTGAGTGCAGGGGACTGGACTAGATGACCTCTCAAAGTTCCTTCCAGTTCTAGGATTCTACGATCTTCTGCCTGAAGAGATGTGATTCATCAAAAGGGAGGTCCTCAACTGTGCTCTGTATTTCTCTAGAGAAACCTGAGGAATGTAACCAATATTCTCTCCTCATGACTCTTCCAGTCACCACTGTACTCGAGAACACGTCCGCAGAATAAACTGCAGCCTGAAGTATGTCCTAGAGACCAACTTGCCCGCCTCCAAAATAGCTTAGAAGCAGGCACGATCCTGCTGAGGTAGTTTATCTGCAAAATCCGCCATCTGCCCATAGTTTAAAAAAAATTATATTTGGCCATCAGTGCTAGGTAGTTCAAGATATGGAACTGGAGGTTGGCTGAGGAAGAGACTTTGCTACCCATAGTACCTCTACCATTATCTTTGGGTGGCAGCGTATGTGGTTGGGCTATACCACATGGTGCGTGCTGGTTGGAGAATGCCATTGTTGATTGGTAGGGCCACTCTGGCAGGTATTGATGCATGCAAGATGTCTAGTAGTTGGTGCTGACTGTCTTGCACTTCCTCCAATGGAATCTGAAGAGCCTTAGCAAGTCTCCTGAGCAGCTCCTGAAATTGACAGAAGTCATCCAGTAGAGAAGAGGGAGTCGATGACACAGCCAAATCCAGGGGTGACATCGGGAATCTCTCTGGATCCGTCAGTACCGATGGAGCCGGGCTGACTTGCACATCATCCAGTCCTGGTTCCAAACAATGAAGGATGCGATGGTGAGACAAGGGATTCCTTCCAGGTTAAGCAAGAAGGTTCTGAAGGCACATATAGGGGACGCAAGCTCCAATATAGCCAACGTGGTTGATCCTGCTGTTGCTGCAGAACTACCCATAGAGCTGGGTACCAGTGGCTCCTGGGCTGAGGCAAGAGAGGATACTGCCACGGTGGTGTCAGAACCCTCTGTTAGTCATGCCTTCAGAATGGAAGCAGCGGACCACATCTAGTATCTGAATCCTCAGACTTGGAGGAACCAAAGTCCTGTACAAATGGGGGCACCGACGGGGCCAAAGGAATGGCGTGTGCTGTAGGAGCACAACCAGAGGGCAGCAGATCCAACACAGAAGAAGAGGCCCTCTTAGCACGCGAATGGACTAGAACAGGCAGAGACATCAACCATTCCTGGGCAAACGATTCATCCCATTCTCCCCGGCGTTAACGGCACCCGGTCCACAAACAGAACCAGAGCCAGCAAGGGGGCCTGCCTTGGGACTGATGAGTCACAATGCACCAGCCGAGCCAATGCAGAAGGGCTGCACGGTTCGGGAACTGGGACCTGCAGATCTGGCGAACAATGTGACTTCTTTTCACTCTTGTGGGCCTTGGAATGCGCCCCTTCTCTGTGGCTAGAAATCATGGACGGTGCAGCATCTTTCTTGGATCTGGGAGAAGACTTACAGCCATGCTTACACACATGCTTCTGTGGTTCATAGCTAGGCCCCAGCGCGGGGTCCATAGCACTGGTACCTGCAGAACCCAAATGGGACTCCGTGGAGGGAGGTGCATCCTGGACCGCTCAGGCTGATGTATCTGGGGAGGGGAAGGGGGGCTGGTCTTCAGCCAGGATCCAACTGTGGTCCCATGGCAACCTCCATGAGGTGCTTCTTAAGGTGTAGGCCCTGGCCTTCATGGGTAGGGGCAGGGAAGGAGAAGCAGATACTGCACCTGGACATGACATGGGCTTCCCCCAAGCAGTACAGACAGCTATGTACAAGAATAGAAACAGTTTTTCTGGAAAGTTTGGAAAGTGCATCACCAAGTATGAGAGAAAAGCAGAAGCTCCAACTCAGACGATGTGGTGGTGAAAAGAAATTGAAGACGCGGTCACTCCATCCCACTCTTTATCGCCTCAGGTGAAACCAAATGGCAATTCAAGGTCGTATGCATGGACCAATGGAAGCTATTACTTTTAAAAGCTCCGGCTCCAGGAACATGGTGCATGCACATAACCCTCAGTGGAATACACAGGGACCATCACTTGAAAAAATAAACAGATTGTCCCACTGAAGCATAACCTGTGGCAAATGAAGCAGAATAATTTTTTTTATTTGTTTTACATAGGATATTTCTATTAATAAAACCCAGCATAGCATTTGCCCTTTATGCAACACATCACATTGTTGACTCATTCAGTTGATCACCTACAATAAACTCCAGTTTATTTATGGCCTGCTGCATTCGCCCATTTTATATTTTTCCGTTTGATTATTCCTTCCTTTGTGAATCACCGACTCACATTTTCTTGACTTTTAGACTATTTCTCCGTTTTGTCAGAGTCATGCTGTATTTCAGTTATAGTCTCCCAAGTACTTATGTTGCCTTCATACTGGCTTCAGATTTGATTAGTGTACTCTCCACACCACACAATGGAAATATTAATAAGTAATAATTCTTAAGTTTATTGGTGGTACTAACAACAAAAACTCCTATGGGAGCTCATTCAAGACCTCCCAAATTCAAAGAGAACTATTACTAAATTACCTTTGGTATCTGATTTTTATAAAGCTAATTGCAAACACCTTACACAATTATAATTTTTTAGAGTTCTCCAATTTCCCTATGTGAATGTAATTTGGAACTATACCAAATGTTTAATTTAAAGTCAAGTGCACTTTGAACACTGCATTTCCTTTCTCAAGTAAGATGGGTAGCCTATCAAAGAGAAAAAAGAAAAGTTAGTTTATTATGATCTTTTATTGACAAACCCATATGATCTAGTGATTAAAGAGGGGACTAGGAGTCTTGAATTTTATTCTTGACACAGCCACGAACTATGTGAGACCTTGAGTAAATATGTACCTACTTCACTTCCTCAAAGTGGGGCTGTGAAGTTTTGGGCTCCATGGATAAGTAGTAATACAGACTCAACTCCCTTCACTTAGTGGGAATTATTTGTTAAATTGAGCCACCTCATTCATGGTTTTCTCCAAAGGTTCTCAGAAACATTACAGTTGAGTGGGGAGTATATATCTGAAGACTACAGCAATACTGTAATTTTTGCTTCGCTACAGTGAAATACTGTAAAATGATGTAATGCCCATTAATTCAATTTCAAAATTTTTCTTAAGGAAAATGCATCTTAACTTACTTATTTACATGCTGTTAACATAGTTACTTACTTTTGCACAGAGTGTACATTAAATCAGGTTTAAAATTAGAAAGGTGCAAATTAGAGAAATTATGAGATTTGTGTGTTTTATACTCTTCTTTCTGACTGAGAATCCTGAAAGGCCACTGACACTACAAAAAACAAACAAAACAAACCACAAAACAAGTGTTGCTGGATCATTGAATAGAAGGATCAGACACACTTGGGACTCAATCCTACAAAGATACTGAGTACAAGGATCCCGATCAAGCCAAGTACTTAAGCTTGTGCAATACTATCAATATCTGAGTAGTGCCATGAACTTGAGTGTGACTAAATACATGCTGAATATTAGAGATGTATTTCAGCTTAAGTGCTTTGCTGCACTGAGCGTTTGGCACTTAGTACTTTGCAGAATTGAACCCTAATTCCACAACCCAAGATAGAGGTGTTTGGGGGGAAAATAAAAATTCCTTTCAGGTCACCTACTGTCACCATTTTATCGACAGAGTCCACAAGGAAAATAACTCATATAGTAATACCCACCTTTGGGAAGATGGAAAACTTGTCTGACCTGTCCTTTAACTTTCTTAGTATTTGGGTATAATTCTAATGAAAAGATAAGTAACTGTTCTGAAATAGTTGAAAGTAAAATATGTCTCATCTCTGTAGTGATAGCAGCTCTTATGAAAGTACTGAAGACCATTTCTTGATGCTCCACGTAGCAGTTAAGTATCTTTTATTATTACTGAACCAAATAGCACGCCCTTGAGACTGTACAATTCTGTGTTTGATATACAGTTTGTGGGGATGGAAAATTAGGACTGAATGCAACAAGATTTCAAATACAGATCTTCTCAGTATTTTAAAATTTAATGAAGTATTAAGACTAGCTTAATACAGAATGAGTCATGTTTTTAAGGGAAGCAATAACACAGAACTATATTTCAAATCTTGGCTAAAAAGATGTTCTGAAATAAAAAGAAAGCAATATTGCTTTCTGTTGGAAAGTAGCTGAGATTAGCAATAAAATTTTGGAGCGAATAGAAAGATCTGAGGGTACAGCTAGTCTCACGCTTTTGGACAGTGAATGCCATTCTACCCTGAAAAGTGAATGGATGAAAATGGCATCTCCATAACTCAACAGATCTGCTCCCTGTGGGTGAAATTCATCACTGGGCCAGCATATTACCTATGAAACACACATACCCCATTTTAAGGGCTTAGCTGAGACTTAAGTGGTGCATAGGGTTTGCATAGGTCAGGAGTGGGCAATAATTTTCTCAGGGGGGCCACTCCACAAATTTTGATACATAGTCATGGCCCGCACTTTTCTACTATATTAATGGAGGGGATGCAGGGTCTGGAAGGGAGTTTGGGCAAAGGAGAGAGCTCTGGGCTTGTGCAGAGCGTTGGGGTACAGGAAAGGGTGAAGGTTTTGGGCTCTGGGAGGGAGTTTGGTGCATGAGGATGTTTTGACCTGAGGCAGGAGATTGGAGTGCGGGAAGGGGTGCGAGGTTCAGGCTCTGGCCAGGAGGCGCTTATCACAGATGGCTCCCAGCCAGCGGCGCAGCAGGGCTCACGCAGGCTGCCTGCATGCCATGGCCCCATGCCGCTCCCGGAAGTGACTACAGCCGGCTGCTGCTGACACATCTCTGCATGTCCCTTGGTGGGAGGGGGATAGCGAGTCTCCATGCGCTGCCTGTGAAGTACTGCCCCCTCAGCTCCCATTGGCCGGTTTCTGGCCAATGGGAGCTGTGAGGATGGTACTGGGAGTGGGGGCAGCGTGTACAGCCATCTCCCCACCCACACCAGGGGCATGCAGAGACACACCAGCAGCAGCCGGCCACTTCTGGGAGCGGTGTGGGGCCACAGCAAGCAGGCAGCCTGCCTGAGCACCCCGCTGTGCCGCGGGACTTTTAGCGGTCCGGAGATCAAAAGGGGGCAGCCAAAGAGCCTGGCGGGCTAGACAAATGTTAGACGGGCTGGATCTGGCCCGCAGGCCGTATGTTGCCCACCCCAGGCATAGGTCC
This sequence comes from Caretta caretta, assembly GCF_965140235.1. Taxonomy (NCBI): domain Eukaryota; kingdom Metazoa; phylum Chordata; order Testudines; family Cheloniidae; genus Caretta; species Caretta caretta. The sequence continues at coordinate 12,814,810 of NC_134214.1, read as the reverse complement.
ACTGCACAGAGGTGATTTTTTCGGAGTTATATTTGCTCCCTTTAATGACAAGGTAATATTGCATTATGTTTCACTCCTGGTTGTCTTGTCCAGCCAATGCAGCTTTTCCGTCTTATACATCATCAACAGAGTAGTTTACTAAATTCAATATCAGGACAAATGAGTTACATCTATACAAACCCACTGCCTTTTTTGGGGGTTACTTAGAGCACAAGATGAAGGCAGTGAGGTTGTGAAACTTTAACTAAGGCTGTAATTGATTTGCGTATCTTTTAATACTCATGCTTATACAAAACGAAGGACCCAGTTCACCTCTCAGAACCCAGGGGGAATTTTCAGGGTTCTCAGTTTAAAAAAAAAAAAAAAAAAAGCACCTAACCAACCAAACATCTTTTTTATTTGTGAACCAAGCATATTTGTCACTTTTCAGATTAGAGCTACAGGTTATGATTTTAAAACTGCTGCACTGTGACAAGAGAGGACATCAAAATTACAAAGAAAGCAATCACACAGGGAGCTGACCAGAGATAGAGGCAATAATTTGAAACCTTTCCCTGGTCCTCGCTTCTGTGACTTACTCCCCCAGCCCTCACTTCTGCTCTCTATCTGCTCAACCACTACAAAAGCAACAATAACTTTAAAACAATCTGCAATTTTAAACTTGCAATAATCTACAATGCTTATTAACATTACACAGAGGGAGTGAGAAAAGATTACATCAGGCTTGCCCATTTCTGTGAGCAAAGAGTAACTTCACTAGTTTTATGCTGGCAAATATGTTGAAACAAGAAACCGCTGGCACTGCATAACTTTTTAACAAAAGAAGCTGTTAGTATTGAAATGAACTTGCAAAAGCATGCTACTGGGGGTAGTAGAATATCTAGCCAAATCAACCATTTGCCCATGCTCTTGGTCAGAATTAAACTATTGGTTGAAACTAAATATGTTGCTATATTTGCCCACAGGATGAAATCTGGAAATACTTGTAAATTCCTTTGTCAACTGGTATAAAGCTTTGGTTTTTGCTGCAGAAAATTCTACTTGCTTTCTAAAAGTAAGACCTGGTCTACACTACAGGGCTAGGTCAGATGTAAGATGCTTAGCATTAACCTAGCTGCAGAAGTGTCTTCACTTAAATTTGGCTCCCGCCAATGTAAGTATCTCTCTACACCTATTTAGTAACACCACCTCCCCGAGTGGCGTAGCACCACAGTTGATATAATTAGGTCGACAGTGTCAGTGTAGACACTGTGTTGCTTACGTCAACTGTTACTAGCTTTCAGGAGCTGTCCCACAATGTCCAACACTGACAATGCAATCTATGCAAATGTTCCCGTTGAGCACGCGCACATCCCACACAAGGAGCCAAATGCTGCATACAAACAAGCGATTTAATAACTGCAGCGGCTGTACGCTTACGCAAGTTAGGTTCTTATAATTTTGTAGTAGAGACATGGCCTAAGACTTTCAAAAACATTATTTACAATATAAGATTGACTTACAATGGCACTGGAAGAAAGAATCGTACCACTTTTTTGTAGGCAGTTAAAATTGTATTTACCATTGGCAGTGCATTGATGTAGGGAAGTTCTCCTGTCTGCTGCCTCCAGTCACAGGAAGATGATGCTGAAAAAGAAATGTAGAGACAAATAAAAGGATAAGTTTTAATATTTAAAAATAGATGTGCTAACAGAATAAAACACAGATTTAAAAAAAAACAGTATCAGTTGTGGGACCAGATGGCTCAGGGGATCAGTAAGAGACACTAAAGTTTTCACTTCAGAATTTATACACAGACTAAATCAGCAGTGATTGGGAGTGGTAATAACAAGAAGAATTAGTTTTCCTATCAGCCTGTTGCTAGTAGACAGGTGTCCACAGCATAAAAATTACCCTTGCAATTGTTATCCTTCTGCAGGTACAGAACTTATGAATAAATGACTATGGAGAACGAACTGTCTTATGCCATTAGGCCCTGGACACTTGCATCCACATTCAGTGGAAATCCACACAGACACAAGGGTCCATCCCGAAGGAGCCTATCGTTGGACCATGCCTTTTGATATATTTCTCCAGAGTCAGGTTCTTAGATGTTGGCATGTTATTGCCCATGCCAAATCTGTTCTAGCAATAAAAGACTTCAATTTTCTGTGATATTTATGTAGCACCTTTTGTAAGCACTAAAACAAAAAAATCCTTGGTTTGACTGTAGAACATTCATCTTGAATGTTTAATTGGGGTTGGAAGTGGTAAAGGATACATTTTCCTAAGGCATACATCACATTAGTCGATATAAGTGTGCACATTTGGAAGAACATGCAAAGCTGTTAAATTTACCAAGTTGAACAGTAACTTAGAAAACTGAGAAAGTCAGCTTATTTTAGCTGCATGCAAACATTTGAAGAAATATGTTGTAAAAATCCTGCAGGTAGGACATTCAAGAGCAGACTGGTGTTGAGGCAGATTACTTTTTTAGTCTACCAGCCTTAATGTATCTTTAAAAAAAAAAAAAAAAGACTCTATTCCCTGTTCTCTAAATGAATGTTTTTAAAGCCACAAAACTCAGTAATAATTATTGAGTAATAAATTATCTCATCCAGAGGTAGAAGAATACTGCAAAACAGTATTCGCAAGCATATGTTTGATATCCAAATAGCTGCTCACTCCAGCCATGTTCCTACCCCTTTTTATTCACTACTTACAAATGATTTTTTGTTCACACAAATGGCTAGAGGAGGCTGCTCTCCATTTGAATACCCGTGTTTGCATAAGATTATTTGCTATTGGCTATTTTCAAAAAAATCAGTCATCCAATCAGAGAGCAGAAACAATACCATGTAACTGACAACAAAAAGTTTGCGAATAACCCAAACAAAATTTGTTCACCCGAATTGTTTGATCAATTATTAGCAACAACCAACTGAATTTGTAAAATTCACCCACAGAAAAATTGTTCATTAATCTTTGGAAAAAAAAAAAACAACACCTGACCAAATTGGTCAAATAAGTGGTCTGGTACGAAAATGTCAGACAACTCTATTCAAAAACAAGCATCCTGTGCAGCAGAAATTAATGAATTTACACTATTCCCAGAACATTCTACAAGCTATCCATAAGCACGCATCAAAGAGAAACATATCCTTCATAATGCAAGTGTATGGAGGCGCCGCAGAGGATGAGAATGCATGCAAAATATGTTGGGAATTCAGATATTTGCAAATGTGCTTCTTCTCCCTTGCTTAGTTGCATTATTGATGCAGAAATTGTCGGAATCAAAAGGAGGAAAAAATCCACTTGTTAAGTGGCATGATTTTTTATGTGGAAAAAGTGAGTGTGTCTTTTTACCCCGCTAGAGCCTCGGATTAGGTCAGAAATCTTCATCGCATCACTCAGCATAAACAGTATATAGATACATTACTTGCCTATAATTGGAGTTCTCTAAAAGATATTTCTTGAGACGCATGCTGTTAGATCACTACGCTTACTGAGAGCATAAGTCACTTCAAATTTTTGTGTGACAATGGAATACATTGGTGGACAGTGAAAGATGATAAAATCCAGCTCTGTAGTCTAGTTACAGGTGTGACACATTTTGTGTTGTTTTATTTATGAATATAGTAAGAGGTGTGAGGAAACAGATAAAAACAGTCGGATACAACAAGAGAGGCTTTCTTCAGCCTAAATTAGGTGCCAGGATTGCCTCTCTCCAATTCCTTCCTTTCCTAGTATTAATTTCAGAGTGCAGTTCTTAAGGTCAAAGCTATAGAGAGAAAGCTCTCACTCTGCTCTCTGGGAGGGGCTTTATGCCATAACTGTCGTCAGAATCCATTTTAAATCTAAACACAGTCCTGACAAATTGAGCAGCTGGAAGCAAATAGTTACAAAAGAACACAGAATAGGAAAAGAAAACAAAAAAAGGGCAACTAAGTAGGGCAAATAAAAATGAGCTCTCAGAAGTATTTCAGGACTCTGTCACACCCTTTCTGCTAGTTTGTCAAACCCATAATTCAAACAGGAAAGATAATCTGCCTCTAATTTTGCTTACCAGGACAATGAAGAATGGTAAGGTGCAGAGCTGTAGAGCAAAGAACCTCCCCCTAAATCCGGGATTATACACCTTCACAGAAAGGAGCCACTCAGTGACACGTCTCCACGTTGAACACTCACTGACACAAGGAAGTAATCTCAGGCTATCCACTTATTTGCCATGTATTCACTTTTGATGGTAGCAAATCCAGCATTGGAAGCAAGGAGGACTGGTAGTTTTTCTCCATTCTTTTCCTACATTAGCAATACAGTAACTCCTCACTTAAAGTCGTCCTGCTTAAAGTTGTTTCATGGTTACGTTGCTTATCAATTAGAGAACGTGCTCGTTTAAAGTTGTGCAATGCTCCCTTATAACATTGTTTGGCAGCTGCCTGCTTTATCCGCTGCTTGAAGAAAGAGCAGCCCGTTGGAACTAGCTGGTGGGGGCTTGGAACCAGGGTGGACCAACAGCCCCCCTATAAGCTCCCTGCTCCCCTAAGTGCCCTGTGCAGCAGCCGCCCAGCAGGCTATCAATTGCTGGGCAGTTCATCTGTCCCTCCCTGCACTGCCATGTGCCGCTTCTGGCCTCTGCCTTGGAGCTGCTCCCAGGAGCCTCCTGCTTGCTGTGCGGGGATGGGGGAGAAGAGGAGTGCTAATGTCAGGGTGTACCCCACCCCTGCTCCTGCCCCCCGCTTGCCTCATCTCCATAGAGCAGAGGGGGGAAATGACAGGGCTCAGGACGGAGGGCAGCAGGGGCTGTCTCAACTTGCTGATCTACTTAAAAAGGCAATGTACTCAGAGTGGAGTCAGCATATTTAAAGGGGCCATGCGCATCTCTCTGTCTGCCATGCTGTCTCCCCTCCCTCCATTTGTGCTGCCTTGTAGAGTGTGAGGCTACATTAACAACTTGTTAACCCAGAGGTGGACAAACTATGGCCTGTGGGACCGTCCTGCCCGGCCCCTGAGCTCCCGGCCAGGGAGGCTAGCCTCCGGCCCCTCCCCTGCAGCACCGCCACTCCTACCGGGCAGAGCAGGGAGCGCAGCTGGCTGCGGCGGGGCTGCGAGCTCCTGCTGCTCTGAACAGCATGGCAAGGGGGTGGGGGGGGGTAAGGGAGCAGGGGGTCCCTGGAGGCAGTCAGGGAGCAGTTGGATGGGGTGGAGGTTGGCCAGCCAGGGGATGGGGAACAGGAAGGGTTGGGAGTGGAGTCCCAGGGGGCTTGTCAGGGGGCAGAGAGCATGGGGGGTGGGAGTCCTGGGGAGGCTGTCGGAGGCGGGGGTGTGGACAGGGGGCGGGGAAGTCAGGGGACGAGGAGCAGAGGGCAGTTGGATATGGGGTGGGAGTCCTGGGGAGGCTGTCAGGGGGCGGGGGTGTGGACAGGGGTCCCAGGAGGGGGCAGTCAGGGGACAGGGAGCGGGGGGCAGGATGGATGGGGGGGGTCACAGGAGGCGGTTAGGGGAAGGAGTCCCAGGAGGGGGCAGTCAGGGGACAGGGAGCGGGGGGCAGGATGGATGGGGGGGGTCACAGGAGGCGGTTAGGGGAAGGAGTCCCAGGAGGGGGCAGTCAGGGGACAAGGAGCAGGGGGGTTGGATGGGTTGGGAGTACTGAGGGGGGCAGTCAGGGGGTGAAAAGTGGAAAGGGGCAGATAGGAGGCGGGGACCAGTCTGTTTGGGGAGGCACAGCCTTCTCTACCCAGCCCTCCATACTGTTTCGCAACCCCGATGTAGCCCTCGGGCCAAAAAGTTTGCCCACCCCATGTTAACCCTTGAGGGCTCGGCTGTTCTAGTTCATCATTTAGCAGTAAGGCATTCCCTGGGAAATGTCCCACCCTCTTCCACCCCCTGACTTCAACATCTCAACCAAGCTTCACAATCATCATTCCTGTGTACAGTATTAAATTGTTTGTTTAAAACTTATACTGTCTGTGTGCCTGTGTAAGTCTTTTATTTGGTGAAAAAAAATTTCCCTGGAACGTAACCCCCCCATTTACATTAATTCTTATGGGGACATTGGATTTGCTTAACATCGTTTCACTTAAAGTCGTATTTTTATAACTACAACATTATGTGAGGAATTACTGTACTCCAAATAATACAGCTGATAACCAACAATTTCACAGACAGATCAGTGTAACACCCAGACCTTTCAGGACTAGATCACTGCATAGGCAGTTTTTCATCCCTGAGAGTGCTACCTCCCAATCCTTAAATTGCAATGTCAAATGTATGAAACTCACTTATCTGAAAGTCCCTTTTTTCAGTATCTCAACAGGGTCATATCTCCTGCTGCAATCAGGAGAACTGACTCTGGTTCAGCTAACAGTAAATTCCAGAAAAGTGAGTATTGGATAATTCAGTGAGAAGCATCCTTGGGGAGAGAAGGAATGTAAGTAAAAATCTTTAGCTAAATTGATCAGGCTAAGCAAAAATGCTTTAACTAAGGACATCTAAAAGAACAACTGTAAATCTATAGATGTGTATGTAAAATTGTATACCTCTGATTATTAGGGTTACCAGGTGTCCAGTTTTCAACTGGAATGCCCGGTTGAAAAGGGACCCTGGCGGCTCTGGTCACCACCGCCGACCAGGCCGTTAAAAGTCCGGTTGGCGGTGCTAAGACAGGCTAGTCCCTACCTGTCCTGGCTCCGTGCTACACCCCGGAAGCAGCCAGCAGCAGATCCGGCTCCTAAGTGGGGGGGGACACAGAGCTCCGCATGCTGCCCCCGCCCTGAGCACCAGCTCCACACGCCCATTGGCTGGGAACCACGGCCAATAGGAGCTGGGGGGGGGGGGGGCGGCTACGGGCAACAGCAGCATGCAGAGCCTCCTGGCCCCCGGTCTAGGAGCTGGACCTGCTGCTGGCCGCTTCCAGGCGCAGTGCAGTGCCAGGACAGGCAGAAAGCCTGCCTTAGCCCCGCTGCGCCACTGACTGGGAGCCACTCGAGGTAAGCCCACACTCCAACCCCTGCCCCAGCCCAGAGCCCCCTTCTACACCTTGAATCCCTCATTCCCAGTCCAGAGCCCATACCCCCTCCTGCACCCTAACCTCCTGCCTCAACCCACAGCCCACTCCCGGACTCTAAATCCCTCCGCCCCACCCCCAGCCTGGAGCCCCCTCCTGCACCCCAAACCCTTCATCCCCGGCCCCAACCCAGAGCCAACACCCCCAGCCAGGACCCTATCCCACACCCCAACCTCCTCCCTCAACCCACAGCCTCCTCCCATATTCCGAATCCGTTGGTCCCAACCCCCCAGCCTGGAGCCCCCCTACTGCACCCCAAATCCCTCATCCCCAGCTCCACCCTAGAACCCACACCCCAGCTGAAGCCCTCACCCCCTCCTGCACTCCAACTCCCTGCCCCAGTCCGGAGCCCCTTCCCGCACCCTGAGTCCCTCATCTCTGGCCCCACCCCACACCACTCTAACTGCACCCCCAGTTAGAGCCCTCATCCCCTCCCATACCACAACCCAATGAAAGTGAATGAGGGTTGGGGAGAGCAAGCTACCAAGGGAAAGGGAATGTAGTGAGCAGGGGGCGGGGCCTCGGGGAAGGTGCAGGGGTAGGGTGTTTGGTTTTGTGCGATTAGAAAGTTGGCAACCCTACTGATTATAGTCCTTTCTCCATACTTGGTTCTTATGTTGCTTGTCTTCTTAGATTTTAAGTCCTTTGGGGCAATGACTATATCTTATTGGGTGTCTCTACAGCATCTACTACAATGGGGCCTTGATTCTGATTGAAGCCTATGGGTGCTACTGCAATGTAAATGGTAAGTAAATATTAATGGATTAAGTTCATTTCTTTAACTGAAATCTAGTCCACTCTCGCCTCCCTTTACCTTACTTAGATTCCTCTTCCTCGACTACTTTCCCCAGAAATTCTTTCAAGTCTGTGGTTTGATATTTCCCCAATAATTTGAAGGCTTTGGTTGTTCAAGATATTGTTATAATCTTGGTCCTATTGTATTAGTGATACAGGTAAGGGGATTTGATTTATTAAATGCATTTTTAAACTTGACATTGCCCCTTTTAAAAAGGGCCTACTAGAAAAATGACAAAAAGTCAATCACCTTTTGTTTGGCTCAACCCAACCACCAAATGTATTAAAATACAAAGTATCAAGTTCTGCTATAAGAAAACAAAACAATGTAAATTGAAATGGTTAAACGTCACAGCACCCCTACCACACTGAGAGACCATCATTGTGTCTGATCAAAAACCAAAGGGTCCATTGAACCTGTTTAACTCCCACTTGTGTTAATTAGTTGTTGACCCCAACTTTGAACATGAGTTTTCTAGATGTCTATATTGCCTTTTAAAACTACTCTGCGTTTTTTATCTGTAATTGAGTCCATGAGGACCAATTTTCTGAGTGAAGATACCTTCCTGAAAGCTTTCACAATCCTATTCCAAATTATCCCACTGGCATTTGTTAATTTGATGCATGTCTTTAAAGACCAAACTGCAGGCAACTATCATTATTTATTTTACTGAATTTTAGAATATCTATCCTATTATCAGTATCACTGCTTGTTATGTGATTTGGACCAGGTAACTAATACCAATACAATATAAATTACACAAAGCGAATGAATGACAAAAATGTCTCCAAAAAGCATCCCACAGTAAATGAAAGAATGTAAGGTTGAAACAAACTGGCTTTAAGTTTACTCCCTATATACACTACAAGTGAGATTTTTAAAAGCACTCAGCAACAGGCTAACTTTGCTTCTGTTAAAGTCAGCTTCACTGGGAGCAGATTTAGGTCACCATTTAATGCTTCTGAAAAAGCCCACCTTACAAGTGCAACTGTTTATGGAGTTTTGGCTTGGTTTGTTTTTTTGGTAGCTCATTTGACCCAATTCAACAAATACTGTTGAGTTGTGTCTACACACACTGTAGACGCAGTCTGTGGACCTAAATAAATATCAGTACATTCTGGGAAGCTATCCCCCAATATTTCATCAGGGAAAAGAATACCCAGAGGTTATGTACACAGAGCAGCAGGAAGAACAGCATAAGGGGTAATGAACACTGAGATGTTATACTACAGAGAGATCGGGAAGAAAGGAGCTCCAACCAAACTGGTCACACAAACATGCTTAAAAAGTCCCATCTACACTGCCAAAAACAGTAGGCCAACCCAGTTAAAGAAAGACAACTACATGCCAGCCTAGGCTGCTACCACGGTGATGCACTCTTAGATGCCATGGTTACCAGCAAGTGTTAATCTTGTTGCATGTGGATAAAACCACAGTTAAAGCCAACCACCATCACCAAATGGCTACAAACTTGGTTAAAAATGTGAAGAGTACACAGCTTTGTACTCTTCCTTTAACATAGTACAGTTTCTAGCATAAACCACTAGAGGAACAATGATTTCCCAAGCTATCTGTCAGAATGCTTAACCATTCAGTCTACAAACACACTCCCCCATCATCCATTTCACAATGGATCCTATATGGAAGGTAGGGTCAGTTCTACTGCTAAAACACTGGGTGGATTTTAGGGTGGATTTTAAAAGAATTGGTTCTTCATTTGAACTTGTGCTCATATTTTTTTCTTCTAATTAGGAACATATTGTTTACATTTCAGTTGGAGATGCACTTTCAGAGATTTCTACATTGCTTGAGTTTTCACAACAAAAATTTACTCATTCAGTTTTGTTCTTTGTGGACTACAAAAGTCTTACATATCGATGGTATCTTGGCTACTAGACTCTCCCTTGATGTATTGCTTTTTTCCAGCTATAGTACTTGGAACGGGAGCCACAACCAAAATGAAAATAGAGTTAGTATAGATATCCCCCCACTCCTCACCCACTAACTAGGCTGCAGGATCATTCAGACCAGAATTTTAATTGACCTAAAGTGAAAAGCACAACAAAACATGTCTGATGACAGAGGTAGCAGAAGAGTGTAGACAAATGAGTCAGAGTGAGATTATATTTAAAGAAAATCCAGAACAATGAAATCCATAGGAATAAGGAAGCAAAGAAGCTAGCTATATGATCTCTGTGAGGGTGCTGGAAGAGAAACAGCCTTGGTCAGACCCAACAGCAACATAATGCACGAAAGCAATCTTCTGTCAATATCAGTTAATGTGTAACACTTGGAAATGGGTCTTCAGCAGACCATGATCTCAAAGCAGAAAAACAAAAATCAACATGTAAATTGTGTAGAAACAGCTTACATCCCCCCCAGATTGTCTTGAAAATTGCTGTGCTTTGTGGGGAGCCCTGGTTAGGGCCAGCTGATCAGTTCTGAAGAAGATGTCTGAGCAAAGGACTCCGCTAAAAAAAAAATCATGTGGCATGATGGTCCTTATAATTGTGTGTACACGTGGGCTCAAACTATGAATGAGTCCCTCCAAACTACCATTACCCATTCAGGAAGCGTCCAGCACCCATTGCCCTGTTGGGTAACAAATATTTTAAAAGTTGTTGAGGGTAAAAGTGGGATCTACAGTGTGGTTGAAACTATGCTGATGAGCCAGAGAAAGCCATTTGCAGATGTGGAGCCAGACTGGGGTGTTGCAGCAAACCAAACTGTCTGGAGGCAGTCTGACATCAGTAACTGGATGGTTCAAGAGTCATGCTGTGACTTTTGAATCCGAGCAACACTCATCTACTGTGTGTTCAAGTCTCGCCTTCTAAGAATGTGTTGTGCACATTAATTGCCCTCTGCCCGCCATCTGCCGGGGCTCTTTTCAGAAGTTTTGCCCTGAGAGCAAAGCTTCTGGTTTAAAAATCAATATTTAAAACTACTCTAAAATCCACATGCATACTCTGATTCATTATCGGGGCTAAGAGTAGTTGGTGGTGTAAATTTGGGGTTATTTGGCCCAGGGGTTCCTCTAATACAGCTCCCATAACAAGGAGTAACTATTAATGTTATATTGCTCTAAAACACACACACACACATATACACATATATGGAATTATCTTGAAAACTGGCATGCCACAACATGGAACATGGTAGAGTTTGTGGTGGAATTTGGAGTCATTTGGTCAAGGGGCTCCCAAGACATAGCTCCTTGTGAAAGAACGTATGGAAAAAAGTGTACAACCCCTTTAAAGGTAGAGGCTGGAGCCTACAGCCTGAGAACAATCAAGGAGACCCTGCCCCACTATGGAGCTGAGCTAGTTAAACACAGGAACAAAAAACTGAGGAGATAAAGGGCGTGTACACTGCAATTAAAAACCAAGGGCTGGTCCACACCAGCTGACTCAGACTTGTGGGGCTATAGGGCTGTTTAATTGCAGTGTAGACTTCTGGGCTTGGGCTGCAGTCTGGGCTCTGGGATCCTCCCACCTCACAGGGAGGGGAGTAAAGCCAAGCAGGCTACAAGGGGTGGCAGTTTTTCTCTCTCGGGCACCAGGAGACAAGCCTAACCTGACTCACAGACTTGGTTTGTAGATTTTCTTTGGGAGCGCTGAACCAGATTGCTCTCCCAGACTTATTAAAAAGAGGACATGCTATTTGGTTAACATGTGCTGACTTCTCCTTGCCCCCCATAGTTAAAATGAACCTATTGCTGCTCCACTTGGAGAAAGTAAGGTGAAGCACACCTGCAGCACCACACTGGGCCACAAGGGGGCACAAAGGGACTGCCCATACCTTTACACTTGCTTAAATGAACTGCTCGTAATACTTTCAGATTCTTAGAACGCTTCTGGATGCACAGGTATGTAACCCTCATGAAAGGTATAGCATGGAGTGCCCGAGATAAGCTATTAAGTGATACCAAAGTCCAGTTTTAAGATATTTCAGAAGTTATTGCAATCTAAAAGCTTTAGCAACTCTGCTTAGTCAGTTCATTTCTGTGAAAGCTCTTGTTTCTTCAGAAACTCTTCTCTCAGGGATACTCACTGAGTGATGTACTCACATAGTAGCTTATCTCTGCCCCTAGAACTTAAGGGCCACAACTTTGACTCCTCTCCTCTGAAGTGTTGCATTCTGTGTATTCAACCCACCTTTCATTTAGTGTCTGGGGCCACAATGGGAATGCAATACTTTATATACAAGATACATGTAATGATGTGCTATAATGTGAACCAGACCTGAAATAACACGGAAGCTGTGACTGTATGAAAATTATTATTGTTCTGGTAGTGCAGAAGTCTCTCCAAATTAGTCAAACACCATGGCTGAGCACTGTGACTAATAGCATGGACTGTGCAGCTATGCCTATCTGTCACTCAAAAATCAACACAAAAGATTCACATGGATCAATTTCACCCCTCAAAGTGCTACAGTTTTGTGAGAAGGATCTGAAGGAAATGTCAGATTAGAAAAATTTTAGTCACGATACCATTTTTGAAACACAAATCTCCAATGATATTCCCCCCACACACACACACACTCACCCCACAATCCACCTCCACAAACAGCTATAGGAAAATGAGGCAGTGCATAAACTACAGAACATTTAAAATGATACTCTAAACCCAAAATCACACAGTTTTTGTAGATCTTATTTACTCCCTGTTAAAATGGAAATCCTGCAGTAACCATAACTGTGGTGCCACTATCAACCCACCACATTAGGGTCAGCAGAAGGTAGAGTTGGTGATGCAAATTGGGGTCATTTGGTCAAGGAGTTCAGCAGATACAGTGCCCCCTGTAAGGACTTTTAACAATCAAACTGCTCTAAAATCGACATACATAAAAAGAGTGTCTTGTATCTATGTCACACAGGCTGGTTTAGAGTTTGGGGTGCAAAATTGGGGGGGGGAATCTGATTCCCCAATGTACAACTCCCCACAACGAGCTTCTTTTAATTTTTAACATGCTCTAAAGTCCACATCCATAGTGCGATTAACTTGGATATTAGTCTGGCAGAACAGGGGCAGAGGTAAACTTCTGTGTCTAAATTTTGAGTCATTTGGTCAAAAAGTTTCCTGAGATACAACCTCCTACACTCAATAAGGAAATTATTTTAATATTCAAAATGCTCTGAAATCCATTTGACTCAGTGAGAGTGTCTTGAAAATTGATATTCCACAACAACTTTGGTGGCACAATAAGATCACCAGTGATGGATATAGACTGAACATCCACACACACCACTTTAAGGACCTAGCTAGAGGTTGTTCCAGATGGCACTCCACCTGCAAGGAGGCTACCTCCCTTTGGGATATGCCTTGATGAACAGGATTCCGTACAATGGCCGAGGTATACTTTGGAGAGAGGTCGGAGGAGAACACTCATTGAGAATAATGAACCTGTTAACACTTCTCCAAGCTATTATGGTGTCAGGCTGTATTAATTTCCAGGAAGAGTTCTGATTCATCTCAGAACATCCCATAGAGATGAATGAGTCATTTCATACCTCTGAAATCCTCCAGTTAGATTCTCTTGCAGCTATGGAGATGGCTTTGTGGCTTCTTCAGAGTCAGGAGTCCACAATTCTGCCCATTAATTCCTATCTAAGGAAATCCTCTTGGGTTACTGTTCCCTGTGTGGGAAAGGAGAATGTCCTGGTTGGTATACAGGTGACCTTTGTATCCACTGAGCTACTGTGCCTGGATCCTGGCCACATAAAAAGAAAAATCTCTGTTCTGGAGAGGAGCGAGAGGAGCTATCCTCTTTGTTTGCCTAATGCCTGGGTACTGGCCTACAATACTTTGCAAAAATCTCTGGTCACTGGCAAAGAGCATTGTCCCATGTGGGTGGCTTCTCCTGCAGAGTCAAAAGGTGCTTATTAACTATATTTATAGCATCTCAATTGTGTTGATCTTCTCCTGCTGTAGGAACAGATTTATCTCAACACAGACTGGTAAAAGAAATATTACATATTTTGTAATCATTTAAAGTACCACACTAGAAAGATGTTCTCAAATTGAAGGTGAATGCTGAAGTCAATATATGCATTTTGCTCCCCCTGAAAGCACTGCCAAATGAACATGATACATCATCCTTCCACTACTGTAGATGCGCCGTTCAACTAGTAGTCATTTCCAAACAAGTTGTTTTATATGTCTATAAAAACAGCCTCCTAACCTAAGAACTGCATGTTTGATCACAGTTCCATTTATTATGCTGCTTCACCTAAAAACATTTTTGCTATTGCTAGAGGAAAGTTCCCCATTTCCTCTGCAAATATTTTTTTTCCATCAGATTTAACAAAGTTACCATTTTGCCTTTGAGAAATTAGGAAGGTTTAAAGGAGGAAGTCCACGGGGTCAACAGGTCATACAAGAAATATTACAAGCAAAAATACAAACAAGCCAAAAATCATAGCAATGAGTGCTGGTACTGAAATTTAAAAAAAAAAAAAAAATCTATATAATATTGTTTTTTTACCATGACATACTGAACAGGAATTTGAAACAAGAGAATGCTGAGTGTCCAGGACTGTATTTACAATCATGCCACTCAATTTGAACAGTTTATTCCCAAAAGAACATTGGCCCATAGACAGTAAGTTTTCATCAGCAAAAACAATCAGCAGTTCCTTACAAGTTCCTTCTATGAAAGCTGTTCTGTTCTAAATCTTATCACCATGGTAACTTGACTGAATGCTCTCCTCAGAGTCTCACCTTTTCATTCCTACTTTCTGTTTTGGTTTTCATTGGAGTTCATCATAAAAGATTACACAATCTTATTTTTTTCTGTAACATGTTTCCACCACTAATGGCAGAGGTATTCTAATGCCATCAAGAGTGACTGGAATTTAATCTTATTTAAGCTGTTCTGAGTATAATAGCTGACCTTCGATTTATCACCTTCCAAAGTACTTAGAAAAGATGAGCAATGTCAGGCATATTACCTACATTTTTTTCTAAAACAAAACAGTCAAGGCTTAGTTGCCACATCTTGCATTTATCAACCCACAAATTGTCAACATGCTCTTTAAAAACAAAAAAATCAACAATATAAGCACCAGTCTTCCTGATAGCTTATAAAGCCCTTAATAATCTAAGCCTGGGATACTGGGAAGCTACTACTAAGGATGGGGGAAGGGACATAATTTAACAGGTCTAGAGATCCAGGAGGAAGAGGAACTATGCAGAGTGATTCAAGAGGACATAACTATAGCCAGTGAGAAGTTAGAAGGAAAATGTAGGCTGAATATCAGGGAAATCTTCCAAACAATGATATCATGCACATTGTGGAACAGCTTCTTAAGGTAACTGGTGGAAGCCCCATAGCTTGGAATATTTTAAATAAGAATGAAGAATAGACCTACTGTAGCAAGTAAACCTCCTTTGGCTGGGAGACAGAAGACTTCATATGCTCCCCTTCTTCGAGTTACTATATTTCTTGAATGAGAGTTCCTCCCATGCAGTCAACATTGGCTGAGTTATAGTTGCTGGAATCTCACTATTCAAAACAGATCAGGCCAGGAGAGAGGACTCCTGAGTTCAGGAACTTCCTCTATGGAATCCCCTGTCAGAGGATCTGTGCTAGAGTCCCTCAGCAGTTGTCTTCAGGTCTTGGTGACCTTCTATTCAGGTCAATATTTCTGCATCACTGTGAGCTAGAAGATTGATCAGGGAACAGGAGCAAGGAATACAAGAGTTCTAATCCCAACTCTGATACTTATTGTCCAGCTTTGAGCAAGTCACTTAATTTCTCTCATTTCTCTTTCATTTTTTGAAATGGGTATAATACAACTCAAAAACCTCAAAAAGGTGCTGTAAGTCAATGTCTGTACAGCATTTTTAAATGAAATGTGCTATATGATTCTCATTATTACTACAATTATTCTCGTTCCTCTCATACACTTTCTTCCACCCTGCCTTTAGCTTGGTTTTACTAGAGCCACTAATAGCCTAGCCCACTGGGGTCCGCTTTATCTAATCATGGTTTTAAGATCCATGTGATGGGTGCTTTGGAAACAAAAAAAATGTGATAAATGTCTAATAAATATTCCATGATTTACACCTTTCTTCATTTTCAGTTCCAAAATATAGATTTTCTTTTTTCCTAAAGATCATATTACCATAGGTGCCGACACCGTGTGTGCTCCGGGGTTGAAGCACCCACAGGGAAAAAGTGGTGGGTGCTGAGCACCCACTAGCAGCCCCCCTATCAGAATCTCCACCTCCCCCCAGCGCCTCTCCCTCCCCCCCAGCACCTCTTGCCTGCCACAATCAGCTGTTTCACAGCATGAAGGCTCTGGGGGGAGGAGCAAGGATGCGATGCGCTTGGGGGAGGGGCGGAACAGGTTGGGAAGGGGTAGGGCAGGGGTGCAGTGGGGGCACAGCCTGGGGAAGAGTTGGGTACATGGTAAAGTTGGCACCTGTGCATATCACTCTGTATCACATTTTGCTACTTTCTGTGGTGATAATAATAAAACGTGCTACTTAACCAAGCATGCAACTGTTTATTGCTATAGCCGTTTATTACTATAGCGAGAAGAGTAAAATAAACGTTGTCAAAAATACCCCATATATTAATTTTATTTTTTGTTTGATATGTCACAGCCACCAAATATTGTGGCATGGCTCTTATTTGCTTAATAAATTAATAAAACCTTATTTCCTATTTTATACTTTCATCCATTTAGTTTTTTTTTTTTTTAAAATAGCACTTTGTAATTAATAATACATCTTATTGTGTCATTTAAGCGCTATACAATATATAGAATTTGGCAGCATAATACTGAGATTACCTAAATATCTGATTTACTAAGGTCCTGGAAAGTTACTATTTTTTAATTTAACTACTTGAACATTGGAACCATAAGAGATTCAATAACTTGAACTCTCCACTTTCTTTAGGACAAATATATAACAGTGGCATTTATCCTGAAATTCTGTATCCAGTTCCCTCCCACCATGACCTCAATCCTAACCTAAAGAAAAAGAAGAAAGTACTCGTCAGATATGGCTGTATGGGAGGGTGATTGTGAAGCTAAGTTTGCCTCTCCGAATAAGTTTCCAATCAGTGCCATCCTTGGCATGTCTGTTTCACAATTTCCAGCAGTCTATGAGTGGACCACCATCTATGTTTTCATGCCAGCGCACTGCTTGTCAAGTCAAACAGATTAAAACAATGCTCAATATATTTTGGAGAGGGGGGAGCATAACAATGTGGAACTTCAATCATTTATCAAAGCGTTTCTGCATCTTGCTGTTCCTCTAGTGCAGTGGTCACCAACTCGTCGATCGACCAGTCGATCCTGAGGATTCTCCCCGTCGATTGCAATCTCCGTCCGTGCAACGGGGCTGACTGCCACTAAGGCAGGCTCCCTGCCTGCCGCGGCCCCATGCCGCTCCCAGAAGCGGCCAGCACACCCTGGTGGCCTCGCGCGTGCGGGGGAGGGGTTCCTCCGTACGCTACTCCTGCCTGCAAGCACTGCCCCCGCAGCTCCCATTGGCTGGTAATGGGGAGCTGTGGCCAATGGGAGCTGCGGGGGCACGCCTGCAGAGAGGGGCAGCACATGGTGCCACGTGCCCCCTTCCCCCCTAGGGGGCACATTGGCCCCTTCCGGGAGCAGCGTGGCCACCCATGGTGCACTACTGGCGGTGGGGGGGAGGGAGAGAGGCCCAGCTCGTGATGGGGAGGATGAGCCTGCCTTACCCCGCTGCACCGCCCACCAGGAGCTGCCGGAGGTAAATGCCCCCCAGCAGGAGCCCGCATCCCAACCTCCAGCCTTGAGCCACCTCTTGGAGCCAACACCACATACCTCCTCCTACACCATGAACCTCCTCCTGCACCCCAAGCCTCTGCCCCAGCCCTGAGCCCCCTCCCAGAGCCCCCTCCTGCACCCCAACCCAGAGCCCCCTCCTGCACCCAGAGCCCACACTCTGCACCCCAACACCCTGCATCAGCCCAAAGCCCCCTCCTACACCCAATTACCTCCTCCTGCACCCCAACCCCAGGTTCAGCCCAGAGCCCTCTCCCATACTGCGAAACCCCTGGCCCCAGCCCAGAGCCCGCACCCCCGTCCCAAACCCCAGTGAAAGTGAGTGAGAGTGGGGAGAGTGAGTGACGGGGAGAGGGGAGGATGGGGTGAGCGGGGAAAAGTCTCAGGGAAGGGGCAGGGTAGATCCTGGGTTGCCTTTAAATTCAAAAAGTGATCTTGGGCGTAAAAAGGTTGGAGACCACTGCTCTAGTGTCTGACTAACATAAAACTCGTATATAAAACTACAGGACAAGTGTTAGAAGCAGTTAATTAATAGTTTGGTTTTATATCAGACTGAGCTGAATTATATGCGTTATTGATAAACTATATTGCTGTTTATATAATGATTCAGAATACCTATTACTTCATACTTATTAACAGTATTGGCAAAAGTGAAAGGACAGCATTTAGTCTCAGAAACTACCCAAATACATTATAAAAGTAATCTATCATTTGTTTTACTTTGCAGGTGAAGGGTTAATTTGATTATTATAGCCCTTTAGACACGTGGGCATAATAAAGCACAAATACAAAAGTCATGTCAGTAACCTAGGTGCTTTCCTTTCCCACTGCTAACTCCACTTTCACAGAGCAAAAGATATGGCCATAAAGGGTATGATAAGGAAACGGAAGTGAATTGTAGAAGTAATGCAAAATGAAACCCAGTACTGTATATGCACATATATGATGGGAAAATGTATGTACGGAGATGGTTTTACTTGGCCTGTTTCAGTTCCCCCGGATAGAGCAAAATTGCCAGTGGGGCAGGGATTTGATTTCATGTATGGTTCCGTGCCTGTGTATAAATATCTCATACCTCAGCTTTTTTTTTTTTTTTTTAAAGTAGAGACACATATACAAATTTTAAATGGATGATTTTACTTGAATTTCTTTCTGTTAACTATCTAGGGTATAGGGACGGAATAATACATTCACCCTGGGTGATGAGGAAACACCCTAACAAGTGAGGGAACTGACACCATTAATGTCTGCAGAATCCTCCATTTTTTGAAAATTAACTATCTAGCCCAATTATGAACCATGCTTAAACAGAAGCAGTATTTGAGTCTACAGATAAGGAGGTTTCTCACCTGTAACTGGAGGTTCTTCGAGATGCGTAGTCCCTAGCTGTATTCCACTGAGGGTTATGCATTTGCGCCCTGTGCCCAGCGTTGGAGAATTTAAAAGTAGTGTCCGTTGGTCTACACATGCGCCCTGGCTCACCCCATGCTTCCGTCCAAGGTGATAAAGGGTGGGGCAGATCAACCACATCTCCAGTTCCTTCTCCACCCTGAATCAGACAGATCCGTAGCAAAGGGGAAGGAAGACAGGAAGAGAAATGCCATAGTGAAGGAGTTGTCTACCACATAGTCCTGCACTGAAGCATGGCGAGCTGGGATGGTATGCACAGAGCTCCATGTGGCCACCCTACATATGTACATAAGTGGCATGTCCTGAAGGGAGGCTGCGGTCAAGGGTTGAGCTCTCATGGAATGAGCCTCACCCCAGTATGGGGAGTCAGGCCTGATAGTTGGTAACAGAGTTTAACGCAATCCAAAATACATTTGGAGATTCTTTTGGTAGAGATGGCTTAGCCCTTGAGTCTTTCAGCTACTGCAACAAACAGTGTAGGGGACTTCCTGATAGGGTTTGTTCTATGTAGGTAGAAAGCATGGACTCGTTGGTCATCTAGAGAATGGAGTCAACATTCCCCTGTGGATGTGTGAGGCGAAGAAAACATGTACATGAATGAATTGATTGATGTGAAACTGGAAGACCACCTTTGGTAAAAATTTGGGGTATAGATTTAGGGGGACGCTGTCCTTGTGGTAAACTATGAAAGGAGGATTTGCGATTATATCTCCAAGGCTGCCAACCCTTCTCATGGAAGTGATAGCAACAAGGAAGGTGACTGACGAAAAGGAGGGACATGGAGTATGATGTTCACGGTTCAAAGGGTAATTTCATTAGCATGGAAAGAACTAGATTCAGGTCCCATTAGGGTGCAATCTTTTGGACAACTGGGAAGGTTCTGATGAGGCCTTTCCAAAATCTAGTAGTTAGTGGGTGTGTAAAGGTGGTGCAACCTTCCACTAGAGGGTGTAATGTGCTAATCACTGCCAGATGAACTCTCAAAGAGTTGAGGGTAAAACCTGATGACTCCAAAGCCAGAACAGAATCCAGAATGAGTGGGATTTCGGCTGACTGAGGTAAAAGCCCTTTTTGTTGGCGCCAAGATGGGAAATATTTCCCCTTGGCTCGGTAACATTGCCTAGTGGAGTCCTTCCTGCTGCTGGAGAGGATGTCTTGTACAGCCGGAGAGCACATGTGTTCTAAAAGCAGATGCCCATCCAAATACCACGTTCTGATGTGGAGCACATGTGGATTGGGATGCTTGATCTTGCCATTGTACTGAGTCAGCCTGTTGGGGAAGTTGTGGAGGTGCATAGGTGGGCTGGCTGACATGCGGAGGAGATTAAAAAAACAGAATTGTTTCAGCCAGCAAGGGGCAATCAGAATGACCATTGCTCTGTCTCATCAGATCTTGTGCAGTACCTGAGGCAGGAGCAGCAGAGGAGGGAAGGTGTAGTTGAATTGGTCACAGCCTAGACAATCAGGGAATTTGGAGGAGGGTGCGAAAGAAGGAACTCAGACCCTGTGGCAGGGACATAGTTATGGCTTTCGGCCTCTTTGGGGTAGTTATGCATGTGGTAGGGGTGTGCCATACTGTCCTGGCAGGCTCCAGGATAGTGTTGTTAATTGGCAGTGCAATTCTGGCCAGTGCTGACGTATGGGGGATATCCAGCAGTTTATTCCGGGTATCTTGGATCTCTTCTGGGGAAATTTGGAGTTTCCCCATGACTCTCTGCCACAGTTCCTGATATTGCCTAAAGTCATCCAGCGATGAAAGGGATGCTGCAGTCACCACTGCATCCAGAGAGGAAGATGGAACTCTTGCCAGGATCAGAAATCACCACCGGGATCGAACAAGGGGTTCTTCCTCTACCAGTGGATCCGAGTGCCTGCTAGGGAGGGAGGCAGGTGAAGGTTCTCTTGTGGACCAAGCCAGGTTGTGATAGTCCCAACGGCATGAGGTACCAGTGACTCCAAGGTAGAAGTGGTGGATGCTGCAATGGATGTTGTGGTCTCCGTAAAGGCGCATAGGGATGAAAGGGCATGGCCAGTTCCTCTCCCATTTCTGATTCGTCGGCGGAGGAGAAAGTGGACTCTGTTTCAAATGTTGGTACTGTCAGAGCTGGCAGAAGCAGAGCAGATGGCGAGGGTCCTGTTCTCGGGTAGAATCCGTGGCAGAGAAATAATCTCTCTAGAGGTGGAGGGACGTGAAGGATGCAGTGACTCCAGGTCTGGTAAGGCAAACACGTGTTGCAGCTCAGCTACAGATCTAGATCTCCCCAGTGTCAGACACACCCTTCTCTTTGCCCGGTATCGGTGCCAGCACTATGGATTTTCCTGGACTGGAAGGTTCCCGTATCTTGTGGGGTGCGGTAATGATGGTACCGGTGGACCGGAGCTCAGGGTCGCCGGATCCCATTGTTTGTGGGATTTCTTCTCAGGCCTATCAGGCTTAGTGCGAGTTTCATCACCATGGCTTGAACTCATGGAAAGGATGTTCACTTTCTCACGCTAAGTCCCATAGGAAGGAGAAGAAATCCCAGAAACAATGGGATCCGGCGGTCAATATTAAGACTACTTACTCTCTATGCCAGTAAGCCTACCTTCTTAGGGGGAATAGGGGTTGTTTTTTTTTGTTTTTTGGCTTTAGAATAAAATTGTAAAGTAATCTGGCAAGTCTGGAAATAAATTCACTTCTGCAATAAAACACAGAACAATACTTGGATTATGAGATTTGACAATCTTTAAAAATATTAAATTTATGAAGCTTGGGAGAGGGAGAAGACCACTACACACATGGTTGTCCCTCTTAAGTATACTATATGGTAAACATCCTTCCTCCACTGTGTGTATTCAGCTTATAGGCCGTCTATTTGTGGCCCCTGACTTCCCTCATTTATACACCAGACACAGCTATACCCCTCTTATTCCTGCAGCCAGGTCTTCTCCGAATGTTAACTTTGAACAAAGAAAAGCTACAAATGTACCATCAAGATGACAGCAACCATCTTAGCCAACAGCCTCAGGCTAATTCCTCCTCGATGTCATTTCTGGTGCTTCGATTATTAAAGAACACAATTTTTAAAGCAACCTTACACAGTATTTACTACAAAGTGCAGCAAATTTTTTCCAATTTTTACAGTGGCCAGTAAAGGATTATTAATAGTATTAAACATTTATGTTGCAGGAAAGCTCAAGTGCCCATCAGGACTGGGGCCCTATCGTACTAGGTACGAGACAGCCTTCAAAGTTCCCTTAAAAATCATCACCATCTCACCACCAAAATAACCAGGCTGAGGGAATCCAAGGTATTTCAGCTGGTGGCAATGTAAACACATCTTTGAACATTATGCTAAACAAACTGTACTGTAGCAAATATTCAGATGAGCCAAACATATCTGAAAAAAAATGAAAGCTGCGGCCTTAAAATATTTATAAAAACAAGATTTCAAAACTTCATATCCACCTTTTCAAATCAGGGCATGTGGTGGCAGGGATGCATGTCAAAAATATTTTTTTCTGGGCAGACAGGATTTTTCTCACTTCCAGGATAACATTTTAAGAAAGGAATTTGAAACCTAAAGAATTTATCCTCATTTATTTATTTATTTTAAGGGCTTATTTGATTATGTGGTTTGCATCATCACCAGGACTGGAAGAGTCAAGGAAATAGGAAAATTCTCCTTTGTTAGCAGATGTGTCCTCCTGACTAGTTTTGGAAGAATTTTACTCTTTCAGAGACTTTAAGTCCTTTTAGATCATTGCCTCAAGTCTCATATAGCATTTTAGTTTATTCCTGATTTAGAGATATTGGATGATTAGCATATTGCTGAGTCACTTCTTTCTGTAAAGCAATTGAACTCAGGCACACTGGAATCCCTAGGTAGAAAATGCATAAGAGGATCAAACAAGACTGGATTGGCATCTAATTGCCACTTTGGCTCGATCAAGTTGCTGTCAGGTTCACTTTTATTCAGTTCAATGCCTGAGAAATTTCCAAACAAGGCAGAATGAGTCTGCCAAACTCTCATGTATATTCACACCAGAATGAGTACGCTTACTGGCCTGTTTCTAAGAAAGGGCCACTATTTGGGAAAGCTAAGAAAAACAACTCATTAGAGCACTAGAAGTAAAGCCTGTTCTCCTAGGAGACCACCGTGCCATGTAATAGAAAGTGCTATGAAACAAAAGTGATCAGCTGCAAACAAACACAGATAATTTACCAAACAAGAAACTAGTTGGCAGTTAAGATAATACAAATTACCACGTGAACAACTAATCATATACTGGGGTGGGGGAGGGCTTATGGCCCACAAACTAAGGAGACAATTGAAAAAAAGTCTCTGACTTTATTTTGGTTTCATCAACAGAAAATTTAAAAGACGAAAATGAAAGATTATGGATGTATCAGTCATGGCCTTAGAAAATAAACAAAAGTGGAATGAAAGATGATTAAAAGCACCTGAACAGAGATCTTTATGGACTCAGAAAATCCTTTATGGAAGAGAAACTGGGCAACAAGGAGAGGTGTTATAAAAGACTAGAGAGAAAGAAAGAAAATACAAACTTTTTCCAATTTGATCATCTCTGGCATAAAGAGGCGATTATATCTACAGGCTGACCCCCATGTCCCTTAAAAGACTCCCATTGACTACACTTGAGTTTGAATCAGGCTGCACTCACTCATTCGGAATAATAAATACAACATGTCTCAAAGAGAGGCTGAGTTCCACAAGTGCTTTCCCACAAAGACCAGAGTCCCTTCTCCATACACACTATGGTGTTCATAGACTCAAACTTTAAAGGTCAGAAGGGACCATCGTGATCACCT
Organism: Caretta caretta; assembly: GCF_965140235.1. Classification (NCBI taxonomy): domain Eukaryota; kingdom Metazoa; phylum Chordata; order Testudines; family Cheloniidae; genus Caretta; species Caretta caretta. The sequence continues at coordinate 12,790,968 of NC_134214.1, read as the reverse complement.
AGTTTGACGTGCACATTGCAGGCCACAGAATCTCACCCACCCACTCCTGCAATAGACCCCTAACCTCTGGCTGAGTTACTAACATCCTCAAATCATTGTTTAAAGACTTCTGTGGCTTCTCCTCTCAAGGATCCTTTTCCCAAAAAATGTGGCCAGTTTACACTTTGGGGAGACACTCCTGGCTCACACAGACGTGCCTACACATATGAAACCAGATGATCTACAGCAGGGGTGGCCAACTGAGCTTGAGGAGGAGCCAGGATTTACCAAAGTACATTGCCGAAGAGCCACAGTAATACGTCAGTAGCCCCCCACATCAGCTCTCCCCACCCCCAACTCCTCCCACCCACCGGAAACCCTGCCAATCAGCGCCTCCCCCTCCCTCCCCACACCTGCCGATCAGCTGTTGTTTCATGGCATGCAGGAGGCTGGGGGGTGGGGGGAATGGGGGGAGAGGAGCAAGGGCATGGCAGGCTCAGGGGAGGGTGCGGGGCCTGTGGCAGAGCCAGGGGTTGAGCAGTGAGCACCCCCTGGCACACTGGAAAGTTGGCGCCTGTAGCTTCAGCCCCAGAGTCAGTTCCTATACAAGGAGTCGCATATTAACTTCTGAAGAGCAGCATGGGCTCTGGAGCCAAAGGTTGGCCACGCCAGATCTACAGAATATTTCCCCCTATTTCCATCTTAACCAAATCATTAAAAATTTGTGCAGTATCCTTCCATATTAGATTTTAAGCTCCTTTAGGACCAGGACCCGGCCCTGTACATGTTTGAATAGAAGGCCATAGATATCTTGGGTGCAACATGACTATCAAAAAAGAAAAACCTAAGAGAATAATAATGTGTTTCTAACTGCTTCCACAATGACCAAACACAATGAGAACTACTGAGGAAGAAGGACTTTGAGTAAAGGAAACAAGACTATCTCCAAGGTTACCTGCTCCCACTCTATAAAGGAATCTCCAATTATTGCTGCTGGAAAACTGAAAGAATTAAGGGGAGATGGGGGAGGAGTGCACTATTTTATTAGAGGGGAGCTATACAATCACAAACCTTTGTGATTTTATTTTCTAACACCACACATCTGCTGGTAGACAGACTATTTCAAAATCAAGAGGAATGTAATGGAAAGTTTATTTTTAACTGTATAGTTCTAAAAGGGCATTACGAGTCTATTATTGTCATACTATAATGATAATTGGCAATAAAAATCATGTTCTCTTCTCTTTCTCAGTTCCTGTTTCTTTGATGAGTGAAGAGTAAAAAGAAATTGTCACCCAATGCACTGTTTATTCAACACTCAAATTTCTTGAACCACAGTTTTCTTCTAACGCAAAACAGAAATGTTGATGACCAATTATTTAGCAATCCCAAGTCAAGCAAAAATTTTACATTTTACAGACACACACACACACACTTTACTACGTTATTCGTGTGAAAATCCAATTGTAGCAATCCATACAAATGAACATGCTGCATTAAGTCTACAGTTAAAAATCTGTTCTGACCGGACACAAAAAGATTTCTTGTAATGGTAATGTCACTAGAGCAGTGGTTTCCAAACTTGCTCCACCGCTTGTGCAGGGAAAGCCCTTGGCGGGCCAAGCCGGTTTGTTTACCTGATGTGTCCGCAGGTTCAACCAATCGTGGCTCCCAGTGGCCTTGGTTTGCTGCTCCAGGCCAATGGGAGCTGCTGGAAGCAGCACGGGCCGAGGGACATACTGGCTGCCGCTTCCAGCAGCTCCCATTGGCCTGAAGCAGCAAACCAAGGCCACTGGGAGCTGCGATCGGCCGAACCTGCGGACGCGGCAGGTAAATAAACTGGCCCGGCCCGCCAGGGGCTTTCCCTGCACAAGCCACGGTGGAACAAGTTTGGGAACCACTGCACTAAAGCATACTTTCAGCTACTTTTTACATATATACCTGTAACAGTCTCCATAAAACTGCTTTAAAAACTACTTGAAAGAATACTTAAATTAATATTATTGGTAGCTCCTTTCACTAGCATTAGAACTGATTTCAAGGACTAGATTAGAGTTTGTGTTTAAAAACAATAGTATCAAATAAGTGAAAAAGTTAAAGGCAGTTTGATAGCTATTTTAGTAGGCAATTTTGTGGCAAGGTTTACTGATAGACAGCCAGACCTAAGTTTTCAGAAGTAACTAGTGATTTTTTGTGCCCAATTTTGAAACACCTTAAAGGAGCTGGGTGGCTCTGGCTCAGCACTTTCTGAAATTCAAGACCCTATAAAACATGTCTCAGGTTTGGCACCCAAAAAATCGGGGCACCCAAAATCAAGTCTCTCTTGAAATTTTAGGCCATATGTTTTTATAAAAACACATCACTTACAAATTATGCGTGTAAATACATATACATATAAATACACAGAGACAAGGTGGGGGAGATAGTGTCTTTTACTGGACCAACTTCTCTTGGTGAAAGAGAGACATTTTCCAGCTACACAGAACTCAGCCCTGAAGAAGAGCTCTGTGTAGCTCGAAAGCTTGTCTCTTTCACCAACAGAAGTTGGTCCAATAAAAGACACTACCTCCCTTACCTTATCTATCTAATATCCTGGCGAACAACAACACCGCAAGCAACATACACACATAGTTTCATTTTACTGGGGGGGGAAACAAATCATATAGCAGTACTGCCACAGTTTTCATGAAAATAAAATTAAATTGTTTACCAAAACACTAACATTTTAATGTTAAATAATTTCATATTTGATTTTATACAGTCCAATTTACGCATACAAAAGCCAATACTAAAACAACTGCTTTCGGTGTATTTATTTGATCTGTCAAACCACATGAAAACAGGAAATCATCATGGTTTCAGTAGGTCTAGAGAAAACACTCAAAAATTATAACTGAAATATAATGAACTCACATTATGTAATAAGTCTATGGGTGAAAAAAAATGAACAGTATGTTTGCCCAAGACAAAGAACTACCACATTTCTTTCACACCAACTCCCCAAAAACCACAGAATAAAAACAGTAAAATATACTACTCAGCAGAAATTATGTATTTGAACCAGCTACTGGTTTTCAACTAGAGAAGGTTTCTCCAGGCTAAGATGTCTATCTTTCTATCAATCTAATTATATTTTATGTACTTATATGGCCCCTATTATCTAGTATCTGAGCACTTCACAATCTTTAATTTACCTTTATTTATCATCACAACACCCTTGTGAGGAAAGGAAGTACATTACCCCCATTTTATAGATGGGGAACTGAGGCACAGAAAGACTAAGGCCTGGATTAAAGGTATTTAGGCACTGCAACACCTAACTGATTTATGCTGAGTGGAGCAATGCCTACATACATTTAAAAATCTGGGCCTGAACATCTTGTCCAAAATTATACAAGAAGCCTGTGGCAAAAGCTAGAATCAAACTCAGGTTTCCCAAGCAGAAAGCTAACACCTTAACCACTGGACTACCCTTCCATTTAAAAAAACCTATGCTGGAATTTGCCCCTTTGCTGACCATGCTATACCTGGTATGCAAGCTAACTGAAGGACTTCAGCCTCCAAAGCTGTCAAACACATTTCTCCTCTATACCAAATTCTCAAAAATGTATCTAACACATGGGAATTTCAAATTTAGTGTCAATGGAATAGAATGTTGTCACAGAATAATGAGCACCTGCTGCTACATCCATGACAAGGAAAAAGAAACAGCCATTTATAGAAAACAAATGGCTGAAGCAAAGCTGAGATGTTAGTTTTCAAACCAGTAGACATTGATCCCGTGATAATACTCCATTCCAATTATTTTGTTTTTTCATACCAATAATGGCGTAGATTTCATCTAAAGGTATAGGATTCAGTAGAGTGACAGCTGTTCACTACATCCTTCTTAACCTGCAGCATTCTGATTAGCCCAAGCACAAAATAAGGCTCTTGTCTAATTCAGAAACCAGCTTACCACGAAAGGTAGGTTTCAAAAAAGTAGACTGTACTTTTATAAACTTCTTACAGACTCATCAAAAAAAAGGTTTAAGTTCTACCATTGAACAGGGATCCCACAATCCAACAAGGTGGCAGGTATTAAACTGGATGCAATAAGCTATAATAAAAGGTGTGACTTATTAGCCAATTATAAAATGAGTTTCAGAACAACTTTGCTACTGAGTCCCACTACTGCAAAAGAGTGGCTTTTCTTTAAACCACTAATGGGAATAACAATACTTCAAAGAAAGGTGCCCGGGGATAATGCCTGATGGGGACTTTGCTCTATTTACATGATACACACAACTTTAGGTATCTTCACTGTGACTAGGTAAAGTGCTCTTGTGATGCTACAGTTAAGTAGCAGTATTCCACAGTTTGGAACCTCCTTCTCTACAGGTAAATTTCATTACAATAATAAATGAAAACCTACATCAACATGCCACAATCCAATAAATCAACAGCTTCAAGTCAAAATAAAGGGCTTTCACAACTATTTTAACTCTTTTTCCCTCTTCTGCTAAATTTTATTTCCCCCCCCATCTTTCCCCAACCCCATTTGTATAATTTGCTCCCACTCTCTGCTCAAGACCCCTCCTGCTACTTTTGCCTGTGGCTCATTATATATGTGGAGATGTGCATTAATGAGCACTAATACAGACTTTTGTGTCTTATTACTTATTTAACATTTAAATGAACATTCCCTCATCTTCCTGCGGATCACCCTTCAACCAGACAGGGATTCTTCATGATTCTCCATACTTCTGTGGTTCTCAACCTGTTTATAATTGTGGGCTGCCTATGTTACATGGGCCACAGGCTGAGAACCACAGCCTGAGAACCTCCTTCCCCCCTTAAAAAACCCCACCCACAGTCCCCTATGCCCAGAGCCCCTACCCAGCAAAGAGCCAGGAGCGGAGCCCTGGGTGAGGGACAGGCAGCCAGGACCCGGACCCACCACGTGGGGCTGAGCAGTTGGACCCCGCCGCTCAGAGCCAGGCAGCCAGACCCCAAATCCCACCGCCCAGGACCCGACAGCAGCCAGACCCCGGGACCCTGCCGCGTGGGGCCGAGCTGCAGCCAAACCTGGACCCCACCATGCAGGGACAGGCAGACGGGATCTTGGGGACCTCACTGTGCAGGGCCAGCAGCCAGGACCTGAAAAGGGAGGCCAGGAGTGGATCCCCACCCAAACTTGGGGGTGCTGCACCACCATGGCAAATCTGTAGTTCCCAATGCCCCCCAAGCTCTCACTGCCCAGAGGGTACCCCCCAAAACCTACCCACAGTCCCATTCTCCCACCCCTGCGGCACTCACCAGCCCCCTGCTGGCAGGAGCGCTGGTGCAGACTGCAAGATGCTGTCTCCCCTTCAACCGGCCCTGCCCCCTGCCAGACCAGAGCAGCAAATTTTGATTTTTTTTAAGCGCATGCGACCTGCAGGTTGAGAACTGCTACCATACTTCCATGCTATCATGCCTGTGCCCCTATATTGTAGAGGATTTTATGGTAGCACAGAAGCAGCTTGATAATAATTGATTCCCCTACCACCACCACCCACCCCTCACCCGGGATATGACTGCCATAATTAAAGGGAGAGTGGGTTAACTTGACTCTTGACTTCAGACCCAATGGCGCAGGATGATTTAGCAAGTATATCTGATATCTGTATGGTTATGAGCTGGGTGAAACTTTGTTGTGAGTGGAGCTAGAACTCCACTGAGATTGATAGGTGTGAACACACTCTTCAGTTCACATCATTGTAAGTACAAGCCCCGACCTAAAACAAAAAAGTGTCTGAGACCCTGGCCCAGAAACTTTTGGCAGAGTATTGTTTTGGGTAGCAGTGTGCGTATATATCAGGGAAAAGAGATCACACACAAACTGACGACAGACAAGAACAGAAAGAAAGGGAGAGGTGAGAAAGCCAAGTGGGAGCTTGTAAGCACGATCTGCTTGGAAAACGCTAGAAAGAGAGCTTTTGGGTCTGGTGTTGGCTAAAGAGGCTTGGCTGCTGTAACTGTGTGTTCTTGGTTCCGTCTGCATTCAGAGACACAGGACTTTGTACACTCCTTGTAAATAAACAAGATGGAATAAAAAAAATTACCAGACTCCATCAATTTCTACTTCCAACTGGAACACTGGTCCCCAGGGCTCCAAACTTTGCCTAAATGCTTCGGTCGAAAAGGGCAACAGTAAATTTACATATACACACACATGCACTAAATGGCCAAAACTATACCAGGGTTCAAAAACAAAACTACATAAGTTCATGAAGGATAGGTCATGCAATCCCATGCTCTGGGTGTCCCTAGCCTCTGATTGCCAGAAGCTGGGAGTGCACAACAGGGGTTGGATCATTTGATGATTTCCTTAAAAAGAAAAGGAGTACTTGTGGCACCTTAGAGACTAACAAATTTATTAGTGCATAAGCTTTTGTGAGCTATAGCTCACTTCATGCTTCCGATGAAGTGAGCTGTAGCTCACGAAAGCTTATGCGCTAATAAATTTGTTAGTCTCTAAGGTGCCACAAGTACTCCTTTTCTTTTTATGGATACAGACTAACACAGCAGCTACTCTGAAACCTGTCATTATGCAAAGTTGATGATTTCCTGTTCTGTTCATTCCTTCTGAAGCACCTGGCATTGGCCACTATCGGAAAACAGGATACTAGGCTAGATGGACCATTGGTCTGAACCAGTATGGCCGTTCTTATGTTCTTAGTTTTCCCAAAAGGAGCTGACAGAGCAGCAGACAGACTCCACTGAGTTCCGGCTCGCTGCCTATGGTGGTCAGAAGGAACACAATGACAACAGAGGCTGTGACCACATGTTATAACCAGTAGCACCACCTATTATTAGGGTTGCTCAACACTTCCCATAAGACTCTGCTTTCAGTTGCCTATAACTTGGCAAAACTTTAACTGTTTGGGCTAAATTTTCTAAGCTGAGTGTATATGGTGTATGCAGCAAATACTGTGCATACACAAGGGAACCAAGTTATGATTGCAATGGGAATTTTTGTTGGTAGCCATGGGAGTTCTTTGTATTTTGTGCATTTAAATTCCATAATCATAAAACTGTATGAACAGAGCTCTATTGCAATTAATATCTTGGTGTTTTCTGAAGAGGCATGTGAGACTTTAGTAATTACACTGTCAGGTAAACACAACCAGCCATGTTTATCTGAATGTTCATAAATACACAATGGCACACAGAAACAAACACAATGTATTTATTTCAACATGCAAAGATCTTTCGCTCTTTTTATAAATATACACACACACAAGCTCTCACATCCCTGGAACTCAACGCATTGTTATAAATTTACTGAAAACGTTACAAACTCAGCGAGTGAAACACTCTGTTTGTGAACACAACTAGTTTCTAAGCCAACCTCTGCAAATCTGTCCAAGGTACATGGTCACACAGAAAACAGAAGTCTAAAGTTTTACAAAAAGGTGTTTTAGTTATCTGGAAAGTAGCAGAAACATGTATTGGCAGCATGAAAAAATTTATTGGGAGCATACAAGCCCTGCTTGCCTTTCCCTACATACACAGAGAACTCAAAAACGATAAACGAGTTTTACTAAACTGCTCGCACACACAGTCACCTTTTGGCAGGAAACAGAACTAGCAATGGCACAAAAAGTATGTTTGAAGTTAAACTGTAAGCCTCTGAGGAGATAAAAAGAAGAGGAAAACTTCTAATGCATGCATCTTTGCAAATTTAAACGGTAGCATTGCCATCGCACCCATAGAAAACACTTAAAATTTCCTGCAATCCAAGATATTTTAAAGAAATGTCAGATAATTTAGGCCCAAACTGTGACATACCACTAAAATTGTCCTGATTTACTGGGAATATTTTTCAGAATTGAAAAACCTACTTTAAATCTTTTTGAAGTACTATACATGACACACTGATAGCATGTTTGTTCAATTTACAGATACCAGCATGCTTTGCTCGCTCTTCTTTAACTATACTTATGGTTAATACATATGTCTTAATACTGAATCTCTTAATAGAAATCATAAACCAGGGTTTCAAAGATTAATGCTTTGAAACAGATACTTCTAAATATACCTGAAGCATACTTTGCTAATCAAAGCACTCTCCTCTAAAATAATGGTGCCTTTGGAAGCGAAAAGGCCCGTCAAAGTAAATGCCTGGAATACCAGCTATTAAGCATTCCAAGGTCCCATTTTAAATTTGGTATGCATTGCTTCTCATCTCCCACAGATGTCAATAAGGGTACATCTACATAGCTATAAAAGGTTTCAGAGTAACAGCCATGTTAGTCTGTATTTGCAAAAAGAAAAGGAGTACTTGTGGCACCTTAGAGACTAACCAATTTATTTGAGCATAAGCTTTCGTGAGCTACAGCTCACTTCATCGGATGCTGTAGCTCACGAAAGTTTATGCTCAAATAAATTGGTTAGTCTCTAAGGTGCCACAAGTACTCCTTTTCTTATAGCTATAAAAGATCCATGGTACCACTGCGGCTGGCCTGTCAGGTGACAGGCTCTTAGGGCTCAGGCTGAGGGGCTATAAAATTGCAGTGTAGACGTTCAGACTTGGCCTGAAGCCCAGGCTTAGGGCTTATCTTCAGTACCGCGCTACATCGGCAGGAGAATGCTCTCCCACCGACGTCATTACTCCACCTCGATGAGAGGTGGAAGCTATGTGAGCGGGAGAGCGTCTCCTGCCAACATAGCAAGGTGTAGACACCCCTTTAAGTTGATGTAACTTACGTCGCTTGGGGGGGGGGTTCTTTCACACCTGTGAGCAACGCAAGTTTCATGGACTTTAGTGGTAGTGTAGTAGACAAGCCCTCAGAGCCTGGGCCAAAATGTCTATACTGCACTTTTTTAGCCCTACAGCCCAAGCCCCATAAGCCCAAGGCAGTTGACGTGCGCTCTAAGACTCGGTGCTGATATTTTTTTAATTGCAGTGTAGACATACCCTAAGAGTCATGCAGCTAAAACTGCATGTTCTGAAAGTTTATTCCTCTAATATTCATGGAGGAGAGAGGACAACTTTGGTTATGGAGCTCCTGGTGCCCATGAGGTGTGCGCTCAGGGGATCCTTATATTTGGGGGCAGATGGAAATAAAAAAAGGGAAGGTTTTCTCTACCTTAAGACGGTTCTATTAGATTTTTAAGGCCAGAAGGGACCAATACCATCATCTAGTTTGACCTCTTGTGTAACACAGACAATAGAATTTCACACAGTAATCCCTGCATCAAGTCCACATCTTTTAGTTAAATAAACTACAACATATTCTTTAGAAAGACATCCAGTCTTCATTTACAGCTTTAAGTGATGGAGAATCCACCACAGCTGTTGTAAATTGTTCCAATTTATAATTACCCTCACTGTTAAAAATGGGCACCTTATCTCTAGCTTGAATTTATCTAGTTTCAACTTCTGGCCATTGGACCATGTTATGCCTTTGTCTGATAGATTAACGAGCCTTCTACTACCCCAAATCTTCTCCCCGGGTAGTGTCTGTTTACTTTAGCTCACTGTTTCCTTTCCCCTTCTCCTTTGCTACTCAGAACTCCACCATCACAATGACGATGACTTAGTCACAGGAAGGCTATTACTTCAGAATATCAATTTCTTGAGGCCTGGAGCTCCCCTGACGCTACAGAAATTCTCTGACCCACTGATGAGATCAAAATGTGTTCTGCAATCTGCCACAACTGCTCCACAGTAGGTATTCTGAAAATGATCCCAACTACAGATAAAGAATCCTGTCATGTTCTGTTCCTTTGTCGCGTTTCTGGTCATAGCAAAGCACCATCTCTCAGCAGAACCTCCAATACCAGAAAGAGACAAAGCAAATGAGAAGGAACAGCTACTTCATTAGCCATTGATACGTGAAGGACTGAAACAAGAAACTGATCACCTCTTATTATGAGAGGGTAGCACAACTCCCACCCCTTCTCTTTCTCCAGTTACCAGTGGCTTACATTAGAATAGTTTTGCCTCAGACACACCACACACAAATATGAGCTACAAACACCAACATGTCTGCACTTTATTTATTAGCCCTCACATCCAGGTTATGTCTGAATCTTGCAAAATCTTTGCAAACATGTCTATGATGTGGCCTTTCCTATCCACACAGCTAAAACTCATAATTTCTCATCTCAGCTGTGGCAATATCCTTTTATCCAGCCTTGACAAATGCAATCTTGCCCTGTTTATATCCACTCAGAATGCTGCTGCAAAGATTTTTTTTCCTAATCCTTCGTTTTGACCATGTCTCACACACCCTCTTTGCACATCTCCACTGGCTTCCTCTTCTCTATTGCATCAAACATAACTACTTGTTTTCACCTCAATCTTTCCTCAGTGGGCACAGACCCTTCTCTCACCAACATCTGTAACTGCATCTCCACCCCCTTGGTCCTAATGCTTCTTAAATGCTTCACTGCTAAACATTAAGCTTCTCAAAGTAGTGATACACTTCAGGGCCTAATTTGCAAAGGTGCTGAGCATTTACAACTCCAGTGGGAGCTGTGGGTGCTCAGCAACTCTGAAAATCAGGCACTAACTCACCTTGGATAGCGAGACTGCCCTATTTGAGAGAGCTATCCAGTCCTTTGGGAAAGCAGCCCATGCGGTAAGCCTTACTTGGAATCAGTGCCAAAAGCATGTAATATTCTGGCAGGCCTCAAAAGGAGATGTCAGTTAGATAGTGATGATTTTCCAGGTTCCCTGTCCAGATGTTAAGCAGGTAAGGGAAAGCTCTCAATATAAAACGAACAAGGAGTACTTTTGGCATCTTAGAGACTAACGAATTTATTTGAGCATAAATAAATTTGAGCATAAATTTGTTAGTCTCTAAGGTGCCACAAGTACTCCTCCTCCTTTTTGCTGATACAGACTAACACGGCTACCACTCTGAAACCTTTCAATATAAAGATCCATTTTTACTATTTATGTGTATTATCACAGCATCTAGAAGCTATAAGGTATGTCTACATGTGCAGCAGCATATACAGACACTGCACTGCTAGCATGGGTATAAACAGCAGTGTAGACAGTTCAGGACAGCTTAGGCATGTGGAGTAGCATGCCCTACGTGCCAGAACTCTGTGGGTACGTATCCTACATGGCTTTCTACATGCCCAACCAGTATCTCCCTTGTCCACAATGCTATTTTAGCAGTGTAGTATCCCGCTGCTTGAGACTTTCTCCACTGCCTCTCCTCTGCCAGAACCTTTCCCTGCCACAGAGAAAGGCTTCCGCAGCTCCCACCTCCCAGTGCCTTTCCTCACTGCAGTGAATGGCTCCAGCAGCAGGAAAAGGCTCTAGGATGGTGGGGAGGCAGTGGAGAAAGGCACCAGCAACAGGGCACTGTCACATGTAGCAACATTCTGTAGTAAGGCTGGCTGCAGCCCACCTTTCACTGCAGTGTGTAGTTATACATATCCTACATGCCAGTTCAAGTGTAGCAAAAGTCATCCTTGTTGATAAGAACTCCATTGTGTTAGGCACTGTACAAACCCCAGCGGTATCACCACAGGCATATGACATTATTCACAGGATACTATTTTTTTCCCCCTTGACACAGTTGTGGCTGGAAGACGGGTGCAAAATTTACATGATGGAACAATACAAAAAATTAGATGAATTAACTGCAAGCAATAGATGACAGAAATGCTTTTTAAACTTCCTTTTTGTTTTGTTTTTGCTTTGGTGTTTGCGGGAAATAATTAATTCCTCACAAAACTGCCTGAAGGAAGTTGTATTTGAGTTCTAAGTCCTCTCGTTGTATGACTGACTGTTTCCATGCCTCAGAGGCATACCTATAACTGCCAAGGGTCATTAAGGATATGTCTACAAACCTACATTAAGGGTAAGTCCAGGCTCTGACTCAGGTTTGAGCCCAATCTCTGCTTCCATCCACAAACAACTCAGTCTGACTCAGGTCAGCAAGCTTTCAGGACCCAGTTCCTAGGGCCCTGACAGGGGCGTGTGTCGGAGCCCAAGTCCCACTGTGACTTGGGTCCAAACCCTGTCATTTAGCAGCGTGGATGCAGGTCAAGGTACATGCCCGAGTCAGAAGGTCTGCATAATACAGCATGGACGCCTTAGCATGGCTGAGAGACACAGGCCAGCAACTGTAAATCGAGGTTCTCAATGCAGTAGGGGCTCGCAAGCATGGGCTTGGAAACACTGAGTCCACTAGCCCACGCTCCACAGACTTAGTGTGCAGAGTAGATATACCCAAAGGCACAACCAAATTCTTCTGGATGTTCTGAGAGAGAATTCAGCGAAGCCTAAAGAACAGATTGCCAAGTGTCAATGAGCCAAAATCTGCAGAGATGGAAAAGCTAACCATTCACACTAAGTAATTTTCACATATATATGTAACTAGCATAACTATACACAATTATGCCGGAAATTCACTTATAAGAAACAGCACCAAACTTGGTTTATTTATTACACATATTTTCCTCTCTCATTGTGAGGAATGTGTCCATGTGTTCCAAAGTCTCAAAAAAGAGCCACACATTAATCTGCAGGAATTTAAAGTCCTAGAGTCATCACATGGATCGCTGCAATGCAAAAATATATTATATATATTTGGAGGGACTTCTAGTAAACATGACTTGAAAGTTGTATCTGTGAGGTACAAACAGAAATCTCTCCCCATGCCCTGAGAAATAATACCCTGGACCTGCAACACAGAGAATAATTCAAGGTAGACAGACTCCATAATTGTACGGCCAACTTTTTCCCTTACATCTGGAACCCACAAGTGATTCACAAACTTGCTGGAGAAATGTAAGTCTTCATTCTAATAGTTGTTAATAGAGTTATGTTCTTCTCACAGTTCACAAGAATGCCTCAGCTTTTCACAATAGTCCAACAATGCTGGACTGCTCCTATTCCATATATTGTGAGTTCTTGTCATCACTTATACCCAATAGCCTTTTCCCATGTCCACCAAAATAGATTTGAAGCCTTGTGTAAAGGACTGAATAGTTTTGAAGAGAATTAGAAACATTTCTAGTTACTGCATCTTTAACGTAGAAATGTAGGGTTATAAGGGACCTTGAGAAGTGATTAAATCTAGGCCCCTGCACTGTGGTAGGACCAAGTAAAACTAGACCATCCCCTAACAGCTGTTTGTCCAACATATTTTTTAAAACTTCCAATGATGGAGATTCCACAACCTCCCTTGGAAGCCCATTCCAGAGCTTAACTATCCTAATAGTTAGAAAGTTTTGTCCAATATCCATCTCCCTTGCTGCAGGGATAATAATCCCATTATACGTATGCTATTGTTTTGCCTAGATCTGTATATCTCTTGTGCTGTCAAAAGTAATTGTGCAGGAAGCCTTTGCAAAGCCTATGTGTTCTGTGCTTCAACTATCACGTGTCCCTGGAGAAGTGAATGGTAACCACAGTATGAACAAGGGTGGAACTCTGGGAAAGAACAAGAAGAACAACTGATCATAATCCTCCTTATAACAGCCCTTAACATATTTGAAGACTGTTATCAGATCCCCCCTCAGTCTTCTTTTCTCAAAACTAAACATGCCCAGTTTTTTTAACCTTTCTTCACAAGTCATTTAATCATTTTTGTTGCTCTCCTCTGGACTCTCCCCAATTTGTCTGCATCTTTCCTAAAGTGAGGCACCCTAAATTGGGCACAATACTCCAGCTCAGGGCTCACCACTGCTGAGTGGGACAGGTATCACCATGTCTTACACACAACAATCCTGTTAGTACACACCGAATGACATTTGCCTCCTTTGCAGTTATATCACAATGTTGACTCATGTTCAATTTGTGATCCACTATAACTCTCAGATCCTTTTCATCAGTACTACCACCTAGCCAGTTATTCCCCATTTTGCAGTTGTGTATTTGATTTTTGCTTCTTAGGAGAAGTACTTCATACTTGTCTTTACTGAACTTCCATCTTGCTGAATTCAGACCAATTCTCTAATTTGTAAAGGTCATTTTGAATTCTAAACCTGTCATCCAAAGTGCTTGCAAACATTTTATAAGCATACTTTCCATTCCATTATCCATGTCATTAATGAAAATACAGACTAGTCCTAGACCCAGAACTGACCGCTACAGGGCCCGGTTAGATATGTCCTCCCAGTTTGACAGTGAGCCACTAATAACTATTCTAAATATGGCCTTTAAACAGTTCTGAACCCTCCCCCGATAGTAATTTTATCTAGACCACATTCCCCTGGTTTGCTTATGAGAATGTCCATTTGTATGAGAATTCCAAATTTTATCCACTTTTCTTTCCAAATCATTGTGTGTGGTGAGCCTTTGTTAATTTTTTGGGGCAAGTGAGAGGTGACAAAAGGGCTTACTCACACTACTGAAAAAGAATGGAATTGCCAAAAACCATGAGTATCATCATCATGCTATAAGGAAAAATCTGATCTCTCACAATTTTGACCACTTATAGTCTATCTTACTGAAAAGAGTAAAGTAAATCTCCTCATTCTAAAGGTCCCATCCCACTGCAGTCTTAAGTGCATGCTAGTACTGTTGTTTGCCCCCTTTTGGGGTAGTTTCATATTTTGTTTTTACTCATTGTGTCAATCGGACAATGCAGTTCTACAAAATAAAAAGAATGTTGCCGTATGGGCCCCCACCTCAAGAATGGCAGATAATCATACTAGCACTTTGTTATGCTTAAACACCGGGAACCTGCACTGAGCTCTGTGCAGGTGATTCCCTGCTCTCACCTGGAGACCCACTGAAGTCAATAGGTCTCTGCATGGGATTAAGGCTGTGCCCACATGGAGCTCAGAGTAGGACGGTGGTTGTAATATAGACAGCTCTTAAATACAGTTAAATGCAGCATGTGACTGTACCCTATATGCATTCATTGCTCTAAATTCATATACATACACATACACATATTTTAACCTCAGTTGACTGGAGGCATGGCATTGCAGCCAACAATCCCTATAAAGACTATCAATACATCACTATTCAATTGGCTGGAGGCTGCTGTTGAGTCATGCAAGGGATTATGTCCCACTTGGAGATCCAGTTTGTTGTCATAAAGTCGCTACTAAACCTGTCAGACAGAGTAGGGCAACAAGACCAAAAACCAGATTGGCATCAAAACATTAAACAATAACCTAACCTCACTTCATCTTTCATCTCCAGTATACTAGAGAGATATACACTCCCACCTACACTGTACCAACAATGCCATCCTTGTTTGTCCATTTGTCAAATTTTCTGATCAGCACCATCCTACAATCTGCCCATCATGCAAGGAAGAAGCGCCCTGTAAAAATCCACAAGGATTGTAACAGGATAACAACCACCCAGCACTGAACACCCTGTGGACCGAGGTTACCCAATATCACCTTTCATAACTTATTTGGTTAAATGTTTTAAGCACAGATTCTCCTAGCCCCCAATACTTTTCAGTCAGACCATTAAAATGTTCTTCTCATCTGACTCAGCTCATTGTAAGCAAACATGTACTGGGATCTTACCTTTTCTTTCTGACACTGAAGTCATGTGTACTCTGTTCTACCTAGACACATGGTACATTCGTTCTCAATTCAAAAAACAGACACCTGCTATTAAACAGCCATAGGCACTCTAATCCAATAGGACAAAAAGCATTTTCCTTCTATCGTGGTGTTGAGATAAGACTAAGAAAGAAAAAATTCTCTAATATAGCCTAGCATAGGGAAAAGGAAATGCCTCTCTTACCCTCTAGCAACAACCCTCCCCCCAAAAATAAAACAAATTGGCATTCATAGCCTTTCTTGAATAATTCCTTAGCACAGAGCTCTTCCCCAAAGCCAAATGCAATTTCTCTCCTAATGAGCAATTTCCCTCCCCATGTGCTGAAATAGTATGTGACCTCCCATATCAACCATAAAAGCAATATCAACCTCTCTTTGTACCAATTCCAATCTGACCTGCTCATCAGCCATGACAACCTCTCTCTTTTCCAATACCTACCAGGTATGTTCAAAGTCATCCAAACCCAATCTGTCTGTACTCATCACAAGACGACATACTGGACAGTCATACCAATTGAGTCTTTTAACTGTGAGGGTGGTTAAGCACTGGAATAAATTGTGGAATTTCCATCTTCCTAGGCAATCATTGGAGATTTTTAAGAGCAGGTTAGACAAACACCTTCAGGAATGGTCTAGATAATACTTAGACTTGCCAGAGTGCAGGGGATTGAACTAGATGACCTCTCGAGGTCCCTTCCAGTCCTATAATTCTAACCATTTCCTATTCCGTTTCACACACCACTTTTTAATGGTGGTGGTGGCGACATTATTCTCTCGTTTGCTGGCTTTCACCCTAATTTTAAACCAAAGATTTAGACCTCTGGCTCCTATAGCAACATTTTCAGTCCCAGACATCAATTACTGACCTATTCCTATAACAAGGGATGCTGGGAAGGGGTGCCCATCCCAAGGCATGGGGCTCCCTTTCTTGCTGGCCATATAGAGATTAGAGGCAGAGTAAGTACCTGTCATATACTCAGTATGTGAACAACTACACAGAGTCATCCAGCAGATAAAACAAAGACATATGTTTTGCTGAGTGGGTAACATACTCTTGTGGAGCTGAACAGTGATACAGCAAAGGATGACCGACTTCTTACCCAGTAGGTCAGATCCCTCTAAGGGAGGAAAATCTATACTTTTATTCCTTTGATCACAGAAGAAGAGAGCTTCATGGGAGATTATCAGGTATACCATGTAGCCCCTCCTGTTAGCGGAGATAACAGACAGCTAAGGCCAAGAAATTATATAAAAGGGACAAAATTCTAAATCAGACAGACAGAAAAAGGAAATCTAAACTCCAAAGGAACTATGGTGATTTGTACCATCTGAGGCTCTGACCCTTATTTGGGAGCCACAGAGGACATGAGGGAATGTCAGTAACTAAGTCTGAAGCTCCTGGAGGGCAATGGCACAGAGCTGGGCATCCAATCTAGTCTCCTGATGCCTTGGCATTCTCCTCTTTCCTCCTCTGATCACAGTTCCCCATGAGTACTGTTGCATAACTCAAGTTCCATTCAACCAACCTGGTTTTAGTTTATGCTTCTTTGAAAGTGGAGGGCCATGGCTTCCAAATTAACCCCTGGCCAATATGGATGGAGTAGTTGGCAAGTCTCTTGACTTCAGTGGAGCTGTGCAGATTTAAACCAGCTGAGGATCTGGCCCTGAATCTAGACAGAACTTGCTCTGTTTTCCATGGCAGTGATCTGTGGAAACAGCAAGTTTTATCTTTTACATACTTTTAAATTCTTACTGCTGGCACAACAATACTATCGGACAGATAGCTTGAGTCAGCTTTCTCCCACAAGGTGTTTGCACTCGTTGGCTGACTCAGAGTGCCGCCAAGTATGGCACCTTGCCCGCCTTCCTGAGCGCTGCACAGCCTGCAAAGGGGCAACACAGCAGTAGGAGCTAAAAACCTTGTTTCTAGAAGAGCTCACCTTTGCCACAGTATGCAGAATAATGAGAGCAGACCAGCCATTTATGTTAGAAATCATACATTTACCCCCCACAGTATTCAAACAAACATTTGCATACTCTTTATTATTTCCTTCAGTTATTTACATGCAAAGCTTAAGGTTCAGACACTTTATAAAATGTAAAAAAAACAAAAAAACAAAAAAAACCTAATTCATGCAAAGCAGTGATATTGGAATCTTACACTGAATCAATAAAATGGACTGCCAAACAAAAATTAACCCTTAAAACAACAATGCTCAACACTCCCACCCCCCTTCCCACTGGTCCGCTAGATACCAGGACAATCTTGTAGTTCAAATCAAACATTTCATTCATTAAAAATCAGCATCCATTGCCACAGAGCAACAATACAGATATGCAGGCCAACGTGATTTCCAGTGGGTTTGGACACCACCCAGCATATTATGGGTGCTACCTCAAAGTACATAAATAAAGGGAGAATTAATAATGACAGAGGTTAAGTTAGACTCATTTAGGAAAGCAGGCGGATGACCAAGAGCATAGGATTTTAGTCCAGTAGATGGGCCCTGGACTGAAAGTCAGGAGACCTGTTTCTTCCCCCCGCCCAACTCTGCCACTGACTTAGACAAGTTACTTCACCTCCTTCTCCGTTTCCCTTTCTGTTCTATGTCTGTCTAGTCTGTTTAGAGTAAACTATGTGAGGCAGGATCTCTCCCTCCGTAGGTGTTTGTATAGTGCCTAACACAATGGGGTCATGATATCTGTTAGAGTCTTTTGGCTCTACAGAAAAGCAAAAAAGAAATAAGAGCTACAGGTTGTAGGGCAAGAGTGGGCAAACTATGGCCCGCGGGCTGCATCCAGCCTGTCAGACCTTTTAATCTGACCCTCGAGATCCCGCCAGGGAGCAGGCTCGGGGGCTTGCCCAGCTCCGCGCGGCTCCCAGAAGCAGTGGCATGTCCCTGCTCCAACTCCTACGTGTAGAAGCAGCCAGGGGGCTCTGCACGCTGCCCCCGCCCCAAGCACCAGCTCTGCAGCTCCCATTGGCCGGGAACTGTGGCCAATGGGAGCTGTGAGGGCAGTGCCTGCGCATAGAGCTGCCTAGCCTCGCCTCCATGTGGAAGCCGAAGCAG
The DNA here is from genome assembly GCF_965140235.1 of Caretta caretta. Taxonomy (NCBI): domain Eukaryota; kingdom Metazoa; phylum Chordata; order Testudines; family Cheloniidae; genus Caretta; species Caretta caretta. The sequence goes on along the minus strand of NC_134214.1, from coordinate 12,772,390 downwards.
GGACATGGCACTGCTTGCAGAAGCTGCTTGAGGTAAGCGCTGCCTGGAACCTGCACCCCGACACGCTGCTGCGCCCTAACCCACTGCCCCAACCCTGATCCACCTCCTGCCCTCTGAACCCCTCAGTCCCAGCCCAGAGCACACTCCTGCACCCCAAACCCCTCATCCCCAGCCCCACCCCAGAGCCCACACCCCCAGGATTTGTCATCTTGAATAGTAGAAATAGTTTTTTTCTTTTGGGATGGGGGTGCATCATTCCTTCTCACGGTAATGCTGTGCCACACAAACTCCAAGGTTGGTCACAACTCAGTAAGTGCTTGTGCAAGACCTGTAGGCCAGATAGTGCAGTCTAGAAGGCTGAATAAAGCCTCCAAGCTGCTTGTTGCATACCAAGGAGCCATCAACAGCCTGGGACTGGCCTACCTGAGAACTGCCTCTCACCTCCTGCCAGAGTGCACACCTTGTTCAAAAGGGACACTGAATTAAGAGCCATTATGTTTTCTTGTAAAAAAAAGAAACAATTTGTAAATCCTATGGTATCATTAAGCCTTAGAGCACACAAAAGCTAGCATGCACATCCTCATGTTGTGCATTAAGTGACAGAAAACAACTGTGCTCACCAGAAGTGAGAAGTCACTCCCTCCTGTACTCACCTGTGGCACACAGTAGTTCAGTCCCCTGAGGACTGAAAAGCTGCAGCCAAACTAAAGTCATTAAACTCAGGGGCATCTGGATGAAATGTAAGGGCCTGGGTGAGATACAGGTCAGACTAGAGAAGAGGTTCCCGAATGGGGGACATGCAATAACATTATTTTGGGGGCCCAAGGACCCCCCGGGCCCCACTGAAGGGCCAAGGATAGCAGGGGATTCTTTCTGGCCAGGGAAGTGGATGGGGCTCTGTGTAGTTGGGCTCAGCTGCAAGGACCAGGTTCCCAGCCCATCTCTACCCCACTGCTGCAGCAGCCACCAATTGGCAGTTACCCTCCTCTGCTAGGAAAGCCAGCAGGCACTCTGCAAACAGGGAGCCGAAGGCTGACCGTGGGAGTCCTGACCCCCTCACTCCCTTCTCTCTCAGACAGAGTCCCCTCTGGACCTCTGTGCAGCCCCAGGGCACAGAGCCTCATCCGCTTCCCCTGCCAGACAGACCCTGGGTAGAAGTGGATGGGGCTGCGCTGAAGGGCCAGAGAGAGCTGTGTCTGGCAGGAGGTCTAGTACTCAGGGGCGCAGTCTTACACTCCCCTCCCATCCCCATCCCTTCAGAGCAGCTCCAAAAGGGGTGAGAAGCAAAATGGGTAGGGAGCTGGGTCCTGGCAGCTGAGACCGCCTGACTGTTACAGGAAGCGGAAGGCTTCCTCAACTGCCACCTGGTGGGTACAACCTCTGTCCCCCAGGGGTACGAGGCACTCCTCTCACCCCCATACTGGGCACTCCTTCCATCCACCCCCTGACCTGGCCTCAGTGAGGGGGACATGTATGGGGCATGAATTTCCAAAGTGGCCGCCACAAAATAAGTTTGGGAAACTCTGAACTAGATGATTTCAAATCATTAAATCAAAGGAGTGGAAGGGACCTCAAGAGGTCATCTAGTCCAGTCCCCTGCACTCATGGTACAAGGATTATCTTCTAGACCATCCCTGACAGGTATTTATCTAACCTGCTCTTAAGGACCTCCAATGACTGAGATCCCACAACCTCCCAAGGTAATTTATTCAGTGCTTAACCACCTTGACAATTAGGAAGTTTTTAATTTTACAAGTTTTAGATGTAAAATTGCTACTAAATTTTTTGGTGAAAAACAAAAACAAAAAAAGATGGTCCCTTCTGGGCTTAAACCCTATGAATCTATACGTGTGTCTACACTGCGATTAGACATCCGCGGCCGGCTTATGCCAACTTACTTGGGTTCGGGATGCTCAGGTTGCAGGGCTGTTTAATCATGGTGTTCTGTAGACATTCAGGCTTCGGCTGCAGCCTGAACTCTGTGATCCTCCCACTTCGCAGGGTCCTAGAGCCCAGACTCAAAGGCGAACGTCTACACTACAATTTAACAGCCCCTTAGCCCAAGCCCCATGAGCCCGTTGCAGGTTTTTAAATGGCATTGTAGACATACACTATAAGGCCCCCCTCAACCTTCCCTCCAACTTTTGTCCCCACTCCTTCCTCACTTTTGCACCTTTCCATTCCCTAACAAGAACGGACACAGCCTAGATATTATAGTCCACCTCTGCCATTCTCCTATAAAGTTGGTTTCCCATCCCAGGTTGGCCTTCTAATGTAAGTCACATGGCCCTTCTGATTAGCCATCCAAAAGAGTAGTCAACAACCCACAGCAAGATGACAACAACTGGAGAGGAATTTGAGTTTCAGCAGTAGGTGCAGGATTCAGTGCAGACCTGAATCAGGACTCAGATTTGTCTCTCTACAGCCAGAATCAATCCCTTTTGAGAGCAGAGTTCTCTCCCTCTCCCACCTCTATTCCTCAACTGACTTCTCAGGCTCCCTGCAGAAACCATCCATCCCACCAATATCGTAGTTTAGATTTGGACAGTTCTATAAAGATTTAAATGAAACAGACAAAATTAATCAGTCCGTTCCTCCAAAATAACACCATTGCATAAATTCTATACAAAAATAATCACCCATCAATATAAGGAGAAAATATAAACTGCAACAAAGCCTTAAAAAGTATTTTGAAGTTTTGGAGAAAATAAACTGGCAATGTACATCAAGGTGATGAAATACATTAAGTCAAAATTCTTTGTAACAGTCAGTGTTTAAAAATCTCATCCCTTTCATCCTTATTAGAGAATGTTTTGTCATAATTTGTTAGGTATCTTCATAAATGTTTGATGAATATTAACCCTTTAAAATAAAAAAATTAGTTTCTTGTTCTATCTTTGAGCATTCGATTATGTCCTAATTAGTGCTATCTTGTTATTTTAACTTTCAATTAAATATGCATAAAAACTACACTAAAAGAGTATTAGTCAAAGCACGCAAAAGTTGGGAAATGCCAGAACTAAGGTTGCTTGTACCAAATTTAAGCGGGGACAACAAAAGACACATACCTGACACAGAAGGTCACCAGAATGTTTTAACAAGGCCAACACAATTATTTTCCCATCGTTTTATTCTTTAGAACAGATTAACTGTTTTGGCTGAAATTTTCCAAAAAATCTGCCTGAAACAGTCACCAGGCATTGAAAATTTCAGCCCAAATGGTTAAGGTTTGGGAAGGTTATAAGGAAGCGAAAACAGGGTCTGATAATGGGAAGTGAGAGGCAACCTTAATGATAGGCAGCACTACCAGCCCGGCCTAAAAACACAGTCTATTATTAAACTGATACAGAACACTGTTTCATTTTCAAGTTGTTTTTTGGATTTTTAGGTTTTGGGTTGGGTTTTTTTGTTTGTTTGTTTGTTTTTTTAATACTTGGTAGAGTCAAGCCCAGAACCCAAATCCCATATCCAAACCACCCCGAACTTGGAGAGAGTAGGACTCCAAATATGAAGTTTAGGACTGTCCCTTATCACTAGAATATCCTAACACCAGTTCTAACCAACCCCAAACTGTTTGGCAATTTCAGATCTGGATCTGTAGCTTTGGGTTAGGCCCATCTCTAACCATTTCTAATTATTATAGTATTTCCAACAATCACCCAGTATCCTGGGTATGCCTCATGCAACAACTTAGCTGTATAATCTGCTGATAAATTACTACCATTAGCCTCCACATACTTAAACCTATATTTGTAAAATAAATATTGGCTAACAGGGGGGACTGATTAAAATCAAGACAATTTAAACCAGTGATTTAAATCACCAAGTGGAAAGTCTAAATTTAAATAATTTTTAATCAACTTTCCCACTTATACTTCAGTTATTTTCTGAAGAAGGGTGCATTCTCATTAGTTGATATAACAATTAAAACATCTTGATTTACAACTCAGTAGAGCCTTTACACTAGATTTGTACATCTTTTTGCTACCTAGGAACGTAAACTATAACTATATACATTTATTTAGCAATTATATAGCTTAATATTTTCAGATTCTTATTAATTGTACATTTTTAGTATGTTAGAAAATAGTGAATGACATATTCCTTATTTACTAGATCATGAGGAAAAAGTTAATTTGTGTCAAGTTACATTAAGATGGTAACTGGAATTTAAACAAACACAAACATATAAAATTGATTTTTATTAAACGAAACATGCCCTTAATATACTACATGATTTATTGTGTCATATTTATAAAGCTTGACCTCAAAAGTTAGAATCAGGGGGCAAACCAACTTTCTTGATGTAGAAATGCAGCCTTTAACAAAGATTTTAACAGAGGCTCATGGATTTAGTACATTTTTTATAAATGTTTTAAGAGATTAAAAGTAGTTTAAGCCGTAACATACTTTTAAATGAAATCTCAATTTAATATAAACACATTTCATTTTGAAAAGAAAAACTTGTAATTTAGAGAACGCCAAAAAAAGTTGGCCAATAGTAAATGTGCGCTGCTCTGTGTCATGTAATGAAAACCCCTGAGAAAATGTAGTTTCCTTTTTTGCTTTTTCTTCCCACTAACAAGACTCTAAGAGTATGCTCTGCATATAGCACAACATTTGTAAAATGCTCACCACACAGGATTATCAACAGAACAGGATGATAGCGTGGGTAATACTTTATTTAATACATATGTATAGCATGGCAAGCAATTGATAAGCTGGGTAGTTGGTGTTATTTCCCTATAGTTTGTTAATTTGCATTTGTTTTGGACAATCAAATCTTTTTGTATACTTTGTTTGTACTAAAAAAATATTTTTAGCATTTCATACACAGATGTCCACAATAGTGGATTACATTATTATTACATATTATTCCGTCTCAGTACATACAAGAGAGCTTAATTAACATGATCGCATACTACATCTCAAATAGTGGTATAGTTACATCATTTTTCTTACAATCTTAGAAAAAAAATCACCTTATGCTATATTTGTATTTGTTCTTTTTGGTCATTTCATTTTTGTGATGGCTCCATATGTCTTTGGCATTCTTTTTATAAGTTCTCTTCTCTCTAACGTATGTAAATAATTAAGTCAACAGTAATGCACTATACAATTTATTTTCAACCAACAGCACAGCCTGGGAAGAGACAATTAATGATAATTCATCTGCAAATTTAGGTGAGCTATTTCTCTATTACTCCGTTATTGTACTTAACATGAAGTATTTGTATAAGAACAGTACTATAATTTTATATAAATGACAGCAAAGCCCTGATTCTTCAATGAACTCTGTGTGAGTGAACGCACAGCCCCACACAAGGCTCCACTGAAGTCAATGGGACCCTATGCAGGAGCCAGTATCTGTGTGAAGCAACTTGCAGGATGAAGGTTTAAAGTAGTCTGACGTAAAGAGAAATACACAGTACTACAAGATGATAGAAATAATTCTATGATATTGTATTGCACCATTTTGAAACACTATGTGATCATAATTAAAGATCATTCAGTGCATACACAGAAGGAATGTCCTACGGTGTTTGTGGCTGGATGGTTTTTAAAGAAAATTCCATAATCTGGAACTCTACACCCAGGCTCCACCATAACACTGTGTCCCATAAATCTCACAATGTCTACAGAAGCGAACCTTTCCTCTACGAACCTTAGAAGGCATGATTTGACACTGAAATAGGACTCACTGAGCAATGCCTCAAATAGGTGCTGCTACATAAAAAAAAAAATGGCAGCTCATTCGGCAAGGGGGCAGCCCACTTGATGAATGAAGGCTTTGTAACCTGGCTGGTGTGCTGCTGCGCAAAGGTGTACATCTGCTGGCCTACATCTTCAGTGGAAGGTGAGGGGCCAAGTGACAAGTGGGGGCCTTCTGGTCCCTAACAGTATGTCTACACAGCATTTTGGATCAAGCGGGAGTGAGCGTCCCAGCTTGGTCCATAGCCTCAGGCTAGCAGGGTTGAAGCTAGTGCTCTAGAACTGTATGGACAGTGCTTTGAAGTTGCGGCTCGGGCTAGAGCAGAGGCTATGAAGCCCATACCTCTTCCTAGGCTTCAGAGCCTGAGCTCCAGCCTGAGCCACAACTTCAAAGCACTGTTTACACAGCTATTTCTATATCACTAGCACAAGCTCTGCTAGCCTGAGTCTATTAACCAGTACTGGAAGGCTTGCTTGTGGGCTGGGTGGACATACCTCTACTGGCTTCTTGTCTCATCAGGTCAGGGCTGTCCTGGCTCTCTGCTCTCCCAGCATGTCTTCACTACAGAGTTAGCTGCAGTGATTGGCACCTGGCTGCATGCAACTACATTGCAAAGACCTACCCATGTTATTGCGTCTCTCAGGTGTTGTACTCACTCCAGTATGTCACTAGGACTCCTTGGGACATGCGCCATGGATATTTGTACTGCAGTAAGCTGAGTCGTTCTAAGATTCCGTCCCAGTGAATTGTGGGAGAACTTGTACGCTCATGACAGACAGGAGAGTTGTGGAAAGGCACTAGAGAGCTATCAGCAGTTGAATAATTTAGCCTGCGTCGTCACTGCAAGTTATCAGTCCAAGTGAAAGTTGAACTTGGACTCTAAACCTACTCCTCAGCTGTGCCCAGGTTGAAAGCACCACTTAACTCAAGTGAGAGGTTTGCACATGTGAATGGAGGGGGGCTGGTGCAACACCCAAGTAAGAACTCAGGCTAACTCTGGTGTGAAGACAGACTCCCAACAGAACTTCTGCGTCAGGGAGAACGAAAGCCTGAATGGTACAGGTTGAAGGGGCGTTATCTTGAACATCCTGTTCTGGAGCCCATTTTCCTAGGAGTCTTGGTGCCTTTTCCAGTGGCTTTGGGATAGTGGGAAAGAGAAATCTTCTTGCCTTTGGGGCATTACTCAATCCCCACCTCAACCCCACAGTAAAAGATCTGCAGACCTGAAAACTGATTTCCATTTGACCCAGCTTATGAACCTTTCAATATTGTGAAAGGCCTCTTCCGCTTCTCCAGAGTGTCACTAAACAGAAAACTTCCCAAATAGGGTACATTAAATGGTGTACAATTGTTGAGGGCCTGCTCACTTTGGCTGGGTTAGCCACATGACAGGTATATAAAGTGCAGCTTTCCCTAGCTGAACATTTTAAGCCTGATCCAAAGCATACTGCAATTTTTGAAGATAGGCCCTTTACAAGTATAGGCATCAATGCTGCACCACCTATACAGGCTTAACTTTAATATTATGCACATGGGTAAACGCGTGCAGAACTGAGGCATTAGCTCTAATTGTTTTGTTCCAAAATTAGCACATATGCTTAGACTACAATTTTCAAAGGCTCACAGCTTGGTCAAATAAAAACCTGTGTTCATCAGATTACAACTCTCCAAGAATCTTTCTTGGCTAGGGTACTGCTGTGCCAAATTTCAACAAAAGAAATGGTTAACAAAAATTTTAACAGCAATCTTTTTTCTGTTCTACTGAAATAAACACACACTATCCCCACAAAAAAAAATTTTTTTTTAATTCATCTTTAGACAGAGACAGCCTGGGAAATTGCAGCCCCAAATATGAAAATTTCAGAGAATCATAAGAAATTTCAGAGAATCATAAGAAATCATAGGGGAGAGGGATAGCTCAGTGGTTTGAGCATTGGCCTGCTAAACCCAGGGTTGTAAGTTCAATCCTTGAGGGGGCCATTTAGGGAACTGGGGCAAAAATTGGGGATTGGTCCTGCTTTGAGCAGGGGTTTGGACTAGATGACCTCCTGAGGTCCCTTCCAACCGTGTTATTCTATGATTCTAAACTGAAAATGGGTTGCTGCCTTTCTTGTTATAATATGATAGGGGAGCGCTAAAATCATGGTAAACACAATTTTTTCCCCCCACACCAATAATATTAGTTGTCCTAATGTTAAGGCTGGAGATTCTAGAGAATTTTTAGTTGGGTCAATTGGTATTCCCTTGAAAAATATCCCAGCCTCCTAGAGTAGTCTGTCAGAAGAATGTAAAGATACATCTGAAAGGAAAAGGGGCTTCATTAAGATCTTTGAAATATCTTAGAAGCCTAAGGAGCATGCTCACAAGTGATATTTTTAACCACTAATTAAGTTCTATTTTAATTTTAAGATCAAGCAAATACGCTATGTAGATTATGTTCAGAATACGGTACAAGTGTCAGTACTTTCTGGGGTACGTCTATACAAGGTAATAATATGTATTTTTAAAAGAAATTCTCCTATAATTCAAAAACTCCTGAAGAGATTTTCCTGAAACTGTTAAAAAACAGAATGAACCCCAACTTCATCATCAAGCAGGGATGGAAAATTTTAGCCCAAAAGATGAAATGTGAAAACAGGTTGTTATAAATCTTTAGTAAAGCAGGCAAATTATGCACACGCACAAAGGTCACTTTATGGTGTTGGGTTTGTTTGTTTTTTCCCCAAAGACCATGATTTGCCTTCTAGAACCTTTCTACACTGCCAGAAGTTGAATGGTGGGAAATTGTCTTATAACACAGTAGTGCCTTGTCTAATATTAATTTTCATACAAGATGTACACTTTCATGACAAGGCTTGCAAAATTCTATCTGCCCCAGGGTATGTCTCTCTTTAATAGGCAAGTAAAATACCATTAGATTTTTCATTATCAAGAATCATGGTAAAGGGCACACATGAACATTTTGTGCCTGGGCTTGTAAATTTTCATAACTATTTTGCAAGGCACATAAACAAACACAAAAGCAACTCTTGTATCTTGCTTGTGAATACCAGACCAAACTGTGGTAGAACCATGTTACTAAATTTTATTTCAGCAACATGATTATACTGCCATTTAGTCACAGCTACACAGGCAAGCCCGAACAGTCAGGATACCATCACATTGTGACACGATCCACCAGACACGGGAATTTTGGAAGAAATTGTCTTAGATTCTAACTGACCCAGTCCTACAAGGTCTTACAAATGTGCGTAACTGTATACACTGACAGGTTTCAGAGTAGCAGCTGTGTTAATCTGTATTCGCAAAAAGAAAAGGAGTTCTTGTGGCACCTCAGAGACTAACAAATTTATTTGAGCATAAGCTTTCGTGAGCACTAACAAATTTATTTTAGCATAAGCTTTTGTGAGCTGTAGCTTTGTTAGTCTCTAAGGTGCCACAAGTACTCCTTTTCTTTTTGCGAATACACTGAGTAGTCCTACTACTTCAACAGGACTATTCATAGTGCATAAATTAAAACACAGTAGGCAAGCCTTTGCAGACTCAGGTCCCAAATTTTGTCCAACTTGGAGGAAAAAATCCTATCAGACTGTAGACCCAGCATGGAAAATATCAGCATGAAAGGAATATTTTTGGCTAAGCTATGAACTCCAAGTTAGCAAAGGTTGAAAAATAAAATTAAAACTACTTTGCACTTCTATAATGACAGGTTTCAGAGGAACAGCCGTGTTAGTCTGTATTCGCAAAAAGAAAAGGAGTACTTAAATAGAGACTGGGAGTGGCTAAGTCATTATGCAAGGTAGCCTGTTTCCTCTTGTTTTTTCCTACCCCCCCCCAGATGTTCTGGTTTAACTTGGATTTAAACCTGGAGAGTGGTCAGTTTAGATGAGCTATTACCAGCAGGAGAGTGAGTTTGTGTGTGTATGGGGGTGGGGGGGATGTGAGAAAACCTTGATCTATGCAGGAAATAGCCCGACTTGATTATGTAAAGAGTTGTCACTTTGGATGGGCTAGCACCAGCAGGAGAGTGAATTTGTGTGGGGGGGTGGAGGGTGAGAAAACCTGGATTTGTGCTGGAAATGGCCCACCTGTTGATCACTTTAGATAAGCTATTACCAGCAGGACAGTGGGGTGGGAGGAGGTATTGTTTCATGATTTCTGTGTGTATATAAAGTCTGCTGCAGTTTCCACGGTAAACATCTGATGAAGTGAGCTGTGGCTCACGAAAGCTCATGCTCAAATAAATTGGTTAGTCTCTAAGGTGCCACAAGTACTCCTTTTCTTTTTGCACTTCTAGAGAGCCTTTCATCTGTAAAAGATCTCAGAGCACTTTATAAACATGGCCTCGAAAATCCCTGTGAAGTACAAGATCAGTTTTGCATAGATAAAGTTGTTAGTCATTTACCAAGATCACACAGTGACAGAACACAGGGTAAAACCCAGGGATCCTGACTCCTAGCCCCCACCCCTAACCAGGAGGCAGTACTTCATTTTCTGTATGGAAATTCTTTACTGCAGTTAAAAAAGTTAACACAGCATCTTACCATATATATTAGTCTCAAAATAGGAATTCTAGATGTTTGAGTTCTCTACACTTCCAAGGACACACAATGTTGCTGCAATGGAGGTGTGGAAGCTTATGGAAATCTGCAGAAATAATTTCTATGACAGCAGTGGGGATTAACACTGAACTGCAAGATAATTCCATGGGTCCTTCCTTCAGTGCCCTTCAAAAACTGCAACTTATTCTCTTTGAACAGTTCCTGAAAAGAGATTGTCTAGGTAAACAGCAGTGGTGCAAAAAAATAGCTGAAATCCTTAAGTGATGACTCATCTATTTATGTTCAGTAATTCTATAATAACTGCATTAGGAATCCAAAAAACTTACTGTTGATGCTGTAATGAAACTACAATAATATTTTACAACTTATCTATAAGCCACCAAAAGAAGTCATTTAACAGTAGACTATAGCGGCTGCTCACAAAGGTGCAGATTTCTCAGCTGAAGGCATGTCAACATGAAGTCAACAGAGCTATGAAAATTTACACCAACTCAGGATCCATATCTTTCCAAGCATCCTAATAATACACAGTCGAGAGCTGTCACAATTTAGGGCACACTGGTGAATGCTATAAAACATACTGGAAGAATCGATGTTTAATAATTCAGACAAAATATTTTGAGGCGTTGGGGGGGGGGGGGGGGCGACACTATATGTCTCAACCCAGATTGTGGACTAATGACCTGCAAAATGTTATTCTAAGGGCTTGTCTACACTTACAGCTGTGCTGCTGCAGTGCTTGGTGAAGATGCTTCTTATGCCGAGGAGAGCTTCTCCCATCAGCATAGGTACACCACCTCCCCAGGAAGCACTAGCTATGTCGACAAGAGAAGCTCTCTGATCAACATAGCACCGTCTACAGTAGGGGTAAGGTCAGTATTACTATATCGCTCAGCAAATCCACATCCCTGAGTGATGTAGTTATAACAAGATAGCCCTGGTCTACACTAAAAACCTCAGAGTCAAAAACACAGAGTCAGATAAATAAATTAAACTATGTTTGGCAATAGTAGGGCCATGTCTACTCCACAAAATTATGTCAACCTAACTTACATTGGCATACAGCCACCACAGTTATTAAATTGCTTGTGTGCGCGCACACTTGTCTCCTTGGATCAGTGGTGCGTGTCCTCACCAGGAGCACTTGCATCGGCATTGTGGAACAACTCCTGAAAGCCAGTAATAGTCAGCGTAAGCAATGCAGTGTCTACACTGACACTTGATGTAATTAGGTCAATGCAGTATCACTCTACGCCACTTCGGGAGGTGATGTTACTAAATCAGCATAGAGCAGGGGTCTCAAACTCAAATGACCACGAGGACCACATGAGGACTAGTGCATTGGCCCGAGGGCCGCATCACTGACACCCCCACCCCTCGCTGCCCCGGCCCTGCCCTCACTCCAACCCTTCCATGAGGCCCTGCCTCTTCCCATCCCTTCCCCACCCCCATTCCAACCCCTTCCCCGAAGTCCCCAGCACAACTCTGCCCCCTCCCTGCCCCCAGGGGGAGCAGGAAGGGTGCGAGGTGTGGCAGGGGCTAAGAGCAGGGAGTTGAGGTGCCGGAGGTGTGCAGGGTGCAGCAGCGGGCTCAGGGCAGGGCGTTGGGGTGCAGGAGAGGTTTGGGGTGCGGGCTCCGGCCCGGCGCCACTTACCTAGAGCGGCTCCGGGGTGGCAGCAGCACGCATCGGGGCCAGGGCAGGCTCCCTGGGGTGCAGAGAGTTCCGTGCGCTGCTCTTGCCGCTCCTCCAGGTACCTCCCCTAAGCTTCCATTGGCCACAGTTCCTGGTTCCCAGCCAATTGGAGCTGCAGGGGGGCAGTGCCTGGAGGTGAAAGCAACGCACAGAGCCCTCTTCTCCCCTCTTGGCTGCAGGGACTTGCTGCCGGCTGCTTCAGGGAGCAGCGCGGGGCTCGCGGCGCCACGGGGGGTAATCCTGCGGGCCTGACCTGGGGGTGGGCACAGGGAGCTTGGCGGGCCATAGGAAATAGCCCCACGGGCCACGTGCTTGAGATCCCTGGTACAGAGGGACTTATGTCGGCGGGAGTCAAATTTATGTGAACACACTTCCATGGCTAGAGATTGATGAAAGGCAGCTTATATCAACCTAACCCTTTAGTATAGGCCAAGCCTCAGAAATGGAAAAAACAACAAAAATAAAATAAAATTACTCCCAGGCAGAGGATCTAATCTTTCAGTTCTTACTCAGGCAAAACTCCCATCAATTCCAATGGGATTTTTTACCTGAATACGACTGCCTGATTACACCCAGCGACTTTACATGCCAAGTTTCTGGCTGGAGCAAGTTTCTACATTATATACTCCTGAATATGGAAATTTGTAAGTGACAAGAGTGCGGTATTGCAATAACAGTAATCTACGTAGAGTCTATGACCTATGGGCGGGTAGCGATATTTTTATGTCATGTGTTGACACTGTCTCTGCACCAGAGAGCTTATAATCATATTTTAAATACATTCAAGTAAAAACCATTTCTACTGCCTTCTTTCAAAGTAGATCTTATTTTCTCTCCTGTGATGGTTGTGTGTATTTCAGAGAAAGGCACATACTCATTATCAGAAAAGGTTTTGCTAGGTTTATGATATATCAATTTTTCCTACTTTTATTTTCTTTGGTTCCTGGACAACTACCCATCAGGAGTGGTCACTTTCTCGAGATTAAATATTAAGCAGAGTATTCCAGGCATTACAGCAGTTCCTGGACGCAGTTAGACTATAGGCCCTTTGGAGACTATCCTCCAACATTATAGCTGCAATTCCACAAATTGATTTGTGCTGGTTGAGGCCCATACTAAAGGAGTCGGTTTACAGACTTCAGTTTCCATGATCAAGTTCTACAACACTTAGAACAATGGGGCACCAATCCTGATTGTGACGTCTAGATACTACCATAATACAAACTAGGTGAGACTATGACTGAATTGGATTTTGTTGCTTTAAGTGAGAACCTGAATGTCACTTCTTAAACAATCCTTATGCTAAAAAGCATGGGAATAAACTGCTCAAAAAAGAAAAACACCAAAAGGCTTTCATTTAATCCAGTGCAGCTTTTGAAATTCCTATTAAGGTCCCAAGCTAACTCCCATTAAAGTCTCCTGTTGACTTTAATTGGAGTTGGATCAACCCTTAGTGCCAGAAGGGATGTTTATTTTTATTAAATAAAAGACATTACCAAAAGCAGCCAACTCTGTTTCCTTTCATAGCTGCCCCACTCCACATCTTAGTCCCTGCGCATCAGCGTACTGTCTGCAACTGAGGCTGCTGAATGAAACTTACTAATGTCTCCAGTAAGTTTCAGTCTGCAACACACAATGAAATTAAACAGCATGACACAGTGCAGGAAGAATGCCCGATTTTGCTGACTTTACACACAGCAAAATTCCCATTGATTCAAAGACTGCACAAGATCACTTCCACATGCATAAGTTGGACTGGGGAAGAGAGGGCAGATAAGTTCGGGGAAGCAGAGAAGACAGAAAGAGTAGGGCAGAGAAACCATAAAACAGTAAACAGAGAATAAGGTGAGAGGACTGTTTTGGCTTAAGAGTGTCAAATACAAAAACGGCCAGAGAAAGCCTTTATATTAACAAAGAAATACAGGAAAGACAAAATGATAACAGGAAATGAGAGAATTGAGAGAAAAAGGCAGAAAAGGGGTGGGGGGGGGGAAGAAGTGAATGAGGCTGAGGAAAAGAACAGAAAGAAATGCGAAATGCCAAGAGAGACATGGAAGTTTTAGGTCTATTAACTTCATTTTATTTATTCATGTGACAGCAAACAATAAAAAGCTCATCACTGGCAGATGGCAAATCAGGGTGAGTTTTGGGGAGAGACAGAAATGAAACACACAACATTTTGCCACGTTATTGCTGGGTATGTAATGGTTTTGTTTGGGGTTTGTTTGTTTTTTTGGGGGGGAAGGGCAGGGAAATGAGGGGTGGTGTTAATTGGCACAGAAGTAGGTATAAGTCTTTCCGAAAAAGAAAAAAAGAAAAAAAAAACTTTAAAAGCTTTAATATTAAGTCCAGATTCTCCTGGAATAAGCAATGTGTGAACAGAAATCGGTGGGTTTCAAAACCAACATTATACTGACTGGCTTTTGCCATTTATACTACTGTCAAAGCAAGTAAAGTGCAAGTCATTTTCATTCAGTCTCTCCAAATCAAATCACAAAAGTGCTGTCTCTCTCTTTTGTACTCTGAAAAAACACCAACTACCTATTCCAAAATGCGGTAGTTAGACATGGAAAAGGGATGGGGAGCTCAACTGAGCATGCTAATAAATGCATACACAAACAGGATTTTACAAATTCCAGTGACATGCCTGCAAGTTTTTCAGTTCTTCAGTGGGGTCCAGTTGAAGACTGGCCCTTAATGTTAACAGTTTTGGTAACTTAAAATGACAAAAGCAAAACATCTCAGCCCATATAACAGAAGCACTAGTACTAACAGATATCCAATATGCTAGGTGACATACCAGCTCAGTCTCTGGTATGGAGCCACTGTATTAAAAGAGTTAGTCAGAAAGTGGATAACATATTTATAAATTATTGCCCCCTTCCCATTTTTCATCTCATTTTTTTAAAATCTTTTCATGAGCCTTAGTCAATATAAACAACATCCAGAAATTACTTTTTTACTTCATACCCCTGAGCAATCAACATGCCTCTCTCTCTCTCTCTCTCTGGTGATGCCTAACCAATACTGATCAGGCCAGGACCTCGGGATAACACTGCTTGCTTGACATTTGTCCTCTCCTGTTTTAAACTCAAGAATATTCAGTGGAAATAGCTAGTAATATCCACCTGACCCACCCAGAGAACACGGGTTTGTTAGGCCTTACTACATGCCCCAAAGGCTATCTGTTCACCCAGAAGATAGAATCATAGGATCACAGGACTGGAAGGGACCTCGAGAGGTCATCTAGTCCAGTTTCCTGAACTCATGGCAGGACCAAGTATTATCTAGACTATCCCTTGACAGGTGTTTGTCTAACCTGCTCTTGAAAATCTCCAATGATGGAGATTCCACAACCTCCCTAGGTAATTTATTCCAGTGCTTAACCACTCTGACAGGAAGTTTTTCTCTAATGTTCAGCCTAAACCACTCTTGCTGCAATTTAAGCCTATTGCTTCTTGTCCGATCCTCAGAGGTTAAAGAGAACAATTTTTCCTCCCTCCTCCTTGTAACAACCTTTCATGTACTTGAAGATGAAAAATGGATATTATTTATGGTGCATTGAAAGCTCAATGGGGCTGTTGAATGGTCTGAGTATGCAAGGGTTTTTTTGATGGTGGAGAGTCTAAGTTATAATGAATACAGCATGTACACAGTAAGAAAGCTCTGAGAACTTTGCACAGGTACTTGATGAACTGGAATAAATAAACCTTATAAAAATAACCTAGTATGGGGACACACTGGAAGAACCAAACAACATGGATTTTGCCAACATGAAGCACATAAATGCAAGGATATTTCCAGTAAGGCACCAAAGACCTTTTACAATCTACACAAGTAGCAGATGCAATAATGAAAAGACGAAGGTGGGTTCTACAACTCACCAATGAATGAGCAAATTATTTCCAGTAATGGTGAGTGTCCTTGAGATAGAATTGTTGGTTTATGTTAATCTTCAAATTTAGCAGCAGATCTCTTTTTGTGTCACATCAAACCAATCTAAAATTGCTTGGTGGGCAATTTCTTTGGAATTTATAGCCTGAGTGGTATTTCACTTTAAAACACTGAGGTTATGTTGCTATAAACTCTTTCTGCTTACACAGTGCAATGAATTCAGAACCGAAACAAGAAATATCAAACAGTTGCTACATGTAGGTGGATTACCACACACCTAAAATGAAATGAGAATCAAGTGCTATCTCTACACAATCAGCCTGTTCAAATCAAGGTGCAGCCTGTTTCTATAATCCATACCAGGGTGTTATATTAGCAGTTAGAAACAGCTAATGTGTTGCTACCAAATATATGTTGTTACCATAACTCAGAGGTGGGCAAACTCTGGCCCGCAGGACCGTCCTGCCCAGCCCCTGAGCTCCTGGCCCCTCCCCCCGCTGTTCCCCCTGCCCCGCAGCCACAGGGGCAGCAGGCCTGCGAGCTCCTGCTGCTCTGAGCGGCATGGTAAGGGGGCGGCAGCAGCGCGCACACAATGGTGCAAGGTTGGGTAGTGGATCCCGGGGGCAGTCAGGGGACAGGGGGAGGTTGGATGAGGCGGAGGTTTTGGGGTGGTCAGGGGTCGGGGAACAGGGGGGGGTTGGATAGGGCATGAGAGTCCGGGGAAGGGGGTCTGTTGGGGGCGGGGGTGTGGATAGGGGTCGGGGCAGTCAGGGGACAGGGGAGTTGGATAGGGGGTGGGATCCTAGGGGGGCAGTTTGGGGCGGGGAGTCCCAGGAGGGGACAGTCAGGGGACCAGGAGCAGGGGGGTTGGATGTTTTGGGGGCTATGAGGGGGACAGTCGGGGCGGGAAGTGGGAGGGGGTGAATAGGGGGCAGGGACCAGGCTGTTTGGGGGGCACAGCCTTCTCTACCTGGCCCTCCATACAGTTTCGCACCCCGATGTGGCCCTCGGGCTAAAACATTTGCCCACCCCTGCCATAACTTGTTTGGCAAGCTGTTTATTAATGCTGATGTCAAATGTTTCTCTGCCTTTTGCATTATCTACACCTGTGCAGTGAATTTAAAAAAAAAAAATATATTAAAAGTCACTACAGTATTAAATTTGAAAATACACTCTGAAAAATAGGATGTGAAAGGTTCTTGCAGATAACCACAGCAAGTTCTGTATTTTTGTAAAGGACATTCCAAGTAAAATCTAGGTTTAAGAGCTTTTATTTAGGGATGTGTGTTTATGTTAAGACTCCCAGCAGGAACCTCTGCAATAGAATAAGAATGTTGACATCCATACAAAAATTAGCTATGATTCATTGTTTAATAGTAGTAGTCTCTGTACAAAACACTGCAGACAGAAGGATTTATTGCCAAATGGAGAGCCACCAATACTTCCTTTAACCTCATATGGGACAAATAATGCTCAAGAACTTCTAAACCTAATTTTTGTCACTGACCTCCTTTACCGCCCACACACCTAGACAGAAAAAAAAAATTAATGCAGCATCAAAACTAAATCCTCCCAACAATTTTTGGCTAAACCTCAAATAGAGAGTCGTCTTCTTCTTTGCTGAGCAGATCTGGGATGTGGTATTGATATTTTGGTGTAGGAATTCAGATCACTCAGAGTTGGGTCAATAGTATTCCCCATTGAAAGTCAATGACAAAAATGCATTTGCTCCAATAGGGGCAGAGGCTAGGCCAACACAAAAAAAAAAATCCCGCCTTTGATATCTATTTGTACAGGAAAACAAATACTTTTAGAAATCATCCTGATAGACAAACATTGATTGGCCCCTCCAAAATGAGGGACAAAAGGAAACATCTTCAATTTCACTCCTCAGTCAGGCCACCCAGCATCATTCTGGCACTAAGTGCCCTTCAACACAGTCCCTCAACTTTCCCTGCCCAACTCTTCCTTTTGAGCCACTGGGGTGTTGACATTCACCTCAAGTGCATCTGTGTTTGCAAGAATCCCCAGCTCACATGATTTGGTGATGATAGGTTGCCCATCTGAAGAACGTGAACTTTAACACTGCCTGTTTGAATGTCAAGGGAACACAACATATTCAAAGAGTTAAATTTAGGGTCTCTCAAGGCTGAGGTCCACAGTTTTCATGTCAGGTACAGTACTTAGCACCATTCACTTAGCACCATTCACTTTTCACCAGTAAAGTGAAATTTTATTTCTCCCCTTGAATAAGGCTCTGGAAATATACTGTGCTATAAGAAAAGGAGTACTTGTGGCACCTTAGAGACTAACAAATTTATCTGAGCATAAGCTTTTGTGAGACTGTGCTATGTAGTTTCAAGCCATTGCCAACAAACAATGCAACTGCATATGTAAAAGAAAAAAAAAGTTTCCATAATCAATTTGGTAGTTTTAATTCATAAGATTTACAACAGTGTGATGTCAGTGGGAGTTCAACATGAGTTTTAAATGCAACTTACACTACTGGGGAGGTGATTAAATCATTCTGCAGCCCCACCAATGGGTTAAGAGCAGCACTAGCATCAGCTGCAAAAACAGCTGCTTGCCTGCCTCGCCAGAGGGGGTGGGGAAGCCTAATACACAGCTCCAGCAGACCAACTAAAATGTCTAGCAATGCAGTTCCAGCTATCCAAAGTCATATTCCAAAATGCTTGCTTATGGCAGACAGGTTATTTGGAGTTTCTCCGTAATGTAGTACATAGAAAAGAGGCTGAACTGGATTTTGGATCATAAAAGAAACAAAACAAACAAGACACCCAGGATGTTCTGTGGATTATTCTGAATGTTTACAGCTAGACATCAATATCAATCAAGATCACTCTTTTGCAACATGGAGGGAAAAAAATTACAACAATGGAACACACTCTAAATTTCAACTCACAGACTGCAGAGGGGGAGGTAGTCTTTCACTATCATGACACCCAACAGAAATAGGACTTATAGCCCGAACTGAAGTTTGCAAAAGCCAGTGAAATACACTTAGGGCTTGATTTGCAGAGGGGCTAAGCACACAGAGCTCCCACAAACTTCAAAGTCAGCTATGGGTGCTCAGCATCTGAAAACATGACCATCAATGTCTACCCAAGATTTTCTCTTTTCCAAACAAAGGTGTTAATTCATACTCTTAAAAAGAAAAATTAATGCATTAAGCAGCTTCACGGTATAAGATCATCTTTTCAGATGTCAAAACTAGGATCTGTCAGGATGGCTCAGTAGTTGCATGGAAAACCTCTAAAGATGCATGAGTGCTCCATATTGTGGTGTTGGTGACTCAGTAAGCAGAAATCTTCCTTCCAAGTCAGTCCTGACCTAAACCCCTTCAGTATGTTTTTCAGCCAATGACAGTACCAGTTCACCTTATCTGTACAAGCACACCACTTCCCATGTAACTGTACGTTCTCTAATCCATAATGCCACTTGGACTGGTTCACATCCAATTCCTGACACCAGATCACAAGCCCAGAACAGAGGTTCATTACGAAGACAGGGAACCTAAAGAGTCTCACAAGAGCCTGAAGTAGCAGTACCAGTCTCCTAAAACAGTGATTTGGATACGTCAGGCATTATGATGCTGCAGGTCTTTCAGAGATAGCTAAAACTAAACTTCTGACCACTCATGGTCATTAAAAATCCCCTTTTTGAAACCAACTTCGGCCTTGTCTGAACTATGAAAAAAGCGTGATCTTAACTCGAGTTAACCAATGCGAGATGAAATCCAAGTGAATACAAGGCCGAACGTAGTTTTGATATGAGTTAACTGGTCAAGTTCAAGACCAGGCTCCCTGATGGCAGGTCAGGTTCAAGACAACCAGGGAGCCTGGTCTTGAACTCGACCAGTTAACTCATATCAAAACTACGTTCGGCCTTGTATTCACTTGGATTTCATCTCACATTAGTTAACAGGAGCGAAGAGCACACCTTTTTTTCCTAGTGAAGACACAGCTTCAGTGTCCTAACAAGTTACAATTAGGTATCACATTCTGCCAAAATAAATACTACATTTATACAATTGACCATGGTCAAATATTGCCAAATATTCCAGCAAGAATTACCTGATGTACGTGGTGGCCTATTTTGGGGATTATATCACAGTGACATTCTTCCATTTTTCAGATCACTATTTCATTATATTGCCCATTTTTCTGAGTTAAAATAACTCCGTTAACTAACTTTTTATTTTGTAATAAAGGCATAAGTACCTAGGGTTATGCCTACAGGGGACCATCAAGTCTTATTCTTTGTGTGACTGTTGTTCCTGTTCTAAAAAAAAGTGGTTTAAAATATTTGACTATTTTTGACATTTGACCAATATTTCACCAGTTCATTGACCAATTATTTTTGCACCAGTCAAATGCCTAACCCTGCAGACTCTCCTGAAGCTTCACCTGGGTAAGACATTTTCAACTTACTATTTTGCCATATTTTATCTCACAGGGGCTACATTTTCATGATGAGTGAAGCAGTCCCCTATCTACCTTGTTTGAGATCTTTGGATGAAACATGGTCTGTGAAAAAACAGTTGTTATCTCTAAGTTTCTTTATGGAAACTAAGGTAATTTAAATAAAAGAACATCGCACTGAAGTGTTCAGAAAGTTGCACCTGGGGAAGCCAAGATTTTTGGTGGATCCTGAGCCTACAACAGGAAATAATGAGTAGTTATTCCTTTTTCAAGTATTCATCTGAAGATGTGATATTTTATACTTAGAGCCCTACCAAATTCACAGCCATGAAAAGTGCGTCACAGGACACAAAATCTGGCCTCCCCCCCAAAAAATCTAGTCTTTTGTGTACCTTTACTTTATACTATAGGGATTATACCGGGGAAGACAAGCATTTCTCAAATTGGGGGTCCTGACCCAAAAGGGAGTTGGGGGGGGTCACAAGGTTATTTTAGGAGGGTCACAGTATAGCCATCATTACTTCTGTGCTGCTTTCAGAGCTGGGCAACTGCAGAGCGGTGGCTGTTGGCCAAGTGCCCAGCTCCAAAGGCAGCTCCCCGCCAGCAGCAGCACAGAAGTAAGGGTGGCAATACCATACTATGCCTCCCTTACTTCTATGCTGCTGCCTCCAGAGCTAGGCGGCTGGAGAGCGGCGCCTGCTGACTGAGGGCCGAGCTCCGCAGAAGGAAAGGCGGCAATACCATACATACCATGTCATCCTTACTTCTGCGCTGCTGCTAGTGGCGGCTCTGCCCTCAGAGCCGGGCTCCCAGCCAGCAGCCACTGCTCTCTAGCTGCCCAGCTCTGAGGCAGCGCCACCACCAGCTGCTGCACAGAAGCAAGGGTAGCAGTATCACACACATACCCCCTGCAATAACCCTGTGGCTCGCCGCCCCCTTCCCCCCAAACACACACTTCTTTTTGGTCAGGATCCCTACAATTACAATATCATGAAATTTCAGATTTAAGTAGCTGAAATCATGAAATTTATGATTTTTAAAATCCTATGACTGTGAAATTTACCAAAATGGACCATGAATTTGGTAGGGCCCTATTTATACAGCAATGCTACACAGGAACAGACTTATTTATTCAACAAGTGGTCATTCAAAAGGTCCATTAGTCATGTCATTCACCTTTTAATGATCTGTATGTTTATTTTACACTCCCTCACTCACCAGATACTAGTTCAGAAGCATTTTTACCATATCTACAGAAATAACAATCAACAAGCAGTAAATATATTCTTTTGGTAGGAATTAATTGTACACACCAAAAAAATGTCATCTCCTCTCTCTCTCTCACGCACACACAACCCAATACAGTTTACAGAAAGTATAGTTAAGACCCTGATCCTGCAAACACTCTCACGATCAACTTTATGCACGTGTACAGAACCCTAAGGCGGTCACTGATGTGCTTAAAATTAAGCATGTGCATTTGTATTTGCAGAATTTCTGACTTCAGTGTGGGTCTATCCAGGTGGAACCTCTTGTAGGACTGGGTCTTAATTTGCTTCTATAACATTTATAACAGTGGGCATCTGACTTGAATGTGAACTCCTGTGTAAGTAACCATTCAATTTACTTTACATGCACTTGGATCTGTTCTTCCTCACTGAAAAACTTAACTGAAAACAAAGTGAATATATATATATATATAAAATATACACACACATATACATATATACACACACACTATATATATATATTCGTGTTTTAACCATTTCAACTTACTCCATCCAGCTCCTCACGTTTGTAGGATTTAACAGTGCTCTCTACCATCACATCTATCTGATTGGTAATGATTACAAAGTCATAAGTAAAGTTTTACAATACTTAGCACTTATATAATCCTTTATAACTTCACAGCAATGTAGGAAATATCAATCATTGGAAGAAAAAAGCGGCATTTGTAATTTTTTTCTGAAAGAAAATTTTTAATGGTTTTTAAGGAGGGGACCTTGAGCAGCAAATAGGTCTAATAATTTTGATCAGCATTTATTACTCTCAGTGAAGCAGAGAAACATTTAAATGAACAAAATCAAACTGTAAACTCTTGTATGTTCTAAAATTACGAACCCAAGTCCCAACTACTCTTACATGTTTAAATTGTATTTCCTTCCCCTCCCCCTTCCCTTACAGAGTGAATGCTAAATGTTTTCCAGGTGTTCAGAATACTATTTTGGGAGACCTGCCACAAAGTTCCCAAGATACAATCCCATATGAACCATGTGGTCATGGAGACAAGCCTGCACTTCCCTAACTAACAAAATGTAAGAGACCACCTGAGACTACACTCTCATGGTCTGTGATTACGAATAAAATACAGTGTTATTTCATTAGATCTTAGCCAAAAGAAAAAAAAAAGTCAATCACTTTGGGAAACCATAAAATGTTTATTATTATTTACATAACACCGACAGCATACTAAGCAGATTTACCTTGACAGTAAAGCTTTTTTTAAACCTCAGGCTCTAATCCTTCAAACACCTAAACACATGCTTAACTTTAAGCTCATGAATAGTCTCATTAAAACCAATGGGACTACTCTTGTGGTTAAAGTTAAGCACCTGCATAAGTGTTTCCAGGATCTGAGCCTTAATAAGTTTGAACTGTATGCTGAAAAGATAAATATGGAGATGTCCAAACCAAGACCAAATATCTGAGCTTTTGCAAAGTTCACTGCACAATCAAGGACCAAAACTTGGACAGCCCTAAAACTTCAGGCATTATTCAAAATCCAAAAGTGAATTCTGCCTGTAGCACTTCTCTCTAGATGGGCCATGCTCTCTGGATATTGACCTTGGGCTTTAGGTAGGGCCTATCTATAATAAAGACCCTTCCCTTTTTAATATGCTTTGTCCTCAAATATCTACTCTATATACTAGACCAGTAAGGTATCAGCAATCAGGCTCAGCTAATTTTTATGTGACAAGACTGGATTTTCCAGATCATGACTCTTTACCTCTCATGCTTTAACAGCAAAGAATGAGTATATTTTGTGATCTCTTCCATAAATCAGTTAAGTCTTGATTTATACAGACAGCAAAATGAGGATGTTGGGTACATCTGATAGTAAAAACTCTATGAGCAAACTTCACTCTGCAATCCTACACAGCAACCTACAGATGAAACTTTATCTTGAAAACTCAACATTCAATCTCAAGCAACAAGACTCTGTCTTGAAGTACAAATCTCTCTCTCAATAAAGAGACTATGATCTTATAAATTTTCCTTAAAGGAATTTGGTGATGAAAATTTAACTCACCTGGAACAACTTCAATGTACAATTAATCCCATTAAATGGTAGAATGAACTACATATTTTGTATTTACAATGGATAAATATATTCAATTAACAGCACAGAAAAATACGTAACTTAGGCATAAAGATCTTTTTAAAATATATAATACACAGAACAAGATTGCCTGCTTTATTTTGGATATTTGATACTATTAAGTTTAAAACACACACACAGCCCATTAACGGGTATAAAGGCTTATTTCCATAAACTAAGGCCCATGTTTTGTCTTTTACATGTGGCCCTTACCCTGTAAAAGAAGATGTGATCATGTTCCACCCAGAACTTAACAGGAAACTGATCAACAATAACTTTGGCACTTTACACTTTTAAAACAAAAAATTACATCTACAGATATTTTCTTCTCTTAAATCCAGGGCTATATCTCCAGGGGAGTTAAACAAAAAAGAAACACACTCCTCTAAGTTACAAATGAAAACAACATACCCAGTTGAAAAGGAAATTAAAAAAAAAAAAATCACACAGAGGAAAGTGTGGACACAGATTCCCCTCCCCCACTCCAGCATGAGTTCAGACACAAGCCCATTTCTCCCCAAGCTTTTCTTAACATTATATATTGCAGACACAAACCATAAACCGACTGCAAAATAAATACAAACCTAAGGTCACACTTTGGGTGGTCTTCCCCCCCGGTTTTAGAAGTAGTAAATATGCACTGGGGGGAGGGGAGGGAGAAAGATTCTTCTTCTTTACAAAGATCAGCCTAAAAATAGGCTATAAACCAGCCTGCCTCATGATGGCTCCTTGATTCAATTTGTGCAAATTCTTTTTTTTTTTCCCCCTTAAAGCCTTTAAAATCAAATCCAAAAGGGGGAGAGGGGGAGGGGAAAAACAAGAAAGGGGGAAGAGGGGCAAGAAAGCCCCCCCCAACAAGCTTTAAAAAGAGGTGCCATTTACAATTAAAACCACCAGCTCCCAAAAATACATTTTAAAAAAAAAAAGGTGGTGGGGGGGGGGGGAAGAACCCAGTTGAAAAATAAAGACAGGTTACACTGGTGCCCATCCCCCACCCCAACTCGCAACAGACAAACACAGCTCCCCCCCCCTGATCACTTCCCCAAAGCCCTCCCCGCCTCCCCCAAAGAAGCTCCATAATAACCCCCCCCCCCCCCTTGGATGCACTTGATGCAGCCCAGGAGAGGTTAAATGCTCGTGCAAAAAAACACACACACACACACACACAACACCCCAAGTCCTTACCTTGCAGTTGATGGCTGAGTGGCTGCTTTTGCCCTCCCCCCTTTTCCTTTGCAATGGAGGCAAAAGAAATGCACCCTGGGTTTCCTCCTCTTTACACAGCTAGAGACACATGCCAGCGCCCTCTCAGCTGAGGTGCCCCACTCCAAGCAAAAAAAAAAAAAAAAAGACAAAAAAAAAATAGAAAAAAAAAACAAAAAAAAGGGGGGGGGATTACTCGCCACCAAACCGTGCTGTGATATTCAATTATATCCCAAGCCGGGGGGGGGGGGGGAGGAGGAGGGGGGCAGGGCTGAGAGATTAAGTCCCGGGGCGGGGGGGGGGGCGGGGGGAGGCAATAGCGCTGTGTGTGATTGAGATTGAGGAGGAATTGAGGCAGAATGTGAAAGCTGTTACTAAGGGAAGGAGCCAAACGGTTCAGAGCAGCCAACGGCTCTCAGACACTCCGCGCTGGGGGGATGGGGGTGGGGAGCGGGGTGGCCAGCCGCACGGAAATGGGAGAGAGACCGCGGGGGAGAGGAGCAGGCCGGGCGGCGGCGGCGGCGGCACCGCACAAACCCAGCCAAGCAGTCAGGGGAGGGGAGACCCTCCCCTTTTCACACCCCCTCCCCCCCCCCCCCCCCACACACACACACACACACCCCAAGCGGGCTGCACCAGGCCATATGGCCAGGCAGGGCCGCTTTAGCATGCGGCCTGTACAAGCCCCCGGGAGGGTGCAGATTGGGGTTCCCGGGCAGGGGAGAGAGACACCCTCCTCCTCACGCCCCCCCCCCCCCCGCCTTCCCTCTCACACCCATTCCCAGCACCGGGCAGCAAGGCCATATGGCCAGGCGGGGCGCCCGTATTATGATGCACTGTGCACCCCTCCAGCTAAGCAAGCAGGGGGAGTGGGGGGCCCCGAGGGCCAGTGTGGTGAGGGGTGACCCTCCTCCTTCACGCCCACTCCCAGCCAGTTCCATAAGGCAATATTGCCAGGCACTGTTTATTATTAAGAATATACAGACGGTCAGCAAAGCAAGCAGCAGGGGGGTGAGGGCGGGGGGGGGGGCACACGGGGGTCTAATACAGTGAAAGGAGACCTCACACACACACCTTGCAGCAAGCTGTATCGGGCAATATTGCCCAGGGTTGTTTTATCATTAAGACTACACAAAGCAAAGCAAGCAGCGTGCATGGAGGGGGAAGCATTCAGGGAGCGACCCTCCCCTGCCTCGAGGAACACACACTCCCAAGGCCTGGCAACACTTTACACTAAGCCATGCTGCCAGGTGGTGTTGTCTGATTATGAATGATGTACAAACCAGCAGCCGCCAGAAAAGCAAGCAAGGAGGAGTGGGGGTGGACGCTGGGGTTCCAGTACTGAAAGAGATACATTCCCTTAAGACCATGCACATGCACCCCGGCAGCCATGAAACAGCCTGCACAGCGCAATAATGCTGGGTAGTGTGGTTTTATTGTTGATCACATTTTAAGCACCTCCAGAATATGTTTCATGTCCAATGCACTTCATAACATTAGCATTTAGCATGTATTTAATGCTTTATTGTTTTAAATGCTTTTCTTCATTTATTATTAACAATGGCATTCGGGCCCCAATCGTACAATTGATTCTGAATGGGCTGATTCCAGGACTCCACCCATGCTCAGGGGAGCACCTGCCTCGATCCAATTACATCAGGGTACAGCTTCCTTGTTTAATATAAAATGCCTTTTTGATAATAATGTCTAGCCCCACACATGCTGTTTGTTTTAGGATGCTTTAATACTATTTAGCATTTATATCACAGGTTTTTTTTTAAAAGTAAGCTTCATTAATGTGAATCACATTCATCACTGCACAGTGCTTTGCAATTTAAAGCACTTTGTGGGTCACACTCACAGG
Organism: Caretta caretta; assembly: GCF_965140235.1. Lineage (NCBI taxonomy): Eukaryota > Metazoa > Chordata > Testudines > Cheloniidae > Caretta > Caretta caretta. The sequence continues at coordinate 12,745,640 of NC_134214.1, read as the reverse complement.
CCCTGATCCTGCAGTCGAATCTACGTGTGCAGAGGCTTGAGCCTACACAGAGCCCTACTCCCTACAAACCTCACATGGAGCTGACTGCAGGATCAGGAGCCGGGGTGATATTCATACTGATGAGGCAGGTATGCATGAGGACTTCTGCGCCACCCAAGCCTATGATGAGGATGCATGGCAGGGGGCTCTATATCAATGTGGTCCATGGAGGGATTCTTTGTGCCAGGTTTGTAAAGTGAGGTGTTGTGATCAACCCAGAAGATGAGACACAGTAGTCCTATCATCACCTGTAAGTGGTGTGGAGGGTCTCAGTTGCTTTTCCAGCCCACAGGCCAGAGTAGCAGACTTGAGGAACTGCACTGTAGCTCCAACTTTGCCATACAGCAGGGGCGGACTTTGCCTTCATTCTAATTCCTAGGGCTTGAGGTGGGATCCCACCAGCTGATCCATACAGGTGGACCTTTGCGCCCCCTTTCCCACCCCGTGCTCCACCTGGACAAAGCGATGGCCCTGCATCGTTCAGCTGTCAACAAGGTTGAGGGCCCTGGTCCTTGTCTTTGTTAAATGTTTTGTTGTTATTATTAATAAATATTTAGCCCCTATGGAGGATAGCACTTTCTCTTTTCAAGTTATTTAATTCTTGGACCAAAATAACTCAAGGCTATCAGCCTTTAAGGCATGCTGCAGAGTCCACCTGGTTTCCTGGGATTTTGAAGGCAGCTGAATCATAGACAGGGGTTGAGGACTCTGCAGAGGGTGAGTTGTATATCCTTAGGTAAAGGCCAGCTGATTTTGGGGTTCAGATTGGTACTGGATGGTTATATTTTTAAACATTGATTTTTAATTTTGAAAATTGTCAAGGGGCCTAGAACAAGTAGGTGTATTTGTGTGTGTATGTATATATATATATAAATATAATAATTTATAGAGCTTGTACAGTGCTTTTTAGTACATAATATTTTAATAATCTTAGCACTTAAATAATTTTAAAATAAAAAGTTTGTAATGAGGCCCCAGTCGTACCAACTCTTAAACAGTTGCTTAACTACAACCATGTGAGTATTCCTAATGGAATCAATAGGGCCAGGCACATGCTTAAATGATTGGAGGGCAGGGCAGCATTTGGTTTTGACTTGTAAAGCCCTAAATAATTTGGGACCTGGCTTCTTGAGAGACCACCTCTTTCCTTCTTTGATTCCACAGCAGTGCTGTGCAGCAGGGGAATAGGACTTGGGTATAGGGAACTGTACTTTCTGTTCTGAGCCTGGAACGCTCTTGCCCCTGCATACAGCTGAACTCAGTTTACCAGGAGAGGCTGGGTTGAGAGATATGGGGTAATTGGACAATGAAGATTATTTACAGTGGGTTGTTAAATGAGTAATCTGTGTTTAGGGTTTACGGAGTTGGGTTATATGTAGAACCTGGAGAGTCACATTTAATTAAATAATAACCTTTAGCACTATTGTGTTTCCAAGCCCTCTCGTGCAAATAGAAAGACAGCTAAACCACAACAGTTCCATCAGGAACTAGATCCGAAATCCCACAAAGTTTGGGTCCATGGTTCAAGCACACCTCTGAACAACAATACTATTTTCATTATTGAGCACTTTAGTGTCGCGTTGTGCATCACGTTCAGTCTCTCTCCAACTACAGGAGAACCTCATTTTCCAAACACCAATCTTCTGAATACAAACTATGTTTCCTGACAGAAAACAAATCACATAAGAAAAGCGATGCTGATGAAGAACAAAGTCAACATCCCTTCACATTCCGATACCTTCAACACATTGGATATTGCTTTACAGGGGTTTGAAGGACAAAAAGAAAACGCTGGAGTGCACTATCCTGCAATACAGTAGAACCTCAGAGATACGGACACCTTGGGAATGGAGGTTTCAGAGGAACAGCCGTGTTAGTCTGTATTCGCAAAAAGAAAAGGAGTACTTGTGGCACCTTAGAGACTAACCAATTTATTTGAGCATGAGCTTTCGTGAGCTACAGCTGATGAAGTGAGCTGTAGCTCACGAAAGCTCATGCTCAAATAAATTGGTTAGTCTCTAAGGTGCCACAAGTACTCCTTTTCTTCTTGGGAATGGAGGTTGTCCCTAACTTTGAAGAAATAGTTACTATGGACTTCAGCCCCACATGGTGTTGGGGCTGCAGTTGCAGGGGAAGGGGGAATTGAGGCTTCTGACCTTTGGGACTCCAGGCCAGGGCTTCTGCCCAGCGGGAGCACTGGGGCTCAGCGCTTTAGAGCTGGGGGGAGCACCGGGGCTTAGGGCTTCAGCCCCACAGCTCTGTTCCTGGCTTCAGCCCTGCGGGGGGCACTGGGACTTGGGGCTCCCCATGGCTCCACTCCAGGCTTCAGCGAGGAGGGGAGGGCCAGGGCTCAGGGCTTTAGCTAGAAGCGGGAGTGCGGGGGCTGAAACTGGCGCTTCCCTTGTAGCTAAAGCCCCGAGCCCCCCATCCCCTGCAGGACTGAAGCCCCAAAGCTCCGCCTCGATCTAAAGCCCTGAGGCCCTGTGTGCCTCAGGGTCAGAAGCCCTGATCCCCACCACCCACCTGCAGCCTTGACCCCTGCTCCACTCTGTGGCTGCTGTCCCAACCCTCCCCCCTGGCTAAAGCCCAAAGGCAGTATAGTATTTGCCCGCCCCCTTTTGTCTGTGCTGCTGCCTGTTTGAGGACTTCTAGTTCCACAGGGTGTCCGGTAAGTCCATAACGCTGGTGTTCGTATCTTTGAGGTTCTACTGTATATGTGTTGTACCTGCTGTAATTTTGAGCTTTATTAATTCCTTAATCCCCAAATCAGGGTTTTACCGTATCAGAAAATGTTCTCCCTTCGGTATCTGTCTGCAGTCTCGCTGCAGTTGCTGCTGGAATTATGAATGATGGTGAGTACCATGTCCTGTAGCAAGTGCTGGAAGTATCAGGCACTGTATTTTGTACAGTACCAAGCACACGGTCAGTGCTCCATAAATAATAATACTTGGCATTCATGTAATGGTTTCCATTTTCAAAGCACTTCAGTCATAATTATGGCTACTTACATGGCATTTTACATCTTTACAAAAATTAATTAACCCTCCCAATGCCCCTTGAGACAGGTAAGCATTGCAGTAACAACAAGATTAATAATTAATGTATCCCACTCAAAAAAAATTTCTGGGATAGCATTGATCTGTAGTATGTGGCTTTATTAACATTTTCCAGCAAATAAAAAAAAAAAAAAAGCAATGACAAATCGATATAGTGATTTCATCCTAAAACTGTTTTGCAGACTTTGACCAATCTAAAGGCCTAATTCTACACGACTGAAATCTGTGGGAAGTTGGTCATTGACTTAAATGGGAGCAACAGCCTTAATCATTCAACAGGGGGGCTATGCATTGGAGTAAGGGTTTCTACCTTTGCCACTGTATTTAAAAGAAAAAGTAATTATGGGCCCAATTCTGTTAACTTTGTTAATGGATTTTGCCCTTGCTTATGTAAAGAGTCCGTGGGATAAATACCTGGGATCAGTTATAGCAGCGGTTCTCAAAGCCGGTCCACCGCTTGTTCAGGGAAAGCCTCTGGCGGGCCGGGACCGGTTTGTTTACCTGCCGTGTCCGCATGTTCAGCCGATCGCGGCTCCCACTGGCCGCAGTTCGCTGCTCCAGGCCAATGGGCGGCCAGCACGTCCCTTATCCCGCGCCGCTTCCCGCAGCCCCCATTGGCCTGGAGCGGCAAACCGCAGCCAGTGGGAGCCACGATCGGCAGAACCTGCGGACACTGCAGGTAAACAAATTGGTCCAGCCCACCAGGGGCTTTCCCTGAACAAGCGGCGGACTGGCTTTGAGAACCACTGAGTTATTGGATTATGTGCTATATGTATCATTGTACTGTGCACATGTTAAAAAAAAAAACAACAGAAGTTCACCAGTTTTGAACTTTGAACCTTTTACGGTAATTGTAGCTCAACAAAATGAATTCCATTTTTATGGGCCAAAGAGGCAAGACACTAGTTTGCTTTGGTACTGAGCACCTTTGGGGATCTAATCCTATATCTCTAAGTTAGCCTAGCAATTGATTGGTAATGCCTTACGCATTTTGAAAAACAGCCAAGATACTGTGCAACAGGCATGTTAGAAAGAGAGCATATGTGCCAACAGTTCTGAAGGACTTTTTTTTTTAAGCAGATAGTTTAAATACACACAGTATTTTTCATACATGTATATTTTACATGTTGGGTCTATGAAGCTGTTCCACTTAATTATTTAAATTGCATGCTTTTTAAATAATGTGTGAATATCTACAGAGCACAGCTGATTCCATTACAAAATAATATGGTATTTGTCAAACAAATATACACATGCACACACATACACACCGAGATCTAAGAGACTTTTCTGGTTTCTTGGGTAAGTAGTAAGAGAGTAATAAGAGAATAAAGTGAGTGGTCATTTCTCTATATGTTCTGGGTACATTGTGTGACCCAAGGGCAAAAGCCAATTGCCTCCAGTCGTTTGAGAAGTGCAGGTATCTAGTCTGACTGCATTTCTTGGAGTGCTGTCCTATAACGTTTTTGTTGTGCATTTGTAACAATTAGCTAATGATTCCCAGTCTCCTGTGAGACTTAAGTGGGGCCTAAGCCTTGTGCTGATCTGTCTGCGCAAGGGTGAATTTCACTCAATATTCTTAAAGGTCATTGTCAGGGTTGGCAGGTCATAAACTTTACAAATCCTAAACACTGTAATGTTGAATCTATTGCTGGGGTGTTAAACTACTGAACAGCCTTCCAAAGAGTTGGCCAGTACCAAACTCAGTTCCTGAGCTGCTGAACCATCACCCACAAACCTAGCAGCATCTTTAAGGGATTTTGTTGTTGTTGCAAATACAGATGTGTGTGTGTTTGTGCACGAACGCACTGACATGAGCTACTTAAACCAGTGCCAGATTAACATACTTTTAAGGGAAGTGTGAGACTAACACAGGAATGAGGAGACAGTTGAGGGCTCCCACCACTCCCCTTCTCACACAGGGAAGCCATTTTCACCCTATTTTATCTTTTTCCTGTTTAAAGAAGCAAAACATATTTTCATTGGTACTTCCAGCCCCGTCATTTGGCTGTCAAGAGGTGGCAGGGGAATTGCCATGTGGTTCCATACCGTTCCATGTCGTTGCACATTGCATTCAGCCTCCAGCAATGGCCAGTTCCTGATGCTTTAAGAAAAAAAGTGAAAACCCTACTTGGAGGTTCAATCCTGCATGATCGGTGCCTCCTGGAACATGCTGAACACTGTCCATACACCTCAGGATCGGACCCCTAAACAATTGTGCGGTGCTCTACCTGAATGGGGAGAAGGGAGGAAAAACAGTGAACAAGCAGGGAAGCGAAATTGAAGTTATTTTATTCTGGGAGTTAATACATTTCTCTCTATCGGGGGACATTAATAACTTTTTTTAATAGAGTAGGTTAATGATCATCATTTTGGTGGCCTGTGAATTATGATCATACGTCTTTGAAATGCACAATTCTGACAAATGCACACCATGGCAGTGTGCATGCTAATGTTAAAGCAACTTCTGTTGCAAGCACACCAAACAAACAATGTTCTAAAACATCTGCAATAATTAGGCACAATGAGTTCAGTTAAGGACATGGTAGCAAATTTATTCTGTTACTTTAATCATGCCCCTAAGGTTATTTTAACATATATAACTTTTTTTTAAAAAAAGTTATATATGTAAATAGCCACTTTTTTAAAATGGAAAAAACCAGCTTGTTACTTTTCAACTAGAAATACCAGGAAGTACCTTGTAATTACAGTCACAGCAAAACTATGGCAGAAGTTATAACCCAGATGTACATCATAAAACAGCTAGGCAAATCCTGACTTGTTTTATTTCAACATTGTTACAAAAAAGGGTGTGGTACAATGGGATACCACACACTTTATGAAGCTTTAATCTAACAAGAAGCATTTGGCTTTGAAGTAAGACAGAAGTGGAGTATCTGAGGGTGCCAGGATTTGGTTGCAGAAACACTCAATATTTTAAATGTCATAATGTAGTCTAAGTTATTTGACATAATTATATAAGATAAACAAGCTAAAAAGTACAAAATGTTTTAAATTAATCTCTAGCACATTATTTTCATATTAATTGCCAGCTCAGGAACCCAGCCAGTTTGGGATATATTCTTACCTGTAGCTGACACCTTAAATGGTGCTTTTATGTCACTGTGATTACACCATTCAAATTCTTTTATTTGGATCTAGTGATGTAAACACAGGACTGGGAGCCAGGAACTCCTCAGTTTTAATTCCACTTTAAAAAAGACTTTAGGTGGCCTAAGGCAAGCCATTTAACCTCAGTGCATGAGTTTCTCCATCTGCAAAAGGGAATAAATATAATAAAAATAATGCATAGTTATAATAATACATAGTCTCAGAGCAATATTGTAAGGTGAATTAATGTTTGTAAAATGCTTTAAAGATGAGGCTATTATCTATATAAAGGCTGTGCTTTATATATGGCTGGGAACAAGGGTGACCACCTTCTCAAAAGGCGAAAGCATGACACACGGAGGACCCCAACACCACTTCATGGCCCTGCCCCTTCCCTTCCTCTACCCCCTGAAATCCCACCCCTGCTCCTCCTCTTCCCCCCAAGGTCCCACCCTCTGGCCAGGCCAGAAGCTGGAGCCAGGCTGTGATAAGAGCTGCTCAGGGACCCCAGGCCACTGTGGGGAGCCCCAGACCCTCCACCTGCCAGGTGGGAGGGGGCTTGAGAGCTGGCCCCCAGCCATTGTCCCCACCACCCGGGTCATACCACCCCATACCACCCAGTCTCTGTAAATGGAGAGACTGGGGCTCCGCACAGTGGCCCAGGCTCCCTGGGCAACTCTTATTACTGCCCAGCTCTGGCTTTTGGCCTGGCCAGGGCCTTGGGGGAAAAGGCCACATGTCTAGGGGGAGGCTAAGGTCCACCTCAGCCCTCCCCACTCTGGGAACAGGCTGGTACCACATCCAAGCTTCAAGTAGGGGCAGAGCGGTACTGCAGGGAATCCAGGACTAATGCTGCCCTGGAGTTATTCAGCCCAGGACCGGAACTTGAACTCTGCATTCCAGGACTGTCCTCCCCAGTTCCGGACAGGTGATCACCCTACTGGGGACACCAGTTGTCTGGTTGGGCCTGAATGAGGATATCAAAAAGTTTTAGAGAAAATTGATATATTCAAAACAGTTAAAAGGGAAAGGTTATAAATGCATTTTCTTACTTAATAGAAACTACTTTTCACAGTAGAAGGATGCATTGCATCAACATCCAGAAAAGTTGGGGGGGAGGGGGTTGTTTTGTTTTTCAGTATTTCAAGTATTTTTATTAATTAAATGGAACATTAACGAGCCGTACACTAGTAGCAATAGCCTGCTCACCTATTACAGTGCATGCATTATCTCCAGTGCTTAAAGTACTAGGGCTGAAATCCGGCCCCCTTAGAGCTGTGCCATTGACTTCCACGGGGCTGACATTGCACTCTAGGTCTTTAGTCTTGTTTCGCTACACACCAGTAACCTATGAATGCACACCTTGGAATGGCCTAGTGCAACATTATTTATTTTATTCAGTATTCCAGCTGTCATTCTTAAACAGCAGTAGCTGGTACTCATCTCAGCAATTAGATAGTGTTCTGACTGGATCAAAGCTAAGCCAACCAGACAGCTGGGTTTGTTCGAGGCTGCTCTCGTTTCCCTTTTGACGGCTTATTATTTTTAACTTCATCAGGCATCCATTTGTTCCAGTTCTCTTCGTGTGGATTTCTGATAACACACCAAACTTGCTTGAGCCAATGACATTCTTTATAACCTCTGATGCTCATTGCGAGAGCATTACCTGTGAATTGCTGCAGCATATTAAGCCACGATATTCCCACAAAACATTTCCAGCATGGGATCAAATTTTATGAGCTGTGTGAGAGTTGTGTGACATTTGTATCAGGTACATAAAACGCTTCAGGGTAATACAGAAAGGACACTTGACTGGGGAGGCCAGGGCGATGGCTGTTAGAAATAGCTCTTGGCCTGCCAAAACACAAAATACATGGCATAATGTGGGGCCAAAAGACAAAAATAAGGGACACAAGAAAAAAATATTTACAGAGGAAAAATGATCTGGGAAGAATTCTCTTAACACAGCCAATATTTTCTACACCTCAGAGTTTTGTGAGTCAGCATTTTCGATGTAGCAAATAACCCTAAACTAGCACAAGTGAGATAGGACTAGGCTTGCAGGAATGCACTCTGGATCTAAAGGACAGAACAACCCTTGTAACAGGGCACAGCTGAGAAGTATGGCAATTAATTGCTCTTCACCAAGCATTCTAAGACCATGTCAAGTGATCATGGGGGTGAAATTGACCTAAGCAGTTAAAGTTGAAGTAGGTCTCAATACAATGGAACCATAGCAGTTCCACTTTGCTGGAGGGATGGGGGCTAAATGTAACTGTGGAGAGGACACTTGGGCAAATTTCATACTAGCTTCGCATACCCCAGGGCAAACTTTAGGGAATATTTGTAGCAAGAGGGGGGATAGTTAGAGGCAGACCAGAAAAGGGATAATGGCACTACAACTGGGTCAGCAATTATGCAGATCCAGTGGCCACACCTTAGGATGACCAGATGTCCCCATTTTATAAGGACAGTCCCAATATTTGGGGCTTTGTCTTATATGGGCGCCTATTACCCCTCACCCCAATTTTTCACAGTTGCTGTTTGGTCACCCTACCCCATCCCAGCACATGGCAATTGTGCAGGGGTCATGCCTGCTATTTGAGGCCAGAGACTAGACTAATGGATGCACGTCGATGAAATCAATTTCCCACCAAACCCATTTACTTCCATGTGCAGCTCACCCAAAGAAAACAATTCCTACTTAAGAGCAAGAGTGTATTTGTAACTATATATTGTCTACTGTAAACCGTTAACCTATGACAGACTAAAGGACTGGAGCTATATAATGCCACATATAAATTTAAGATCAATGTGAAATAGTTGGAATTAAATGACAGACACCATAATAGCTCCTCTCCCCACAGCTGGCCCACAGGATTTGCCCAGGTGAAAGGGAGTGTGGATGATAATCCCTGAACCCTAAAGATCTCTAGGTGCAGTGAATAACTCCTTTTGGCTATAAGCAGCCACAGCATGGTAGACCAGGTACTTGTTCTAACTTGAGAGTGGGGACTGTATCAGCTCAAGGCAGCCTCAGGATCAAGGGGGCATAAAGACAACTTAAAGCCACCTTTTGCACACACATCCTTACTCCAATCACAACTCTGCCATGCTTGAGGATCTACACTGATAACTAGATCATTTATTTAATCAGGCCTTCTCTGCAGATGCCCTTAGGATCTGAGATTTAATCTTATCCCTCGTTCTGTTTTAATCTGTAATTACCCCTCTCCCCAAGCATTTAAGGTCTGAACCAAGGACTCACTAACTTCCGGGGGCATTGGATCATGCCTTTAAAGGAGTAGCTTAAACAAAGAAAACAGTGCAGAAGCACATTTACCTTTTAGGTTCTGTTATTTTTACCAGGATGAGAGCCCAAACGTGCTAGGTGCTGTACAAACGCCTAGTAAGAGCTTGCAATACAGACAGACCGACCTAGGGTGAGAAGGAAAACAGAGGCACAGAGTGGGGAAACAAACTTGCCCAAGGTCCAGAAGCAGGTCAGGGCAAAACCAGGAATAGAACAAAGGTCTTCTGAGTCCTATTCAGGGCATTAAACAACAGACCACACTGGTTCTCCTCAATCAGATTTTTCAGCCAAGCTTTTTTTCCTGAGCCCATTTTTAAACTGCATTATTTACATTCTTCAGGAAATGTCTTTTTTAAAAAAAATTAAAATCTATCAGGATGTCAGAAATGTTTAATTTCCCACATCCTGTCATTAAGCAGCTCTATTTTGAACAATGAATGACGGCAAACCAGAGCAGCAGGTTTTAACTGCAGCAGTATTATACTTGCCATTGCTGTGTGGTTCAGTGGACAGCAGGACAAATGCATGCTTCTCTTACCCTTTCCCTCTGCCAACGCTGTCCCCTGGTAGTACGGAACCCCACTATCAAAGAGTGCATTGAAGTTAAGGAGAGTTTCACTTACAAACCTTACTTCTGGTAGTGACCTGCTGATACCTGATGTCTCAATAGAAAGCAAAAAACCCTCATAGCATACTTTGTCAGTAGCATAATGACGTACATGTAGGAAAGTCTATCCTGACCTCTGTGCGGATCAGTTTACCATGGAATTTTAACCAGGGGCTAATTTAGTTGGATTGCATTTTCCTTCACAAAGTAACAGGAAAACATAAAGTGAATGGTTTGGTTATCTGTCATACAGTACTTCCATAGGCATAAGTAATATCATTGCATTCACTTTATTCATGCCTCCTCTAAATTCTTCCTGTTAATGATGACGCATTGCTGTAAACAGTAATGCTGGTTAGAAACCTGAACACAAAAATATTCACCAAGGACTCTGTCCTGTGCTGACCTTATACAAATTGATTTGAATGTAAAATCACACTACTTAGCAAGTGTATAGTACCTGTAAATGAAGAATCTAAGTGCTCCACAAATATTCATTAATTAAACCACCCATTACCCCAGTGAGGCAGGTAAGTGTTGTTCCTGACAGAGGGACTAAGCATCTCACCCAAGGTCATACAGCAAACCAGTGGCAGAGCTGGGGATTTAACCCAGGATCCAGAGCTTTCACTCCCGTACAGCTGCTTTACACCACACCAGCAGCAGATTATGGCCCTAGACCTGGTGTAGTTGGGTATGGGGTCACCCAAATGTAGGAGAATACACCATGGGGTAAAATCGGAATCTCAGCCCCCTACACTAATTAAGCCAATGAGGCTTGGGCTAGTAACTGCTTGCTAGAGTGATTATTGATTCTCCACTCACTTCTGCCTGCAGAAGAGCCATGGCTAAGGCATCATCTCTACACCCTGCTGATCCCCGGCTGCCACAAAAACTCCTTATGGTCATTGGCAGCTAGTATCTTTCAGGCTGCTCAGGCCTGCCAGGGACTTGACTGGAGAGCAGAGTCCAGATTGAGGGATATATAGAGGCCACTTTGCACCCCCACTTCCTGAGCTGCACTGGTGGTAGCCAAGGTTCTGGGCCCCGGTCTCCAGACTCACAAGCTATGGCTCGAAGCATTAGCCCCAACTCCCTTCATATGCCCAGTTGTGAGGACACACTCACAGTGTCCAAGTAGAAACATTTAAAGATCTTTACTTAGTAGTTTTCCTAGTACAAACGAGGGCCAGTTTCCAACAAGACACTTAAGCACATACTTAACATTAAGCACGTGAGTAGTCCCACTGAAGTCAATGGGATTATTCATCTGCTTGAGGGTGGGGTATGGGCTAACATTGCACACTTCTGGGGCCCAATTATCCTATCAGTTGCAGGTGCTCAATTTTCATGGATGCCAAAAGGATTTCCCCCACTATAAATGATGGCAAAATCCAGCCCTTGTTTTAGTTCAAGTTTACCAGTAATATAGCAAGTGACATTTTTTATTTACTGTTGAGGAGCTGCGCATTCATCAAACCCATTAAGGAGAAAACTAAGCAATCCAAAAGACCTAAACCAGTATCCAAGCCAGGCACATGTTGAAAGTATTTCATGTCTTGTAGTGCATTTTGTCACGTGAATCCCTTATGACTGGAAGAGACACAATTAGTCAACATTCCTGAATCTACATTGCACACAACACTAACCTGCTAAAAGAAACATACCACATAAGATAAACTCTCTCAGGCAGCTGCCTTCTTGCTAACATCAAGTACAGCATCGGTGTAGCAGGAGATTATATCCTTTATTTGCAAAGTGTAATATGATCATTGGTTCAAGAGAACCCCCCCATGTTCCAGGATAGCCCTACACACAGCTCCCTTGGGATTCTCTACAATAATTGACTTCCAGACCCCAGTACTGAGAACAAAATCCCCCTTTCATGGAGTCTGACTTATTACCTGTTTTACAGGGTACAAATATCTTCTTTAGCACCACAAGTCCAACCTTTTTTCTTCCTGCTTCAGGAGTCCCACAGGCCTCCTTGTTTCATTGGCCCTGAGTCAGGCCAGCTGTAGCCTTGAAGTGCTTTTCCTAATTAGCCCCTCTTTACTTACCTCCTTTCCTCCCTGGACTGGGAGAGGTCAGCGAGCAGCATCCCTTCCCCTAGTGCAGAGGTGGGCAAGCTACGGCCTGCGGGCCACATCCAGCCCGCAGGACCGTCCTGCCCGGCCCCTGAGTTCCTGGCCTGGGAGGCTCACCCCTGGCTCCTCCCACGCTGTTCCCCCTCTCCTGCAGCCACGCAGCTGCACGGGCAGCAGGGCTGCAAGCTTCTGCCACTCTGAGTAGCATGGTAAGGGGATGGCAGCGGTGGGGGGGTTGGGTAGGAGGTCCTGGGGGGCAGTCAGCGGACAGGGGGTGGTTGGATGGGGCGGAGGTTCTGGGGTGGTCGGGGAACGGGGGGAGGGGTTGGATAGGGCGTGGGAGTCCCGAGGGGCCTGTCAGGGGGCAGGGGTGTGGCCAGGTCGGGGCAGTCAGGGGACGGGAGCAGGGGGTTGGATGGGGGTGGGCTCCTGGGGGGTGGTTTGTGGAGGAGGGTCCCAGGAGCGGGCAGTCAGGGAACAAGGAGCAGGGGGGGTTGGATGGGTCGGGGGTTCTGAGGGGGGTGGGAAGTGATAGGGCGTGGATAGGGGGTAGGGGCCAGGCTGTTTGTGGGGCACAGCCTTCCCTACCTGGCCCTCCATACAGTTTCGTACCCCAATGTTGCCCTCAGGCCAAAAAGTTTGCTCACCCCTGCCCAAGTGGAATCTCCCTTTTTATGAAGTATGAAAAAGCATATATACTGCCCTCCTTCCCAGGGCTCATCCCAGTTGGCTGAGAGAGTAGGGACCCTTGCTCTGACCCTGTACTACAAGGCTCCTGATCCTTAGTCTTGGTTTTTCCTAAGCACAGGCTGTTCCCCTGGGACCATTTCCGTCTCTCCTGACATCTAGCTCTGTTTTCCCAAGGTCTTTATCTACTCCAAAATTCCCAGGAACCTTACAGAGAGACACATTGTAGACCACGGATTAACGGACTCGGCCCCTGCTATCCTTAATGGGGACAGTCACCCTGTTACAAAAAGGAAAGGTCTTGATGAGTGTGTGTGTCTGGGATGAAGGACCTGTTTTTAAGACGCAGGATTAAGCCTTAGCAGATCTGAGGTCTAGTCCTACCTCTTCCACATATTTTCTGTGTCCTTGGGCAAGTCACTTACCCACCACTTCCATGGCTACAAAGTGGGGATAACAACTGTTTCCCATTTCACAGGGGTGGTGTGAGGACTGCAGTAGGCAATTAATGTTTCTAAAGCAGACTGGCACCCTCTGGCACTATAGAAATGCAAAGTATTATAGTATGTCTTTTTTATCCCAAATCGCTGTGAAATGCTTATACAAGCCACACTTTCTATCTTTCAATTTACAATGTGTTCTGTAAACTGTTTGAGTGCAGTGTTGTTGGTATGTATAAATCTATACATGAACTTTGTCTTTGTGCTGCTCCATTTCATTAAACAGGGTTGGCAATTCAGTAGATTTTATGCCTTCAGGCTCTTGGGTCATCTTTGATTTTTACTCTTTTCAGAGTTCATGTTTCCAATTAATGGTCCTTCTCACTACTAGGACAACTAGATAAAAGAACATGTAAAATCTTCTTACTCTCCTATAAAAACTGCTGTAAACTGCACAGGGCCAGATTGTGAACCTCTTAGTCCCATCGGTTAGCAGTGACTTGGATGAGTAATTCCACAGAAGAGAATGGAACTACTTGTGCAAGTAACTGCTCACTACTGGATTATGGGATATGCAATCTGACCAATAATTTGCTATGGTCGATTAGGGATGATGTTCAAAGTTGTTCAAGAATCCTCTCCTATTTAGAAAGAGGGAAATATTAGAGTATTTTAAAAAACAGTATTGTGTGTCACTGGTTCAAATCCAGCTGCGGTCTTTCAGAAGGCTGGGTGGTGGCCCTTGAGAACTTAGAATGGAGATGGTGTGTATGTCACAACCACCACCTCAGCTGACACACACACTCAACCCTCTATTCCCACTCTTTGCATAAAAACCAAGGGGCAAGGAGATTGAATTACCCCCTCACCCTTTGAAGGCAGTCTCTTCAGTAGAGGGCTGAGTTGGAAGGCCTGGAGAAGCTTGCACAGCAGATGTCAGTGCTGGACCCACTTTGGGGATAAATAAACTCTAAGGCAGGCAAGTCGATACCTGAAGTTCACTACATCTTTTTCAAAGTCGTATTGGAAACCTAGCGCAGAGGAGCTACAAACCCCAGCAAGGATAGTGGCATTAAGAGCCTGCCCGCACTCTATTAACAGTAACAGCCAGGCACCATTTCTTCATCTATGTCTGTAAAATGCTATGTGCACCTCTAGCCCTGAGAAATACTAAATAATAAACTGCTGATTTAAAAGTGTTCTCAGTAAATTGCTGTCAGCCCACACAGTGCGTAGAGAGAACATTGGCTTACCAATGTGCACATCACAGCCTGGAAGGGAATAATATTCGCATCCCGGCGGCATAGATGGGGAGAAGGGCTCTGAAACATACAGTGGGAGGTGCATCTTCGTCATAGCACTGCTGGAAAGGCTAGGCCTGAGAAACCATTGCATGCAAATGAGACATCCCACACAGAGCATGGCTGAGTACCTCACAGAGACGCAGGTCACAGCACAGAAATCCCAGCCAACAGCTCTCAAGTGATGTTGACTGGATCCAGTGCACTTGGAATTATACTCTTCTAGCATCTTTGGTGAGCACATGTTGGCTGGAGGAACATATATTGCTTGTTAATATTGGGGTAGTCCCTAGGAGCCCCAATCACTGACCAAGACCCCACTGTGTTAGCTGTGGTTTTCCCTCTGGCCACGCTCATTTTCAGGGATCCATGTATAGTGTACACATAGTGCTACCCTCAGTGCACACAAGGAGGGCAAATTCTGCCTACAGTGCTGTGATGAAAACCCCACTGACTTCCCCATTTGTGTAAATAAGGGTAGAATTTGGCCTGGAGGCAACACACCAGTACTCCTATTTGAGTACTCCTATTTTGAGTCCTATTTGGGCCTCCTCAGGCCCTACGCTACCAGCACTCCCAGCTACCTTCGAGCCACCACTGACTTCCTGAGGAAACTTCAATCCATCGGTGATCTTCCTGATAACACCATCCTGGCTACTATGGATGTAGAAGCCCTCTACACCAACATTCCACACAAAGATGGACTACAAGCCGTCAAGAACACTATCCCCGATAATGTCACGGCTAACCTGGTGGCTGAACTTTGTGACTTTGTCCTCACCCATAACTATTTCACATTTGGGGACAATGTATACCTTCAGATCAGCGGCACTGCTATGGGTACCCGCATGGCCCCACAGTATGCCAACATTTTTATGGCTGATTTAGAAAAACGCTTCCTCAGCTCTCGTCCCCTAAAGCCCCTACTCTACTTGC
Source organism: Caretta caretta (assembly GCF_965140235.1). Classification (NCBI taxonomy): domain Eukaryota; kingdom Metazoa; phylum Chordata; order Testudines; family Cheloniidae; genus Caretta; species Caretta caretta. Next base: position 12,730,063 of record NC_134214.1, on the reverse strand, counting down.
GCTATATTGATGACATCTTCATCATCTGGACCCATGGAAAAGAAGCCCTTGAGGAATTCCACCATGATTTCAACAATTTCCATCCCACCACCAACCTCAGCCTGGTCCAGTCCACACAAGAGATCCACTTCCTGGACACTACAGTGCTAATAAACAATGGCCACATAAACACCACCCTATACCGGAAACCTACTGACCGCTATTCCTACCTGCATGCCTCCAGCTTTCACCCTGACCACACCACACGATCCATCGTCTACAGCCAAGCTCTGCGATACAACCGCATTTGCTCCAACCCCTCAGATAGAGACAAACACCTACAAGATCTCTGTCAAGCTTTCTTACAACTACAATACCCACCTGCAGAAGTAAAGAAACAGATTGATAGAGCCAGAAGAGTTCCCAGAAGTTACCTACTACAGGACAGGCCTAACAAAGAAAATAACAGAACGCCACTAGCGGTCACCTTCAGCCCCCAACTAAAACCCCTCCAACGCATTATTAAGGATCTACAACCTATCCTAAAGGATGATCCAACACTCTCACAAGTCTTGGGAGACAGGCCAGTCCTTGCCTACAGACAGCCCCGCAACCTGAAGCAAATACTCACCAACAACCACATACCACACAACAGAACCACTAACCCAGGAACTTATCCTTGCAACAAAGCCCGTTGCCAATTGTGCCCACATATCTATTCAGGGGACACCATCACAGGGCCTAATAACATCAGCCACACTATCAGAGGCTCGTTCACCTGCACATCCACCAATGTGATATATGCCATCATGTGCCAGCAATGCCCCTCTGCCATGTACATTGGTCAAACTGGACAGTCTCTACGTAAAAGAATAAATGGACACAAATCAGATGTCAAGAATTATAACATTCATAAACCAGTCGGAGAACACTTCAATCTCTCTGGTCACGCAATCACAGACATGAAGGTCGCTATCTTAAAAGAAAAAAACTTCAAATCCAGACTCCAGCGAGAAACTGCTGAATTGGAATTCATTTGCAAATTGGATACTATTAATTTAGGCTTAAATAGAGACTGGGAGTGGCTAAGTCATTATGCAAGGTAGCCTGTTTCCTCTTGTTTTTTCCTACCCCCCCCCCCCCAGATGTTCTGGTTTAACTTGGATTTAAACTTGGAGAGTGGTCAGTTTAGATGAGCTATTACCAGCAGGAGAGTGAGTTTGTGTGTGTATGGGGCTGGGGGGGATGTGAGAAAACCTGGATTTATGCAGGAAATAGCCCGACTTGATTATGTAAAGAGTTGTCACTTTGGATGGGCTAGCACCAGCAGGAGAGTGAATTTGTGTGGGGGGGTGGAGGGTGAGAAAACCTGGATTTGTGCTGGAAATGGCCCACCTGATGATCACTTTAGATAAGCTATTACCAGCAGGACAGTGGGGTGGGAGGAGGTATTGTTTCATATTCTCTGTGTATATATAAAGTCTGCTGCAGTTTCCACGGTATGCATCTGATGAAGTGAGCTGTAGCTCACGAAAGCTCATGCTCAAATAAATTGGTTAGTCTCTAAGCCCTGGTCTACACTAGGACTTTAGGTCGAATTTAGCAGCGTTAAATCGATTTAAACCTGCACCCGTCCACACAATGAAGCCCTTTATTTCGACTTAAAGGGCTCTTAAAATCGATTTCCTTACTCCACCCCTGACAAGTGGATTAGCGCTTAAATCGACGTTGCCGGCTCGAATTTGGGGTACTGTGGACACAATTCGATGGTATTGGCCTCCGGGAGCTATCCCAGAGTGCTCCATTCTGACCGCTCTGGACAGCGCTCTCAACTCAGATGCACTGGCCAGGTAGACAGGAAAAGAACCGCGAACTTTTGAATCTCATTTCCTGTTTGGCCAGCGTGGCAAGCTGCAGGTGACCATGCAGAGCTCATCAGCAGAGGTGACCATGATGGAGTCCCAGAATCGCAAAAGAGCTCCAGCATGGACTGAACGGGAGGTACGGGATCTGATCGCTGTTTGGGGAGAGGAATCCGTGCTATCAGAACTCCGTTCCAGTTTTCGAAATGCCAAAACCTTTCTGAAAATCTCCCAGGGCATGAAGGACAGAGGCCATAACAGGGACCCGAAGCAGTGCCGCGTGAAACTGAAGGAGCTGAGGCAAGCCTACCAGAAAACCAGAGAGGCGAACAGCCGCTCTGGGTCAGAGCCCCAAACATGCCACTTCTATGATGAGCTGCATGCCATTTTAGGGGGTTCAGCCACCACTACCCCAGCCGTGTTGTTTGACTCCTTCAATGGAGATGGAGGCAATACAGAAGTAGGTTTTGGGGACGAAGAAGATGATGATGAGGAGGTTGTAGATAGCTCACAGCAAGCAAGCGGAGAAACCGGTTTTCCCGACAGCCAGGAACTGTTTCTCACCCTAGACCTGGAGCCAGTACCCCCCGAACCCACCCAAGGCTGCCTCCTGGACTCAGCAGGCGGAGAAGGGACCTCTGGTGAGTGTACCTTTTAAAATGCTATACATGGTTTAAAAGCAAGCATGTGAAAGGATTACTTTGCCCTGGCATTTGCGGTTCTGCCTTTGCAAAAGGTTTCTGGGGAGGGCAGCCTTATTTCGTCCTTCATGGTAGGACACTTTACCACTCCAGGCCAGCAACACGTACTGGGGAATCACTGTAGAACAAAGCATTGCAGTGTATGTTTGCTGGCATTCAACCAAAATCCGTTCACGCGGTGGGAAGAGGCAAAATGCGACCTTGTAACGAAAGCACATGTGCTATGTATGTAATGTTAACAGCAAGGTTTACCCTGAAAGAGTGTAGCGACTGTTTTATAAAATGTGTCTTTTTAAATACCGCTGTCCCTTTTTTTTTCTCCACCAGCTGCATGTGTTTCAATGATCACAGGATCTTCTCCTTCCCAGAGGCTAGTGAAGCTTAGAAAGAAAAAAAAACGCACTCGCGATGAAATGTTCTCCGAGCTCATGCTGTCCTCCCACACTGACAGAGCACAGACGAATGCGTGGAGGCAAATAATGTCAGAGTGCAGGAAAGCACAAAATGACCGGGAGGAGAGGTGGAGGGCTGAAGAGAGTAAGTGGCGGGCTGAAGAGAGTAAGTGGCGGGCTGAAGACAGGGCTGAAGCTCAAAGGTGGCGGCAGCGTGATGAGAGGAGGCAGGATTCAATGCTGAGGCTGCTGCAGGACCAAACCAGTATGCTCCAGTGTATGGTTGAGCTGCAGCAAAGGCAGCTGGAGCACAGACTGCCACTGCAGCCCCTCTGTAACCAACCGCCCTCCTCCCCAAGTTCCATAGCCTCCACACCCAGACGCCCAAGAACGCGGTGGGGAGGCCTCCGGCCAACCAGCCACTCCCCCACAGAGGATTGCCCAAAAAAAAGAAGGCTGTCATTCAATAAATTTTAAAGTTGTAAACTTTTAAAGTGCTGTGCTTAAAGTGCTGTGTGGCATTTTCCTTCCCTCCTCCACCACCCCTCCTGGGATACCTTGGTAGTCATCCCCCTATTTGTGTGATGAATGAATAACGAATGCATGACTGTGAAGCAGCAATGACTTTATTGGCTCTGCAAGCAATGATTAAAGGGAGGAGGGGAGGGTGGTTAGCTTACAGGGAAGTAGAGTGAACCAAGGGGTGGGGGGGTTCATCAAGGAGAAACAAACAGAACTTTCACACCGTAGCCTGGCCAGTCATGAAACTGTTTTTCAAAGCTTCTCTGATGCGTACCGCGCCCTCCTGTGCTCTTCTAACCGCCCTGGTGTCTGGCTGCGCGTAACCAGCAGCCAGGCGATTTGCCTCAACCTCCCACCCCGCCATAAACGTCTCCCCCTTACTCTCACAGATATTGTGGAGCACACAGCAAGCAGTAATAACAGTGGGAATATTGGTTTCGCTGAGGTCTAAGCGAGTCAATAAACTGCGCCAGCGCGCCTTTAAACGTCCAAATGCACATTCTACCACCATTCTGCACTTGCTCAGCCTGTAGTTGAACAGCTCCTGACCACTGTCCAGGCTGCCTGTGTATGGCTTCATGAGCCATGGCATTAAGGGGTAGGCTGGGTCCCCAAGGATACATATAGGCATTTCAACATCCCCAACAGTTATTTTCTGGTCTGGGAATAAAGTCCCTTCCTGCAGCTTTTGAAACAGACCAGAGTTCCTGAAGATGCGAGCATCATGCACCTTTCCCGGCCATCCCACGTTGATGTTGGTGAAACGTCCCTTGTGATCCACCAGAGCTTGCAGCACTATCGAAAAGTACCCCTTGCGGTTTATGTACTCGGCGGCTTGGTGCTCCGGTGCCAAGATAGGGATATGGGTTCCATCTATAGCCCCACCACAGTTAGGGAATCCCATTGCAGCAAAGCCATCCACTATGACCTGCACATTTCCCAGGGTCACTACCCTTGATATCAGCAGATCTTTGATTGCGTGGGCTACTTGCATCACAGCAGCCCCCACAGTAGATTTGCCCACTCCAAATTGATTCCCAACTGACCGGTAGCTGTCTGGCGTTGCAAGCTTCCACAGGGCTATCGCCACTCGCTTCTCAACTGTGAGGGCTGCTCTCATCTTGGTATTCATGCGCTTCAGGACAGGGGAAAGCAAGTCACAAAGTTCCATGAAAGTGCCCTTACGCATGCGAAAGTTTCGTAGCCACTGGGAATCGTCCCAGACCTGCAACACTATGCGGTCCCACCAGTCTGTGCTTGTTTCCCGAGCGCAGAATCGGCGTTCCACAGCATGAACCTGCCCCATTAGCACCATGATGCATGCATTGTCAGGGTCCATGCTTTCAGAGAAATCTGTGTCCATGTCCTGATCACTCACGGGACCGCGCTGACGTCGCCTCCTCGCCCGGTATCGCGTTGCCATGTTCTGGTGCTGCATATACTGCTGAATAATGCGTGTGGTGGTTAATGTGCTCCTAATTGCCAAAGTGAGCTGAGCGGGCTCCATGCTTGCCGTGGTATGGCGTCCGCACAGAAAAAAGGCGCGGAACGATTGTCTGCCGTTGCTCTGACGGAGGGAGGGGCGACTGACGACACGGTTTACAGGGTTGGCTTCAGGGAGCTAAAATCAACAAAGGGGGTGCCTGTACATCAAGGAGTATTTCAGGCAGGACTGCACGGAGGGTTCCAATAAGAAATGGTGCACCTAAGTTATTGTTGTTATTGGAACAAGGAGGTTAGCCTGGCCTCTGATTGATACATGGCTAGATTTACCTCGCTGCACCTTCTCTGTGAGTGACTGCAGTGTGACCTAGAGGAATGAGTCCCCTAGACAGGGGAGGAGGCAAATGAGTACAAAACAAATCTGGTCTATTTCTTGTTTTGACCCACTCCATCTATCTTTTACATCTTTGGCTGGCAGCAGACGGTGCAGAAGGACTGCATGCCATCCACATCTCATGGCTGCTCGGCAGAAGATGGTACAGTACGCCTGCTAGCCATCCCCATCTCTTGCCTGCCTGGCAGAAGATGGTGCAATACGACTGCTAGCAATCCTCATCTCTTGCCTGCCTGGCAGAAGATGGTACAGTACGACTGCTAGCAGTCCGTATCGCCTGCCTGCTCACCATAAGACGGTTCAATAGGACTGACTGCAGGACTAAAGAGAATGACCTGGTCAAGTCACTCCAAATTTAGTCCCTGCGCCCATGTCTGCCCAGGTGCTCCCAGCCGACGCGGCCAGGAGCACCTCGGACACGATGAGGACGACTACCAATCGTATTGCACCGTCTGCTGCCAGAAGGCAAGGGGTTGCTGCTACTGTGCAGCAAAGCCGTACCGCGTCTGCCAGCACCCAGGAGACATAGGGTGACGGTTACCTGAGCGGGCTCCATGCTTGCTGTGGTATGGCGTCTGCACAGGTAACTCAGGAAAAAAGGCGCGAAATGATTGTCTGCCCTTGCTTTCACGGAGGGAGGGAGGGAACGGGGGCCTGACGACACGTACCCAGAACCACCCGCGACAATGTTTTAGCCCCATCAGAGCGCTCCATTGTGACTGCTCTGGACAGCACTCTCAGATGCCCGATTGTTTGCCATTGCTCTGACGCTGGGAGGGGCGCTTACAGGGTTGGCTTCAGGGAGCTAAAATCAACAAAGGGGGTGGCTTTACATCAAGGAGTATTTCAGGCAGGACTTCACAGAGGGTTCCAATAAGAAATGGTGCACCTAAGTTATTGTCCTTATTGGAGCAAGAAGGTTAGCCTGGCCTCTGATTGATACATGGCTAGATTTACCTCGCTGCACCTTCTCTGTAAGTGACTGCAGTGTGATCTAGAAGAATGAGTCCCCTAGACAGGGGAGGGGGGGGAAGCAAATGAGTACAAAACAAATCTGGTCTATTTCTTGTTTTGACCCACTCCATCTATCTTTTACATCTTTGGCTGGCAGCAGACGGTGCAGAAGGACTGCATGCCATCCACATCTCATGACTGCTCGGCAGAAGATGGTACAGTACGACTGCTAGCAGTCCGTATCGCCTGCCCGCTCACCATAAGACGGTTCAATAGGACTGACTGCAGGACTAAAGAGAATGACCTGGTCAAGTCACTCCAAATTTAGTCCCTGTGCCCATGTCTGCCCAGGCGCTCCTGATCGACCTCACAGAGGCGACCAGGAGCACCTCAGACATGACGATGACGGCTACCAGTCGTACTGTACCGTCTGCTGCCACAAGGCAAGGGGTTGCTGCTACTGTGTAGCAATGCCGTACCGCGTCTGCCAGCACCCAGGAGACATAGGGTGACGGTTACCTGAGCGGGCTCCATGCTTGCCATGGTATGGCGTCTGCACAGGTAACTCAGGAAAAAAGGCGCGAAATGATTGTCTGCCCTTGCTTTCACGGGGGGAGGGAGGGAACGGGAGGCTGACGATATGTACCCAGAACCACCCGCGACAATGTTTTAGCCCCATCAGGCATTGGGATCTCAACCCAGAATTCCAATGGGCAGCGGAGACTGCGGGAACTGTGGGATAGCTACCCACAGTGCAACGCTCCGGAAGTCGACGCTTGCCTCGGTACTGTGGAAGCGCTCCGCCGAGTTAATGCACTTAATGCACTTAGAGCATTTTCTGTGGGGACACACACACTCGAATTTATAAAACCGATTTCTAAAAAACCGACTTCTATAAATTCGACCTTATTCCGTAGTGTAGACATACCCTAAGGTGCCACAAGTACTCCTTTTCTTTTTGCGAATACAGACTAACACGGCTGTTACTCTGAATCCTATTTGAGTGTACCTTATTCCCTGTCCTGAGGTGCTACGCAGCTTATTTTCCTTTCAATGGGTCATACAATCATGCTTGTTTTTCCAACTCCAAGCAGGAGTTTGTAGCCTTTCCTTAGTGACCCTAAGAGGGCCTGATCATGAGTTCAGTTCTGTAGCTAAGGGCTCTTATCTTCTAGTTTCAATAGTGCTTATATTAGTCACCCAAAAATGTTACATAGAAATAAAAGAATTAAAGCTTTCTAATAAACTAAGCCCCCCCCTTCCCTCCACACACACAGTGCATTATTCTAATTGCACGGTTTTCTAATTCTCTTCTCAGCATTCTAACTCCTTGTGAGATCATCTGATATAATCAACCACTTGGCCCTGAATCAGTACTTCCATGAAACAGAGTCAGTTTAGAGCACTTCCAAAGCTCTGTAATATTTGTGTAAATGGTGCATCTTGGGACCAAAGAATATTCACTGTAAGAGACAAGATTTCTGGAAGTCCTTTATTTATTGTATGAGCCATAACTGCATTCAGAATAAAATCCATCCCTATAAATAACTCTTATGTTTGTGATTAAGTGTGCAGATAAAGACCATACACTATTGATTTGAATATATTACATATGGATATGTGGAAATCGAGCTAGGGCTGATGATTTTAACTCACCCCATCATGCCTAGATATAGGAGGATGTGTCTTAAATCACTATATGTTATTTACCAGGGACAAATTTTGGTCCCACTCCCGATAAGCATCCTCCAAATGGGTGCACATATACTTTGCAAAACCAACATTAGTGTGCACCCATATTCTAGCCAGAATGGGCTCTGCATGCAGCCCACCTCACAGATACTTTAAATGGGAATAGCCTGTTTACCCAGCATCTGTATCTGGAGTCTACTAAACACCCAAATCTAGACTATACATAAGAAATCTTGTCTAAGGTTTAAAATGGACAGTTTTATGAGCCAAATATGACGTGACAGACCTAAGCTATCTTTCTTCTGTTTGCCTTCCTTCTAGCACACAAGATCATTCAGCTCTCCCACCCCACCCCCAGTCCAAATTTCCTAGTTCCAAGACAGATGCAGTTCTATTTAGAGGATTATTAGATGTCATGGCCATGATGTAATGAATAGTTTAGTGCCTAATCTCACAACCCCATGTGCAGTGAAAATGTAAGAAATAAATTGTTCAGCACATGTCTAATTCACGTACCAATAATGGCCAAACCCAAACATTTACAGTTAGTCCTAAGGACACTGAAGTAACCAGCCCTGTTTATCATTGTTCACAAAATGGCTAACAATTTTCCAGCACCTTTGACGCTTCTTTATAGTCAATTTTTCATTTGTGTTTGGTGCCAGATTGAGAACTCTGGAGACGACAAATTTGTGACAAACAGAAGATTTCAAAGTCTCTTCCCCCAACCCTTTTTATTAATTGGCTAGAAAATATCAGGCCTTACATTTAAAAATAAGGAAGTTTAAGATAAGGAATACAACTCTGGGTAATAAGAACTGTGACAGGGTGTGCTGTATTTATATTATGAGAGTGATTTGTCCCTGTCACATCGGTCAGTTCTGTCCATGCAGTACCACTGCAGCTCATGAGCTTTCACTCCACACTACACTGTATTCCAGAGCAGAGGAGTATGGGGTGCAGGGAAGGACCAAAGACTAAGCCCAAGAGACCCGATTTAGGGTTGTGGAAAAGGTAAGTCATTTAGAGCCTAATTCAGCTCCATTCAACAGAAGTCTTTCTTGTGACGTTAATGAGATAAGGATCCTGCTGTTAGAAATTAAATTATAAATGTAATATTGATATGTTGTGATAGAATATATCAACAAATAAATAAGACAATTTCTCACACATTTGACTGCCCAGGACACACGAGGCCTTTTCCAAAGCCCACTGACATCAAAGGGAGTCTTTCTATTGATCTCAGTGGTCTTTGGATCATCCCCATGGAGTTCCAGCTCTGTGTTGCAGTGGATGACTGACAATACCCAGCCGCCTCTATTCATCTTGGGATGCCATTTATGTGGTACATTTACCCATGTGGTGCAGTACATGGGCAGGGAGAATCACACGTGTCTATGATGTACCACTTCTCCTAAGTGTATTTGTCATCTTAGCTTGGTGACTGTATTCACTTTTTACAGCTTGGGGCTGACTGACTATTTTACTTTCAAACCAGAAGAAAAGAGGAAGTTGTACTGGATCATCAACCTGAAGAATAGTACAGAAGCATTTTGGAATAGTTATGTTCATTCTGAGCCATCTTAGTAATTCTACGTTATCTTTCATTCTAGTTTTAGAACCCATCATGAAGGGAACATTAGTTACAAAGATTACATGACACAAGGTATAAGAGATCTAAATGTCAGAGGGAAACAGAAAGAAAGCAACAGTTGGATTTCAAAGCTAAGAAGATGGCAGAGCATTGCCAGTTCAGTGCTTTTTCAGAGGAAGGCCAGAAGCTATCTAGATGTCCTTTCTTGATGTTACATCATAGAGCTAATTCATTAAAATTGTTTTTATGGGAAAATAGGTTTTTGACTAATATTTGTGAAAATTGCCTGCTTTTTGTGGTAAAATTAGATTTTATGTCAAAAGAAATACTCAACAACTGAAAAGATTTCAGTTTTTGACACAAAACCAATGTTGATTTGGAAGAACTGGCATGGTGCATTTTGGGAGATGTCATTTGGGTACCTTATATCCCAATTCTCTTCTGTAGGCTGAGGTGTCCAGCCAGACTACATCACCTATAATCATCACAACCAGTAAATCCTATGAGACATGCAGTGGCTCAGCAAAAGGGAGATCATGGAAGTTGTAGTCTGGCCCGAGAGCTTGTAGAAGAGAATGGGGGAAATGAGACTTCATGGCAGAATTTCCAAATCCAAAATTTCAGTTTGAAACCAAATGTTTTTGGCTGAAAATTTTCATCTGAAAATTTTTGGCTTTCCATTTTTTGCCAAAATTAAAGAGTTTCCAGGGAAAAAACCCTATTTTCGGATAGGTTTCAGAGTAACAGCCGTGTTAGTCTGTATTCGCAAAAAGAAAAGGAGTACTTGTGGCACCTTAGAGACTAACCAATTATGCTCAAATAAATTGGTTAGTCTCTAAGGTGCCACAAGTACTCCTTTTCTTTTTGCCTATTTTCTGAACAGCTTTAGCAGACAGTACTGATAAGCCTTTGCAATTCATTTTTATGACTCATGCATTACTTGAAAAATGAATAGTCGTCCCCAGTTTACATCTAAAGAATTTTTTGCTGGTTAATATTTGACATGGAGGAAGCTGAACGGTTTTGTTTGAACTGCCATGAAAACTAACAAAGGAGATAACTATAGTATCTGGAAGAAAAAAAAAGGCAAAAAACTAGCTTCTTCCCTGCTATTTGATCAAAGAAGACCATACAGCTATAGAAAATGTGTGCTTACTGAACAACAGCTGGGGAAGAAGTTTATGGAAGACACTGGAAGCCATGGGGCTGGTTTTTAGCACCTAATCTACACCTCCTCAGAAAAGGAATGCAAGTTCAAAGTCTGCCCTCAGTGTAACAAATCACAAAAATCAAAAACTGGAATACAGAGTGAAAATTCATGTTTATTAGTTTTCCTTATTACGTATAGGAAACTAACAGAATTTATGGGAAAATCCTCAGATGAAGGCCCTATGTGTGACAGAAAATCTAATGGACATATCTTCTCTACTCCACTAAGTTATATAGTACTGAGGCCATTTAAGGATGCACATGGCACAGAAGCCACCTGCATGGATGTATTTTCTCTGATGATTACTGTTTATATCCACTTATAAGCCAGTCTGTGTACAGGCCAACTCTTATTTAAGGACAGTGACTTAGGACACAACTAACCCATGATGTGCATAAATCCCTTTGCTCCCAAACTCCACCACACTTGCACATGCTTCTTTAATTGATTCAAGCTGCCATGGCTTCTGTCCAACCTGCAGAGATTTTACCAACCTCAGATTGGCTGCTAAACCAGTCCTACTCTGGTCCTGTCTGTTGCCTCAGGCCTTCCCAGCCTTCTCTCTAGCCCCTTGCAGGTTTCCCAAAGTCCGTGTGGCTTTTTCCAAGCCCCTTTGCCATTCCCATTCATCTACTTGTGTGATAGGTAGGTCCCCAAAACTCCCCCAGAACGACAGACTAGCAGAAATTACTCAGTGTATAGACCAGTATATATGATCACCCCTTCTCATCACCATCTTTTAGTCAGTATGGTTGATGATACTCAGAATGGTGGGTCCTATCTCTGAGTTTCTGCTGCCATTGTGAATATCCACACCGTACCTCCATTAAAGCATCACTTTAAAAAAATGTACTCGGTTTTGATTTAGTTGTTGATTTTAATAAACTCCATATTTAGGTCACTGATTAAATCCCTCTCTCTTTTAGTTCACATGTAAAGTCCCTACCCAAACACAGTGGAATAGGGGAGAGAGAGAGAGAGAGATTGATAATGCATCCAATGGCACAGGGAAAACTGGAAGGCATCTCAAGCATAATATTGTGTCATTCATCCCTGTCCCATCAGAGTCCTAGAGCACAAGTGAAAGATCATCTATTGGAAAAAAATCAGTGACTGAGAAAAAGTGTGAAACTGGTTCTGTTCATCCTGTTCCATGCAGTGCCTTAACACTGAAAGAAGAGAAAGTTGCGAACCTACTTTAATAAAAAACGGCGAGGCTACTGCGGGTCTCTGGCTGCAGTTCAGTACGTTATCTTAGACTTGTGTGGACCAGATCCTCAGCCTGTGCAAATCAGCAGAGTTTCACTGACGTCAGTTTATACCAGCTGATGATATGGCCCTTTATTTCTGATGCTAGACCACTTTTCTGTAATAACATGGTAAGCTGCACGCTACCATTCAGTCCTCTGTAAGTAAGTGGTCTGTCACGTGACCTGTGCATGGTTAGCAGTGTGGTCAGTGAAAGAGGACTGTTCACTTGCTCTTTGAGGGGAAACAGACAATGTCTTTGCAAATATATGGGTAATACCCTCTGGGGGGTGAGGAAGCTGTGTTACAATGTCTGAAAAGTACCTTCCTGGCCATGGGGGAGGGGACGACCAAGCCTCAGTACAGTGAGTCAGCAGCAGCCACTATGGACGAGACAGCAGGATTCAGAAAATTCCATCGGAAGAAGGTTTGGCGCCGATTTGAACATTGCCATATACAGTAAATACTTTTGTTACCACTGTCATCTTGCCTTGCTGAGGAATTAGAGCAGATGCTCTTTTGTAAAGAGGCAAAAGCTTTGAAAACATTTGAAGTGAAGGTACAGTTTGGGTGCTTTGCTTGTACCCCGGCTCTGTGAGATGAGGAGGTATGTGTCAGTTAGCCCCAGCTCCCAGCTGGCAGGGGCAGCAGTTCAGCCACATGAAAGATCCTGAGCTACACTTTGCAGCTGGCAGGAGTTGGGCCGTGATGGTTCTGATGCATTGTGTTCAGTCCCTAACAGGGAGAGGAGTATTTTCTAGCCAGCTAATGGAAAGAAATTGATGGGTCTGAAGGGAGCAGCCAGCCCTGCCTCCTTAGTACAAGAACTGTAGTGTATCTACTTTGTTCAGCCCAAAGGACACAAAATGCAGGATTTAAGTGTCATATTCCAGAGTATGGTATAAAAATATTAACACGGGAGAAACTGAAATAATGTCAGCCCCACCGTACCTTAGACAGTATTTTCACCTTAATCCTGTAGCTTTTTTTCTGAACTAGTGAAAAGCAAGCATGGCTAGGAATGGTTAATGGCTGAAAAGGACAAACCTAAGCCCAGCACTAATTACTTGCATGTTACTTTGTATGGACAACCTTAACTTAACCCATTTAGGGTGGGATTTTCTAACTCACCTGAGGGAGTTAAGCCTCTAATACAGCATGGAAATCAAAGAAACCCTTTTAGGGCTTTTGAAAAAAAAAAAAAATCTCATCTTTAACCTCACCAGGGCTGCCTGGTCAATGAGGAAATCAAATTACCTGGGACCTAATTTCATTTACACTAAGGCCTCTTCACATCATTCTGGCAGTACAAAGAGGTCAGTAAATGAGAATCAGGCCCTTTACATTCTGGATTTTACTTTTAAACACCAGAGGTACCTTGCAATATGTAATGCATCATGAAAACAGATGTACAAAATGGAGCAAAGCCAAGCAGGAGTAATTGTGCTGACATTGGAGGAGTTATTTTGGATTTATACTAGTGTATATGAGAGTAGGAGCTGACTCATTCACTAAAGAAAACATATTGGACTTTGACTTCAGTGGAGTCACTTGGATTCAGCTCAGTGAAAATCCAGAGTACCACTGAATACAGAGTTTGGTGATAAGGAATGATACGTAAAATCAGATTACCAGGCTCTTATTCTCTTTAATACAGCAAAGTGCCATGTTATTGAACTGGGCCACTGATTTTGGCTTGGGCTGTGCCACATTACATCATGCTGATTCTCATTCTTTTGTATCCTGACAATTCAGAACAGACCATGAGGATGACTTATTTGGATTTGCTCTCTTTAAATTTAAATCCAACGTTTAACTAAAAAAAAGTGCTAGCCAAATAAAGTCTAGGCCACAGCAAATCGATGCAAATGCACATTTGTTAAGCAAATACACTGTCTAAAAACCACCTTCTCTTGTCCCTGAATCCTGGCTGCACACACAGAGAAAATCTGATGAAGGCAAAAAAGTTTCATCCTTGTCTGCTTGTTAATGTTTCTTTTCTTTCTCACAAGGGTTCTTACTGCCTGACAAGGGCCCTGCACATATTTTCACTCCAAGAGATCAAGCAAGGATAAAGGGAGTGGTTTTCTGCTTCTGAAAGCAGTCTTTGCCAGCAGTCCTGTTCAAGCACAGTTCACAGTCATCTTCAGCATGAATGAGAAGCCAAGGCAGGGGAGGTCTCATCTAAATAAAAAGACAGCAAGCTGACCTCTGCATGACATTATTAAATTACGGTTATTGGATTGCATTTTGTTTCCTTATCCCCTTGTGCATTATCTACTAAGGCCATAATATGGAGGAACGGTGTATGTTGTAATAAGGTCAGAGGAGAATTCCCTGAAGGAAGTTACCCTTCTCTTCCTACTCCCAGAGACTTTTGCAACTTGTCCTCTAAGTCACAGCATGGCTGTGCCTCACCATGTACTTGCATGCCGAGTCCTTGGTCTCATTTTGTTGTTTTCCTGGTCACTGATCGTGTCACACTGCTCTTTTGTAGCAGGAAAACTGCCCTCATATTTTCAGCTCCTCTTCCATTAGCACTGGACAGTTGTCTGCCAATTTATACAGGTTGTTAGGTTGTGTAGGTTGTTTTGTTTCAGAGCGGCAGGAAAAGGCAATTTTCTGCATAACTTGTACCCTTTAATTGTACCCATTCTGTCTTCCCCCCGTCAGGTCTGGTACTAGTTTTAGGTCAATAAATATACTGGATTCCCAGTGACATCTGCTCTTTGGTGCTGCCTATAGAGGCTGTCTTCCCTTATCTGCCCACTCTCTAAACCTCCCCTCCATAGCTACTGCAAGGCATTCTAGCGTGCTCTAAATCAGCAGTTCTCAAATGTGGCCACCAGGGGCTTTTCTTGGGGTCACACCCTCCTGGGCTGTGACTGGGGGGGAGAGGGCGAAGTAGAGGCCCCTCCACCTCCCTGTTACTCCTGGATGCACAGTTTTGGTGTTGGTTGCTGGGGCCGCCAGGAGCAGTTGGTCCCTGCCCCTTCTGCAGACACCTGGGGCACAATGCTGGAGGAGCAGGCAGCCAGTGAGTTCCCCACCTTCCCCGAAGTGGCAGGGCTCAGGTCCTGGGGTAGTGGGGTGGCAGGCTCTGGCTGTGTGGCAGTGGGCACGGGGCTCCAGTCCCCCATTGCCTCCACTGCTCCCCACCAATCCCCCCCCATTGCCTCTGGCCCCCATTGCCTCTGGCCCCCACTGCCTCCCCTGATCCCCCGCATCCAGGGCTTAATTTGTCCCCAGGTTCACCAGAGCTAAGTAAGGCTGCTGTGAAAAGTGATACTTGTGTGTTTGTTAATATCACTTTTCACAACAGACTTACTAGCTAGCAATAAATAAATTACAATGATTTGGATGTGTATATGTGCATATTTATTTTTCCTAAAGTTAACTTAATATTTTAGGAAAAATTGTCAGAGTAGACGCCAGCAAGAGTTGGTGGCTGCACTCTGAGGCCAAAAACTTGTCCTGAGAACCCCTGTTCTAAATCCCAGTCTCATGCTAGCTAGCTCACCCAGCTCAACCAGTACCTTACATTTATCTTCCAACATTTCAGAGAGAGACATGAGATCATCCAGATCAGCTTTTAAGACAAACATCCTGACAGATTTTGCTAATATTTTCCACAGGTTTCCTTGTGCTTTGTTAACTCATTAGACCACATCACAGAATGTTCGCACTCTTACATTGCATGCTCTATGTGTTTCATGCAAGCATCTTATAATCCTTCTATTAATCTAAAAACTGACTCACATATAGACCCAAGGCTCTCAGTAAATATATTGCTCTTGCCAAGAGCAATTGCTTATAACCAGATATCTTTGACAAGCTTCTCTCCCTTCCCACCCAACCTTATTTCTTCAAGAATATGTATGTATCCAGTATAAAGGGAGGGAAGAGTCTGATCTGAAGGATGTAAACTAAAGTTCTAGATCAAAATACCATGACCCTGGAACTTCAGAGTAAGAAAGTCAGGTCTACTTTTTACTGCTTTGATCCCATCTTTAATAGACACCATCTGGAGAGGGGCAAAACTACTAATAAGGAGATAAAAAAGACCAAAGAAAAATGTAAGCTAAGCCTCAGGAAATTTTTCCTCACAAGAAAAACTTCCTAGCTGCAAGATCTGTTAGGTCACAAGGTAGTCGCCCAAGGGAAGTGGTGGAAAGCCCATTGCATCATGAAAAGACTGCACAAGACACTCAAGAATAAGCTGTAGCAAACATAATGATGGCATCTTCTATGTCTGTGAGCTCTGTATAGGATACACACACAGAGTGAAATTCCAGCCCCACTTGATGTCAATGGAAGTTTGGTCACGGACTTCAACAGGGACAGCATTTTACCCATATGCATTCCCCCAATAATCAGAGATGGGTCCAAACAGGAACACTAAAACAAGCCTCCTCTCTCCACCCCTACAAGTGGCAGAGAAGGTTGATCCCAACCCTGAGTACAGTGCCCTAGGCTGGTCCAGAACACTCACCTGCCCTTCAAAGGCCAGATCATGGCTGGTTCATGTACAGACACATGAGGAAGAGAAACAAGGAGTCTTCTCCCACCCCTTGTGTAGCTCACATTAGCATTAGCCACAACTGCAGTCTTTGTAGTTGGAGAAGGGCAGGGACTGCTCCCTCCATGCAGCCCTGTGGTTAGGACATGGACAGTGCGGGGTGGGGTATCACAGCCTCCATTCCCATCTCTCCACACTGGCCCATGAAGTGGGCAAGTATAGCAAGCAGGGGCAAACCACACAGTCCCTCAAAGACCTGAAGAATAATCCTTTGCAGGACCCCCCCATGGTGATTTGGCCTCAAACTGCCCCCTGTACTCTGCAGTTTCATCCTATAGCTGCACAGCTAGGGTCCTGTTATATCAAAACAGGTTTATTCATCGCCAGTTATAGGATGGGATATTCAAGATTGCCTAAGTGATTTAGGAGCCCAAGTCCCCCCTCCCCATTCCCCCCCAAAAGCTACTTGGGCACTTTCAGAGCTTAAGTCTCATGGCAAGTCAGTGGCGCATAGGAGCCTCAGGCCCAGAGCTGCTAAGTCCCCTTGATTTCAGTGGTAGTTAGGCACCTAAGTACCTTTGAGGATCTGGGGCTAATCCACATTCTAAAAATCCCACCTTCAGATTGTGGCATATAATGACAATACGGAAAGCCCTTATACTTTCCATTGGGCAGGGCTATAATTGTATGTGGTCAAGGATGTGCTGTATTACATACAGTTACTGTCATGTTAATAAAGTGATCATCTTGGTGCAATATTGAGGGGACACAAATATCAGTAGAGAATTACTCTATTGCTGTACTCTATACTCTATAGCTCAGACAGGCTGAAATTTGCAGTGAAAGCAGGAGTGGTACTTTTAGCAGTATTTGTTTTTAGGGAACAGTACATTATGTTGAAATATGCACGCTCTTGGTAGACACTTAAAGCTCTGCCTTGCTCTAACGCTGCATAAGCTTAGTATTAATTTTGGCTCTGTAGTGGGAATTGAAAATGGTGCCCTTAAAGTCATTGCACTGAATGAAATGTAGCAATGGGGGACATTACACAGTAGTTGTGGCCTATAGGGAAATAAGAATTTACTTCAGGTGGCTGAAGGGTCCTTTGGGACACATTCAGCACAGGCCCAGGGCTGCAGAAGGGAGGAGTTTGCCGGGAGAGAGAAACAGGCTGCAGACTCCCTTCTATCAGAAGGCCCAGAAGAGGAAGAGCTGGTCAGGAAGGCAGTGTAGATGCAGAAGACAAGTGAGGCACAAAACCAGCACATCCCCTCCAGAGGTAATGCTGCTTCTGATGGAAACCTATCAGAAACTAAAAGTAACCCCAGCCCCCACAGAGCAGGCACCCCGAAAGCCCCTGGGAAGGGCTCTCCACTTGAGGAACAGAAGGTATCCATGTCTCTAACCCTATCACTATTCGTGAAACCAGTCTGAGGAGGTCATGTCACAGAGCATCCTGAAGCAGCATACCACATACATGGCGTATTCCCAGACTCTTCCCCTCCATTAGCAGCCACACACCCCTTTTGGTTCTTTAGAGTAAGTGTACTGTGTAGGAAATATTTAAAGGGATACCATCATGTATAGGATTTGGTTGTAGTAGGGGTTCTGGAACAATTTGTACTGTGGAGGTTCTGAGAGCCATTGAACCAAACTGAACTCTTTATATGATGGAAACCACTTCAAGCCACGGGGTGTGTCAGCACCCCCAACACCCCTAATTCCAGCACCTATGCATAGCAGGGCTAGGGAGAGGCTGGGGGTTGTTACAAGGTGGTGGTATAATACTGCTGAGACAGCCCCTTTACCTCTCCATGCTACCCAGCCCACAGGTTTTGTTTTCCCACCAACAAGGCCGTTTTAATAAGACCCCATTGTATAAGGGGGAATGGAGCACTGTAGGTCAGATATTATACAGCAAACCCAGCACTTCCAACCTGTCAGAAATACAGATAGGATAGAGAGGATGCACTGGTTTGCATAAAGTGAGAATCATTCTGAGCCATCACCCAAAATATTTTTCCATCCATGAGTCTGCACATCCTGTTCTCATGGTCTCTCCAAAAGCAGAACTACTTTGACAACCAGAGCAGTTCTTCAGACTCAAAGGTTTCGAAGGTTTGATAAGCATCTAACTTTATAATGCTTATCCAACCTGAACAGAATCTCTAAGCCTCCTGAGGCTCACCCATCCCCAGGGGAGATACTCAAAACTCATCTGAGACTTGACTCAGATCTGGCCCCCCACTCCCACCCCCACCTATCTATACAGCGGGGAACTCCCATTGCCTTCAGTGGGGATTTACTGCATGGAAGGGGTGGCAGGGTGGGACTCAAAGAAAAAGCTACTTAATGGTAATATAGAAACGACTCCAATGCCCCTTTCCATTTTAGCCAGCTTAGAACAAAACCTGATGGACAGTGTAGAAGTCAGGAAGCCCCTTCACCCGAGTTCCACAGGGATCAAGTGTCACAGAAATTTGAGAGTGGGGTCACAGCTGCTCTCTGCTCCTTTTAACCCCATGGATATTGAGTGAATACTACACAGCAGCAACATTAACTCCCTTTGGGTCCGCCTCACAGGCATTATTGGCACAATTGTGCATGCCAGAGTGGACAGAGGACATCAAAGCAGCATGGAGTTTCAAGGATACACAGGGCTTGTGGGAGGTCCCCACAGTTGCTTGTCCATTAGCCCCTCCCCCACTTTTAAAGGAGTATGGGTAGCAGCTTATGGAGTTTTGTGGGTCTTCTCTTGGGATTTACTGCAGGAAGGTATGGTATGGCCTGAAGGTTGGTTTTCATTTAGATGACAAACTGGCTATCCAGCTGCCTGCTATTTAACATGGATGGCATCACACTGCCTTCTCACCAGTTGTTGAGAGAAAGCAGTACCTCAGCAGCTGTGTATCATATCTGAGCTCCTTAGCTTCAATACAAATTGAAACACCTGCAGACTCTTTGGACAAGTCATATATATTAGGGTGGAACCTCCCCCACAGCCCGCATGTTCTTGTGAAACCAGCAGCCATGTATCTTGGAAATAAAACCCTCTAGTAGACATCTGGGACTGGTAGGTGTTTGTGTCATTATTACAACACTGTCCTGCAATGCAAGTGGCAGAGAGCCCACAGTCCTGCATGATTCTTTGCTACACTTAACTCTTTGGGAATCTAATGAAGCATTTTCAAGAGCCTTTAAAATAATTAATAGAAGCTAAAACATGACTCTCAATTTCTTATTATAATTTCTTATTATAATTCATATTGCCTAGAATCTCAATCAGGGCTCAGGACTCATTTGTATTGGGCATTGTACTCACATAGCAAAAAGATGACCCCTGCATATATAGGATCCAAGAAGAGGACAGACAAAACTAAACTAACAAATCTACGCATGTCCCATTTAAGGAAGCCTCCATACCAACCCCAGTCAGCAGTGTTCCTAGTTCCCTTATTATTCCAGGCAGCCTATCTCCCTTAGGCCTCAGGTCATGGTAGGATCAGTTCATAAGAGCCTTAACTCAGGACAACCAAACATACAGCCAGCTGGAAAAACAAAGGCCTTTAGGGCCCAAGTTAAGCCAATGCCTGCAACCTTAGGGTTACCATATTTGAACATTCAAAAAAGAGGACATCCATGGGGGGGAGGGCGGTATTTGCTTGTGCCCCCCTGCCCCTGGCCCCACCACAACTTCATCAATTCCCTGCCCCTTCCCCGCCTCCATTCCAACCCCTTCCCCAAAGTCCCCACCCCAACTCTGCCCCCTCCCTGCCCCATTGGACCCCTTCCCCAAATCCCTGCCCTGGCCCCGCCTCCTCCCCTGAGCGCGCCGTGTTGCCCCTCCTTCCTCCTCCCTCCCAGCTGCACAAAACAGCTGTTTTGCGGCGCAAGCACTGGGAGCTAGGGGGAAAAAGCTGGCAGTCTCTCGAGTGATCAACATTCACCCTCTTTCTTGAAAAAAGAACAAATTTATTTGAGCATAAGCTTTCGTGAGCTACAGCTCACTTCATCGGATGTAGCTCACGAAAGCTTATGCTCAAATAAATTTGTTAGTTTCTAAGGTGCCACAAGTCCTCCTTTTCTTTTTGCGAATACAGACTAACACGGCTGCTACTCTGAAACCTCTCTTTCTTGAATAATCAACTCTTCTTTGGGGAAAAATAATAATGGCAAAATCCCGGACATTTTTAGCGATTTAAAAATTCCTCCCGGACGGCGATTTAAGAACCAAAAAGTCAGACATGTCTGGGAAAATACTTATAATAGGGTTACGAATAGTAACCCTATTGCTGCAACCTATTACAACCAACTTGGCTTTTAGCTACCTCTATGCTCCCTATTCAACTTCCTTTTCCTGTTTATATAGCCCAGCCCCAAACCACCCTGACTGGCCTGGGCTGTCTTTGCTGTGAGTGCCAGACTATCCCTTAAAGGGGCAATATACCCTGCCTCCAAAAACTTTTAGGTTCTTTAAAGGGGCTTAGTCCAGTGTCTTACATTTCTGGTTTACTTGTCTTTGTAGCTGCATATTCTTCTAGGAATAAAAAGGATTACACATGACAGCATTGGCAGTCTTATTGTTAAATAAAGACCTTCAATCAAGATGAGTTGAAAACAGATATGTGATGACCCAGTGTGTGTCTATAGTTTAACTATAACACAGAGGTCTGGAGTAATAAGACTGAGTCAGATCACATGTGAATGAACCTTGATTGGCTATAGTGAGTTCTGAGGAAATGATTGTTCATCTCCTGGAAGGTGACCAATAGCTTTTTTCTGGACCTCCCAACATCAACTTCCCTTTCAAAGGGTAGTTGGAAAGAATGGGAAAAGAGATATTTCTGTCCCAGCCCAATCATTATGTCAAAGAAGGCCTGGGTACGTTTAATTAAGCATTCAAACTATTGGATGCTACTTCTATCCAAACCTTCAGATTCTCTCACTACTGGTTCTAAAGTAAGAACTGCAGCAGAACTGCAACAAGTAAACCGGGAAAAAACCAAACCAAACTCATGCTGTTCTGGAGTTTGAAATCCATTGTAAGAGGAATGGGGGATTGGACCTCAGTATATCTCAAGCTTGCATTGTGGTTCAAGGGTTAACTGTGTTAATATGACTCTTCTGAGCTGTTGTAGTCAGTCTGTACAAGCCATGCAAATGCTGTAATTAGTATCAGAGATAAACCAAATCTATTAGTAGATGGAAGGGGAGTTCAATCCATTTTACAAATGGAAATGAAGTAGCAGCCTCAATTATAGGATTTTTAAAAACCATGCAATTTAGCAAGATGTTGATTTCCTTTTCGTTCACTTCTTTCTTTGTCTTTTAGATACTTCAGCTTGAGTAGCAGGCAGTATATTAACCAACCAGATTTTGGCAATGCATTTAATAATCAAGCTCAAATAAGTGCTCTTAGGAAATAATTTTATTTACAGTTCAGCTGGGGAAAATATTAAAGTCTAAATATTTGAAGAAAATTATTATTGTGTGGGACTTGTGTCCCACACAATAATTATTATTCTGCGGGACCTCAGAGCATAGTGTACCGCCACAGGGAAAACTAATAATCCAGGTTGACACAATGGGCCAATATATATCTGGGGCCTGATTCTCTGATCCTTCAAGTTCACTTAGAGCAGCTGGAGATTCCCCCTGGAGAATTCCCACTGTGGAGAAGGAATCCCAGCTGTTGTAAAGCTGGAAAGGCAGCACAACCAGCAGCACCTTTATCAGAAAACTGCCAGTAGAATAAGGAGAGGGACATGCTGAGGGCTGAGGGGGGAGGGTGTTGGGCAAGGGGAATGGAGAGAGGTGCCAGGGAGGAGAGGAGTGGGGAAAGGGAACAAAGCCCCTTATACTAGCATCGTAAGTTAAAACTGCTCTTCTGCAGCTGTACCTCATGCCAAGCCAGGGTGATGGAGAATCAAGAAGCTATGAATAGCTCTGTGGCACCTCCTTCTTCTCCACTCTGCTTAGGTGCAGTGGAGAAACACAGCTATTGCTTTCAGTGTGAACTGGATCAGGCCCTGTGATTCAATAGGGACTTGGAGCAGGGGTTCACCAACTTTTTGACCCACCTTTTAACACAGGTTTCAGAGGAACAGCCGTGTTAGTCTGTATTCGCAAAAAGAAAAGGAGTACTTGTGGCACCTTAGAGACTAACCAATTTATTTGAGCATGAGCTTTCGTGAGCTACAGCTCACTTCATCAGATGTTTACCGTGGAAACTGCAGCAGACTTTATATACACACAGAGAATATGAAACAATACCTCCTCCCACCCCACTGTCCTGCTGGTAATAGCTTATCTAAAGTGATCAACAGGTGGGCCATTATCCAGGGATTTGTGCTGGAAATGGCCCACCTGTTGATCACTTTAGATAAGCTATTACCAGCAGGACAGTGGGGTGGGAGGAGGTATTGTTTCATATTCTCTGTGTGTATATAAAGTCTGCTGCAGTTTCCACGGTAAACATCTGATGAAGTGAGCTGTAGCTCACGAAAGCTCATGCTCAAATAAATTGGTTAGTCTCTAAGGTGCCACAAGTACTCCTTTCCTTTTAACACAGATTCTCTCCTGGAGTATTTGTTTAAGGGCTAAAATTAATTTTAACGTATAAGTACTGATTCAGTTGCATATTATCCTGGATCACCATACTGCCAGATCCCTGTGTACCTCTGGCATAGACCTTTTACATGCTTAAAGCTACACAGTAAAAGAGCAGTAGAAAATGTTTTAAGAATAAAATCATGCAGAAAATAAACTTCTAAACCCACCAACCTTGGGTACCAGAAGAGAAAGGGATTGAAATCTGGCCCACCAACTCTGTGACCTCCCTTCAGGCCAGCAAAAGGGCATTCCACAAACCTGGGGAGGCAGTGGCAAATATAAAAATGGCATCCCATCTAGTTCAGGACATTCCAGGCTCCAGCAGCCCCAAGTGAAGAGAAGGAAAAGGTAGAGAGGGCTAAAAAATAAGTTTAGAAAACATGACCTATGTGGAAAGGTTGAAAGAACTGGGCATGTTTAGTCTAGTGCAGAGAAGGCTGATGGGGGACGTGATAAGTCTTCAAATATGCAAAAGGTTCTCAGAAAGAGCACAGTGATCAATTGTTCTCCGTGTCCACGGAGGGTAGGGCAAAAGGTAATCGGCTTAATTTGCAGCAAAGGAGATTAAAGTTAGATATTCAGAAAAACTTTCTAACAATAAGGATAGTAAAATATTGGAATAGGTTACCTAATAAGGTTGTGGAAACCCCATCTTTGGAGGTTTTTAGGAACAAATTAGACAAGCACCTGTCACTGGACTGAGCCCTGTGATACATGTGACCCAGCTCATTAAGGTAAAACCAAAACCTTGAACTCTATCTACTGCCCAATGGGCAGTCAGTGCACAGAGAGCAATGGTACATAAGGTAGAACCTCTTCTGTCCATGCCCATAAAAACTGTCCTTCTTGCTGCAGGTGATAGGCCTATTGTAGCAGCCCATGACAGGCTTCCTAATGTGCGACCAGCATTTGTATTTTCTCCATACTTGGTCTGACAGGCAGGCAGTTCACTTTGGAGAGAAATGAAACATTCATACCACTGCTGTAAATGTAGATACCTTTTACTAAGCTGCAGTGAGATGCAACTTTAGGAACTTGGCATTCAAACATTTTAAGATCTGAATTCCTGTAATAATGCATTTTTTTTTATCAGTTCTGCTCACGTTACTGCTGAAGAAATGAAGGTGTTCAACATCAAACAAATTCTGTCAAGCTTTCCCGGGGGAACTTTTCCCACTCAAAAGTGTTCAAATCTGAGCAGAGAATAGGCATTAACTAATTACATTTCTTAAAACAAAAGTTAATTAGTATGTTTATTTGGAATTTTATATATATATATATATTAATTAAACATTATACAGTGCTATGTAAAAAACTGGCAGGATGAAAGGAGAAAGCATTCCAAGGTACAAGAGCAAGTTATTATGTTTTACATATGAGCAATAATAACCAATTTTTACAATTAATGATCTGGAAACTGAGACTCTGCTAACAATGTGTGACAGCCAACATCTTGGCTGAGATGCCAGTGATTGAACCAGGGACCTCAGAGCTAAAAAGCTTGAGTTGCTACACTGTGACCTAAAGAGCCAAGTTCAGTGGCGGGTGGCTGTAATAGAGTCATATTTGCTAAGGACTGGGCATAGAGGCAGCCTCCCCTTCCACCCATAACACACATTCACCAATAGGTCACAGATGCATCCAGATATTAGGTTTAATTGGACTGCCAGAATCCAACAGCCATACTACATTAATGATAAAGATTTGGTTTAGGATTCCCACAAATTATAGCTTTTTCTCTTTCTAGGTACTTACATTTCCCTCTGAAGCACCTGGCATTGGCCACTGTTGGACGACAGGATACTAGGCTAGGTGGACTACTGCTCTGGCCCAGTATGGCCATTCTTATGTTCTTCTTCGCTGTCACAGAGGAGCACCTCATATACATTGATGAAATTATCTCACAAGGCAGGGGAAATACAGATGAACATCAAGTTAAAGAAAACCCACACCATACATAATTATCCAACAATAATATAAATATATGAATCTATCCTAAATAATGGGCAAAAGACAGCCACGCAGGGCTTTAGCTCATGCTATTGCAGCTCATTCTTTTAACTCTGGAGGTCCTCTGTTTGAAAAGAACCCTTAAATCCAAAAGGCTTTCTCCACAGCTTGCACTCCTTCTGTGGAGCAACACTTCTTATGTACAGTATTTAATTTAAAGCGATAGGAAAGATGTCAGAATGTGTCTACTTTAGGTATTTCCAGAGTGTAGAGTCTAAGATCCAGTTTATCTGAAGAGTTTCATGACTGATGACATGAGTTCCTCTCTTCATCACCAGATTCAGTCTCAGAATTTCAGCTGTCAATTAAGTTTTTGAAAATTCTCTACAGTCTAAGCTCCTGAGCCAGTTACAAAATACACCTTCTTCTTTAAAAGTGCCCCTTCCCTCAAACAATTATATTTTTGATTGCCTCAACAGGAAAAGTGGAGAAAATAGGTGGCATGTGGGTAAAAATAAACTCATTCCTTTTTGGAAATATAAGGACCACAATTGCTTCTTTTTCCCCAAATGATAGTGTTCATCAGAGGAAAGATTCTCCTGGAGTTTTGTTTACCCACAACCCTATCAGCAGCAGAGCAAGCTTCTCTCACCCTGCCTCTCAGTCCCAACCTGCAGACATCATTTCTAAAGGGTAAGAGCATAGTTCCGTCTCCAAGGCTCCAATTTTGAGCCTTTTCTGCAATTGCCAGCATGTTTGCCAGGTTTTGTGACTGGATACTTGCCGCCCCCGGAAACCAGACTGAAATGGTCAAACTCATTTCACGTCCACGGCTTCTTGAGGACAGCAAATAACCTGGGCTATCTGCTTTGTTCTTAATTTCACTTAATAATGATACAGCTCTTCTGATGAATTCTCTGATTGAAATATCATTCTTTTTGCATAATCTCGAAGACAAACCTAGTTACAATTATTTTATTGCTGGATCTTATTTCAATACTTGCTTGAAAGAAGGAAGTTGCTAATTCCCCAAACTATTTTTTTAAAACCCAAAACTTTTCCCTTTCATATTATGGATAGAAAATGCATTTATGAATGATGAAACATCAGATTTCCCCCCACAGTCTGGTCTTATGTTTTTTAATTCTGAGACCTCGGGGAAATTGCATATGAAACTTCTCTGATTGGAAGTAGTCTACTATAAGCATGAAACACCATGATTCCAGATCTCAGATGCTGCAAATATTCATAAGGTAAATTACCAGAGCTGTGAAGATGGGAATGTCTCTGGCAGATGTTGTGCTGTGTGAAGAAACATAGTGGGAATTTCAGATTTCTCTTCGGTATGTGGGTGATTGGCTGACCCAGACTCTCTCCTTCTCCCCACTGGATATTTAACATAAAAAGGCCTTGCTTGCATTACAGATAGTGTGTCAAAATTGTATAGGTCTATTATTCAATGCAGAATGGGACCCAGAGCTTGATGCTGAAAGTCCTAACTCATGTGTGAGCAAATTCTTATTGCTGTGAATACTCCCATTGACTTTTTTTAGTAAAGGCTACTCATGTGAGTAAGGGTTTGTACAATCAGGTCCTAAAACACTTGCAAATTAAGTGACAGTGAGAACACAGAACAAGCACTTTATACTATAGCTGGACCTTGATGATCTTAAGAATGATTCTGGAGTCTGCTTTTGTGTGTTTAGACTAGACGTGATAAGTCGACCCCTGCTGGATCGATCGCTGCCCGTCGATCCAGCGGGTAATGTAGACAAGCCCGTAGAAAGATCAGGCAAGACTGAGTTCCAGCAACAGAAAGAGCTACATTCCCTGATTCGCAATTGTGCTTCTGTTTTAAACATTTTCATTAAATGTGTACATCTGTAATAGTTGTATGAACATACCCTGGAAAGCACTCTGGTTGCACCGGGGTAAGAGGTCATGATGATTGAAGCATTTATTTCCAAGCAGCATCAGCCAATCTTGGGGCAGGGAAATATTGGTCATACCAAAAATTTATAGCTGTCATCGTTTTGGCTGAGCACGTGTGAGGCACCTTTTTAAGATTAGCAGAAAGGAAGGATGATCTTGTGGTTAAGGCACTGGACAGAGATTTGGGTTCAATTCTCAGCTCTGCGAGAGACTTTTTGTATGTCTTTGGGTCAGTCACTTAATGTTTATGTGCCTCAGTTCCCATCTGTCAAATGAGGATGATGATAATAATCCTTCCTTTTCCCCATCAATCTAGGCCCAGATCCTCAAAGATAGTTAGGTGCCTAACTTCCATTGATTTAAATGGAGCTATCTCTCTGGCTTGTCTATTTAGACCACACGTGGGCAAACTAGGGCCCGTGGGACTGTCCTACCTGGCCCCTGAGCTCCTGGTCTGGGAGGCTTCCCCCCTCCTCCCCCGCAGCCACGCCACTGCACGGCGCAATGCTCTGGCGGTGGGGCTCCAGAGTCTGGCCTGACCTGGTGCTCTGTACTGCGTGGCGTGGCTGCCTGTCCTGGTGCAGCCACGCCGCCAGCCACTGGTGATCCAGGCAGCTCGGTAAGGGGGCAAGAAGCAGGGGGGGCGTTGGATAGAGGGCGATGAGTTCGCGGGGTGGTCAGGGGCATGAATAGGGGTTGGGGCAGTCAGAGGGCGGGGAAGGGGGGTTGAATGGGGGCAGGTGTCCCGGGCGGGGGACAGTCAGGAAGGAGGTGGGGTTGAAAGGGGTGGTGGGGGGCAGTTAGGGGCACGGGGTCCAGAGGCGGTCAAGGAGAAAGGGTGGCTGGATGGGGCAGGGGTCCCGGGGAGAGAGTCAGGAATGAGTGGGAGGTTGGATGGGTCAGTGGGGGGCAGTTAGTGGCGGGGGGTCCGGGGCTGATCAGGGGACCGGGAGCGGGGGTGGGGTGGGGTGGATGGGGCAGGGGTTCCGGGGGACCGTCAGGGGGTGAGAAGCTGGGGGGCTTGGATAGGGGACGGGGGCCAGGCCATGCCTGGCTGTTTGGGGAGGCACAGCCTCCCCTAACCGGCCCTTCATACAATTTCAGAAACCCGATGCGGCCCTCAGGCCAAAACATTTGCCCTCCCCTGATTTAGACTGTAAGCTCTTGGGAGCAGGGACTGTCTCTGACTATGTGGTTGCACCGTGCCTAGCACATTGGGCCTGGACCTTGGTGAGGCGACTCGGAGCTGCTGTGCTACAATCAGCAAATGTAAAGAGCCTCGCTGGGGCTGATGTTTTGCAGGTGCCGAGCACTCCCTTTGAAGTTAATGTGCACTGCGGGTATCCAACACTTTTGCAAATCAGCCTCAAGAGGGCTCAAGTTGAGAGCCCAAAAACTGAGGAATCCAACATCAGAGGCCTCTTTTGAAAAATTTTAACCTGAAAGTTCAACGGGTAGCCAGAGCACAATGAGACAAGCAGGAAGACAAGAAGTGGAACAATGTGGTAGGGGAAATTCCAGTTCTCTCGACCTTAAGACAACCTCTCTCTTCTTGTTATCAAAACAAGCAGAACAAAAATGGTAATAGCTCTTTAAAATAATAAAACAATAATAATAATTAATAAAACAACAATCATAAAAAGACCATAAAACAAAGGTACATCCAGATAATTTGTTAAGTGTCTGCATACTATACTTTAACTCTTTCTTTTGATACCGAAGCAGAATTGTGTGTCAAGATCGAGTTGCATTCAGACACAGGAATCTGCTTTACAGTAAGCTTCTTTTTGTCCAGGATATTTCTCTTCCCCCACTCCCTCTTGTTTCTATCATGTATCTTAGTTGGAAAAAGTTATGCACATAAAAGGAAAAAAATGGATAGGCCGTACACCGTCTCTTCTAAATTTTCTTCAGAAGCTTGTTTCTAAACAGTCATCTTGAGAAGTATAAGAAGAACTCAAAGCAGTTTTTCTGTACAGCTCTCCCCAGTTGGTGCTTTGCATTCCCCAGATGGGGGGAGGGGAGACTCCGTGAGCAATGAGGAACTTGTCCTCTGTCAGCATGGGTTTCACAATGCACATAGGAAACATCTCGAACCAGCTTTGATTTATGCTGAAGCGTTAGCTAATCTCTTTTATGTAATCACTGATAGCTGTTTTTAAAGGATAAGTTCTCAAACTGTAAGTAATGAATTAAAACGAGCAGACATAGTTTGGCTGGCTGACTGTTCTGATTACAGTATTAGAGATAACCTAGATAGCTCACACTGATTAATGCAGTGGTTCAAATGGGCCATTCACCTACACTGGAGCCTCTCAGTGGTTTTCTCAAACTCCCGGTGTCACACACTGCTCCACATTCTGACCTCATTCAGACTAAGGTTATTGGAGTTACTCTGGATTTGTACACTGGCCTAAGGGTAGGATTCCCAGCTCAAAGAGACAAACCCATGCCAGCTCTGAATGAGCTAGCATGCTAAAACCAAGTGCAGCTCTGATGGTGGCCTGAGAACGTGCCTAGTGTCTTGGATGGGTACATACTTGGGACAGATAACCCCTCCTGCAGCTTGTGCAGTAGCTCATTCAGAGCTAGCACTAGTATGGCTCCAGAAAACCTTTTGAAGTGATAAACACCCATTTTTTCATGATCTGTGTGTATAAAAACATCCTCACTGCATTTTCCACTTTTATGCATCCGATGAAGTGAGCTGTAGCTCACGAAAGCTTATGCTCAAATAAATTGGTTAGTCTCTAAGGTGCCACAAGTCCTCCTTTTCTTCATGCTAGGAAGTACACCTTGAGCTGAAAGTGTAGACAGACTCCAAGTGAGATCAGAGTCTAGTCAAAAGCCGCCAGTTTACACTGGACCCCTTGACCTTCTGTCGCAATGCTCTTGGCACCATTTCAAATCCTGGGACCTCAGAGATACCTTTTATATCCAGAGGAGATTGCCTTTGATAATCTTCAGTGACAAAGGTGGAGGGGACAAGGCAATGTTTAAAATGCTTTCTTTCTGCAACAAAATGTCTAAAGGGGCAGTCTCTCCCCTATGACCGGGAGGCCATAGACTGGCAGGGGAAAAAGGGTGCTTGCTGCTTTAGAGGAGGGGCTCTTACTTGACTAAGGCACATGTTATTTAGCTGGTTCTTTGTCACTGTCCCCAGCAGGGAAGGCCCCGCCGCATCACTGTTTTCCCACCTGGATAGCATTACCAAATAAAGGCTGCATTTAGAATCCGATCCGCCTCCCTGGGAATTTTCCTGTTGGCTACAATGGTAGCAGAATCGGTTCCCAGTACAAGCCTTATTTCAGAAACAGAATATTTTCCCATTGCAGATAAACTGAGCACTCTGAAAAGAGAGAGAGATTTATGCCTGGCAAATATTTCCAAGACACCAATATTTCCCTGTTACTCACTTGTGGCTTGTGAATACAAACCTCACACAGCTGGTACCTCTGCTAATGATCCCATTACAATATGGATTGAGCTCATGCTCTGTGATATCTCATTGAGATATTCGTGCATATCGGAAGGGATTTGTCCATAAAAACATCTCCTCTTATACTGTCATAGGACGCTGCATCCCTTCTTTCTCTGACATCTGATGGTGTCTAATCCTGCTCAGTGACATCAATCGCAAGGGAAAAATAAGACAATTAACTGGCAATTAATTAAATTATAAACTGTAAAGAAAAGCAGGATATTTGTAAACCTTAATAGCCTTATCAACATGCATGTTACAAGCTAGTTGCACAATCGTTTGGCTATGGACATCTTTATACATCTATGGCATCACCCAGACCTTAAGCATGGGATTACTGTTTACCTAACAGTGTAGGTGAGCTGCTTGGAAAACCTGCCAAGCCTGCTTGGAGTTGTTATGTTATGGCTGGTTTAGACCTTCCCTGGGTAAGATGCAGACTGAGAGAGCTCTGGGATGTGAGCTTGATGATATGGCACTTGGCCAGGTACTGATAATCCCCATGTTTGCAGTTCTGGGTCCAGCCCACAGGTTGTTTCCTTGTTTCTGTCAGACTGGAAGTGCACTAGGTAGGGATTCTCTCAGGACCAAATTCACCACTCTCTGTACAAGGCCAAGCAAACAGGCTTTTGGGGTGAGGCTAGGGGGTATCTACATGAGGTACTTGGGGGATGGAATTCTCTCAGCCTCCCTAGATATCTGTCCTGTGCCCAAAAACATGGTACCTAAGCACTTTGACCTTCAACAACATATAGGAAGGGTTGCAACACAGTCTTTTCTGGGTCACCCGCTCCTGCCCAGAGGGGCTTAAACCAGCCCAGGAGAGGGCTGTGGCTTGGGGCAGGTAGCTCCCAGGCTGATTGGGGAAGTGGGCACAGCTGGGGCCACACCCCAAACAGAACACAGCTGGCCCTTATAAAAGGGCTCTGAACTAGATGCTCAGATAAAGTCTCCTTTAGCTGTGGAAGGAGATGGGCCTGGCTGCTGGGGAGTGTACCTGAGGTGGAGCAGGGCTGGGGGAAGGCCAAGGGAGCTCTGGCCTAGAATACCCCCTCTTCCCCCCCCCCCCCCGCAGGCCTAGTGTAAGGCTGGATAGGTACTGGGGTTGTAGGGGGCAGCCCAAAGGTAGGCAGAGGCAGCAGGTCCAAACCCCCCCTTGCCTGTGATGATTGGCTTATACACTGCAGTCCTCCCCAGTGTGTGGGGGCTCAATGGTGACTGGTAGTAGCCAAAGACTGAGGTGGGGGTTCCCTGGGGAGGGGAGATCCAGAGACTGTGGGGGTACTGCCAGGGGGCAGCACCCTAGGTAAAAGGGGCACTGGGGTCTGGGAGGGGCAGTGGGGCCCAGCGGCAAGCAGGACACCGGCCTGCAGAGGGCACACTGGAGGCTGGAATGCTAATTCCCTGAGAGACCAGCAGGAGGCGCATCCTGCCCTGTGACCGGCTGCTAGTCTAGCCTTTGGGCTGGAAGAGTGGCCATTTGCATTCCGCTCTCCTTCTGTGGTGGTTTGGGGCCTCTGGGTGTCTATTGCTTTAGATCCTGTGGCCCCTATGCTACCTGCCCAGTGGTAAATCCCCTCTGGTATATCTTCACCATAAGTATGCATTTACGAAAAGTGAAGTTGAATCTTTAATTATATGACAGGACCCAAGTTTTAAAATTTGTCATCTATGGTATTTGTAGTGATTTCCTCACCACAGTATCTCTGAATGAATCTCAGGTCTCTTTTGAATGACCCATACACATGGGAAATGGCACCGTGCCCTATCTTTGTCAAAGTATTTATCTCATGTGCACCACTGTGGTGTATTTACCTTGGAAAGAGGACTGACAGATCCCTTCCAATCAGGAATCAACCCTGTGGCTCCTGGGAATCTAGTTATCCCAAACCTGCTTTACAGAAACTGACAGAGGAAGTGCCTTATGAATGAGGCAGTGAGGCACGTGTGATTTACTAATCCAGGGAAATTCTAGCATAGATGGTGGGGTTTGGCCACTGGGTAGAAGCGAATACTTGACTCCAAAATGTGGTACAGCCCAAAGTGATGATCTCCCCTCAAACCCAGCTGTATCCTAAAGGTTGGTTGCACTAATTCTGGTTCCACCAGTTCCATGTGATTTCTGTAACATGTGAGCTGAGATGACATGCAATTGGCCTAGAGTGCAGAAGGCTGACTGATAGCCAAGTGCTAATTAAAGCAGTATTATTCCTGTCTATGCCTTTCTGAGCTACACACTGTAGGCAGACTGGCTCATTGGGTGTATGGTGTGTGCTGGGCAACCCATGGCCCTTAATTTTAGGGGGTCATAAAAGAGTTGCAGCTGATGATTTTCATTTTTAATTTTGACAGAGCATCACCCCCCTGCACCATTCAGTTCTATGTTTAGCTGCAGATTCTGTCCCCCACCCGTTTCTTTGGTGAGGTGGTGACTAATGTGGGATTGCTGTCTACAACCATGCTTCCTTTGTCAATGCGTTGGCTGTGCTTGGGATGCATGAGGCAGTCAGATGTGGCCACAGGCAGAGGAACTGTTTTTATAGCTAGCAAGGGAGAGAACAGAGGCAAGTAATTCCCTTATCCCCAGGGACCAATAGCTCTCTGAGCAAGTAACTGGAATTCAACACATAGTAGCTCTGGGAACACCCACATCCAGCTAACCTGACTGCAGCATTCATTGTGTGAAAATCTGCTTATTGAAGAGGTTACAGTGATAAAAATCAGTGATAAAAGCAAGACAGAACATAAAACATATTAAAAATAACCCCTGATGAAGCTTTAAGAAACTTTAAAGACCATGGGCCAGATTCTGCTCTCATTACACCAGCATATGTCTGGGGTAACTCCACTGACTTCAGTGAGTTACTCTGGACGGATACCAGTATCGGTACATGGCCCAAATCACTTAGCCTCCCACTCTTGCAGCTACCCATGATGTTGACACATTCAACTTGCCATTAGTTTGTGGGACTAATTACACATTCAAATTTGTCTGTGTGCACTCGGCTCCTAGCAACTGCAGTCACAGGCCTATTTAAAATAATAGAGTGAGATTGGTAACATTACTGATTTAACAGGAAATTAGAAGAGTTAGTTCACAGAGCTTAGGTAATTGACACCAACAGCACTTTTCCTGTAATGTGCACACTATGATTGATTTCATTCTCCAGTTAGACCTAAAAGAAGCTTCGGAACATAGTCCACCATCAGATAAAAGGGCAGAGGAATTAAATGAGTATTACACCACTGTCTATTCTAGAGCTGGCAGCTGTAGGCTTCACAGTACTTCTGAGCTTCCAAACTGAGCATAAAGCCTAAAATTATTAGACTACTGTAAAACAAAACATGTTCTGTTCCTCTTTCAAGAGCTTCTCTCCAGTGCACTTGGTAGATGGAGTTCTTCTTTGCTGCTTACAGGGGGGCAATTCAAGTGGGTGCAGCCTGTTTATGGCATTTTGCTTGCCTTAAAATATCACGTTGCCTAGAGTTGCTGCGTGTTCCTTCAGGCAGACAAAAAAGACTCAAGGCCAAATTCTGCTTTTCCTTGCACCACTGAAAAATGACACTAAATGGAAACTACTCTAGATTTTCATAGGTGGAGCTGAGAGAAGAATCTGGTCTTGAATGTTCATAGTCCATAGAGCTATGATGACTTCACAGTACTTGGTGTAAACGCTCTGGGTATATTTCCTTCAGGGAGCATGCACATAGTTCCCTTTAGTGGTAAGAGTAACGTGCAGTCATTCGTTTCTTGAGGAGGTGAGGCGAGGGAAAAGACTCCACTGTGCTAAAGGAATCTTATCCCTCACTGTATCTAAGGAAGCTCTGTGCAGATGTAGACTTTTCAGGGAGCAAGGCATGCATGGACTGTGCCCTGGAAAGGAAATCAGGGCCTAAATACATGACCGTGAAGCTGGTCCTCCACTTGCTTGCATTGGAGTAAATCAGAAGTCACTCCAATGAAGTCTGTAGCATGAGAGGTGAATCAATCTCCTTAGCTCCTAAGAGCTTCTGATTCTGCAGCCATGATCAAAGGGCTAGATTCATACAGGGACGTAGGTGTTGCAACACTCTGCATCACAATATGTAACTTATAGGCACCTAGAAAATCACCGGGAATCACAAAGTCAGCATAAGGCGCTCAGGCTCCCTCTACAATGAATAAAGGGTGTGTCATAAGCATATAAGGAGTTCAGCACCTAAGTCCAGGCTGGAGCGGGCACCGTTCTCTCCTCGGGATTCTGAGCTGTGAACCCTTCCTGGTGGAGAAGGCAGCAGCGCTCCCTTATGACTCATAGCCCAGTGGTTAGGGTACACACTTCAAGTACCCCCGCTCCCTAAAGGGCAGAAGGGATTTGAATAGGTATCTGCCACCTCTCAGGTGAATGCCCTACCTATGGGGCTACGCGACATTCTGATTTGGGGCTCCCACAGTCTCTCCTGTTGAAGCTGTTCTACTTTGGATAAATAACTAACGAGACACTGGAAGATGATCCTGGGTCTGCAACGTCATGGCGGGGTATGCTAACCACCAGGGTGCTGAGTCAGAGAGTCTCTCTCTCCCGCCTTCCCCCACCCCAGACTGAAGCAGCAGTGCACATCCTCAGAGGCAGGAACATAGGCACCGAGGAAACTCATACTGCAAAAATTGAGGTACCAAGTAATTTTAGGTTCCTACAGCGTCTGGTGGCAGTTGAATGGGGGGTTTTATGAATAGCAGTGGTGCCCGATTCTGGGATTTACATGTCTAAAGTGGCAAGTAGGTGCCTAAGTCTCTTTGTGAATCAAGCCCAATGTGTATAGTCCCTGAAATAAATCGTAGAATACCGAACAGAACATGGCTGGAAACCAGGGCCCTAGTGCTATAAGAAGAACTGAATAGGTTTAAAATAGAAAGTCAGATGCCCTAGTATTTGGAAAGTGGGGCTGATATTTTGCTACCCTCCTCCATTCCATCTCCATCTCCCAGTCAGCACCTCCGCATTTATGTCATTGTTCCCAAAAGCCACACCCCTCAAATGTAGATCTTTATCTTAATGTTATAACATTATGGTCATAATGGATTGGTTGGTCCCTGGAAGTAGACCTTTCTGGAGCCTAAAATATCAGGCCTAGAAAGAGTAGATAATGCTAGGGGGCACGAGTGAATGTTTGGAGTGATTACAGCATGGGACTGTAAGGAAGGAGACACGATTCTTTATTGCTCTGCATCTTGTCTAGTTATTTATGGCTGTATAAAGTGAGTATAAAATGCTCCCAGATCAGAATAGCATTGTTCTATGCCCACTTTATATGGGTGTAAATGATTACATAAGATACATGGCAGCAGAGAATCAGGCCTAGGTATTCAGCCAGTGTTTCACTATGTAACCTTAGGCAAGTTTCTTAATATCTTTTTGTTCCTCAGTTTACCCCCGGGTAAAAATTAGCATAATTGTTATCTACCCCACAGGGATCTGAAAGGATTAATTTACTGATGTCTGAAAACTCTTTTGAGAGCCTTGCTTTCAGATGGCAGGCTCCATTAAACTGCAAAATATTATATTAGTAACTAAATAAGTACTAAAATGGGCTCATTTGTAATTCTGTTCGTGGAATTGGGCTGGGTAGTCCACAATACAATATGTACAGCTCAAGATTCTTTGTTTTGTATTAATTCCAGTGGAATGGCTATTTAAAATTGCAATACAGGATTACATGTCTTAGGGAAAATGAACACAAGAAGAGGGCTCAAGAGTAATGCATCAAGATAGTCACCGTTTATAATATGATGCCACACATGGTTTATAAGCTACATGCTTCCCCCTTTCTGCCAGAAAGTATTACCAAACCCAGGAGAGTTTGTGCAAATTCTACTTTCACAGCTTGTATAGATAATTGTTTATAAAAGTCTCCCCTTCCTTATGCTGTGTCTGTGAACCAGTGATTCCCTATTAAATCCAGAGGGATTTTGTGCCGCATATTGCGTCATTATTGTCTGTCTCCTACAAACTTCCAGGAGCATCACACATACGGGATTCTCCACAGAAGCCCATTTCCAGTCCTGCAAGGAAAAGAGATTCAGATATGCTGCAGATGTTTGTCCCTGTTCTTTATTCCTTGTATCATACGACAGCAAGCTCAGGTGGTAAAAGATAGTCTGCTCTTTACTTGTCCCAGGATATTAGTGAGACAAGGTGGGTGGGGTAATAGCTTTTATTGGACCAACTTCTTTTGGTGAATAAGAGCTCTGTTTAAGCATGAAAGCTTCTCTCTCTCACCAACAGAGGCTGGTCCAACAGAAGATATTACCTCTCCCACCTTGTCAGGCAGGGCTTTAATCATTTCGGTATGCGTAGGCAATGAAATGGATAGGCGGGTATCTGCTTTTGATGTGTTTATGTATCTCACGATATAAAAGTCCCTGCTATTAGCAGATATCTGGTCCAATAAATATTTGCCAAAAACTGAGAACAGATACTTTGCTATTTGGAATAATAGCGGCTATCCAACCAAAAAATTTGGTGCCACCATCTTCTCTACATTCCAGTCACTGAACTGTGTTGCCTCCTGATATGCCCTCTTAATGGGGCATATTGCTCCCAGTGTAGTTCATTCCCAGCAAGAGGACCCCATGAGTGAAATCCTAGCCTTCTCATAGTCGATGGCAAAACTACCATTGAGTTTAATGGGGTCAGGATTTTACCCCACCAGTTTTGACCTGTGGAGAAGCCCAAGCTCCAAAAGTCTCAGATCCACAGTGGTCAGAGTTGTCCCTGTGCTTCCCTACTAAACAAGAGGGAGCCACGGTTTCCTGGACAGTAGGAGAGTCTAGATAAATTGATGCGGACAGTGAGAAGCAATACTGCAGACAGTGGCTGTCCCCTGGTCCAAACCCTCAGAATTTGATCCCAGCTGGGTGAGGGGGATGAAGGAACATGCCACACAACCAGCATTCTCCTTTCCAGGTTTCTCTCCCATCAACCCAGATCCAGGTTTATGATATGAACTAAGCAATACCATGGCTAACTGTCTTTTGTAGTAGCTTGGCACATTTCTGTTTTCAATATTTTTTTTTCTGATGATGTATTTACTTAGCCCTGTTCTATGTGGGAGAGTCAGCAATGGGAAGATGTCTGGGCTGTCTGCTACACGTTGACTTTGGCGCCTTCATACTGCTTAGCTGGTTAGGGGCTGTTCCTATCTCTGTGTATAGATTCCTTCCTTCCAGGATCACCTAAGGACATTTGGAATCTGCTTAAGACGTGACAGTCTGGAGGCAGCCAAATGCCCCAGATTGTTACCAACAACAGCATTATACAATCAGAAGTAAGGATGGTCACAAGCAGCAAATTTTGGATCCAGATGGCAAATACCCTAATGCTTACTGAGGTTAGGATTCTGCTGAGGCCCTTTATAAAGATGAGGCCCTTTTCATCATTTTGAAAAGTTGATGGCTAATTCCCATATTCCTGTCACGTTTTATCATATAGAATTCAGGGTTGGTTTGGGGCAGGTTTCCATAAGCAAGCAGGGAGACTCTGTTACCGAAAGTTTGGAATGCCTGGTATAATATATTTGCCAGTGGCCATGTGTACCGCCTCCCTCGGTTGGATGGAATCAGAACGTCTCAAAACATGTCATAGGAACTAGATGGCTACTCACTAATGAAGATTCTTCTTTAGTTCATAAAAAGAAAAGGAGTACTTGTGGCACCTTAGAGACTAACCAATTTATTTGAGCATGAGCTTTCGTGAGCCACAGCTCACTTAAGTGAGCTGTGGCTCACGAAAGCTCATGCTCAAATAAATTGGTTAGTCTCTAAGGTGCCACAAGTACTCCTTTTCTTTTTGCGAATACAGACTAACACGGCTGTTCCTCTGAAACCTGTCTTTAGTTCATGTGATAGGAGTCTCTGTTTTTGGGGCAGTAGGATCTGTGGAGTTCTGAATGGCCATGGTGTGCAGCATGGTTTGTCACAGTCTAGGTGCTATAGTAATTCCAATAAATAATAGGAAGTAAAGTACACTTTGGTTATAGAGCAGAAGATGCTCAATTCTGATCCCATTCATGACCTGACATCCATGCAGCCCCAGTATTGGGTATAACAGAATATTTAAGTTTACATGGCCATTAATTTGTTGCACTAGGTTTCTGTGCTGTGGCTGTTGCTCTTAATGTTTCTTACTGGAAGAGAGAGCCGGAAGCCTGACTCACAGGAAGTGGGTGGCTTGATTCACACCCCAGAAGCCTTGGTGGTTATGACCTGCACAATCATCAATAACTAAGGGAATCCCAAGGTCAGTCCTAGCCCTGGCTCTTCAGCTATGCGAGTCATTGCTGTAGTCACCAGGTCCAGGCCAATCGCCAAGAATCTATTTTATGAAGATGTACTGTCTGGTGACCAGTTGTGAGGGATGGTTCATTAACAACACCCTACAGCTGGATGCCCTATAAAATAAATGAGACCAATAATACCACAGAATATATTTCACTGCTGCTGCAGTAACGCTTCCATTTTAGGTTTCAGAAGTGAGCTGTAGCTCACGAAAGCTTATGCTCAAATAAATTTGTTAGTCTCTAAGGTGCCACAAGTCCTCCTTTTCCTTTTGCTTCCATTTTATAGGATCTTCTCTGAATGGCAATAAATATCACGCAGAGCAATTAGAGGAGCTCATGGGGCTCAACTGGGCAGCCCCCAGGCAGCCTGGGGAGCGCTTACTCCTGCCAGGCGTCCCATTGGGGGCAAGTGCTCCACAGGGGGTGTAAAGTCCCTACGGCAGTTGCATGGTCCTAGGTGGCTAGTGGGCTAAAGCCGCTGGAGCTAAGCTGACAAACACTGTACCCTGAGCGCCAGGGCCTGGAACTCGCTCCGGTGGCCCCATAGTACAGGCTTCCTGTGGGCAGAGGAAGCGGCATCGGTTTATTTCCGCATGAGAAATCTGACAAAACATAACCCTCTGTGGAGCTTGAGCCCCTGAGCCTTGGTGGAGTTACTGCCTATTCTGGGCTGCATTGATTCTCAGGCTGCCTTTTTAGACATAGGCTCAGCAGCAGCAGCCAGACACTCTGCCCATCCCCCAGCACAACGTTGAGAACTCATTTTTGCATGGCTGGCCACGTCGCCTGCAATAGCTTGATTCCACCCCACCCCCTCTCCTTTGCTCAGTCATTCAGACTTGGAAAGTCAATAACAAGCTGACATCATCAGTGGTTTGTGTATTATTACACTGCTACTTTCAAAAATACCCACGAATGTCTAAGAGAGGAGCAAGTCCTGCCTGCTACCGGGAGAGCCTAAGAGAGGGGCACTGCCTGCCTGCCTACTGTGGGGAGAGCCTTAGAGGGCCCTGCCTGCCTGCTCAGGGGAGAGCTTTTACTGCAGAGGGTTTGCAGGGTTTTAGCCTCCCCAGGAGACCTCTGCACAGGCTCCACAGCAGCCCCAAGCGCTGAAGCTTTGTGGAGGGCAGACGAGAGACCCGGACCAGTTTGGGGGGGGATCGTGCCTGGGAGAAGACAGGCAGCGCGGATTGTCTCTCTAGTAAGATGTGACCCATGAGGGCCACTGACTCAGGGACACTATCTAGGCTGGCGGCACCAGGGCCCACCATCTCCCAACTGCCCCAGAATAGGGGAGGCACAAGCCATCTCCTCTCCATCCCAGCACCCACACAGGGATGAATCTATAGGGAGAGCCTCAGGTGCAAATTCATATCCCTGCTGTAGTGCTAGGGCTGCCAAAGGGCTGGAGGGGAGGTGGTTAGCAGCTGCCTGATTCCAGCGCTGTGGGGACTAGCATAGCTGCCAGGACAGGCCAGGGAGCCCTGAGAACTGCCCTAATTGGTACTCCCCACACTCATGGCACCTGGGGGGCTTGCAGCACCATGGAATCAATGCGATGCAGCACGGCCTTGACCACACCTTCCTCCAATGTCTATACCACTCCCTGGAATATCCCCTATATCCAGGGCTTCTGTGGGCAGAGTCGACATGGCAAAGCTGGCCTCATGCCCCCGTGTCACGGTTACCAGACAAGGATTTGGCCCCAAAGAAGGGGCCAGAAATTCCCTGACTGAGGCTATGATTGTCACTATAAGTGGAGGAGAACCTGGTCAGGATGATCAGAAGTCCGTTGTAGGGATACTGGAGTCACAATCTGCTTTTGAAGGAAATAGCCCAATAGAGGAAATAAATACCATTAAAACGTTTGTATAAACAAAGAACAAAAGGTTGATCTCCATTGTGCTTTATGTGCAAATTGTTAAGGAACAGCACGTGCTGTGTCCAAGCCTAAGTGGCTTGGCATAAATAGAATCTGTTTGATTCTGTTTAGGTTCTTATACCACTCCCAGCACTGTGCTATCTGAATGCCTGAGAGTGCTTACCACAGCTCTCTCCCACACTTTGTACATATTCAGCATTCACAACAGCAGGGATTTTAGTGAAGATTGAGAGACTCCTTTTCCATTTTTTATTCACTCAGTTTTCTCAGAAAAACTGATTGATTGTGTACGTGTGTGTAGAAAACCTTTACACAATGCTACTGTGTTGTCTATCTGTTATACCTGATGATGATGTGGGGAGGAGGCGGGGGGATAAAGGTTTTCTCAGCAGGCACCCACACATACCCACACACAAGATACAGAATATTATAAAATTAATGGAGCTTCTTCATAATTCATAGCTTGCTTGTGGAAAAAAAAAGCATAATAGCTTGGTGTGATATGTCAAACATCTATAATTCATGGTTCTGAGATCACGCGACCACCATCCATTGTGATCTTCACTCCACAGAATGAGATGTTTGTAATTAATCTGCAAAAAGAGAAACAAAGGCAATAATCCAGAAAGGGCAATAAATAAGAGACAGCTCTTTCCACCCTTACTCATGTTGGATGGTAATTTACGCTAGGAGTAGTCCTGTTAAAGTCCCACTGAAAAAACTAGAATTAGTCAAGGAATACAGTACTATGACATTGCAGGTATAAGATCACCATTGCTCCAAAAGCACAGACCTTCCCTATCACTTCAGCTAAGGGAAAATCTCCATTAACTGTTAGTAGCATGGGACCTTTTAGCTCTTTGGGCAGAGATGATGCCTTCCTATGTATCTGCATGGTGCCCAACACATTTTGGGTGCTACCACACTAAAAATAAATAAATAAATGACAATGGGGTGTATGACACACCTGATGAGCTGTTCTGATCTATGACACAGAGGGAAAGTGGTACGTATATACAGAAGACTGTTTGCTACAACATGTACACACACACAAATTGGCAGTTCTCACACTTCACTCAATAGAGAGCAAGATGTAAAAAGATTACCTTACTTCGGAGAAGCATGGACCATAATAAGAGGAGACATAGTCCTCTGAAGAGACCCTAGTGATCTAGAGGGTTTCAGAGTAGCAGCCGTGTTAGTCTGTATTCACAAAAAGAAAAGGAGGACTTGTGGCACCTTAGAGACTAACAAATTTATTTGAGCATAAGCTTTCGTGAGCTACAGCTCACTTCCTGTAGCTCATGAAAGCTCATGCTCAAATAAATTTGTTAGTCTCTAAGGTGCCACAAGTCCTCCTTTTCTTTTAGTGATCCAGAGAGAGAGTTCCATGAGAGTGCCTGGAGGCTGAAGTCAATCTGTGGCAACAGAGGACAGGGGAATGAGGAGCCGACTCTACCTTTCTGCTTTAACAGGCTTAGAGGCCCCACTTCAGGAAAGCAGCTAACCAGGTGATTATCTTTAAGCATGTGCTTAAATCTCATTGACTTCAGCATGTGCTTAAGTGCTTTACTGAACAGGGAAGCTTTCCTGAGTCAGAGCCTTGAGATAGCAGTACAACTAGTTCAAGTTTAACTAAGCATGGTTGCCAGCAGTAATGGAATGAACTGAGGTCTCTTCCTAATTGGAAACAGTGCGCTGTCCCCTCCCCCCAACACCGCAGTCTTTATTTTCATCTTTGTGAAGCTAAAGGTGGGAACTGTGATGCAGCAGCTTAAAAACTCCCTGCAGTTTCTCACAATAGCCCAGCTGTCCACGTTACTTTTTAAATGATGCAGCAAAACCCAGGAAGACTGTGAGGCAAATAAACAGAAAACAACATGATTTAATTTCTTCTAGAGTGGATCTTGTGGGTATAAGGAAAATAAACCCTTCTCAACCTTGCATTCTGTACACCGTTTGGACCTGAGCAAAAGGGTGGGTGCCAGGTATGTTGTACTCACCGGTACATCACAGGCATTATCATTAAATGATTTTAGTCTAATGTATATAAGTCACAAAAGAGATTCCTGCTTCATTGCAATGGCAGTGATTCGAGTAGGACGCTCAAGCTCTGATCACGTGGAGGTTTGATAGAGCTGTTCCAGGAAGGCCTTATGGTACCAGGGTCAGTTGTTTTGTTTAGTCAATTGTAAGTCCTGTAAAAATACAATTGGTTTTGTTTCTTAGACTGGTCTAATTTTTAGGATTCAATTTCTCTCATCAATGTGGCTTTAAATTGTGTTGCCAGGATGCATTTTTATGAATTTAAGTTATTTATTTATCCTCAAAGGTCATCAGCCTAGGGAAAGGGAATAGTTTTGTGGTGAAGATGCAGAACTTGGCATCTGGAAACATTGGGTCTGGCTGATCCCTTGTCTCATCACTTACACCTGTTCAAAAAGGGCATAAAGAACATCACCATTCCCAGCTGGACAGATGTAAATAACAACATGAGGTGCAAGACTATGAAGCATGATGTCCACGGGTTCTGCTTCCTACTCTACCAATCACTAAGAGAAGGACAACATTTTCAGACATCAGTGCCTAAGGGAATGGCTTGATTTTCAAAGATGCTGAGCACTAGAGCTGTCAGTAACTCCAGCTAACATTCTGGGTGCTCAGCAGCTCAGGAATTGGGGACAGTAATCCACACTTAAGTACACTAAATGCGAGGCCTGATTTGCAGAGGTGCTGAGAATCTTATTGCAGAGGTGCTGCAGCTCTTATTGAAGTCAATTTTGACCTTAACTTGCATGGGTACCAGTTTACACATTTGTAAAAAGGGGTGTTGTACCACCAAATTCACCATTGTTTGCAAAGCACCCTAACCTTCTCGGAAGGAAGGTCCTGAAGAATTGCTGTCTTATTAATCTACATTTCATTTGTTTTACATAGGATTGCCCTATGGCAGAATTTGTCCATCCAGTCTGGTAAGATGTGTCTGACAGTAGAGAGGCCACTTGATCCATAGGAAGGCCTAAAACTGCCATAATACACTGAGCAGTATTCATGCAATGGTACACCATGGAGAATTTCATAGCGGGCCCCCTTATAACACCATGGAGGGACAGACAAACATAGGAGCAGCAACAGAGATAATAAGTATTTAACGAAATCCTTTTTTGGCCTCTAGCCTGGCAGAGATATTGCAGATTAAGCATGATTTATATTTACCCCATGGCATCATGTCAGGAACTGTTGCATTTAAATATGGGAACTGTGGTGGGTTACACTCACTTTTTGGGCATTGTGCTGCTGTTCCCTTTGGCTCCCAGCATCCGCTGTAGGCTGTGAGACTATCTCTACTGGTCTTCAATGGCTCAGCCCTGAGGCTGGTTCACACATCCAAAACCCCTTCTGGGATATAACAGACTCAAGGTAGAAGCAGTTCCTTGCCCATCAGCACCAATTATAAAAAAAATAGTTTCTTACCCTTCTGAACTAAATTCCCTCTCTGGAATTGAATCAGCAGGGTTTCTTCTGAACTCCTGCCACTGATTATGGCCAGCAATGGGCCTTGTTCTAGACTGGTTCCTTTGGCTGTAGTCTAGGGAGCATCCTTACTTGCTCCTCCGGCTCCAGCCAGGAACTGTCTTGCTCATGGCAGGCAGCTCCTTATATTTCAGACTGTTGGGCCTTGACTGGTTGTAGCTGGTCCCCAGACCTTCTGCCTGCTGGAGGAACAGATCTCACCGGTTCCCAAAATGGTGTTCTTTTCCTCTCAGAGAACTGTGTCCTGGG
Organism: Caretta caretta; assembly: GCF_965140235.1. NCBI lineage: Eukaryota > Metazoa > Chordata > Testudines > Cheloniidae > Caretta > Caretta caretta. The sequence continues at coordinate 12,685,594 of NC_134214.1, read as the reverse complement.
ATGGGGTACAGCAGAGCAGCAGGACTGATATACCACACCAGAGGAACCAAAGGGTCAGGGATGGACCAGCTCCTTATTAGTGGACAGCAAAATAACTTGCACCGCAGAGACCTGTGCTCTAGTCTTGTTACTGCCTGATCACAAAATACCATGTAACACCAGCTCCGACTCCAAATGGATTCAGAGAGTTTAAGGCCAAACAGGATCATCTAGTCTGACCTCTTTTATATCACAGGCCCTTAAATTTCACCCACTTCCCCCCTGTATTGAGCCCCATAACACAGGCTCCTGCTCTTCTGGGTCCCATGGCATGTCTGGACTCAGTGCTTATGTCCAAAGCTTAGCAATGGGAGGGATCAGCTTCTTGATTTATGGTCTCTGCACATCATAGAAGCCCAGACATATTCCCCTGTGGCTGGGTTTGTTGGCATTAAGTCCAGACGCTTGCTATAACTATCCTGTGCAACTAGAGTTCCTTCCCAGCTATAATGTGGGGTGTAGGTGCTGAGTCACAATGGGATACACATAAAAACTGATAGAAACATGGTTTTGGGATATTGCTGGTGGGGATTTTGAAGTACAGTTGTATATTGCAATAGGTTTGGTAGTGACAAGTGGAAGACCGACCACCCATCATCTAGGGCTTCAAAGAGGCTTTGGAATTTTCATAACAACCCCTCCCCTCACAAAAAAAGGGAAATGGTAAGCAGAAAAAAGTTAATCTATCAGTATAAATAACCAATTAAGTGCAGGGCGTTTGCCCCTCCCACACTACAGATTACCTAATGCATCAACGGGTAGAACTTGGGATGCAAGAGCTGCCTACAGAGCACTGCAATACAAGATAATCAAACAGCACACAAGACTGCAAACTAACATTCATGCTCCAAAGGTAAACAAGGCACAACCTCTTCCCATGCAGTCCTAATGTAATCACCCACACATCCCAGGGGGATGGACCAGCCCACTGCATGAGATTATACAGGCCAAATCAAAGGAATGCAGACGTGTGTCTGAGGGAAGTTATGGAAACGCCAACAAAAAGTTCAGCTTTCACATTTTCTCAGGAGTCAGATGTACAAACAGCTCAAATCCTTTCCCTTACCCCAGAGGTTAAGTTGTAATGTAACAAAGGCTGTGGCCCAGGGATGTCTTTTTCTAGAGTTACGGAGCTCAGAATCCACTCTGCACCTTAGAATAGCTCCTTTTACACACTTCCTCTGCTCCTCTTTTTGCTACACAGCAAATAGTATAAGAAAATGTTTATGTTAATGGTAGAAACCATCTCTTAGTTTTAGCAGCATGTCAAAAATATTGTAGTATCCCTGATAACAAATAACTGTACTTAGGTTAGGATTCCCAGATTTACTGTAAGAATGTTCCAAGGAGTGGTGAGAGAGAAGTCAGTTGTATCAGATAACTACATGACCTTTGATGTACTGAATTTATGGGGCACTGACTATTGAACTCTATGTGACAGCTATAGTGATAACCTGTTGGGGAAATAGCTATTAATATGCCAGAAGGCTAAGTGAGGATGTTCACTCAGATGCACCAAAAGGGACGGGGTGGAGACCTTTTTCCAGGTTCAAGGTCTCCCGTTCCCTGCCCTGGAGAGCTTACAAAGTATTGTCAAAAAGATTGTAAGTGAGAAATTGTCTCCTGAGCTCCAAAGTAAGAATGAGATAATATTCAACATGCTAATGGGGAGCTTTAATAGGTGGCTGCAAAGATCTATCAACAGTGGGCGTGGGTTCCACATGAGGCTCGGGCTCTAAGATTTGCACTGGGTGGAGCTATGAAGCATGGGATGATCTTCTCTGGTTGGGGGCAGTGCTCTGTCTCTCTCTTGTGGTGGCTCAGCCCATATGGAGGTCGATAAGCCTGTTACAGCCTGGATTAACAGAGCTGGGGCGCAGTGTACCATACATAAGGAGGAACTAGTCATGAAACAGCAGGACAAAATAATTTATATCTTTCTGCTATTGAGAGAAAGAGAAACACAATGCACCCATCCCCCTACACAAAAACAAACACAAATGGATGTCCTTACAAGTAAGATTATTATCTTGCTTTTGTAAATGAAGTCAGGTCATAACTAGCTATGTTCTTGGAATTTTTTCTCCCTATGTTCAGGCCCATGTCAAAGTTTGCTGTATTTAAGATGCCTGAAGTTTGTGGCATAGGCTGTTTGCTTGGAGACAAATACTGTGAGACATCCCGCAGCGCAAGCATCAGAGTTCAAAGGAGGAGGAAGAAGGAAAGATAGAACAGTCTCAGCTACTCAAGCAAAGGAAAGGGAAGTGAGGGTGAGGACACTCTGCCCCAAAGGGGAGGGGTTCTGGAAGAGACCAGTGGGGGCCCAGGCATGAGCCAAAAGCCCCGAGGAACATCAGGCAGGGTTATGCCACCTAAACTCCATTTCAGAGCAGTAGGGTGGAACAATTCATAGTCACAGTCCAACACATGCATGTATGGCTTTTTAAGACTTACTCTGCTTTATACTGGCATACGTCTATTGACTTCAGTTGGGCTACTCCTGATTTTCTCCAGCACAAGGATGAGGGGAATCAGACACCTCAGTGTTAAAAAAAGGAAATGACAGATTTTCTAAAAATTAATGTGGACTTATCCTTGGCCGCTTTCAGAAGCATCTATTTGGGATTTTCAGTGCCAGGGCTAATTATAAGTACAAACATGCCCAGTAACTTTATTACCTTCCTCCTTTGTTGATAAACACTGAACTATCAGCATCAAGTTTGACAGGTTTTGTAAAGTTCAGTGGACCCACAGTCTCTGTAATTCATTTTGCTGTGCACTCATCCAGGTCTCTGGGATCATTCCTCTTGGGGACAGCCTGTAATCTGATACCATTCCACTTCCGCCCACTCTTATTGTCATCTCACATAAACTATAATGCTTTGGTTTATTTGATCATTTCTTCAATAATCTGCTCGTCTCCAGAGCCCCCATTTTCTTTCCAAGCCTTTGATCTTTTAGCCAGACTCCTCAGATGTTATTCACAGAAGATACTGACTCTTGTGGAATCTAGCCTCTGAGCAAACAATTGATTCCTAAGAGCTATATTCCTTGTCATTTATTTGATGCATGCCCCAAATTGCTGAGATGGGACAGCACCCTTGTTATACGTCCGAGAACCCATATTCCTTTATAAAATTGGGCGGGGGGGGGAAGGCCCCACTTTTTCCACGTTGTTGTGCTTCACTCACCCATTAACACAGGTATGTAGCCAGCAATTCACCATTCCCTCATATGTAACCCACGGGTAAGTGTGTGGGCAGGTCCCTCATTGTGCCCAATCTGCAGAGGATATGAGTTTGGTATTGTGCAGCTAAAAAGGCATGTCTCTTTAGCTCAAGGTGTAGCAGTACACCTTTGGCTCTGGAGGTCCCTGGTTCCATCACTAGTGTGTTGACCAAGACGGTAGTCATACTTTGGCTGCTCCATTGTGCTTACCCTCAGCAAACAGTAGGTATGCTATTGCACACGATCTGATCCTACCCTCCTCCAATAAAAGCCATGGCAAGGGTATGGATGTGCCAGCAAACTCCATGAGGATCACATTGTAAATTACCTTTGAACACTACCCTCAGCCAGGATGTACGGGCTTGGCAGTGGTGCAAGCAGAAATCATTTCTTGCCGGTACTGCACTCATGAGAGGGATACAGGGGGGGGGGGGGGGGGAGGCATGTGACGTCCCCATGTGACCCTCTATGTGACTCTTCCCTGTCCCCAGCCAGGGCCCCCATGCTCTTCCCATCCCCTCTGGCACCCCTCTTTGTATATACAAACAGCAACGTGCTTAACTACTCACTTTCCCCCCACATATGTAGTATTCAGCCTGTTTATATGGAATATGGGAGTTGGGTGGGGAGCCATTTCAGCATAAGTAAGACTTATTAAAAGACAAATTTTAAGTAGAACTGTATCCTAAATTGCTTTATGGTATTGTACCCAAACATTGCATTTCAATGGGGGATTCAACTGTTAGGGGGCTTATTCCTTCACCCACTTACTTCCCTGGTCCTTCTCGCGTGAACAGAGAGCAACAATACCCGAAAGTCCAAAGGTGCAAACAATTCGATGTTTATTGGGGTGAACTTCCAGCAAGCATGAATCTAGTTTGCTTCCTTAGTGTCCCCCTTCCCAGCTCTGACACCACAGAGCCTTACACCTGTGTCCCTGTTCCCATTCCTGCCCTTAGCCAAACATGATTCCAATTTCCCCACCCCCATTCCCTGTTCCCATTTCCCCCTTTAGCAAAACATGATTCCAATTTCCCCACCCCCATTCCCTGTTCCCAGCCCCCCGCCCCGACACCCACCCACTCACTTCCTGATTGACTGCAGACTGTATAGTAAAACTTGAGTTCTGCTTAGCTATACCTTAACCAATCATTTTACTGAAATTTAACTAATCAATCCTAACATATTGTAACATGATTATTTAACCAATTATATCCCACCACCTTAATTAGTTTACATCCAGCAAAATTAATTATATAGCAGACAGAAACAATCACAGAACTAGACAGAGATTATACAGACAAACAATGGGGAAATGGGGACTACAGTGATAGAACAAACACAGAAATGAGGATTTCACATCCCAGCTATTGATAAGTGAGTTCTTGCCAGACAGGATGCTATCAAACTAAGTTTCCTTTTACATCTTCTGGGCACTTCCCTTTCTCTGAAGGCGATAGGCATTATCAGGACAGGATTGTATTCCTAACAGCCCAATAGCACCTTATTTCAATGTGACTAGGTTGGAATGTGAGGATGTGACTGGTCGCTTCCCAGTTTATGGCTGCCTCTATTGCTTAGCCAAAGGTCTTAGCCTAAGAACAGGGCCTCAGACTGTCACAGTAAGAGAAGGCCCTTACACCAGCAGACAGTGATTTTGATTCTTTCTTTCATACCTCTATAACTAGCCAAATGATAAGAATACGCCTAAATTCTTAGAGTATAGGCCATTACAGACAGGCCTGAATATCTATATCCTAACATCAACTTTCTTTATAGGAACAGAACAGACTCCTGAAACTCTTACCAGTCCACAAAAGTGGTCCATAGTCATGCAAATAGTCCTATTGTCTTCAATGGGATTGATAAAATGATTAAGGGTTTACAGGATTAGGTTCCAAGTTTGTAAATTGTTCTGGATGAAACTGACAATGCCTGAACTGTCACATCAGAAGGAGCTTCATTCGAATAAAGGTGGGCAGATGTGTGATAAGTCTTAGCTCTGTTGCTAAGATGAGGAACATATTTTCAGCAAAGTTCTTGGCAGATTCCTGAGGCAGCTGGTTTAAGGCCATCAGTGTCCGGCATTATAATAATCTTCACTTACAGTTCTCTCACCCACAGAGCTGGAAAATGAGCCATTTGTTTTCTTTGTTTTACTGCTCCAGTTCCAGTTAACAAAATGCATGTTAGACTAGTTTGGCTGCAAAGAAGAATTCTGTGTACACTGGGGACAACACCTGATTCCCATCAGGCTGCAGAACTGGGCTGACATCAGAATCCAAACATCCTCTGGTCAATCCAAGCAGAGGCATTCCTCTAATGATTTGGACTTGATGTGATGCAGTATGGATGTCATGGATAATTCAGACCAATGGGGAGAAACAGAATCAAAAACACTGTTTAAACACCTTCCATCCCCCTCACCTCTTGGGGACTCCTGACCAATGTAACAGCACAAAACATATGATAAAAAAAGTAAACAAAGCCTTTGTTTGTTAGCATATGTATTGTGCTGTTAAATCCATTTAAATAATGAATGTCCTCCCTAGCCGCGCTCTGCTCCTTTAAGGAGAAGAGCACAGCCCCTCCCCCATCCGGGGGGGTGGGGCTAGCCCCAAGTCTTTCCGGTACCCTGTACCCACTAAAAATCTCTTGCTGGTACTGCATACTTGCACTCACGGGGCTTGGGAGGGGAGACCTGATGTGGTCTCGACAGGGCTCTATGGGAAAAGTAAAATACAGATCTGCAGTGTGCTGGCTTCTCTCTAGCAATGACTTACCCTTCCCCACATAGCAACATGTCTCCCTCTCGAGCCACACTACCATTGGTTCATCGCACAAGCCATCCCCTCCAATGGTACAGGCACAGAGTAGAAGTGATGTAGCTTGGACCAGCATTAAGTCCTGCAGAGATAGCTGAGCTCAAAGGGGAGGATGCCACGGAAAGTGGATGTTCCTCTGGTTCCATGCTCCTCCCTTTTCTCCTCTGGGAAACCCCCAACCCTCGGGCCTTGGGGAGGAAGGCCTTCCACAGGCTTAAGGTGAGGAGAAAGCAGCTTTTGGGTCATTGCTTCCCCATTCTGTGCCAAGTATTGCAGGCTTCTGCTTTCCTCTTCTGGTTTTAATAGCCCATACCCAGCCCATACCCAGCAGGTGCAGATAAAGAGATCTAGATGTGCTAATAAAAAGTCTGAAGAACATAATAATAAATCTACCAGTCTGCATAAGAAATGCTGCCCCCAAGAGAAATTACTAATCGTAGGCAGGGTTTAGCTGGAATATGTCTGCTTTCCAGCAACCAATGCAGCAAATTGATGGCTTCTTATTCATAAACTGCTGGGTTGCTTTTTTTTACATTTGCTTCTGCACAGTAATGAAACTCTAGCTAGTGAAGGAAACCAAACCAAACCAACCAAAAAAGGAACAGACTTGAAAATGAAAACACCAGATCTCCAATAGGGGCTTTCCTTTAACCTTAAAAGTAGAAGATTTATTAAGATTATAAAAGTCTGCTGCCATAGCTGCTGGATGGAGAAGAACAAACCCTGCTGATATGGAACTGTTGATTAATATCAGAGCAATTGATTGAGGCTCAGGGACACTGCATCCCTGTGGGACCATAGGCAAGTCACTTCTCCTCTCTGTGCCTCTCTTTAGCCAGTTGTAAAGTGAGGAAAATAATACTGATCTACTGTATCATAGGGAGCGTAGTGTTAATGAACATATTCAAACACTTGGAGATACCCAACAAGGGCCTGACGTAATGCCCATTGAAGTTGTTAGGACGGGAGCCCTAAGGCTCCTGTGTGGAAGTGGCTGGGGTTAAGCCACCTCTGCAGAACCATTTCCCTCTTTCATGTCTGTTGGGAATGAGGGGTGGACATTGAGAGTGGGGGAAGGTGAAGGAGGAGAAAGAAGGGAAAAGCAAGGGGATGGATGTTGCTCTGCTTCTGGTCCCATGGAATTTAGGCAGCCATATTTTGTCCTTGGATCCTCCACTCTAGGGTCTCAAGCCCAGCTGTGGCCAGCAAGGGACCCTGGTTTCATGGCTTTCTAGAAATCATGCTGCAAGGAACCAAGAGAGAGGGGCATTGCGGGAACAGAGCTGGTGCAAAACCTGGGAGATCTGCCAGGTTGGGGTGGGGCCTGTGGCCTACTCCACAAGATAGGGGTAGCTCCTCCTACTCTCTTTGAATGACTGGGAAGAAATCTCCATGATGGGTTCCTTGTAGTGAGTTCTTCCTTCAGCAGATGACCTGGCCTGTTATTACCCTGGCTTCTTAGGGGATTTTTCCTGTTCTGGAGTTGTGAAAAAAAATTTCACCTTTCCCCCAAAGGTGGCAAGAAAAGAAATGGCCTTTTTGCAGCTGATGATGATCAGTGCCAGCATTTGTGTGTATAGTTCAGAGCACAAGCAGATAACTATAGACTAGAATCCTCTGCCTGTGTAGATCATTGCACTGCTGGCTGTCTTGGGGCTTCATCCCAAGAAGTCATAAGCCAAGTGTTTTCTATTTACTGGATGCTGACAGTGTAGCTGGTGTAGTATGGAGGATACATAGTCCTTGTCTCAGGGGAGTAAGTGCAACATGAGGGTGATTCATCTTTGGAAGCATCAGCTATGGGATGTTACTGGAGGGATGTTACCAACTATGGTCTGGTCCATAAGGCAAATATGATGTTTTCAGTCTATCCTCTAATTTTCTGGGTGAATTTTTTTTCAGACAGACAAGTCTCACCAGTGTGTGTGTAGAGGGGGGGAAACAATGTTTTATTCTGCAAGGATATGGGAAATTGCTCTGTAAAATTGGCAAGAATTCCCCCATCTGAGGCATATTCAAGAAAAGCCATAATTTTGCCCAGATGCTGGAATATTTTCATGTTTGCCACCAAACCTATCTCCCTCCGCCCCCGCCCCCCATCAGCTTCTCACATATCCAGTCTGAGCCATGAACACTCATGAGACACAAATCGGTCCCTTTAATCCATGATTAGTATATTTCCACCATGTTCAGCAGTTGCATCATGAGTTGCAGCTATGGTTGTGTTGATGCTGCACTGTTTAATTGTTTTTGCTCCATGATCTGTTAGCTCTGTTAGTATTTAATTGTCTCTCTCTACCCCCCAAAAGGCTAAAGAATAGAAAAACATCTTTCATTTTCTCATTTCATGTGCTATGGTTGGAAAATACCTCATCAATGTACAGTAGGCAATAATGATGATATACGGTTAGAATGCTGGGGTCCTTAAGTGGTTTCCACTGCTGCTTTACCTAGGGGGAAAAAAATTAACCTGATTTGAAGGAAAGCAGGTTAGTCTTCTTTATTTGCTTTTTGCAATGGTTCAAATAATGATCCAATTGTCATCCTTATAGATCCCTGCTGGATTCTGTGCTGAATGCAAGCCTGAATGATGGTAAACAATGCCCTGTCTGGTACCTCGCATGCCTGGCAGAGGTGAATTCATGAGAACAAATTAGACCTTTGATTGATCATTTAGAAAAGAAAAGAAAACAAGGTTAATTTATATGAGCTCTAGCTGTACAACATTTTTTATAGCAATCAATATTCCAGGCAATATAAACAGCAGCCTTACGTAATAAATAGCTGCATTATGTAATGCTAGTTAAATTTAGAAATGGTTATTTTATTACCTTTAGTGCACATAAAATACAGAGCAATGGCATCGGAGGCTATGCTCCCTAACCCAGGAACTGCTGCTGACAGAGCGGCCACAGAACAGCTGGGCCTGGCTATGTTTTCAGACCAAATAAAGCCTGCAGCCTGATACACCAAGTTGAATACGCTTTGATGCTTCCGGTCCCTGTCAAGTGTTTCAGTGGGGTGGAGGGACTGGGCATTGCTCAGAAATGCTGCATGCTCAAGCGCAGAATGTCTCAGCACAATAAAGATGGAAGATTTATTATGAAGGAACAAAATGAGCTACTTTTGTTCTCCTTGGTGTCCCTATAAAAGCTTTTGTCTGACAGGCTAGTCTGGGCCTTGGTTAGCTACAGTCTCTTCAGTGTAGCCACTGGCTGCTTTGAGACTGGTTGTCTACAGGCTATAGGTCAATTATCTTCCTGCTAGGGCTAAACAGTGTTTTCCTCTTTCCTCCCCAGCAGCTCCAGCCATCCTCCCTGAGTATAGGAGTCTCCCCTCTCTCCCCCCAGACACACATGCACAAGGGGGAGTTTAAGTGGAGGGGGTGTGTGTGTGGAAGAATTCAAAGTCTTGGTTGCATCAGTCTTATCACTGGAAAATACTCTCGCAGCATAATGCTGCTCACATCGTGCTCAGGCTTAAATGATGGTCTCTTTTATTGCAAATAATTGTGTGGCATTTGTTATACAAATACTGATCCAATAAAGGCACTAAAATGAGAGCATCTACAAATGCATGTTTGGAAAAATACAGCTGAAGAAAGAAAGTCCTGTTGTGAAATCTTTAGCTAAGCAGCACATTGTTGTTTGGATTGTTTCATAACATACACAGAGAGCTGCGATCTAAGAAACCAACAGATATTTTAATTAGAACATGAGAGTTTCAATGTTCCTTCTACTAGTAAATATGGTTAGCACCGATTTATTCCATTTGGCCATTCTGGGAGATTGCTTTCGAGTCAACTTGCTGATGGAATTTTGGTTTGTTAAGTGTTCTATGTGCCTCGGATTGTGTATTGTAATTAGTAGAGATGGGCCCAAATTAAGAAATGGATCCAAACACCTCCAAACTAGTGAAATTCAGATCTGGATCAAAACTTTGTGGGCTGGTCCACTAACTCTATAATGGACTGAACCAACTTCCAGTTCTGAATATCCCCAAGCTTCATTAAAGTTTGAATCTGTATTTAGTGCAGAAACTTTTGGCTCAGGATCATCTCTAATAACTATCTGTATTTTCTTTTTTCTAGTGCTATTTAATGGCTTTAATTGAATTGTGCCTAGAATCTCTTGTGCCTGGGAGACTGAATACCGGGGAATAAAATGAAACTACTTTAGATTAATCATTAAAAATGTGTCCCTTTGTAAGAGATGAAGAGTTAAAGCTACTCCAGAAAATCCACTGCTTTTACAAAACCCTTGGATTGTAATTGGTTTAGAAGGATGTTCCCAATCTTGATTTCAATTAAAGTGAAGTCCTCAGGCCCTTTTGCAGCTTGGTCCTGTTCTTCATTCCACATTGTTAGGTAACAAAACAAAACAAAACAAAACAAAACAAACAAAGAACCATGTTCAGCCAGGAATTGTATATATCCTGTGCAACCCTAGAGAAGCCAACTGGTCAGATTCTGATCTCATTAACATCAGTATAAAGCTGGACTAACTCCACTGACTTCAGCAGAATTCCTCTGAGTTTACCTCTGGGAGATAAGAGCAGAATCTGGCACTATATATGCATTTCCTAGAGGTCATCCAAACTTAAAAATTCCATTCTGCAGGAAATTCCAACATTTTGAATTTTGTTTTCATTCTGAATGGGCACAAAAACAAACAAAAATCCTGCAAAATGAGTTTTTTGAAAAACATATTTAAAAAATGAAATTATTTCAGGTCAGCTGAAATACCCTGTTTCGATAAAATCAAAATGTTTTGTTCTGATATGGACTTTTTTAATGGTATATTATAATTGATATTAAGATTAGTTTCTAAATGAAATGTTGTTTCAAAATGAAATATCAAAATGTGCTATTCCTGTAAAAAAGTGCTTTATCGAAACACTACATTTTCAAATTATTTTAAAAAACAAAATTTAGTCAAAATGATTCCTTGCACTGAAAATATATATCGTGAGAATTGGCAACACTGTTTTTGCATGCATTGACTGTGACCTTCTTCCCAGCCGTGGTGATACATTAATGAATGTATGTGTGTGTGCTGTAAATACTGAGCGGGCAAAAAGTGTGGTTCAGGTCACAAAAGGTTAAATTGTGTGCTAGATTGGCGGGGTTGAGTGTGCATTTCCTGCCATTTCTCACCACACTCTGAGTCCCCTTGAATCTGCTGGTTACACACAGTTCTCAGGAGTTCCTGCTATGCTAGGTCTAGGCTGAAGTGATGACAACCCTAGCTTGCTACTGCCCTTGAGGTTATACACCTGGGACTGGAACTGCACCTCATTTTTGCAAGAATGCAAATCATTTTGCTCATGAATCAAAGACTGTGTGTGTGAGAGAGAAGAGACAGAAATTTCCCCCAGGAAGATGTAGAAGAGGTACCAGAACAGACCTATAGCAATGTAGATATGTACTACCAAGATAGCTTAGTATGTGCATTCAATGGCTACATTCACACCCAGCCCCATTTAAAAGAGGCCAGCAGCCATATCAATGCCAGACCCTAGCAGCAGTTGGATAAATGTGCATTTGGACACATCCCCTACATGTCACATGGGCAGGGGATAAACTTCATGGAATGATTATGGAGTCTCTGGGTGAGATCATCACTCCCTATGCAGCCCCTTGACCCTGCATAAAAAGGCCGGAGAAGTATAAAGGGACCCTAAAAGCCCTGTATCCGGATGGGGAGGAGGCCTCTGATGCAGGCACTATAAGAAAGGAGCTGTAAAGCTGCCTTTCGAGGACTCCCTCACAAGCCCCAGTGTGGGCAGGGACACAGCATGCATAGCTGACTAGATTCCTGGTTGTGCTGCAGTCTTCAGCACAGCCCTGGGAGGCTGCCATAACTCAGGTCCCCAGGACTGTCTGATTTACGCTGGGCTTCTGCAACCCCTGTAGCTGCCTGAGATCAAAAGTGGGCTCTAAGAGGCACAGCACAGAACCTCATTCTCTGAGCTGAATTTACACCTCCGACAAAGTTACACTTTTCAAAATTAGATGCAATGATACATCCTGGCCCCAAAGCTGGCCAAATCTCATTCGGTTTAAAATTAAGGCCATTCGGATAACGAAGAGAAAGCCTGGGACTGGACTGCGGCTGTAACGGTGCTGTGGACCTCAGAGGGATGGCACTGGAAAAGGTGATCTGTTTTTTAGTCTTTCAAAAAAAAAATCCCTTTGGGACTTTGAGAGAATATTATAGGACTGGGTACCCACAGCCTGCACTGAAACCCAGGTCAGGGGGAGAAAATCCCCTGTAAAGTTCCCCTTTCGGTGGCGATCCATCTCTCTCCAAGAAGAAAAAGTCACAGGGTCGTGGGAAAAGCAATACAGTCCTAGGTCATATTACCCTTCTCTTGGGTCTGAGCAAAGAACTATTATTATCTTCATCTGATAGATGGGAAGCTGAGGAATTTAGATTAAGTGACTGGCCCAATATCATAAAGGAAATCTGTGGTAGAGTCAGGAACTGAACAAACCCCACCCTTCTGAGCCCCAGTCTGGTGACATAACCACAAGCCTATCCTTCCTCTTTGATAATAAGATATTAATCAACATGAATATAAGTGACGGAATCGAGCCTGTCACATTTGACTGGTGCAGTGAAATATTCAGACTGGCCACATTTTAATTCCCCCTTCTATCCCTTTAATAACTCAATTTGTTTTTTAAATATGAGTCTGATTCTGCCCCCCAATGACACTGGCATCCATCAGAAGTCACCTAACCTAGCCCCATTGAAGTAAATGGAGCTGCTGTGGCGTAAGTGAGTTCAGCATCCCGCTTTATGTTCATAGCACACACTCATGACAAAAGGATCTTACGAGTATATTTTAGAACCATAAATACAATAACCCACATTTTGACATGGACTCTTCATATCGCCCAACCTGTGTTACACTTTGGCCTGAGCCTGTGTATGAAATTTCATACGCCCTTTATTCCTTCTTCCCTTCCCTCCTTCAAACTCTTCATTCATATGCAGACATTTTATAATCATTCATTCTAGTCATAAAACGTACAGGATTTTAAATTGAACTGAAATCCCAAATGCTTTACAAGAATTGATGTTGCATAATTGTACTGGTTTGTCTGAAAACAAACAATGATGTACAGCTAAAATATTCTCTCAGGGAGATGACTCAGATTCTTCCTTGTGGCTTTGGACCTTGGTTGACTGCTGATGGCGCAATTTGTAATCTCTACTTTAGATGCAGGGCAATGAAAGCCAGACAAAAGGGTAAACCAAGGGCTGGTTCAGCATAGGAAGAGAGAACAAGAGTGTTATTTATAGGCTCTTGGTCTTTCTTTTCAAGACAAAACAGCGGATTGGGGAAAAGCAAAACCCACCCCTTGAAAATAATTACAGACATTGTCACTAATCCCGCAGCTGACTCCTGGGCCAGAGCCTACCCCTACTTAAATCAGTGGGAATCTGCATGAGATTAAGCATCCATTCACATGCAGCCAGTTGCAGGATCAGGGCCATCACACCTGAACCTGAAACACACTTGCTACCAGGCAAACTGCTGTGGACAACACTGCCAACTGTTCTCAATGGTAGCAGATGACAGAACGAGGAGTAATGGTCTCAAGTTGCAGTGGGGGAGGTTTAGATTGGATATTAGGAAAAACTTTTTCACTAAGAGGGTGGTGAAACACTGGAATGCGTTACCTAGGGAGGTGGTAGAATCTCCTTCCTTAGAGGTTTTTAAGGTCAGGCTTGACAAAGCCCTGGCTGGGATGATTTAACTGGGAATTGGTCCTGCTTCGAGCAGGGGGTTGGACTAGATGACCTTCTGGGGTCCCTTCCAACCCTTATATTCTATGATTCTATGCCATCCTGCCTGTCACTCAGACCCGTATCCTGGGCGTCAACTTTGACTCAGGTCTCTCTCAAAGTCCTCCCATCCAGATTATGTCTAAAGCTTGTTGATTCTTTCTGCATATCATCTCTAAGATACGGCCTTTCCTATCCATCCACATAGCTAAACCTCTCATCATCTCACATCTTGATTACCACCACATCCTTCTCTGTGGCCTTGACAAATGCAAGCTTGCCCCACTCACATCCATTCAGAATACCGTTGCTAATATCATTTTCTTAGTTCCAGGGCCAGATTAAGGCATAGGCAATTGAGATGTGCCTAGGGTCCAGCTTGTGGGGGGTCAATCTAAACTCCGCTCTGTCACCTGTTGCAATGTCACTCACTCGGTTTTGACCCCCAATTGCCTCCCACATCATGACAGAGGGCCAGCAGGGCCAAACCTGAGTGGACGGTAGTGGACGGTAGGGCAGCCAGCTATGCTTCTTCTTGCTGCTGCTGCTGAGGGGCTTGCTCCTGCGCCAATACCTGACCTGCTGGAGCTTTGCACTATCATCCCAGCACTGGATGGGGAGCTGCAGTGAGTGCCCGCACTGGGGAGACAGCTGGGAGAGGGGTGGTGGGGTTTGCCTAGGGCCCAGTGATGGGTTAATCTGGCCTTGCCTAGCTCATCACTTGGACAATATCACCCCTCTATGTGCATCCCTCCCTTTTCTATCATATCAACATAAGATGCTTGTATCTTAAGCAGGACCAAGTATACCTAGACCATCTTTGTCAGGTGTTTGTCCAACCTGTTCTTAAGAACCTCCAGTGATAGGGATTCCACAATCTCCCTTGGATGCCTATTCCAGATCTTAACTACCCTTATAGTTAGGAAATTTTTCCTAATATGTAACCTACATCTCCCTTGCTGAAAATTAAGCCCATTACTTGTTTTACCTTCAGTGGACATGGAGAACAATTGCTCCCAGTCCTCTTTATCAGATCCCTTAATATATTTGAAGACTGTTATCAGATCCCCCCTCAATCTTCTTTTCTCAAAACTAAACATGTCTAGTTCTTTTAACCCTTCATCACAGGTCAGGTTTGCTAAAAAATTTTATAATTTCTGTTGCTCTCCTCTGGGCAATCTCCAATTTGTTCACTTCTTTCCTCAGGTGTGGCACCCAGAACTGGACACAGTCCTCCAGCTGAGGCCTCACCAGCACTGAGTAAAGCAGGACAATTACCTCCTGTGTCTTACACACCATACTCCTGTTAATTCCCCCCAGAATGATATTAGTCTTTTTCTCAACTGCATCACATAGTTGACTCATATTTAATCTGTGATCCACTATAACCCCCAGATCCCTTTCAGCAGTACTGCCACCTAGACAGTTATTTCCCATTTTGTGGCCGTGCGTTTGATTTTTCCTTCCTCAGTGTAGTACTTTGCACTTGTTTTTATTGAATTCCAGCTTGTTGAATTCAGACCAATTCTCCAATTTGTCAAGATCCGTTTGAATTCTAATCCTGCCCTCCAAAGTGCTAGCAACCCCTCCCAGTGTAGCGTCATCTGCAAATTTTATAAGCATACTCGCCCCGCCATTATCCAAGTTATTATTGAAAATATTGACTAGTACTGGACCCAGGACTGACCTTCGCAAGACCCCACCAGGTACACCCTCCCAGTATGACAGCAAACCGTTAATAACTACTCTTTGCATCTCTAAGGTGCCACAAGTACTCATTTTCTCTTTGCATATGGTCTTTCAACCAGCTGTGCACCACTTTACAATAGTTTTCATCTAGACCACATTTCCCTTGTTTGCTTATGAGAAAGCCATGTGGGACCGTGCCCAAAAGCCTCCATTGCCCTTCAGACAAGCACCTTTGTGCTTTGTCCCATGCCACCTCACACACTGGGGAGGCGCTCCTCATAAATATCCACAAAGTTACCTCATTATCCTCCTCCAAATCCCTCCTCAAAACTCACCTCTGCTGGGGTGCCTACAAAAAGCATGACAATGGTTGGGCCGCTGGGGCACTGTTACCACCACCTAGAGGGATAAGTTAAGAGTCCAAAGACTCAGTTGAGGCAGAAGAGTTTGGAAAAAGAAAATAGAATAGGCAGTAGGGCTGGGAAGCAGGAAGAGAGAACACAGGGAACAGGGAAGGACATGGAGTGAAGAGGACAGGGACCATAGTGCAGACAAATGGAAATAGGTAGCACAGCATGGGAGGAGTAAGAGCTGTGGGGAGCTGAGGGCGGTGGTGAGTGAACTGTAAGCGGAATAAGTTGCAGGGGGATAGACATTTGGGTTGGGAGAGACAAAGTAACACTGAGCCTGTGCTTATGTGCTGTGCTGAACTGGGGTCCGTATCTGGCAATGCTTTAAATTAATGTCCTCAAGCATTTGGGGCTCAAGCCAAAAGCCACTAAGTCAAGGGGAGTCCTTTCAGCGGGCTTTGGATTGGGTCCTTAGGGTACCTTCTGCTAATGGTCAGGCGCCTAAAGCTGAAGAAGTGGATTGCCTGGGCTGGTTCTGTATGGTGATGCCATCTAACAATATCCTTTTTTGGATACCGTCATGGGGCGTGGCACTCATCGCTGGCTGAGTTAGTCTCCTGAGTTGTCCCAACACTGGTCTCTGCTGGAAATGTGGCTTAGTCCTCTGGCCAAGTCACAACTAACTTAAAAGCCCTTAAAAGCAGAAGTTCAAACTAAAAAGTCACAAAGAAATAAAAAGGTTCTTCTGTCCTTTGGGGCTTCTTTTCATCCCACCCTCTGCTCCTTTCCTAGCTCCATGCTGGACTACCTTCCACAGTCTCTTTCTCTATTCTGGGCTTGAGTGCTGGCCCCAGACTGGTTCTCCTGGAGTACCCTTTCCCCTGCCCGCCATAGCTCAAAGCCCACTGTAAGAGCCAGCCTGCCTGTGCTTCTAACTCCAGACACAGCTAACTCTCAGTCCTTTTATAAGGCCCGGGTGTCCATTTATCTATCACCTGACTCTCCTTAGCCCCACCCCCTCAGGCTGGGAAGCAGCTAGTTGATTATGGACCAGATGTGGCTGGTCCCATTTCTTCTTAAAGGGGCAATCACCCTGTGACAGATACACTGAGCCTTTATTTTAGATTTCTTTTTCATTTAAATAATATTTTTTTTATTCCCCTCCCCCTTGGCTCATGCAGAGTGACATTCACAGGGTAATTAGGCTTGGTGCAGGGAACTCTGCTGTGGGGACTGGAGGAGAGGATGGAATTGCCCCCCAACCTGTAGTACTCTAGAACCTCTGTTCCAGACCCTGGACAGGAATAGCGGCGACAAGTCCTCTACTGGGATTTTGTGCCACTCGGTCCATATAAATGTGAGCCAAATGGTCCCTCCTCTGAGATATGTCCAGTGGCCTATGCTGGCCTATTTAAACACTCTTTGTGGCCTTTTGGGATGCAAGCGCCCACCCTCCACTCCTGTGCATGGGATGATGCACGGCTTATGTGGTACATGGGAGTCACCAGCAAGCCCCTCATATCTGGATACATTTCATCACCATGCACCAAGGATCCTGCTTATATGTCAACAGAAATTGCTATTGCAGTTACCTCTAAGCTATTATATCTGGGTCTACAATTCATTACAGAGAAGTCTGGGCAGCGTTATTCATGTTTTGGGTTTCTGCTCTCTCCGCGTCAGCATTCTGTATTTTATTTTGGCTGCCACAGTTATTATTCCAAACAAGTCTTTCTATGTGTTATTTTCCTAGGGTTGTGGTATATGCTCCAGGAACATATACTCTAGCTGCACAAAAGCTACGTACCAACTTCAATACATGTATGTGATTCAGTTGGTATTTAAATAGCCTATGGCGATGGTAGTCAGCCTCCAAGAGCAGGCGTGTTTATGGGAGCGTATAGGGAGCGACAAAATAATCACTTCGTGATGTGGTGGTGGTTATGGGGTAACACTGCAATCGCATGTGATGTTGCACATTCAGGAGCTACCATCATGTACTGAATCGATGTGATCCCACCGATTCAGGGTAAGTCTACACTGCAGCCAGAGATATGACTGCAGCATGGGTATTCTAGCTCGCTTGAATAACAATGGCCATGAAGCCGTGACAACATGGGCTAGCTTCTTGAGGACCTACCCAGGTCTAGGGCAGGGCTGTACAGCCTGCATTGCCGGCCATGCTGCCACAGCCTCACTGCTATTTTAACTTGAGCTAGCTAGATCCAAACTAGCTGGGTATGGCTTCCAGCCCTGCAGTCATACCGCTGATTGCAGCCTAGAACATGGGGGGAGGGATAGCTCAGTGGTTTGAGTTTGGCCTGCTAAACCCAGGGTTGTGAGTTCAATCCTTGAGGGGGCCATTTAGGGATATGGGGCAAAAATTGGGGATTGGTCCTGCTTTGAGCAGGGGGTTGAACTAGACAACCTCCTGAGGTCCCTTCCAACCCTGATATTCTATGATTCTAACATGCTTGCTTCTGTTCCCTTCCCCCCAAAATTGCAAGGTAGAGACTAGTATCAGAGGGGTTAGTCTGGATCTGTAAAAGCAGCAAAGAGTCCTGTGGCACCTTATAGACTAACAGAAGTATTGGAGAATAAGCTTTCATGGGTGAATACTCACTTCTTCAGATTTCAGAGTAGCAGCCGTGTTAGTCTGTATTTGCAAAAAGAAAAGGAGTACTTGTGGCACCTTAGTGACTAACAAATTTATTTGAGCATAAGCTTTCGTGAGCTACAGCTCACTTCATCAGATGCATCCAATACGTCTGTTAGTCTATAAGGTGCCACAGGACTCTTTGCCGCTTTTAAGTAGAGACTTTAAACCTCAAAGTCCTTAAGCACCCCCTTAAATTCTTTGCTGAGTGGGGATGGGATCACTCATGAGCTTAAAATTAATCATGTGCTTAAGCACCTTGATGAATTAGGGCCTTACCTAGCCAATGTATGTATTAAGTTATACGTTATATAAACACACAGCCAAACGTTTCAAAAGTGACTAGAGAACTGGGTGCCTCACTTTTTTGTTGCCCAACTTGAGGCCTCAAAGGGGCTTGATTTTCAGAAAGTGCTGAGCATCCACCCTCTGAAAATCAGCATCATTTAAGGTATTTCAGATTGGGCATCCAGACCCACTAGTCATTTTTAAAATCTTGGCCACTGCTCGATAGATCTAAACACGTATTTCATATGTAAACTGGTTTGATCTGGGGGTAACACCACTGAATTCAGTCGAATCCCTCCTGATTTATATTGGTGTAAGTGGGGATCGGGAAAGGTTCATAATTGTTATAAATGTTCGTAACTTATTGCATTCACACAGTACAATAACTGCCTAATTAAATCAAAATCAAATCAAATTAAAAAATGAAATATTTAGGGTAAGCTGTATATATATTAATATCAACAGAAATCACTCGCATGGAAACGCGCTCATCTCACATTCTGAGCAAAGTGACCGAAGGCTGTAAAGTGGGCAAGGCAGGGGTGATTAAAAAATAGATGGAAACCAAATGTACTTTATTACAAAAAGTAAAATGAGAAAGCTGTTACTTTCTGAAGTTCACTCAGCAGCTTCAACCGTCATCAATCCACAACAGCTGTGGACAGCTATTTAAGTCTAAGACCTCAACAGCTTAATTGGGGACTCATGCTAAAAGTTAACAGGCCTGTGCCCAACAAGGTTAATACTGAGGTTAACAGTTTAGGATGCAAAGAAAATCACCCTGTGTTCCTTGCCCTGTGCATGAATAGCATAATTGCCTTGCTGCTACCAGAAGGTAGTCAAATCTTCTTAATCTGTGATCTATCCCCATGGAAAGTATAACCTATGGAAACTGGGCTTTCTTTATAAACATACATTTCTGCCTATCTCATTAACCAGCTAAGCAACCATGATGTTAAAGGAGGTGGTTGATAATATCACAACTGCTTCAACTCGTATTGTACTACAATAAGTATTAACATTTACTAGAACTTCAAGAAACAAAATTTGTGTGTTTTCATGCTTTGAAAAATTTTAGTTTCTGCAAATTCTTTGTTCAGAGCTTTTTAAAATCTGTCCATAAAGAAAGTGATGTTTCATAATGTCAGATTCTTTCAGTTTAAACTATTTTTAATTAATAATTCTTGTCTATTTTGTTATAACAATAGCATCCAGAGGCCACAATCAAAATCAAGGGCCCATTGTGGAAGGCGATGTACAAACACATCTGAGACAGTTCTGGCTCCAGAGAACTTACAGTCTAAATAAACTAGAAAGACCAAAGGCAGGAGGAGAAAAAGAGATGCTGTGACTTGCCCAAGGTCACATAGAAAGTTGTTAGCAGTGCTGGGAATAGAATCGAAATCTTCTGATTCCCAGTCCAGTTCACTATGCACTGGGCCATATTGCCTGCATGTAGAGTATGTTTAAGTTATTTAATGAGAATATTTGATATTCAAAATTCAAGATGTGTTAGTTAGTTCTGATTTGACAAACACATCACCTGTTATTGTTTCTGTTTTCTGAGTGGATGAGTTTAATTCCCAAAGTCATATTTCTGGTTCAGATTTACAGGTCAACTAAAATCATTCAATTTTTGCCTTAGATAAACAGATATATTTCTCCATCTGTAAAATGGGCATAATGATACCTGCTTTTGTAAAGTGGTAAAGCTTTCATAAAGTTTTTTGAGATCTCCTGGTAAAAAGCCCTCAATAAGGGCTGGTTGCAAAAACTTTGACCAAACCATTTTCCACTGAAATTGGTTGAAGTAGAAATGCTTTGCAAATCTTATTGATTTCACTAGAATATAGTTTTGGAGCATTTTTTTCTGAATACACAACTTTATTTCTGTACTTTATAGGAATAAATCAGTTTCTATGTCTCCCTTTGTGTGGTTGGCAGCTGTGAAACGCTAGCAGTAGATGTTAACGTTCCCTCCAAAGAGGTTTTGGCTTGGCCTCTGGACTTGACTCCAGAGTTATACTTCTAGAGCTATGTCCTCAAAGCCACAAATAGAAAGAAACCCCCCAATGAATGAAAAACAGACTTTACTGTGTTCTGTAACCATCTTCTTAGATTAAGGAAGGGAGATATTGTAATAAAACCATGTTTTTGAGACAACAGAAAATTACTAGATAAATTACAAACACACATGCACCTTGGAAATCAGGTCTAGACTTCTGGTCCTTTGCTTCAGAAAACACAGCCCCTAATCAAGCCAAAAGAGAACTCCTAGCTGATCATCTGGGTAAGTCCCTTTATCCTGTCTGTGAATCAACCTTTAGTGGGCAACATTACTCATTCTTACACACAAAGTCAGTACCCTGTAGGGCTGGTTTGGGGTCGGGAAGGAATTTTCCTCCAGGGCAGATTGGAAGGCCCTGGAGGTTTTTCGCCTTCCTCTGTAGCATGGGGCACGGGTCACTTGCTGGAGGATTCTCTGCTCCTTGAGGTCTTCAAACTACAATTTGAGGACTTCAATAGCACAGATATAGGTGTGAGGTCTTTTTTAGGAGTGGTGGGTGAAATTCTGTGGCCTGCATTGTGCAGGAGGTCAGACTAGATGATCATAATGGTCCCTTCTGGCCTTAATATCTATGAATCTATGAATCTATGGTTGGGACTTTTCTGTTGAAATGACTTTTCAACAGTAAATGCAGTTTTTTACAAAATCAAACGAGATTGGTTTGTGGAACTTAATCAAACTGTTTCGTTTCATATAAATTTGACACAAATTTGTGTTTTCCTGAGTTGCCCTAGTGCCTCATGGGAGGCATAGTTCAGATACCTGAGGCCCCTATTATTCTCCATGAGTTCAGCCTCTTTGAGTGAACTACATCTCCCTTGGGGCATAACAGTCTCCCTTGGCTGAATAATACCATGCATCGGAGGAGTCAGACGACCACTGCATCATCAGAGTTCCATGAAAAAATTTGATATTTCATCTTGATATGGGATGCAAACAAATTTCAAAATATCAGAATTTTCCAGGGGACACATATTCCAGTATCTACCAGCGTTAGCACATTACAGCGTACATATGGCAGGGCCTGATCAACCAATGTTGTGCAAAGAAGTGCATGGTGAGCAAAGATGCACCAAAATCTGAAGTGATTCAGAAGGAGCTCACAGAAATGCATCATAGAATGCAGAAAGCATCCCTGTGAGGAAAGGGCATATTCTATGTGTTTCATATACATAGATACTGTTAGATATTACGTACAAATTACATATGTGCACAGATTAATATACGAACATAGGCCATTTTCATATTATTCACTGTAAGAGCTAATATATGGGCCCAGATGTTCAGATGGTGTAAATCAATGTTGCTTCATAGGCTTGAGTCGAGATCCATTGATTTACCCCAGATGAGATTCTGGTCCATGATCTGCCATGACTCTAGTATATAAAACATATGCTACTTATATGGCATTCACATGTAAGTCGCGTATGTGAGTACCTGGCGATACTGACATGGAACCTTTCCCAAGTCCCCTGGCTTTGTTACACCTGGGATGTGTGGGTCACACATATTAGGTATGGGGACCACCCCATGTCACTGTTTACACAAATGCATGCATCATGCTCATTGGCTTCTCTGCCACAGTTCAAAGAAAACGCTCAGGATCCTTTTCCTGAACAGGCCAGGAAAGTATACCCCTGCTGGTATATTCTACACGTATGACTTGGGAATTGTACCCGTACATTCACCTCTTTGTTTTTTCTGGAATATTTTGGTGTAGCGCTACTCTCCCATCTCTATGACCTCATCTGTTCTTGCGGTCATGCATATAGCCAGGCATCACAGTATCTCAATGACTTCTGTCATTCCTCCATTATTTAATAAGGCCTATTATGTCAAGGTTCTCTTCCTTTGCCAGGCATTGTGATTCACCAGTTCTTGCTTTCAAGCTTCTCGCAGTAGTACATAGACATTTAAGGCCTGATCCAAAGACGTCAGTGAGAGTCAGGTTTTTCCACTGACTTCAGCTGGCTCTGAGAAGGTATCTACAAACATTTGTGTATGAAATTTTGAAATTCGCTTTCTGCTGGATTTCTTGGATGTTTGTGAAAAGCAAACAGAAAAGGTGGGTGAATGAGGCTGAAGGAAACTCATTTAAATGAAAATGTGGGTAATTTTTTGTGCATCATCTCTTAGGGTATGTCTTCATTGCAGAGTTAGCCTGGCCTTTCAACTGCTGTTCCCCCAGCCCTTCTCCTGTCCATGCACAAAGGCCTCTTTTCTAATTAAGTGATGCCTTCAACCTGCTACACTTGCTGGAATGGCTTGGGGTGTGGGTAAGAACCCTTGTGCCACTTTCACTCAAGCTTGTTTAGCCTGAGTCCTCACTGCAAAGTTACCACTGGAAACTCCCCCACATTACAGTGAGGACTCAGGCTAAATCACTCACGTGCTGATAGTCTTCCAGTGTTTTCCCACAGTTCCCGTCCATGTACCCAAAAGGACAGAATCTCCCACAATTCACTGGGAAAGAGTCATAGAGTATCTCAGCTTATTGCAGCACAAAGAATCATGGGATGTGCCCCCAGAAGTCCTAGTGACACGTACGGAGAAGTGCAGCATTGGTGAGGACACTTACTCAGGTAGGGCTTTGCAGAGTGGCTGTTCACAACTTTTAACGCTGGTGCTCAAACCCGGGTGCCAATCACCCAGGTTAACTCTGTGGTGAATCATAGAATCATAGAATATCAGGGTTGGAAGGGACCCCAGAAGGTCATCTAGTCCAACCCCCTGCTCAAAGCAGGACCAATTCCCAGTTAAATCACCCCAGCCAGGGCTTTGTCAAGCCTGACCTTAAAAACCTCTAAGGAAGGAGATTCTACCACCTCCCTAGGTAACGCATTCCAGTGTTTCACCACCCTCTTAGTGAAAAAGTTTTTCCTAATATCCAATCTAAACCTCCCCCACTGCAGCTTGAGACCATTACTCCTCGTTCTGTCATCTGCTACCATTGAGAACAGTCTAGAGCCATCCTCTTTGGAACCCCCTTTCAGGTAGTTGAAAGCAGCTATCAAATCCCCCCTCATTCTTCTCTTCTGCAGGCTAAACAATCCCAGCTCCCTCAGCCTCTCCTCATAAGTCATGTCTACCAGCAGGAGAGTGAGTTTGTGTGTGTATGGGGGTGGGGGGGATGTGAGAAAACCTGGATTTGTGCAGGAAATAGCCCGACTTGATTATCATGCACATTATGTAAAGAGTTGTCACTTTGGATGGGCTATCACCAGCAGGAGAGTGAATTTGTGTGGGGGGGTGGAGGGTGAGAAAACCTGGATTTGTGCTGGAAATGGTCCACCTGATGATCACTTTAGATAAGCTATTACCAGCAGGACAGTGGGGTGGGAGGAGGTATTGTTTCATATTCTCTGTGTGTATATAAAGTCTGCTGCAGTTTCCACGGTATGCATCCGATGAAGTGAGCTGTAGCTCACGAAAGCTCATGCTCAAATAAATTGGTTAGTCTCTAAGGTGCCACAAGTACTCCTTTTCTTTTTGCGAATACAGACTAACACGGCTGTTACTCTGAAACTAATCATTTTTGTTGCCCTTCGCTGGACTCTCTCCAATTTATCCACATCCTTCTTGTAGTGTGGGGCCCAAAACTGGACACAGTACTCCAGATGAGGCCTCACCAATGTCGAATAGAGGGGAACGATCACATCCCTCGATCTGCTCGCTATGCCCCTACTTATACATCCCAAAATGCCATTGGCCTTCTTGGCAACAAGGGCACACTGCTGACTCATATCCAGCTTCTCGTCCACTGTCACCCCTAGGTCCTTTTCCGCAGAACTGCTGCCTAGCCATTCGGTCCCTAGTCTGTAGCGGTGCATTGGATTCTTCCATCCTAAGTGCAGGACCCTGCACTTATCCTTATTGAACCTCATCAGAAGACACACCCTTTGTCTTTCTTCTGTTTCCTTGTCCAACATTTCCCCTTTCCTTTAGCAGAGCAAAGATTTAATGGGCCAAATTCTCAGTTTCACATCTTCAACCCTCTGATTTCCCAGATGTAAGTGAGGGTAAAATTTGTCCCCCTTCCTTTACTGCATCAAGTGAGTCTTGCTGTCCCTTGCTTCTATTCTAAGGCCATGTCTGCACTACAAATTTTGCTGATACAAGTTACATCGGCACAAAGCCACTGCAGTTAGTATATCACTTGTGTGCATGCATTCTTGGCTCCTTGTGTCAGCACTGCATGTATTCACCAGGAGTGCTTGTGTTGATCCTCAGTGCACCACGGGAAGGTGTCCCAGTGTGAAACCCACCACTGTCTAGTGGGAAGTTTTGGCATTGCATGGAGGAGCAGAAATGAGCTGTGCAGGGCTGACTGGGAGCAAGGGGTCAACTTCCCAGCATGCAACTTTCTCCATCCCATAATGTCATCTATATCCCATAATTTTTACATCTTTTTAAAAAATCCCATGAATCCATGTAGCCCTCTTCACTGTCCACCACCTCTGAAAGAAGTGTGGAGCCTCCACAGCTCTGTACTATTGTCATGAGTGTGACAAGCACAGGACACATAATCCTCTGATATTTTCAGAGCTGCATGATGATTTCATGGAGCTGCATGACAATTTCGTGGAGGACAGATTGCTGTGGGACATAGAGAGAACCAATTCATGGTGGTTGGTGGCATTCACGGAGCAGCTGCAGATGGTGGAGCACATTTCCGAGCCCAAGAAATGAGCACTGATTGGTAGGATCACATAGTAATGAGGCTTGGGATGACAAGCTGTGGCTGCAGAACTTTTGGATGTGCGAGGTCACATTCCTGAATCTGAGTGCTGAGCTCGCTCCAGCCCTGCAGCACAGGGACACCAGAATGACAGCTGCACTGACAGTGGAGAAATGAGTGGCGATCGCACTGTGGAAGCTTGCAATGCTGGAAAATCATTTTGGAGGGGGAAAAATCCACTGTGGGGGCTGTTGTTATGCAACTGTGCAGGGCCATTGCTAATCTCTTCTTGGCAATGTGCAGGACACAGTGGATGGATTTGCAGCAGCTGGGTTCCTGAACTGCTGAGGAGCAATAGACTGCAAGCATATCCCTATTTTGGCACCAGACCATCTTGCCACAGAGTACATCAACAGAAAGGGCTACTTTTCTATGGTTTTGCAAGCATTGCTGGATCACTGGGGATACTTCACCAGCATTAATATTGGCTGGTCAGGAATGTTGCCTGATGCTTGCATCTTTAAGAACACCAAATTGTTCAGAAGCCTACAAGCAGGGACTTTCTTGCCTGAGCAGTAAATTACCATTAGCAATGTTGAAATACCCACAGTGATTCTGGGGGACCCAGCGTACTCGTTGCCCCCCTTGCTCACGAAGCCATACACTGGCAAGCTCAATAGCAAGTAAGAGAGTTTCAACTACTGACTCAGCAGTAGCAGAATGACAGTCAAATGTCCTTTTGGTAGACTGAAGGGATGCTGGCGTTGTTTACTCACAAGATTGGATCTCAGTGAAAAAAAATCCTAATTGTTATAGCAGCCTGCTGTGTCCTGCATAATATCTATGAAGCAAAGGGTGAAAAGTTGCCTCTGTGGTTGAGGTGGAGCATCTGTCTGCTGAGTTTGAACAGCCAAACACATGGGCTATTAGAAGAGTTCTGTGCAGAGTTATACAGCTCAGGGAGGCTTTGGAAGAACACTTTAACAGAGAGCCACAGTAATGCACTGTGGTGTACTACACACTATCTGGCCCTGCTGTTTTGTTGCTCATTAGGAATTGTGGGGGCTTCATGTACATCTATGAATGTAACACTGTCAATGCACCTATTAACTTTGTGGTGCTTGCTGTACATTTTTGGTTATTACACTATGTTTGTTGTGTGAGTTGTGTCACACAGTAATAAGTAAGTGGGTGCCTTCAATACCACAAGGCATGCTATTCATTCACAATATATGCTTCCAAGATGAATTGTTCCAAATAATATAATTTTATTGAGTAACAAAACCAGTGCAAAGAAAAAGCTGTCCAGTTCAAAAGCAAATATATTAAAAACTTAATAAACAAATGGAACAGAATTTATTTAGGGGAAAGAACATTCATGTCCATTGTAGCTACACATAGAGCATCCGTGGCTCTCACAGGTCAGTGTATGTGAAGCTGTGGTTGTCCTTAATGTTCCCTGGTGTGGAGTGGTAGGGTAGGTATGCGGCCCCTGATGCCACATGGACTATTGAGGAGGGGAGTAGGAAGGTGCTACAATGGCGTTCTCTGTAGACTGCAAAGGGAGGTGAGCATGAGATTGTTGATCCTGGAGGTCCACAAGAGTTTGCAGCATCTGTGTTTGCTGGCAGAGAAGCCCCATTATGGTCCTGGTGCATCTCCCTCTCCTTTTCCTGCTGGGTCTCTTGGGCCTCTCTCCTGTCCACTCTTTCCTTCTCCAGGCTGTCTGCAATATTCACCTCCAGGCCCTGTGTTCATGGTCTGATGCAGCACTAGCTTTCAGGATCTCCCTGAACATGGCATACCAAGTCCTCTTCTTTCTCCTCTTTATTTGGCTCAGACATTCCATGGGTGTCGAGGGGGAACTCCTCAAGACTGCAATGGCAGCAGCTACAGATAAAACACACTGACAGTATAGTCACAATGGAAAGTGAAAGTTAAGATTCAGACGTCCTTTGCTCCCCTAAAGTTTTAAACAAGACATGCTCATTGATGCTTCGGCTTTGGAGTGCTTGTGCATGGCACCACTCACAGCACCAGCCATGGTGACTATGGCCTGCCAGGGGGGAAATGAGGAGGGAATTACTTGGCTGCATGAAACTATAAGTAGAGGGCAATGGCACTGAATACTGGCACCATTTTCAAGAGGCAGTAGATTTTAAGTGTGACAAAGGCACAGAGAGCAGAGCTGCTGCTGGCATCCCAAAGCACTTGGGCCCATATGCCACAAGACTGTTTACAGAAATGGTGCCTGCTGACATTATCATTGACTGGCATGGGAAAGTGTCCTACCACGGATGAAGAACTAAGGCTGCCATCCCTAGAAACCTTCAGGAGAGGACTGAAGTGTGCCTCCATGAAAGTTTCATCGAGATCTCTCAGGAGGATTCAAAGGACATCCCTGTGTACATAAAACAAAGAGCTCCACATGGACCCCCGCCACCTAACTGTACAGGAGAATGAACAGCAGCTAATGCCACCTCTCTTTGTTACACTTCTACCTTTTCCAGTAGAGTAAATTAATGAAAACTTGATAGCTGTGTCCTCTTAAGTTGAGGGTGCCATCACTAATGGGAAATAAATTTACATGCTTACCCAAGATTCCCTCCCTGTCCTTCGGGCTCGCCCATGCTTGACTGACTGGACTGTGGTGGAGTCTCAAACATGACCTGGCTTGCAGCATAGCTGGACCCCGGGTTGCATGTCCCCGATGCTCCAGTATGCATGCCACAGTTCCTTCTCTTTCATGCTGCACTGCTGCTGGTCCCATCCTTACCCATTCTCCTGCATCTCCCATGCAATCTACTCATCGATGCACATTTCTATGGCTAGTCCGTAACTGTGCCTGCACAGCCTCTTCTCCTCATAGGCCCAGGAGATCCAATATCTGCTGTCTACTCCAGGCCAGAGCTCATCTGGACCATGTAGCTGGCATAGTCAGCTGAGCAGTTGCACACAACAATGGGGAGCTGCTAGATGTGCTCACCAAGATGGACAATCAGGAAAAGGCATTTCAAAAATTCATGGTGTTTTAAAGTGGGGCTGGGGCCTTTCAGTCAACATGACCCCGGGCAGTTGAGTTCACAGCTGTGAGCAGTCAATGTTGGACATTGTGGGACAGCTGCATCGCTTACATCAGTGGTAGACAAATTGAAGTGTGGACACATGCACAACTAGGTCAATGCAAGGCAGCTTATGTTGACTAGGGTGACCAGATGTCCCGATTTTATAGGGGCAGTCCCGATTTTTGGGTCTTTTTCTTATATAGGCTCCTATTACCCTCCCACCACCTGTCCCAATTTTTCACATTTGCTGTTTGGTCACCCCTAATGTTGACCTATCTTTGTACTGTAGCTTAGGCCTAAATCCAGCTCTTTTCTTTCCTTCTGTCTCATTCAGCTTCCGTTTGCTTACTAGTTTCCATTCCAGACTGACCACCATTTTTCATTTCCCACAGAAATACCGTGAGAGGCCCTTATTTGGTTATTTCCACATAAAAGAATGAAAGAAATCAAATTTAGATCAGTAGTTCCATGGAAAATGTCACACAGGCACTTCCACTGTTTTCAAGTAGGAAAAGCGAGGGAGAAAAAAAACAACCTGATGTCAAAATCTGACCTGATTCACAATCTGCAGTAAATACCCTGTGTAATGGAAAGTCCTAAACTGAATAAGCTTGCATGAAGGGTTTTTGAGGTGTTGATTTGATTGATCCTATGGCCAGGAGCACAACTTTAAGAGCCAGATTCTGCTCCCATTTGCAGTTGTGGGACTCTGAAGAGAGTTGGAATTTACTCCCGTGTTCATGAGAGCTCAATTAGTCAAGTTATTTTCTATTCATCTGCTTATAAAATGATGGCAGCCAGAGTTCAATAAGGGATGTTGAAAGCTCATGAATACTCTGTATGCAATGCTGAGGCTAACTGAAATGGGTGTATGACGTGTTATATCTTAAGCCATATTCCTCATGTTCCTATGATCCAATTATCACATGCAGTACTTGTTCCATAGCAGTGGGAGTTTGCTAGTGGTTAGTTTTTTAAATGAATAATTGCTTTATTGCTTAATTTAATAACTCTGAGTGTACATGCATTCAAATGATTTTGAAGAGGAACAGCAACATATGGACTGAAAACAGAGTAATGAACAGTAATGCATCAGACTGGAAGGAAGTGAGGAACCACAGGGATCTGTGTTAGGTCCAGTCCTATTTAACATCTTCATTAATGATCTGGAAAACAACAGCATGTGAATGAGAACTGCAGATGTAGATAAATGGGGAGGAGTTATGAGCAACAGGGCGTATTTGCAGATAGCGCTTTAAAACCTTGCTTAAAATAAAGCTGGGCTGGCAGCAGGGAAACTTGACTTCTCATTTGAAAACATATGGTATTTTACATCAGCCATGCAGTGCGTTGTGTTTGGTTCTGGCAGTGCTCGTGGTAGCCTGTTACTATCAGGTGAACCCTAGGGGAGATACCAAAATAGCTCTGCAACTCACAGGACCACCTACAGAAAAGCACAAATTACTGATGAACAGTTCTGCTTCAAGGATCAGTAGGTGCAGTCATTTGCTACATCTGTAGCTTCTAGCACTGGAGGGGATTTATCATCATTAGTAGCATTTAGTTATTTATACGGTGCCCAAAGTGTGCAACTTGCTTTAGAGACAAACATGGTCCCTGCCCCAAGGAGCTTACAATCTACAGAGAGACAAGACCACTGAAGACAAACCCAGGGTTGGATTTTCTGCTGTGCCCAGCCCTCTCTTGATGCAAAAGGGCCATCGGACTCTCACATTCTCTGCCCGACTCCAGCTATAGGTGGGGCAGCCAGTGTGCTGCTGTAGCATGCACTAGCTGGTAAAGGTCATATATGGGTCATCCACCACCTGAGCAAAGCCAAAGTGCAGCGTGCTCCAGCTACACAGCTGATACACCTCCGCTGCCGAAGGCAGATGCAGGAGCCAGTTCTGCAAGCTCCTCACCCACAGGAGATTCCCCCACATCAGGGGAATTCCCAGGCAAGGG
The DNA here is from genome assembly GCF_965140235.1 of Caretta caretta. Lineage (NCBI taxonomy): Eukaryota > Metazoa > Chordata > Testudines > Cheloniidae > Caretta > Caretta caretta. The sequence goes on along the minus strand of NC_134214.1, from coordinate 12,654,947 downwards.
AATGTGGCCTGTTTCCATTCCTTTGACTGAACAGTGGAAAGAGAACAAGTGGAGCAGGGAATCTGCCCCATAAAGTGAGAGGGGAAAGGAGGAAAACAGGTTCCAAGTCCAAGAACATGCATTTGCATATGTTGTGCCCACGGCTTGGTGGTGCTCTCTCATCTGAATTTATCTAACGGAAATGAAAGGGTTCCAGGAAGGACTGAAAAGGCTTGGCGTTTACTGCGTTCTTGAGTCTGATTGGGAGAAAATATGGCCTACTGCACCTCATCTTCAGTGCCTTTGCCATAAGAACCTCATCACCTCAACGCTAGCAGTGGGTGAAGCTCAAAAGGCTTGGAGGCTCTAAAAACTTCATCAAAAGCAGGGATTAGCACCCAGCTACATAGTTCAGATCTGAAAGTAGATCCTTCACCTCCACAAAGTTTGGGGATGTTTGGGTCAGGATTTTATGGTCCATCTCTAATGAGAAACCCTTGAAAAACCAGGAGGGAGATCTAATGAGAAAAGTTTGCCTGGTAAGAGTTCTGGTACTTCCTATTTCATCACTTTTGCATCTGCTCAGAACCAGGAAGTGGAGGGAAACACAGAAATGGAGAATGATATGAGGAGAATACAGCAAATCAAAAATGTCTGAATCCTCAACTCAGTACGGGTTGGGAGGTGGTTTTGCCCAGTTCTTAACATATAGGGAACTGCTTCTCATATCCACACAATCAAAACCCAAAGAAATATTATTCCCAAAATGCAGCCTATTGTTTTGCTGATGGTCAGCTGAAAATGAACCCTCCCTATGCTGGCTTCTTGGGCTAATCTCCCTAGCAAGTGGAGAGTGTCAATAGTTTGAAGCAGAATGGTAACCAGTGGTGTCATTTAAACAATTCTTTTCATCCCCCAAAGAGATTTTTTCCAGTTATGTCACAGCCAAATGAACCTTCTTTGTGTTTCTCCTGGAGCTCCACATGGCATGCCTTGTATGTATCGGAAAGGAGAAGACATTATTTTGATTACCCAGCCCTGTTACTCCTTATGTAAGCATTACAGATATTTTTGACTGTCCTTTTTGATTCCAGCTGAAGTTGCCTCCACAGGCAGCTGGCTTAGTACATTGCTTTTGCAACTTATGCGGGTCTAGAAGAGTCCAAGGATCATTTATCTTCAAAATAGGAGAGATATTAAAGAGTCATGGTAGTAAAATTTCCTGCGGAGCTAGATCTGAGCCTCAAAGGGATGGAGTGTGACATGTCACTGTTTCACTGAAACTAGAAGATGGGAAGCAGTTTTTAATGCTGCAGAATATTTTTACTAGATAATTTGTTTTGTTTTTCAAAAAAGTGTTCAAAAAAGCCAACAGAGAGTATAAATGGACATGGATGGAAATGACTGGGGTACTGTCTAAAAAAAAGACCATGTTTCAGAAGACTAAATCGGTAAAACCCCTGATATGTTTCACTGAAACTAGAAGATGGGAAGCAGTTTTTAATGCTGCAGAATATTTTTACTAGATAATTTGTTTTGTTTTTCAAAAAAGTGTTCAAAAAAGCCAACAGAGAGTATAAATGGACATGGATGGAAATGACTGGGGTACTATCTAAAAAAAAAGACCATGTTTTAGAAGACTAAATCAGTAAAACCCCTGATATTGGTCATGTGTTCACAGAACTTATCATGTGATTGGATCTGTTTCCCTGTCTTTTGCTAACTGTTTCTAAAAGCTGCTAGAGTTTTCTTTCTTTCTTTGAGACTACTGGTGCATGAGCATGTATGCAAGCATGACGGTGCCTGGCGTGTGTATGCATGAACGAGCATGTGTGTGAGGGCTCATGGTGTGGGTATGTGCATGTGTGCAGTTCCACATGTTGTCTTTCATGTTTGTTGTGCTCCCTCACTCTGCAGCTAGTGGTTCACTAAGGGCCAGATTGAGAGCGGAGGGAAGTGGTGTAAGTAGGTCGGAGTATTGGTGGGTGTAATTTACAGGGAGTGGAAAGGGCAGGGTGGTGCCTAGAAAAAACACAACCAGCTGGAACCACCAGTTAGAAGGGGTAAAATGAAGCAGGCACCCACCTTCTGCCCCCTTTCCTGCATGGTTCACCCATTTACACCCAGGGGGCTTGATTGCACATCCATGGGCCATTGGGGCCCGTTGCGCCCAAAGAGGGACGCAGGTACCACCCGCAGCCTTACATTGCTCTGCTGGAGGCCCTATGGTAGAGACTGCCTGGAGAATGTGCTGAATTGGTGCATCCCTGGCCATGCCACCTGTCATTTGGGCTGCACTGACCAGTTATGGGCCCTTGTACTGCTGCAACTCCCTCTGCCCCTGGTTGCATTGAGGTAGAGACTGGCAGAACCTCTGGCTGCAGCAAATTCATCCGGGGCGGAAGTAGCAGTGGTGGAAAGTGGCTGTAACCTGAAGTACCTCCCCAAAAGGGGAGTATTGGGGGCAGGAATGGGGGTTCATACCAGGAAATGTGCCCATTCTGTTCATCCCCTCAGCAGCTTCCTCCAGCAGCGCTCCTCGGGGGGGGAGGGGCCCTCAGAGCGATTATATTTAGTCTCCCTCCTTGTGAATTCCCCTCCAGCGCAAGACACTGCACTGCAGGGGCTGGGCAGTGTCACATTTGGCTCCCTATATTCGCCCTGCCCCAGATGCAGTGGCTCTAGCTCAGTGTATTGCCAAAGCTTCCCATGAAGCGTTACTGTCTCTGTAAATCTGGTGTTAGCCTGAGGACTGCTTGGCATACTCTTGATCTGTGAAAAATTAACATTAATGCTTTGAAAAAAAATTAGAGTCAGAGTCAGATTCTGGTCTCAGTTTCTCTGATATAAATCCATTAGGCTGGATTCCTCTCTCCTGCATCCACTGTAATTCTGCTGGCCCAGATCTTCATGGGTGTAAACCAGCATACTCCCTCACTGACTTCAACAGAACTCCACTGATTTACTACAGCTGAGGATCCAGTCCTGATTGAATAGGAAGAGAGATCCTTTTGTCCACTGAATTTTCCATGGAGGTTCAGTAATGTAACAGAAATCTTGGGAAATTCTATGGCATCATTCAAAAAGCTGGAAAGAAACTGAAGAGAGAAGGGGGGTGGGAAAGGCTCTGTTTACATTTGCAGCAGATGCTATCTAGAAGAGGAAAATACTTTTATTTCCCCTGTGGACTGGCAGTTCATTTTGCTGCAGCAAGTTCTAATGGAAAATAATAAAATTCATTTTAGTTGGGCTATATCTAGAACACTTACAGGTCAAGCCTATACTCAGAACAGACTGTTACACAACAGAACACATTAGTTTGCCACTTCCAGCTTCTGTGGTCAGGGGAGTTTTACCATTTGAAATTGAATTTTATAGGTCAAAGCCTTTTATGGTTCTTGAAAAACATCAAATCTTTGCAGTATTAGCATGAACACAGAGCCAGTTCCTGGATGTGAAAACACAAAATCTGTATTAGTTAAAATTCACAAAAGTATGGATTTAAACTGGGAACTACAATGCAGCCATAAGTCCCAGGATTTGACTCTGTTAATTATTACAGGCTCAAATAACTCAGGATCATAATCATAGAATCATAGAATCATAGAATATCAGGGTTGGAAGGGACCTCAGGAGGTCATCTAGTCCAACCCCCTGCTCAAAGCAGGACCAATCCCCAATTAAATCATCCCAGCCAGGGCTTTGTCAAGCCTGACCTTAAAAACTTCTAAGGAAGGAGATTCTACCACCTCCCTAGGTAACACAATCCAGTGTTTCACCACCCTCCTAGTGAAAAAGTTTTTCCTAATATCCAACCTAAACCTCCCCCACTGCAACTTGAGACCATTACTCCTTGTCCTGTCCTCCTCTACCACTGAGAATAGTCTAGAACCATCCTCTCTGGAACCACCTCTCAGGTAGTTGAAAGCAGCTATCAAATCCCCCCTCATTCTTCTCTTCTGCAGACTAAACAATCCCAGTTCCCTCAGCCTCTCCTCACAAGTCATGTGTTCCAGATCCCTAATCATTTTTGTTGCCCTTCGCTGGACTCTCTCCAATTTCTCCACATCCTTCTTGTAGTGTGGGGCCCAAAACTGGACACAGTACTCCAGATGAGGCCTCACCAATGTCGAATAGAGGGGAACGATCACGTCCCTCGATCTGCTCCCTATGCCCCTACTTATACATCCCAAAATGCCATTGGCCTTCTTGGCAACAAGGGCACACTGCTGACTCATATCCAGCTTCTCGTCCACTGTCACCCCTAGGTCCTTTTCTCCAGAACTGCTGCCTAGCCATTCGGTCCCTAGTCTGTAGCTGTGCATTGGGTTCTTCCGTCCTAAGTGCAGGACCCTGCACTTATCCTTCTTGAACCTCATCAGATTTCTTTTGGCCCAATCCTCCAATTTGTCTAGGTCCCTCTGTATCCTATCCCTGCCCTCCAGTGTATCTACCACTCCTCCCAGTTTAGTATCAATCAATCAATCAGTTTAGTATAATCTTGCCGCTAAATCAAATCCTTGGACTGGAGCATCTTTCTTTGAAAACTGGCATCCTTTCAGATTACATTTTTAAACCCACAGATGAATGTGGAGGAAATGGACACATGATCACAAGTCGCTTAGAAGAGAGATCAAAAAGAGTAAAATAAACATATTTTATGGTAAAATAACTTAGTTGAAAATGTAAATGACCTCGCACCCCCTACATATGCTTTTGTCGCTCACAGAGAGAATAAGGTGTGGAGCTGAGTCTGTGCCTAAGACATCAAGAAAGTAAGTTCTCAGATTAACTATTTTCTCGTGCTTGATCTGTACATTCCACCACGAGGAAGCAGATGTAGTCATTTCCACAGAAAGCTCTCAGAAAGTTCTCTGAGGGTGCCAGAATGCATCACACTGTGACAAATGAAAAGGGTTTATTTTTTTTCCCTCAGCAGAGTCACACAGCTATGATATTCCACTTCCAACATCTGTGTCTTTTCAAGAGAGTCTGATTTCTTGTTGTAAACAAAACAGACCCAGTATAAGCAGGTGGCTTTTCTATCCTACTCCAAACACAGTATCCAGTAGACACACACAAGCTGGATCTGGTTCAAACTTCCTGCTGGTTTGTTTTGTTTGTTATCTTAAATAAGAACTAAAGAAACCTCAGTCTGAGCTTTTCCTGAGCTCGGTTGTTCCTACAGATATTGCTTGCATGATGATAATGTCGCCGTCCTCTATTTCCACCCCTATCCCTAATTCCCTCTGCCTCAGAGGGGCAAGCTAAACATTTTATACTCTGGGGTTGGCGCGAATAGGATCCACCTGGTCCGGTTGCCAGGGTGAGTCAGAAGAATTAACTGCATCTCTGCAGGGTCTGGAGCCCGAAATTAGAGTGACTCAGCAGAAGAATGCGTCTCTAAACAGGCTCCTAGAATCTTGCACATACACCAGTGTAGACACTTGTGCAGGGCTCCTACAAAGAGGCTGCAACCTCAGCTACATCAGGGTTGGGCTATAATATTCAATGTAGCCCAAAAAAAGCAGATGGTGCGGAGCAGGAAGAGTGTAGGTTACTAGGGATGAACTGATTCAGCCCGTCTCCTCAGTAGCCTCCATTGGCCATGCTGCTATGGCATCCTAGCTGTGAACTAAAGCTGCTCTGGCAGTCCTGGCAGAAGCCTTGAGGTAGGAAAGTGACAAGAATCCCCGTGGGGTGAACAGACCCTAGCTGACCCTGGAAGGAGTAGATACCATTCCCTTTCACCAGCATTAGTAAACCCAGCTTTACCAGTGTAAACTGGAGATGGGCCCACAGCATATTGCCTGATCCAAACACCTGCAGGTTTGAGAGGGCTTGAATTCAAGGCACTTAACGGCACTGTATGAAAACATCCAACTTTCTGATCCTCACTCTTGATTTGTGCAGGGCAAGATGGCTAGTCTGTCTCCAGCATCAATCCCTGCCACAACTGGCCTGGGACTGTGCTATCCAATGGAGGCATCCTGCACCACATTATTGCTAGATAGCTGGTTGGCTCTAATCAGGGCCGGCTCCAGGCACCAGCGTTCCAAGCAGGTGCCTGGGGCAGCAGTCAGAAAGGGGCGGCAGAGTTTCCACGGTGGTGGCAATTCAGCAGCAGCTTCTCTCTCCCCTGCCGTCCGTGGCGGCAATTCGGCGGTGATAGGTTTTTTCACTACTTGGGGTGGCAAAAACGGTAGAGCCGGCCCTGGTGCTAATGGACTTATGATATCAAATACATAGGTTGGTTTTAATGTGCTGTCACTTTAGGTTTCCCAGGCCACAGTCCTAATCCTATAGCGTAGAACAGGCTCCACGGATAAGGGCGGAAGCCCCTTTGCTTGAATCATTTAAAATGAGACAGCTCTTTCCTACCACATCCTAGCAGATTCCAATTGACTCACGTATCCGGTTGACCTGAATAAGAAGTCACATGGCCCCACAATGTGAGTCCCTTCCCTTCATTGCTGAACACTTACTCACACAAGTAATCAGTGGGATTATTTGTATGAGTAAGAGCTCTACAATCTGGTCTTTTGCTCTTATATGCCATATTTCATCCACAGCCCTCAAAATGCTTGATAAAGGAGGCTACGTATCATTATCCCTGTTTTACATAAGGCCTTGGCACCACTCCACAGAAGCTCCCTACAGGCACTGTACACCATAGCTCAATTTTGTTATTCTTTAGCCCTTATCTGCACCACACTTTGCTTTTCTCTTGATCCCAGTTATATTTGTCTTTTCTCTTCTTATACAATATAGCATCTTCCAGAAGGAGGAGGCAAGGGCGCAGCAGACTCTTGTCAGTGCAAGAGAACTGATCCCATCTTTGCTGAGTCAAACCTGCCCTGATGATCTCTTCCTCACACTCACGTAACCCAACGCTCAAAGGAATGACCAACTCCTCTATACTTTCCACCTCTGTGACTGGAAGATGCTTAACCAGACCGTTGGTGTGCTGGGAATCTAAGAACAGCTGGCATTGACGATGCAGGCCCCTTTATTTGTAGATCAAACACGTCAGTCAGCTACAGGCAATAATTACTAAGCCGTGCTTTTATTGTATTTTTTATTTATTTAACCCTGAGCACAACACACTGCAAAACTCGTCTAAGAAGTGTGTTGCATCAATGGCAGCTGACTGTAGGTGGGAATTCCATCTGACCACTTTGTTTTGCAGTGAGATTTAGAATGTCTGGATCCCCTGTCCATTCCACAGGTTTTCCTATAATTTACTTAGGTAAAACCCCTCTCTGGGAGGAATTAACATACTGTTACTGTGCAAAATATTGACTGACATTTTCCTCTTTATGTAGCAACCTACACGGGCTAGCAGACAAAAATCTGAAAAATAATGTGTTAAATTTGCTAAAGTTCTGAAAAGAACAAATGACCTCCAGTGCCTCCTGTAGGGATTGTTGGGTTAGCTGAGCAAATTAGACTGAAGACTAAACATTGTTACTTTCCTTTGTTTCTCTTACACTTCTAGATACTGTGGAAAGAAAGAGAGAGTATCAAGGAAAATTCAGGAATGGAAAAAACAAGAGTAAAATTAAATAATGAATGGGCAGAATAAAACTGAAAATACTTATCGTTCGTAATAAGATTCATGGTCATAGGCCAGTTTGTGGTGATTTTACCCTGGTAAGTAGTTACTCATTTCAGTCTAGTCTCTGACTTTAGTGGGACTACTCACTGGAGTAAATGCTCAATGGAATAAGGGCTCTGCAAACTTGTCCTTTGAAATTTGAATGCAATCAGATAACATTGTAATGCCCTTATAGTGAATAATGTTATACTGCATGACTTCAATGGGGTATGTGCAACGTGAGGTGCTACTCAGCATGATGAAGGCTATCAGAACCTGGCCCACAGTTCTTCACACTTTAGGATAACAAAAAGTTGGAGGGAGTGAGATCCCACTGCAGGCTCATCTATCCTATTGTGTAATGGAAAATATGCTCCCTTCAGCCTCAGAGGCTCAGGAAAAAATTCCAAACAGTTGTAGCCTATCAGGCTGTAAAATATTCTTCTGCAGGGGCAGGCCCATTGCTTTAGTCATTTTAAACTACTCTGGACAAAGCACTCTAGCAGAGGACCATTTTGCCTTCGTAGAGAGGAAGAAGTGGATAACCTGAGGGACAGATTAGAGTGGGAGTTGGTCGTGAAGTGAGCAGTTTGGGGGGAAACATTGTATGGAATGGGGCTGCAGGAGGGAGAGTAGAAGGAATTTAGAGCAGAGGTCAGTTCAGCAGTGGGGTTTTGCGAAGTCATGAAGATAAAGACCAGAAGCTTCAATTTAATGCAAAACAAGTGAAATTCCCTCCTGGGCGGAGACAGCCCAAGGCCTAGCCACCACTTCAGTCCTATATTCCGGGTTTAAATGAGAACTGACCAGCTGTTTATAAACTGGTAGATGGCATCTGGTGCATAACAGGTAAGTGGGAACTGAGTAGGTACGGGGCCAGAAGATACAGCCCGGGGAATTATGGAAGGACTATCGCAGTCCGAGCTCTGTAACCCAGGCTTCAGCTTCATTCATACTGCAACGTAGGTGGGTTAGAGCCTACTTTAAAGTGAAACCTGGGCTGTAAGCTATAATTCTGGCGAGGCAAGCAAGTCAATGTTCAAAGCACATATAAACCTGGGTAAAAAGTTTGTGTGTTTGGACAGCAGTGGAATTTGGGCTAAAATCTGGATCAGAGCCCTAGTGAAATCTGGAGTGGAGACATACCCTTAGTGGGGTATAAGCCATGTGCTGACTTTCTGCATGGGTGGGGGGACAGGGATTTCAGCCAAGGTAAGGAGAAGCTAGGGCAGGGATCTGACTTCCATGGAAGATTTGCCTGTGAAAAGGCATCAGGATCACTAGTCATTTTTATTTTGCACCTTATTGCTATAACCCTGTTGCATTGGAACCTGACTTCAGTGCTTGATCCTGCAAGGGGCTGAGTGCTCTATTGACCTCCTGCTGGCAATGGAGGAGTCAGCCCCTAGCAGGATCAGGCCCATAGAGTGCATGGCTGTAGATGGCGAGATGGCCAGGCTCTGAGCAGCTAGCGGACATTCACACCCTGAATTGCTTTAACTGATTTTGGCATGGCTCTAATCCTCTCCATGTTTAACTTTTTGTGTGTATGTGTAAAGACTCTAATATTGCTGATTCCACCAAGGTCTCTGAAACATAATGAGAGAACTTTTCTAATGACTCAGAGATTTCTAAATTAAATGCAAAATGTTTATTGCAGAGATGCACAGCCATACATTATACATTACCATTTCAATACAATAACATCACTCTGGTAGAAATTATCTGGGGGAGCTACAATCAATTTTAGCTACTACTCTTGACAATCTGGTCATTTGGCTGTGGAAAAGTGCTTTTGCTTGACTACTCGCACTGTTGATAGTCATTGTGGCTTTTGGCAGCGCTGGGGCACTATTTCACAGAGACCCACACTGCAAAGGGAATGGGTGTAGCTCTTTACACGCTGCCAAACCAACATTCCTGTGGCTTTACCCGACACCAAGGAATGTACAAACTCAAGCAGAATCCTTAGGAGACTTATTTTAACTGCTTAGGCTTTTGTAGGCTGTGATTGAATCCATGCTGTAGTGCAGGGCAGACAATGTATTCCCCCATTTGGCTTTCCCCATCACTAATGATCCATTGTCATGGCTCTGATTTGGAACAATGACAGTAACCGCTTTATTGACTGCATTTCCGAAACACTTGCTCCCTTTGCAACATGGGGTCTAACATTCGCAGCACAGGCCCTGTGCTGGTTTTGTTCTCTCTAGAAACTGGCTATGCCAGTGTAGCAATATATTGGCATGGGGTGTGTGTCTGTATTGTACAGGGTAAAAAAGGGCTTGTTTTCAATGTGAGTTGGAATAATGCACTGAGGGCAACAGACACCAAATTAGCTGGGACCCATCAGGCAAAGGCAGCAACAGTGGTGTGAAGAATCTAATTTGCATAATCCCAGGGGCTCCATTTAGGTGGGTTTTTTACTACATTTCTCGTTCTTGAGTTTTTCAGTCCCAGTGAATAGCACAACCTTCCCTAGACTTTGCCAGTGTGCTTACGTTTGATCCGATCCAGTCTCCCCTGCGAATGAAAGAATTACAGCACTCCACCTGGTTCATCTGGCACATCAGACACCTACAATTTTTATTTATTATTTGTATAGCATTAGCACCTAGGAGCCTAGTCATGGACCAGGGCCCAACTGGGTGAGGCGCTGTAGAAACACAGAAGACCATCCCTGCCTCAAGGAGTTTACAATCTAGGGAAATACAGTCCAGAAAGTGGTCAGATTGTAAAACCCATTCTCACATTGAACCTGAACCCGACCTTACTCCAGTATTGGTCTCGCTGAAGTCAGTGGGACCATTCATGAAGTAAAGTTTGCAAGTAACACATGTAAGGGTTCAGAGGAACAGCCGTGTTAGTCTGTATTCGCAAAAAGAAAAGGAGTACTTGTGGCACCTTAGAGACTAACCAATTTATTTGAGCATGAGCTTTCGTGAGCTACAGCTCACTTCATCAGATGTTTACATGTAAGGGTGTCTCAGAACCTGGCCCATAGACTAGACTAGAGCATAAGAACTCTTTAATCAAACAGAAATGAGGGATAGGACTGAGCTGCAAACATTATATCTGGTACCAAATCTCAGATCCTCATTGTTTTGTGTTTGGCAGATTTTATATTTGGATTTGTAACAGCAGCAGCTGTTTACACCTCCTAGAGCAGATTACAGGACAACTCTGGCTTTCAGTAACACCCACCACTGAGTGACACCGACAGACCCTTTCAATCATCACCATTTTGTGGGTACAACTCTAGGCCATCACAAATGAGGGAGATCTCTTTCTCCTCCCAGCCCCACTACCTCAATTGCAACATCAGGTGCCCTCTCCAGAGACAGCTGATTCTGTTGGGCCTGGGTTGGAGAGGCCTGGTACCTCTATCATGTGAAGTTCTTGTGCTCAGCTTAGCACCTGAAATACAGAATAGAGGCCTAAATAGAGAAAAAGCTGCCAGCTGTGTAGATGCCTTTTGTGATGTGGGTACCTCCCCAGTAAAGCACTGAACAGTTATCTCATATGGTAAAAGGTTTCAACCACTAGTACTTTGAGCTAGATTTGAACCAGTGACTTCAAAGTCAAAGGTTCTTTGCTTTAGCAGTTTGCTTAGCCATCTGGTCACTTGCAGTGCACTTTCATTGTAGCAAACAGCCTCCAGCTCTATTTGAAGCCAGTATAGTATGTCCAAAGAATGACTAACAATTGTTAGCATTAACTCCATTTAGTAATCTGCCCCCACACCTCGTGTACTGGTTTAAACACTATGGGACAGATCTGTGGCAGGTATTAACTGGCCTGTTGCGGTCAATGGAACTACACCAATTTACATTAGCTGAGAATCTGGCCCTATCTATCTATTTGAAAAAATATTGATACCAAAGTATACAGCCCCTTATGTTAGGAATTGGGAAATCTTAAAATCACCATCAGTAAGAAGTGGGTCAGTGCTGTAAGAAATACGGAATGGGGCCATGCTACTGATTACACACTATATACGTCTCACTCTTGTTTATCACAACAGGACTTGAGGCTGCTGCCGGTCATGAACTGCAGCCACAGTCCGCTAGTACAGTTGGGCATATATATGCTGTACCAAGTTCACAATAAGCAAGCAATGCACATCCAGAGAAGGATCATACCCACAGTGCATGCTTGCTAAATCCACGGGGCCGAGCCGTGGCAGCTGCTTGTTGTTTGACATTCTACGAACATGAACTTGCACGTTCCTCCTAACACCATCATACTCAGACCATAAGGTCATTTCTATCTGGACAAATTACACTGCAGTTGGCTAACCTTGCCAAGATACAGTATGTCGTGAAAACAACCTTTTTGTTACAAACAATAGAGTTTTGCTTTTCTTAGCTTTTCACATGACCCAAGAGTGCTTTACATGGCAAAAGTCCATTAGTTGAATTTACCCGGGGCAGGGAAGGGGAAACACAGTATAATCTTTCTCTGTCTCCTACAGAGACTTCTCTTTGTGCCAGGAGCTTGACTCATCCAGATATAGCTGTACTCCACACTAATGTTGTTGGTTAACATTTCTATGTCTAGGTATTTTGCATAATTGGTTGGTTCCAGTGATTTTCCATTCCACATATCACTAGTTCTCTGAGTTATCCAGATAAACCTATAAACTCATTGCGTTGCTCAATTTGCACCCATAATCTTAGTCAGTCATTGGCCAGGCAAAGAACGCACTTCCCCTTTGGATTTAGTTATTGCGTCACTGTGCTTTGTGAAACAGCTCTTGGTGAGTCTACAGCCATGAATAAAATTGCCATCAGTAAAAAGTGGGTCAGTGTATTTCCTAAGATGTGCTTTAAGAAAGGTCAAAGCGACATGGAGACAATTGACATTCCTGAGGTATATCTACTAGTTGTTGAGCAAATGTGTTCAGATGCCACAATGATGAATAGGCTATAAAAATCTAGACAGACAGGTGGTAGCTATCTCCTGCCTTTTTGTAACAACAGACAAAACGAAAGGCTGCTGTTGGTTTTTAGGTAATGTTCAAAGATGCACAGTATATCAAAGTCCTCTTGCAAGCCAAAGGAAACATAATATGTTTTTGTCAGACAAACAGCTATTGAACCAGGTTTCCACAATCACAAATAACTGTTTGACTCATTATGGTTTTGGTTAATATCACAATTAGACTCATGGGGTCAGATCCTCAGCTGGTGTAAAATGTTATAAACTACATTTAGGGATAGTGGAGCTACCAGCTGGATGGCATAAAGTATTTTGTGATATCTTCTTTGTAAGGTGTCACAGAGAGATCACGAATTTGCTTACAAGAGAGTGGTAAATAATTCTAGTAATTACTATTATTTTTATTGTTATGATTCATTTGTATAACTGTAGCACCTAGAGGCCACAACTGGGATCAGGGCCCCATTATACAAGGTTCCATATAAACACAAAGTAAGAGACAGTACCTGCCCCCAAAGAATTTACAATCCGATGAAGTGAGCTGTAGCTCACGAAAGCTTATGCTCAAATAAATTGGTTAGTCTCTAAGGTGCCACAAGTACTCCTTTTCTTTTTGCAAATACAGACTAACACGGCTGTCACTCTGAAATCTAAATGGAGAAGACAGACAAAGGATGGAAGAAGAAATAGTTGCCTTTTGCTGGATTGCTTTTGTTTTTGGGACTGACGTGGCATAATATTTCAATCATAACCATATTTACATATTTGCCAAACTTGAGAGTGTCTTATGATTTACGTGACTTGTGCTGTAATCTGTTCGGCTGCTAACACTGCAATGAAAATTGTTGTGCACCAGAGTCCTTATTTATATTATGATTCAAGCAGAAAAGTTCACAGTCAGGCTCCCAAAATCATTACCGCTTACGTGATGTGTCAATGGCACAAAGCACATTTTTCACCCACCGTAGCACTTCATGTGCTGCTTTGGCGACTCCGCAGTGTTTTTTTTCAGAGTTTCTCGGACTTCAGAATTACTTTCTGGCAAAATTCCTAGTGAATGAAAAGAGGAAGCTGGGATTGCTTCACTAATAGTTCTATTTCCAGTTTGTTTCAATTATGGTTTTCCACTGGGTGTTAAACCGGTTTTTGCTGTTGTTTTTAATCTTCGGTTAAAAGCATGTAAGACACGTTGCAAACACTCAGCGATCGCTAGCGACTTCTGTTTCAACTTACCATACAAAATGGCCAGCATCTTTATAAAAGCCTTATCAATTATGTTCAGCATTAGGTTTTTCTGGCTTATTTCAGGCTCCAAATTCAGCTGCTTATTCTCCTCCAACATGGTTTTCATGACAAAAGAAGCAAAACCCAAGCAATCTCATGCTTTGCAGATAGCAAAATCCACACAGTCCAATACTTCAGTGTTGCTGTCGCTATCAGCTGATAAAGAGGTTTTGCTCATTGCATTAAGAGGGGGTTTCATGTTCTAGGGCGCTAAGTACTGAAATGTGCATTTATTTATGAAAATGTTGGGCCAGATTATGTGGCTCCACCATGTGCAGCTGCACAAGAGTGAGCAAAAAGCTTTCCTTAGTTGCCTGGATTTACGAGAGCCACCCACAACAACAATCTATGCACTCCCTGTGCTCTGGGGAACTGCTTAGTTCCTCCCCAGCGGGAGTGAGGTGCCCAAAAAGGGATGAGAAGAGATGGGGCCCTAGTCCCACCCACTCTCTACTTCAGCCCAGTAAACTTTCACCCCACTTGGGCACAAGGAACAGTCCGAGAAGAGGCTGCCAGTGCTCTGCGCTAGGACATGGCTTGAAAAACACGGCATAGTTCGAAGTTAGCCCGAGAGACTCTCTCAGCAAGGCATATGGTAAATTTCATCTGGAAATTCTGTGTGACGATCATAAACAATAAGAAAAGGAATCCCACCTTATCCCCTCACTGAAATCTATACTTAACAGCCAATGAGACAGTCAACCATTTCTAAGTCACAGTCCAGACCCAAAGTGTCTTCACTGATTAAATGACCTGTTCATAAACTGAGGATTGGTAGAAATCGGTCAGCGTGGAATGTTTTTAAAATGTAGGACAAGAGATTTTTGATGTGCTGGCTCATCTTTTTCTAAGAGAGGACTGGCTACATGATCTTGGAAGGGGTTGGTTTCATATTTAACGTACCTGACAATTGTACGAGATCAATGAGGCAGTCTCACTCTGTTTCAGAAGCTAGTGTGCTGGAGGAGTAAATCTGTGTCACGCACAGCAGGCATGTTTCATGGGGCAGTGTATAAGTAGCTGATATGGTCAACTTTTGGATCACTCTCTTTGGACGCTGCATTCATTTATTAAAAATATTTTCAAAAATGCCTGAGTGCCCACCTGCTTCTTTAAGCACCTAAATACCACTTAAAATGTGGCTCCTGGCCAGTGGACCTTCATATCCTGTGTACAGTACATTTAGCCCAGAACAACAAAAGAAAACATTCAGGGCCAGATCCTCAGCTGGTGTAAATTGACATAGCTCCATCGAAATCTGTGCCGCTACTCTAATTTACATCAGCTAAGGAGCTGGCTCACAGTATCTAGAATTCTAGCTAAGATGTACAGCTGAAGAGGAAAGAATATAAGTATTCTAGGGTAGTGTAACAAGCCATACAGATATTTAGACTTAAAATACAGTTTAATTCTAGTTATTATGGGACCGATCCTGAGCTGATTTCCACCAGCGGAGGACTTAGCCAATAAGATCCAGGTCTACTATCCTATATGCATGCTGACCTCAAGGAAAGCAGAATTAGGCCCACCCTCCATATGTGCCTACAGCTGACTTGTGTGATTTTACTTCTTTGGACCATATTCTGCCATTTTTCTACCTGTAAAACTCCCACTGAAATAAGTAGGAGGGCTATTGGATTTTGGAGCAAACATTGATGGCAAGATAGAAGTCTATGCTAAGAGAGTTCCACCATGATGAGACACCCCGTTGATGTCTCTGGTAGATTACATACCTGGTAGATTACATAAAATCCTCCTAACCTAGCAACCTTTGCCTGTCACTGTTCATTACCCAGCTCATTCACACATCTCACCAATGGCAAAGGACCTTGTGGTTTCCTCTGGTGTTTGTACTGTGATGGAACATAGATCATCAGTCTCACGCTCTACAGTCATTTCCCCTCTCCCTCATTCTGCAAGGTAGCTTCAAAATGATTTAAGAGCAATATCAGAGCAGCATTGGCTGCTGAAGTTTGGTAATTAATATCCTGCCGTTAACTATGTCAAAAGCTTTCTTAAGATCAAGCTAAATGGCTCTTCACATTTTCCTTTGATCAAAGGCAGGGAAGATTTTCGTCTGTGAATTCTGATAGTACAGTTGTGGTGAAATGTACAGGAATGGCCTGCAGCCTCAGTGCTTCTCATTCAGGAGTTTATTCACGCACAGGCTGGATTGCAAACTGTTCCATAATTGCATATGAATTATGGGACAATAACTAATAATATTCTGCTGTCATTAGCATCATCAGGTATTATAGGATAAAGAGACTAAGATGATTTCAATTACAGCAACTGCTAATTATTTAGGAAAGTTGAAGATTTTTGTTCTTCCCAGTGAGTAATGAGGTGAGTTAAAGAAAGAAGAAATATCCAAAATTTTGCACGGAGATGATCCAGTCTAGTGGACTTCAGTCACCTGAAAACAAAGTCCTTTGTCATTTCAGTAAGAGAAAGAGTTCTAAAGATGGTTTAAAGAAGTTCCTGGATGTGACAGGGAGCTGAGTATTGAGGGCTTAATCAGCCTCTTGCCACTGCAGCCCAAATCAAGAGGAATGGATTGAGGCTGGTTGAACAGTCCTGTGCCTGCCTGGCAAGGAGAAACAGCTGCCAGCCTAATTAGCCAGGGGCTATAAAGGCTGGGGGGAAGGAAGACAAATGAGCGGGGAGGGAGAGAAGAGAAAGGCCTGTCCCATCCCATCCCATCCCATCCCATCCCAACAACCCAATCACCCCCAAATCTATTCATAAGTAAAAATATCTATGCCGGGGGATTTTTGAGTAGTGATGCATCTCAGTTTAGTTGAATGAATTTTAGTGCTAAAATCAGCCACAACCGTTACTCGTCCTGGATCTCTGCTCTTTCTACCCAAGATGTCTAACAAATTCAACTCCTAAAGGCAATCTGTAAAAATCGGAGACTAAACTGTCAGAGAGTCTCACTGGTTTCCTCTGTAGGCCTTGTCACTAATGAGGGATCTGGTTGTGCTGAAAGAGACTAGCTAGCCAGGAAAGATGGAGAAAGAAAGTTGTAGCGATAAACTCTTCAATTTAAAGGGACATTTTCTATGTTTTGCTGCTCGCACTCTGGGAAGTTTTGCATATCAGAGTTGAAAGAGACACAGGGAAAAAAATAACCCCCAATTTTCAGAAGCCCGGTCTATCCCATTTATTTTTAATACTATTGTGACATAGTTTAATGTTCTGTCGATTAAATTAAACTGCCAGAGTAATGTAGACAGATCTTCAATTGAATCTCCAGATGAAAAATGATCTGCTTGTCACAGAATTTTTCCTGGTAACCGTCTAGCATTCTGACAGACACAGGGCAACTGTAATTTACAAGGCTTGGAAGGAATCATCATTACCATCAGGAATGGAATGTAATCTTATTCTGGGCTGTGGGCTCCCAACTATGCTGCAGGAAAGAAGCAAAAAACAACTCTGGACCTCAAAGAAGTGTGACAGGAAGCACTGCTTAGTTGATAGGAGGCTTATAGTTCTTTCCCATGTCGTGGAGATGTCATGTTCCCCCTGCATGAAATAAGCAGGGCATGCTGCACATTATGCTTAGGGAGGGAACTCTGCACGTGACCCCCTTCCACATGAATTAAAATGGCTAAGCTTGTAAGTCAGCATCTCTAATGTACCATAAATGCTGTAATATATATAGATTTGATATGCTCTGGGCAGGGAGGTATCTACCAGTCATGTAATGCAGATGCCAGGTCTCTTAGCCAAAGTGGTAGCAGCTCAGCAATCTCTAGGTGGCCTAGTCACCACCAGAGGGGGGTTCAGAGTGCCACACCGTGTGGGCATGGCTTACAGCCATCATCTCATCGGTATATTTATAATGATTTAAAGTTAGCTGTAATCTGACTTAGAATCATAGAAGATTAGGTTTGGAAGAGGCCTCAGGAGGTCATGTAGTCCAACCGCCTGCTCAAAGCAGGACCAACACCAACTAAATCATCCCAGCCAGGGCTTTGTCAAGACTTTCACCCTGCATCTCCACTGGCTAGAGCATAGGTATCGATAGTAACCCTCGTGGGTAGCCCTGGAAAGATACTCATATTCTATTAATGAGAAATCCTATAAGTATCAGGACTGATTCTGGGCTCACTCACACCAGGGTGAATGATCCTGCTCCCATGGAAGTGAGTAGCAAAACTCTCCATGGGCTTCAGTGGGGGCAGGCTTATGTGCTTACTTTGGTCAGAACCTGGCCTATTATCCATAAAGCTGCTCCTAGATTTTAATAACATGTTTAGTTGAAAGAGATACACAAGAATAGACATATATTCTTGGGAGCAGAATGACACTGGCAAACATATGTAACATTACATTTATCAAAGGCACCCGCATATTAGTTCTGAGTGCATAGGTGATGCCATGTTCAGATAAATACACATCTTGTTGATCGTGATATTCAAAGACTCTCATCAACTTTCAACTAAAGCTGAGTTCAGCCCAGGCTGATCCCTTTGAAAATCCTGCTCTTGATTTTTACGATCTGATCTTTACCTCCTAATTCACAACTAGTTCTAGAAACTTCAGTTCCTCGCACTTTCTTGTTGTAAATCTTTCAGATTTAAATGTCACAAAGTGCATGATCATTGGCACAGAATTGTAAATATGTTGTAACCAACCCCACCACATCATGGCACTGAGGTACGCTAGTCCCTTTTAGATAATTGGGAGCGTGTTTTATGAACCATGATCTCAGAGGGAAATTCTACTTGTGTTCCAAGCACTGGGCCTTTGCGAAGGTGAAAGACATGTTATCCCTCTGGGCTCAGGGGCCTGCAGCTGGCTGGGTGACTGATTAGCCCCACCAGCTGCACCTGAGAAAAGAGCTAGACCCTAATTAGCTGCTCCTTATAAAAGAGTGTAGCAGGAAACAGAGGGGAGACTGTAACATCCTCTGGAAAGCTGAGGGGTTAGGGGAAGTGCTCCCAATGTACTGCTCCTGCAGAGAGGAATTGCTTCAGAAGCCAAATGGACAGAAAGGAGACTGGGTGAGGTCCTCCATTACCAAGGCTCTAAGATAAGAGCCAGGAAATTTTGGGCTGCTGAAGTTACTGGTATGAGGGACCGACTTGGGGAAGGGGACTACTTGGCCTGTACAGACTTTTGAGGGAAGAGTCTGAGGTTTTGATTTGTGGTGTTAAGAAGGCTTAAAATGAAACAGCTAACCTTGCTGGAAACTGCTTCCCTGGATTCTATGAGAGCGCTCAGACAGAATTACCTCAGGCAGTGACCTGGCTCAGCAAGAGCAAAACCTGCTCTGGTAGACGGAGGGTGCTATAAGATACGCTCTGTAATGCTGTAAAGAATTGGGGCCTATCCCTTACTGGGTCCCCAGTAAACAACCCCCATCTTTATGAGGGCTGGCAGGAAGGAAAGGATCCAAATACGCTAGGCACAATGGCTTTCCTGAAGGGGAGCCTCAGCGGACGTCTGGGTTCTTCCCCCTTCCCAGACTGACCTTTGGCTCACTCCCCTTTCCTGCGGCTCATGCTAGGGATGTGGGGTATCTAGCAATGAGGCAGCAAGTTCTTTACATTATGAAACGATACTGTAATTCATAGAGACATTTCTCGTGCCCAGGAGCACTCTCTGGAGTTAAAAAAAAATCTCAATTTAAATTTTCAGGGTTACTTAATTAACCAGGCAAGATGCCTTAGAGCCTGAAGAAGAACACGAGTGGCTGAGAATGTAAAAGTTGCATTTGTTGTTTTGACATCCTGGTTTTCTTGGGAGGAAGGGATGGGAAAGAATGTAACATGATGAGAGGAGAACATCTGGAGTATGGTGAGTGTAAGACTGCATACAGCAGGAATTTAGTAAATATTTCAAGTATTAGTAGAGGCAGATGGTTGGGAAAATAGTTATCAAAAGGTAGCTATTGTACAGATTCATAGCTCCATAGGATAAATCTGAACCTCACTGAAGTCAATGGTAACATTGCCATTGACTTCAATAAGGTCAGGATTTCCCCCATAGATTTTGGGCCAGAAGGGACATTATGATCATATAGGCTAACCTCCTGCATAATATAGGCCATAGAATTGTTGCATGAAGCCTGCGTCTTGTGGTTGAGGGAGAGCATATTATTTAGAAAGAGACATCCAGTCTTGATTCAAAGATTTCAAATGATGGAAAATCTACCACTTGTGTCAGGTACATGCAAAAGGAAAACGACGACTTGATTAAACTCCCTAGCAGTTGGTTAGGAATGCTTTGGCATAATGCCGGGCAAGCAACAGAATGAATGGATCTCAGGAAAAACATTAGATTACAGGAAAACTTCATGTACTGAGAACTTAATTCACCTCCACTTGTGTAGTGTGTGTGTGTTGTGTATGAAATTTACACCTTGGCCGGAGTGGATTCACCTATTGTGGGAGAAAACAACCCATGTAGTCCTAGTTAATGTGAGCCTATTTTCAGTGTCTAACAAATAATAACTCACCATGGTTAGCTGCAAGGCAACCTGACCCCTCCCCCACGTCCTGTGCTGACACTGCTCCTCATGGGGGGATGACTTTCTACACTATTACCATAGCAAAGGGATAGACCTTCACCTGGTTTCGACTGCCAAAGCCTCAGTCACATTTCCCATGTCCTCCTCTCCACATTCTTTCTGCCTCCGCAAGCATTTATTTGCTGATATTCTCTGGGCCTGCTGCCTCCACCGTCTACTTTCCACTCCCACCATATTCTTCCTTCCCTCTGTGTGCCAGACAAACAACCTGCTCCAACAGTCCTGTAGCTACCCACATGGGGGCTCAGATGGCAGTTTCTATTTGCCCACACTTTTGAAAAGGGTGGGCATATTGGGTAGATGCTGCCCCTTTGGTGCTGCATGTCCGACTTCTGCAGCCTTTGAGCACGGTCTCGGAAAAGACATTTTAACTAGAGCTGGTTGGAAATTTTCTGGCAAAATGTTTTTTGGTCAGAAAATGTTGACTTGTTGCACATGAAATATGTTGTGGAAATGCGTTTATTTTTGACCCACTTTCATTTTGAAAGAAAAATTGAACAATAAAAAACATTTCACTAAGGTTAGAGCATTCTGCTTCAACCTTTCCAGAATGCAGCCTTTTGATTTTCCATTTAGAAATGCCTTCTCATTTCAATTTTTAAAACTTTTTCTTATACAATATAAATTTGAAAGCCAAAATCAGAACAAAATATTCCACTTTTATTGAAACACAATATTTTAATAGATAAAAATTATCCCCTCTCCCCCAAATTTCATTGCATGGGAAATTTCTAAATTTTTGTTTTCATTCTGTTTCAGAACAGAAAAAAAACCCTGAAATAGCAGAATGCCCCATGGAACAAAAAAATCTGCATCCCAACCAATTCTAATGTTAATGTCACTTTGGAAAAAAAGAGTGACCAGTTCTTCCATAGTCTGGGGTATGCTCCAGCAGAGCAGGCCACAAAAGTCTCATGATTGGTTTGCTGAAGTGTCTTGAGTGACCGAGCTGTGGGAAAGTGCTTTAAATCTGGCCCCTAGTGGTCTAGTGTCCACATCTTATAAACCACCATCTGATAGGCAGCCTTATTAGAGAGACCAAGAACTGACTGGCATGGAGACTGACCTATCTTCTTGCTATTACAGTGGCGATCCCACTACATGTGGACATGAATGTAGGATGTGCTCTCCCTATTCTTTGGCTACTGAGAATTTTAGTCTCTAGAGCTGTCAAAACAGCCTCTTTTACAAGCACTACATTCACACACATGAATAAAGTTAATAAATAGCGGGAGTGGATGATTCCTATGAAGTTTTTGTAATGCTGCCTTTTCTTCTGGGAACGGATATAGTATAATCATCCAACTCGCAAAGTAATCTGATGAATAGAGTTTTTAAAAATCAAGCACACTGCACAAAAATGACGGATATACAAATAGATAACATTAAAATATAAAAAATTGGGAGGGGGAATTCATTAAGTGCCTGTTAAAAGCATTGGATTCAACTTTGTAGATCTAGCATCACAAGTAAACTCAAATGATAATTATCTGAAAGGCAAGTACCATGATAACTCTGCAAACACATTACATGTCTATCCTTTTCTTTCTTTCTTTTTTTTTTTTTAAGAAACCCTTAAAAGTTAGGGAGGGACTTGTGCTTTTTAAAAATGTTCACCATCAATATTTTTTTTCTCCGCTATATCTCAAGAAGAAAACGAATGCTGCATAATCTGAACACTACAACATGTGTGTTTATAGAACACAGCATGGAGGGACATCAGTCACATTAGCTAATAAACTCTTTCTTCTATTAAATCATCCTTCATTACCACCCATCCCCCAATTATATCTATTATTTGTTTAAAATTAACCAATTTATTTGAGCATAAGCTTTCGTGTAGCTCACGAAAGCTTATGCTCAAATAAATTGGTTAGTCTCTAAGGTGCCACAAGTACTCCTTTTCTTTTTGCGAATACAGACTAACACGGCTGTTACTCTGAAACTTGTTTAAAATTGAAGCTGGCATGTGAAAGATTTCCTTTTATAACAGATTCAGCTAATGGTCTGTTTTCTTGTAATTTATACTAATAACGATTGCCATTAATATATTTCAAAGACTTCAACAACTTTACGCGGTAAGATTGCTATTATATAATCAAGTGACTGGTTTTATGGAAGAACCACAGCTTTCTAATAGTTAGCTTAAATGCTGAAAGAAAGGGAAGTAAAATATAACACCAGTTCTCACAGATGGTATTGCTAGCAAACAAATGAAAAGGACAGAAAGGACAAAAGATATATAAAACATTCATACTACAAGCCACTGTCTTTGGACAGTATTATTTTCCAACAGAAATGGTGGAAGCTCCATTGCTTGGGTCATTTATTACTGGAGTGGATAAAATCTTAGAGAATCCACTGTATAGAACAATCCTGGGTTGATTCCTAGGGGATGGAATAGTCGATCCCTTACTTATCTTTTCCATCTCTAATTTCTAGGAGGCCACAGTACATTTAACTCCTTCACTGCAGAATACAAATGCAACCCCAAGATGTTCAGCAACTGCATATGGCAGCATCTTCTAGGGCCCAATACTGCCAGATGCTTCAGGCTCAATCATAAGCTCCATGCAACATAATATGAATAGCGCCTGAATGGGATGCTACTCCCCATCCCACGGAGATGGATAGAAAGTGGGGGTGACAGGTGAGGCAGGAAGTAGGTGAACCTCACTGACATATCTCCAAAGTACAAGAGCTGGCACGGATCGGGTAGGAGGAATCTGAGTCAGCAAAAGGATTTGCATAGGTTACTTTTCCCCAGAGGAAGGGGGAAGCGGAGCTGAGAGTCACAATCTAGTTTCTGACCTCCTCCTGGAAAGTTTTAACTGAAAAACCGGAACATTAACAACAGGAAAAAATGATTTTTTCTCAATTATTTTTGTTTTGAAAAAAGGCCAATTTTTTGTTGAGAAAAAATTTCAACTGGTTTTAGTGGTTGGTGTGTCTATGGGAGTAAGGTATCACTCCTCCTCAGCAGGGCAACAGAATCTGAACCACTGAATACTGGTACCATTCAAACGGATTCAAATCTGTGTAAATGGACGTCAACGGGAGCTTTAGCTGAGTGGAGGCTGTATGAGGACAGCAGGATGTGGCTCCGGAACGTGGATTTGGCATGAGGCGGCATCTCTCCCTTTCACACACAAATATCAATCCATAACATGGGCTGGATACAGCCTTAGAGTCTCCTCACAGAAACACACTGCAAAGGGGAGTGACAATGCATGCACAGTAGTGGATATTCACAACCCCATATTAATAATCCTGGCTTCATTTGCTATTTAATACAACAAGGCTTTGTTCATGTTATTAGTGAACGACCTGCAAGACGTTGGAGGAAACAAAGCTGGATTTGAGCTCCATGAACAGCTGGAGAAAGGGCTTTTGTAAGACAAATGTTGTTAATACCAATGCCACCTTCTGTACCAAACCCACAAAAATCGTACTGTATGGAAAGAGTTAGGGGTCTGATCCAAAGACCATTGAAATCCAGGGCCTCAATGACAGGAAATATATTTTAAAAACAGAACCCTATTTTCAACATTCAGGCCTAAAGCTGAAGACCTTTAAAAATATAATTTTATCACATTTGTTAGTTTACAACATGCATAACCAGATGCCACTATATTATGAAATAATCTATAAACTACTGGCATGTATGTACATGCTTAACTTTATGTACCATAAATCCATTTAAGCCACTTGAGGTACTCCTGGGATATGCCTACACAGGGATGAAAAACCCACAACTGGCCTGGGTCCGTTGACTTGCTTCTGGGGCTGAAAAATTGCTGTGTAGATGTTCAGGCTTGGGCTGAAGCCCAAAGTCTGGGACCCTATGAGAGTTGAGGGTCCCAGAGCTTGGGATCCAGCTTCAGCCTGAATATCTACATAGCAATTCTTAGCCCTGCGAGCTCCAGTCAGCTGACCCAGGCCAGCCGCAGCCATGCTGCAGGTCTTTTATCCCTGTGTAGACATACCCACAATGTGTACAGTTAAGCATACTTAAGTTGGGAGGATCAGGGCCTAAGGTTTTAACCAGATACAATTTAAAATCAAGGGGTCCTGGCTTGCACACTTGAAAAAGCCTCTGAAGTCGAAATTCCAAAGAAACAGGATTCAGCCCAGGTTCAATCGCAGAAACTAGAGATGAGCGAGTAAATTATCTGACGAGTTTAACCTATTTGAAGAATATCTGTAAGCCAACCATGATTCTTTCACATTTATTTGGTATTTGAAATCATTCAACTTTTTATTGCATTTAAAAAAAATCTTCTGGAGTGACTCTCAACAATTCATGGCAAGTATTTGCTATTTCAGTTATTTGTGTTTGGACAGAAGTCACATGGTAGCTTTCTCCTTCCTGCTTAGATGAGTGGGCAAGCACTTATTGCATGCTAAAGAGCTGGAAGAAACTTTTGAATTTTAAAATGTTGACGTTTCAAAATTTGAAACATATATGGGGGAAAAAACTGGACATTTTTTTTTGTAGAATTTCATCTTGTTTGTTTGTTTTTTAAAACCAGCTACAGAGCTAATTGAAATTCTTCACATTTTAAAATGTCAACATTTGGGATAAAATTCAGTAGCTACCTCTGCTAAGTAAAAAGTCGCTTTCCCTGAATATTTGTGCCAGTGCAACTCAGTTGCACAAACTTTTGTGTAAAGCAAGCAAAAGGGATGCAAACATGGCTGAAACAAATTTATTTAAAAATTGAGCCAATATTCACAGAACATTGATGGCAACGTTTCTGTGTTGTAATGGAAATACTGGTGGATCCTCAGTTGGAGCAACCCTTTCTGGGTGCTGGATCCTTTCTGAGTACTGCTACAGTTAACACAGAGGGACTGGGGGGAGCCATGATAACATTTCATTTAGTTTTACATCATGTTATTTTTTTAGACACTTCCAAAAATTCCTTTTTTGGTTTTATTTTTGTTTTCTGTTTTCCGAAGTACTAAATCAAACATGAGATGACAACGATTTCAGATTCACAGGTAATCCTGTCATTTTTGCTTGGGAAATTGTAAGATTTGTGCCTTTGGCACACAGTTAATATTCTTATATTAACCACACATTTTACATTTTTTTTAACGACAAGTTTAACATCTTACTTTGAAATTAAGCACTGGACTAAAGTCTTTATAGTAGCTGTGACAATAAAAGAAAATGATTAACAAGTGGTGAAAAGTCTTCCAACACAAAGTTCAGGTCAACACTGACATGCACCAGTTTGAAAAAGGTGCCATTTTAATATTTCTTGGGTACACTACATATCAACTTATCTTATATATGATAAAAAAATCATACTTTTAACTTATAAAGTGAATCCCCATCCTGAAAACACTTAGGCATGTAAGTTTCATGCACTTGAATACTCAGTGCCTCTATTAATATTCGTAATTTCACTCCTGTGTGTAAGGCTTTGCAAGGTTGAGTCTCAAGGTCCCAGTTCTGCATACCTTGACTCACATGAGTAACCCCTTCCCATGTGACTGCTTCCATGATTTTGGTAGAATTAGCTATTGGCGTATGGGTTTGTAGGACAGCACCACGTTTAAATCATCTACTCCCATAATCATTCAAATTTGAGATGAAAACTGACTTACTAGGGTGTTTTATCCATGTCTCTGCAAATGCAGGATTTTTCCCTATAGTATATTCTGAAGCTGTCGGGCCAGATCCAGTTGTAAATAATTCACGCAATAGGGCTTCCACTACTTCTCTAGAGAGACTATTTCAAAATCCAATAAACTTCAGTTAGGAATTGTCCCTTGCTCAATTACATCCACCTTGTTATACCCCTTTGACCACCCTAAATACAGTTTCCCTCCTTGGTGTTTACACCCTTTAAATAGTTACCCATGGTCTTCATGTACCTTCCCCATCTCAGTTATCATTGGGTCAAGCACAAACTTTCCTCATAATTAATCAGTCCTTCTAGTCACTTAATTTTTCTTCCTCTTCTCTAACTTCTCTCCAGTGTGTAAGAACCTTTCCGGTAGAGAGCTGGCCAGAGTTGTATGCATGTGGCTGACATTTGGAAAGCTGCATATGGGATTTGGATGCCTAGTTTCTCATTAATTTTAATTTAGGTGTTAAAATCTCTTAGGCAGCTTTGAAAATCTCAGCATGCAGGATTTAAGGAATTTAAGGATTTAAGGAACCTTAGAGAACAAATGAGACACAGAGATGAGCTACAAAACCACACAAATATTGTGGATTCAAATGTCTGACATGGATTCAAGAATTTCTATGTTTGTATTCCACTTACCAGTGGCTGAAGGCGGAAAGAGGCAGAGAGAAAGATATCCAGTGAAAAAAGTAGGATAGCAAGGACCTAGCTAGAGACTGATCCAGATGGCGTTCCGTCTCCAAGGAGGCCCCATTCCTTTGGGATTTGCCATTGTGGTGGTAGTGTTGATGATTGATGATGACTAAAAATGTAACTTGCATATTAAATACCCCCTCCACCCCTAATTTTGATGTTAAAATTCATTTTTAAAAGTATTGACTCATAAATTAGCAGAGTTGGCTTATACATGAGTATATATAGCTGCTCCTACGCAGTAAGAACACATTTGTTGAACTTATAAAATCTGTGACTCTGATTCTCCATAGCCATGTGCCTGGTGCTATCATGTAGAGTGAGTGCCCAGTGGGTATGGAATGCTACCATTCTGATCTGGTAGCGTCTTACACCCACTTTGCACTGGTGTAAATGATGGTACAAAGAGCAGAGCAATAGAGAATCAGGCCCTGCAAATGCAGAGCTTGTAACCCGAGGAATATTAAAATCCACGAGTGCATGACTATGTACAGTCATGCAGTTCCACCAGAGCAAGGCTCATAAGGGCTGCAAGAAGTAGGGGGTCCTCTCTCCCTCCCATAGCAAACAAGCTTCCAAGAGTGTCCCAAGAAAGTTGGCCTAAAAATATGACCTCTGTGAATATATACTGTTCTGAGCTGGGTGAAACCTTTGAGATTGATGAATGTACCCTTCAACTGATTCATCCGTAAGGATGAGCCCCACCGAGGATAAAAGGAGTATGTAAACCTGCCCAGGAGTTTGAAGTAAGTGTGTGTGTGGGGGGGGGGGGGGGGCGGGGGGACACACAGACTGAGAATAAACAGGAACAAAGAGAGAGGCAGAGACGAGAAAGTCAAGCAGGAACCTGAGAGCACAGTGTGACCCTAGAAAACCCTACAGAGAGAGAACTTTGGGGTCTGGTGTTGGCTGAAAAGGACTACAAGCTATGACTGCTCCTTTTGTTCCTGGTTATTCTTGCATTCAGAGAAGCAGGACTTTGTAAGTTCCTTGTAAAGAAACAAGATTGTATCAAAGAAAATAGCTGACTAACACAAATTTCTACTCCCAACTGGAGCATCCCCAGGGCTCCGAACTTTGACTCGTCACTCATGTCAGAAAAGGGCAACAATACATTCAAGGGAGATATAATGTGGTAATTACATCAGTGTTTGTGTGTTCACTCATGGGTGAATAGTCCATGATACAGAACTCGCTTCCCTTGATGTCCATATTTAGTGACTAGCGCAACTAATTTCCCATAGAAAATACCAGCAAACACAGCATTTTTGTCTACCTTGTCAGTCTTACCCTGAGCAGTTGTTTAGCTAAGAATGTATGCATTCAACATTAGCTTCTTCTTTTTTTCTGCCGATTTTCTTTCATATGCTCTCGTCATCTTTTTTTAAATTGGAAATGATATCTTTCCCTGCCTCACAAGCACAATAGAGAATGAGTCAATTGCACACGTAGCATATGGAACACACAGTTCTGTAAATATGAAACAGATGGAATTCAAAAGAATATGGTGCATTTAGCCTTTTTTTTTCCTTCCAGTTTTCAAGGAAATTCTCTTAAAAACCCACATGATTGCTGTCCACATAGTTAATTGGGTTTCAATTCATGGAAAATGAAAGTGATCCTTTGCATTCTAATGCTCTGTGTTTCCAGCGCAACGTGGAAGGGCCTCACTTTACCCTAAAATATCATTGAGTTGGCTGAATACTGCAAATGATTTGCCATTAATATTGGCTTGAATTTGGAAAATAATTCACTTTGACCATACTCACTTCCCTCCTATGCTCCGTTTCTTTGAGAAGTCATACAGTTGTACTGAACTGGCACCAAGCTTTGTGGAAGGTGACTTCTAGAGGGGTTGATGTGGGGAATCAGAATTTCCAGCCTGTGGGAAATATCAATACTTAGAAATTGGTTTTCATCTCAAATTTGCACAAAAAGTCAAAATAACAAATGTTTTCATTGAACAAGGAGTTCCAAAAATGCCACTTCAGATATTTCCAAACCCTTGTTTTGATACTTTTGATCCAAATGAAGCATTTAGATATTCTGAATCAAAACATTTCATTTGTTTGTTGAATCGAATCAAGTTTTGTTTTGAGTCACTCTGAATATTAAATGACATCTGCCGATGGGGCTAAAGTGTTTCACAGGAGTTGTAGTTCGGGTGCCTCGTGTCCCCATTCTCTTCTCTGGAGTGGGCTCCTTGGCTAGACTACATTTTCCATGAAGCACCTACAGTCATGTCTCCAATGAGGCCACACATGGCTTGGTCAGAATGGAGACCACAGTGCATCCTGGGAGATGTATTCTGGTATGGAAAAATTCAGTTGTGCAGAAACTGCATTTTGTCAAAAAAAACACTGACAGAAAATTCCTGACCAGCTGTACTGATTTTCAAAGTTACACGAGGGAGTATTCATGGAAACCAAATTTTTAGTTTGTACATGTGTTTATTCATTCCAGACACACTCCAATCAGGAGATAAAACCAACGTTATGTGATTTATACGACTGGGTCAGGGCAGACTTGCTCCTACCTATTTCCTAGCTCACAAATGGCTCAGAGACCTTCTTCTGGAACAAGACCTGGTGCAATTTATTTAGAGTTCTTCCCCACCACCTTTACAGGCTTCAGAGTAACAGCTGTGTTAGTCTGTATTCACAAAAAGAAAAGGAGTACTTGTGGCACCTTAGAGACTAACCAATTTATTTGAGCATAAGCTTTCATGAGCTACAGCTCACTTCATCGGATGTATACTGTGGAAAATACAGAAGATGTTTTTATACACACAGACCATGAAAAAATGGGTGTTTATCACTACAAAAGGTTTTCTTTCCCCCTACCCCACTCTCCTGCTGGTAATAGCTTATGTAAAGTGATCACTCTCCTTGCAATGTGTATGATAATCAAGGTGGGCCATTTCCAGCACAAATCCAGGTTTTCTTCCCCCCGCCCCCACACCCCACTCTCCTATTGGTAATAGCTTATCTAAAGTGATCACTCTCTTTACAATGTGTATGATAATCAAGGTGGGCCATTTCCAGCACAAATCCAGGGTTTAACAAGAACGTCTGAGGAACAGTGTGTGTGTGTGGGGGGGGGGGGGAGAAAGGAATAAACAAGGGGAAATAGGTTACTTTTTATGATGAATCAACCATTCCCAGTCTCTATTCAAGCCTAAGTTAATTGTATCCAATTTGCAAATTAATTCCAATTCAGCAATCTCTCGTTGGAGTCTGTTTTCGAAGTTTTTTTGTTGAAGGATAGTCATTTTGAGATCAGAAATCAAGTGACCAGAGAGATTGAAGTGTTCTCCGACTGGTTTACGAATGTTATAATTCTTGACATTTGATTTGTGTCCATTTATTCTTTTACGTAGAGACTGTCCAGTTTGGCCAATGTACATGGCAGAGGGGCATTGCTGGCACATGATGGAATATACCACATTAGTGGATGTGCAGGTGAACGAGCCTCTGATAGTGTGGCTGATGTTATTAGGCCCTGTGATGGTGTCCCCTGAATAGATATGTGGACAGAGTTGGCAACGGGCTTTGTTGCAAGGATAGGTTCCTGGTTTAGTGGTTCTGTTGTGTGGTATGTGGTTCCTGGTGAGTATTCGCTTCAGGTTGGGGGGGCTGTCTGTAGGCAAGGACTGGCCTGTCTCCCAAGATTTTTGAGAGTATTGGGTCGTCCTTCAGGATAGGTTGTAGATCCTTGATAATGCGTTGGAGGGGTTTTCGTTGGGGGCTGAAGGTGATGGCTAGTGGCGTTCTGTTGTTTTCTTTGTTAGGCCTGTCCTGTAGTAGGTGACTTCTGGGAACTCTTCTGGCTCTATCAATCTGCTTCTTCACTTCTGCAGGTGGGTATTGTAGTTTTAAGAATGCTTGATAGAGATCTTGTAAGTGTTTGTCTCTGTCTGAGGGGTTGGAGCAAATGCGGTTGTATCGCAGAGCTTGGCTGTAGACAATGGATCGTGTGGTGTGGTCAGGATGAAAGCTGGAGGCATGTAGGTAGGAATAGCGGTCAGTAGGTTTCCGGTATAGGGTGATGTTTATGTGACCATTGTTTATTAGCACTGTAGTGTCCAGGAAGTGGATCTCTTGTGTGGACTGGACCAGGCTGAGGTTGATGGTGGAATGGAAATTGTTGAAATCATGGTGGAATTCCTCAAGGGCTTCTTTTCCATGGGTCCAGATGATGATGTCATCAATATAGCGCAAGTAGAGTAGGGGCTTTAGGGGACGAGAGCTGAGGAAGCGTTGTTCTAAGTCAGCCATAAAAATGTTGGCATATTGTGGGGCCACGCGGGTACCCATAGCAGTGCCGCTGATTTGAAGGTAAGTTATTACCTTCAAATTAGATAAGCTATTACCAGCAGGAGAGTGGGGTGAGGGGAGAGAAAACCTTTTGTAGTGATAAACACCCATTTTTTCATGGTCTGTGTGCAAAAAACATCTTCTGTATTTTCCACAGTATGCATCCGATGAAGTGAGCTGTAGCTCACGAAAGCTTATGCTCAAATAAATTGGTTAGTCTCTTAGGTGCCACAAGTACTCCTTTTCTTTACAGGCTTGTTACTCATCCCAAGAGTAACATGGAGCCTTCAGCTTCTGAGGCAAGGAGGAGAGAGAGCTCTCAAAGCTCTGACTCTGCAAGCCTGCCTTCCTCTCCCATTCACTCTCTTTCTCCATCCACACTTCCTTCCTGTGCCTTTTTAACCCTCTAGGCTACTGCATTAATTAGCCCTTTAACTCTCTCCAACCCATCCCTCTGCCACAACAACTAACCACAACTAATCTACCCAGCTCAAAGAGCAATGGGTGAAAAATTACAATTGTTCACGGTCAACCAAAAGAGTGCAGGGTGGGAGGGGTCTTTAATCTTTCAAATAATGACTAAATCTAAGGAATCGCTAATCTGCTTGTGGAGATTTCACAATGAGAAAAAGACAGTAAATTCGTTGAATACATTATTTGTTATCAATTATTTCTTCAGCTCTAATTAGTAGTCTTCATTTTACACAGTAGGCTTCTAATGACCTCTCTGACAGCGATGCTGTCTGATAGACAGTAGGGATTTGCATGAAAACGAGGTTTTTCCAGTCCTAATCAAAAAGCAAATAAGGATATTCTATGTAGCTCTTCTCCTGTTCTGAGTTTCCTACCCACAGTGGAGTAATGGATGACCTGTACTATGGGTAAGAGCAGTATTTTCTACCTCTGCTGTACTTATGGAAATACCAGACCAGAAATGCAAGTGTCCAGTGTTTTCGCATGCCTGCTCAAGGGTAGGATTGTTACACTGACTGGTCTGAGTAGTGGATAGTAGAGTAGAAAATATACTATAAAATACAATCTTAAATGGAAAGATGTTGGTCTAGCTCAGGGGTCTTAAACTCAAATGACCACGAGGGCCACATGAGGACTAGTGCACTGGCCCAAGAGCCGCATCACTGACCCCGCCCCCGCTGCCCCGGCCCTGCCCCCACTCCACCCCTTCCATGAGGCCCTGCCCCTGCCCCACCTCTTCCCTGCCCCCATTCCAACCCCTTCCCCGAAATCCCCACCCCAACTCTGCCCCCTCCCTGCCCTTGGGGGGGCAGGAGGGGTGCAGGGTGTGGCAGGGGGCTCAGGGCAGGGGGTTAGGGTGCAGGAGAGGTGTGGGGTACGGCAGGGGGCTCAGGGCAGGGGAACCCCCCAGGGTTCATTACGTCCAAAACCAGCAAAGTTTATGCCGGGCTGGGCCAGAGCCGCTCTAAGTAAATGCTGGGGGGGTGGGGGGAGCTGGCCGGCCACAGAAAATAACCCCACGGGCTGCGTGTTTGAGACCCCTGGTCTAGCTAATCTAAGCTGATGCTCCAGCTGACCTCTGATTTCCATGATTTTGTTAACTATCCTTTTTTGTATATATAGCGAGAATTTTAAAGGTTTTTACCTGTTCTGAGTGTGTTACCGTAATCTGGCTGCTTGTTAGTGACAGGGTCTGGGTCTTTCTTTAGATCGTTTATTGATCCAAAGTCGGACCGGTGGATTCCGACTGAAGAAAGAAATAGACTGTGTCATGAGCCATCAGAGCGAGGTTAACCATAAAGAATCAGAAAAGATCAAAAATGTAGCATCTCAGGCACAACCCAACATTTCATTGCTACTTCAATAAACTGGTTCCAAACACCACTGCAGCACAGATGCCGGGGTGATGTAAAGGAGCCTGAGTGAAACTGAGGGTGTCTGCACTGGAACTGGAAGGTGTCCGGCTTGTGAAGACTACCCATGCTAGCGTCAATCAAGGTAGTATAGCCATGGTAGCAAGAGTGGTAGGATAAGCTAGCCACCTGGGTACGTGCCTTGGGTCTCAGGTGGGATCGTCCAGCTAGCCCCTCCTGCAGCTCATACCGCCACAGTTACACTTCTGTTTTTAGCACACTAGCTCGGTTAGAGACAGTGCGAGGAGGTCTACTCCAACTGGAAATTACACCTTCCAGCTTCAGTGTAGACAGACCCTGAGAATAAGGCTCATAGTCTCTGTTTAGATAAGAAACTACTGTATGTACTCAGTATCTGCCCTCACATTAAATGCCATGGGAGTTGCATCCATGCGTCTGATGTCAGCACTGGGTTCAAAGGTTCAGATTCTGATTTCAGTGACAAGTCAATGAGATACTCAAGGTTTATGCTGGTGTAACTGAGATCAGAATCTGTCCCCAAGACCTCTGATTTAGTTTAGGCTGTCTAAACCATCCTGATTTACACCTGGGGTGAATTTGGCCCACTTTGATTTTTAAAAAAACGAACTCTTGTAAAACAAGGAAAGTTGCTAGTTGTAACCGCGCCTTTAACTTGCATCCCTGAAATTTTGCAAATATCCTCCCAGCCCACTCCTTCATTTGATTACTGTGTAGAGGTCCTTCTCTAATTGTTGTTGAGCTTTTCTTTTAATCAGTTCTCATAAAGGTAGCTTCACAGGAGGGAAAAACGGCAGAGGATAAAAACCTCTTCCTTTGAAAAGCTTGTGACCTAATAAGGGCAAGTAACATTACCCACTAAAGAGAGTCATCCAGACAGAATGTTGACTCAACAACCTTTCTGCGAGCCCCATGCTGACACCAACTCCTACACGTGGGCCTTCGCATGCACAGAAGAGGCATAAAACAGCCACAGAAAACAGAGAAAAAGCCAGGAATATCTATTTCAACTTTAACAGCATCTGAGCAGCTACTTCAATGGGCCTCGTCCAGGAACATAGGACTGGGAGTTGTGTGCCGTTAAAATTGAGAGAACATTGGAACCAAATACATTCACTTGAGTACAGCATCTGTTTCCATAAAGAGAGAATGTCAGTCTTTAGCTTCCAGGCTGTTCATTATTCGGAACCCAGACCCAAAAGGAGGCTGAGGAAGTTAGGGGTCAATCCTGTGAGGAGCTGTCTTCAATGGGCGGTGAAGATGTTCAACATCTGTCATGAGCAGGTCCTTAATTAGCTTGCTGCTATGAAAAGGAGAGGTCAAGAATGACTACCCATCGTTTCTCCCCTCTTTCTGCCCTACAAATCAGCTCCACCTAGTGTCCACAGAGCAAATCGTAAGCCTAGTGCCCTGCCTGAATAGCAAGAGATGGCACTAGAGAGGTGGGCAAAAGGAAACAGAAAAGGAATCCTGCCTCTCCTAATCATGGAGTAGCTATGAGCCATCCTACTATAGTCCCCATGACTTGAATAAGAGTTCTCCATGGGTTGGGGGTGGTCTGCACAGAGCCAGATCCTCCAGCCCCACCCCAACACTATTCCCAGGCGCACAAAAAAACCATCAATGGGTTGAACTGTGTACCATGCAGCAGATGCACACCCTTTATACACCCACTCCCAAACTCCCTTCC
This sequence comes from Caretta caretta, assembly GCF_965140235.1. Taxonomy (NCBI): domain Eukaryota; kingdom Metazoa; phylum Chordata; order Testudines; family Cheloniidae; genus Caretta; species Caretta caretta. The sequence goes on along the minus strand of NC_134214.1, from coordinate 12,620,396 downwards.
CTTCCCTCCACCACTCACCTCACTAATCCTGCACCTAGGGAAACCCTATAGCTGGGGTTGGGGGGGAAGGAGTAGGATTTGCAGCAAGTGCACATTTGACTAAATTAGTAGTTAATTTCACAAGATGACCTGCCTTCTGCCTCAGAGCATGATGAAGCTCTGCAATTGAAACTGAGCTCTGGGATGCCCAGGGCTATTTGCACACTCTGTACTAAGTCCCTAGGCATAGCCCCTTGAGATGTCAGCCACAGTTTTACAGAGGTTCAAATGTGGGCTCTGTGATAGAGAGCTTCAGTGCACAGAGGAAAGCAGAGCTTTGCCCTCAATGTAACAAGTTTGAAGGCTGCAGGATTCCACCTCTGAGAACACAAAGGATCCACTCTGATGCATTAAACCACCAGATAGTGTTATGACCTTTGTGGATGAATTGCGTCATTTACATTATTTCCTTTCCATTTAATTTGTATTAGGTTTTTAAGTTATTTCTTAGCCTTAGGGATTTTTTTTTCAAAGTTGCTTTGCATGCATGAAGATGAGGACATGGGAAGCCACATAATTATATGACTCCCATTGATCTCAGTGGAGTCAGGATTCCACCTAGGGTCTGTCCGATTGAAGGGCTATTGCACTGAAACAGGAATGAAGAACAACCCCCAGATCTGAAGGCCTAATTTTAAATCCATTTATTCAGGGCAGATGTTCCACAATAACAATTAAGATGTTGAGGGGGACGGGGGATTCATTAACTCACTGCACCTCAGGAGACAGAAGGAGAGGAATGAAAAAGGATCTCTTCCTTTCTCCTTCTGTCAGGCTTCAGATACTGAGGGGAGATGAGAAGGATGGAGGGGCTAGGTATATTTAGACCGAAATGTTCAAAATCGGGCCACATGAGACTTCCACAGAAGCCATGTAGGTGGTTAAAAAACATCCCCATTTGCCACTTCCAGTGAAGCATAACTGGAATGTCCTCTCAGTTCACCTACAGATGTTTCTCTTCAGTAAGAGAGGCCCGCTATGCTGGTGAGCACATTCTTATGTGTCTGTGAATGAAAAAAACAAAAAAAAAATATTTTCAAAACACTGGAAGTTAAAAGAAAGCCCTTGTAGCATTGGTTCAAAGGGGCAACATTTCGCCTAAGGCAGCCACAGTTTGCAATGTTTAGATGGTTGGCAATGGCAACCCATGTCTTTAATGTATCCACTAATGCGAAAGCTGAAGGATTAGTCATGGCTGGGCTTGTGGATGCAGTGCTTTAATGATTTATTGAATGCTCTCTCATTTTTTAGGGTCAGTAGTTGCCATTTTAAAATGCTCTGTAAAAACATGTGTAAATCTATTTGCTTTCAAAGGGCATTTGCATTAGTCACAAAAATGCCCAGCCTTCACCGCATTCTCCAAAATGTATGACATAGGGCCAAATCCTGAGGCTTTTACTCCAGCTCAGAGCAGATGTTAAGCATCTGCACCCTAAGGGGAACCTTCCAGGCATGGATGTCCCTTCCACACAGGCAGCTACATCTGTGATGACACCCCTATCTTCCCCGAGGGCTTTGCAGAGGCCTTTCATGGAGTCCCCAGAGCTACAGAAATCTTCGGGTCCAGTCAAAGAACTGCCGCTGCTACCAGGACCCAGAAGTTCATCCGCTACCCGTTGTGGGGTTGCTACATTTTAGTGGCTGAGCCAGAGAGGTGAAAGGGATGGAGAGCTATTGTGTGTTGGCAGTTTGTGTCCATGCACAAGAGACGACACTACAGGATTCTAGGAGCTGGAGACATGGGGAGATGGAAGATAGTGGGAGCTTGAGCAGATGGTGCAGAAGGAAGCATCACCGGGAGCCAGTCAGAGAGGGTGCTGGGATGGCAGAAGTTGGCCCTCTAGGAAGTTCAGATAAACTCCTGCTCAATATTTAATGCCAAATTCAGGCCTGCTGTAGACAGAGGCGATGGGGTTGCTTCCATTGCATTCCATATCTCAGGGACAAATCTGCCCTCAAACTTTTTAGTGTTTGTCCAAGTCTCCGGACATGTTGACACTTGCCCACTATTAAGAGCGAGTTTCTCCGTTTGATCAAAATAGACAGGGAGCTGGTCCTGGCCATTAAAATGTTAAGAACATCGTTCTCTGAATCTGATGCTTATCAATATATTCCGGGCTCTGTTTTCCAACTGACAGTGAGACCCCAGAGCAGACTTAAGCAGCTAGCAGAACCCCCAGTTTGCTGGCTGAAACAGCTGCCTGTGCCCAGGAAGTTATCACAGCTGAGACTCAAACCTGGCATCCAGTGGTTTATATTGTGTCCCTTGCGATTAAGAAAAAAAAGAAAAAAGCAGGATGTGACCAAGGATTAAATCTTCTGCTGGTGTAAATAGACACCACCTCATTGTATTCAATAGAGTTTCACTCATTTACACCACCACAGAATTTGGCCCCAGGGTTTCTTTATTCAGACAGGAGCATGGCGTTCTCTCTGGCTCTAACACCAAACTAACTCAATGCAGTTTAGGGCTATCATGCAGCGTCTTCCTACATCCTGGTCTGGATTTTACGGTACAGTTCAGAGGCAGAGGATCCAACAACTGAACAGTAAGGGAGTCTCCCCTAGTTTAACCAGCAGTGCTGATCTTTTCTATGGTGGAAGTCACTCTCTGCATAGCTTAAGCTCTGTATATTTATCATTAATTATATTTACTACCAAACTGGTACTACAAAGCTTAACAGCTCTGTACCGCCAGACTTGCATCTAGAAGCCAATCCTGTCCCAAGCGCTGCCACCAAAATTAGATTATAGACTGATTGCATAATTACTGCATAATAAGGTTTGCTCAGCCTCTCAGTGGTGAATGCCTGTTTTCATAGCATTTTAATATCAGCGACATAATAGGCACCAGCTTGAATATCTGCATGCCAACGAGGCATGTCAGTCCCCAGACCAGCTTGAGGTTGTAAAATTTGGTTCAGCTGTTTGGCGCATGGAGGGGTGACAAACAGACTCTTCCCAAGGGGCTCAGTGCATGCTTGGCTGGGAATCAAATTGTAAAGGGAAAAGTGTTCTGTTCCCCCATCCGAGGTGTGCCTGGGTGACAGATAGTTCTTGCTGGGTACTGAGAACCCCGGAGACTCAGGGCTATTTCTGCTAGTGACCGTAGACCAGTTACATCAGTGTTGTGTCCTATTAGATTATCCATATGTCACCTGCACCAGGATTTACGAATAGTGCAACATGTTAAATCCTCTCGCTGCTGCTACTGTTCTGATATTTTCCCTTCACTCTGATAATACGTCTAAACTGAAATAAAACCTCCGTGGCTGGCCTGTGTCAGCTGACTCTGGTTCACGGGGCTTAGGCTCAGGGATATAAAATGGCAGCGTGGACATTTGGGCTCACAGGGACCATGACCCCAGGCTTCAGCCCAAGCCCAAATGTCCACAGTATAATTTTAAAACTCTGCAGCCCAAATCAGCTGACTAAGGCCAGCCACAGATGTTTTATTGCAGTGCAGACACACCCTGAGAGGCTGATCCTTCCAATAAATTAGACAGCAAACATTGCTCAGTTATTAAGATCCAGCTTCATTCCCAGTGGGATAAAACTGGAGAATCGCATAGGCAGCATGAACAATTTAGCAATCTTTTAAGCTTTATCTCTTAGGGAATGTTTTATATTTAGGCTGTTTTAGACAAGCCCAAACTTAGCATAAACTGTTTCGGATACACCAACAATAGCAGCGATCTCTTCTTTCTGTTTTGCATTTATCTGCAATTAAAATAAATGGACCAAATGCTACCAGGCGAAATGAATGTGAAGTTTCTGGTTGACTTACCCACAATTCCAACAGGTACCACAGCTTGAAGGTCACAGAATGTCCCTTCAGATGGTTAGAGATGGAAGACATATCCTTCTGAAATCTGTTTACATATCCTTCCTGTGAACACATTGATTTGTTATTGTAATGTTGCCCAGGAGTGCTAGGTTGAATGTGCTTATTTGTTATGGTAGGGTTGCTCAAATTCTGGGCTGCACACAGAGTTTATTATGGTAGGATTGCTCAGAGTGGGTACAAAGTAGCACATATGTATTTGTTATTGTAGAGCTGTTCAGGAATATTCTGTTGCATGAGCAGATCTATTATTGTAGGGTTGCTTATGGGTACTGCGTTGCAGGCACTGGTTGTTTTCAAGGGATTTTTTTTAAAGAAAAATACATAATTACATGTTTTGTTTGTTTCCTATCAAATGCTTTAAAGAATTTCAAGCAATTCACAAACAGGTACTTTTAAAAATTCAGTTCAGTTTGGTATTGTCATTCCCAACAGTATCCTTTTCATATAACTGCTCGGGGCTGTACTCATGTCTTAAATGCACCAGCAATTTTTTGGCCCTTTGTGCTGGTCCCATTTGTTGTGAGACCTTGAAAAGAAGGGGTAGGTTGTGCTCAAGTACCCTTCTCAGTGAGATCTGACACTTGGTAGTGTCAGGCTGTGCCAAAGGTTCTCTCCCATCTCTATCAAGTCATACTGGTCCTAAATAGTAATGGTCTGAAACAGGGCAAGGAATCCAGGCGGTGAGGTGTTGGGTTGTCTGAACCAGCAGCTGCTTTAATTTGTTTCTCCAGTTTGGCAGAATGCCTGCTCTTCACAATGCCCTGCCCAGTCTGGCAGCTGAGAAGAAGATTTGGCATGCCAAACTCAATAGGATACTGTGACAGGGGCAGGCCAGATGGCTATAGGAGAGTAATCTTATTGGGATCCAGGAAGTGGGCACTGCTAAAGGATCCCCGCCCACCAGCCTAAGAGGGGGGTCCACAGGACCTGGAAAATCAAATAATTACGGGGGACAACTAATGAACAACAGGGACAGGAGTGCAGTCAAAGGGTCAAACGAAGGGAACCGGACGGGGACACCGAGCAGAGAACCCCAGACAGCGCCCACTACTCCTCGAAGGCATCAAGGGAGTCAGTGGACACTGCCCAGAAGAACTCTGCCCGGAGGCGTGAACGGACGGAGGATCAGAAATAGGCCCCACAGTCACAGGAGACTCCATCGGCCAACCTCCTCACCCTGGTTTTATAGATGGCCACTTTAGCCAGGGCCAGGAGGAGGTTGACCAGGAGGGCCCGAGACTTAGTGGGGCCACGGACAGGGGGTGCTATAGGAGATTAATTTTTTTTTTAAGCAAAAGATGTTTTTTTATTTGCATAACACACTTACAAAGTAAAATCAGCAGCATATGCAATGTGTAACACAGCAACCAATCACAATTGTTTTCTCATTAGCTTCAGGGGAGGGAAGTGTTCAAGCTTGCCTGGGCCCAGAGCGGGGGGCTTCCTCGACTCTCGTGGTCTTCCACCCTTCCGAGTTACCTGGTGGCCCAGAGCAAGGGGGCTTCATCGACTCTCGTGGTCTTCCACCCCCTCGAGTTACCTGGTGCTACGCCCGAGTGTCACCAACAATTCCCTCCTCTGAAAGCACCCAACAAGAGGGACAGGCTGTGGGTGGACAATCCGGGGGAGGGGCACGTGCACCCACGTGTGAAAGGACCCCTCTAAGGTGGTGGTGTCCGCAGCAGCAATGGCTGGGGCTGGGGTCCCTTACTCTCTCCTCCAATCAAAGGGTCAAACAAAAGGACCCAGACAGGGACACTGAGCAGAGAACCTCGGACAGCGCCCAGCGCTCCTCAAAAGCATCAAGGGAGTCGGTGGATGCCGCCCAGAGGAACTCCGCCCAGATACGTGAACGGACCGAGGATCAGAAAATGTCCCCACAGTCACAGGAAACTCCATGGCCAACCTCCTCTCTCTGGTTTTATAGATAGCCACTTTAGCCAGGGCCAGGAGGAGGTTGACCAGGAGGGCCCGTGACTTAGTGGGGTCATGGACAAGGAGTGCTATAGGAGAGTAATAGAAGGCAGATATATTAGCCCCAGGCTAAATAGATCCCTTTTCCCTGGGTAAGGTAACAGGGAAGGTTCCAGAACAATCAGGAACCTTCTGGAGACAATTAAGACAGGCGGATTAAAACACCTACAGCCAATCAAGAAGCTGCTAGAATCAATTAAGGCAGGCTAATCAGGGCACCTGGGTTTTAAAAAGGAGCTCACTTCAGTTTGTGGTGTGTGTGTGAGGAGCTGGGAGCAAGAGACACTAGAAGCTGAGAGTGAGAACGCAGACTGTTGGAGGACTGAGGAGTACAAGCATTATCAGACACCAGGAGGAAGGCCCTATGGTGAGGGCAAAGAAGGTGTTGGGAGGAGGCCATGGGGAAGTAGCCCAGGGAGTTGTAGCTGTCACACAGCTGTTCCAGGAGGCACTCTAGACAGCTGCATTCTACAGGGCCCTGGGCTGGAACCCGGGGTAGAGGGCGGGCCCGGGTTCCCCCCAAATCCTCCCAACTCCTGGTCAGACACAGGAGGAGTCAACCTGGACTGTGAATTCAGAAAAACGGCCAAGCTGAGGGCTGCCGTGAAGCTCCAAGGCGAGCAAATCCGCCAATAAGCGCAAGACCCACCAAGGTAGAGCAGGAACTTTGTCACAATAGACACACACATACAGTAAACCTATGCCCTCTCTCTTTCTCCTCTCTTCTGAGGTTATTTTCTGCTTGAAATGTAGCTAGTATTAAAGCTATTCAAAAAAAGGTTGTTTAAATATGGCGTGGGCTAAGAACTGCATTCAGTCTGCTAGAAATCCAGCCCTCCTCACTAACACTACTAAATTATTTTCTCTTAATGGGCCTAAAATGTTGCAGGAACACTGCTGTAATGGCCAATGTGGTAGCATTTTGGAGCCAGGTTCTGATTCCTTTATGCATGCTGAATAATACCTTACTCCAAAAGTAGCTCCATTCATTTCAGTGGGACTATTTGTGGAGTAAGATGCCATTCAGTGGGAGTAGGGGTATCATAAACTGTCCTATCATTTGTTGTTTAATGCTGACCAAGTGCTCATCCAGGAACAAAAAAGAGAGAAGTAGAGGAGTCCTTTCCTTTAGTCACCTTTAACCTGCTTTTTAAAATTCTCTACACAGGGGTGCTTGTGTTAGTAAGTCTAATGGTCCTAGGACATACGTACAGAGCTTAGGCAAACTCCCACTAAAGTTAATGGGATTTTTGCCTTTTACTTCAGTGGAAGGGAGATTCAATGGATGGATCCCATTAAGTAAGGATGGAATGTTCAGTTGAGCCTAAGTGATTCAGCCACATAAGTGTCTAATTCACTCAGGCTTTTTTGAAACTCCTACTCTAAATACAGTGTGATGATGCCAATTGCTTTTGGGTGCATTTATTTACATTTGAAAATTTTTTTTGTACTGTAATAAACAGATACAATGAGTCCATGGCTTAGGGTGACCAGATGTCCTGATTTTATAGGGACAGTCCCAATTTTTCGGTCTTTTTCTTACATAGCCTCCTATTACCCCCCACCCGCTGTCCCGAATTTTTCATATTTGCTGTCTGGTCACCCAACCATGGCTATACCCAGGTTTAAGGGTCACCTCTTTTTACAGCTAAGAGAGAATTCTCTGCTACTTGCTTCCATCGCTGGGTTTCATTTTTCTTCTAAAATAAAAACTTTGGGGGAAAAATCCCTCACCCAAAGGGCCAAAAATAAATTAATGCTGCCTCCTGCTGTGTGTGCTGGACCCCTGCTGATTCTGAGCCTGATCCGAAGCCCATCATAGTCCCTGGAAACCTTTCCATTGTTTCTACTGGACATTGGACCACATCCTTTTGAAGGGAGACATGCACAGATGTAGAAGAGCAGTAGCTTGGCCCAGAGTCACCAATGGAATGGGGCTTCCAAGTCCTTTGGACTACTTTGAAAATCACAGCTGTAATAGATTCTAGTTGCCAAATGTTGCTTTTGTTTTGGAAAATTTTCATAGGCTGTGTATGGTATTTCTTGAATCTGTGGGATAGGTGCTTTTTTTCCCTGAGAGACTTTCGGATGGGATTTTCAAAAGCACTTTTGAAAATTTCACCTTCATGATTTAGACCTGAGAAAGAACTTCAGGAGTAAGCCTATTAATTATCAGTGTTATTACACACACTTCTAAAGCATAGTCTGTGTAAGAAGAGAGCCTTCAGACAGGGCCCAATCCTCCTCTCAGTCAAATCATTTGTAATGGTCTTAATCATTTTGCCATGGTCTTAAACTGGGGTAGACCTGCAGTATGCACTGGGATGGGGGAAGACGAAGCTACTTTTTGGGTCAGCTAACTAGATACCATTAACTTGGGTTTGAACAGAGACTGGGTCATTACACATATTGAATCTATTTCCTCATGTTAAATATCCTCGCACCTTCTTGTCAACTGTCTAAATGGGCCATCTTGATTATCACTACAGAAGTTTTTTTCCTCCAGTTTTTTTTATCCTGCTGATAATAGCTCAACTTAATTAATTAGCCTCTTACTCCACTTTTTCATGTTCTCTGTGTGTATATATAGATCTTCTTACTATATGTTCCATTCTATGCATCCGATGAAGTGAGCTGTAGCCCACCAAAGCTTATGCTCAAATAAATTGGTTAGTCTCTAAGGTGCCACAAGTCCTCCTGTTCTTTTTGCTTAGATTTTGTTTTTTGCTGAGTATGAAATTAGTGTAGCTTGAAAGGAAGCTGTGGATAGAGTTCTGAGGCAGACTCCAGCCTTGCCTGTTGCAGCAGTTGATGTCTGAAAATTTGGAAGCAGAGCATTTAAACCTAATTGCACAACTACTTCACTGTTTCCTGTGTACTTTGGACTCTATTAATGAACACAAGTGTTCTCGCATGGGAAAGGCAGCTCTTGAATTTCCTTTTGCATGCCAAAGAGGTTCAGCATGTGATCATGGCAAGCCTGGCAGAGGATAACTGTTTCTATTCTTTATTGTAAAGTTCCTGACCTTTCCACTACTTCACAAGGAGTTTCCTAAAGCATCCAGAATAGAAGTTGATTCTTGGGGCACATACTAGATTTCAACAGTATTATATCTCACACACACACCTCCCCTCCATATGCTAGTATTAGCTTAAGAGCCTGTCTTCAAACTCCAAACCCAGGAAATTCCATCTCTAACTGCACCTCCCAGTGTATTTTGCTTAGTTATAGCAGTTTAAGATGTGGGATATCAACTAGATTAGATCTGTTTCAGAGTAGCAGCCGTGTTAGTCTGTATTCGCAAAAAGAAAAGGAGTACTTGTGGCACCTTAGAGACTAACCAATTTATTTGAGCATGAGCTTTCATGAGCTACAGCATCCGATGAAGTGAGCTGTAGCTCACGAAAGCTTATGCTCAAATAAATTGGTTAGTCTCTAAGGTGCCACAAGTCCTCCTTTTCTTTTTTCTAGATTAGATCATCACCCTTTTAGAGTTCCTCACTAATCATCAGCAATAGTAAGGCACAAACAAGGGCATGGCAGGCAAAAGCTGAAGTCCATTTTAAGAACCTTATCTTTCAGGAGCAACGCTTCATGCTATTAACTGCCAGAATGGAAGTTTTCTAGAGTTCAGGAGACCTGGCAGTAAGATAGAGGTTGGAACAGCTGACATCCAGATGTGAAAGGCAGAGGCATTCCCATAAATGTCCAGCTGTGATTTCAACGTGCAGGTGCAAATTCAATACTCCCGGGCAAACCTCCAATGGTGTAGCAGCTTGGTTCAGATAAGCACCCAACGAATCAAAGGTTTTTTTCAAATCTTATCTGAACTTGTTAAGTTGGCAAACTTGTGTTGGCATTCTCTCCTGCAGAGCACGGAATCAGCACAGATTATTAATGCAGATATCAGCTCTTTAATCTATAATTCTTCAGCAACTCCCTTTTCTACACTTAGCCCCACAAACTGTTTCCCTCAAATGTAACAGCAGGAATACATTATTCCTCAAACTGCTCTGAGGTCAAGGACTGCCAGTACCTGGGAGTTCAAGTTCTTCTATTTAGTGTAAAAGAATCTCTCTTCATCTCTACAGTTATGTTCCTAGGGACTCAAGTATCCAACTATATATAGTCCCTGTCAGCCAAAGGATTCCGAAGGATGTTATGAACTAAAGTGTCACTGAAATGTACCCGCTCTGCAGTGGAGAGTAGCAGCCATGGAGACGGTCGGAAACACACTGCAGAGGGACAGGAGAAGTAATGTTAGCCAAGGCAAATCCTCACTGTTATCAAATGTGTCTTGGCAATGTTGTTGTCCCTGCAAAGCAGAAAGGACATCAGTTTTTAAACTCTCAGATGAAAGACGCATTACATGTCTTAAACAGCAGATAACTTTATTTACTTAGGAAGGAGGAAGTCCTGACTTAATCTACAGGAGTCAGGCCTGTTGTCCTAAGGTGTCTACATAATTCAAACCTTGTAGAAAGTCTAAAAGGCCCATTACAGCTAGAACTGGTTGGAACATTTTTTCTCGAAACATGCTCTTTTGTTGAAGCCAAAAGGTTTTGCAGTCACATATTGATTCTGACAAATTTTCAACAGGAAAGTTTCTGAGGTCCAGGTATCAGAGAAAGACCCGAATCCAAAACCGGACCTTTTCAATTTGAAAAGATGTCTTAACACAATTCTGTTTGCAAAAATCTTCAAAAGGCTTCAAAATGTTGAAACCTCAAAAATTGTTGCAAAACAAAATTGTCGTCCTCTGGTCATTTCCAGTTACAGGTCAGTTCCATCCCTTGTATAACTTCTGACTTCAGTAGGTTTACACCAGGGTTGACTTTAGCGCTCTATATATTTAGATGAAAAAAATGTAATCTGCATTACCAATTTGTGTAATCTATATCTTTTTGTTTTAAGATTTTCTAATAATGCATGAAGACCCTTAGTTAATTCAAGCAAATGGGCACAATGAATGCTGCACCTTAAATATGTACTTTAATAATGGGAAGAGTTTGAATGTTAAAACAACCAGTTAAAATTCAGAAATGGATTAAAAGTATTTTACCTTGGAATGGGCCAGCTTTTCTACCCAGAGCATATACTCCCCTGGTGGATACACATGCAGTCCCAACAATTCCAGTCTCTCTGCCTTAAGAAAGAATCAGTTTTTCATTCCCTGAAACCAAATGTGGACTCATCACAGTCCATTTTTGCTCCTTCTCACCCCCAGCCCTGCCCTTTGGCACACCCTGCACATCAGTCTTGGGAGGGTGTCCTCAGGAGTCAGTCTTTATGGCTGTCATGCTCACTGCCTGTACCTAGGGAATTCTCCCTCAGCCAGAACTGCAGCTTTTAGGGAAGGAGCAGGGGTGATGATTGTTTAATAAATTACATTTTCATTAACCTAAGAGCACAACTGCTCTGTGGTGCCACCTATTGATAGAAAGAGGTCAAATTAACTGCAAGCTTCCACAGTAGCTTTCACAGTAATCCAGTTACAGAAGTTAACTACAATATATTGAGCCACTATTTCTCTAGCATTAATTACAAAAGAGTGCAAGAACCTGAGTGTTAATGGGGATTAATATTTCCCGTGCCTCATTTTCAGCTATTCTTCACATGCACATACAGCTATGAAGAATCCTGAACTATGCTTTTTTCCTTATATGGCCATGTGGGAAACAATACTTTTAAATCTTTCATCAGGGTGCATTGCATGTGATAAGGCAATAACAGAGAGGGATGCAAATGCACCAATTTTGTTTTAAATACATTTTCTCCTCAGAACAAGCATGTTTTTTTTTATTTACACCTAAGAGCAAAGAACATGCTCCCCAGTCTACTGAAGTCAGTGGAAAGACTCCCATTAAATTTCAATGGGCTTTGGTGGGGTTAGATTATTCAAGGATGTTGGGCAGATTTTCAAGAGCCAACCCACGACTGGGGCGAGATTTTCAACAAAGCTCATCACTAAATGTGCTGGCTGCAGTTGTTTGTGCTCAACCCTTCTGGCCGGACAGCTCAAGGATGGTTCGGCATTTACATCTATCCAGCCCTTTCCTGCAATCAGGAGAGTTTCACTTTAGCCTAGCTATACAGATTTTAAAGAAAATTGTCTACTTTTCTACTGGAGGCAGAAGAGACATCACCCCACTTAGATCAAACGGGCACCACTGGCTGAGGCATGCCATCACATCACCAGAGCAGAGCAGAATAGCAGGTTTCTCGCTCCCGTAAACTTGTGATTTCTTGTTAAGGGTTCTCTGTTACTGTGATGAAAAGTATTATTACACCTCAGCCAGCACACTCTGCTGGCAAGCTTCAGCTGAGAAAAGACCTGCCTAAGACTGCAGGAATGTAGGTAAACTCATTTCCACCACAACCACTCCCAGTCACAGGGGAATTCAGCTATCATCTAGGGGAAAACATCCTGTCTGATCAGATCCCCTGTCTGGATGGGAGGATGTAGCAGCAGTGGTTCCTTTAACTAGTTATTGGTTAAATGGGTTGGGGTTTATCATTTTGTCCTGGTTTCAAAGACCAGAAAAAAGTTAACAAACAAACCAAAATCAAATCATGTCATCATTAATTGTATAGCCTGGTAATGGATATGCCTGGGTGAAGAGTTACATTAGCTGGCAAACATTCACTCACTTGAGTAGTCTCACTGGAGTCATGGGTTGAAATCCTGGCACCACTGAAGTAAATGGGAATTTTGTCCTTGATTTCAATGGGGCCAGATTTCACGCACTGTGAGTTCTTTCCAATGTGTGTAGGGGTTACCCAATCTAGCCCTAAACTCACAAGGGTGCATCCGCAGATGCAGATAGGGAGTATTTCAGTATCATACACATCTACCAGCTTTTCTCACCAGAAGTGTGGAGCTCTTCACCCTTCCCTAAGTCATCAGGATCCCCTCTTTTCTCCATATTATACCTGCATTCTCAAAGTCCTGTGTTATGGTTTCTAGTTGCCCTCTCCTTTCGCACATTGTTTTTTTCTGTCTTTCCTGCCCCTCTTGTCCTATCACCTTTGCTTCTTCCTCCACATCTTCTCTTTCTTCTTCATCTCCATCATGTTTATTTCCATCTATTGTTGCTTTCCCGCCTTTCTCATCTATTTCCCCTTCCAGGCTGGGTATAGAATGAAATTAGAATAGTGAGCAGTGGACAAGTCCTTGGAAGATTCTAAGCACAAACTGATTGTGAATGAGACCACACCTGTTAGCATAACTCAACTAACTTCAATGGAGTTACTCCTGGTTATACATTAGGATAGTTAAATCAGATCAAGCTTAGTTATACCAGATTCTGAATTGTCCAGGAGTTAAGGTTTCTAAAGGACGAGGGTACAGATTCTGATCTCAGTTAGAATTCTGTAAATCTGGAATAATTTCAGCAATCTCAATGGAGAATTGGATTTGAATCCCAGGATCTGAACCTGTTTCTCCATGCTTGTTTGGGTTCTGATGCAGCTGGTTTCTCCTGTTTAACCCATCTGTTTCTATCTCCATTTTAAATTTCTCAGAGGACTCATGAATCCCTAGCGATTTTCTCCTACTGCTCACAGTCCTGAATCACCTTTGCTTATGGGATTATCGGAATAACCCTGTAATGAAATGAGAGATTGCTGAAAAGGTAACATGGTGATGTCATGCACTGTTGTAATTCACAGAATTTGGTTCTGCAACTCAGAATGGCCTGAACAAATCCATTTTTGCATGGATGATTTCAGTTTTATTTTTTTTAATGCTGAACCATATGTTTTGGAATGCACAGCTGTCTTTGTTCAGAATAGACCAAAAATAGCTATATCTTCTTCTGCCTAGCTTGGTGTTAAATTATTTACATTTCATAACCCATAAGTAGAAACAATGACTACATTTCCACAGCTTGCTCCTGCTGTCAGATATCCTTTTCTCTTCAGCAAGCTAATTTAGACTTACTTTTCTATGTTCTAGTTTAGCTCCCTTTTCAACTATATTATAAAGGCACTCAGCTTTCAGGTCATTATCTCATGGTTTCCATGAGCAGTGACAAAAAATGTTTTTTGTTTTTATCTTTGTACAAGGGTAGCATCATGCAGAAAGGGGAAACCCAAGTAATCATTAATGAGCAAGCAAAGATTTAACAGATGAGAGCAGGTGCCTTTTCCAGCCTGGTCTCAAACACACTGAACCCAGCCTAGTCTACACACTATACTGTGCCCAAATTCACCCCCTTTCTGGAGTCTGACTTTGTTACCATGGGAATTAATAATAAGGTGTTTAATATTTCAGCTCAAACCTTCTCCCCAAGCTTGGCAGCTCCTAGGATTCCTCTCTCCAAACCCTATATCCTCTAACTCTACAGAGACACTCCCACTTCCCTTATATCCCACTGCAATAAGTCACCAACCTCAAAGAGTCAGCAAAACCTTCTTAATATTCATTCCCCACCAGCATCCATCCCTGTTAACGGGGTCGAGTGTTTCAGACAAATACTGTCAGCCTATTACAGCAGCACATGTGTGTTATCATTATTGCTTATATCATGGTCAGTGTGCTAAATGCTTTCTGCACATATAAGACAACACAGCACTCCCCTTTAAAGCTTAAAATCTAGGACAAATTTGAGGGCAGGGGTTTAAGGGATATGACATACAAGTTAAACACACAAAGGGACTATTGGCACAAGTTGGGCTAGTTCTGTGAGCTTCTTTTCCTTTGGGTAAACTAATTGCCCATCTGCCCAGCCATTGGTATCACTTGCAGTTCTGGTAGCTACCTCCATCTTTTCTCCCACGGTCTGACTCCACCTCTCAGATCTGGCAAGAACGGAATTTATGCCCTAGGTGGTCTCAGCTGGTTCTCGATGGCTTAGAATCCTCAGGATCTTCTCAACATTGCTATCTGGATTGGTGAGTAGGGAAGGGTCCCCCCACAGAGCTCCTGGTCCAATCAAACAGCAATTTCAGCCTCTGCCATCTCCAAGGCAGTGATTAGAGTATGTTGAAACAAGGGGGAAGATCTCTCTGCATTAGCCAACGTGGAAGGGGAGCTGTAAAGGAGCACTGCTTACCCAAGCCAGGACCACTCTTCCACACTTAGGACAAAGCTCCTGCTGTTCTAGTGATTCCCGGTGGGATTGATATCTTCCTTTCTCTCTCTCAAGAGGATGGAATAGCTCATATGGCTGTAGAGAGTTGGGATAGCTTGTATCCTGGTGCTTCCATAACTGGGAAACCAAGAATCTGGCTCACAGAGACCCTGTGAGGCTACCTTCCCACCTCCGTGCCATTAGAGTTCTTAAATGGACTGGATGGAAGGTGATGATAGAGAAGTTGTATCCTGCTAAGAAGAAGTGATTGGGTGTGTCAGAGGGGGCCAATGTTGGAATGAATGACCAGGTTTCCTGGAACTTTAAGATAGACAGTGCTGGTGTTAAGCTTAGGTATCATGTACATTTAAAGGGAGGATATAGGTATAAATATACTAGCCATAGGCATTAAGGCACAACAGGGTTCTCTGGATCCTTGGGATGGATTTTAGCTTGCTGTATTCAGACCAGGCCTTCAATACAGACTGTGATGCTAAACTTAATAAACTGGAAATTATGTCACATCAACCAGCTTGGTTTACTACAAAGGGAAGTTGGGGCCTAAACAAGAAAAGGTGTCAATTAAAGATCAGTGCTTACCAGCCCATTTCTAGCTCATTTTGGCCATGCCACAGCATTCTTTCCACAGGGGTGGCACCCGCCCTTCTTCCTTCTTTCATTTGCCAAGTGTCTTACTCTGGAAAATGGTGAAGAACCTGCATAAACGTCAGCCATATTTTGTCCTTTCCCAATTTGCTTCTTGTGTGTATTACTGCTGACACAGTTATTGTGTAACTGAAAGGCAATGCAATCTAGGAGACAATATGAACACCTTAACCAGGGAACATTTACTGTCAATCTTTCACTACTGCAGTTCACAGAAATCCATTTTATTCCTCAACCCCAAGCTGCTACACAGCAGCACTCTCTTCTTGGATACTTACAAGAAGAATATTCCATGTCAGTGGACAAGACTCCATGTTATCAACTCTCATAATTTTACCATGAGTCTCACAAAATTTGGTATTTTTCATAAAGCCCCTGCTCCAGGACTCCAATAATTAAGTGAGAATCTCAACTTTCATTGAACAATAAAAGGAAGTTTCTAGCCCATGTGGTTCTTGAGAAAAGCTGGAAAAGGTGAATCCTAAAGGCACAAACACCAAGAGGCAACTTAAAAAGAACTAAAGTGTATTATGTATTCTTAAGGCATCCTCATGTTTTTAGGGGTCCTGACTCATTATTTCTGAATGCTTGGGATTGGCAATACTTTGTCCTGTAATGAAGGATCCAGTTTTTTTTTTTTTTTTTTTTTTTGGCTGTTTAGCCCTGTTTAAACATAAATGCCACAAAGTTTATGAAAGATGCGTTCCACTATGGGCACCATGAAAGAGCTTAGTGTAGGCCATCTCAAGTACCAGTGCTAACTATGGGAATCTTCCTATACTTAGGGTAGAAGAGAAGATATCATGATATCGTAGACAACGCAGAGTGGCAAACGTCAACATTTTTAAATGGCATCCATTGTATTAGAAAAAAGAAAAGGAGTACTTGTGGAACCTTAGAGACTAACAAATTTATTTGAGCATAAGCTTTCGTGAGCTACAGCTCACTTCGTCGGATGCATGCATTCATTCCACTGGTGCATGCATCTGATGAAGTGAGCTGTAGCTCACAAAAGCTTATGCTCAAATAAATTTGTTGGTCTCTAAGGTGGGTATGGATATACCTATCCCTAGAGTCATTCTGGTACTATTATTTTCTCTGAGTAGCACTGCAAAAATTCAGAAACCTCAGTGGAGTGAATATAGCCATATCTCCCTGATATGTACAGTAAGATGGGTGTTTTGTTAGCCAAGCCATGTTTTCCCCTACAGCAATGACTCCATACTCCTTACAGGAGTGCTTGGAAATACTACTTCCAATAAGTGGAATTGCATGTGAAGTGGTCTTTTCTGAAGGTGATTGTTGCAGGAGTGATCAGAGAATGCAACAGGCTCTGGGAACCAAACAACAAATTTAACCAGAAGTTCCATATGTGGGCTGCACAGATCATTTCAAAAATATACTTAAAGAGAGTTAGGGGGGTTGTCTCTCTTTCTTAAACTTAGTAAGAATGGATAGCAACGCTTATAATTTCTTAACCTCTCTCTACCCCTTTTCCTCATCAAACCACGAAAAGCAACACACATCATGCCATATCTTTCCTCTACAGCATGTTTCCAGCAGGCCACATATTTGCTATGTACACTCTTTGCCTGTTTCAAAGCCTATTGATGTTAATGGAAAGACTCCCGTTGAGTTCAGTGTGCTTTGGATCAGGCTGTGTGTACAACTTTCCACCCAAGCCATTATAGCTTATGAGATGTGAATGAGCATTAACAATTTTATTGGCTCACAATACCAAATGCACAGTAAATATCCTAATAAAAAGTAATTACTCTATTTGTGCAGCAGCGGCTTTTTAACCTTAATGTCATAGCCGTTTTACATTTTGTGCGTGCTTATGTTTGCTTTTTAAAAGAAATGCACAAGCTGCTTTCTCCACTTTATGGTCTAAAATACTGTGCAATTTTATTATACAAAGCCAATTCTGAGTTATAGGAGCACAAATAGGTGTCAGAACCAATAAATATTTGTGCACTATAAACATCCTCATCAAGGATGTATTAGGAATAGCTTTCTATAATAAATGAACATATTTGAAAAGTACTCTTATAGTGTGAGCACCTAACTCCTTTAGGTACTTCTGAAAATCTCACATGCATAAGCTGTTTTCTGCCCTGAGTCATAAAGCCCTGTTATAAGTGTTTACAGTGAAACGCAAAATTCTACTCTGGGCACCCTTGGCTAGAGTTTCTCCTGGAGCAGTAGCTCAGCTACCCTTTGAAAGGGGCAGTGTGATCCTCATTCTGCTTTGCTGGCCAGTGGACAAGGGAGTAGGGCTCTACAACCACTCATCCCATCCCATCCCTGCTCCCTTTCCCATAGTGCCTATGACTTCACTATCTGACTATGTTTTACAATGAGATTCCGGCCAGTTTCAGCCTAGAGGCCCAAGAGAGAAAACATCCCTTGAATTCTCTCCCCTTTGGGTACCTGTGAAAGTGCTAGCCTGAATTTGGTCCTAAATTAATGATAGGCTTGAACCAAAACCCAGGGAAGTCTTGGATCTAGCGTAAATCTAGACAAGGCCAGGTGAGCTGGTGTAACTGCTATGAGACACTGCAATATGTTGTCCCACACTGGCTGCATCTTTGATCCACTGAAGTTCTGCATGAGAGAATGAAAAGGGGGGAAATGGGTGGGAAACAGGACCAACAGATAGGAGTCAGGAAGTTTTGCCTGCAGGAAGGTGAGATGGAATGGTGGTGGGTACAAGTCACTGTGGCCCAGGATGTACGGAATCCACCTATCCCATAACCAGAGCCAACCAATAACATGAAAGGGCCCGTCATTTTATTGCAGGAGTGAATAGGAAGCAGCCATTAGAAGGACCGGGCAACTCGCCATTAAGAACTTACTGCATATGACAGTGTGGGCAAGGAAAGGGCAGGAACAGGTTTATTTGGGGAGGTGGGCAGGTCTGTCCCTAGGGAGGTGCAGGGCCTGGGACATACGCACCGAGTTTCTAATCTGCTAGGGGGTGCTCCCCCTGGCTCCGCTCAGGCCCTGCCCTCATTCCACCCCTTCCCCCAAGGCCGCACCCTGCCCTGCTTCTTCCCATCCCCACTCTTTCCTCGCCCTGCCTCTTCCCTGCTCAGTTCTGCCCTCCCCGAAGTGCACTGCACCCTCGCTCCTCTCCCCTCCCCCCACAGCACCTCCTGATGCTGCGAAACATCTGATCTGTGGCAGGCCATAGGCACTGAGAGGGAGGCGCTGATTGTTGGGGCCCGTCCACAGGGAGGAGAAACTGGGGGAAGGGAGAAGTTCTGATGTGGGGGCTCCTCCTCGCCCCCCCCACCTGCCTGCTCACCTGCCGTTCACCTCCCCATTCGCCTCCTCATCCTGCTTGCCCGCCTCCCACCACACCACCCTGCCCGCCTCCTCACAATTTTATCCAAGTGTGGGACCCCCCCCAAAGCGTGGGGCCCGGGGCGATCGCCCCAATTCGCCTTACCCAAGCGACGGCTCTGGAGGTGGGGAACGGGCAAGTTGATTTGGGAGGAGGGATTGAAAACAGCTGAGAGATTTTGGGGGAGTAGACAAAAACAGGGCCTGGTCTGTATCCACAGCCAGGTTCACACCTTCTGCTTTTAGGCCCCACAGAGACTCCTTTATTGTGCACAGTCTGGCACGGAGCATGCTGGTGCATGCCTTCCTTCATTGCCTCTGAGGGCTCTGGTACACCTTGCAGCTCTTTTATCTCCACCTGAGTGGTCTCCCTTGAGACCCCTCTAAGCTGCCAGTCTTTTCCCAGGACCTCCTCAGGACCTGGAAGCTAGTTTTGGCAACCAGGTCTGTAGTGGGTGCCCAGGGGGAAGATCTCCTAGCAGAACCCTGGGCTATACAACTCACACCTGTGTGTGCAGGTGGTGGAGTCTCCCTTGGCACACGTCAGGATGGAACTGGATTGTGTCACCAGACTCAGAAACCTCCTGGAATATGGTCTGAGGGACTGGGTGGACCTGGTGGTGCTTGGCCAGCTCATGGCTCTGTCATGTGCTCCAGGAGGTGAGGGCACCCTCACTTCTCTTGCTTATCTCAAGTGAGTCCTGCAAGAATGTGTTCCTTGTCCACCCCTCACATCTGGCTCTCTGGAGTTCATCAGCCACCCTGGCCACCTTTGGCACACAACTTGAGTAAGTTGAATGCTACGCAGCTGGTCCATCTCCAAACTGTGCCCAGAGAATATCTGTACATGCTCATGCTTCATGCCATCCACTTCCTTGGCAAGACATGCTGCCACCAGCAGAGAGTGGGGAGCCCTGGTTGGCCAGTCTATACTCCATTCTGGTTCCATGGCCTGCTGGGGACATTCGTTAGCAACTACTCTATGGAGCCATGAGCACAGGCCTGTGTTTAGTGTGGTTCACGGAATCCCATGACATTTACCTGTTACACATCTCTGTAGCATCTATCAGGTTGTAGCCTATTTTTCTGGCTCCTCCAGACCCTCTTACGGAGGTTTTGGCTGCACTTTTGCCTGAACCTCTTCATGTATGCATACCTCACCCTTGACCCCACAAAGTCACAAGACCCCCCTTGTCAACCTCCTCCTGGCCATGATGGCCATCCATCGTATCAGGAGGAGGAAGCTGGACGGGGGGTTGCTCTGTGACTGTGGTGCCTATTTCTAGTCCCTCATTGAATGATGCCTCAGAGCAGAGGTCCTCTGAGAGGTGTCCATTGACTCCTTAGATGCCTTTTTGAGGACCAGTGGGTGTTGTCGGGGTTCTTTGCTCGGTCCCCACCTCTGCTTCCCTGATTTTTAAATTTTGACCTCACTCCCGTTCCTGTTTTTCTATTTGTTGCCCCAAGAATTCATTAGTGGCCAGGGTTCAGTGGTTCCTGCCCCTCGGTTGAAGGGGGGTGGGCCCATTAAGTTCAGCTCTGCAAGTGAGCAAGATTTTGAAAACTAAGACCCTGATTATCCTTTCATACTTGTGCTGTGTAAATCAGGAATAAGCATTAAACTGGTGTTAAGCAGAACCCTATATGTTTTACGGTCAGTGCTAGAGAATCAAATGAAGCTCGCCAACAAAATGTAAACAACTCCACCTTAAGATAGTAAAGAGCACCTTAAGCTTTCTTCTGGCTTCCTGCCAGTGAAAATGCTTCAGGCTGAGCCTTAATCAAAAGGAAGTGTACTCTTTAGACCAAGCGGGGGAAGGGCAGATTAGAAGGACATTTCTTCATTGATTTTGACATTTTAAAAGTTTATTTTCCTGGAGTTTTGTTACCTTGACATAATAAATTCCAAATTTAATTTAAAATTCCCCTTCCCCCCCCAAAGATGTTATTCCGAAAGATTCATCAGGTTTATTCTTTTTCCATTTTTCTGGTTATCTCCATCCTTCTGGAATCTCCTGAGTGAAATGTGGGCCTCCAGGCATCACCCACGGGCCTAAGAGCTGGAGGGGAGACTATGATATCAGCATGCCATTTTGAGAACTAGCAGACAGGGAGTGTTGTTCAGGGAGCAGCTGCCACTCATCCTGGAAATAATGCAAAGTGCCTCAGGGGGAAATAATGGGGGCACAAACCCAGGATTATCTCCCAAATCTGGATTATTCCCTCTCCAGCAAAACCACCAGATGAGATTTTTATTTTCCTACTGGCATCTCCTGCTAATCAGACCATTAGTATTCTTGCTGATTAACCAGCTAGTTCCCAATCTAATTAAAACTAGGCTTTTTTGAAGAGCCAGAGGTTTCAATTACATTTTATTCTTATTACTTTAGCCATAAATACCACTGGGAGACCAAAGCAATTAACCCTTTCCCTTGCTAAGATAGGCTTCAAATATATCATTGTCTAGTTTTCCTGATATTTTGGCAGTTCCTGTAATAATGCTTTGCGCCTCACGTCCAAAGATCTCAAAGCATTTTTCAGTATGTCTAGGGTGGCTTTGTTCAATTGAAAACACAATTCAAATAGAAGCAAAAATGGGCAAGTGTGTAGGAACCCCATTAATATGGAAAAGAAGCCTGTAACACAGAGCAAGTGATATAAGGCAAGACCCCAAGCTGAGAGTGACTCAGAGGATGGAAGGCAGCTGGTCTCCCTGGCTGGAGATTCCCTTGGCATGGGGGAAGCCTCCCGTTGCATATAGCCAAACC
Organism: Caretta caretta; assembly: GCF_965140235.1. NCBI lineage: Eukaryota > Metazoa > Chordata > Testudines > Cheloniidae > Caretta > Caretta caretta. The sequence goes on along the minus strand of NC_134214.1, from coordinate 12,598,679 downwards.
TATGTCTGTGTTACCTTCCTGGCCCAAGTACAGGGCATCATAGTGTGGGAGGAATGTGGCCAGAATGCTTCTGTACTCCAACAATCCCCAGCTGGTGGACAGCCTCTTAGGGGCCATTACCAGCCACTGTATTTTAGAGCAGCCCTCTGGCTGCTCTAAAGTATGTTGGTGCTCAGGCTATTGCAGAACTGCCCGCAGATCACAGAGCTACCACATGCTCCTTTGTGTCTCCTGGTCCTTATTATTTTTCTGTGCGCGCGTCAACAGCCAGTGGTAATAATATAAGCATACAAAGTCTATGGGTTAGATTCTGCTCTCAGTTAAATGACTTTATGTATTGTTATAATTCCATTTACTTCAATGGAGTTACTCCAGATTTACACCAGTGTAAGAGAGAGAAAGATTATGTCTGTGTGTGTGTGTGTGTGTGTGTGTGTGTGTGTATAGAGAGCAGTGGGAGATGGATGGCTTTGAGGGTGTTTCTCTGAGGAGTTGAAAGCTGAGAGATCCTTTCAGGTCAAAGCTGATTTTAGAGTCATGGAGGATGCGATATTTTCATAGCCAAACAGGAATTTAGGGTGTTGCAAATAGAAGTCTCTTGCAATGAAGCCTTGTGTTATGGATGTGATAAAAGAGAAGTTTTTACATGACTGTGCTTTATTGCAAATGAATGAGGAGCTTGCTCAGCTTTTGTCAGCTGGCTACTCAGTTGTGTTTATCAGAACTTGGAGAAAATTACCTAATATGCACTGATTCTCGCATGCATAGAGAAGTGATGTAGTTATAACTGACAAAACACTATTCTGTTGGGGTAAGTGAATCTTGGTTGCAACTTTGACTTACATACCACAAAAGAATTTGGGACAGGATATATATATATTTTTTTAAGTAATGGTCTGGTATCTCCTTACCAGTCTCAAAAAATTTGGCTAAAAATGGCTTCTGAGGTTTGGGTTGATTCCAGAGAATCTAGCAAGAAACATTTGAAATCAAAACAAATGAGTTCATGTTCAAACTTCTCCAAATCTGAGCTGCAGGGTGTTTCCCTTTCCCTGCCCCCATTCAAAAGCACTGTGTACTCTGTGAGCACTTCTGCAAAGCAACACCACAACAGAGAAGGGATTGGAAAGGACTTTGCAGAGCTTCCAAATGGCCAATATTTCATCTAGCAAAGCACAAGCCAATAATTTGCTACTCTGTGTTTCCTAATGATAACAACCTTTGCCTCTTGGGATTTATTTTCTATCCTACCAACCTGATCTTCTTCCATTTCTTGTTTGGGGGCTTAGGCTGTTCCATGCTCACATGCATTTGTTTCTCTCACTTGGCTGTAGGAACCAAGCGTTTTGTTCAACATGTTTTGCTTCATCTCTGCTTTACGCTTCCTGTTTGAGAGCCTAGTGTTTTGTTTTGTTTTCTCATCAATAGACTTGTAGCCCCTTCAATTGTGTCTTATCAGCAAGTCAAAGAGAATGTGCAGAAAGGGCAGAGGAGCTGAGAGGCGTCTTGCACACACCTAATGCGGATACAAGGTGGCGAGGATGAGCGCTATAATCTCAGTAACCTCCGTAAATCCTGAAAACGGACTTCTGTAAATCCCCAGACAAACCTCTTTTGTGAACTGAAAGCAGCCAGGCACTTTGCTCACACACCGACCCACCCGCACATGAACATACACACATGCTATGAGAGCGCCGTCTCTGGGGATTGCTGTTGGAAGCAAAGCTGTTGCACCTGTTTTAGTGAGATCTGTATTACAGAGGAGGTGTCTTAAAGTGGATCCAGTGGAGTTTAGGGGATTGCACAGTCTACTGGTTTTATATTAGATATTGCTTTCATCTAGAGTTGTTTTCTATCCCTCTTCAGATACACCTGTGCAGCTGCACGTAAAAACAGGCGCGCACACACACATATGCTTTATAGTCACTGTGTTATAAAAAGACCTCCCAGCAATATCTGGGGTGCTATTGTTTTCCTTCAAAATGAGAACAAGTGGCTGTACCACTGGGAAACATAGCAACCCCTTGACCTTGTTTGGGGAATTACTTTGGAGTCTATGTTTTCTGGGGTCCAAATTGTCATTTAAGTCAGTAGTACAACTGACTTCAGGAGGACTAGGCAGGCCCGGACCAGTAGAGGTCAGATAAAGTCGTCTGCCTGATGTAGGTCAAATCTACTTTTTCCATGTTACATTTGATATTATTTCCTTTCTTTATCCCCCCACCTTCCATCTCAACCCCTTGCTTCATCCAAGGCTTGACAAGAATCAAGACTAAAGAGAATCATATTCCACATGAACAGCTATCAGAGATATAACACATGGCTAGGCCTTAATCTTAAAGTTAGGGTCACATTAAAGAAAAACATGCATGCATTTTTGCAGGCCCGCAAGTTGTATGTGCCCTCAGGGAACGGCAGGCCATACCATTTCATTATGGCTTGTGCATACTTATGTGGGTGCTAGAGTGCAGGCACGTTGCACAAGCAGACACCCACTTTTACACGCACATTTCAAAACATGGGCCACACTGACTAGTGGAGGCCTCCAACGGCAAGCAGTTAAGTTAGGCACTGACCAGCCTCTTCTGAATGAGAAACATTCTGATCTTCTGGCTGGGAGCACACCTTGCTGTGTCAATTTCGTCTATTCGTTTGCTGATATCAACAATCTCCACTGTAAAGGAGCCAGTTTAAAACAGTCATCTTCACCAGGCACATTGGCTTTCTGTGCGGGTGGCACTTTCTCAGTCTGAATCGCTGTAATACTAGCCAAGTAGGGAGGATTGAAATGATCACACAAAAGCACCAGGCTGGGATTGTCAAGCTACTGCCTGGAAAAACACAAACATGCTGTTTGATCGCTGCTTCTGACATATAAACTAGGTAACTAACCTGACCTGTGACTGCTTCTCCAAGAAACTGGCTGGGACATGACAAATATGCCTTTCAACATACCACAGATGATTATGAAGAGAGCAATGGGAATAGAACAAAGCCCTATGGTTACATTATGAAAAACAGACTCCACTTAAAACTGAAAACCTGGCTGATGAGAAATGCTTAGGGGTCCATTCCACTCCTCACTGGGAGCTGTCGACATGCATCAGAGAGCAGAAGTTGGCCCCAGATACCTGTGTGCACTTCCTATTAACATAAGCAGGTATTACGCATATACTTATTACCGGAGACCCCTTTCGGGAGGAAAGGCATTTGGGCTAATTTTTTTAAAAGGTATGTGCGGAGGTGTTTACCCACACAAGGTGCGGAAAGCTTAATATGGGCCTGAGAGGCCAATTAACCATCCTGGTGAACCGGGAAGGTGGACCAGGACTAAATAAAAATAAAACCCAGCTGGGGGAGAACAGGGCTTTTTCTCCATAAAGAGCTGCATGAGCCCAGTTGAGGGGAGTGAAAATGGGAAGTGCCCTCTGCCTGGGGAGCAGCCTGAAAAGAAGTCTTAGGGGTAGAAAAGACCAGACAGGCTTCTCCAGAGGTGAGCTGAAGGTGTAAGATGGGGGCCTGCCGAGCTAGAGCTTGCCAGAAGCCCCGAGCAAGGGGAGGAGTGTGCCTGCTTGTGGACTGGGGAGCTGCGATGGTAGAGGCTGGCTGAGCCCAGCTCGGCTGAAGGTTTGATTTGAATAATTGACTTTTTTTTACTTTGAAAATGTACTATGTGGCCCTGGAAGGGGCTGAACTCTGCAAAGTGGTCTGGCTGGAGGGCCAGGACATTCTTATGGCCAGAGTAGGACAAAGGACAGCTGGGGAAACTGATTCACATGTTGCTGCAGTACTGTATCCAGCCAGGAGGGGGCATGTTGGGGCAGCAACTTTGCTACCGGCAGGTTTTGGTTTTGAAAGACATTTTCATCAGTAACTGGCTGACGATGCAGGATATGCTGTTTCCCTCTGACTCCAGGCTGTAAAATGAACTCTAGATTTTAAGGTCTAGGTAGCAATGGCGTGAGAGCTCCTGCTGAGACCTGATAAAGTAATGTCAGAGATGAGCCAGCTGGCACCATACTCATTACTCACACTTACCCTCTGACTGTACATGCAAATTCTGATTGTCGTTTGATGTCAAGCTTATAAGTATTGCTACTGATAACAATAGTTTTCCGGGATAAAGCATGGATAAAAGCATTCCATTGCTCTTGGTGGGTAGATATATTATTTATTGATAGGCCTCAGAGCAGCCCCTCCCTTTTAGATGTTCCTAATTCACTCACTGAAGCTATTTGATGCATCACTACCTAGTGGAGCCACAGCCCTGACTAATGTTTGTAGTTCACCTCAAGGATGTAAAGTTTATGCTTGTGTCCCGTTGTCTAGGCTATAAAGCTTCCTAAGACCAATGCAAGGTGGGTTTAACCTTATGCAGAATTGAATCAGCTCAGTTCTCCACTGTGTCGCAGCACGTGTAGTCAGCTGGGCATGTGCAAAGTGCATGTTAATGAGTTGATCCCATTCCACACTTCTGAGATGATTCTCCCCTGGGGAAAGTAAGTGCAAGCTGCTGCCATTACCCTGGCTGGCTATGAGGCCAAGGGTAAACTCCAAAAGTGGTGCTGCTCAGCCAAAAAGAACTACGGGTAATAAAAATCTACATCACACCTATTCTTTAGCTAGTTGCCTTAATCAAGCTAATGTAAGTGTACTAGAGCAGCTGGGAGGTGTAATGCTGTAATGTGAAGTGCAAAGCTTGTGTACAGAAACCTTTGTCAGTAACAACATCTCACATTGCCACAGTCCATATCTATATCTCCCCTTTTGCGGATGTCTGCCAGTGACGGGTGTGTCCCCTTTTCAAGCTCCTGTACCTATGTTGCCTTTTTGTACAAGATTCTTGCTTGTCATGTAGCTCATGGAAATGGCAATCCATTTGTTTTCAGCTCACAAAAGCTCATGCTCAAATAAATTTGTTAGTCTCTAAGGTGCCACAAGTACTCCTTTTCTGTCAGACATGTTTACAGGGAAGGAGCCTGCAAAAAGCCATTAAGAGCTTGTACTAATGGAAGGATTGGAAAGGGGAAAAGCCCTGAAATTAGTAGCGGGTGTGAAGAGGTTCCTCAACATCTGGCAGTGGATGTCAGGGGTTGGTAAGAATCTTTGCAGATGAATACATGATTGTGGTTCCAGTGCAGATGTTGGGGGTACTTTACAGTGGCTGTGGCATGGGAATCAGAGATTTCCCAGTGGGGCACTTGCCCTCTGCAGATTTATTCAGCATTCACTGTAGGAACTGCTGGTGCCTATTCTCACATATGCGCAGCTCATCCTGTTCACCCTGCTCCACTCTGTGCACCACCAGGATATTCAAGTAGATCTGTTCAGGGATTACAGTCCTCCTGTGAGCTACTGAGGCAGAGACAAGGAAATGAATTGAAGGGACCATGGGTGTAGCTGCATGGCTCATTCCTTTGACTCGTCCCTGTTACACAAAGCACCCTTTGTCTGCACTTGTGTGTTTCTGGTGTAAAAAGTGCTAGAAAACCAGGAACGTGTATCTTAGTGACACCAGAATTACCCATGAAGCTGCAGTGCGCATTTTGCACATGCAACCCAGAATCAAGGCCGATGTCTTTCCATTGCATTAATTCTTGGAGTGAATTGTGTGCCAGCCAGTTACATTTTAAACCCACAGTTGTGTGATTTCTCTGTGTGGCTTTGTTTCTAAGGGTGACCTAATAGGAAATCAGCACCATCAAATTCTTAGGCGTGAGATGTGCATTAAGCAATTAAACTGAGCAATAAATATAGCACTTGTTTTGACAAAGCCTTCATTTCCTATTCTGTTTTAACAACAAGAATAATCAAACTTCTGTAGAAAATCAGTTTCTGGTTCTACTGGGAAACATGCCAAGTTATTCGCAAGCAGCTTAGATGAATGGCAAACAGCAGGATTCCTTGCTTTGGGCTGCCCACATGCTGGAGGGATCTCTGCATCCAAGCCCTACCCCCCTTTGTCCACTCCCCAATCTGATGGGAAAGAACATTCTGTGGAGTGTTATATTCTGCCATATGCAGGGTAAAGTCCTATTAGGTCAGTGCCCTGTGGCACCAGGCTCCAGTATGCTGGTTCCTTTGGGGTGAAGGCAGTGGATAAGTCCCTCTGTCCTGTGCTGTGTTGCTGTTTGGGAGAGATGATGTGACTCAGCATTGGCTGAAACATGAAAGCAAAGCAGGTCCAACGAGAACAGGTTCATTTTCTTTGCTGATGGTTGGTGAATTTGGCAATTCTGTGCTCATTTGATTTACCGGCCTTGGAGGTGAGCTGCGATGTCCATAAAGTAGATCAGAACTGTAGCAATTTCACCATGAAATAAAATTCAGACGCTCTGTTTAATCACAGCATCCAACTGTTTCCTTTTCTCGCCGAAGGGGCTGGCTTTTTGGCTCATTATGTGACTGGAACATGAAGGCTGTGAGGCTGACAAGGAGAGGAAACTCTGTCTCAGCACTTTCCAATACCCAGCCCCCAACTGGCTTCCTCCCCCACCCCCCAACCTCAATCCCCCAGCGTTTGCTGCAGAACACTGTCTGCTGCCTAGCAACAGCACCGTGGGCGATGTCGCAAGGACTCGGACTGTGAAAGGGGAATAAACAACAGTTCCTGGATTTGTCTAGGGTTGCAGCTGTGGGAGGCTCATTGGCCTACCAGCATCTGTTGGAGATATTTTCAGAAACCAGGCTAATATACAAAAGACTCCGACTGCAACATTAATGATAAACTCTGTGCTTCTGATGGGTTTGAATTTTTCTCTGCATAGCCAGTGCTCAATGCCTGACTAGTAGCTGCAACCTGAGAACCCATTGCTGAAACCTAAACAAAACCTTTGGTGTCAAAAGCAGTTTTGGAAATAGGAAATATTAACCCAGCTCCAGGTAGTATTAAAAGTCCCGTATAAAGACAGCAGACATGTCACAAGATCTGCATTTCACCAAACACAAGGGTCTGGACTAGGGTTACCAACTTTGTGATATTTAAAAAACGGACACTCCAGCAGTGCAAGAACCTCCCCTGCCCCGCCTCTTTGCCAAGGCCCCACCTCCGTTCGCTCCTCTTCTCCCATCCCCCTGCCGCTCGCTGCTCATAGATTCATAGATATTAAGGTCAGAAGGGACCATTATGATCATCTGCTCTTCCCCTCTCCATCTTCTCCCAACCCACCTGGTTTGGGAGGGACTCACCTCCGGAGCTGGGACTGGGAGCTGCAGCTGCCTGACGCAGGTAGGAGGTGGCCCTGGCTAAGTAGGGGCTGGCGCGGGTGATGACCAGTGTTCCCTCTAATTTTTCCCATGCATGTGCAGAATGAATTTTGTTATGTGCACCAATATGGAGGTGATGTGTGACCCATCGCCTCCATATAGGTGCACATAACAAAATTCATATGGTGGGGATGAGGCTGAGGTGTTCGGAGTGTGGGAGGGGGCTCAGGGCTGGGGCAGAGGGTTGGAGTGTAGAGGGGTGAGGACTCTGGCTGGGGGTTCGGGCTCTGGGGTGGGGCCAAGGATGATGGGTTCTGGGCTGGGGCAGAGGGTTGGGGTGCAGGAGGGGTGAGGGCTCTGGCTGGGGGTGCGGGCTCTGGGGTGAGGATGAGGGGTTCAGGGTGGGGCAGAGGGTTGGAGTGTAGAGGGGTGAGGACTCTGGCTGGGGGTTCGGGCTCTGGGGTGGGGCCAAGGATGAGGGGTTCCGGGCTGGGGCAGAGGGTTGGGGTGCAGGAGGGGTGAGGGCTCTGGCTGGGGGGGCGGGCTCTGGGATGGGGCAGGCTCTGGAATGGGGGTTTGGGGGGCATGCTGCTCTGGGGCTACAGCGGGAAGAGAGGACTCTCCCCAGCTCTCTCTCCACACAGCAGCACTTGAGCTGGGGGGAAGAGGCACCTCTCCCTGCCGCAGCAGCTTCGGGGCTGGGGGGACAGGATCGGTGCCTTTCCCCTGGCCGCGGCAGGTCTGGCCGCAGTCAGGGCCGCCGGTGACGGTCTGCGGCTTCGCCCAAAGAGGTGGACCGTCTGTCACCGGTGCCCCAGAGGAGCGGCAGCGACTGTGGACTCCTTTCCGCCCCGTCGCTGGCAGGCAGCCAGTGTCTGCTGCCTGCCTGTGATGGAGGGCAGGGGCAGAGAGAGGAGCCCTCAGCCGGCTGGCTGAGGGGAGTGAGTGGACGGAGTGGGGGACGGAGAGAAGCTTGTGCCGCCAGGCCTAGAGGAGCATGGGGAGGGGCTGGAGAAGAGCTAGGCCGGGCCAGCGGGGCCCCTTCTGAGCGTGGGCCTGCCACCATTATAAACCCGGTATTGCTCGGGCCGGGCTGGGGGAGGGGCGCCTCTCCCTGCCATGGCAGGTCCAGGGCTGGGGAGGGGCCTCTCTCCCCGCCGCAGCCCTGAGTGCCGGCATGGTGCTTAATAAGCTGCTGCGCGGCCACGTGGCTTAGAGGGAACTTTGGTGATGACCCAGCGCCTCCCAGCCTCCCCTACCCGCACCAACCGGACTTTGGGTGTCCAATCAGTAGATCTGACCAGACGCTGTCAGGTCCCCCTTGTTGACAGGACTTTCCAGTTGAAAACCGGCCACCTGGGCACCCTAGTCTGGCCTTGAAAACTTCAGGAGTAAAAAGGAAAGGTGGAATCTCTCAAGTGAGTAAAAAGACCCCATATACTCTGAGTAAACCCACATTGCAGCCATTCAAAGTGTCAAGGGAGAGTAGGAAATACATTTCTATACGAGATTTACACACCCTTTTCAATACCCTGGGGGTGGGGGGATTTTCAACATCAAGTAGGGGTAGGGACATCTGGTCCTTAGAAACCAAGAACACCCTTTAGCAAATTTTCCCCTATCCTGGGGAATGCCATATTCCCCACCTTTTCTGTTTTAATCGCTAATGCCAGGAGTCAGTGTGGAAAAGTTATCTCAGCCTCCCCCAGTCTGATATCTAAATCACCAGAGGGAAGAAAGGGTGGGTGATGGGCAGGCCAGGCTTTCCAAACTAACTGCTGCCAGGGAGAATGCGGGTGAGAGTGATGCATGATGGTAGTGGGGGAGAGAGGAGAAATCTACCACTTACTCAATGCCCTGTGAATAGGAATTTCAAAGAACTATGTATTATCAGTCTGGTCTTTGCCATTGCTCAACAAGTTTGACCTCACAAGCCATTGATTCTGTGTGACTGGATTAGGGCTGACATCATTGGAACTGTCCTGTTACCTGCAAGTTAAGACTTGAAGGACACAGGAAAAAATTTAGGGCAGATGTGATGTCATCAACCTAGATTTTGCACAGTGATGTGGAGATGTTTGTATGATAACATATGTACATTATGAGGTCACAATATTGCATCATGACAATTTCACGATGTGGAATGCCAGCTTCACTAGATTGTGTTTTATTGACTTTGTCCCAGAGGGCTCTGAAAAGTCCTAGATTATATGTGCCGCAGTGTTATCCCTAGTTTACAGTTCCAGAACTGGGTTTATCCTTTGCAATGTGGACAGGCTGTGCTGTACTTTATCTGATGGCCACTGCATGCAGCAGTCAGCATAAAGTTAAAAGATTTCTAGGCCAAAAAAAAAAATAACACCAGATTCAGTTCTTGGCAGGCTCACGTTAGGCCCCATGTACAGCATTGAAAATTTTATCAAAATGAAACACAAAGGGCCTCATACCTAAACAGCTTGTCCTAAAATGAGCCCCCAGTGTTTTCCACTGCATCCATGTGTGCGCACAGAATCCCCTGCACTGATACATACAAAACCAACACTGAATACATTTCGTACTGTTCCCATGGGGGTCAGATTTTTAAAGATGTATGTATGCAACTTGGCCACATGCAACGCTTGCAGCTGTTTTTGGTGCAGCCGCTGTTGCAGAAAAGCAAGTTCATCATTCATGCAAAAATATCTTTTAGATTGCAAGCTTCTTGGGATGGAAACCGTGAGTTTAGTTATGTGGTGTTTATTGCTGAGCAAACTGTCAGTGCCAAATTAATGATATGCCCAAATAAATTGGTTAGTCTCTAAGGTGCCACAAGTACTCCTTTTCTTTTTGCGTATACAGACTAACACGGCTGCTACTCTGAAACCTGTCAATATACTTAAACTCATCCCTGGTATAAATCATTGAAGAAATGCTCTCATGTAATGTCTGTTTTGCAAGCATAGAAAAAAAGCGGGCATGCTTATTGGTTTACCCACCATCACAGATGCCAAATCAATCTTCATATTTTTTATCTTGTTTAGCTTTGGGCACTATGGCTTACTGCTGAGACATTAAAATCATTACAGGTCACGGAAGGACAATGGAGCTATTTACATCAGGTATGGATCTCACCTGATGCTTCTAATCTGTTTTTGGAAATACCATTTTTAGAGAATGGTGTTTCTGAGTATGATATAACCTCACCCAGACACAATCTCTGGCTTGCTCCTACATTCCTAAGCAAGGAATGCAGGATCAGCCCTTCCTAATACTGCATTGTATTGTAATTCCTTGTTTGGCCCTAAGAGGGCAGCTCCACACAGATTTATTAGTAAATTGGTTAGGCACAAGCAAAATGACCTACCTGGCAGTGTCCACACAAAGTAATACTCTGAGACATATGAACACTTAACTACATATTTATAATTAAATGAAGGAAATGGAAAAATGCCATCCAGTTTCTAAGACTACATCTGGTTCTGTTTTAAAGGTCTCTCTCTCTCATTCATACTGTAAATATCCTAATCCAAATTTTAATTTTGTTCTCATCTCATCTGGGAAGACAAGTGTGTGGCAGAATTCTTTCATGGCACAATTCATCATTGCTCACATTTCATTTTGCAGTTATACGGTCTTAATATTTCCCAGTTACTTTTCATTTCTTGTGTAGGTGCCATGCTTTCTTTCATGCTGCGCCTCAAGCAAGGAACCTTCTAATCCCAGTGCAAAAGATCCTTCTCTTCTCATTCAAGACTCACCTCTTCAGTGAGTCCGACACATTAACCGATGCCAATTGTTGCCTTCTTCCCCCTATTTATAGTGGAGTGAAAGACAGAATGGAAAATGGATGACTCCAGGAAGAAGAAAAAAGCCACAGAAAACACTGACACTACGCCCCATATTCTTTATAGAGATATTGTTATGATATGATTATGGCATAGCTATGATATATTTTATGCAAGATAGGTCATGTAAGATATCATTGAAAAGGTTATGATTCATTGAATATGATTGTCCTGTTTGTATGCATGTATCATTTTGGTATCTGAATTTAGGAATATTGTCTATGCATCTATTACAAATGTGTGTGTAATCAGTCTAGACGGCTGGCTGGGAAGGGCCATTAGGAAGAACAATAAGTCTTAGAAGATGCTAATCTCCTACCCGGGAGCCTTCCTGAGGATGCTACAAATAGCCTCCAAATCATGGCTGCTGTTTCCCTACAGGGGCATGTGACCAAGTCACATGGTACTGGACTCCATCATAGAATACCAGTGTTCTTTTCCACTGAAAGGCGTGGGAACCAAGCTGGGAGAGAAAGGGTTCCCACCATATGCAAAAGCTATTTAAGGCAGTGGAGTGACATCATCATGGTTCTTCACTGACTCCCCACCCAAAGGAGACTCCTGGAAACACCTGAGAAACAAGGATTGAACTGGGGGAAAAGGGCTGAACCCAGACTAGAGGGATTTCTAGCTTGTGAAAGGAATATCTGGGGTTTTAAGCTGCAATCAAGTACAGCTTGCCCTCCAGAATCTCTGCAAACTGCCTGAACCAACAATTAGAGTGAGAATTTGCTACTCATATCCAATTTCTTTAGTATATTAAGCTTAGATTGCATTTTTGTGTTATTTGCTAGGTAATCTGCTTTGATTTGTTTGCTATCCTGTATAATCATTTAAAATCTATCCTTTATAGTTAATGATCTTTGTTTTTGTTTTGTCTAAAACCAGTGTGTGAAAATCATAATGGGGGGGGGCAGCGCAGAAAGCTGTTGTATATTTTCCTCCACATTGAGGGAGGGGGCGAATTTCATGAGCTTACGCTGTACAGTCCCCTGTGCAGCGCAAGATGGTATAATTTGGGTTTACACTCCAAAGGGGGGTGCATGCATTAGGAACTGGCAGGTGCCTTAGCTGAGCCTTCCTATGCAGAGCTGATCTCAGCATCTATGTGTAGCTGCAGCTGGGTGTGTCCCTACCTGTATGTGTGCTGGAGGGGATTTGAGGGCCTGTCACAGCAGTACAGTGTAAAGGGAGCCCAGGCTGGTGAGTCAGGCAAGCTCAGTAGTACCCCAGTTCCAGGCGGCATCCTGGGAGGAACCTGTCACAAACACATTCTAAGGTACCACTTATTCTAGGTCTACTAGTGTGTTGTGTCTTGTCTTGTCTGTGTTTGCCTTTTAAGCTGTAAATTCCTTGAATTGTATCTCTGCTTTACACAGTGCAGAGACGTGACCAGAGCTTAGCATATAATCATGCTACCAAGCTGTGTCTTTGAGGTCCTAATTATAATTGCTTTACTTTTAAATTTAGTTTTTAGCAATAACCAACACTATTCGTGTTTGTATAGCACCTGGCACATTGGGGCCCTGATCTTAGCTGAAGCCTACACTCATGGAATGCAAATAGTGATAATAATCATATTGTTATTTTTCTTGCCATTTCTCAGTCTTCTACATTGCATGAAAAAGAAATGGGACAGTAACGCAGTGTATCAATGGTTCTCATTTATGTTTGATATAGTATCACATCCAGAAAATGTCTCTCTTGAACTTGAGTTTACTACATTATTTTTTGTTTCAGTGCCTTTTAGCAGAGGTGACAGTTCAACACCAGCCAGGTCTCTTCCATAACAGTGGAATTGGATATCACGACATAAGAACATAAGAGCAGCCATACTGGGTCAGACCAAAGGTCCATCTCGCCCAGTATCCTGTCTTCCAACAGTGGCCAATGCCAGGTGCCCCAGAGGGAATGAACAGAACGAGTAATCATCAAGTGATCCATTCCCTGTCTCCCATTCCCAGCTTCTGGCAAACAGAGGTTAGGGACACCATCCCTGCCCATCGATGGCCCTATCCTCTATGGATTTATCTAGTTCTTTTTTGAACCCTTTTTTTGTTGTTACCTTTCTTTATGACAGAAGTTCTTTGGATTCTCCTCTTTTCCTTAATCATCTCTCTCTCTCTCTCAGAGCAGTATCATCACAATTTCCCTTGCAAGTTGTCATTACCTTTGTAATCTGTTGTGGACTCTCTGAGGTTATTTAATAAATGGTAAATTTCCACTTGTCATTTTCATCACCTGTCATAGTGGAAGTATAGCTCTACATAATGGTTGGGCTAGCTGGAGTGTTAACTGAAGGAGGCTTTAGGTAAATCATTGTGGGCCAAATATAACCTGTAAGCAAACACAATTCTGTTAACATCAGTTGGCCATTCATGATATTGTGGATGTAGTAGAATCTTTATTTGAAAGTATGTCACTGACCGATATATTTTCTCTCTCATCGTGCATTATTCCCTGTCTTTCAAGGATGCCAGTTGATAGAACTTGAGAAAGCTCCTTCTGTTCTGTATAGTTTCTTATACAATACTCATCACCGTAGAATTTGAGTGCCTTCCACTAAGCAATGTGACTATACATCTGCTACATGTTGTCTGGTCTCTCGTCCTCTTGCAGGAGGAGAAGCAATTGCAATGTAGTGTCCATGTATCATCCGTGAATGTCAGTATTTGAGAAACGTGTCGCTTGAGCTAGAAGCTGCAATGTATCCATTCGATTTAATGATGTTCTAACTTCCAAAGCACTCTTCAAACAAAGCATGGTTGTTTTCTAGCTAACCGTATGAGAAGTTCATATCTAACCAGCCTATATTGTCTTCTTGAGAGATGGTGGTAAAGGCTCTTCTAAGAATAAGATAATTAAGTGGGTTGCTAAGGGGCCTGAAATTTACCATACTTCTTTATTTAAAATATCAAGAATGAGACTGGGCTTATATGCAGAACACTGACACTGTCCTGTGAGGAAAATGGAAATTACTCTGAGTTTGTGATGAAACATACGTTTTTCTTCTTGCTAATCATTAACTATTCAGTCACATATGAGTATTGCTAATCCTATTTGAGAACAAAAAATGAATTATTGGCTACTAGAGCTGGCTGACTAGAACAAAGAGGGACTGATACATATTTTCACGAATAATTGTGGCGAGTTCACTTTGCTTTTAATTAATTTGTTTACGAGTTGTTCATATGATTATTGGTTTATTTGTGAAAATGTTTGGGAGTCACAAAAGATTAATGAATGATGATTCATTGTAAAATTTATACCAGGACTGTTGTTGGTTATTTTCCTGTTTTAACAGTTCCGATCATCCAATCACAGAACAGAAGAACACACCCAATTTAGGTGATCAGTCAGATACCAGGAATAAGTAACAATGAACTGTTTGCAAAACACTATAGGGTGACATATACACAAATACTAATAATTACCTTAGCACCTAGGAGCCCTAGTTGTGGTTGGTGCTGTAGAATAAAAAGATAGTCCCTGCCCCAAGGAACTTACAGTCTAAAGACAAGAGACAACAGATGCATACAGACAGGCAAGAGAGACAATATAGGTCAGCATGATAGGCAGTGATCTGAGCAGACCAGCAGCCTTAATTTGTTTGCACAAACTATTCGATAAATATTAATAAAAAAAAGTATCATTGCAGAAATCAGGATTTATTTGCAAATGATCCATGATCAGAGAAAAGGCCAAATGTTGTCCTATAAATCAAACAGATGATAAAAACACTGGTGAGGTTGCAGATAATTATAAAACATTTGGGCTGCATTGCAGAAAAGACAACAGCCAGGTTTCATGGTGTCTGGCAACATTGCACCTCGAGGGCAGGTCTGACTGAACAACCTTTACATAAAAATCTAACTTTGCCTGTTCCTCTTGCACTGATCCCTTCTGCTTTTATTATGTCACAGGTCATTAACAAACAGAAGGAGACCAGCTTCCTTTATACTTAACTCATTTTGGAGTCTGAAAGCTAAACAAAGTTTCCCTGGCATTTATTTCATTCTAGGGAAGACACCTTTCTCAGCTTTAATTAAAAATCTCTGCTCCCACCCAAACACATACCTCTCCTGCATGTGTATTAAATAGATTAATTTCCCCTCTGCTTACAGTGCTTTGTAACCAGTCCTATTTATTATGGCATCACTGTTATTACTCTGATGATATAGTGCACTTGAGGGCTTCAATAATGAACTGTAATAAAAGGCATTACAAGGAAAGGGTACTTTTCTGGCTGCTTGGGGCTTTGTGTGTGTGTGTGTGTGTGTTGATAGATATGGTTCCTTTCTTACTTTTAACTAAGGAAAGAGGTTCTTGGGGGCATCCCAGAACATTAATTAAAAATACTTTCTTTAGACATTCATTCTAACAGTCCTGGGAATATGAGGAGTCTGTTGAACTTGTCAGGCTTGACTAGTTTTCCAGTTGGCTTGCTTTGTCTCATCTGAGTGCAGGTATCCCACAGCTTGCAAATCCGGCTCTTGATTTACAAGGGCTTAAGGTCCCTGATTAAAAAATCAGCATTTTTGACGGAATGCCAACATTTCTTTCTGGTGAATTTTCTTTCTTAGTCACCTATTAGATATTGTAAACTGCTAACAAAACCCCTGCTGGTTTTCAGTACTGCTTCATGGTCAAATCTCTTCAACTTGTTTTGTGTTGTAACTGTTTGGGTTTCTTTCAAATGGGCAACTTTATCCTTTTTGCAGTTTAGAATTTAGGGACAATTTGAAAAAATTGCCACCGAAGAGCATGCACAGACAGGCATGGTTGCTGGTGCACACTCTTAAGCATGCATGGCAGTTGGGTTTGCAGATTGCGTGCTTGACCTTACAATTTCCATTACATGGAAAAGTGCATTTAGATGCTTAAACTGTGCACAAACAGTTTTATAATTTGGCTTTTAAAGATTTAGGTTATTGAATAATCAACAGCGTCTGCCTTTTAAAAAGTGCTATTCTTCCCTCCCACCCACAAGACTGCACGAGTACTTCCATTCCAAGGAATCAGGAAATAAAGTACAGTTCTATAGTGTGTCTTGATTTTCTTTAGAAACATACAGAATCTTATAAAGCCCTCTGTGATACCGCCTTTCAACCTATTTCCCTCCTGTCTGTCATATTGTCTGGAAATTCTCATTATTGTCACAGATGAGATGAACTGATTCCAGTGACTAATTTGGATAGCTTCATGGAAAAGGCAGTTACTGTGCTCCAGCCAGTAAGTGTAGCACCCTTTGTATGCTGTACAGAATACTGGAGACAGATTTGGAATCTTCAATGATGCTGATTTGATTAGATCTATTCACACATGTCCCAGAATGGCATCTGAGCATGAAGACTTGTTCTAGAAAATGGCCTGGACAGGTAAGGGGTAGTGTTCTGCCATCCCTCTTTCCTTTAGTAAAAGTGCTCTTTAATCCCATGGTCCAAGAAGGGAAAAGATCTCCAACTCCATGGAAGAGTGCAAACAGCTTCCACCATGGGTACCACTGAGAAAGTCACCCTGTAAAATGAGGTCACTTTTGCTATGTGTATGTAAGTGATAGGACAAGGAAAGGATGCTGCAAACCTAGGTGGAGTTCTAATACCTTTGTCATAGGCTTTGTTGCAGCATATGACTGAAATAAATCTATAGAATGTCCTCTCTCCGTCAAGGGCCAAAACCAATAGTGTTTCCCTAATCCAACCCTGGAAGTGTGCCTTCTTCAGCCAGATGCATGAGGGACGGAAGGAAAAGGAATCAGTCAGTCTACTTGCTTCCCCTTTTGGCTTTCTGCTTCCTAGAATACCTTCCCCCTTGAATCTCATTGCCAGTTTCCCCTCAAGTGCCAAAGCACAGCCCTTTAATTGTAAGTAGAGTGGACTTAATTCCACTACCAGAAGCTCCTCCTAAAGCCAGAGAGGAGGGAGGGTTGGCCTCTTCCTTCCCAGCATCTGACTGGAGCTTGTACATTCATCACATTAACCTCCATGGAAAATAGTGACCTGCATTGCACCACTTACCTGGTGCTATACAATGTGTTCAAGGCAGAGCTGAAGCCTAGTGGGGAAGGGGATGAGGAATGCATTATCCCAGCATCACTATGTAGGCTTTGTGTGGCTGGAGCTCTCTGCTGAATTATCCAGAACAAGACAAAGTGCGCTATTTTTCAAATCTCTCTTGCTTTTGTGATCTAAGGATGCATTCCCTGGTGCAAAACCTACTTTTCAGATTAGCAATCTGTAGCTCGGGTTTTCAGTTGATTTATGGCTTATTGTTCCAGGGTGACTAACTTAAAAAAAAATCCAGACAACATAAATAACCATACTCTAGGACCTTTCCAATAATTTCAGATCAGAGCCAAGGAAGCGCCACCTCTCCTATGTAAGAACAACGGGCAGCAGCTATGAGAGGAGATTCTTTTTTTTGATCTACTGTATGTAGGTACTTACATGGTCCCCATTGTTATAGTATCTGAGCCTCTCACAGCCATCAATCGGTTTATCCTCACAACACCCCTGGGAGAGAGAGAACAAGTAGCTCCATTTCACAGATGGGGAACTGAGGCACAGAAATATGTAGATCTCTGCCCTGCAAAGTGCTGAGCATTCTGGCCTGGAGCCAGCAAACCACTTAAGCACCTTGCAGAATCAGCTACTAAGTGGCCCTGGTCACATGGGAGTCCTGTTGCAGAATCATGAGATGAACCCCTGGCTCCTAGTCTAGTGCCTTAACCATAAAACCATCCTTTCTCCCAAAGATATCACATACCAGAGCTCCTCCGTGACTGGAGCTGCAAAGAACCATTCCAAAAGCAGGGTCTGGTGTCAGGATTGTGTGGCCTAGGTGCTTTAAAGTCTGCCCTATGAAGTGTCGACTGCCTTCTGGAGGCTGTCCAGCATCCTCAACCTCCACCAACTTCAATGGAAATTGGGGATGCTCAGTGCCTAGCTGGATTAGGCCCCTAGGCTAGCTGATGTCTATATGAGAGGCAGTGCAGGGGGTCATAAGTATCTGGTATACGGGCTCCTGCTAATGCTGGTTTTGCAAACATGTTGGGCTTGATTCTGATCTTCCACCTTTACACTGGTGTTACTCCATGGCCCCGATCTTCTGCTTTGCTAAGAGGCTTTTATGGTGTTTGGGTAGAGGAAAGGGGACGTAGAGGCAGGAGCTCTCTTCTGAGGAACACTCTGAGCATAAAGGGGCTCCCCAACAGGTAGCGGAATGGCTCTAGCCTGACCCCCATCATAGCCCCCATTGTAGGTAGGCTCTGAGAGGGGCAGGCGGGGAAGTAAGGGAATAGGGCAAAACACCTCTGTAATCCAGCTATTCCTGGCTGCCCGTGGCCCTAGAAGCTGCTCTAACACCTGCCAGGGGCCAGGAAGGCGCCCTGCCATGCCCAGAACATCAGAGGAGCTCAGTGTCACCTTTGCACACCCTGCTCCATACCTGTGCTGAGTGCATCTCAGGTGGACAGGAGAATTGGGCCCATAGGCGCCGACTTACTCGGCTCCTGGGGGGTGCTTGACCCCTGCCCCGCACCAGGCCCTGCTCCCACTCCACCACTTCCCCCCTAAACTCCCACCCTGCCCTGCCTCTTCCTGCTCCTACTCTGCTCCTTCCCCTGCCCCCAGCGCCTCGTACATGCTGCTGAACAGCTGATTGCGGCAGGCGGGAGGCCCTGGGAGGGAGAGGGCGGAGGTGATCAGCGGGGCCATCAGCGGGCGGGAGGCACTGAGGGGGAGAGGGCGGCACTGATCCGTGGGTGCTGGTGGGTGCCGAGCCCCCTCTGTTTTTTTTCCGTGGGTGCTTCAGCCTCGGACCACCCACGGAGTCGGTGCCTATGATTGGGCCCCTTGACTTCAACTGTGTTCCACCATTGCAAATGAGAGCCGAATTGGGCCGGCTGTGCTCTAAGTTGTTGAGAAAACAGGTGCAGAGTCTGAATCTGGACACACGTCTTTAAAAAACTAGTTTCCTTTGGGTAACCATGACAACACATAGTCCTGCTTTTTTATGGACTGTTAGCCCCCTATTATTTAATCACAACAGCCAGAGATAGGGCCCACAATCTTAAAGGCTCAGTAATAGATTACCAGCTCTTGGAGTGAATGAATCTACTCCTTCAATAAGCTGCAAAAGAGCAGAAATGAGAACAAAATAATATTATCCTTTCACATGGTTCTTCTTACCTTTCTAAACTGGTCCCATAACACTTTCAAAGGAGCAGGAGTATGATTTGGCTCTAAGTCTGTCTTATGTAACATCCAATTTATTTGTTTCTCCCTTTTTAAAGGTTTATTAACAAGGAAGGAGAAAAACTTGCCCAGAAATTTAGAGGGTGAGAAAATGTTAAGACAGTTCTGAGTCCCTTTGAGCTATTCATGGGAATTGCATAACAACTGTCATGGGGTTGCTAGGTTTTACCACGTCCCTGCACTGTGTTAAATATTAACAGTACTCGTACTTTCACTGGTATTGTTCAAGAGCCTGGATACTGCTCAGCCAATCACAACCAGGTGGGTTTCCATGGAAGCAATATCACTGATTCATTTCATTCACAATGAAATCCACGCAGCACTTGCCTAAATTGATCTATAAAAATGAATCATTTAAAACTGAAGCAAAACATTTCTTGATGTTTATTCTATGCTATCTGTGCATGTCTGTTTTTTTTCCTTAAAAGTAACCTTTCCAAATACATACATATTTTGCCTTCAGTGGCAGCTGTGCAAAACCACATGGTGCTTTTTAACCCTGGTGTCACCAGCTTTGAAAAGATGTCTGTAAGACTGAATTAATTCTTCAAAATGTTATTTTCTAAACTGAGAGTATCCCTCCCATTCCTTGACTCAATAGTGCATTTCCCAGTGTAACCTTTCAGCTTCAAACTTGAAGTTCCTTAATGCAGCTTGGCGGGGTAAATTTTTATCATGTGAAGTCATAAGACCCGTTTATATCAGCCTTGGATGCAGGCATATTTCCTTTGCTGTTGTTGTTTTGATGATGGCAGCACTAGATCCCAGAGATCAGGCATATTCAATTTGCATGTGCTCAATCACGTTTTTGTCATGTCTCTAATTAAGCTAAGTAGGGTATTTGATTCAAGTACTAATTTGAAATGACCACTCTAAAATACATAGGATATTTATGGCTCTGTGACATTTGCATAGTCAGGCTTCAGCGCCTTATTGATGGGTTTGTGTGAGTAATAAAATGACTGCTGCCATCATCTACCCCCTTTTAATCTATGGCACTAAAATGTCATTAGCCAGAAATACCATATCTAAGGAGATGGAGTTTCTGGGAATGGGAATAAGCATACACTGGATACGGTGCCATCCTGCAAGTAATGGCAAACGTAACGGATTCCCGGGTTGGGAATCTGGGGGACCAAGATCCATTCCTGTGTGCCCTTGTAAAATAATTAAAATATTACTACACATTAACATGCTGTAAAGCCTTTCATACCAAGGGATCCCAAAGTGTTTTGCAACTCTTCACATATCACTAGTATGGACTGGGGAAACTAATCAGCACACAGCACAATAACACAGAGAAGGGATATTTTGCCCAGTGACACCAGGCCAAACTACTCTTTCAAAAATAGCAATGGTCTCTTTGATGCCCAGGTGGAGCAGAGATTACCTTAATTTTTCACACACAATAAGTTGCAAGGCCTCAGGAGGTTGTAGAGCTCAATTAAGCAAGATAGGATTTGAACCTGTGATTCCAAGGAGCGGAAGCATTTCAAAGGTGAAGCTGAGCCCATTCAGTTGGCCTTCTTTGCCAGTTTCCTCTCAGAACAGCATTGTGAGCCTTACTATTTAGGGAAAAGTCTAGCTTTACCAGTGTGAGGTGTGCTGGGCAGGGAGGAACGTGGTGGTAACACTGAGCATGGGGTCTCTGTGCCATCCTGTCTGAGCATGCAAAAAGGCCCAGGGACACAGCATTACCTACCACTCCTAACAGCTATTATAAGCTGCAGCAAGGTGTGCCTAAGTTTCCGTTGCCTACTGCAAACTGTAGGAGTGCATGTGGAAGCTAGGGTGTGGGCCACAGCCCAGCCTAGATGACTGGGGTACATGAAATGCCATAGTCACATTTCCCAGTTCCTCCTCCTCACACGCATGAGGCCCAGCGGAGTGCTTAGATCCATATGAAGCCAGACTATTGCACAAATGTATGAAGTGGGGGGAAAAAAGGCTTCTTGAGTCCTCATCCTCTTCTGTTGCACCCACACAAGGCAGGGCCCTTATAAGTGCACCCCGCACAAGAGTCCAGCCCTTCACATTGGTCAACAGTGTTGCGGTACCAGATGGGAGGCACTTTAGAGGAATATTTTAAAATAACAAAATACTTCCTTCAAGGGGTTGATACTATGAAATGCTGAGAACCTAAAATCCTATTGCCAGCCAGAGGAGTTGGAGATGCTCTCAGCGCTGTTCAAGATCAAGCCACAGATGCATGATAATGTCATTGCACCAGTGCATTGTTTGAAACACCTTATTCATGGAAACAGTTTTTGTTTCTGCTTTTTAAATGTACCCAGGAGGATGTAAACAAGTAAAAGGCTGTGCCCTCTCGGCCGATCGTTGGCTTGTCAGCATTTGATTCAGCTTAGACCGTGTTTGTGCTTCTGTGGCACGGCCCAGACACTGCTTTGAAGGGTTGTATAGTGACCCAAAAGGGTGCCTGCACACAGCTTCATGAATGAAGCATCCGGAGCCTTTCCAGTGCATTCCTCATAATCTAGCCCAGTTTTAGCTCACGGAGGCCCATTTGTGATGTTGGGAGTTCAAATGGATTCATTATAATCCAGGTTATTTACAGAGAATGCCAAAGGGACGAAAGAATGATTTACATAGCCCCCATTATTACCATGCATAGTCTGTTACTGATCCCATCCTCCACTCGGGAATTTTCCTTGAACCTTTCAAAGCAAACAGAAAAGGGTTAGTTATGTATTTTTAATAGGGTGACCATATTTCCCTATGCTGAATACGAGACACCTGGTAAAATTATTGTATTCAAGTGAGTTTAACGACAATCAATCAGAACTGTGCAGTACAAACGTTCAAATTAACATCAAGTTGACTGAGCCCCTGTTAGAAAGAATCCAGCTACACAGTATTTCTTTTTATTTACCTTCTTATCTTTAAGGCTTTAGGGTTCACATGGGGAGAAGTGACATACACACACATACTCCCATACACCTCTCTCACACAGGGGAGGTGCCGACCGACCTGACCCTCCCTGGCCGGTGCTCTCCACCTTCCAAGCCTGGCGGGGCCCCTGGGATGGACTTCCCTCTCCTGGTGCCACATCTTCCTGAGGCAACACATTGGGGGAGGGAACGGACAGACGCAGGGTCACATGTCCCCCTTCCCCCCCCCCCAGATTTCTGCCAGGGTTCACACCAGAATGTGACCAGCAGCAGCCTTTCGGCACTGTGCGGGAGGGAAGGGATGGGAGCTGCTTCCAGCAGCAGGGGAGTGTGTGTGTGTATTGGGGAGGGATGATCTGGCCTGTGTCTTTGCAGAGCTCATCTCTTCCCCCTCCCACTCCCCATCCCCCCACTCCCCCTAAAGCTGGAAGCAGCTTGTCCCTTTCCTGCCTGCACGTCAAAAGGCAGATAACACCTCCAGGCTGCTGCTGGCCACCAACATAACCCAGCTGCCTCCTGTCCCCAGGCTACAGAGCGGGCAAGAAGAGGTTAAGCCCTAAGGTTGCATTGTGCATCAGAGCCCAGGGAACCTGACTGCAGAGGCTTCAGTGAACCCAGCCAGAGAGGTGGCTCAGCAGGGGAGGGTGCCTAGGGGACAGACCATCCCTTTGCTCCCTGGGGGCAGGACCCGAGGCGGGTGTGTGTGCAGGTGAACAGGGTGCTTAGCCCCTGTTTGGGAACTGCTGTGGAGCCTGCAGGTTCGGGGCGGGAACAGGCTTGAAATCACTTCCCTCCCGCCACTCCAGAGCTTAGCTGAGGGGCAGAGCGGCTTCCCTGTGCCAGTGCTAGGCGGGGCTTTGGCTCATGCAGGGCTCGGCTCCTCCTGGCCAGCTCCCCGGGCTTTCCCGGGGTGCTGGCCCAGCCAGAGGCAGTGGGGGAAGGAAGGACCAGAGACTGGTCTCCGCACAGCGCTGGGTGAGGGATGTGCCCCGCTGAGGGGGAGGGATATGGAGGAGCAGCAGGGATGGTGTGGGGGGGGCATGAAGGGGCAAAGCAGAGACAGGATAGCGATAGGGGGAACACGTAAAGGGCCGATGGGCAGGTAGGTGAGGCAATACGTAACCGGCTGTCGCCTGGTGCCGGCCCGCACTCACCAGCCACCGCAGCTCAACTCGTGCAGCCAGTACTGGCCGGAAACGGGACAGGGGATGGGGCCCTGCTGGCCGGCACGCAGCGGTAATGGACCAGCAGGGTGAGTGGCTGGCCCCATGTGTTGCAGCTTTCCCAGCCACCAGCCTTGCACACCCATCCCCATCGTCAGCCACTGGACCCCCCAGACTCACTGCTGGTGGGTGGGCAGCTGCCGAGCAGGGATCCGACCAGCAGCAGGACCCACCAGTACTGATGGGGGGAGACAGAAAATATAGGACAATTTGCCTGTTTTTTAAAAAAAGTTGGTACACCTGAGGGAGGGCTTAAATATGGGACTGTCCCTTTAAAAAAGGGACTCTGGTCACCCTAATTATTAATATTGGGAACGTGCCAAGGTAAATGTTTCCTCCTTCCTCTCCAAATGCTGGGATGATTTCCCCATACCTGAAAGGGAAGGGGAAAAATATTCTTTAAACTCCAGAAAGTCAGACGTTAAAACAAAGAGAACCTTGTGGACTTGCCCATTCTGTGTCCTTCATTAGCCAGACATATGGCTCTGGCGGCCCAGCTTCTCCAGACTGGTAGAGCTGCGCTCAGCACAAGTCTAGGTGAGAGAGGGGCAATGGCTCTTAATCCATTATTCCTTCCCTTTATCCCTGTTTACGGGGTACCGTCCCAATCTCCGTTACATACAGGTTACTCTATTTAGCCCCAGCTGCCAATGACACACAGAGGCTGTTCTAGTAGGGCACAGGAGTGCATTGCCCTCACTCTGCTGCATTGTCCTCACCCTGCTGGTCCATCAATTCTGAAGCACTTAGAGGAGAGGAAAGTGATCAGGAACAGTCAGCATGGATTCACCAAGGGCAAGTCATGCCTGACTAATCTAATTGCCTTCTATGACGAGATAACTGGTTCTGTGGATGAAGGGAAAGCAGTGGACGTGTAGTTCCTTGACTTTAGCAAAGCTTTTGACACGGTCTCCCACAGTATTCTTGCCAGCAAGTTAAAGAAGTATGGGCTGGATGAATGGACTATAAGGTGGATAGAAAGCTGGCTAGATTGTCGGGCTCAACAGGTAGTGATCAATGGCTCCATGTTTAGATGGCAGCTGGTATAAAGTGGAGTGCCCCAAGGGTCGGTCCTTGGGCCGGTTTTGTTCAATATCTTCATTAATGATCTGGAGGATGGTGTGGATTGCACCCTCAGCAAGTTTGCAGATGACACTAAACTGAGAGGAGAGGTAGATACACTGGAGGGTAGGGATAGGATACAGAGGGACCTAGACAAATTGGAGGATTGGGCCAAAAGAAATCTGATGAGGTTCAACAAGGACAAGTGCAGAGTCCTGCACTTAGGACGGAAGAATCCAATGCACCGCTACAGACTAGGGACCGAATGGCTCGGCAGCAGTTCTGCAGAAAAGGAGCTAGGGGTGACAGTGGACGAGAAGCTGGATATGAGTCAACAGTGTGCCCTTCTTGCCAAGAAGGCCAATGGCATTTTGGGATGTATAAGTAGGGGCATTGCCAGCAGATCGAGGGATGTGATCATTCCCCTCCATTCGACATTGGTGAGGCCTCATCTAGAGTACTGTGTCCAGTGTTGGGCCCCACACTAAAAGAAGGATGTGGAAAAATTGGAAAGAGTCCAGTGGAGGGCAACAAAAATGATTAGGGGACTGGAACACATGACTTATGAGGAGAGGCTGAGGGAACTGGGATTGTTTAGTCTTCAGAAGAGAAGAATGAGGGGGGATTTGATAGCTGCTTTCAAGTACCTGAAAGGGGGTTACAAAGAGGATGGATCTAGACTGTTCTCAGTGATAGCTGATGACAGAACAAGGAGTAATGGTCTCAAGTTGCAGTGGGGGAGGTTTAGGTTGGATATTAGGAAAAACTTTTTCACTAGGAGGGTGGTGAAACACTGGAATGCGTTACCTAGGGAGATGGTGGAATCTCCTTCCTTAGATATTTTTAAGGTCAGGCTTGACAAAGCCCTGGCTGGGATGATTTAGTTGGGGATTGGTCCTGCTTTGAGCAGGGGGTTGGACTAGATGACCTCCTGAGGTCCCTTCCAACCCTGATATTCTATGATTCTAATTGAATGGCCACACCCTCTGGTGCTAGTTTTGTTCAGTGTGTTTGTAGAATTTCAACTCGCAGCTCGCACGTACATAATCACGTCTCCAGAGGCTCAGACCTTCACTCCCATTGTTTAACATAGCCATCCCCACCCAGCCACACAAACATTTTCTCACTCTGTTATGCCCTGTGAGCTTGCTTGCAGCTTCAATCCACAGCCCATGTGGGCCTCGTTCCCAGGAGGAATTCTAGTTGACTCACACAGAATTCCTTAGTGAGGCTTCTTGCTGGAGCACACCCCTGCTTCTGGCTGTGACTGGCAGCTGCCAGTGGGTGATGGGTAGGGCTGTGGCCCTATACTTACCACTCTTCCCAGTAAAGGGAGGCTAGCGCACTGGTACAATGTTCCTGCCAAGTTGCTGCTTCACAGGTGTGGTTGTGAGGGGAATGCTTGTCGCGTGCTGGCGGGCAGGCCAGCCCATAAGAAACTCAAGCCAAGTTACACTAGCTATTACCTACTCTAGGGTTTTGTTTAAACTGGTATAATGTTGTCTGAAGTATCTGATCCGGTGCCTGTTTAGGGTGAGAACTGGTAGCAAAACCATTATCATGGTGGGGAGAGGAGGCTGGGCCTAGTCTTCAAGCATAAAAAGAGAGAGTGAACCAAGGCAGTGCAACATGCAGGCTTTATTCCTTCCTCCACATATACTGGCCTCTCTCATCATGCACATCCTGAAAGCAGAGCTCTCTCAGGTCTGAGACATTCCCCTGCACTATGTACTATCATGCTCTAGCACCCCTTATTTGGAAGCCATCTATTGTTACAGGCTGAGATGCCGCAGCAGCGGGATTTATCCTCCCTCACTTTTCCTGAATGTTTAAAGAAAGAGGCTGACGTCAGCTGTCATTTTCTGCAAGTGACCAGGGTGCTATGGTGTCTAAGCACTGGTGCTGCCATCTCCCCAGGGAGGGACAATCCATTTCCCAAAGAGTCCAGCTATCGCCTGACTTGGAGAGGCAAATGTTTCTACTAATGGAAAAAGATTTGCCTCCGAGTTATTGGGATGAGGTGAGGGCCAGATTCCCCCGGGGGTTAGCTGGTCAATGATTTGATTTAGACGCTGAGAAATGTGTACTGTGTGCTGCAACGATTTTGCAGTCACAGTTCAGATAACACCCGCGCTTCCGTCTCCTTTCCTCTGTGCCTGCTGGTGTGATACTTCTGCTTTCCTCACTCCCCTACACCAGCGAGGCTGCCTAATTGATGTTTCCTGTCCTGCAGCATCTGTAACAGAGATCTGAACGTCTTCTAATGCAGCAAATGCAGCATGGCAACTTAGTTAAGCAGCCTAAGGCCTTGTCTGTTGCAGGCAGAAAGTCCCATGTTAGACAACATACTAACTAAGATTTTGCCCTCAGGGTGCACAAGGACATTCATGTTTAAACATGTAGGCTGGCTGCAGTTATGAATGTGTCTTTTGGGCCAGACTGCTGTAGTGAGTAGCTAACATATGTTTAAACACAATTGTCCTTGTCCATGCTAAGGGCAAAGCCATTTCTGACATCACATTAGGAGGGGTCCAGGCTTGCGCCAGCTCATTTGGGAGGCCATGGCCAGTTGCTCTTTTTCATGTTTAATGGCAAAAGGCCGGTTCCTGCAAAGTGACAAGACCCCTCACCTTGTGCTCAGTGAGAGTTCTGGGCCTCTTCAGGGGAAGCTCAGCAGGACAAAGGACTGGGCCCAAAGTTATGTGGGGACATCCTATTTCCTGGGCAAAGCTCTTGAAAAAAGCACATTATCATACTGTTTTGTCCTCACATATTCTTAGTCCTTTCAGATTTAACCTGCCATTTGCTGTGGCTGAGCATGGGATTTATATTTGAGACGAGAAGCAGCAAAATACAAGGTATCAGGTCAAATTCCACTCCCAGCAGAGTCATTAGAGTCCCTCTGGATTTACCCCGATGTGCCTGAGAGCAGAATCTGGCCCATTTCCTTTAGCTTATACCCTATTTAGGAGCTCACCCTCTAAAAGGTCAGGAATCATTATCCAGACACACACAGTGCTTATAACTTCCTTGCACAATACATTTTTGTGAGGTGTTGATGAATTCTTTTCAAGCTTGGGGTTTAACAGACACTGTGTCCTTTTCTATAGAACCTTGGGAATACTAATAGCTGCCCAGGGTGGGAAGGATGGCTAGGCAGGCTGGCTGCCTGCCTGGCAGATAAGAAGCCTTGTCTGTTCCACTGTAAATATCTAACTCTACTTAGACAGCCTTTTATATGCTGCTCTGTGCAGAGCCAGCATGCATGGAATGAATGCAATACATGTGAAAAGCCCAGGAAGGATAGCGGGGGGTAAGCAAAGGCGAGGCTGCTGCAGATGAGGATTTAGCAATGCTTTCTGACAGCAGCCTGTGTGTGAAGTCGGGGGGAAAATATTTGAGCTCTCAATACAGGAAGCTGCAGAAATCTGAAAAAAAATTAACATCTCCTTCACTCCATTTCTCTAAGAGGTAGCATCGCCACCTCACCTGCATCCTCCCTTGCGCAACCTGCCGCAGTGCAACACAGTCCCTTTTGGAGAAGGGCCTGGCTCTGTGTCTTTCCTTTTAATCACAGTGTCTCCCTGCGGCTTCTGAGCTGCATGGGAGCGGAGCAGACATCTCGGATTCTTACTGGTGAATTCAGAACTGTTTAGGAAGATCATAGCCCTTTGATGGCTTCTGCACTGCACGGTCTTTCCTGGACTGAGCACAGCGCTCGATGCCGCTGTTTGAAATAGCGGGGTTTATCTTTCATGTGGGTGAAAGTTGAGGCTGAAAGGTAATTATAAAATGGCTATTTAAGAGCTGGAGCATTACCCCAATGCTTCTGACAAGAACATGTGATTCGCCATTATTGTTATTATATTCAAGTAAAGCCTCAAGGACCCAACCAAGATTAAGGCCCAGTTGTGTTAGGTACTGTTTAGACACATAGTAAGAAGCAGTTCTTCCCTTGAAGAGCTTATAGTCTAGACAAGATAGACAAAGGAAGTATTCCCATTGCCCAAGGTCACCCACTAGTCTGTAGATGAACCAAGAATGGAATCTAGAATATCTGAGCAGACTCCTGCACCCTGGTGATGGGGTAACACAGGGGCCAACTGGGGTCACCCCTCTCCCCAGTACCCAAAACTGTGCAGAGGAGACCTCCCTCCATCTCACTTTGTGGGCACTAGGACCCAGGTGGTGCCTCCCTCCCCCACCCCCAGTCCCAGGAGTTCCGGGAGCAGAAGCTAGCACAGGTGAGGAGCATTGTCACCAGGAGGCCTGGAGAGCAGCAGGGAACATGGAGGCAATGCAGAGGCAATAAGGCCTTCCACATAGATAGCTCTGGGCCTCCAGCAGCTCCCTGGGTATCCACGAAGATTTCAGGTGATTCCCCTGGCTTGAAAGCCCACCCCACTCATTCAAAAGGTGAGCAAATCTTGCCTTCTCCCCTCTCTGCCCCTGGTGGAAGCATTTGGGGAATACCCTGTGTGGCAGTTTTCCTCTGCCTTGCATGCGCTTCAATGCAGGAGGGGGCAATCTACCCCAGTGTTATTAAAGTCACACTTAGTATCCCACCAGTGCCACAAAGAGATGCTGTGGTGCATAGGGAAAGCCTCTCCCTGTTGTTTGATGCTATCCTCTTTATATGCCGCCCACGATCACATTATGGGTTTTTCAGTTTGCTTTTTGTGTTGTATTGAAAGCTCTGTTATAATTTACTGTCCACTTTCATCCTAGGTCTTCTTCACTAATACTGTTGTCAAGGGGTTGTATTTTTACAGACAGGACATTGTCAGTTCCATGGTCAATGACAAACTGAAATGCAGCTTTGATCACACTTACCCCTCCAGCCATTTCTCTTTTTTAGTCCTCCTTGAGTTACAGCCTTCCCCAACACCCAGCACGCAGGCTCCAGCCAGGTAAAGTGGCAGATCAAATTGATGATTGTGACCTGTTCTGGCCTGTTCTTAGGATATAAATGATGTTCTTCAGGTGTTTAATGATACCTTAATAAAGATTCCAGATATAGCTGCTTCTCCTTTAACCTTATTATTCTTTCGTTCAGGCTACTCACCGCATTAGAATGTTGAATTAAGGGCTATGAAAATGGAGGGAATTTCCTAAAGAAGGAAAAAACCAAGGGCAGTTTTGGATTTGCAAAGCTTAAACCAAAACTCATGTTCATCTGGATGCAGCTTCCAGTGTGTCCAAACTGCCAAAATGAGTTTGGTATAAACTAAAAATAAATCCAAGCTGGTCTCTATCCCAAAGTTTATTTGGCTTAGGTACGGACCTATCACTGAGTGTAAATGGCCCATCTCTTGAGTCATATTGGTGAACTTCCAGCCCTCAGGTACATTAATGAGCGATGAAAGCTCCACATGAGTATTTCTAACAGAGCCATAGTTTCAGCTTGACTGTTTTATTATTTGGAAAGAATAAATAAAGGTAAGGAAAAAGGATGACACTCTTAAAACTATAAATAGGGTGCTAAATGAAGGTGCTATATCTCTGTGGCAGAAATAGCTGGATTGCACACCCAGAACTGCAGTGATTTTTGTTTAATAAACTGAAGTTTTTGCAAACCAGTTTTTGTCCTGTTTTTATTCTCCCTTTTTTTTTTTTTTTTTTGGATTCCCAAGGATGATCCAACTGTGGACAGGTAATAGTCAATTGGAAGGGAATTACTGGTTTTTAAAGTTGCTAACTGTTGTTCAGGTCAGGATGTGAATGAAATTGTTCAGCATGCTGACCAACTATTCATCACACAGACTCTGTATCTATTGTACATAGATTCTTAACAGCAGCCCATAAACTTTAGCTCAAGGTATTTTGAGTACATTTAACTAGTAGTTTGGGGAGATTGATTCTGCAAGGTGTTGGGCACCTCCCCTTAAAGTCACCGGGAGTTGAGGATGGTCAGAAACGTGCAGGATCAGACCAACTGTATCATCCTTTTAATCACCAGTGCAGTCTCAAGAAACCATTGCCATTATGGTACCAGCTTTCCAGCTGTATCAGTCTCAGATTTCTTATTCCTCACCACAGACCCAATGCTATGCCATGCATAAGCTCATATCTTGAACCTAGATGTGATGTTATCTGATTAAAATATGACCATATGGATCATTGTTGCAACCACTGTTATATATTTGCAACAAATCTTGTACAAAGGATATCAAGTAAGGTGTCTATGAAAAGGTTATGATTTGCTGAATATGATTGTTATTTGTATGCATGTACCATTTTTTGTATTTGGCTCTATACCTGTATTTCAAATGTTTGCTCCTGTGGTAATACCCACAAGGTATTTAGCCTGCATGTCTTGAAGGGACTATTCAAATTAAGTGGCTCATCAAGGAACACTTCATAGAATCATAAAAGATTAGGGTTGGAAGAGACCTCAGGAGGTCATCTAGTCCAACCCCCTGCTCAAAGCAGGACCAACCCCAGCCAGGGCTTTGTCAAGCTGGGCCTTAAAAGCCTTTAAGGATGGAGATTCCACCACCTCCGCAGGTAACCCATTCCAGTGCTTCTCCGTCCTCCTAGTGAAATAGTTTGTCCTAATATCCAACCTAGACCTCCCTACACTGCAACCTGAGACCATTGCTCCTTGTTCTGTCATCTGCCACTACTGAGAACAGCCTAGTTCCATCCTCTTTGGAACCCCCCTTCAGGTAGTTGAAGGCTGCTATCAAATCTGCCCTCACTCTTCTCTTCTAAATAAATAAATTGACTAAATAAGCCCAGTTCCCTCAGCCTTTCCTCCTAAATCATGTGTCCCAACCTCCTAATCATTTTTGTTGCCCTCCGCTGGATGCTCTTCAATTTGTCCACATCCTTTCTGTAGTGGGGAGCCCAAAACTGGACGCAATATTCCAGATGTGGCCTCACCAGTGCCAAATAGAGGGGAATAATCACTTCCCTCAATCTGCTGGCAATGCTCCTACTAATGCAGCCCAATATGCTGTTAGCCTTCTTGGCAGCAAAGGCACACAGTTGACTCATATCCAGCTTCTTGTCCACTGTAATCCCTAGGTCCTTTTCTGCAGAACTCCTTGTTGAACCTCATCAGATTTCTTTTGGCCCAGTCCTCCAATTTGTCCATGTCACTCTGGACCCTATCCCTGCCCTCCAGCGAATCTACCTCTCCCTGCAGCTTAGTGTCACCTGCAAACTTGCTGAGGGTGCAATCCATCCCATCATCCAGATCATTAATGAAGATGTTGAACAAAACCAGCCCCAGGACTGACCCCTGGAGCACTCCACTTGATACAGGCTGCCAACTAGACATCGAGCTGTTGATCACTACTCGTTAAGCCTGACGATTTAGCTAGCTTTCTATCCACCTGATAGTCCATTCGTCCACCTTTTTAACTTGCTGGCAAGAATACTGTGCCAGACCGTATCAAAAGCTTTGTTAAAGTCAAGATATATCATGTCCACCACTTTCCCCATATCCACAAAGCCAGGTATCTCATCATAGAAGGCAATCAGGTTGGTCAGGCATGACTTGCCCTTGGTGAATCCATGTTGACTGTTCCTGATCACCTCACTCGCCTCCAAATGCTTCAAAATGGATTCCTTGAGGACCTGCTGCAAGATTTTTCCAGGGACTGAGGTGAGGCTGACCAGTCTGTAGTTCCCCAGATTCTCCTTCTTCCCTTTTTTAAAGATGGGCACTACATTTGCCTTTTTCCAATCGTCGGGGACCTCCCCCATCGCCACGAGTTTTCAAAAATAATGGCCAATGGCTCTGCAATCACATCAGCCAACTCCCTCAGCACTCTCGGATGCATTATATCTGGCCCCATTGACTTGTGCATGTCCAGCTTTTCTAAATAGTCCTTAACCTGTTCTTTCACCACTGAGGGCTGCTCACCTCCTCCCTATACTTTGCTGCCCAGTGCAGTAGTCTGGGAGCTGACCTTGTCTGTGAAGACTGAGGCAAAAAAAGCATTGAGAACTTCATCTTTTTCCACATCATCTGTCACCAGGTTGTCTCCCCCATTCAATAAGGGTCCCACACTTTCCCTGACTTTCTTGTTGTTGCTAACATACCTGTAGAAACCCTTCTTGTTACCCTTCATATCCCTTGCTAGCTGCAACTTCAATTGTGCTTTGGCCTTCCTGATTACACCCCAGCATGCTCGAGCAATATTTTTATACTACTCCCTAGTCATCTGTCCAAGTTTCCACTTCTCGTAAGCTTCCTTTTTGTGTTTAAGCTCATCGAAGATTTCTCTGTTAAGCCAAGCTGGTCACCTGCCATATTTGCTATTCTTTCTGCACACTGGGATGGTTTGTTCCTGCACCCTCAATAAGGCTTCTTTAAAATACAGCCAGCTCTCCTGGACTCCTTTCCCCCTCATATTAGCGTCCCAGGGGATTCTGCCCATCAGTTCCCTGAGGGAGTCAAAGTCTGTTTTTCTGAAGTCCAGGGTCCGTATTCTGCTGCTCTCCTTTCTTCCTTTTGTCAGGATCCTGAACTTGGGCATCTCATGGTCACTGCTGCCCAGGTTGCCACCCACTCTACTTACCCTACCAATTCTTCCCTGTTTGTGAGCAGCAGGTCAAGAGGAGCATAGCTGGTTCCTCTAGCACTTGCACCAGAAAATTGTCCCCAACTCTCTCCAAAAAACTTCCTGGATTGTCCGTGCCCAGCTGTATTGCTTGCCCAGCAGATGTCAGGGTGATAGAAGTTTCCAGATCACAGGCCCTGGTTCTCATGGGGGACTTCAGTTAGTTGTCCGAAGAAAAGCTCATCTACCTCATCCTCCTGGTTTGGTGGTCTATAGCAGACGCCCACCATGACATCACCATGTTGCTCTCACCTCCAAACTTAACCCAAAGACTCTCAACAGGCTTTTCTCCAATTTCATACTGGAGCTCTGAGCAATCATCCTGCTCTCTTACATACAGTGTAACTCCTCCTTTTTTCCCCACCTGTCCTTCCTGAACAGTTTATACCCATCCATGACAGTGCTCCAGTCATGTGAGTTACTCCACCAAGTCATAGAATCATAGAATAACAGAGTTGGAAGGGACCTCTGGAGGCCATCTAGTCCAACCCCCTGCCCAGAGCAGGACCAATCCCAACTAAATCATCCCAGCCAGGGCTTTGTCAAGCCTGACCTTAAAAACTTCTGAGGAAGGGGATTCCACCACCTCCCTAGGTAACATTCCAGTGTTTCACCACTCTCCTAGTGAAAAAGTTTTTCCTAATATCCAACCTAAATCTCCCCCACTGCAACTTGAGACCATTACTCCTTGTCCTGTCATCTGCTATCACTGAGAATAGTCTAGATCCATCCTTTTTGGATCCACCTTTCAGGTAGTTAAAAGCAGCTATCAAATCCCCCCTCATTCTTCTCTTCCGTAGACTAAACAATCCCAGTTCCCTCAGCCTCTCCTCACAAGTCATGTGTTCCAGACCCCTAATCATTTTTGTTGCCCTTCGCTGGACACTCTCCAATTTCTCCACATCCTTTTTGTAGTGTGGGGCCCAAAACTGGACACAGTACTCCAGATGAGGCCTCACCAATGTCGAATAGAGGGGAACGATCACGTCCCTCGATCTGCTGGCAGTGCCCCTACTTATACACCCCAAAATGCCATTGGTCTTCTTGGCAAGAAGGGCACACTGCTGACTCATATCCAGCTTCTCGTCCACTGTCACCCCTAGCTCCTTCTCTGCAGAACTGCTGCCTAGCCATTCGGTCCCTAGTCTGTAGCGGTGCATTGGATTCTTCTGTCCTAAGTGCAGGACTCTGCACTTGTCCTTGTTGAACCTCATCAGATTTCTTTTGGCCCAATCCTCCAATTTGTCTAGGTCCCTCTGTATCCTATCCCTACCCTCCAGTGTATCTACCACTCCTCCCAGTTTAGTGTCATCCGCAAACTTGCTGAGGGTGCAATCCACACCATCCTCCAGATCATTAATGAAGATATTGAACAAAACCGGCCCCAGGACCGACCCTTGGGGCACTCCACTTTATACCAGCTGCCATCTAAACATGGAGCCATTGATCACTACCCGTTGAGCCCGACAATCTAGCCAACTTTCTACCCACCTTGCAGTGCATCCATCCAGCCCATACTTCTTTAACTTGCTGGCAAGAATACTGTGGCAGACCATGTCAAAAGCTTTGCTAAAGTCAAGGAATAACATGTCCACTGCTTTCCCTTCATCCACAGAACCAGTTATCTCATCATAGAAGACAATTAGATTAGTCAGGCATGACTTTCTGTTGATGAATCCATGCTGACTGTTCCTGATCACTTTTCTCTCATCTAAGTGCTTCAGAATTGATTCCTTGAGGACATGCTCCATGTTTTTTCCGGGGACTGAGGTGAGGCTGACCGGCCTGTAGTTTCCAGGATCCTCCTTCTTCCCTTTTTTAAAGATTGGCACTACATTAGCCTTTTTCCAGTCTTCCGGGACTTCCTCCAGTCACCATGAGTTTTTCAAAGATAATGGCCAATGGCTCTGCAATCATCCGCCAATTGCTTTAGCACTCTCGGATGCAACGCATCCAGCCCCATGGACTTGTGCACGTCCAGTGTTTCTAAATAGTCCCGAACCACTTCTTCCTTCACAGAGGGCTGGCCACTTCCTCCCCATGCTGTGCTGCCCAGTGCAGTAGTCTGGGAGCTGACCTTGTTCGTGAAGGCAGAGGCAAAAAAAGCATTGAGTACATTAGCTTTTTCCACATCCTCTGTCACTAGGTTGCCTCCCTCATTCATTAAGGGGCCCACACTTTCCTTGGCTTTCTTCTTGTTGCCAACATACCTGAAGAAACCCTTCTTGTTACTCTTAACATCCCTCGCTAGCTGCAACTCCAGGTGTGTTTTGGCCTTCCTGATTTCACTCCTGCATGCCCGAGCAATATTTATATAACTCATCCCTGGTAATTTGTCCAATCTTCCACTTCTTGTAAGCCTCCTTTTTGTGTTTAAGATTAGCAAGGATTTCACTGTTAAGCCAAGCTGGTCGCCTGCCATATTTACTATTCTTTCGACACATCGGGATGGTTTGTCCCTGTAACCTCAATAAGGATTCTTTAAAATACAGCCATCTCTTTTGAACTCCTTTCCCCCTCATGATTTCTCTCAGGGGATTTTGCCCATCAGTTCCCTGAGGGAGTCAAAGTCTGCTTTTCTGAAGTCCAGGGTCCGTATTCTGTTGCTTTCCTTTCTTCCTTGTGTCAGGATCCTGAACTCGACCATCTCATGGTCACTGCCTCCCAGGTTCCCATCCACTTTTGCTTCCCCTACGAATTCTTCCAGATTTGTGAGCAGCAGGTCAAGAAGAGCTCCACCCCTAATTGGTTCCTCCAGCACTTGCACCAGGAAATTGTCCCCTACAGTTTCCAAAAACTTCCTGGATTGTCTGTGCACTGCTGTATTGCTCTCCCAGCGGATATCAGGAGGATTGAAGTCGCCCATGAGAACCAGGGCGTGCGATCTAGTAGCTTCTGCGAGTTGCTGGAAGAAAGCCTCGTTATTCTCTGTTTATATAATATAATATAATATAATTTAATATAATTATATATAATAATATCTCTGTTATTCCAATCACATTATAGTTCCTTGACTGTGCCAGGACTTACGATTCTTCCTGTATGTTTCCGACGTAACTTACAATGGACCATGGGAGACCCCATCTACACTGAATGGACTTTCCTGTGGATGTTCCATCTGAAGTATAGTTTAATGGACTTTCCTGCTATGACTAAGCAAAGTCACGCATGGGCATGTGACTTGCCCATGTGACTCCATCATTTACCTGTAATCTTCCACAGTAAGAACAATGGATTTCCCTCCACATGGCAGAAGCTATAAAAGGCCCTGGAAACCTCTCCATTTTTCCTCTTTCCTGCTCCAGCCTCTTTCGTGCTCAGACCTCTGAACTATGAACTGATACTAATGGGAGGAGTCTAATCAAAGGACTGAGGACCTTCCAATAATTTGGAAGCAACCAGAGACTTGACTTAAGCCAGCAGTTTATTCCATCACTGCTACAAGCCTGAACCAAGAACTTTGCAATTATTGTATGTATTTGATTCCTTTAACCAATTTTAACTCTCACCTTTCTTTCTTTCTTTCTTTTATAAATAAACCTTTAGATTTTAGATACTAAAGAATTGGCAACAGCGTGATTATTGGGTAAGATCTGAGTTATATATTGACCTGGGTGTGTGGCTGATCCTTTGGGATCAGAACCACCTTTCATTTGATTAAATTGATTGTAAAGAACCACTCATCTTAAAGTCTAGTATTTTTGGTGGTGATACATGGACTGGAATGCCTAAGGAAACTGCTGTTCCGACTTCTTGTTAGCCAGTGTGGTGAAACAGAAGTTTACTTTTGTTGCTGCTTTGGTATATCTTAAGGGAGAATAACCCCCAGTTTTGGGGTGTATCTGCCCTATTTCTCAGCTGTTTGTCCTGAATTTGGTATTCTCAGTTGTGACCCACGGAGGCACGGTTACACTAGGTAAAGAATTTCTGTCTGGATTTATGGAAAAGAATAATGATTTAATAACCGCTGCCTTCTCCTTTGTTCTGCTGGCTCTGGACCAGCTGTGCAGAGTTGGCTCTAGCGGTGGCTTTTGGGGAAGATTCTGTCCTGGCCAGGGCTCTGCGTGGTGCAGCAATATGCGCTGGGGAGGGAAGGTGGTTATGGCTCCTGGATGCTGAGGTCCAGCTCCAGCCCTGAAACAACATAGAGGTCCTTTGGGGCAGCCCTAAGTTACGTCACTGCTGTAGGTCTCTTAATGGAGGAAAGGCCTGCAGAAGACTGTCTTATTGTACTGCAGCAACACCATGAAGCCCTAGCTCCAGAAGGGAGGATGGGCAGAAGCTCAGGATCTGGCAGTTGCACAGATACACCAGCACGTGCATTCCTCTATGCCAGAGGACTTGTCTGTTGGCAGTCGTGTCTGGATTATGTCCTCCGAGTGGCCCAAAGCCCCCTTTTCCCACCCCTCACATCCTGCACCAAGCATGGCTGGTGAGACCGAAGGATCTGGCCCTTGTTTTGGGGCTCATTATCAGCATTGTGTAGATGATACTTCCCTTCCATCCTGATTGCTTTGGGGTGACTTATTTTTGCCTGTCAAATGAAGCTTATCTTTGGATGGCACCACCCTGCCTGGAAGCAGAAGCTGAAATGCTACAGTGGTTCTCTCCTCATTGTGGAGCAACATTCCACCAGATGCAAGTCATCTGCTGCTGAAATGATGACATCCTGCAACTTCAGCCCATACTGAAATTCTGGGAGGAGTTTCCTTATGTTTTCCTCTTTTGGATAGCCTATCACCTTCGATCTATTTATTGCTATGCTTTGCTTGTTTTCATAACCCCTCAGAGGAAGCCATTTCAATGCTGATGTTTTATGGTCTCCCTGAAAAAGCTCTTTCATTTTCCAACAAGTACTTAATGCACTTCTGTCACAAAGCAGCCTCTCGGTGTTACGTCAGTCCTAAGGGAATAACATCAGCTTCCCTTTAAATATTGAATTGCTTTTAAAATTCTTTTGTTGACTTACAAAGCAGCATAGTCTTTGGGGCCCATATGTCTCTCTGAGTTGTTCTTTCTGCTGTTGGAGCTTAATCCTTGTTTGAAACCATCAGAAGCATATTTTTCTTTGGTCAGTCCAAAATATAGGGTAGAGATTTATCGATATTTAATGTGTTCTGAGGTTGTGTTAGCTGAAACTGGACCAAGCGCTGACCAGGGTGGAAATAATGAGCCAATAAACTCATATAGGTCTAAATATAAGTATTCTTTCTTTCAGCATGCTTGGTCTCAGTAGGCGGAGAGCTCTCCTTGTGCATTACATTTTAGCGTGTTTTATTTGTAAAGCACCTTGGGGTACTTTTACATGAAAGGCACTACATAGTGTTTTCTCTTTGTGTTGCACTGTGTTGGACAAAATGAAACCCCCCCAGTGCACACAGAGTGCACATAGATGGAGCTGCAGAATTACTGCTGAGCTATTTGCTGTCTGCTGCATACACAGAGCCATGCAATATTCAACTCAAACACAACCTGGGAAGCCCAGCCACCTACAAAACTTCTGGGGGGGGGGGGGGGGAAGGGGGCAGAGAATCCTCCCTGAATAAAAATAGGATGATTTAAAAGTTTTCTTCCCCCTATTCTGTCTCTTTAGGCCTCCAACAAGGTGCAATATTCAAGACAGGAAAACAGAAGCAGCCCCACAGCCCCTCTAGCAAAAGAGATGCAAAGTCCTCTTGAAAAATACATTTAAGTTTCATAGAGGGGCTGTTCTCCATTCAATCCTGTAGCAATTTTTCATAAAGCAAGGAGTTAGTGATAACTGACTAATGACTTCAGGATTTGGCTCATTGTTATATTGTTACCCCTTATTTGAGCTGAGCGGTTAGCCAAAATTCAGGGTCCTGTGGGGTTGTTTTGTTTAGGAGAATAAATTGAAAAGGGAGCCAGGTATCTTTGATGTAATGCTGTTTATTTACAAAGAATGTACAGAGTCCATTTCCCTGAACACAGCAGTATTCAAACAGCAGGAGACAGGTTTTTTGCTCACAGCTCCAAGCATCTTTCTAACTAGCAATCAGCGCAAAAGCACTTTTAGTGTTGGCTCAGGGTCATTCTCCCAGTGCTTCCGTGCTTGTGTTTGGTGCTTTCTTGTTGTCTTCTCTCTCCACTTCTCTGGTCTTCCTCTTTCACAGACACACAAATCATCACAAAACAATGCCCAGAGAAACCCCTCCACCCACCTGTATCTTGCATGTTCCTTTGCTCTGGGGGGTGATGAGTGCTATTACTTCAGCTATCTGGTGCCATAAAGGAGATTTTACATTTATCCCAAATGAAGGGTGGCTTTTATACCCACCGGTTTGAGAGAGGTTTAACCCAACCCATAACAATAGTCACAGTATTTCCAGCACCAAGCATGGCAAAATCTCATGAGTCTCCCCAAAATCGTGAGATTGGCTTAAAAATCATAGATTTTAAAAAGAAATAAATTTTGGCTTGTTTTTCTTTGTTTCTGGTCTCTGAGCCTTTAGGATGAACTTGCTTCACGTTTTCAAGCTTTTTTTTCCCTCAGCCTAGAAATTTACTTTGTTTCATAAAATGAAAGCTAAGAGTTTTAGGCAAACGCTTGATTCTAGCAGCTGGGGCTTTAAGAAAAACAACCAAAAATCAGGAGACTTCCAATAGAATCACGAGTCAGCAACACTGCTTTCAACATACCATACCCTCCTATTAAGGCAGGGTAGCAGGTAGGTGTTGTTTGAGGGAGAGGCTGGGGAAATGGGAAATTGAAACAAAGCTGTCTTTTGGTGGGTGGGGCTCCCCATCGACACCTCCGGGAGAAGCATGCTGGGCTATATTAGGGCTCTGATGACATTTAAAAGTTTGTTGGGATTTCCGATCACGTGCTCCCACCTAGAGCTGGACAAATAATGGATTTTTGGCTTCTGGCAATTCTGAATAATACAAAAACAAAAATTTATTTTGAGTAGCGCCAAAATAAAATTTTTCCATTTTTTGGGCAAAAAGTCGATAATCATTTTTTTGTCAAACGAAACATTTAATCTGACTGAAAACAAAATGTTTCATTTCAATTTTTAACATTTAATTATTTTATAAAAAATAAAATTAAAGGAAATTTTGAAAGTCATTTTCAATAGAAAAATTGTTTTTTCATTTAAAAAATGTCAAAGCAAAATGTTTCAGTTTTTCTGAATCTTTTTTGGGGAGAGGATTTGAGTTTTTTTCCCCCAACCAAAACAATTTGCTGAAACTGACACGAATTTTTCACCACATTCCTTCATTTACCCCTGACGTCATAGTATTTTTGATCTTGCACCAAAGCCTGATGGAAACAGAAAATGCTGTTAAAAACACATGTAGGTTAGCTTACAAACATATTGCTAAGGGAGGACAAAGAGAGCTGGGTGTGGAAATGGAAGCCAGGTCGTGCAGGGTTTAATGGAGTCTAATTTACTATTCCCATCTGCAACAGCTCCTGTCTCCCTGATGCTGCCTGTCCATACTCAGCAATCACACGCAGTCACAGGTCAGGGTGAACAACTAGTTTCTCACAGTTATTGCAAATTCTGGTATTTCCGCTTTCAGCACAGGTTGCCTATGTCAGAGGCCATTGGAACTCTCCTCCTCACACATGTTGATCTTATTCATCCCCTAGACCCTTTAGTTTTTCTTTAGCTAAAGGAGTGATCAATGAAAAAGGAGACCTCTCTTGAACTCTCTGCTCTGACTCAGACACAGCTGTGCTACCTGGTACACGATACTAGAATAAAGCCAAGGTCTATTAGGACTGAGTCAGTCCCTGTTGTTGAAGAAGAGAGGTCAGACTAAAATGGAAGATGCTGCCCTTCCCCCACTAGACCTCACAGCTGAATTTTTCTAACATTGCTGATACAGTCTGTATCAGCATCAGTGGGAACATGCATAGCCTGCACAAATTATACAGTGGGTCAAAACAGAAGGAACAGCAATTCTGGGAGAGAAAAAATTGGCACTGAAAGAATCTAAATGCTTCTCTCTGCAATCTATAATTAGTTACACCAACATCAATATCCACTTAGAAGAAGTGAATGGGCCAAATTCTGCATCTCTTGCACCTATGCTACTCCACAGAAGTCAAAAAGGATGTGTGTCCCAAGGTATTGGGAGCTCCTTAAACCAAAGCATCAAGATTTGACAGTGAGATGCATGAATATGGGCTTTATTGATCATGTCAGAACTGTATAGCTAAATTCCCAAAGTCCTGTCTTTGCATGCTCAGTGGAAAACATGGGATAGACTTTCTACAGCCAAGCTTCAGAGGGGTAGCCGTGTTAGTCTGGATCTGTAAATGCAGCAAAGAGTCCTGTGGCACCTTATAGACTAACAGACAGATTGGAGCATGAGCTTTCGTGGATGAATACCCACTTCGTCAGATGCAACCAGTCTTTTTTTTTTTTTGTCTGTTTCAAAGTCCTTGTCAGAAATAAAGAGTGGATAAGGTCAAATTATTATAGATTATTGATATGTTCACAGTATACAATCAGAGTAGTTAGATAAAAACATCAAATAGTCTTGCTGGGAGGTAACCTACAGCAACTAAAAACACAGAGAGAGAGAGAAAAAAAAACAGGCAGCTCCCAAAAGCAGAGAGGCACAATTTATCAAACCTGGTTCTAAGCTGGTTCTTTCCAGACTGCTTCTGATTGCATGCTTCACTAGACACCTCATAGCCTGCAAGCAGGATCAGGAAAATCCCCTGCCCCCAAAATGATAGCTCACAATTCCAACATAGTGCTCAGTACACCAGATACGCAGATGTAACTCATGGCCTACTGGCTTACTTTATACACTTGTCAATAGCAATAACTAGTTTAGGAGATTTGAAGGAT
Organism: Caretta caretta; assembly: GCF_965140235.1. Classification (NCBI taxonomy): domain Eukaryota; kingdom Metazoa; phylum Chordata; order Testudines; family Cheloniidae; genus Caretta; species Caretta caretta. Next base: position 12,556,796 of record NC_134214.1, on the reverse strand, counting down.
TTTACATCCTTTGTCAGGTGCAATTTGCAGAAGGAATTTTGCACTGGCAGTTATTTGCACCTGAAATTAGTTTTCTAAGTATCTGGCTTGTGGGTGCAATCAAGTCTTGGAAATCCAAGTGGTCTAAATCATGGCACCAAAGTGTACCCTCAAATATTTTCCCATGCAGTTTTGCAGCCACAGTAATGGAGGCCCCAGTTGAGGCAGATTTGAACAATGCATTCTTAGTCAATAAACTGAGTAAATGATGTTAGAGAAAACTGGCAAGTCATCAAAAGACCCTGTCTTTATTTAACTGTCTTTCTGGTTCATTATGGATTAGCTCATTTCCTCTAGTTAGTGACATGATTATGGAAACAGAAAATCATTTCTTTCTGCTTCTTATTTGGAAGATAAATGAAGCCCACATAAAGTAGCACAAGATATAACTTGGAATAACGCTCTCTTAATAGACTTTAATTTCATCCTCACCTTGAAGCCCTGAAATAAAGTATACTGCTCGTATGTTCTCTGTCTGCAACATATACGTACCTAGATAAAAGTAACACCTTTATGAAGGGTACTGAAATATTTTTTCCAGTTGAATTTATTATATATAAGGTAGTTTGTTATACCAATTATGGAAACATTTCAAAAACATAGAGGAGTCCACACTTTAAAAATAGAGCTCATTCCATTGCCACTAAACTCCATGAATTGTCATCGAACCTATGATTTGTGGCATTCCAGAAATATGATATAAACTTGAGGTAAACTTAAATTGCTACAGCCTTGAAGTATGCTGAAAAAGGAAAGGCAGGATGAAAATTTTTCAAACTGATGTTTTTCTTCTTAACAATAAGAAAGGGAAAACTAGCTAAGATTATGGTTTCTTATTTGAGGCGCAGCCACTGTTGTGTTCAGATGTCCTCTGTAAAGAGATGCTATATCCCCATCAGCCAAGCATAATGATGCAGTCCTTGTTCAGGAGTCTTGGAAGACATCAATAAACCAAAGGATCAAAGAGCTTTAATCCTCTTCAGAGGGAGGAGAAAATCATCACAATTTTACAGGTTTATTTTCCCCCTTGCAATGTTTGATTAAAAATGTTATAGAAAACTCGACATTCAGAAAATTTAACTAGCTCTAATAAGTGTATACGTAAGTGCTTTGCTGAATCTGGCCTAAGTGAGATCACAATCATGCCCTATATGCTCCATATTGTTTTTGTTAATTCAATTAATTAGCCATTGTGGTGATGGCAAATCCCAAATTGTATTTTTCATCTTTACAAATGTGCCAATAAATAATCCACCGTATATTCATCTCAGAATTAGTCCTTCTGGAAGTGACAATTCTATGGCGGGAGATTATGGTTTCAGGTAGTGAATAAACAGCAGGAAGAGATGCGTTTGCAAGGAGCAACAATCCTGTTCTCTTTTTAAAGAATCTAGTAATAGGAACATCTTACCAAAATGCCCTGAAAATATACATCAGTGGAATTGTTCCTAAACAGAGGATTTTACCATATTTTCCATGAAGCATCAATCCCTATTTAATACTGAATTGAAAATATAGATACCAAACTACTTACTGTACATCTTCTATTATGCCACTATAATAGAGAATACTGTATAAGTTTGGTCAATCAAGGGTTTAGATGAGAGGGAATTTTCAATAGTCTTAACAGGCCTAAGGAGATGTGACCTTACTTTGGATATCAGGGGTGGGAGGCTTCAGATGGTAAAGATGTGGGTAATAAGAATTTACTGAATCAAAGTGCAGTATTTTTCATAAGGGACATTATGGAAACATGAGGACATGGCAGAAAATACTATTTCAGTTATTTAGCATTCTACTACCATGTCTGGACATGCCTAATCTCGATGTTTTGATGTATGAGCTTTCAGTACTGGAGGCTGAGGAGAAGCATCCAATTTTTGAACAGTTTGTGAATCCAACCACTGCTTTTATTTCATAGTTTTCACACTGAACTCTTGCTCCCTCTAGTTACGGGACCTGTTGATACATTTCAAAGGTGGACTATAAATGTCTGGAGGAAAACAATTTGAAACACAGTCCTAAATCCAGATAGCATGGCCATTTCCGTATGCCCTCTGCTATGGGAAAACAGCCAAAGACTAGACCTATAGGTTGCAAAAAAGAAAACACTAGTCATTTGCTGCTTTGTGGGTTTGCAGTGCTGCTGTGGAAATGCACTGAGTTGCTTGGACTATTCTGCACAGCTAAGCCTTTCACTAGAATTGAGGGTAGATATTTTTGTCCCCTGAAGTTTCAAAGAAGATTTACAGCGGGCACTTTTGAGTTTCAAGATGTGTTTGATCACATGGTTTAAGCCATGTGGTATTGGTTGTGCTACCCTTAGCGGCTGAGTTACACAAATAGGGATTGTGTATGCTGACTGCTTCTCTGAGACAGGAACTGTAGCTAATCTGCTTTCCGTGAGCTAACCAGAAGAACATCTTCTTCCTTTTTCCCCTCGATCAACTTAACTGCCCCCCTTTATGTGACCTGGTGCTGTGACACACCTCTCTCACCCATGATATATTGGGCATATTGTTCAACCTCCTTTTCAGTGATAGTAAAATACGCTTTGTTTGGACAACCAGCTCCATGTTGTTCATCTGAGCTGCCTCCTCTAGCTCTTCAACCTCATCATTTTCTTCCTTCATTGCCTCCTTCTCCACACTTCTCCATTTCAAAGTGCCAATGTCTGTGAGAATGTCTCTGTGTGTACCTTCTCTTACCCCTTCTTAACTATCGGACCCAAAGGAGATATTCCAAATGTCGCTGCCGTTACTATTCCTGGCTCTGCTAAAAAGTTTACAAGAATGGAAATGGTTTTCAGAAGCTTCCTTTTAGAAAACAGCTAGATAGATGAAATTTAAGGGGGAATGAAGGAAGCCAGAACCAAGCGGTGGAAATATCCATGCCATTTTTCACAAAACATTTTCCCCTCGTCACTGTTGACAACTACATCAGCCCCTGAAGGAATACTAAGCATGAGGAGATGATACGTAATCCATGGCAAGGCTTGGGGGGAAATGTTGATGAGTGAATAACCGAAATCTCCCTGATGTCCCCATCCTTTCCAAGAGACCAAAATTGAAAGATCCCACTTTCTCCCTGTAAGGGAGTCCCATAGATGGTTTATCATTTTGTACTTCGCACACCACATCTCCCTAGCTTCCTTATTCATCATTATTATTTATTATCATTACCGTAGTGCCTAGGAACCCTCAGGACTAGGCACGGTACGGACAGCACAAAAAGAGCTTACAGTCTAAGTCTAGTGGCTCTTAATCTTGAAGTTGTGTAATCATTCTAAACCCAAAATAATACTGTATAGTCCTTCCAGACCACAAATATACCCTTGACTTTGCAAGAATTTCATTCTGATTATTTGGGTTTGGGGAAGGGGGAATGGGGACTGGACTTGAATTAAATGGGTTTGCTGATAAGGATGACTCAAGAGCTGCAATTAGACACTTCTGTGAATCAGGCAGGCAGCTGAGTGAGTGTTTTCTCTCTGTGGTTACATTTGCCACATCCAGGCCAAAATATTGCTTTCTTATTTGTCACATATTACATTATAAACGAAGCCACCTCAGCGCAGGTGGAGGGGGGAGGTTGGGGAGGGAGGAGGGTCAATGAGTGAAAGGGAGAGAGAGAGAGCCTTGTTAACCTTTTAATTAGGCTTCCAGTGCTTTCCCCGTACCTCCTACACAAACCTTTTACCCTCGTCAAGCAAGTGTCAACACATTTGCACTGTAACCTCTTATCCTCTTCACCCGGGTTAGCATTTCTCTCTTAAGGCCTTTAAAGAGGAAAGACACTCAGTTACTTAATATTGCAAAAATTACATATACAAATACATATGATCTAATTTAATAATATATCGCATGCACTTTAAATGCATGTACAGCACCCCCAAATTATCATGAATTATAACAGGGCCTGATTCTGCAAATCTTACATTGAGTAGCATGTATTCCATCGAGTAGTCCCATGGACTTCATTTGAATAGTAACAGGCCAGATTCTGCTATCATTACTCACAGTGAACAGCATCCTTCTCCACAAATAGTCCCACTGATTTTAGTGGAATGACTTGTGGAGTAAGCTACTACTCAGGGGTGAGTTAGCGGTATCAGAATCCATTGCAAAATCACTAAAAGCCTGAAACAAACTCCTGGATCTGGAGGACCCCTCAACATTAAAGTGGTTCATGTCCAGAACAAACCTGAATTTTGCTGCTCAGGCTCAAATCTGTAGTGCAGATGCCTTTAAGTAATCCTTGAATAACCTCCTTGTGCCTCACAATATCACTCGCCTCCTCAAAGTCTCTCCTTACCTCTCACTACTTTTGCCTGGCATCCCATCATCAGCACTTGGGTGTGCTCTGCTCCCCTCTGCCTGAGCATGACAGGGCCACCAAACCAAACCAAACCAAACCAAACAACAAATAAAGCTTTGCCATGAACTGTGCCCAGCTCCCCCTCCACCCGTTAACATCCCAATTTGTCCTCACAAACAATGTGTTGATGACATCTGTCCTCCCTGTGTTATTCATGTAAAGTGGTTCATGGCAGGGCTTTTCCTTTCCCTACCTTTGCTCCCATTGAGGTCAGCCTCTTTTGTACAGGACTAAAAACTTGTGTTTGTCTCCTTCCTTCCTTAAACACTTGTGGGGTGCTATGGCTTGAGACTCGTTGGCGCTTAATTTCAAGGGAAGTGTTGTTTCTGGTGCTCCCTTCCTATGTTTGGGCAAGAAAAGGAAGAAGGCAGATGGGCATATACCCTCCTTTCTATGTCACTTGTACATTGAACATTGCCCTTTCTGGAGGTACCTGATGTTTCTCCAAAGCCTGTGGCTGTTCTCTGGTTCTTATTTCTTTTTAATGCCACCACACAGCTGTAAATTAGCTTGCAGTTCCTGTGAGCAAAAATGCTTAGGATTATAACTGTACGGGTCATTTATTTTCCCCATGTCACTGCCTATGCAGTACGAGTACTGCTCCTTGTGAACTATAATAAGAAACATTACACACCAGAGAACAAACACCGATCCTTTTGTATTTATTTTAACACTAAAAGAAAATATAAAGTATTGACACAGAAAGCAATTACCTTTGGGTTTTTCAGTCCTAATTAGACTGAACTCTTTCTCAGTGTGAAACACATTTCTGACTTTTTGTCATCAAACTAATATTCTGTCCCCTGCTCTCTCCCTTGACAGCACTAACTGAAACTGCAATGTAAAGGTGAATGAAGGTGGAATAATTAACAGCAACGAGAATGCTAACTGGGTATTTGAGTGAGGCTGCATCCTCATCTAAAGCAGCCATGTGTGTTTAAATCTCTGTCTTTGGATCTCTTTGAAGTCTAGGTCTCAATCCATTCATAGGATGCCCTGGCTTCTGTTGTGGGTTTTGAACTGGCAGAATTTCTATTCACTTTACTTATGATTGAAGTGGTGCCTTTGCTGGGATCAAAAACCCAAAAACAGAATCAAAAACCTTGTTGATTGAGGGCTGGATTATTTCCAGCATTTAGGGTATTAGAGATTGAATGCTGTGGACATTTATTTTAAGTAAGCACAAAGGGCGGCATTTGATTTCACCCTCTGAAGTGAAGTTCGCAAATGCGAAAAAGGAGAGAGACTGAGTTTCCCCTTCTCCAAAATGTGTAACAAAAAACATGTGACCACGATGACGTGGGTTTCCAATGTTAGTTATTATTACTGATGTTACAGGAGCACTTAATGACCCACAATCAAGGATAAGAGCCCCATTGTGCTAGGCACTGAACAGATGGGCACAAAGAAGACAGTTTAGACGTCAGGCAGGACACACACAAGTGGGCAAAACAGACAAAGAGGTTGGGGTTTGGGGGCTGGGCGTGTGAAGACACAACAAAATGAGTAAAATTGACCAGAGAAATGGAAGCAGATTTATTTATATTGGAACTCTAGTTTTGAGATTCTCACCCCCACTCCAGCCCCTTTAAACTTGGTAAAAGGACCGGAGCAGTGTAAATGGTCTCTAAATGCTCTGCTTCCAGCCAGGAGAGAATTCCCATGGTGGAGGCACTGTGGAAGACAAACATAAGACTATCTTCAGAGAATCTGTTCTCAAGCCTTGGTGCAGAGGGTGTGTGCGGGCCAGGCCTTAGCACATAGCACTGAAGAGATTCTGGGCAGTGCGGCGGCCATTAGGGTAGCTCCAGGAGTCTGCCATAATTTAGGCAGGTCCCTAGGTGTGCCTAAATTACAGCAGGAGCCTCTTCAGCCTTCATAGCTTTCCAGGATTAGGAGTATTCAAAAATGGCTTGAACCTACCATAGTCCCTTTCCCTGTGGGTGCTCAGAGACCCCTAATTTAAAATGTTATTTACAAGTTTCTCAGGTTAAGACCAACAGGAAAAAGCTATTTTATCCCCCCAAGACAATCAGCTTCCACTAATCAATCTGAATAAGACTGGTCCATCCACCAACTAATCTCTTGGAACAAAAGTGTGATTTTCAAAAGCACTCAATATGGGCTTAATTCTTCGCCAGGAGATCAAAATCCCTTTGGGGTCAATGGAAGCAATGCGAGACCAGCGTTGAGCAATCTTGGAAATTCCATCCCAGTAGGGTACTAGCATGAGCATTGTGTATCTGTACTGTGTATTGGGCACAGGAACTCAGGAGAAGATTGTCACAGAGTATGACATGTCAGAAAAAGTTCCAGAATATGTGGACAAGCTGTAGTGGACTGTCAAATCTCCTAGAAAGATACCCACTAGACCTGGACTTTGGAAAAAAAACAACAGGTAGACACAGCCTCAGGAGTATCCATCCCATGTTTCACACATTCAGTGCATTCTGGATTGGATATTTGAGAATGGTTAGTTAGAATCACATTGCCCTTGAGCCAAGCTGGATACTTTTACTGAAGCTGCTGGTTCTTAACATTCGTACTGAGCCTTAGTGTATTAATTAAAGGCTCCTAGTAAAATAAGGCATGGGCACAAAAGATTGTTATGAGTTCTCTTGCCTGGCGATAGCTGAACAAAAGACAAAAACTGTCCTTTAATTTTATGTCTTATTTTTTGCATCTGCTCTTTCCTTTGTCTCTTGCTTCAGAACAAATGTATCAAATAGAATAAATAACATCAGAGCATGCTAAGGAGCTCAATGTACTTACACAAGTTTAGTTAGAGGCAAACTTGAAAAAGATTGTAAGGTAAGAACCAAATTCTACTCTCCAGTAGCAGTTTTGGCCTGATGTTTGAATATGAGCCTCTGGAGCCAAATTTTTCTGAAATATTTGCGGTCTCTCTTCTCCCTCTTATTTATCTTAATTATTTCCCCTCTATCACCTCAACATTTCATCCCAGCTAGATCTCTCCCATGTGGCTATCCTTCCATCTCTTGGATCCTTTTTCCCAACCTTCACCATGGTTCTTTCCTTTTACAGGAATTTATTGTAGAAGAGGGTGGGGATTGAGTCAGATCTAGCACTTTCTCTTCAGGGCTCTAACATGATGATTCTTTCAATCAGATCTCATACTTAAGAGCAAGCGTTCTCCCATTTGGTACTTGAAGCATTTCACAGTGGTCAGCCAAATGAAGTGTTTGGAGAACACAACGGAGTTGGGAGATTGGATCATCCATCAGGAGATCTCTCTTACAGTGTGGCCTTCAGAATGACAAAGCTGGTGGACCACCGCTCTAAGGCTTCCAGAAATAGCCCATAATACATTACTCCACCTTTCGTCCGGTCAGATCTTGTGGAGACTCTAAAATGGATGTCAGTAAAGGCAGGATGACCGTTAGGGCAGAGGAAGAGATAGGAAGATCCTGGAGATGAGCCTGTATATGAGTAACATCACTAACATTAGGAAAGACATTAGCTTCATTTTAAGATTTGAGTGAAGTTTTGGTCCAGTACTTATTTTCTTCTTCTGGAACCAATTTGTTTTTATCTGGAAAGGAGTGAAATGATTCAATATTGCAGAAAATAAAAAGGCAACATTTAATTTTTATTGGACTATTTAGAGCCAAACTGTATAAAATATTTACACTGAACCTCAAAACCTCAAACTGAACCTTGGGTTTGAAGTTCAAGATATCCATCTATGTACTTAAATAGCCCTCATCACTATAATTTCCAAACACCTATGAAACTCCGCCCATTCTTGAAGAAGTTCATGCATAGTTTGGAAGGTGGTAAGCCTCCTTACACCTCAAGCAGTGTCCCTCACTGCCTGCCAAGACCTTTAAGGTAAAAAGGAGAGGGGCTGCGAGTCTTGGGTAATGCTGATGGGCAATAACAGCTTGGGGGGCGGGGTAGTAGTGATGGATCAAGTGTGATTGTGTGTGTGTGAGGAGGGTCCCCTTAGAGTGAGAATTCACTGAAGTTGAACCTCCATGTGGACCTGCAGGGTCACTTCCATGCACCCTGAACAGCAGGGTTCAGTATGCAAACCCCTTTACCTTTTGGAACCCCTTTACCCTTTGGCATACCTGATTTTCAGGACAGCTACAACTGGGACTTCTACTGTTTGAACACAGTGATCAGCTCTCCAACTTCCTGTGCCTAGTCTCAGGCAAAGAAATGTAAGGGGAGGAGCAACGGAGGGCATTTGAGGGATGAAGGAGAAATTAGATGGATGTCCCATCCAAGAAAAACTTCACTGCTGCCCTTCTGAATTCCAAGAGCCAGGCCTGAATGGGAAGGCCTGACTACAGTATTGTATGTAAAACAGTCTTCATTATGGCTGCCATCTCATTACAGTAAATTGCCATTCCATGCTTTGCCTTGTGGAGGCTGTAAATACAATCAGCTAGCGCACAGCTGGATTTATGAAGACTAGAAATGGCTGGAAACAAAATAATTAGAGCTGACACAAATTTTGGGTTTCAATTTGGATTTGGACAAAACCTGTAATTTTTTCTGGATTTGGATAAGCATTTGCAAACATGAAAGTCATGTCTAGTTTTATAAGGCGTATTAGTAAAGGCACACAGGGGTTTGATACATCCCAAATTGGGATAGCTTTAAATTCAGCAAGGGACATATAGATAATAGAATTTAAGATTTTTGTAATTCCCCCCCCTCCATTCTATTTTTCCCTCTGACATATTGATACTCTCTCTAAATGAGGAAAGGACTTCAGCAACATTACTCAGAACTGTTTTGGTTAACATTTAGGCTGCATGACTGCAAAGCAATTGCGTCAGTGCACACCAAAGACGGCTGCAGCTAGTGGGAGTGGGGGATGGTTAATGTGGGGGAGCTCACCATTTTGTTTCCTTCAGAAAAATGAAGGGAAAAAATAATAATCCTTCTATTTGCAAAGATGGACCAAAAATAACAAAATCCAGATAAAGATATAGATTTCCCTTCCAAGACAGACTATGAAATAGGGTCTTCTTGTTCACTGGCATTTGGTAATGCAAGTTGACAGGATATTAAGGTTATTTCAGGTTCTTCTGTCTCCCAGGGTCATAAGCCGTCTGTTATGCATGTTAATCCATCTTAGCATTCCTACGAGTAGCTCCGTAAGTAGGGCAATCGGTTTAGTATGTACTCTTTCCATTTACAGCCTAGTCGGGAGAAGAAACCTACCAATTAACAGAATACCCATAGAAAATCAAAAGAGATTTTAATATTAGACAGACACTGCACAACATTTTGTGATTAAGGAAAGATAAATCCTCCATGGAAATATTTTAGATGAGAGAAGGGGAAACAACTCAAGAGAAAAGAAACTGCAGTATTTGAAATGTGTTTATCCAACATTCTTTTTGACATTCTCTTTGCTTTTGTCTGTTTGTTAAGGGTAGGGGGTGTGGGTGTGTGCGTGCACCTAATGCCAACACAGTTGACTGAGCTACATTTCTATTCGACTGAAAAGAAAACAAGACTCTGTGTCTGATGGTGCTGTATCCCAGTGCATACACAAGTGTTCCACTTGAATGGAAGCCTGAATAGTTATTAGCCATGCTGGGTTGGAGAAGGCAGAAGCCTGATGGCACGTTAAACCCTTAGCACCAGTGGTGTGCCATCCAGACATTACATGTGATATCAAATGTATTTCTACTTAGCCTACGTGGGGTACAGCTGAAGATATTAGTTCCTTATAGTCCAGTTAAAACCCCGCCTACTTTCAAGCAGACTTGATACTGTTTGCAAAAGACTAACGTTGGATGAATTATGAAAGTTTTCCACATCTTTCCCAAAAGAGCTTTCAATATTGTATATTAGCTGGTGTTGTATAATATGCTAGAGAGCACAGATGGAAATTTGATGTGTATATTTATAGATATGAAACCAGAATTTCTTTTTGGTCAGGGAAATGTAAAAGTTTTTGCCACTTTCTCATATTTTGCCTAGCTCAAGTTACTTAGATATTGAAGGCCAGATCCTCAGCTGGTGTAAACCCGAGTAGCTACATTGACATCAGTGAAGCTACATCAGTTTACACTAGTTGAGGATATGGCTCAAATAATTTTAGAGGTAACTCCTTTTGGAGTCAAAGAATTAATGAAAATACCTTCTAGTACCTTTACTGGGTGAAGTAATAGTACTTTGTATTTGTTAATATCTGAGGTTCAGAAATACATGGTAGGTGTTAGGTAACATATAGAATCTGTTCATATGACAGAACTTCACCTTTCTTAATAATGTGGTAGAACTCAGATATACCTACTTTGAATCAATGCCTAGGGTCATCTGGTGCAGCAAGACTGAAAATTAAAGCAGTGCCTTGTAGAGGAAAGACTGGTTAACCTGTTTCTCCTTTCTTTAAAACAAAAAACAAAAACAAAACAGGGAAACTGACGTTCACTTGGGAAGAAAGAGGTTTTAAAAGTTTTTATTAATAAGGTATAATGGATTTGTAAATTCATCGAATAACCCAGGTGATTTCAGATCAGGGAGTCAGGAGACTGAGTCTGTCCCCACTACCAGCAGGATAGTGAGTTTGTGTGTGTGTTTTTTGGAGGGGGGTGAGGGGGTGAGAGAACCTGGATTTGTGCAGGAAATGGCCCACCTTGATTATCATGCACATTGTGTAGAGAGTTGTCACTTTGGATGGGCTATTACCATCAGGAGAGTGAGCTTGTGTGTGGGGGGGTGGAGGGTGAGAAAACCTGGATTTGTGCTGGAAATGGCCCAACTTGATGATCACTTTAGATAAGCTATTACCAGCAGGACAGTGGGGTGGGAGGAGGTATTGTTTCATGATCTCTGTGTGTATATAAAGTCTGCTGCAGTTTCCACGGTATTCATCCGATGAAGTGAGCTATAGCTCACGAAAGCTCATGCTCAAATAAATTGGTTAGTCTCTAAGGTGCCACAAGTACTCCTTTTCTTTTTGCGAATACAGACTAACACGGCTGTTACTCTGAAAAATAAATGCTATTTGGCAAACAGAAGAAACAAAACAATAAATGATTGCACATTTACAACAATCAATAAGGTGATTACACAAAATATTGTATGATCCAAGATTAATTAGGGATGACAAATACCCCAAAAGGATAAAAACATATGATAGTTTTAACATGGATCTCACTTAGAATTTAACAATGTGATAAAGTAGGCGTTACTATTCAATGGTCTAACACCTCATATTGTTTCAATCAAGAATCATAGCAACAATCCAAAGATATCCAGGATAAATATAATATGCAATTCATCATTCAAAATAGGATATAAAATAATGGTTATCTGTTAGGAGGCCCTTCTGGGATGGAAAGGGCTAGAAGCAAGGAAATCAGAAGCCTGCCTGAACGCAGAGATTCTTTATTATAGCCGACATGCACGGGCTGAAATTGTGGAAAAGCAGCATCACTTGCCCCATAACCTCAGCCGTGCAGAACACAATGCCATCCACAGCCTCAGAAACAACTCTGACATCATAATCAAAACGGCTGACAAAGGAGGTGCTGTTGTCATCATGAATAGGTCGGAATATGAACAAGAGGCTGCTCGGCAGCTCTCCAGCACCACTTTCTACAAGCCATTACCCTCTGATCCCACTGAGAGTTACCAAAAGAAACTACAGCATTTGCTCAAGAAACTCCCTGAAAAAGCACAAGATCAAATCCGCACAGACACACCTCTGGAACCCCGACCTGGGATATTCTATCTACTACCCAAGATCCATAAACCTGGAAATCCTGGGCGTCCCATCATCTCAGGCATTGGCACCCTGACAGCAGGATTGTCTGACTATGTAGACTCCCTCCTCAGGCCCTATGCTACCAGCACTCCCAGCTACCTTCGAGACACCACTGACTTCCTGAGGAAACTACAATCCATTGGTGATCTTCCTGATAACACCATCCTGGCCACTATGGATGTAGAAGCCCTCTACACCAACATTCCACACAAAAATGGACTACAAGCCATCAAGAACACTATTCCCGATAATGTCACGGCTAACCTGGTGGCTGAACTTTGTGACTTTGTCCTTACCCATAACTATTTTACATTTGGGGACAACGTATACCTTCAGATCAGCGGCACTGCTATGGGTACCCGCATGGCCCCACAGTATGCCAACATTTTTATGGCTGACTTAGAACAACGCTTCCTCAGCTCTTGTCCCCTAACACCCCTACTCTACTTGCGCTATATTGATGACATCTTCATCATATGGACCCATGGAAAAGAAGCCCTTGAGGAATTCCACCATGATTTCAACAATTTCCATCCCACCATCAACCTCAGCCTGGTCCAGTCCACACAAGAGATCCACTTCCTGGACACTACAGTGCTAATAAACGATGATCACATAAACACCACCCTATACCGGAAACCTACTGACCGCTATTCCTACCTACATGCCTCCAGCTTTCACCCTGACCACACCACACGATCCATCGTCTACAGCCAAGCTCTGCGATACAACCGCATTTGCTCCAACCCCTCAGACAGAAACAAACACCTACAAGATCTCTATCAAGCATTCTTACAACTACAATACCCACCTGCGGAAGTGAAGAAACAGATTGATAGAGCCAGAAGAGTTCCCAGAAGTCACCTACTACAGGACAGGCCTAACAAAGAAAACAACAGAACGCCACTAGCCGTCACCTTCAGCCCCCAACTAAAACCCCTCCAATGCATTATTAAGGATCTACAACCTATCCTGAAGGATGACCCAACACTCTCACAAATCCTGGGAGACAGGCCAGTCCTTGCCTACAGACAGCCCCCCAACCTGAAGCAACCACATACCACACAACAGAACCACTAACCCAGGAACCTATCCTTGCAACAAAGCCCGTTGCCAACTGTGCCCACATATCTATTCAGGGGACACCGTCACAGGGCCTAATAACATCAGCCACACTATCAGAGGCTCATTCACCTGCACATCCACCAATGTGATATATGCCATCATGTGCCAGCAATGCCCCTCTGCCATGTACATTGGCCAAACTGGACAGTCTCTACGTAAAAGAATAAATGGACACAAATCAGATGTCAAGAATTATAACATTCATAAACCAGTCGGAGAACACTTCAATCTCTCTGGTCACGCGATTACAGACATGAAAGTTGCAATTCTTCAACAAAAAAACTTCAAATCCAGACTCCAGTGAGAAACTGTTGAATTGGAATTCATTTGCAAATTGGATACAATTAACTTAGGCTTGAATAGAGCCTGGGAGTGGCTAAGTCATTATGCAAGGTAACCTATTCACCCTTGTTTTTTCCTACCCCCCCCCCAGACATTCTTGTTAAACCCTGGATTTGTGCTGGAAATGGCCCACCTTGATTATCATACACATTGTAAGGAAAGTGATCACTTTAGATAAGCTATTGCCAGCAGGAGAGTGGGGTGGGGGGAGGTATTTTTTCATGCTTTGTGTGTATAAAAGATCTTCTACACTTTCCACAGTATGCATCCGATGAAGTGAGCTGTAGCTCACGAAAGCTTATGCTCAAATAAATTGGTTAGTCTCTAAGGTGCCACAAGTACTCCTTTTCTTCTTGACTTCTATGGGACTAGGATATTACCCATGGAGTTTTCCTACTCTAGGCTGCTGGTTCCAATCTGCCCCAGGATAGTTATGAATCATGGGTAAGCAACACTTTCACCTCGCGACTGTTGGATGATCTGGATGAAAAAAATTCACACTGATCTATATCCTAGAGATGGACAGATTGTCCACATTGACAGTAGAAGGGATCTACTCAAGAATCCAATGACTGAATAAGCATGGAAGTCTTCTCATGTGCATAGGTAGCGCTTCTGGTTGAAGGATGTTGCTAGGGAAGTGCTTCAGTTTGAAACACCAGATCTGCCAGTCTGACATTCAGTCTGGCTCAGGGGGTAAATCCCAGGATAGACTTAAAAGTTTAGTTTAAAAAGTATATGAAAAGAATGGCAAGAAATGTGGACCAAGGAGATTCTATGAAGAATGCCCCAAAATAGAGGACAATGTGATACTCCGAGGTTTAGATAGGAGCAGTGAAGTATTCATATTTAGACTGTTAACTGATTAACTGTGGTTTGAATCCTAATTTATATTTATTGACTCAATACAAAGATAGGTTGTGTAACACATGTAAGGTTAAATAAACAATTGATCATTTGTTATGGGAATGCAGGGAGAGTTCCCTGAAAGAGAGGCTCTTGATGAAGAACTTAGATGTTTTAATGTGACAGATTATATTGTGAAGGGTTTTGTGAGTGTATCAGGAAAGAGAGGGTACTATTAAAAAGCTCTTCTATGTTTTCTTAAGAATATATAGCAGGTAAGAGAGGGCAGTGGCATGAATGTACAAGGAATCTAGTAGGTTATTCTAAGTAGATGAGTTTGCTTTGCCGTAAACCGTAAGAAGTTCAGCAGCTGCTGAAAACATTTGCTCACAACTGTGACAGATCCTGCTCCTGCCTTGGCCGCAGCTTTGCCCCACTCCAGGTTGCCTGGTCCTAGCCCTGGACTCTGATTCCTGACTACTGACTCCTGCTCCCACGTCCCAGTCACTGACAGAAAGTGAAATGAAATACAAGTAAATCGGTTATCTGAGAGCTCTAAAGTTATATCAGAAATGCTTCTGATCTAGAAACAGAATTGGCTCCATAACAAGGGTTCGATTCAAGATGTTTTAAGAACTGAAACTCTCTCGTGGGAAGGGGAACTGAAAGCAGATAAAACAGCCCTTTGAAAGTCAAGGTGCCATATTTCTGCTAACTCTGTCTGCCATTGTCTGGTGCTTAGTAATACAGGGTGTAATAAAACCTTCTTTGTTCTTATGGTCTCTTAACTGAACACGATGAGATAAGAGGTAAGTCAAGGTTCATTTTACTGGCAAAACACAATGTTATTAATTAACCTGCTTTGCTAAATAAAGACTTGATAATAGCAGAGTCTGGCAAGGGTCAAGTCCAGGTGCAGCAAAGCCCTAAGCAAGGCAGTTGTTATATGGCAGGACTACAAATACAGTGAATTATGTCAAGGGCCATTTTGTTACTACTAGGGCCTACGATTCCCCCATCTTCTCACTTAGGCTCTGCAGCTGCCATTTGAGAAGGATGAAATTCAAGAGCGTCTCATTATGGTGTCCCAGAGTGGGCTAGCAGCCCTCTTTTCCACCTGATTATTAATTGATTCATATTGTACATTAGATTGCAAACTCTTTGAAGCAGGGAACATACATATCTCCGGTGCTGATCCTGCAAACACTTAACCAGGAACTTACCTTCATTCAATTAATGGGACAACTCACACGAGTAAAGTAACGTTTGCAGACTACAACATGTAGTACAACAGCTCCGCAAGTGGGGCCTGTGGGCAGGATCATAGCACGAATACTGAACAACGCTGACAATATGTTAATCGGGATGGACCTTTTCCTCTCTATTTCAGTACGCTCTCAGATTTGACCTGTGACATTAATGTTGTGTTAAAATGGCATTCCTACTATACTCCATAGCCAGACAGGTACCGCCACTAATCCACGTTACAGTATGCCTCAAGTAAATATGATGAGTATAGACGTATTATAGCAAATTGGTCCGCCTTTAGGTTGGCCGGCTGGTATCCTTCCCTAGCCCTCAAAGGTTCTGGAAATCACAGCGCTTATTGAAAGAATTAGACTAGATGGAATGGTCCCTTCTGGCTTTCGAATCTAGGAGCCAGCTGGATGGCTCAGGGCAGGGCTGGCTCCAGGCGCCAGCGTTCCAAGCAGGTGCTTGGGGCGGCAGTTTGAAAGGGGCGGCTGGTTTTCCATGATGGCGGCAATTCGGTGGCAGCTCCTCTCTTTTGCCATCCGTGGCGGCAGTTTTTTTTCACTGCTTCGGGCGGCAAAAACTGTAGAGCCGGCCCTGGCTCAGGGGGTAAATCCCAGGAGAGACCAAAGCCGGAGGGAGAAAACTCTTAAAGGGCACCATGTCTCTCCTCCCAGATACTGAAGCAGATCCTAAGTTCCCGGGAAAAAGAAGCAGCCGCCCTATACAGCTCCTCTTCTTCTCAACACAAGTCCAGAGACTCTCGCAATGGGGTGCCATCCGCCAAGCAGAGGGACTCAGTTCCAGAGGGAGAATATGCAGAGGCATAGATTGGGTGGTGGTGGTGGGAGCTCCAAGATCCCCCACAGCGGCCACATTCAGGCGACAGATGTTATATTTTTTCTTTCCTTTCTTGGACCTTTTTGCTTGCTTTGTAGGAGCTAAGATGTGTGTCCTGACTCAGGAACCACTGCTTCTCCTGAGGAAGCAGAGCTCTCAGATTCAGATTCAGGCTCTGAGCAAAGCATGAAAAAAAATGCAGCAAACTTGCTTTTCCTCCCCTGGATAAATTTGAAACCATATGCAGAAAGGTGGCATCTACATCCAGCTCCAACTGAGCAGGCATACAGGGACAAGCCTAAACACCTGCCTGAGACAGCAATCCCGCTGCACCCATCCTTTGATGTGCTCAGGGAGGAATGGCAGCTTTCTTCCTGCAGGAACTTCATTTTCTATTCCATGATGACAAGTTGGTGTTAAAAGATATCAGAATCCTTCTTGTCAAAAATTAACTCATATTTCCATACCTCACAGGAGGTGATCCTCCTTGGATACATAAACAGGGGAATCTCGAGCAGGAGTAGAGAGGTCATTTTACCTCTGTTTTTGGTACTAGTGCGACCAATGCTGGTCCGGTTCTGTGTCCACAATTCAAGAAAGTTGTTGACAAATTGGAAAGGATTCAGAGAAGAGCCACAAGAATGATTAAAGAATTAGAAAACCTGCCTTACAGTGATAGACTCAAAGAGCTCAATCTATTTAGTTTAACAAAGAGAAGGTTAAGGGGTGACTATCAAAATGATCCGTTCTGGCCTTGGAATCTATAAATCTTCCCATCATTCTGTCCAGAGCCACAACTTCCTTCAGGAAAGCTGACTAATACTGAAGTAAACATTCCTTCAAAAACCAACAGTGTTCCTGTTTTGGGCACCAGTTAAAGAAAGACTATTGGACAGTTCTACGGACTACAACTAGATGGGTCACAGAGTTTCCTCTCTACACTGGCAAGTCCTCTGACGTCCATAAAGAAACATCCAAACAACAAAGTTTTCCAATTGTTATATTTTATTAGCTAAAATAAACAACTAAGCAAAAACCTAAGATACATACATAACATAGCTTAAACAAATCAAATTAGAATAAATTGGGTCAATATCAAATCATCAAATTAGTCTATTTATCATTTGATTAAACTGTATCAGACAAACCAATGATTCCTTATAAATCTCTGCGTAATAATTTGGGAAGGCAACAATCTTGTTTAGCTATCAGCCCCAAATGCAAACAGGCATTATCACTTTCAATGCCAAGTGGTAAATGTATATTCCAGCCAAACAGCTGATACATAGAGGGTCAAATCACTCCCAGATTGAGACTACAGCTCTAATGCCAGTTAAGACAGTCTGCCCAAATTAGGGTGGCTCAGAAACAGCCAATCTCTTCCCCCTCCGACTTAGGGTTACATGAAATATTCCAAAGCAATACAAGCTGACGCAGCTTATTACATTTAAGTGAAAATAACATGACTTTTCAGGGTTAAACAAACCATGCCTAACCCAGAAATGTATGTGTGTGATCTTTTAGACAGCAAGCTCGTTTAACCTAGGACTGATGTACGTATTTGAGGAACTATTCTATAGGTGCCAATCTCAAATAGATGTTGTGGCTTCTAGCCACATACATTCCTGCACACACTCATTTACTACCAGCCATCTGCTGGAGTTGAAAATAAATGCAAAAAATGCTGAGGTAGAGGTGTCCTTCTACTAATGAAGACTGGAGGTAAATGGTAGATTAACTGACCTGTCCAAAGCCACAGAGAAACTCTATAGCTTAGTCAAGAACTGAACCCAAGTCTCTAGAGTCCTAGACTACTCTCCTGACCACAAATCTAACCTTCCTTTCCTAGTTTTCTAATAATGTCCTTTTACACGGCTAGAGTAAGAAGAGGACTTGCTAATATTCTAAAGGCTCCCGGTCCATCATCCCTACAATTCATATATCTCTTTCACTGCTCACCATGTTACATTACCGTATATATTTATATATGGTGCCTGTCATCCAAAGTGCTAGGGAAGGATAACAGAAGGGCACAGCAATAAAGCAAATAACAATCAGTGGTAATAAAAAACAAAAAAGTCAACAAACGCTGACCCTGAGTGAGAACTAAATATTGAGTTCACAAGAAGAAGAGAAGCTGCTTCCAATCATCAGGAGAAGCAGCACTGAGAAGAGGAAAAGAGTGGGGCTTTGATCGAAGATTTAAAATGGAGCAGGGAGCCAGCAATATAAAGAGAGAGCAGCATGACCTAGTGGACAGAGAAATGCCCTGGGAGTAAGAAGATTTGGGTACTGCTATTAGCTCTACCAAGTGACCTCAAGGAATTTACCTCACCTCTGTGAGCCTCATTCCTCCCCCTCCCCCGTTTGGCTATTTAGACTGCAGGATCTTCAGGGTAAGGACCATCCCTTGCTATATGTTCATACACTATCTAGCACAGTCATGCTTGGGCCTTCCAGGGGCTACTGTAATACAAACAAATATCTAGAACAGAAAAACCACGATAATTGGAAATAGCAATAGGAGGCATGAATCATGGGGAAAAGAGGGTCAAAGGAAGAGAACATAGGAATAAGGGAGTAAGGACAGATTTGGACAACGACATTGAATGCAACAGGGAGAATTTTATGCCAACAGCATCCATGGATTGGAAGTCAGTAGCGTGGAGTTAAAAAGAGAGGCTGTATGGGATTCTAGGTGCCAGGGTTGTTCTAACTTTCACCAGCAGTCATTTAGGCTGCCATAGCAACCTAAAATCCAGGTGACGGAAAAGTAGCTTAAAGCCACCTTTTCTCTCCTTCCCTCCCTCTGGGCTTCACCTTCTTTGCTGTGCCTTCCAGGCATAGACTCAGAGCCCCTGATTCTGCTTTAAAAACCAGAGTGGCGGGAAGGTGGATATAACAGAGAAACAAGAGTAGGAAATACTACACACATAGAATCATGACAGAGACTAGAGATGGAAAAGAGCCACCTACAGTATGTGTATCCCATACCCTCTTCACCCTGTAATTAGGGAAAGTGGATTCCAAAAAAGAGTTAGGCCTGTATTATTGTAAAGATACAGGACAGTTCCCTGCAATATGTTGGCTTCTGATTCGTCCACTCTAATTTTGAATGTTCTAAGCACTTCCACCACTTCCTTCGTCTTTGTGCTTCTCCTCACCTGCCAAACAGAGGGCATTCTCTGAACTTCCTTGTACACTTTGCATCTCGACTTTCCATCGTAGATGACACTGTACATTATTTATCACAGTTAGTATTTCTGCTACTGGGATGCAAAAGGAGACACATGTACAGTTTGTGTCACGTTACCACAATGGAACGACAATAGAGTGCCACTCCCAATGGCTGTAACTTTCATCTGATGACACATTTATGTCATAGCAGTACACAGCTGCCAGCTCATGGTGGTTCCCTTGGAATACTCCCAGAACTCAGAGAATTCATGTGAACAAATAAGGTCCTATCCCATGGGATTTCTAGAGGATTAAGAAAGAAGTGGGGCCCTTTTAGAGATTAGTGGATGGTAAATTATTCCATTCATTTGTTATTCATGATGAATAATAAATTACTCTCATAACATTTACTATTCTGCTCATTTATTATACAGTACAGGGGAATGTTTGGAACTAATTACTGCTAAAAAGCCTCTCCAGTCACAAAAAAATTGGCTTCTATGGTTTTATTATATTGAATTTATTTGGCTCTAATTAAACAATGTCTCTGTAGGTTCACCTCTATCACATGCCTTCCCCTGTGATGTCCCAGCTCTTGAACATAGGTCTAGGAGTTCCTAGACACATATTTCATCCTGACCTCCACCCAATGTCTGCTGAAACTTGGGGGGTCTGAGAAGCCAGTAGGACTACTGCCTCACCCAAGGCACCACACACCGGAGGGAGCACTGATTGGAGGATTGCCTGGCTCCACCAATTGGTCCAATCATGCTATTTAAGCCAGAAGGAAGCACAGGAAGTTGTCTGAGCAATAAGGTGATTTTCTATTAGGGCTGCCTTGGATCCTGCTTGTACCTGCTTCCTGCCCCCAACCCTATTCTTGGTCCTTGTTTGGCTCCTGCCTCACCCCTGCCTTCACTCCTGTTCCCACCATACTCCTGCTCCATGCTTGATCCTTGCCTCTCCTCCATTTCCTGCCCTTATGCCTTGCTTCCAGCTGTCAGTTTCCAGTTTCCAGGCCCTGACCCTGGTCTCCAACTTCTGACTCTGGCTTGGCCCTTGGCTCTGGCATTTGGTATCTTACCCTGGTTCCAGGATTGGATTCCTGGCTCTGAGCCTGGCTTGACCCCTGGCTCTGGTAGTTGGCAGTTTACTTCAGTGCTGACCCACGTCTTCATTCCCCAGGCTGGTTTGCTCCCTCTTTCCCCAAATACACCACCTAGCCCCATTAGCACTTGGGGAGGGAGATAACTGCTAGGGGTGTGAGGAAGGAAAAGTAAATGTGTGGGGTGAAAACTGTTAGGGAAGGCACTTGTGAGGTAGTGGGAGGTAAGGGATAGGTGTTTGCAGAAGAAAAGGTGTGTGTATTTGTATGTGCTGAGAAGGGAGCAAATGAGTATGTTTAGGGGGAACTTGTGAAGTACATCAGGCATGCAGTGGTGTGTGTTGTTTGGGGAAGCAGCTGTCTTCTGTTATGCTTAAGGAGCGGGTGAAAAAGGCTTTGTGGGCAAGTGAACTGGAGAGACCCAATGGCAGGGCCCATTGTGGAATTCAGATAGGAGAACCTGAGCTGTGTAAAAAAAAGCTTTTACTCTTATGTTCCCAGCAGTACAGTCTGTGCTCTTCCTTACCTAACATGAAAGATTTTATTAAATATTATGCCCACACAAAATGCTGGCATGTTTCATTGGCGGCAAAGAGGCAGTTTCATCCCTCATTTAATATAAGCTGGAGACCTCCAATAGCAGTTCAGTGGAGAGCTCAGCAGCTGAGAGATAAACCCTTTTTGTCTTACTTCCTAGCTCTGCCATGAGCCATGGCTTAAGACTGTCTGTGGCTTGTGAAACATCCTCACGCATCCATTTCAGGGGTCACTTTGCTTGAAGAGTCTAAATAGAAGACAGAAACAGACTTCTGGGACTTCCTACATGAAAGTATGGATACCCAAATGGACGGGGGACGAGGGGCTAAGCATCATTTTTGAAGGTTTTGCCAAAACTATAGAAATCAGGCATTGACCAAGTCTGGATAAACCTCTCAGTTCTGTTTTCCAGGTGAGTTTCATAACTGACACGTACCCCTGAAAACAATTAAAGCTTTTTTGCTTTTCTTTTAAAGCATCTTCAGCACAGCATAAATTAGACGCAGGAAATCTTATTCTTTTACCCAGATATCAAGGTGGCCAACCAGTTTGAAAACCAGGTCCTGACCTGATACTCCTGCTGCCTGGGAGCAGTTAGCAAATGTCCAGATTGAGCACTCTGGCCCTGATTTAACAAAGTATTTAAGTACATGCTGAACTTTGCCTCTTGGCTGGGTATTAACATATTCTGGGATAGTAGTTACAAATATTAGGCCATCCCTCCTACAATACATCGTGTCTAAGTAGTTTGGAAAAAATAGGAAACCAATGAATGATACTAATAGTATTCAATCAGCAACTGTTAATACTTGGTTTCAGATGAACAGCCGTGTTAGTCTGTATTCGCAAAAAGAAAAGGAGTACTTGTGGCACCTTAGAGACTAACCAATTTATTTGAGCATGAGCTTTCGTGAGCTACAGCTAATACTTGGTTATTCAATCAGCAACTGTTAATACTTGGTTATAACTATGTTGTTCCCTTGCCAGTTGCCTAACCGCGCACATAGTTGTCTATCTATAATTATTCTGTACCCCTTTTATTGAGAGTGGGATTTCCTAACTCTGTTTGTGTAACTGATTTGGACAGTCTCTTATCTTCACAGCTCTTTGTGCAGTAAGAAGCCCCAAAGTGCATTGCTCACTCTACTGACAGTGGTGCTCTCTGTTCATGCCATAGTAAAGCTTTATGGGATAGCTGCCCATATTTTCCTGCAATGCACTGATACAAACACAGCAGTGCAGTAAGTGCAGATGTGTAAACATGGTGAACACATGGCTGAGGGGATAAAACTCAACTTTCTTTGCTGCCAGTTCAGATTAACGTCATGGCCTTGTTATTAAAACATAGTTGTACTTGCAGTGTGGATAGGGCTCTAATTCTGGATTTCTCTTTCCCCAGGAATCCATCATTCATAATAAAGATTGTGGTTCAGATCCTTAGCTGGTATGAATTTGCATAGCTCCATTGACATTGATGGAGCAATGCAGGTTTACACCAGCTGAGTTGCTGGACCTGTATTTTCTAATATTCTTTCTCATTTCTGCTACATACCTAGTATCAGCCTTCTCTTGTGCCCTACAATGATATGACGTACAGATTTATGGGCCCTAACATATGATAGCTGTGCTGAGCTGGTCCAATGGCTGCTTTAGAAGCTCACAGGGAGTCCCATGTTCTTGATGAATTGATCATCACACGATTCAGTCTGAAACTGATCATCAGAGATCCTTACAACTGGCCATCAGCATTCCTTTGGTTTTATTCCGATTCCTCAGCAGAAGCCTGTTTGCCATATGTATCTCTGTAACCTGCAAAAAGCATTCTGAATCATCATGAGCTGGTCTTTTACTTTTTGCATCATCCTCACAGTGGTAAATTATTGTTAGCATGGAGACAATGCGGGAGATTAACCTCATAAAATGTAGTAAAATGATTAATAAAATATTGAATAACAATAGCTCCATGGCCACATCTGTTGACAGCCTGTCATAAGCAGGCACTTGGAGCAGACTGTGTGCTTTTAGAGGACACCAGCTGATTGCTCTGTGGAGGATACATTCTAGGTCTGAGCCAAGAGAGAAATACCTGACCCACCAAAGAACTGCTCTTGAGTACTACCAAGAAGCACAGTAGAGCTTGATTTTCAGCACTGATGAACACCCCTAGCCCCCCACTGACTTCAGCTTGTGCTATAGGTGCTCAGCACTTCTAGAAATCAGGCCCATGCTGTCTTGATAATCCCACCCAACCAGTAGGGGGGAGAATGTGTTCTGGGTATTTGGTATCCAAACCAAATTAGCCACCAAAGTGTGTGTGTGTGTGTGTGTGTGTGTGCACACAGGCATGGACATGTGTATAGGTGCCAACAATACTGAACACTAAAGAAGGAAAATTTCCTCTTTGGTAATATTCATGTGCCCAGAAATATAAGGCTGAATCATGATCCCATTTTACTCAATAGCACAAATCTGACAGGATTTCAATGGGACTAGGATTTGACACATAGGAGCCAAGCCAACCTCCATCTCCCCTCCCCCTCAGCCATTTTGGCAGTAGAACATTTACGCCAGGGGACACGCTGGAAGAGTTTTAGCACGAAGGTGGATGTGACCCTTTGAAACTGCACTTCTCTGACTTACAGTCCCTACTGCAAACTATGACTAATAGTCTGGATCAATAGACATGCAGGCTATTAACTCCGTTGTTGTAAACAGCAGCATAGGAGAAGACATCTACAGTGCACAATGAGCAGTTTTATTGGGCCTGCAAAACCCAAGAGCTATGGTACTGTATGTATTCTTGAGCACCATTTGCTGGAACCTTACCTATTAACAAACTTACTATTTACATATCTACAGCGCACTCTTGTAACAAAGGAAAACAATTCATCTTTAAGGCAGCCATCTACCCCAAGAGGTGGAAGACATTAGCCAAGACAGTAACCCAAGGAGACCAAGGCACATCGTGTGTACACCCATGTCATTATAATTATTAATATTCCAGTGGTGGCCAAGCACTTGTAGAACTATAACGAGAACATCCTCTGCTGTTCCCAGAATTTATGCACAGCAAGCAATATATAAATATCAATTAATGAAGCAACTATAGAAAAATTAATTAAACCATGAGAGGATAAAAGCCTCTATACAGCCTTGTATAAATGGAAGACAAATTCATAAACCCCTCCCCACTGTTCAATAGAAAGCTCTCAATTCCAGAGGAAGGAAATCATTATTTTTTTAATTGCATACTACTTTTAAATTAATTTCCACAAGCACCACAAGTAACAAAAGGGAGAAGGGGGAAAGCAAAGATTTTACAATTAAATTAGTACTTGGGGGCAGCCTAGCAATTATTGGTAATGATCCAAAGTCTGCATATCCTATAACTTCTCTGTAGGTGGCAGAGGGATGGAAGAGAAAGGAAAAGATCTTCAGAGACAGCAAATTAAAGTCTATCTATAGAGTTCCACAAAGTCCATAATTCAGAGATTCATTAATAGCACCTAACACTATAAATCCACAGGCATAACCACTAACACATTAATTTGCCGGAATTATCCCTAAAGACAGTAAAACCAAAGGAGAGATGAAGAAATGGAAGGGAGGGCTTAGTTCTTTTTTCAAACTATGTGCAAAGGCCATCAAAACAGCATTTGCCCTCAGAATATAGCATTCTGAGCCCAAACCAGCCCCCCATAGTCAATGGGATCCTTTCCATTGACTTTATTGGGGGCTGGATCAGGTCCTCTGGAAAGAAATTAGAAAACAAAGCAAGAACACTGATGAGGAAGACCTTGGTGTTGCGAAGAGTTCAACTGACGGCATGGTAGTGTACGTATGTGTATGCAGGACAGAAGGTTACTTAGTACTCTCTGTCCTTTCCCAGCAATGATGGCTCCAGCATTATTTTCCTTTTCTTTGTGCCTTGTTAAGCATCTTTTCGTGTTCTCAATGACATAACACAGAAGGCATCTTTGTCCTCAAAGAACACTTGGTCTGATCCTGCACCACTAAAGTTAATGGGAATTTCACCCTTGATTTCAGTGGGAGCAGGATCTGGGCCAATATGAATTTTTTTTAATGAGGTGGTGATGGAGTCTAATACCAGGAACCAAAGAGAGAGAGAGCTGGGCATGCTTTAGGGCACACTGAGTTCTTTCCTCTCTGCTGATTTGTGGGACTGTTCCATACTTTTAATTTAGCAGAATCGCTTGAATGCTCTTTAAAAAACCAGCCATACTCATTGAAAACACACAAACTATATATCTCTTTTTAATCCTAAGCACATTTTTCTTTGACCATAAATTGCTGGATTTTTTTGTGGTTAATGGCCAGGCAAGAGTATTCTCTCAGCCCCTTAACTGTTGTTTCTCCAGTCCCAGTCACCATCACTGTTTGGCAGGGTCCTACTGCAAAAATGGTTGTGCTTCTTACAACACTCCTGTGGCATGGTAGGTAGTATTATTTATCTCGTCATCTCCGTTTTACACACAAGCAGGCTGAGACACAGAGCGTTCAAGTGAGTTGACTCAGTTCACACAACAGGGCAGTGCCTCTACTAGGCTAGAACCCAGGTCTCCTGACTTCAAAGCCCGGAGTCTAACTACAAGACAATGCTACCCTCTTTTTCCTCAGGCTACTTCAGTCAAGGCAGGAGGGTATCCATCCCATTTTCACAAGGGAAAATATGCCACGATCTCAGTGTCTTTTAAAGAAAACCAATAGGGAAATGTGACATTTTTCTTCCTGGTCTCCTTCCCAAAGGGTACCAGAAACAACCCATTTGTGTGGCTGTGCTGAGTACAATAGCACTAGAGATCCCGTCAGCTAGAGCAGTACAATCAGCGTGAATATGCCCTCTGGATGATTACATATGTCTAAAAGAATAAAATAATGAACCCCAGGGGCTCAGAGTACTACAGACCACATCTGTGTTGGGAAATGTTCCCAACAGCCCTTGTACCTCCCTCCCAGGGGTGATTGTTTTGACAATGTTTGCACTACACAGTGATACCCAATAGAGAACCTGTTCCATGGACACAAGGTGCGCATGCTTATCCTTTACACTGTAAGACTGTTAATGATAATGCTTTGTTTTGATATAGTGCCTTTAATTTGAGGCTCCCAAAGTGCGGTTAACCCATTGATAACATTAATAACCATAATCATAGAATCATAGAATCACAGAATATCAGGGTTGGAAGGGACCTCAGGAGGTCATCTAGTCCAACCCCCTGCTTAAAAGCAGGACCCATTCCCAATTAAATAATAATACTGCCATTGCATAATGCCCAATCCTGAGGTTGCTAATCAGTTTTTATTCAATCCTTACTCAGACAATGCCCCATTGGCTTTGTGTTTGTCTGAGTTAGGCCTGAGTGCAAACTGAGCAATGACCTTAGGAGTTGGACAACAGCACATTTCATCCAAGGATTTCAAGGCACTTGGCAAACAATTTAACTTTGTTTCACCTGTAAGGTTCTTTGTAAAATCCAGCTCACAAACCTGAAATGAGACAGAAAGGAAGTTGACAGGGTGGGTACAGTTCACAGAACACACGAGTATTGGTCGCAGGAGCAGTGCCCTAGATCCCTGACTTCCAGGCCATTGTTCTAAGTACTGGACAACAGTCCATCCCACATTCTCTGGAAGCAGTATTGTCTTTTCCAAAGAAAAATATGACAACCAAGTTAAAATCTCCCTGGCCCTCTACCTTGTAACCTATGAGCTACTCTCAGAAATTATTTTGACTAACACTCTTTATTTGGTTTATTTATTTATTTATCAAAGATTCTCAACCAGTAACCTGGCAGGCTGAAAAATAACAATATTTTGCACATGTATGGCACTTTCTATCAAGCACTTGACAAACATTAACAAATCATTCCTCACAACAGGCCAGGGAGTCAATGACTATTATTTATAACCAGTTGACAAATTAATAAGACAATACCAAAGGCTGTCCCTTAACTTTAATTATCCACTGACTTTAATGGAGTCACTTCTAATTTACACTAATACAACAGAGAAAAGAATCAGGGCCTGAGAACTTAAGTGGTAGAACCAGGTCTAGAACCCACGTTGCCTGAATCCTAGTCCCAGGCTTTAACTTGGATCCAGTCTTCCTCCCTACGTAGGAGCAAGAATAGAGCCTCAACTGGTGTGAACTGGCATAGCTCCACTGAAGTCCGTGGAACTACTTTGATTTATACCAGCTGAGGCTCTGGCCTTAAATACTTAAATTACTCCACATACACTTTACAATGCGATCCTAATTTACTTAAAAGGAATGCATGGCACCCAAAAACTAGATGTCCTCATCATCATTCTGCAGATGATTTCCTATATTAATGTAATTACGTAACTCCCATCCTGCAGAGAATTTCTGGGAAGAAAGTCAAGGGAATTTCTCAGAAAGCAGACAAGGGACTTGTTCAGTGCTGTCCAGAATGTTATAGTTTTGATGCTTTCTCACACAAAGCGCTTTGTCTTTCCTCGGCTCTTTATAGTAATTGCCTAGACAGGTGGAGCTTGGCATTCCACTGACACAAGAGAATCTCAAGCTGTAACTTTATTACCTCCAGAACGGATTCCTTTTTTTGTTTGTTTGTTTTAATACTCAGAGCTGGTTTATATGTTTGATCAAGAACTGATATGCCCTGCTCTGTGGCAAAACATAACCCATTGCCTAATTTGCTGCTGTGAACAATGCTAGTGTTCTGTCTAAGGTAAGAAGAATATTATGATTTCAATACCTAGCCCTGCATTTGTCCTTGGTTCATGCACCAGAACAAAATACGGTGTTGAGTCTATTTTCCCATTTAACAGGAAAGGTTATTTTTTTCTCCTTTATAACCTGCAACATTATCAGCAGCAAATTACCACTATTGATAACTCATTAGCAAATAAAATAAAAGGCAATGCTATTGACATCTGAATGCAGCTATGTCTGAACTGCATTGGTTCCTGGTTATTGGGCTTTTAGTATTCATTAAGGCCCCATAAGCAGTCTGTGTTTAAAATGTTGATATACGCAGCATGTGTTGAAAATCTTTATCTGCATTAGCTGAGACAGCAGCTTGCACCACCTTTGCAGCCTCACAAACTGATTTATCCCAGCTTCCTAAACTCTGTTTACGAGGCTGTTTTGTTTTTAACAGCTTCAATCAATTTTTTTTCATGTGGTGAAGTTTATCAACATCTGTGTCTCATGTTGCACTGGGTGTTAGCCTGGCCTGGATGATTGTAGCTTTAATACTGCAGTATACAAGGGGTGTAGTGAACCGAAAGCTATGTGTCACTTTGATCTGCCAAGGAGTGTGTGTGACTGCTGTCAAAATGGTAGCTAATTTAAGAGGTGATACTTGGTCTAGGTGTTGTTTTCCATTCTGAAGGAAAAATACATGATCATTTGGTCTCCTGGCCTTCTATCATTCCAATGGGAAAAGGCAACAGGCTACAACAAAACATAGTATAAGAGAGCACAAAGAGGACAGTCTAGTTAGACTGTGGCACTCATTGCCACAGGATATTGATGAAGCCAAGAATTTAGTAAAATTCAAAGAGGGATTGGGCATTTATATGGATAACAAGTATTCAGAGATATAACAGTCAATGCATACATGGAGTTTTGAAGGATAAAATCCCTCGTGCTTCAGGGTTTAAACCAATCTCTATTAGAGATTAGGATGAGATCTTAAGGGAAGTGGATTCTACCACATCTTCCTACTACAGTGATCTTGCATCTATCTTCCTTTGAAACATCTGGCACTCACCACTTTTGGAGACAGGATACTGGACTAGATGATCCACCATCCAATCCAGTATGGCAATTCCTGTTCTCTCCAGTCACCCTGCCTCCTGACTAAATACCGCATGCTGCTTTGGTTCTTTCTTGCTTACAGTTCCTACTTCTGTTGAGAATGTGCTCCATCTGAATTATGAATGTGCTGAAACATGACTCCCCCATTGGACCATTCCCTGACGTAACACAATTCAGGCAGCTCCTGTGCCACTGTTCAAACACAACTTGTCTCTGTCCACAACACTTGGCCAACCCACGTTAGGAAGCCGTTTGGTGGGAGCCATGTTTGACCCATGTTGTAACACCACAGCCATGAGATGGAGGTGGGGTGGAGCAGCACCACCTGAGGAAAAGCGCTAGAGAAACTGTACCTCAGAAACACACCATCTCTACCTAGCCTGCTCTCTGCACACAGGGGATATGCATCTTACAGCCGCCTAATGGAGTAATGCTCCCTCAGCTGTGCTGTCCCTGTCTCTTCACCTTGCCTTATCTCTGCCCCTCCAACACTCCTCTTTTGGTATCCCTGCTCTCCTCAGAGTGCAGCGAGCACAAGGGACAGCACATGTGAGCAGAGAGCAGGCTTGACAGAGATGGTATGTTTCTGAGGTACAGTTTCTCTAGTGCTTTCCTTCAGCTCCACCCCACCTCCAGCTCATGGGTGTGATGTTATCATATGGATCAAACATGGCTCCCACCAGGGGAGGTAAAGCTCTACATGCAGTGGCTTTGAACCAGTTATGTGTGCACTTAGCTGGATGTGGGTGTGTACACAGCTGGCTTGCGGGCCTGCTTACAAGAAGCTTGCTGTAAAATTGCTAAAAATTAGAGCAGGTCATAGTTGGGGACCCCAAAGCTTCCAGTGTCCATGGATCCAGGGTAGCACGGCAGCCCCGGGCTCCATTCCCTTTTGTGGAAAATTTCAAAAAGTTTAGTTTTGTTCCAAATCAGTATGAAACCCAATTTCAAAATCCTCCACAAAACAGGATTACCTTTCTCTGCCCCGCTCTACTCAAAAGATATGTCTTTTTCCTACTTATCTGCATCTGAGCATCTTATCTAATTATCTTCAGAGACACTAGGAGTGAAAGAACACATAATATAGTTGTGAAACACTTTGGACCTGTAAGAAACATGCTGTTTAGGATCTAGTATATGGTACTGAGAGCTCGTTCCAGTGGCAAATATGCTAGGTCCAAGCCACTAACTCTCTTAAACCACTGCCTACTGGAAACCTTTAGGCTGCTAGATCTGTTCTGATTAGAATTCTCTCCAATTTACATAATCCATGGGATGGAGCTGTGCTGACTTTCACCAGCTGAATATATGGCCATCTGTCCTTATTCCTTTGAGGAAAATATCTCAGTTTCCATTCAGTAGACTGTTCTCATTGGTATTGTCTGCATGGGTGGCTATTTTACCATGGTTGTGTGTAGGTACATGAGGACCAGGGGCTGTTCAAGGTCAAGAGTTGCTGGAAGAAATCAAATGTTTCATGGTAGTTGGATTCTCTCTATGTGGGAATTATTCTCCGTCACTGGCACCTACCTAACATGGACAACATGTTCTATATACCATCACCATTGAGGTTCAAATATTCATGTAATGCCAATAATGTTATTTTTTGTTGCTGTGTCAGAACACATGGTGTCTGATCTCAAATACGCTTGGCTAACTACAGGGACTTCAGTGGCATTACTGTTGATTTACACTGCTGTTGGTGAGGTCAGAATCTTGCCTATGGTAGTCATGTGGAATGCTGGAAATGTACTTCAGAAAAAAAGAAAGATGGCCCATGCTAGATGGCTGCTTGGCAACTGTCTTTTAATATGATGTTAACACTATCAGCAAGAGCACTTAATAACAGTGATTGCTCTTGTACCTGAGGACAGCGTTTTCCCCTTTTCAAGCAGTCTAATTAGTCTATCTACATACCAACAGCTGTTACGCATGTATAGAAGAAGTCACATGGGTGTAGAACAGATATCTTCAATTTTTGCGAGCACCATCCACAAAACAACCATTGCTGCACATGACTCTTCATTTCCTTCAGGGTGGTTATGGAGAAAGCGCTTGACCAGGTGATGAAACCATCAAACCATACCTGGCTTCAAAGAAGAGCTAGGATGATGAGAAACCAAAGTTACTCTCAATTTGATTTCTGACCATATTAATGCATTGTAAGTGTACATGTTTTATTTTATTGCATTCAGATTGCTACTGCAGTACTGAGGACAGTATTGCTGTTATAAACACACTTTCAAAGCAGACATGCCAAACCTGTGGAAAAAAACGCAGAAATTGGGCTTGTTTTTGGCTTAATTGGCTTGTGAGTTGCTTGTTGGCTAGTTTTTGGTTTGTAGCTTGTTTGGCTTGTAGCTTGTTGCTTCTTCTTCTTTTTTTGATCTGCTCCCTGCAAACGGGGCAAGGGGGGGCAAGAAGGGGCAAGGTGGGGAGAGAGTCAGGGGTGCACAGCGGGCCCACCACAGTCCCAGACTGCATGCCAGGGGGATCTAGTCACATAGAATGTTGGGGTTCTCAGGGAATGGCTTGTTTTGAAATGGGATTAGCTTGATTTTTGGCTTATTGTGAAAGTTGGGGTGCTTATTTACCACGTGAAAGTTGGAAACTGTGTTTCAAAGATACTTTAATGCAGTAGTTTCTCATATACTTATGTTTCGAATTTGGCCCATAATTTTTCAGCACTGGAGGTTGTTGATGACAGTAATTATAGGGGGAGGGAGATGGTCTCCAGAGGATAAAAGCAATGGAATGAGAGTTAGGATTCCTGAGTTCAATTCCTGGTTCAGCCATTAATCTAGGCCACAACCACTTACACCTGCATCAAGGTTTATGAATGTGAGTGGTCCCATTTTGTTCAAATGACACAACATACGTGCATACATGCTTATGTGACTTTGGGTTAGTCACCTTTTAATGTCTCAGTTTACCTATATGGCAAATGGATATAAAAATTCCTATCTCACAGGGCTGAGGTGAGGCATAATTAATATTTATGAATGTGTTTTGAGATTTGAAGGATGACTTCATCACGGTTTATAAGTACCTACATGGGGAACAAATATTTGATAACGTGCCCTTAAATCTAGCAGAGACAGGTATAACATAATCCAATGGCTGGGAGCGGGGTCCAGGGATTGCGTGGCTCCCAGAAGCAGCAGCATGTCACCCTTCCGGCTCCTATGCACAGGGGAAGCCAGGGGGCTCCTCACGCTGCCTCCACCCCAAGTCCTGCCCCCACAGCTCCCATTGGCCAGCAACCACGGCCAATGGGAGTTGCAGGGGTGGTGCCTGCATACAGGGCAGCGCCCCCGCGTAGGAGCCAGAGGGGGGACATGCTGCTGCTTCCGGGAGCTGCTTGAGGTAAGCACCGCCCAGAGCCTGCACCTCTGACCCCCTCCAGCACTCCAACCCCCTGCCCCAGCCCTGATTCCCCTCCCACTACCCTGAACTCCTCATTTCTGGCTCCACCCCAGAGCCCACACCCCCAGCCAGAGCTCTCACCCCCTTCACGCCCCAACCCCCAATTCTGTGAGCATTCATGGCCCGCCATACAATTTCCATACCCAGATGTGGCCCTCAGGCCAAAAAGTTTGCCCACCCCTGTTCTATGGCCGGTGTTGTACAGGAGGGCAGACTTGATGATCACAGTGATCCATTCTCGCCTTGGAATCTATGGTGGAGGGAGAGTGCAGAGTATGATTATTAACTAGGAGTGATATTTTTTAATAAAACATGTTGACAGGGGTTTCTGTTTACAATATGATGTCAATGTAAAATAGACTGCCTGAAATGATATGCATATACAAGTTCTAATTGATTAGGAGAGAAGTAATCAGGTATCAAAATGCCTCCTCCACTGTGTGCTGCATGCTCTCCCCTAAAGTGCTACTTGCTTGTTGCTACATTGTTTGTGTTTCTTAACATCTGTTCTTCATTTCCTCCACAATAAATTCAGTGACAGATCAAGAGCATAAGGAATCTGCAGCTGTAATTTGTAGTCCACACTGGTTTTCTCACCATTTGAAAGCATTTTTCCTGGTGGCCCAAATCACAAGTGTTCCTGTTATATAACAACCCCAACAAATACAACCAATTCTGTCCCTGAAAAGCTTCACTATTCTTAACCGCTCTGTGGTTCTGTTCTTTGATGTAACCTCTCTGCTCATATTGCCTGGAATATTGCTCATGGAATAAACAGCAATGGTTGCAAAGATAAATCAGAAAGCAAACGAGAAACAATTCCAACCAATATGACTGCCTTGTCAGAAAGCAGTGGGCCAGGTCCTCAGCTGGCGTAATTCCACTGAACTCAATAAAGCTATGCTGATCTACACATGCTGAGGATCTGACCCCACATTGTTCATTATTGAGGCCACACAAAGCACCTCCTTATAGCTAGGCATTTTAATATGTACCTAGACATTGATAATCTTCGATGTGTTTTTTTTTCTTAATTTGCACTTAAATCTGTTTACACCACCAAAGGCATGAGTATCTATCAATTACCTGGGAAGGGCTGCATCATAACCAAGTTTGTAACCACTTAGACATAGTTGGCTCTAAACATATTTTGTATCCAAATGGTTTATACCCATGTCATATGATCATTCAGTGGTAGGGAAGGGGTGGTTCAGAGCAGGGCTAGATGATGTAACGATAAAAACATCTGCAACCAGGTTGCCTTAGAGCTTCCACCAGTCCTGGAGCAGTTGCATTGATGCTAGGCCAACAGCAGGCGAACTGCTGAAAATTCTCACTGAAGACACAATCCCACAGACAATCCTCATAGAAATGACCTACTCAGCTGGAAGTGGCTAGAGAGACTCTAATGTGTTAGGGATACCAGGTATTTCTCTTCAGCCTGTTTTCTGTGTAGCATCTTCTGCCAATAGAGATGGGTTTGAGCTGAATAATTTGGATCTGGATTTTGAGTTCCCCACATTTAGAGATTAGGATCAGCCATGAACTTTGGATACAGGTTTGAATTCCAACCTTTCCCAGCCTACTTGAAGTCATGGGGTGTTTCAAGCCAGGGCTTTGCTTCAGGTGCATCTCTAGCTGTCAACAAATCCACATGCCTCATAAATAGGGTTATTATTTCTTGTTCTTCCATTCAGCCCCTGCCAGTGTGAAATATGAATGGGAAAAAACAAGAAACCCCTGCAAGCAGAGATCATTACAGAAGTGATTGACTCCTGTAACTCAGCGCCACCTTCGAGGAACACGACTAGAGCCAGCCAAGAACACCATCTGTCAGTGGCAGAATGTGTAAATGTATCTCTATTTATGAATTCTCGAGTTGTGAGACAAAAAATGTCTCAGCCATGGTCTGCATATCTGTACATAAAATATCACCAAGTTTTGTTAAATATCTGATTCCAAAGCACCTGCAGCTCACAGTCATGTTAAAATAAAACCAGGCAGGTCTGTTGCAGCCAACAGGAACCATTTCATAGCTTACATGTCTCCTGGGGGCTTGCAAAGCTATTTCAGAGAATGTAACATAGCTGACTATGGAAAAGAAACAGCAATTTGATTAACAGGCTTTCCCAGACTATTCAGCAGGAGTTTCCAATGCCCTTCACCTAATAATTAGATGGCTCTCAGATGATATATCATTCACATTTGCATCATCTGCAAGGATCAGTGGGCATGATGGCCTGGCTACACAGTCATATTATTCGCAAAAAGAAAAGGAGTACTTGTGGCACCTTAGAGACTAACCAATTTATTTGAGCATGAGCTCAATAAATTGGTCATGCTCAAATAAATTGGTTAGTCTCTAAGGTGCCACAAGTACTCCTTTTCTTTTTGCGAATACAGACTAACACGGCTGTTCCTCTGAAACCAGTCATATTATTACAGTTTAATAAACTTGTGTTCAAACAATGGGGCTTTTTAGGGCCCATTTCTGCCACTTTGACTCATACTGAGTCATGCCACTCTAATCAGTTGGACTCCTGACACAGAAAGGTACCATTCCATGTGAATAGTGGTACAGACCCGGGCCCTTGGTGCAGGATCAGTTAACTGGGGGCTTATTGGTGCCTTTGGGAAGGGCTCTTGAATTCAGGTGATGAAAGGGTCAGCAGAGCTCAATCAAACCATCAGTGTCTACAGCCCATTCCTGTTTTCTTTCAATGGCTCCCCTCCCCTCCTGTCTTTCTCCATCTGACTGGTCCGCTCCAGCCCCCAGATAAGAGAGTGACTCATTAACTCCACCACACCTAACTTGCTTTAGAACAACTGCCACTGTCTGTCTTCAATCCAGCTGTCAAAACAATGTCAAATGTGGATCACTGTACCTATTCTTCAGGTGAATATCAATATTTAGTCCATGAAATCTTAAACTCACTGATAGACCAGTGGAATGGTCTAGTGGATAGGACACTGGCCTGCCGTGTGACCTGGGGCAAGTCTTTTCATATTTTGTTACTCTCTTGTCTCTTTAGACTTTGAGCTTGTTAGGACAGGGGTGGTCTCCTAGGATGTGTGTGTAGAGTGCCTAGCTCAATGGGGTCCTAATCTCAGCTTTGTCCTCCAAGTGCTACTATTCTACAAATAATAATAAAGAATGGAAGTGAGGGGAACAGCCATTAGAGCATGGAGCAGTTCCACAAGCTATTGTAGAAATTCTAAATATCATTTAGCTAAAACAATTTATGAATCACAGAAAGTTTGATTCACTTCGAATGTCTCCAGCCCTTTCTGCTCACCACGAACATTTTTCTAACTTATGCCCCACCCTATTTGTCAGGTGCTGTGTTACAACATAATTTCTCTCTGATACAGGATCCTGTGCATTTGCCTCATTTACATATAAACCCCTATGGCACAGCCTTTTGGGCAGCCACACGGTGCTTTCAGTTGTGTAGAAGGCATGCAATATACATTTTACTTGCTATATGGGGCTTGGGGATTTTAATTTTGTGTTATCTAGGTTATGCTATATGACAATTAGCCTGGATCCAGACCTGTTTCCATTTGCATGGTCATGAGACATTTTCTTCTTACAAATCCCATGTGTTGTTCAAAGGATCCATTTCCAATCATCTCCTAGCAATTTGTTACTTTGATCTTTCCAAGAATTTTGGGAGGCCACATTAAATTTGGGTGGAGTGACTCAGAATGCTGTAGGAACTGTCTGGATCATTTTACTGTTAATTTCTAGTCTTTCCAAAATGTGGGTTTTTTTAAACACGTGCTGATTTTTATTTTTTTTTTAAGTGTAGTCTTTTAAGTGTATAGTCTTGGGGTATTAGCTGAAAACCACAGAAACATACACTCATCCCTTAACCCTTGTTTATTGCCTACCCATTTTACAGTGTTGTGCATTTCCTCTATATATGAATGTTATCTTTTGAACATCAGTGACTCTCTACTCAGAGGATCCCATCTGATTGTGTTTTTTTTAAGTCTCATAGATTCAGGATGCAGAGTGAATGTGATTATTGTCAATAATGTGTTGCATCTTAAAAAGCTTCTAACAATGTGGCATGTTTCTTTGCAGCTTGTTACAGCAGAATCATTTTGAAATGTACTGAAGTCACCTCTGTAATAGGAAGAAATTATCTAGTCATGATTGTACTATCGTGCCCACTTTCAGTGTAGGATTAACATCCATCAGCTGGACAGCATGATTGATTTTCTAATTAATAAGGCATTTGTATCAGCTTGCATAACCACACAAATCTTAATGGGTTCTCTACTGTATCTTAAGAGATTTTTTGTCTGTGTGGAAATTTACTCTCACACTTAAGGACCTTTAATTAGGGATAAAGCTAGTTAACCCTTCACTTCACACATAGATCTGACATGGCAAATGCTGTTACAGAAAGTATTTCAACAACAAGTACAATCAAAAGCTTATTTGGAATAATGACTAAGTACCCACACACGCTTTACAGAGTTAAATAACACAACTTCAAAGTTACAATGAAAAGAAATTGCCCTGAAAAGGGAGGGAAAGTAAGGGGTTTGGAAAATGGAGAAATATCTTCAGTAGACAAATCAAAATACAGTAGTTGGAGAGCTCACGCAGCTGATAGATGCAGGAAAGTTATTCTAGATGTCAGGAAATCTGATAACTCTTATATGAGCCCAGATTGGGATTGGGCGAGAGGACAAAAGTCTGGTGCTAGATGAATTGAGAGCAGAGAATGGCATGGGGGGAGGGAGGAGTAGATCCTAAACTGCACTCAGTGAGAGACTAAGAGGGCATCTCTTTTTGCGTGGTCTTAGCTGGAGCCCTGCCTAGTTCCTGGTGTTAGAACAGCCCTGGTTCAACTTTAACTAACCTATGCCCAGCTGTCAACAATGTACTGGTATGTCAGAGCTTAGGGACACCTTGACCATAGCCTCTTTCTATGACCCCCTCTCACCCCCCCCCCAAAAAACCCACACTTTAAGAAAAGCCATTCTGCTTGGAAAATCTATTCTGGGCTACAGCAATTAATGGCTGTGCTTGCATAAATGATTTACATGTGTTTGCTTTGGATAACACATGGTTTGCGGATCCAAAAGGATCCCCCCTCTTTCCATTTCTAAATACTCCGATTGCAGGCTATCCTTGCCAAGAGGCATGGCAGGGTTTGTCCCAGTACTCCCATAACATGATGCATTCTTAAGGAAATTGAATCAAGAAAAGGAGATGGAAACCCTGTGCAGCTCTGCCAGAATGTCTTATGGGACCGAATTGAAGGAGAAAACTTACTTTAGAAATTCTGGTATGCTAGCTTCTTGTCATGTGTGTGACCTTCCCTTGCAGCCAGACACTGGGGAGTAAAATTGAAATCAATGAGAAAAACTAGTATCTCTTTCAGCTTGGCTCCAGTCTGCCTGCTTACTTGAGAAAGTGGTTTTTAATTCCTATTTCATGTCTTATGTAAACTCTACAAGGCCAGATCTTCACTCCCAATGCCGAATGCCCATTGGCCTCAAGGCCCATAGGAGCAAAATATGAGACGAGGACTAAATATTCCAGGCAAACCAAATGAAATGAGGTCCAATAGTTATTGGGATTTTTTAATCTGCTTTACACGTTAAGCACAGTACAGATGGGAGCCCTAGGCAGACTTCACACAATCTTCTGCTTTGATTTACACCTGTGCAGCTTCATCACATGAGACTATAAATCTGGCTACAAGTGGTACGAATTAATGCAGGATTTGGCCCTTCGCCCTTACCAACTGTCTAGAGAATGAACAAGCTTCGGTGCCTTAAAATAAGTAAGCACACACAAGTCTGTGATGCTTTAGATCAATTATATTATGTGAAACAACCACAGCCATATTCCATGTGCGTTGAGCATATAGTAATAAAAATAATCATTTAGAGGGAGATTTTCAGCCAGTCAATGTTTAAGGGACAACGTCAGTGTAAAGCTATGAGAAAACAAGTTTGTTCCCTCTTTTAATAAAGAGCAACTCAGTCTGTGAAGAATGCCCATTGCAGTAAGAGATTACTGCTCTGGGGATCATACAGTAAGGGCGAGACTGAAATGCTTATTCCCACTGAGCACCTGAGTAGCCCTGTTTAAATTAGTGGGGGTTACTTGCAGAGTAAGATACTACTCCAGATGTGTAAGGGTGACCACAATTTGGCCCAAAGCACGCTATGCCAGTCTAAGGTATTACATATGCTCCTTGTGTGGAGCGGCTGGAGAAGAGGACACTAATATAATATGAATGTCTGACAGAGTTTCTTTATCAAAATGCATGTACTCCTTCCTCCCCAGCTCCTCAGCAGATAGCAGCCGTGTTTCCCCCTCTCCAACCAATACCTTGCAGTAAGTCATTTAGCCTGGGTTGCTTTGAAAAATCCCACCCTGTTTTATATGTGAAGCTAAATGTGAGAGGTTTGCCAAGGGAGTGACTTGACTCTCCCTGCTGGGTTTATTAGCTCTGCTGATGGGACGCTGCCCTAATATCCCTGCCCAGCAAGGGAATTGATGCACCATATTTGCCACATTGTTTTAATTTGGCCATTTGTAATTACACAGGAGAGCAATGAAAGCAAGCGACATGCTGGTTGTTCCAGATAAGTTGCGTCTCCTTTTCCTTTAAAGCTACTGATACGAACTACACAGCTGTAGCCTGTCCCAGCATTAGCTCTGACAGGAGGTACCAACTAGCTGTCGTACCCCCTGTAGGCTTGAATGACTCCTTGAGCAACACTGAGCCATTTGCAGTGTTGCAGGAGGGCAGCTGGGAGTGGGAGGACCACACAGTCAATGTCTAACAGCTGCTCAGTGGAGTGTTATGGAAAGCCAGTGCAATGTCTTTGATCCTGAGACATATGAAGCCGGTGACTTATTTCTGATTTGCTTTCTCAATCATTGCCACACAACCACGCACTGCTTCTCTTTCCCTCTCTGGCAAAGGAGCTACTACTGATTCAGGAGAGGCAGAAATACATTAGCTCTCAGAACAGGGAGAGGGGAAAGAGGAGGGATTTGGGGAACAGAAAATGAAATTGCAGCCACGTCTGCCTTTTTGCCATACACGTTTCTTTATTATTAGAGCTTGGCATACACCACAGCGCTTGGATCTGGTTTCAGGTTTCATGCCCCTCACCTTTGCTGCCCCAGTTCAGATTAAGGGGTTTGGTTCAGACAATAGACTAGCTGTGAAACATGGATCTGGATCTAGCTTCAGATTTTGACTTCTCCTCCCTCCTAAAGTGCATGGTGTTGGTTCAGGCTCATTACAGAAATAGCTTTGCTGGGATTTTTCTTTGTATCCATTCAATGCACAATCCTCTCACACAGCAAAATCAAGAGGCATATCAAGTGGGATCCCAGAGGGATCAGTTCTGGGTCCCGTTCTGTTCAATATCTTCATCAATGATTTAGATAATGGTATACAGAGTACACTTATAAAGCAGACTATACCAAACTGGGAGGGGTTGCAAGTGCTTTGGAGGACAGGATTAAAATTCAAAATGATCAGGACAAACTAGAGAAATGGTCTGAAGTAAATAGGATGAAATCCAATAAGGACAAACGCAAAATTACTCCACTTAGGAAGGAATAATCAGTTGCACACATACAAAATTACTGCCTAAGGAGGAGTGCTGTAGAAAGGGATCTGGGCATCAGAGTGGATCAGAAGCTAAATATGAGCCAACAGTGTAACACTTGCAAAAAAAGTGAACATCATTCTGGGATGTATTAGCAGGAGTGTTGTAAGCAAGACACGAGAAGTAATTCTTCTGTTCTACTCCATGCTGATTAAGCCACAACTGGAGTATTGAGTCCAATTCTGGGCACCACATTTCAGGAAGGATGTGGACAAATTGGGGAAAGTCCAGAGAGGAGCAACAAAAATGATTAAAGGTCTAGAAAACATGACCTATGAGGGAAGACTGAAAAAACTGGGATTGTTTAGTCTGGAGAAGAGAAGAGAGAGGGACATAACAGTTTTCAAGTACATAAAAGGTTGTTACAAGGAGGAGGGAGAAATATTGTTCTTCTTAACCTCTGAGGATAGGACAAGAAGCAATGGGCTTAAATTGCAGCAAGGGCGGTTTAGGTTGGACATTAGGAAAAACTTCCTACTTGTCAGGGTGTTTAAGCACTGGAATAAATTGCCTAGGGAGGTTGTAGAATCTCCATCATTGGAGATTTTTAAGGGCAGGTTAGACAAATACCTGTCAGGGACTTAGTTCTGCCTTAAGTGCAGGGGACTGGACTAGATGACCCCTAAAAGTCCCTTCCACTTGTACGATCCTATGATTCTACGAAAAAGCTAAGTGTGTTAGCTTGGGAAGAAGGACTGTTAACTACCTTCTGAATCACCAATACAAAGCATCCTTCAGTGCCTTTAGACACTTTAGTGAGGGCTTCAGCAAACACTGTTTCCTAGCCATGACCCTCCTTTCCCAGCCCCCCTGCAGCAGGACAATACATCATTGGCCAGATTTTAAAAAGGTGTCCAGTCCCATTTAGCCAGCCTACTGAGCTCTTCTGAAAATCTGGCCTCACCTGTGGTTGCTGAGCCCTTGAAAAGTTGGCCCAGCGTTCTTTTCACAATATGGCCTGAAGTATTATTCCCACTGCTACAGGAACTGTGGGCTGCAAACTCGTGTTCGCTCAGTGTGAGAAAGGAGGGCAGAAACCTGAACGGGACGATACTGAACTTCAGGCTTTGCCCTTTTTTTTCTTTTTTTTTTAAGGTGGCTTAAATCATCATACACAAGTCCCAGTAATATCCCTTAGCAAGGACCAAAACCGTGAGTCTAAACTGAGTCGTGGCCTCTGCGACCTTGTTTAAAACCTGGAAACCAGTGTAAGGGGCTTCTGTCTCTTTCTCCATTTGGCTTAAGCCTATCAAATGCCTACATCTTGAAGTGAGTCTCTCCCCCCCCGCAGCCAAGCCTCATCCCTCCACACATGCCTGCTGAGCCACAGCCACTTTCACCTGGACCCCCCCCCGCAGAGTCCCCTTGCCCCTGCACCCAGAACTCCCCAACAAACCTCTATGCATTCAGATCCCCCCCCACTCCTGGATCCCCCAACGACCCACCTACATCCAAATTGCCGCACACAGAACCCGTTCACTGCACGCTTGGATCCTCCCACACTAAGCCCCTCCACACTTGGATCCTGACAAGCTGAGGCTGCCTGGCCGCACCTGGTGTGGAGGGCCAGGGCTCTGGGGTGTGTTTCTGGGGCAGGCCAGGCCCTTGCACTGTGTCAGGACCAGGTGAAGCCTCACGGCCAGTCTGTGTCCTGGGGGGGGGGGGAGAGGGAGGACTGCAGGGTGACCTCCCACCTCCATGCAGCCAGTGGCCTGTGCTCCCCACTGCCATGCTGGAGCCTCCACACTTATTTATTGACCAATCAAATTTGCAGAATTTTTAACTTTTTGGCACAGAATTCCCTCAGGAATAAATCTGACTTCTGCACTCCCTCTGGTCAGCAAGATGCAAAGGAAAATCCACAACATCCACAGGAAGAGACAAGATGGGAGGTCAGAAGAAAAGAGAAAAGCTCTCCAAATAGAATGTACACACAATTGTCATGTTAGTTTCCCATCCAATCTCAGTGGAAGGCTACAGTTCTGCACTTCTGCCACTAGGTGGTGCTGTGGGAGGCTATAGGTCAGCGGCACACCCTGGCCCACGCACATGATTCCGAAGCGGCCTCTCATAACAGTAAGTAGGTTGGTTTCTTCTGTGTCTCTGAATGCATTTGCAGCCAAGGTGTTAGCGATGACTTCCTCCGTAAAGACATATTCCCCTCCATTATGTGAGTGCTCAGGCCTCTCTTCCGATAGTAAAGAAATGGGTGTGAGAATGGGGGAGACCAGCTGGGTCGTTCTCCTCTCTCTCTCTCTCTTGCTACTTACTCCTTGGGGCTCTGGAGGGAAATGATATCGTTAGGATGCACTGCTAGGTTAACTTTTCAGTGGTTCTCTGTCCCCCACATGAGCAACAGATTGCTCCATCACGATCAGCTCCCCTCCTCCACAGTAGCTGTTGTGTGCACCACCAACAGCTTGAAAATCACAGCAATATCCCAGGTTATTGAGCAATTAATTTGATATATGCTGGGCAGAGGCTGTCTTGGTGCTGGGTGTATACAGTGCCTAGCACAACAGGGTCCTGGTCCAGGACTGGGGCTCCCAGGAGCTATGATAATATAAATCAATAATAATAATTAATACCAATAAATCTGACCTGTACTGCGTGGGTCAATGTACAGGTCTCTCATTGGGCACCCTTCAGTCCACTGGGTGGTGCCTCTTTCTCTTTTTGATATACCTCAGCAAACGGCAGCCGGTTTCTTACCCACTGACCATGGAAAAGTAGTTATGTACCTTTCAACAAATGTGCCAGGAAAGGACAAGCTGCTGGCAAATTTGTCATGATCAAGAGGTGGCGGTGTGGGCCAGTGAAGAGGGAAATAATAGGCTTCCTATGTGACCTTACTCGACCTTTCTATGCATCATTTCCCCCCTGTTGAGCAACAGGAGAGAATGTTACCTACCTTAGTGAAGTGCAGCTGAGACCTAGTGATGAAAAGTGTTACATACTGTTGCTAATTCTGACCATCACTTTCAAATGGGCCAGTAGGGCTTGCTACAGAG
The DNA here is from genome assembly GCF_965140235.1 of Caretta caretta. Taxonomy (NCBI): domain Eukaryota; kingdom Metazoa; phylum Chordata; order Testudines; family Cheloniidae; genus Caretta; species Caretta caretta. The sequence goes on along the minus strand of NC_134214.1, from coordinate 12,513,477 downwards.
CTTCTTAAGAGCCAACCGGGTGATCTTGAAGGTGCTCCAAGTCCCTGTTGGTCCTAGAGTAAATGTGGCAGAATTCAAGGGACAAGGCTAGCACACCGCAGTACCCCACACCCTGAAAGGAAGCATTATTTCACTAAGTTGTGGCACAATATGCCTAAAACCTAATAATGAAATCGGCCACACTATTCAGCTGGTGTAAATTACTGCACTTCCACTGAATACACCACCCTCCCCCAAAGGGCCCTGGGACTTTTAATGATCATTCTTGGTGAGGTCTTTTCTTTTGTCTCTCATCCAGATACATGTAATGGCCTTTAGCATCCCGGTGGACCTGAGTACTGTCCTGACAGAAGATCGCCACCTACCAAATTAGCCACTTAGCACCCGAGGTTTTCCCTCAAAGATTTTCCTCTCAAGTACTGACCAAGCCTGATGCTGTTAGCTGATGAGATCACTGCCCGAGGCATATGACTGCAGGCATGTGTAACCTATAACCTGGGAGTGGCTAAGTCATTATGCAAGGTAACCGATTTCCCCTTGTTTTTTCCTAATTCCCCCCACCCCCCCAGACGTTCTTGTTAAACCCTGGATTTGTGCTGGAAATGGCCCACCTTGATTATCATACACATTGTAAGGAGAGTGGTCACTTTAGATAAGCTATTACCAGCAGGAGAGTGGGTTTGTGTGTGTGTTGGGGCGGGGGGGGGGAGAAAACCTGGATTTGTGCTGGAAATGGCCCAACTTGATTATCATACACATTGTAAGGAGAGTGATCACTTTAGATAAGCCATTGCCAGCAGGAGAGTGGAGTGGGGGGAGGTATTTTTTCATGCTTTGTGTGTATAAAAGATCTTCTACACTTTCCACAGTATGCATCCGATGAAGTGAGCTGTAAGCTCACGAAAGCTTATGCTCAAATAAATTGGTTAGTCTCTAAGGTGCCACAAATACTCCTTTTCTTTTTGCGAATACAGACTAACACGGCTGTTACTCTGAAACCTGTCATAGAAGTCAAGGGCAATATTCCCATTGACTTCAATGGAGCCAGGATTTCAGACCATAAGTCATTAACAGAGTGTTGACCTATTCAACCCTCTTATCAACTATTGTTTCCCCTCCCACCTTTTCTCTGTCTTGTCTATTTAGATTGTAAATGTTAGGGGGCTTATTCCTTCACCCACTTACTTCACTGGTCCTTCTCGCATGAACAGAGAGCAACAATACCTGAAGTCCAAAGGTGCAAACAATTCGATGTTTATTGGGGTGAACTTCCAGCAAACATGATTCCAGTTTCCTTCCTTAGTATCCTCCTTCCCAGCTCTGACACCACAGAGCCTTTCACCTGTGTCCCTGTTCCAATTCCTGCCCTTAGCAAAACATGATTTCAATTTCCTTACCCCTATTCCCTGTTCCCATTTCCCCCTTTAGCAAAACATGATTCCAATTTCCCCACCCCCATTCCCTGTTCCCATTTTCCCCACACACACACACCCACTCACTTCCTGATTGCCTGAAGACTATATAGTAAAACTTAATTTCTGCTTACTATACCTTAACCAATCATTTTCCTGAAATTTAACTAACCAATCCTAACATATTGTAACCTGATTATGTAACCAATTATATCCCACCACCTTAATTAGTTTACACCCAGCAAAATTAATTATACAGCAGACAGGAACAATCACAGAACCAGACAGAGATTATACAGACAAACAATAGCAAAGTGGGAACTATAATGACAAAACAATACAGAAGTGAGGATTTCACATCCCAGCTATCGATAAGTGAGTTCTTGCCAGACAGGATGCTATCAAACTAAGTTTCCTTTTACATTCTCTAGGCACTTCCCTTTCTCTGGAGGTGACAGGCATTATCAGGACAGGATTGTATTCCTAACAGCCCAATAGCACCTTATTTCACTGTGACTAGTTTGGAATGTGAGGATGTGACCTTTCGCTTCCCAGCTTATGGCTGCCTCTGCTGCTTAGCCAAAGGCCTTAGCCTAAGAACAGGGCCTCAGACTGTCACAGTAAGAGAAGGCCCTTACACTGGCAGACAGTGATTTTGATTCTTTCTTTTATACCTCTAACTAGCCAAGTGATAAGAATACACCTAAATTCTTAAAGTACAGGCCTTTGCAGACAGGCCTGAATATCTATATCCTAACAGTAAACTCTTCTGGTCAGACTCAGTTTGTTATTATTATTACCTAGCACAATGTGGTTCTAATCTCGGTTGAGGCATGAGGCTCTACTCTAATACCAATAAAAAATATGAGTATTGCTGTAATGGATCTGGGCACCCATCTGGGGACTGCGCCACAAGAATTGTCATTGCCTTGCAAGAAACTCTGAAGAACATAACATAAGAACGACCATACTGCGTCAGATGAATTGTCCATCTAGCCCAGTAGCCTGTCTTCCGACAGTAGCCAGTGCCAGGTGCTTCAGAGGGAATGAGCAGAACAGGTAATCATCAAGTGATTCATCCCCTGTTGCCCATTCCCAGCATCTGGCAAACAGAGACTAGGGACATTTCAGAGCATGCTTTTGCATCTCTGCCCATCCTGGATAATAGCCATTGATGGACCTATCCTCCATGAGCTTATCTAGTTCTTTTTTTAACCCTGTTATATTCTTGGCCTTCACAACATCCTCTGGCTAAGAGTTCCAAAGAGTTGTCACTATAGATGGGCTATTACCAGCAGGAGAGTGAGTTTGTGTGTGGGGGGGGTGGAGGGTGAGAAAACCTGGATTTGTGCTGGAAATGGCCCAACTTGATGATCACTTTAGATAAGCTATTACCAGCAGGACAGTGGGGTGGGAGGAGGTATTGTTTCATGATCTCTGTGTGTATATAATGTCTGCTGCAGTTTCCACGGTATGCATCCGATGAAGTGAGCTGTAGCTCACAAAAGCTTATGCTCAAATAAATTGGTTAGTCTCTAAGGTGCCACAAGTCCTCCTTTTCTTTTTGTGAAAACAGACTAACACGGCTGTTACTCTGAAACAGATTGACTGTGTGTTGTGTGAAAAAATACTTCCTTTTGTTTGTTTTAAACCTGCTGCCTGTTAATTTCATTGGGTGACCCCTAGTTCTTGTGTTATGACAAAGAGTAAATAGCACATCCTTATTTACTTTCTCCACACCAGTCATGGTTTTATAGACCTCTGTCATATCCACCTTAGTCATCTCTTTCCAAGCTGAAAAGTCCCAGAATTATTACTCTCTCCTCATATGGAAGCTGTTCATTTTTGTTGCCCTTTTTTGTACCCTTCCCAATTCCAATATATCTTTTTTGAGATGGGGTGACTCGTGGCGAACGGGGGAAGTCCCGGATGACTGGAAAAAGGCTAATGTAGTGCCAATCTTTAAAAAAGGGAAGAAGGAGGATCCTGGGAACTACAGGCCAGTCAGCCTCACCTCAGTCCCTGGAAAAATCATGGAGCAGGTCCTCAAAGAATCAATCCTGAAGCACTTACATGAGAGGAAAGTGATCAAGAACAGTCAGCATGGATTCACCAAGGGAAGGTCATGCCTGACTAATCTAATCGCCTTCTATGATGAGATTACTGGTTCTGTGGATGAAGGGAAAGCAGTGGATGTATTGTATCTTGACTTTAGCAAAGCTTTTGACACTGTCTCCCACAGTATTCTTGTCAGCAAGTTAAAGAAGTACGGGCTGGATGAATGCACTATAAGGTGGGTAGAAAGTTGGCTAGATTGTCGGGCTCAACGGGTAGTGATCAATGGCTCCATGTCTAGTTGGCAGCCGGTGTCAAGTGGAGTGCCCCAGGGGTCCGTCCTGGGGCCGGTTTTGTTCAATATCTTCATAAATGATCTGGAGGATGGTGTGGATTGCACTCTCAGCAAATTTGCGGATGATACTAAACTAGGAGGAGTGGTAGATACGCTGGAGGGCAGGGATAGGATACAGAGGGACCTAGACAAATTGGAGGGTTGGGCCAAAAGAAATCTGATAAGGTTCAATAAGGATAAGTGCAGGGTCCTGCACTTAGGACGGAAGAATCCAATGCACTGCTACAGACTAGGGACCGAATGGCTAGGCAGCAGTTCTGCGGAAAAGGACCTAGGGGTGACAGTGGACGAGAAGCTGGATATGAGTCAGCAGTGTGCCCTTGTTGCCAAGAAGGCCAATGGCATTTTGGGATGTATAAGTAGGGGCATAGCGAGCAGATCGAGGGACGTGATCGTTCCCCTCTATTCGACATTGGTGAGGCCTCATCTGGAGTACTGTGTCCAGTTTTGGGCCCCACACTACAAGAAGGATGTGGATAAATTGGAAAGAGTCCAGCGAAGGGCAACAAAAATGATTAGGGGTCTGGAACACATGACTTATGAGGAGAGGCTGAGGGAACTGGGATTGTTTAGTCTGCGGAAGAGAAGAATGAGGGGGGATTTGATAGCTGCTTTCAACTACCTGAGAGGTGGTTCCAGAGAGGATGGTTCTAGACTATTCTCAGTGGTGGAAGAGGACAGGACAAGGAGTAATGGTCTCAAGTTGCAGTGGGGGAGGTTTAGGTTGGATATTAGGAAAAACTTTTTCACTAGGAGGGTGGTGAAACACTGGAATGCGTTGCCTAGGGAGGTGGTGGAATCTCCTTCCTTAGAAGTTTTTAAGGTCAGGCTTGACAAAGCCCTGGCTGGGATGATTTAATTGGGAATGGGTCCTGCTTTTGAGCAGGGGGTTGGACTATATGACCTCCTGAGGTCCCTTCCAACCCTGATATTCTATGATTCTATGATTCTATGATCTACATGCAGTATTCAAGGTGTGGGTGAACCATGAATGTATCTAGAAGCAATATGATATTTTTGTCTCATTCTCTATCCCTTTCCTAATGATTCCCAACATTTTGTTCGCTTTTTTGTCTGCACTGCACATTGAGTGGATGTTTTCAGAGAACTAACCACAATGACTCCAAGTTCTCTTTCTTGAGTGGTAACAGCTAATTTAGACCCCATCATTTTATACGTACAATTGGGACTATGTTTTCCAATGTGCATTACTTGGCATTTATCAACACTAAATTTCATCTGCCATTTTGTTGCCCAGCCACTCCGTTTTGTGAGATCCTTTGTAACTCTTTGCAGTCTGCCTTGAGTAGTTTTGTATCATCTGCACATTTTGATAAATAGCAATGTCCTGTAAGTTACAGAGGACAGTTGTTGTCATTTCCTGTAACACAACAATAAACAGTCATCCATTCCCATGAACTACAGAGAAAAAATTCTCTCGTTACAGAAAGGATCGGGAAGTTGAAATGCATTTCAGTGCCTTGAATATTAATTCCATTAGTAACTGCTCCTGGGTAAATTCAGAGCACATTGTTGGTGCTGTTTTCTGATTTTTTAGTTCATTCCCTGCTCCCTCCATGCTCTTTCTTTCCCTAGTACTATTCCAGGCTCACATTGACCCTTACGGGTCTGACTACTCTGCAGTTAAAAATCCTCAGCTGGCCCGTGCCAGCTGTCTCAGGCTCATGGAGGTCGGGTTAAGGAGCTGTTTAATTGCGGTGTAGACATTTGAGTTTGGGCTAGAGCCCAGGATCAAGGGCCCTGCAAGGTGGGAGAGTCCCCGAACATCTACACTGCAATTAAACAGCTTAGCCTGAGCACTGCAAGCCCGAGTCAGCTGGCACGGGCCATCTGTGGGTTTTTAATTGCAGTGTAGACATACCATTAGTGGTTGGGATGGAACAGTGATATATCTGCAGACTTCTGTGCAGCACGGATCTTGGTGGCCAACTGTCATGACTCAGTGGTGCATAGTTGCTAAAACAAATTCTGTCTCCAGGACATCACAATCCTGAAAATCATTTCCAGTTCTATTATTATTCTCTGCCCAGAGCAATCAGACTTTGGTTTCTAGTGCAGTCAACACTGAATGTCATTCCCTTTGAATATGCTGAACTAACAAACTATGAAATGTATGTAGCCAAATATAGACAGAGATTTCATTCCCATAATGAGCCTCTGTCTGTGCTATGAAATCTCAGTCTCTTTTACATGCTGTAAAGTGAAATAAAAACATACCAGTGATACTTTTTGTATGAAATAATATTCTATTGCATAATGTGTAGGGAAAAACTGAGTTTCATTTTTCCACTCTGATGAGGACAGTGGAAATATGTACGATCCATGCTCAAAAGAGGCAAAGGGAAACAGGGTCTGAACATATTGAAATATTCCTTCTAGTGATCTCTGAACCTCAGAGGATTCAGAGTTGGGATTTGATTTAGATAAGCTTCTGAAGTTTTCCAGAACTTTTCAATCTAGATTTGTGTGAATACTGCAAAACTATACTTGTGAGCATTCACAAAGTTTCTCCAAAGGTTCTCTCAATCCTTGTTGTTTGTTTTCCATGACCCTCCATTGGGTTCACAGAAATCTTAGTGGGAAGTAAAAGTCTTCTGATTAATTTATGGGAATATCTTTTTTTAAAAAAACTGGAAGCCATCTGTTATAAGTCACAAACCTAAAGAAAAGAAAGGTGCAACATTCATCAAATGCATCATTTGCTCTCAATACTTCTTCCGGCTCTCAACCAAACTTTCTGAGCTAGCAAAATTAGGCTGCGCCCCGTTGTCATAACATCCTCTTTTATGGTGGCCTCCATTCCACAAGTCTTTGGGTGGTGCACAGCAAAGATACCTGGCTGTGGTGCTCCAGTGCGCATCTAAGTGGGGACTATGTGAAAGCACGAGTAAGGTCAAATACTAAGCATAGTCCTCCTCACTGAACAGTCCCCATGCACAGCTCCTCCATTATTCACAAGGATAAAAAAATAGCGAGAATGGGCATGTGCTACGCAACTTGGGTCAAATCACTATAAATACAGGCAGTCCTCGGATTTACGACACAACTGGTTCCTGAAAATTGCGTCGTAAGGTGAAACATTGTAACTCGGAACCGGAATACACTCCATTGCGGGACCGAGCGTTGTAAGGTCAAAACCAGTTGTCCTATGTCGAATCAGGGTGTCAATTCAGAATTGCTGTAAGTTGAACGTCGTACAGTCGAGAACTGTCTGTACGGATATGTTATATAAGTTGAACGCTCTTTGGGACTGGGACTGTATAGTAGGGCGATCTGCCCCTTGCGGGCCTGAGGAGCCAGGGAGCAGAAAGCCCTGGCCTAAGGAGAAGCCCAGCAAGTGGGCGGTGGGCACCTGATTCAGCTAAGCGGCAGTTAACAGAGCTGATTCCTAGCTGGAAGGGATAAGTAAGGCCCCAGCTCCATAAGGGGTTGGAAGGTGTGACAAACACTTCTCTGAGCAGCAGAATGCTGTCATGAGATAAGTAGGCCCTATGATCCCCCAAAGGCTCAGGGAGGGCCATAACCCTAGAGCTACTTGCGGGTTTAAAGGCCCCTGCAGTATCAGTCCAGGTCAGGGCTAATTTTCTATATTTTGTGTGACTGTGTGGCAGAAGAATGAAAGAGCCTGCACAACGAAAACAGTTGGGCATGTCTGACTATTTTGTCCCCAAGTTAGTGGGCAGGTCCACAAGATTACAGACTGTTCTTTTGTTCTGTGTATGTACAGCGCCTAACACGATGGGGCCCTACTCCATGACTGGGTCCGCTTGGTACTACTGCAATAAACATAAATAAAAATACATGATATTCTTGTTATCTGTAGAAATGTTAGACTTTTTTTTTTAATAATCTGGATAAATTCAATTATCTACTTAATGTAAGTGATGCAGGATTGGGCTTCCTATTGGACTTTTATTAATCCTTCCTGCTTAATATTGTAATAAAATTGCCAGGGTATCTAACACTGAAATTGTTCTACATGTAAATGACAAAGAAAGGCTTGAAGAAGAGCTTTGTGTAAGTCTGAAGCTTGTCTCTTTCACCAACAGAAGTCAGTCTAATAAAGGATATTGCCTCACCTACCTTGTCTTTCAAATAATAAAGTCAGAAAATCATCTTTCAGGGTATACAGTGGCATCTGAGAGGTAATAACTAATACATACTTGAATTTACATTTTTTGTCAGTGAAAAATTGCAAGTCTGCAGTTTTTCACTGAATTTTTGTTAAGAAATAGACAGTAATATGCACCCCTTTTTCAGGCATTAAAAGCATGACACACAGTGGGCTGTGCTATCTGGACTCAAAGCTCTTTTTTTTTTTTTTTCCAGATTTTTTTTAAAAGGAATTACTTCACAAACACATTGACGCTAGGAATTTTCCCTCTAAATTCTCTGTCTGCACTTTTGGCAGCGACTGCACATACTCGGTTCGGCCCCAGAAGGGTGCTGCAGACAAACGTTGAATCTGCAGAAATGGTTCCAAATTGAAACATTCAAAATGCTGCTATATTTCCCTGGTTCTCTGATGTTTAGAAATAAACATTGGCAGTGCTTATTTAGAAAGATCGGGGTATTTTTTTAGCATGGCATCAACATGCTTTTCTCCAAATAGCCTTGGTCTGCCATTTGCATGAATGAAAAGTATAGACTTGTAAACCTGCCCAATTAGAAATAGAAAAGACAAAACAAAAATGTTGAACATTCTTGGGACATTAGGGATGAGCTTAGTTTGAAATTGCTGCAGTGTTATTGAAACTATGCTTTTCCAAAAGTCTCAAATGAATTCTCTATTGTATGAAATACATCTCGCAAAGAAATTCTGGAATAAATATTAAGTGCATGCAATACTTTCAGCAGGTGAATATTAAAAGTCCACTGTGACTGTACCTTTAAATACAGTCTGCAGCAGATCCTCTGCTGGTATAAACTGACTTCAGTGGAATTATGCCAATCAACACCAGTTGAGGATCTGGCCCTTTATATCTCAACTTTTTGAGCAAGGAGAATTAATATTCTGTTCAGTGCATTTTCCTCTGGCTCCCTCCTCAGTTCCTATCCTACGTTCATAACTAATCTCTGGAACCGAGGCTTTCACTGTTTTCCCAAATTTAGGGGCCTGATTCAAAGACTATTGAAGTCAATGGGAATTGTTCCATTAATTTCCATGGGTTTTAGATAAGACGTTTAATCTGCAAATTTTAATTTTGCTTCCTCCTGCCTCTCATGTTCATACTCCGCCAGCTTTCCCTTCGGACAGACTGCAGGCTGATTCTGATCTTACTTACACTAGGGTTAATCCAGAGCAGTTCCATTGAAATCAGTGGAGTTCCACCAGTTTAAAAAGGGAATGAGACAAGAATCAAGCCCCCTTTTCTGTGAATCACTCCAATAAAGAGACTGAAGAGTCACAATTTGTTGGTGAAGCTATGCACACCCTGTTCTTTGCAGGTAATGTTACAGATACAGCGAGGTGGTGGAGGAAATGTACAGCCTATATTTATCCTCTGCATTTAGAGATGCATTTTACAAGGGGGTAAGATGATTTTGAAAACATACGTAATGTCCAAAGTCTGCTCTCAGTTATATTGGTGTAAATTCCGAGTAACTGTTGACTTCAATTTTACATGATCAGAAATGGGACCCTTCAACTCAAGATGAGAGAGAAGGGAACATGAGTTTTGTATCTGCAGCATTTTTCCAACCTTCCTATTTTTGTGAACAAACTCCACTAAGAAAATAGCACTCGATGACCCACTCCCCCTTGCACTTAATGAATGAGTTAAATATTAAAACTGACAATAGGTGAACCAGTTTGGATAAAGTAAGAACTGGCCCAAACTTTTGCCATAAACTTAAACTGAAACTTTATGATTCAAAAATATCCAGGAGGAGATCAGACAAATATTTATATCGACAAATAGAATATCCAGTTATAATTATTAATGATAAATATATTAGAAAGGATATTAAGCCTCATGCTTCAGGGTTTAAGATGATCTCTGACTATCAGAGATCAGGATGTGACCTAAAACGGGTGGTGTATGTGGAAGGGGACGGTTATATCACATCTGCCTACTGGGGGTGGGGAGGTCTTACACTATCCTCTGAAGCACCAGTAGTGTCCGCTGCCAGACATGGTGCTAGACAAATTCAGACTAGAAATTAGGTAAAAATTTTTAACTGTGAGAGTAATTAACCATTGGCATAACTTACCAAGAGCCATGATGGATTCTCCATCATTGGCAATTTTAAAATCAGGATTGGAAGTTTTCTGAAAGATATGTTCTAGGAACTATTTTGAGGAAGTTCTAGTCCTGTGTTATACACAGGGTCAGACTAGATGATCACAGACCTTGGAATCTATGATACTGGACTAATTGGACCTCAATTTTGATCCAATATGGCAATTCCTATATGCCTTCCTTACTATATAATTATTTTTCATTTTCATACAGTTTTGCATTCCCCATTCTGGTTGGAACTCAGAGCAGAAGTCCTAAACTACTGATCTTCACCATATATTTCTGGCCCAAGCAGAAGGTATAGGAATCAGAAGTTTTTGGCAAAAGCCATTTTTCATTAGACTTCCAGCCAACTTTCTCAGACTCAAGAGATTACACTAAGTTTGGATACACATCTGAACTTTTGCTCGTCACCAATGTTTCTCCACCTGTCAATGGAATGACGTCTGTACTGAATTTTTAATTAAAATAATCCAACAAAACCTAGTTACATTTAAAGGAAGGCCCCTATTACACTTCCACAGTGATGGGAATGGCCCTTAGTGAAAATGAGAATGAATATATTAGAATATAATTTGTGGGGCCATTAATTGGTCTAAAATGTTGAAGGGGCCAAACTATATAGTAGCATTGTCCAATGTCATCAATGCTTAGGTGTAAGGATAAGTGAAAATATTCAGTACATGAGTACATACTAAACCGCAGATCCATTGACTTGGGCTAGCCATAGAAAAGGGACTTCTTTATGCTTGACTAGTTCTTACACAAATAATACATTAAAAAGCAATTTAATTCTGGTCACAGGTAGCATGGCCTCTCCTTAACATTTATTCTTGGTAGCTAGGATCATATTTAATGCGAATTTGGAGTCTGAATGCATTCATCTTTAGTCTTCTTTCCTTCGTTGTGTGTTTTTAGAAGAAATATATTTGTTTTATAGTTTCTCAGTTATGTCTCTTGATATAAGTGCTTCCTTGCTCTCCTTCCCTCTGGCTTGTTTACAAAGGGAATGCAAACTTGACCTTGATTTTAAGGTCAATGCTTTTTCAGACTGTACAGTCAGCAGAGAGTAGGGGGGAAAAATCAATGTGAAACATATTAGAAGTATAAGAGTAATGCATAATTGCTGGGAAGTCATGCTGGAAATGGAAACAACTGAGGTAATTCTTAAAGGAAAGGACAACACGCTGATATACCTTTTGTTGTAAGAAAAAAAATCTATTCATTTTCCATTCTGCACCCTTTTTTGTTCTCATTCCCATACATGTTCATTGTTATTGTGATATGTTTTGTAGGGCTGTAATTGGTAATGTCTGAGCTATTTACAATGCAAACCTAGGAACTGAACAGGAGGTTAGTGCTGTAAATGAGATGTGATCTGCCCTTTATTCAATCTATCTTCTCCTGCACCTCTACTTCTTGCATCTCATACAAGCCTTTCTGTCCCCATGGTCTTATTTCAGCTGCTATTGAAACCAGTGGAAGCTTTAGCAATGGATAGGCCCCACGTTTGGTTCTGCATTTAGGCTCTGATCCTTCACACGCTTCGGCCAGTGCAGAACTTTAAACACTGGCTGAGTGCAGCTAAGTATTCAGGCCTGAGTTTTGGCCACACCAGGACCTGTCTGTCTGGAATGAGGTCCGCACTGAATGTTTTAATTAAAATAATCCAACTGAACTTATTTACATTTACAGGAAGGCCCCTCTTACGCTACCAGAGTGGTGGAAATGGTCTATAGTGTAAATGAAAATGAGGCCCTCTGTATTTTGTCATACTAGGCACCACTTCTATGTATATCATTTTGAAGGTTACAAATGTGCTTTTATCACAAATAAAACTCATTCTGAATGAATCAACAGGACAGACAAGAAGTGACCACACAGCACATCAGATACCTGACAACATTAATTAGGATGTCAGCCACCGACATTTGTGATGGATAAAATAATGTTTGTCATCAATGGATTTACAAATGATTTTCCCTCCTTTGCCCTTTCTCCCTTTGCGGAGATGGGCCAATTTAAAATAATAATAATAATAATATAGGTTCCATTTGGTTCAAAGTCTAGTAATTTCAGATGTGTCCTAGCTGCTAGTGCATTTTCAACTATAATGGACTACATTTACCCCTAGTTTAACTCAACTGACCTCACTGGAGTTACACCAGGGCAGGATTTGGTCAACGGGGCCAAATTCAACTCTCATTTACACAAATGCCACTCCAGCATGCCATTGGGATTACACCAGCGTAAGAGAAAACAGAGTTTGGCTCAGGGGTGAAAGTAACTTAAAGGACTTACCGGTACGCCAGAGTCTTGAGCAGGGGCATGGCCTCAACCGGAAGAGGCAGAGCCTTTAAAGATTTAAAGGCCCCAGGGCTCCAGCTGCGGCTGGGAGCCCTGGGGCCTTTAAATCACCCCCAGAGCTCCCAGCTCCAGAGGCGGCTGGGAGCTCCGGGGTTCAGGGGTGATTTAAAGGGCCTGGGGCTCCAGCCACCACTACCACAGCGGAGCTCTGGGCCCTTTAAAATGCTGCCCAAGCCCGGCTGCCGGAGCCTCAGGGTAGCGGCGGCAGGGCTCCGGTGGTGATTTAAAGGGCCCAGGGCCCCCCGCAGCGGCTGGAGCCCCTGGCCCTTTAAATCACTGCCGGAGCCCTGCCACTGCTACTCTGGAGCTCCGGCAGTGGGGCTCGGGAGGCGATTTAAAGGGCCCAGGGCTCCGGCTGCTGCAGGGAGACCCGGGCCCTTTAAATCACCAGCCTGGGGAAGCCGGTCCAGTCCGGTACGCCGTACCAGCTCTTGCCGGTATGCCGTACTGGACCGTACCGGTGTACTTTCACCTCCGGTTTGGCTCGATATATTTAAATACTAATGAACTGCTATGGCATTAATATCTAAGTGAGACTTATTACACATGCTTATGTAATTTTCAGTTAATTAAACAGCGATAGAATATATCAGCTGTATTCTCACTGCTGTTCAAAAGTGTCTTTTAAAAAGCAATTAATATTTAATAAAAATATTATAGTTTTTCTAAAAGTCATAATTAAATGCATACATCTTTACGGTGCTTACAAGTGCTATATCTGTCACTGCCAGGAACTTGCATCATAGCTGCTTTCTACCATTGACATACTGTGTGAATGGTAAATTTCCATAAATCATTCCTTCAGAGCCCGTGCCCCATTCTCAAACATCAGCATGGAAGATGTTAGGTTAGCTCAAGGAGTAGAAATTACTGAAGGAAGCTGTGAGACACAGTATATAGTGTAAAAATCAGAAATGCTTTCCTTTCCATGGCAAAGAATCTAACATAAAAAGCTGAATATGAATTTTGAAGGTTTAGCCATCTCACTGTGGTCCATAAGACATTAAAAAGCGAGAGCTAACTTTTTCCTGCTTTTGTATCATTCTGTCTCAGATATGGCTTCACTCTAAGATTTAGTAAACTCATGCCAGCGTACCCCTTACAGAGATGAATGAAATGTTTGCATTTCACTCAGATGTGAGTGGGCAATTGATGCATGCAGTTCTGAATGACTCGCTTTAATTACATCCAAACTAAGGTTATGTCTACACTGCAGACCTTACAGCGGCACAGCTGTACGACTGAAGCTGCGCCACTGTTAGGTCTCCCATGTAGCTGCTCTATGCCGACGGGAGAGCTCTCCTGTCAGCATAATTAAATCACCCCAAGGAGCGGCGGTAGCCATGTCAGCAGGAGATACTCTTCCGCCGACATAGCGCTGTCCACACCGGCGCTTTTGTCAGTGAAACTTATGTCGCTCAGGGGTGTGGTAGTGTAGACATAACTCCTCTTTGCATTTGGTTCTTAGGCTATTTCACAGACTCATAGGGTGAGTATGTCCAAAGTTGGGTGCCTAAATCTGTCTCTAAGCCATCAAAGATGATGATCCTGATATAACCCCAATAAAGTAAATGCTATCAGTATCCCTGGCCTTAGCTGGTGGTGTGTGCGCTTTCTGCAACGTGGCCTCACAAACACCACAAACTAGGGCAGGAAAGGGAACTCTTTTTGTTCAGAATCTGTGAGCACAATCTGGTGGCCCTGCTGTTGGCTCCAGTTAATGGGAGGAGAAGGGTAGCTGTGGTTGCAAACGATATAATTGTTGCCCCTGTGGTAACACCACTTCTGTTGCTCTTGCCACAGCTGTAGAAACAACATCCCCTGCCACTCATGTTGCCTCCTCCACTTCCTTCAGTGAAAATAAAATGCTTCTTTGTGGTGTGGGGGTGGGTGGAGTTTGTTGGTGTTGCTGAAAAGTCTATGTAGCCCCAATTCTATTCCATCCTGTTTTTCTCTGTTTGGTCCTTTCACCCTTCTCTGACTGACCCTCCACAGATATGACCCATTATCCATTTCAGTTTCTTTCTAACCCATGAAATAAAGAAGAAGAGAAACCCCCCAACCCATGCTGATTTCACTGCTTGATTATAAAACTCACACTGATCAAACAGGTTTCAGAGTAGCCGCCATGTTGGTCTGTATCCGCAAAAAGAACAGGAGGACTTGTGGTACCTTAGAGACTAACAAATTTATTTGAGCATAAGCTTTCGTGAGCTACAGCTCACTTCATGAGATGCATGCAATGGAAAATACAGTAGGGGGATTTTATATACACAGAGAACATGAAACAATGGGTGTTACCATACACACTGTAACGAGAGTGATCAGGTAAGGTGAGCTATTTACCAGCAGGAGAGAAAAAAAACTTTTGTAGTGATAATCAAGGTGGGCCATTTCCAGCAGTTGACAAGAAATATAACTGTTTCCCCTACTTTTGTCACCGCATAGCTCTAATAAAAATATAGCTAGATTTCAAGTGAGGCCCCTACTGTGAACAAGGAGAAATTACTGCAGACCAAACTGTGGTCTGTAATGCAATCTGTCTGAGCTTAGTTACCCTAGATATTGCAAGTGTTGCATTGTAGTGCATTTTGTTATGTGACATCTTACATACATGGCACAGTTGGCACTAAATGTGACTTTGTAGCTGAAAATGCCAAAGGAATGTGGCAGCTATCATTTAAAAGAGAACAAATTGTCAGCGCTGATGACAATAGGTATGAGGTAGCTGTGTTGTTATTAATTACTGATGCTGTGTTAGCACTTAGAAGCCACAGGAACAGACGAGGAATCCACTGTGCTAGGCACTGTACAGAGAATAAAAGGATGATCCCCGTCCCAAAGAGCTCACAATCGAAATACACCTGAATTTTATCTAAGTTAGGACATCTGTTTAAATACCTGTTTAAAAAATGGTTTCTGCTAGCATGGGATAAACATGAATTGTCTTGTTAACAAGGAGCGAGCGAAAGCACATTAAACCCATGACAAAAAAACTGTTAAGACCATCTATTGTACCAAGTACTCACTTTTTGTACCTAGCATTGAAAATAGTCTGCCATCTCCTTTTCTAACGGAGGTCGAACATGCTTTTGGCCTGGTTTGTACTGATCAGGGAAAGCATGTTAAACCTGGCTTAGCAGAACCCGAAGCTGAATTTTGTATGAGGATTCAGATTAAAGTTTATACGACTGTTTTCTCTCATGTGTATTTTTTCAAGATTATATTTTCCTTTCATAGCTAAGAAAATGTATATTTCAACTTGTTTATCTTTAGGACTTTTTAAAAATCTATTTAATTAAACTTGTATTAGACATTTAGACTGTGAACACACAATTACAGATGCAAAAACTGTGCAGGCAAATGTAGGCCTAATTTATATGTGCAATAGCCATGGCGGTATATGCAGATCATGTAGTTTTACATGCAAGTGGCCATGTTATATAAGCAGCTGGTCATTTGAATCGAGAGCTACCCAACTTGCATATAGAGTCATGGTAATTTGCTCACGCAAAGTAGGCATGCAACTAGGTGTGTACAGCTCTGGAAATCTAGAACTTACTCCCTGACTTAGTTTTTGTCTAGTAACCCTCCACATCCTAGGGTAAAACCCATGGAAGCAGGACAGTAGCTTACAGAGCAATACAAGGTATAGAAGGCAGGATCTGTGAGCAAATCAGAGCCAATCCCAACTAGACCTCAGGTATTCCTACAGGCCACCCCCCTATGCTGGCTGTGTGATCAGTTTATGGGCTCATCCAACACAGCAGCCTATTACCATACTTTCCCAGGTGAATTAAAGCCGTGATGGGGGTGTTAATACTGGTCAGCTCACCATGAATATCTTTGGCAATTTGCTGAGGAGCTCAGCTTCCTTTCTCAGGGTCGCATGTGAGACCAAGACTTAGATCCTCAGCAGCGTTTAGGCATCTAACTGCTATAGAAATCATTGGGAGTTAAGCACCTAAATGCCTCTGACGATCTAGGCCCAAGTGACTGCTCTCTGGATGCCCTGTCTGCAGCCTGCCATTCTCCATGTTATCTGGGGAATCTCTGGAAGCCTCCAGTTTTGGTGTCAGAGGGGCGTCTGTCCACCTGAGGGCGGGGGGAAGCATGCATACTCCCCGCAATCCCAGGAACATCTGTTGCCTTTTGCCTGTGTAAAGGGGAGCATCATCCCCTAGACATGCCAACCCTAAGTCACTATGTGCCCTATTTAATTATTTAAACAATAAAGGGGGGAAATAATTCAAGATTATCTGATATAAAATGATCAAGGTGGCTCAGTAATTCACAGAAAAAGGCACTGAGACAATACTATGGCCCTATTAGACAACAGCATAAACACATTCAGCTACGCAACTCAGACCTTCCTGCTTTACACATGTAATTAGGTTGTTTCCATGGTAATGATCTAATTATGGTCTTCTCGGCTTTGTGTAATCACATTTGCTGCATTTTGGCAGAGCTGTTTTCCTTATTTTTGAACAGCAACACTTGGCAAGATGTTCTTTCTGAAGTTGAATAATGATCTCCTGTGATAAAAACCTACCTTTCAGAGATTTTATTAAATTTATTTTTATTTAAAGAGGGCTTATACAGCTGGTAGAAGACATAAATATATGGAGAAAGAAACGTTTTCCCAAGTGAATCATGTTCCAGCTTCCTCCCTGGGCTCAGTATATGATTGTTTATAATGACTATTTATTACAGTGTGACCCAGTAGCTAGGGCAGTGGATTGGGTCGCAAGACACCTGGGTTCTATTCCCAGTTCAGACACTGAGCCGATGAGTGACCCTGGGCAAATCACTTCCCCTCTCTGTGCCTCACTTCCTCTCATTTGTACGATGTGGGTAAATGACACTGATCTCCTTTGTAAAGTGCTTGGGTCGGTAGAGGAAGTCAGAATGCTCAGATTCCATGGTAGCTGGTGCTTGCATGAATTTATTACACTCGATGCACTTTTGTGCAGGAGAGAAGTTTATTGTGACTCTTAATCCCTTCTAAAACACCTTCAAGTGAAAGATCTGGCCCTTAATTACCATTAATATAGAGTTATGAAGCTTTCTCACAAAACAAAACCTATTTCCCAGCTTTAGCACTAAGGGACCTGGAGAGGCATAGAAAAGCAAAGGTCGGGTAAGAAAAACTCGTGAAATCCATGCAGCAGCAGCAGAGCGGTAGGCTGTATTCACTCAGGAATGTATTGCAATTGACAAGGCTATTCAAGGAAAGATACTTGATTAGTGTTGCCATGACAACAAAAAACACCTGGAAAAGATCTATTAAGTGATATAATGGCGTCAAGCCAAGGAGCAGGACCAAATTCTGCTCTCAGTTTATAGTGGTGAGTCAATGGAATTACACTAGTGTGACTAAAGACAGGATAAAAAGAAAAGGAGTACTTGTGGCACCTTAGAGACTAACAAATTTATTTGAGCATAAGCTTGCTCACAAAAGCTTATGCTCAAATAAATTTGTTAGTCTCTAAGGTGCCACAAGTACTCCTTTTCTTTTTGCGGATACAGACTAACATGGCTGCTACTCTAAAGACAGGATTTGATCCCCATACCTTAAACACTAAAGGATTCTCAGCAGAAGTAAGTTGGAAATCATACAAATATTTTTATAGCCTTTGTAAGTGAGATTTTTATAATGTATTGAATATTCACAGAAAAGCATTACAGACTTATTCCTTTGAGGGATTAACTAGAATGGCAGCTTTCTGAAGAAGTGTCATATAACTCATTTTTGGCACCTACCCCAGGGTCTATCAATTGAAATATCCACCCCTAAATATTTATAGAGATCTTTTCAAATAAAAAATGAGGGGGTTGAATTTCAAGGTCTCACTAAGCAGAATTCACCTTTTGAAAGATTGTTTTTGGAAGGGATTGGAGGAGGGAAGAAATCCCTGCTTTATCATCACGGAGACAGATAATAGATAGCTGCTTAACTTCCTTGGGGCCCCCCATCGAAAAGCTATCCTAGATCGCTGTAGTGATAATGACCGGCATTTGTATTTTAGAAGATTGACACTTCTGAAATATCATATTGCACTCAAACCCACAATAAGTGATTTTCTGATGCATATAGAATACCAATTATTACTAAATTAAAATAAAAATATGTTTGGATGGGATTCTCAAAAACACTCAGCAGTGGTTTATTTTGCTACCAGTGAAGTCAATGCGCACTTTTTCTGAGCACCTCATAGTGGGTTACAAACATTAATCAATCCAACTCTAAGACCCCCTTGTGCAATATGACGGGTACATATAGCAAGTTGGTTCTCCGTCCTTCTCCTCCCATATACAGCCATCTCCTGGATGTGTTACAGTTCAGGACATATTAACCCTGTACAAAAGTAGGAGAAGTGAAGAGGAATGATCATGTAAAAGTCAGAGGAGAGGTATGTTGTGAAATGTGAATATCTGAGTTGGAAGCTGGTGCTTTCCTCAGACTCCTCTCTCGCGATGCATATGCTGATAATACTTTGCAAAGCACCAGAGGGATCATACTGGGCCAGATTTTCAGAACTGCTTGGTACCCACGCCTGGGGTCAGATTTCCTACAAGAGCTCGGCTCCCATTTAGGCAGCTAAGTGAAGTGACCAAATTTTCCCAAGTGCTCAGCATGTAGCCTCTCTCCTTGTTCTCAATGGGAATGGTTGCAAACTGAGCTCTTCTATAAATCTACCCACTTCATTCAGTCCCCTCCATGGGAGCTGAACTCTTTTGAAAATCTGCCCCAAACAATGCAACTTACACTCAGAATAAGCCTCCCAATTCAATTGTACGCACGTCTCCCCTCTCCTCATCCAAAAGTCTGCCGAAAAATCCCTTTCCTGCTCTGCATCCCCAGCCATAATGACCTCACCCCACCACAGCGAGACCAATGCACATCAGTGGGAGTTTTGACTGAAGGAGGTCCTCTGTGTTCTTTCCTGATTGGATTATAGTCCCTGCTTGCCCTTAAGGACCAGTTCTGTGAGGTGCTGAGCATCTTTCCCTCCCATGGAGTGCAGTGGCAGTGTGGAATGCTCCCCACCTCAGATAATAAGTCTCTTATATGGTGCGATTAACAGAGTCCTTTTTAATGTAACAGCCTTTATATGTTCTTATACTATGCCCTTCACTGTGTTATCTGAGCACATGACAGAGGTGTACCCTATTGTACCACGCTGCATACATGTCCATGCTGGATACATCCATGTTCACTAACAATAATCAACATCTCTCTCCTTCCTGGTGCCAAACACTTATGAAACTAAAACCAAAATTAAGGAGTCTACTCTGCATTCAGCATGTGTGTGTGTGAGATCTTCATTAATGCCAGCAGGGGTTTTGCCTTATGCATTCTGATGGAAAAGAAACCAGACCTCTGACTTTATTCTGCCCTGGTTTATATCTTACACAACCCAGATATTTGCATAATACATACCAGAACCGCAATGTGACATGTGCCTCTCCATTAAGTGTATGCGGACTCTGTATGCTGCCTGTCTGTGTCAATTTCAGGGAGCTCTGCAGCTGCAGGAAGACAATTTTCCAATTGGATGTGTGTAAGTTAAAGCTGACACTCTGTAGCTTTAACTCGTGGATGAAACCTGAGCCTCACTCATGCCCTACGCATCAGATAACCTTAACAACATGATCAATACAGCTGGATAATTACAACTAATAGGAAAGCTAAGTGTATGTTTCCAGTTTCTCATCAAAACAGAAAGCTACTTACCGGTTTCTGACCTGGCTTACACACATAAAGGAGAATTAACTGACAGCCCACAAGAAACCAGTACAGTAAAATCTCGTTTACACAAACTGTCCCAAGCTGAAATTCCCGTTCATCTCAATCTAGCTCAAGTATCCTGGTAGGAATTGCTTATTCTCTAGATAAAGTGCCCTGCCAGCCCAAGGGCTTAATCCAAAATCCACTGAAGTCAATGGAAAGACTTCCACTGACGTCAATGGGCTTTGGATCAGGCCTCAAGAGACTAAGAATTGTTTCATGTTAAGAGTGCTGGACCAGGAGTCAGGTCTTTTAGGTTCTACTCCAAGCCCTGTCATGGACTTGCTGTGTGACCTATGAAATTCACTTAACTTTTCTGTGCCTGTTTCCTGTAAATTGGGACTAATCATGACTAGCTCATTATTAACAATATTCATGATTGTTATAGAGGATAGTTGCAGGGCAAGTCTACGATATAGTGCTACTCCGATGCAGCTGCACTGCCGTAGCACGTCTATTGAAGACACGGTATGCCAAGGGGAGACCACTCTCCCGTCAGTATAATCACCCCACCTCCGGGAGAGGTGCAAGCTATGGCGGCGGGAGAGTGTCTCCCACCAACATAGCACCAGTGTGGACAGTGCTTAGGTCAACGTAACTTATGTCACTCAAGGGAGTGTCTTTTTCACACCTCTGAATGACGTAAGTTGCATCAACTTACGCGGTAGCATAAACCAGCCCTCACTTTGCTCACTTGGAACCTGCCTGAGCATGGTTTGTTCGGCCGGAGCTCACAATGTGAAGGGGGAACCCAGACTAGATTTCATAATAGAGAAACACTTGCAGATTTCTAGGGGGTTGATGATGTGGACAGCAACCAACCGGTGGCTCCACCCCCGTCCCCTACTCTTCTCTCAAGGAAGAGGCTTTCACAAGGATGGAGGGAGGGAGGCTGGTGCAGCTTGGGCGCTATTCACCTTCCTCCAGCCAAAGAGTGGCCTATTTTGGTGAAAATTCTACAATTTCCATGTGTGTGGGTGTGTGTGTGTGTTTTCAAGAATGCATGGCCTGGGCCCAGTTTGTGGTTGATGCAAAAAATCAAGATCCTAAAACGTTGTATCTTGGTTTAAAATATGCTAGTCAAATTTCCGACCAGCGTGATTTCAAACAGACAAGACAAGGAACCTTTTAACATGCCAATAAACCCTTTGAATGTGAGGCTCATGGATCCTGAAACTGTGCTACAAACACAGTGCAACATAATTCACTTTTCTAAATAACTGAAAAGGTAGAATATTATCCTGTGAAAACCTCAGGGCTTTCAAACTGTGCTTGTTAATCCCATTTCCTATTTGTTTCCCAAACACAAGCTGACCTTTTGCTTTTCATGTGTTTGGACTGCTAACAGTTGAAAGAAGATTGCCCACTGCAAACATTTCATTAGGAACAGTTACAGGATGTATAGCACCATTTTACACTTTGCTGGGAAACTTGTGTCAGCCTCTTGGTGCATTGAATTATTATGCTGGACGACGCACTGAAGAGGAGTCAACACACTCTAATGACAAAATGACTATTCCCAAGATGAAGGTGTACAGTACTATCCGCAGAGCAGTGCCACGCACTGCATCAAGTGAAAGGCAAATGGTCTTTCAGTTTTCACATTAAATTAAATGGGATCCCATAGGGACCCATGAACCTTTTACACATTAGTATTGTGGGGCTGGAAGTTTTTTGGATGGCTATTGTGAGCTAATTTTCAAGTCGGAAATTGGTTCTTTAAAAATATTTCCTGGCTTCAGCAGCACCAAGGACTGGCATAGCTGCACACTGAGATAAGTGCTTGAAGATGTCAGACAGCTGAAATACTAATGTACTGTGCTAGCAAAGCGAATGGGCCAAGCTCTATCATCGCAACTGTTTTAGGGCTAAATTACACCATCAAACGGGCGCACCCCGCTCCTACTGACAGACGGATGGCATTCCCAAGTTTTTGTGCTTTTCTGAAGCTGATTTGAACTATCAGCTACTCCCGGGTCTGCAAAATTGCCCTTATTAAAAAAATAAATACTGCTGTAGTCTGCTAAATGTCCGATGGCTCAATAGCCTGCTTCAGCTTAAAACTACTTACACTTTTCTGTTAGTTGCTTTTTCTGGTACTCCCATCTCTCCCAGGCTGTGAGTTTCACCATTTCACAACTCAGGCTCAATGGGCCAAATTCAGTATCTAGGCATTGTAAGTTATGCATCGATAAGGCCCTGATGCAGTCCACCCTCCACTGAAGTAGATGAAAAGGCACACATTAGTTCCAGTCTGCATTGAATCAGGCCCGAAGTGGGGCTTGTAGTTGTGCGATATGAGAAATATGGGTGAACTCTCTCTCTCCCTTGAAGCATAAGCCTCAATTCAGGCTTCAGGAGGGTTTAAAATAAAAAAGACAGTGATAACTCCATGGCAACATGGAAGCAAAATGACTACAGGTACCTGCAGTGCAATGAAATCTATAATGTATACATTAAACACTGTCAGAGAAACCACCCCTTACACATGGACACAGGCTCAGGACATACACAGAGCATATGAATACACAGAGAGGTCAATAGGGTGGTTGTGGCATAATTCATGAGATTTCTTGAAGTCTGTCACAAATCTCAGACAAGTCAGGCAAGAGCAGTACTGGGGAAGTCTTTTAATTAGTCCTTTGCTAAATTGGAGGCTCTGTTGTAAAATTCACTCTTAGACATTGCACCCAAAATTTATAACCTTTCAAATCAAAGGAACATCTCAGGCTCTGGGCTTCTGCTAATACGGGGTGTTAATGATAAAGAGCTAGACTCAAAAGGGACACGTTAGACTATTATTTGCAAGATTCAGAAACTCTTCTCAATGTGCTACCCACTGCAGATGAATCCACAGGATGTATGGAACCCCCACTAGCCCAGCTCATACTGGGATATTGCCGAGCACTCTGTGCTGGGCGTGGTGAAGTGAGGAAGCTACACTTATTCATAGGAGGCAGATCCTGCCCTCTGCCCTGCTCTGGGTGTGGAGGGCCCTGGATGCAGTGGGACTGATGCAGTTCAGCTACACAGGGATGGAAGAGGGCCATGCTTTGGGGAGCATGGGTTTCTTTAACACTTGCTAGATAATGACTCGACCGGGGCTCGCAGCTTCACAGCACACAATGGTGGCCACGGCATGGCAATTCATGGGCTAGGGCCAATGAATCTGAGATTACATCGATCCAACAATTCACCTCCATGCAAGGGGAGCGTACAGATTACTGTTACCACTACACCATGGATGGAGGGATAAGGAGGAATTCCTGGTACCTAGTTTTGCTGCAGCTGTACCCTGTGGGCAGTACAGATATAGCCTACCAGCTATGGCAATTACAGAAGAAGAAGAAAGACCTTAGCAACATTGTTGGGCTAAAGAGATGTTCTTAGGCCCTTTCCTGTAGTGAAACTTGTCTTCTGGGGAAAGTGCGTGTTGTGAAGGTTGAAATCTCTTATTACAAAGATGTTTCCACTGTATTATCAATGTTCCATTCTGTATAAAAGCCATTAAAAATTAGAGCCTGTAGAGAAAACACAGGGAGACAATCTGTCATTGCCATGAGCATAGTTTTATAACACGGGGGTGGGGGAGGGTATAGCAATTCTTCTCTACTTTTGAGAAATGGTTAATTGGATAAAATAACCAATGTGGAAATAACTGGAGCAGTGGGCTGGGATTCAGGGCACCTTGGAAGCTCAAGTGTGTTAGCTTTCCCTTGCACAGAGGCCAAAAAGAGACATGAACACACAAAAGACAAATTTCCCAAACCAGACATAGTCCAACCCTTCTATACCTACTATAACTGTGAACATCTCCTAAATGGCAGAATAGCCAGTGTCTATCAAATAAAAAAGAACAAGAGGACTTGTGGCACCTTAGAGACTAACAAATTTATTTGAGCATAAGCTTTCGTGAGCTACAGCTCAATGCATCCGATGAAGTGAGCTGTAGCTCACGAAAGCTTATGCTCAAATAAATTTGTTAGTCTCTAAGGTGCCACAAGTCCTCCTGTTCTTTTTGCGGATACAGACTAAATACGGCTGCTACTCTGAAACCTGTTTATCAAATGAAACTCACACCAAAATTATTCACATTATCAACAGCCCAACTCCTGACTTTTTGAAAAATCATAAAAAATATAAAAATGGCTTATGCACCAGCTGGAAAGGCTATTACTTTATTACGGCTAGAGGATTGGGAGGCAGGACTTCTGTGCTTCACCTTTTCCATCACCAGCAAAGACTGCTTTCCACAGAAAAAATGCCGAAACTCT
Source organism: Caretta caretta (assembly GCF_965140235.1). Lineage (NCBI taxonomy): Eukaryota > Metazoa > Chordata > Testudines > Cheloniidae > Caretta > Caretta caretta. The sequence goes on along the minus strand of NC_134214.1, from coordinate 12,488,959 downwards.
GTGCACGTCAGACAAACTGGGATTTGACATGATATTACGTGGTCCAGGCAAAAATTCACCATTTTCAAAGTGACAGTTTTTTGTGGCTAAAAGACACTTCTCCATTAGCAATCAAAGAAAAGAGGCTTTTGTGGTTAAATAAATTTTCTATTGAGCAAAATCCTTTTCATTATGATTTGTGCTTGAAAATAAAAGAAAAGAAGTTTGATATGTTAAATTAGTAGTTGCAGGAATTTTTCTACACAGTTCTATTAGGTCTAACAACTTTTCCAAAGAACTGTTTGAATAACTCGGGTAGGGAAATGATTGCAGAGTCTCCACACATCAGCATTAAAACTGATGAAATTTTTCAACTGAACTTTTTTCAGCACATAAATACAGATTTGGAGACACTGAAATGTTTCACAGCTTTGTGTCAAATTTGCTGAATTGTTTCAGTTAAAAAACAAAACAGAGCCAAAAAAATTCTGAAAACATCAATATTTTGACATTTTCAAAGTGAAATGTGATTTTTCAGAGCAAATCAATTTTACATTTTAAAATTTTCTTTAATTTCAATTAAAAACAAACAATGTAATTGTTTTTAAATAGTCATAATCCAAACAAAACATTTTGATTTTGTTGAAATGAAATGTTCGGTTTGGGCTGAAATGAATTTTTTTCAATTGTTGGATTCCCCCAAAATGTCAAAACATTTAGTTTTCAGTTCAGCCTGAAACAATTGTTTTTTCAATTTTTTTGAATTTTCAGCAAACAGAAAAATCCATCATTTGTTTGGCTTGAGGCAGGATATTGTTGAAAGAACGAATGGTGGTACGCTCCCCAGCCTCCAACCCATCAGGAAGTGCAACCTCCATTTACGAAAGCACACCTAAACGTGAAGGATTTTTCTCTTTAAGGCGAAGCATCTGTCATGAGCAATCAGCAGAAGTATGTAGCTTTGATGCCTTTGTTGGCAAGTCTTCTATATCAGCACTGGAAAAGACTAGCACCAGAAGAGAGCTTTGGGGAAGTGCATTTTTTAAGTTCTGGGGCAACTGATGTCATTATCGCAAATGCACACAAGAGCAGGATTGGACAGAGATCAATTTCATAATAAATCAGTCACGTTTTCCAATACGAAACAATTTATCTGCCGAGCCAACTTGCCAAACAGTATTAGAGGCTGAGGTCAAATTGAAAAAGACAGATCATGTTTTCAACTTTTCCTTAAAACATATGCTCTGTATCCCAAGGCATCCTTCCCAGCAATTGATTCACAATGTATTGATCCTTTCTGGAGACATTTCCTTCAGGAGGTTTTCATCTATAGTTACAGCAGGAATTACATGCTTAATGCCATCCACTGACATGCAAGCTTTGAGCTTGAAACTAGCACCTGTCTTTTGTCATATTTTGCACTATTTATAGACTGGATAGAAAGATTATTCAAAAAGCTTGATTTGTAATAGATTCAAGATATTCAAGGAAATTTCAGTTTATTGTACCAAGCACAAGCTAGTCTTTATCTGTGTTCATTCAGGCTACAGTGCTGCTAAGACATCCAAGTAAAGATATTAGACATGGGCACATTCGAATAGAGCTATCTGAGCATTTTCTGTATAGTGAAAGAGGGAATCATAAACTGAGCTCATAAACTGTGCGCTCCCTTCATGTGTGGCATTAGCCGGATAATATATGGTAGAAACAAAGCTAATTACGTCCTCCAGGAATGGTCACTGTATGCAAGGCAGAGCCATGGGGAAAAAAATCAAATATGTGCATGTGAAAATGCCAGAGTTAAAGTTACCATCATTGCTAAGCCATTCAGAAGAGCTGAAAAGTTCACAGGTTCATTGATTCCAAGGCCAGAAGGGACTATTGTGATCGTCTGGTCTGACTTCCTATATAACACAGGCCATAGAAGTTCCACAAAATAATTCCTAGAGCAGATCTTTTACAGAAACATCCAATCTTGTTTTAAAAATTGCCAGTGATGGAGAATGCACCATGACTGGTAGTAAATTGTTCCAATGGTTAATTACCCTCACTGTTAAAAACGTATGCCTTATTTCCAGTCTGAATTTGTCTAGCTTCAACTTCCAGCCATTGGATCATGTGATACCTTTCTCTGCTAGATGGAAGAGCACATTATTAAATATTTGTTCCCCATGCAGGTACCCAGACTGCAATCCAGTCACCCCTTAATCTTCTCTTTGTTAAGAGAGATTGAGCTCCTTGAGTCCATCACTTTAAAGCATGTTTAATCATTCTTGTGGCTCTTCTCTGAACCTTCCCCAATTTATCAACACCCCTTTTGAATTGGGGACACCAGAATTGGACACAGTATTCCGGCAGAGGTCACAGTGCCAAATACAAAGGTAAAAATTACTTCTACTCGAGATTCCCCTGTTTATCCATCATGTCAGATCTGCTGCAGCCAGGGTACTGTATGTTCATATGCTGTGAACTGAAAATGGCACAGGCTTTCGATGTGCAAACTATTGGTGTGACTTGCGTACTGCAAGTTATCTGATGTGCATCATGAAGCTTCGGAAGATTAAACCCTTTGTGTAGACACACCCTAATATAACTGCCCAGGTACATATACAGTAGATTCTGCTTATTAACAACCATCTCAGTTGCCAGCAAAAAGTTGCCATTGTCTTGCCAGTAAGCGGAAGTCAGGTTTTCAGGGCTGCAGCCAGGGGCTTTCTATGGGAGTGGGGGTGCTGGGGCCCCATGTGGTTGCACTGTACCTCTCCCTACACTATCCAGGGGCTGGGACTCCGCATGTCCCAGCGTTTCCTTTCCTGTGTACAAATCCCCCGGCAGGGCACAGTCTGGAGAACACGTGGAGAGGTACCATGCAGCTCCAGCATCTGGGTTGCAGCCTCCCCCCCCTCCACTACTGCCCTGCCCATAGCCTCCCCTCCCAGTCCCTCAATTCCTGAGTATCTCCCTTTTGCAGGCAAGGCTGCAGCCCCAATAGAAGAATTGGGATGGGCTGAGCCCTGGCCGCAGGCAGGCTTGTGGAACTGCAGCCAGGGAAGGCATGTCTCACTGCTTCCTTCCACGGCTCAGCCTTGCAAACCTGCAGCTGGGGGAATTGCTTCAAAAACATGTTAAAAAGCAGTATGCTGTTGCCAATGTCCAAATCCCATTAACAGTAAAGTCAATGGGACAGGACTAATTCCCAGCAAAATGTGGCTATTAATAGGAAATTCTCAATATCTGGGTTTCTGTTAACCAGAGTCTACTGAATCAGGCAAATCAAGTTTTCAAAATCACCTCCCCCACCCCCACCCCCCATTTTTGCAGCTACATTATTAGGATCACCCACAAATATAAAAATAATACAAAGAAAACAATCAACCAACCAACCAGAAAGAAACCCATTCAAAAGACAAATACCCTTTTTAAGAAATATGTGCTGTTGCCACTGTGGCCAACGTCTGACTCGGCAGCACCTGGGCATATTTCTCCGAATAGAGGATGTTCGCCAGGAACACGGTGTCTGAACGTGTTTATCCCCAAACACTAACACGTGTCATTAACAGCCATTTTGAATAAAAGACCAGCTTTGACAGGGCCACCCTAATTCAGTTTTTCTCTTCACTCTTTCTCACCCTGCAGACTCCTGCTGAACTGTTTCTTTCTGGTGTGACAGATGGCAATGTCCTGGGCAAACATATTGAATGAAATTTAATATTTTTGAACTCTCTTGTACTAAAAATGCAATTGTTGAAGTGCTATTGTGAGATTGTATGGCACTTCTGTAAGAGGTATGCTCATGTAATTCGTTCTGTTATCCACCATTTGGAGCTCCCCAGGGAGAGGGGGGCCCCTTGTCTGGCTGCTTACCTATTCCTGGTTTCTTCAAAGGTTCATACTGGATTCTCGAGTGACCAACAGACAAAGGGAGGGTTGTTCTGATCCAGCAAATGAACAGGCCTCCGGGCCATGGAAGACCCCAATCCTCAAGGAAAGGTTGGAAGGACTGCCACTGATCAAAGTCCTTGGGAGATGGGATGGGATTGGTCTCTGGTAAGCTTATTAGCATGCATGGAGGTGCTTTTATTGTTTTTAATATGTTTTCTCTGTAATGCTTTCACCGTAAGAATGAAATAGGTTTGCTTATAAAGAATTGTGTGGTAACACGAGAACTTAAGAACTGCCATACATGCAAATGTGTCCTGGTCCATCTTGCCCAGTATCCTGTCTCTGACAGTGGCCCATACCAGAGCTTCAGGGGGAGTGTACAGAATGGGACACCTTGGTCTTCCACTCCTGCTTCCTGTAGTCAGAGGTTTAGGGTTACCCTGGGCATGGGATAGCATCCCTGACCGTCTTGGCTAATAGCCATTGATGGACCTACCTCTTTGAACGTATCCAGTTCTTTTCTAGACCCAGTCATGCTTTTGGCCATCACAGCATTCCATGGCAATGAGTTCCACAGGTTAGTTATGCATAGTGTAAAAGAGTACTTCCTCTTGTTTGTATTAAATCTGCTGCCTACTAATTTAATTGGGTGACTCCTGCTTTTTTGTATTGTGTGATAGTAAATAGCACTTATCTATTCACTTTCTTCACACCATTCATCTTTTATAGACCTCTGTTGTATCTCCCCTGAATCATCTCTTTTCTAAACTGAACAGCCCTAATCTTTTTAGACTCTTCTCACATGGAAGCCGTTCCCTATCCTTGATCATCTTTATTTCCCTTCTGGGAAACATTTCCAGTTCCACTATATCCTTTCTGAGGTGGGGTGACTAGAACTATTCAAGGGGTGGGCATGTATTTATATCGTGGCTTTATGATATTTTCTGTCTTATGTTCTAATTCTAATAGACTGGTGAGACATGACGTTGACTCTTCCCCAACAAGTCACGTTTATCTCTATGTCTGTTAATTCCGTTCTTTACTATAGTTTATACCAATTTTCCAGTACTGAAGTTAGGTTCCCCATCCTGTAATTGCCAGCATCTCCTCTGGAGCCCCTTTTAAAAATAGGCATTACATTAGCTACCTTCCAGTCATCTGGTACAGTGCTAGGTTACATATGACAGTTAGCAGTTCCGTAATTTCATACTTGAGTTCCTTCAGAACTCTTGGGAGAAAACCACCTGGTCCTGGTGACTTCTTATCGTTTAATTTACCTATTTGTTCTAAATCTGCTTCTATTGACACCTCACTTAAAAAGAATAGCTCTGAGGTGGGCATCTCCCCCACATTCTCTGCAATGAAGATCAATGCAAAGAATTCATTTAACTTCTCTGCAATGGTCTTGTCTTCTTTGACTGTTTTGTTTACACCTTTCTCATCTAGTAGCCCCTTGTCTGTTTGGCAGGCTTCCTGTTTCTAATGTACTTGAAAAAATTACTGTTTGTTTTTGTCTTTAGCCAGTTGCCTCTGAAATTCTTTCTTGATCTGTCTTCTGATACTTTTACAATTTTACTTGCCAGAGTTTGTGCTCCTTCCTATTTTCTTCATTGGGATTTGACTTCCAAATTTTAAAGGATGCCATTTTGCCTCTAAGGCCTCCATTTCTCTGCTTTTCAACCATGGCAGCCTTTTTAAATTGGGGTATATATTACGTCTGGGCTTCTATTATGGTGTTTTAAAGTATTTTTCATGCTGCTTGCAGGCATTTTACCCTTGTGACTGCTCTTTTTAATTTCTATCTAACTAGCTTCCTTATTCTTGTGTAATTCTCTCATTGAAAGTTAAATGTTGCTGTGGTGTGTTTTCTTGATATTATCCCCTCAAGAAGCATATGAAATTTAATTACTTTATAGTTCCCATTACTGAGTGATTCAGTTATAGTTTCCTCTTGAACCAAATCCTGTGTTCCACTTAGGACTAAATCAACAATTGCCTCTCCCCTTGTGGGTTCCAGGACTAGCTGCTCCAAGAAACAGTCAAATATGGTGTCAGGAAATGTAATCTCTGCATCACACCCTGAGGTGACATGTACCCAATCAATATAAGGATAGCTGAAATCACCCATTACTATTGTGTTTTCTGGTTCTGTAGCCTCTCTAACCGTCCTTAGCATTTCACGAGCTCTGTCAACATCCTGGTCAGGTGGTTGGTAGTATATTCCTGCTGCTATATTCTTATTATGAAAGCATGGAATTGCTATCCATAGAGAGTCTTTGGTACAGTTTAATTCATTTAGGATTTTCACCTTATTTGATTATATGCTCTTTAAAAACACATAGTGCTACTCTTCCACCAGTGCGACCTAGTCTGTCATTCCTGTATGTTTTGTACCCTGGTATTACTGTGTGTAACGGGGTGTACTAACCCGGCACTGGACCAATGGGGACGGACCAATCACTGTGGGACCAGGAGCCCAGGCTCCCTTTCCCCTGCTGCGCATGCTCCAGGTGGAAGAGCCAGATAAAAGGCAGCAGCCCAGCTCAGCTGGAGGAGGAGGAAGGACGTGTACTGCAGGTTCCTATAGAGGCGCCAGCGACATTCCAGACAGTAGAGCCCGAGGACCTGGACTACGCTGTGGACGACTTGCTGACTGCGCAGACTGCCAGGGAAGCCGAGCCACCGCCAGCTGAGGAGGTGCCCAGGATGCAACTTGTGGTAAGAAGTGACCCAGGGAAGGTAGTAGAAGCTGATGCCTGAACCCCTAACAGGGAGTTCCCCAGCTTCATAGGGCCCTGGGTCAGAACCTGGTGGAGAAGGCGGGGCCAGGTTCCCCTACCACACCCCACGGGCCACCAGGCTTGGCTGCTGTCTACTCTACATCCCAGTCCAGAAGCTCAGAGGCCATAGACTGTTGTTTGTTTCCAGGGGCCACAGACTGATTGCTGTTTTGCTCTGCTCAGGGGGACGATTCCCCAATCACTACTGCCTGCCAGGAAGCTTAGGGGGCTATAGATTGTTTGTTTGTCGTGCCATGCCCAGGGGCTACAGACTGATCATTGTTCTGCCCCATCCAGGGGGCCAGAACTCCAGTTGTGGTTGTTGGTCCCAACCCGGATGCTCAGGGGCTACGAACTGTTTGTTTACATGGCTCCGCCAGGGGATAGGAGCCCCCTTGCTGCAACTCCCTGAATTAGCAAGAAATCCCGACGACTGGATGACCAGGTGCACCAACCCTAAACTAGGTCAACAGGGGTAGGCCCAGCTCAGCACATGGAGTCCCCATCACTCCTGTCCCACTGATTTTCCTCATTTCCCCAAGTTTCCGCAATGCATGTTATATCAACATCCTCATTTAATGCCAGGCACTCTAGTTCACCTATCTTAGTATTTAGATTTCTAGCATTTGTATATAAGCATGTATACATTTTTTCAATATTTAGTTTCTTACCTTTATGTGTTATGTATGTTTAAATGGGACTACTTCTTTCCTATCCTCTGTACTCATATGTAGAGTTCATCCCAAAGGGATGTCTCTGGCTGAACCGTGTGATCCTCTGCATTTGTCAGCTTTCTCCTAGCTCTTAGTTTCATTTATAACTGTGGGCAATTACACTGTTATTAGTCTCTGAAAAGAAAGCAAGCAGATCTATTTAGGCAGACTGTCTTTTGATGGGAATAAAGCAGTGAAGGCAGGGAACTGTTCAGCATGGAAATACCCCAGTCAGGAGGGAGATAGACATGGGTCTCCGTCCAAGAGAGGCGATGGCCGGGGAAGCTGGAAGCCTGAGAGCAGGTGCATTTTCACCAAGCATTTAGTAGTTATTTTAAAAAAAAAAACCTAAACATTTTGACAGATGAAATGAAAAATCAGGACATTTCAGGTGTCTTTAAAGAAGTTCCAAGACACTACATAAAAAGCTAGTAAAACTGAGATGTATATTCTCATAACAATAAGCCTCTCTCGGGATACTTGACTTCCCACATTATTAAAATAAATTTAATATAAATAATTTCCGGACACTTCAACTCATTATGTACATAGGGAAGGACGAAGCTTGAATGCACAATAAATATAGGTAGTACTACATGTACCATCAGAACCAATTTGTTTTCTCTTCACACCTAGGATGAAGGAAAATGTTAGCAGAATAACCTGAGAGCGGAAAAACAAAAATACATGGATTGATATGAGCAGATTTTGCAGAATCAGTTTCATTGCAACCTATTTATTTGGAATCTTTAGTTTTTGAAATTTGGAGCACTAGTTTGCCAGAAGACGGTACAGAGGATTAGCAATGTCCATCCCAAAGTCTCACTTTACCCACTATCACCAAATCAACAATTTTTCAATCTTTTCAAGCTACAAGAGAAATTGGAAAAACTCCGAGATATTAGTTCTCAATACATCTCACCATGAGGCAGATCTAACTTATGGTGTGTTAGGCTTTCTTCAAAATTAGACATAGAATCAGGAAATCTTAGAAATGTAGGGCTGGAGGTCAGCTAGCCCAGCCCCCTTACGGATGCAGGACCAAGTAAACCTAGATCATTCCTGACAGGTGTTTGTCCATCCTGTGCTTAAAAGCCTCTAGTGATGGGGATTCCACAACCTCCCTTGGTAACCTATGCCAGTACTTAACTATCCTTATAATTAGAAAGTTTTTCCTATTATCTAACCTAAATCGCCCTTGCTGCAGATTTAAGTTAGAGAGGAAGTGTGGCCTAGTGGTTCAAGATTCCAGTGGGACTTGTGATTTTTATAATAAGATATATAATCTGAAATGTGATTTTGGCAAATATTTAAGAATTTGCACCACAATTCACTATTATAAGCTTTTCAGGGCAGGGAATGTCTGTCTCTCATTATACTTTATACAGTGCCTAGCCAGTGGGGTACTTATCTCAGTTGGGTCTTTTAGGCATTACTACAATACAAACAATAATAATGCTAGAAAAGTTTCAGTGCTCCAAAGCTTGCAGAACGGGAACAAAGGATTGCAAATATGGTTGCATCCAAATATTTGCAGAAACTCTCCTCCGACTGCTCTTCCCCTCCCCCTCCCATTTCCTCAACTCTAATAGACAATAAAGCCCTTTTGATTCGATGGGACGGATAGTAAATGGACATGGAGCCCTTCAGCTCTACATAGCTGGTTTGAAGATAGCAATCCTTAGTCACAACTGACCTGGTCTATCATTTGATGGTTATTCAGTGGCCCCTGTGAAATGAATTGGCGATGTCTGTCTGGTTCTATTGGCTGGGGTGTTACTATGACATTTAACAAACTTCTTAACAGAGGGGCAAAAATAAATGAATTATTCTCTCATCCCTACATCTCAATTCTTCAGGTCAGCATTAAAACACATTGTCTCATTGTTAGCAGGTGCCGTTCTCAACCAACTCAAGCTGCAGTCTACTCACTTTATCCAAAATCACCCAGTCCCTGACATTTGGAACTATTAAAAACCCAATAAGGTAACAAGGACCGGTGAAACTTTTTTTCCTGGATTGGCTGCACCTAGGTTTCCTCTCTCAGGATTTCTCAGCCCACACAGTAGACCGTCTCTACTGAGAGATCCACTTTATCTCCCTCATCTAAGCCACCTGCCTTAATGAGTCAGAAGAACTCATTTAACATTAGTAACAGGAGTGGGATGTTTCAGACAAACCCTACCAGCCTATAACAATCCCATATTTATTTTACAAGTTCAATAGAGAAATTGCCATTCTGGCATCTTTCATCAGCACTAAATTTATGATGGAAAAAGTCATTAAAATTAAATCAAAGAAACAAAAAATGATACATCTAAATGGATTTCTGGAAGATGATGTTTGTGGAAGCACAAGTAAGAGCTGGAGAGAAAAACACAAGGACTCTAGCAGGGATACACTGCAAAAAGCTGACAGCCTTCAAAGACACCTGGACACCAAAGACATGAGCAAGAACAATCTCTCGTTTGTGGCACATATTTGAGACACTGCCAAGGGAAAACTTTTGAGGACAAACTAACAAACAAAGGCATTCTCTTCCACAAAGACTCTCTCTTTTGGTAACTGGTACCCTAACCACCTGCAGCACTAACCCTGACTCATGGAAATTAAATAAATAATACTAACGAGACACAGCTGATTTGGAAAGCTCTCCCTGACAATTAACATTTTCACCCCCCATTTGGTTTCTTCTAATATAAGTGCCAATAGTGACCCCCCTCTTGCTTTTGATGTATTATGCTCAACAATGAAAATGGCATTTTCAAAAGCTTCTGTGGTAAATAATGAAAATGGCTAACGGGCATTGCTTCGTTAAATTAGGACAAGTGATCCAAGGAATCCTCTTTGGCAGGTGATGTGCACTGATTTTGTTCTAATGAAATGGATGAACTTCATGTAGAAGCTCTGTCACTCCTGGATTTATGGGTGTCTGGCTGGTGCAGAGAAGACACTGTGGAAAGTCAGAGAGGAAGTATGGTCTAGTGGTTAAGGTGCTAGTCTTAGAAATACAGGTTCAATTTCCTGCCCTGCCACTGACTGCCTGTTGACCTTGGGCAGGTCGTATACGGCCAGATTTTAAAAGTAGTTAGGTAGCTAAAGATGCAGATGGGCACATAGTGGGATTGTCAAATGGCTTTAAAAATTGGGCCCTTCGATTTTCTGTGCCTCAGTTGCCCATCCACAAACTGTGGATAATAGTACCCTACCTCAATCGGAGTGCTATGGGGAAAAATACATGAAAGATTGTCAAGTGTTTAGATAATATGGGACATAAAAGTATCCAAAATAGAAGGAAGGCTAAGGTCCAGTGACACATATAAAACCTGCTGAATTTCTATGGTGCTCAGGATTGTAGTTTCTGAGTGCCTCACAATACCCATTTGTACACTTATTTTGGCACTTGCAGGAAATACAAACAACTCCAGTTCTAATGGTTATTTATTCATAACTTAATGACTGTCATTGAGATTCCTAACAGATTCAGAAATAAAATCATTGGACAAATCCTTTGGTGTGTTCCAGCCTCTTTGGGTAATTCTGGTACTGCCACGGTGCTGGAAAACAGCTAGATATGGCTAAGTGAGAATTCCCCGAGCATGCTGGGAGTGGTCAGCTGGCACAGAAGCAGCATTATGTGTTCCTGGCTCCAGTGTGGTGAAGGCGTGACCAGAGTACTATCCCTAGCTGGTGAATGGTCCCTTGAGGACTGTTGCCAGCTGGTGGAGGTTACAGCAGGCCCAGACTGACCAAGAGAATCAGGGCCCTGTAACAGGCTCTCTGAGACCCCCTCACCCCTCTACTGAGTCAAGTGGAAACTTAGTGCAGCAATGAGTCTGGGCCTGTTTGGTAAGGCTCAGATTTCGTAATATTAGTTTGTTATTCACTGATTGCTAGATAGAGCTGATAGTGGGCATCTGTTTCTTATAATGGTAACATCTCAGGTCTTAATTTTCCCCTCTCTGTAAAGTGATCATCAGTGGATACGTTCTCATAAGTGTTTCAGTGGTAGGAGACATCAGTGATCACCACCATTTACTGACTGAAGCATCTTCCAACTCTACTCATAAGCCAGGCCCCTACCAGCCCTATTACGTTCTGCCAGACCATTCAACATGCACAGTCTTGTCGCTTTTGGCTTTAAAATCTAGGAATCTGAGGAGCCCTCCAGTGACGAACATCCTTGAATAGGCAGGAAAAGGGTTCAGTAAGCTTGGGGAGTGGTGGTGAATATGAGACTACCACTGAGAGCAGCATGCTATTCTGCAAGAAATGTAGTTTAATTTTTAATGTCATGATGACATCGTACCAGCCATCCAGTCATGAAATGACTGATCAGCTTTGTCTTGTTCCTCTGTTAGTTAGCTGAGAGAATGGATTGCGTATTAAAACAGTTGCTCTGTACATGTAAAGTAAACCCAAAAGTTTAAGACTTCAAGCACTGTAGGTTTAGTCATAATAATGTGTAGTGGTAGTTGACACTTTTAGGTGCGCTGCAGTTCTGTGGACTAACTCATATATTATTCTCTTCAAATAAAGAACCACTCACTGAAGATACATAGGACTGAACTAGGTGGAAACCTTTGAACCCCGCACAGATGGATCCAAGCTATAGAATGACTCACTGTCTGCCTTAAGGCAGTGAGAGTACCTTTGGCCTACACTCACGTACCTGGCTTTAAAAAACAAGAGAGATCTTGCTCGAAGAGACTTTGGCTCATGAGCTGAAAAGCGCGTTGGGCTTTTTGACATACCTGCTCTGTGCTGCTAATCCATTACTCTGGGGCCTTCAAGAAATGCAGGAGTGGGCCTTCTATGGTACAATTCATTTCACCTACACTTTGTCATATTAATGTAACATTAGTTGCTGCAGAATGGCATCCCCCTGTCTTCCAGACACAGTACAGAGAACGTGAGATGAGACCAACGATAAAAATCTCATCCACGTTTTCCCTCCCCATTTCAGGTACTGTGGCACATTCTGAGTCAACTTCCCACAGTCTCAAGCCAGGAGGGGTGTGGTGTGGAGCGATTTTGTCATCTCCATGCTGCCTGTAGCTTCCCCTTACACAAGGGCAATTCCCAGGTAGCCACTTAGGATATGACGACACTGTCATTAAACATTCACAGCTGGCTCACGTCAGCTGATTCAATGCTCACGGGGCTGGGGGCCGCAGGGCTGTAAAATTGCTGTGTTGATGTTCGAGCTTGGGCTGGGGACAGAGCTTTGGGCACCCACAAAGCGGGAGGGTCTCAGAGCTCGGGCTCCAGCCTGAACCCAAACATCTATATAGCAATTTTACAGCCCCACAGCACAAGCCCCACAAACCCAAGTCAGCTGACGTGGGCCAGCTGGGGGTGTTTAATTGCAGTGTAGAGAGACCCTTCAACTGCTTTTCTGGCTGCGTTGTGCCAGCACGGGGAGCTGAATCTGGCCCAATGTTTGTAAAGTGCTTTGAACATGAAAAGTGCTGGGGGTTATTTTTAGGTGGGCAAAGAATGCAGGATCACAGTGAATTAGGGGTTGAAATCCAGCCCTCCATTATATTCATAGAACCTCATTAGTATCCATGGAGTTTCATGTGCACAACTAAGAGCAGAATTTGGCTCAGCCACTTAATATAATTTCATGTGTTGTGTCCAGCTGGTTGCTTACTTATAAATTACAAAAATGTACTGTAATTTAAAACTGCATTTGTAAGATAGCAGTTTCCATCTGTGTGATAATGAAACACATTCCAAGGTTACTCCAGGACTTTACTGAAAGCTATTAGATCAGTTCAAAGCTACCCAAAATATATATATATATATGGCACGAATAAGTATTCTGCATTTTTAAGTTCCTCTATCAGGAGAAATTAAACGTGATTTTTTTCTTAGACCAGTGATTTGTGGGATAACTGTCTGCAGGAAAAAAAAAAAAAAAAGAAGAAAAAAATGAGATCTGGGTTTTTGAAACTAAATAACAATGCATCCTGAGGATATTTTGCATCTGGCTCTTCCAGGAAGTATCCCTTGCTGTTATGTGGCCAAATACTGAAATCTATGCCCAGCAGGTAACGATCATCACGGCCCAGAGCTCCAGCATAAGGAAGTTTAAGCCCCAATCCTAAAAACTGTTCTATATATATACCTACTCAGCCAACGTGCCTCTTCTCCCCTCACATTACCCATCTGTAAAATGAGGATAACCATACTAGTTATTCTTTGTATTACGGGAGCCAATAGAATCCCCAACTGAGATCAGGGCCCATTTGTTCTAGGCGCTGTACAAACACATAACGAGAGACAGACTTTGCCTGTCTTGCCTATTTAGAATGTAAACTCTGAAGGATCAAAGGGTGGGAGAAAGGATATCCTATGCCCAGTTTACAGATGGGGAATGGAGACAAAATAAATTAGGTGACTCACCCAAGGTGACACAGGCAGTCTGTAGCAAAGCAAGGAATTGAACTCAGCTCTCCAGAATCACAGCTCAATGCCTTGTCCTTCCTCTCTATTTATCTTATTTTGTAAGACGCTTTTTGGATCTAATGATGATGAGTGTGATATAAATGCTAAGTGTCCCCAAGGATTATTTTTATGATATGATTAGTTATACAACAACTGCACCAAACCCATTAAAATGATGCTTTTGTGGCTAAGCAAACTATCCCCAGACAATCTGAAACTCCCCTAGAGTATTTCCCATCAACGAATGCTATATGCGCTAATGAGACAATGCTTATCTATGTGAAAATCACCTACTGCTCTATTCAGGTCACGAGGCAAATGGAACGACTCCTGCTCCAGACAGCTGTGCTGGAAGTCAAGTAAGAACTTGGGAGATGAGGATTGCATTCATGGGGGTTGGGTGAAGCGGCTGCTTTGAAAAGAAATAAGGACTGATTAGGATTTCTGGCTCTCCATGTATTTAAACTGTACAGGGATGAGGCCAAAGTCTGGCGATACTCCACTGGAGTTATACTGGTGGATGTGATAACAGAACTTGGTCCTGGCTTCCATATATATAATCGTACAGTTAAGGTCACAAGCTTATCTAAATTGCCTTATACATACTTTTTTTTTAAATGGTTGGCTTCAGAGATTGGATGGCTGTATTTGAGACCCACAGGCTGCTGATTTTGCAACTGCCTCTCTCTAATGATGGTATTTTATTTACATTTCCAGGCATGTGTTATTTCAATTTCTGTTTATCTCTTGTATCAATCACTGAGCCTGTCTCAGAAGACAAGGCTGGGCCGATGAGAAACATGCAGGTTTTGCTTGGACCGAGCCACAGCATTCCTAAAAATTGGCTGCACCTCAGAAAAACTCTTAGAATAATGTTATTTATGAATTTCTGCCCTGAAAAACGTAGCTGAAACAAAACCATTTCTGATCAGACTGTTACGCTTGATAGTGAGACAGAGGTGATTAACCCCTGGCTTCTCTGATACTAACCACACTTCACTAACTCCATATATGCCTTTTGAGAGCCAGAGCCTTTGAGTCTGATTCTGCAGGGAGCTGAGCAGCCTTCCTGAGGTGACATGTACCCTCCTCTCCATTGACTTGAGCTGAGGACCCTCAGCACCTTGCAAAAAACATCCAAGTGCCTGAGAAAACTGGGCCCTTTCTGGCAAATGGGATCCTTCACATATACAGATTATTCCCTCCCATCTGGAAGCAATTGGACACACAGTCTCACTTTCAGGAGCACTGAACAAGAAAGCAAATTAGATTCTATACACATGAACTGCTCAGCATCAAAAGCAAACCCTAACCCTACGTCCGATCATCAACACCAAGATAAAGTCAGGGTCCCTCGTGGCTGGGGGTTACATTGGAGGGTGACCCCGACAGCTTGACATGTGCTACTGCACTGAGCTACTTTTGAGGAACACAGAGTTAATTTTCCATAAGGGCTGTTATTGTTACCCGTGCTGGTTACTAACCTCTGCTTTATTTAGCTGCCTTTTTAAGCTGCAGAACCTTCCACTGGCTGCTGAGTGGATGAATTGATTTATGGACAGAGAGGGGAAAAGGCACAAAGCAGAATAACTACCATTGCATGTTCATTATATAATGGGAGAAAAAAACCTTATTGGACTTAAGGAGATTTTCCTTTCCCCAGTTATTACTGGTAATCTTCCAGAAATGAAGACAGAGGGGAAAAAAAGGTCGGTCCACATTTCCTGGAGAGGTCAAAGACATTGGTTTCCTAATGGAAATGTAACAATTCCAAGGTTTAAGAACACCTGAAGATTAAGAAGATTAAGGTTTGGCAAGAATATGGTGTAAACACTAGGTAAGATACCTTTTAAGAGAAAAATACATATTATTCTGAATCATTACAGTTCAAACAAAGCAACTGTCAATTTCCCAGTAATTTTCATTTAAATGCACAATATTATTCTCCTACTCAGTTATCTATTTCCAAGATATTCAGAGCAATGGGGGGCGGAGGGGAGAGGAGAACAAGCTATGTGATCAATCTAATATGCACAATTATTAACCCTTGGATAGCTACACAGTAGGGTCACATACAATAACTGTTATTTTGGATCTTCATCAAACAGATAGGGAGGGTCAAATTTTCCATGGGCAGTGTCAGTTCAGGTAAGCATGAGAAAGTTTCCTCACTTCCAAAGCCTAAAGTATGATAGGAGAGACTCGAGAAAGAGGATCATGTTTCAGGAAGGACCTAATTTGTTGACATGTCGAGTTTAGGAGTGGAAGCTTGTGGCTAGGGTATGACTGGATAAATTCAGGCCTTTCAACATGTAAAACTGGCCTCTCTGCATGCCTATATCTGTGCCTGCCTGTTGCATTACTTATTACTAACAAAATGTAGCCTGTCACAGTATCATCCCTGCCTTCATCTCATCTATTGTCTCACTTGCCTCCTGCTAGCCTTGATGTTTCCCTTGTCTCCTCCTTTCACAAATAGCTCTGTGTGTCCTGGCATGCCATCCTGTTTGTAGTGTGGAAGTGCAACTAGAGGGTGAGAATCATTCTTCGGGAGGGACATACGTTGGTGTGAACCCAGTGACTCAAATGTGAAAACAAAATTTTTGATTCTGGATGTGGCATAGAGAGAAACAGATAATGAGATACTGGAGGGAATTTTAGATAATGGAGGCACATAACTGAGGCTGAACTGTATCTCCTTAATTTAAAAATATTCTCCCTCTGAACAGCATTTCCCAACATCTTTTCATCAATTACATAAGAGTTATTGACATTTTCAAAGGGGAGATCAGGAAATGGTTTTTCTTCTTGGCCAAGAGAACAAAAATGAATGGCTGCAGAACTAGCCAATATTGGCAACCATTCCTGATGGCACCACTGTACCTAGGTGATGAGCACTCAAAGCGAGCGAGCGAGCGGTTTCTGACACTAGAAATCCCAGTGGACAATGCACAGATATGTTCAATATGGTACAAGATGTCTTTACCTCATGGGAAGTTCAATACTGTTGGGTGTATTTGGATACATCTTTCAAGTAAGAAATAAGTTAACAGAATGAAATGACAATGCCTATGGGCATATGTAAGACCTGTCCTGTGTTTAAAAATAAAAAGACATCAAGACAAAGGAGACTATCAATGATGCATGGAAAAATGTCTACTGTATTCCAGCGTTACTGTACAATACCTTGACATCTGTAAACCTTTGGTATTTGAGATCAATAGAATATTTTAAGTGAAAGATGCTATACAGAGACACTGTCTTCTGCATGCACACACACACACAAAGAGAGAGAGAGCTACTCTTTCATACACAGTATCTCTTATCATTTGATATGAATCAAGTTGTTTCTGGTGTTTTGAACAGAGTATCATATCTGTTTCTGCAGATGACCCCCCCCCATGCCATCATGAAACATACGCATTTCTAAATTTCTAACGGTACCATTATCATCTTTTAAGCCATCTGCTTACCTTTCTAGTAAAGAGGCTTATGATAAAGCCACACCATTTATGATTTGTCAGTTGCAGGCAAAAAAAAATCTGTGCATGTTTGTGCTGCTACAACATTGAACTATTATGCATTTCAACCCAGCATGTTCCTGTCTCAGGCAGCGCTATGAAGTATAATGGATTTGTCAACTCATCACGAATTACGGTAATGGTTTATAGGACACTACATTCTGACAAATGTTTCTATCAATTTGCAACCATTAATCAGAATGAGAGTAAGCAAAATCAAGCTCGTTATGTTAAGCTGGAGAGCAACGTGAACCCAAGAAAAGCAAAATAAATTCCACTTGCAGACTTCCAGAGCTACAGCTGAGCGGGGTGACACTTAGCCATGTCCCTGGAGAATGGAATCAGCCAAAGATTTGATTTGTTCTTGTTGAACAGGGGTTCATCTCTCATGCACCCCAATTTTCATTGGGGGTCTCAGCCTTTAATGAACCCCAAAACTCAAAGCAAAGCTTGGTGAAGCCTGTGAAGTTTCACCTGGTTTTGATGTTAAACGATAAATGAGCCCAAGCTTGATGGGCATTTGTGAGCTTGATCTGAGTTCATAAAAAACCTGAAATCAAGTGAGTTTCACCAAGTAGATTCCATGCTGTCACCCCCAAGGACTGTGCTGCACAGAAATAAAAACCAGACAGGACCCAAAATCATTTGGTACCCTTAAAGCCAAAAGGCTTCAAACTGCCAATAAGACCAACTATTCCAGGGGAGGTATCAAAAGATTAATTTAAAAGGACAAGAAATAACTCACCTGGTACCACACTGAGCCAAAATTTGCTCTCAATTATATCTTCAAACATCTGGAACACCACAGAGCAGAATTTGGCCCACCAGTGGCTTGATTATAAAATGTGCACAAACAAGCTCTTTAACAGTGCAAACAGCCAAGGTACAAAAAGCTTTGCTCTGCTGCTGACTTTCATAAACCACTCCGCGGCGTTGCCATGATATTCCAAAACATCACAAAGCCGTCAGTTGTGTTGGCTTAGCCTGTCCAGTGAACACAACAGATATTATTCTGTCATTTTTTGACAGCCACTGTACTTGTCTGTGCAGCTGACTTCTCTTTACAAAAATACTCCATCTACTACTGGGTAGTGAGCGAATTCTGTTTGCCAGCAGGAGGAAAACCAACCTCTGGATTCTAGAAATAGCCCCTTCATGGAAAGGCATCATAAAGCAAACACACATTTTTAAAAACAGTATCAGAGTCTGAAATAACATTTCCAGTATTATTTCATGCTGAATAAATTGAACTGCATACCAGATTGGTACAGATTCTGCTTGGTAGACCAATGTAGCTCATTGACATTACTGCACCTAGTACAGTACTTGGTAGCTCATTGACATTACTATATCTAGTACACGTAGGAAAGAGAGAGGGAGAGGAAGTTGTATTTATTTGAATAAACACACTTCACTTTGCAAGTTATACCAAAGGAAAATAGGCAGAGGCCATTTTCGGTGTGGGTGTGGGTGGCGGGGTTGACGTGGTGGGGGAGTGAGAAATTAGGAATGTGTGTACCCAAGAAAGCTCCGAAGAGAGGCCACATGTGATTTCCAGAGGACCACATTTGTCCCCAGTTTTCCAGCAGGGTTGACAGAGACACAACATGAACATGCCCAGTGTCCCAGAGTTAGTTAATGCCTCCGTTACAACCAAGACCCTCTATTTCCTAAGCACTAGACCTCACATTCTGTACTTTCTGGGCACAGCTTTCTAACAGAAAGGGGTCAGCGTCTGATGGGTGCTTGCAAGGAGGAGAGGCCTGCTGGTGTCCTCCTGACTCAGCATCTTGTATCCCTGCACTGAGGACAAGAGGGTAAGGGAAGCTACTTGGACATGTAGGAAGGAGCCCACTGCACCTTCTCTAAAGATGGCATAGCTACCACTCTGGTAATAAGCACTTGAGCAGCCCTGAAGGAATTCTGTCTGACTCCAGTTTGCCAGAATATTTCTTGGGACCCTGAGGGCAACACAACCCTTCTGCACTAGTGCACCTGTACTATGCATGACAGAACCTTACCCAAGATAGATAGATGTTTGACTGAGTGATAGGGTAGACAGGTAGTTTACAACCTTTTTTCATTTGTGGACTACAGATTGAAAACCACTGGGGTAGACCAAAGTTCACATCATTATATACCTCTCAAGCCCTCTCACATTCTATACGACACTTCAGGTCTTCTATGGGTCACCTACATTTATTATTGAAACTTTTGCATGAATAGAATATTAATGCAGAAAAGTAGCACTCAAGCAGAGCCCTCTCTCTGCCTCACTCCTCATGTGAAGCTTGCCAATCCTTTTCCTTCTATTTGATGTATCTTCCACAGCAGATACAGGGGAGCTGTGGCAGTTTCTGTGGATGGCAAAAATGAAAGGGAACAGCATAGAAGCAGCAAAAAAGATCTTACAGCCCTTTGATTGTGCTTGTTCTTTGTTTGAGGTATAAAAAAACCTGCAGAAGGATTTGTCTGCTAAAGATAATAACCTTTTCAGGAGACTTATATTGTCTTTCAAGGATGAATTTCTCAGAGAAGATCCCACCTCCAAAGCATTCTCCCTCCCTTGCAAACATCTGAGTTATTTTTGGTCAAGACCAAGATTTGCTTGAGAGTCACTTTTTAAACTCTTATCCAAAGGTCTCCTGGAAGAGTTTAAACCTCCCTGCAAGTAGCCAGCCACCCTCCTGGAGAGCTGAATATGTCTCATTTATACTGATATAAATCTTAAGCATCTCCTGGAGCTGGCTGACTCCCGTTGGGCCACCCATCAATGTGTTTTTTACCCCAGGGCCAACACGTCTTGCTTCAGGTCTGACCCAATGAGGTAAAGAAGATTTTAAGGTATTTTAAATGTCACATAATCCAAACCTTCCATTATGTGTCCAGCCAGAGTGAATGAGTTTTATGCAGAAGAGTTCTGTGGGTACTGGGAATGGAATCCAGGCAGAGCACCCACATAGAAGTCCCATGTCTGCCACTACAGTGGGGTTGAGCCAGGCAACCTACAAAGCGAGGATTTGTCTCGTCACTGACCTAATGACCATGTGTCACTACAGCTGTGGAAAGAACGGATTTGTCAGTTTCTTGGCCAATCTGACAAATTAGCTATAGATAGATAGATAGATCAGCCACAAATGAAAATGTTTCCAGTTTTTGGCAAACTGAAAAAGTAAAACATTTTGGGTCCAACAAAATGATCCAAGTGAAAAGTTGTGTTGAATTGACAAATCCAAATATTTCATTTTGAAAATGTCAAAGCAAAATGATTCAATGTGGGGGGAATTTGTTTGTTTTCAACTCATATAAGCTGGTGAATTTGACACAAATTTGTGAAATATTTTGGTCAATCCAAATTTGCATTTTTCCGTGAAAAAAATTCTGGATGAAACATTTCACCCAGGTCTGCTACAGCCCTGACCTTTCCTACACAGAAGCCGAGATCAAGTTTCTGCTGTGAGGTTCTACTGCCTCCAACCCCTATACACCCACAGAGTGGTGGGCAAAGATCTGAGACAAAGTAAAGAATGGGGGAGCCCGTATTACCTTAAGTTATGGGATTCTAAAGCCTGGAAAAATAGAACTTATTTATCACAAAGCTCAGATCCTGGTCTTCGCATTTGCACTTGGAACCCATTTTCAGTGGAGAAATGCAAGCATAGAAACAAAGCAATTTTTTAGTCAAAGAGAAATGTATGTCCAGCTTGTCTATAACTATAGACTTGTGCCATCTCCATGCTGTCAAGTACCTCTCAGATATGTACATTCCCTATGTGAAAAAAACCAAAATAAACATACCTTGGACCAGACCCTCAGCTGTGTGAAAGCAGAGTAGCTCCATTAGACTCATAGACTTTAAAGTGAGAAGGGACCATCATTACCATCTAGTCTGGCCTCCTGACCATTGCAGGCCACATAACCTCACCCGTGCACTTCTCTCCCATTGGAGAGATGCAAATTTACACCTACTGAGGATCTAGCCTTCTGATCTGATATCTGCAAGACTGTGTGTGTTTGCTGCCAAAGTTGCTGACCGCAGAGGCTGCAGAGAAATAGTTAAATGCAATGATTCAGCAGATATCTGCTAGGCTTGAGGGAGAATTTTCTTGCTCAAAAGATTTATGTTAGACTTGAGATAAAGCACTAGCCAGCACTATAGCAAACCATCAGTGTATATTTTACAGGAGAAAAATATCATTTCCCCCCAAGTTTGGGATCATTTGCTGATTAGATCAACAGTGACATGCTGTCTTTTACCCAAAGGGCCAACTTTGTGAGTGTGTGACAGACAGAAAAATCTAAAAGGTTCAAACCCTGGGACTAACTTCAAAACATTTAAAATAATGCAGTCATCTCAAACACCTTCTAACAGAGGGTTTTGAGCATTTTACGAGCACTAGTGGATTTCGGCCAAGGTTTTCCAAACTGACTATAGATTTTGGTTGCCTGAATTTTTGAATGCCCAGCTTCAGACACCTGAAAGGGGCCCGGTTTTCAAAAAGTGCTAAGTGTCTGCCCTGTGAAGATCAAGCACTATTTGTTTGTCTCAAGTTTTACACACAAAAATGACTACTTACTTTCAAAAGTATTGACAAAAGTATTTGTCTCGCAATACCTCTGTGGGGTCTGAATATCGTCATTAAACAGAGGAGTGAAACGAGGCTACTGACATGTTAAATGACTTATCCAGGGTTACACAAGAAGGCCATGGCAGAGCCAGGAATGGAAAACACATTGTCTATATCACAATGCTGCACATTAACCGTATGGATCATCCTTCTTCCTATATTTGTCCCAGCTGAAAAGTGGAATCATTTCACCTTTGTCACCATCGAAAGAGCTTTGTAAAGCAAAAATGTGGTTTCTGCACCTGCAGTAACAACCTTTGGATTTTTTTGATTTTTTTTTACTATAGCAAAAATATTGACTAAAACCTGCACAGCAAATCTGAGGCCAAACTGGATTTTGCCAGCACAAGCCCTAGACACTACAACAAGCTTTAAGACTTGCTTGCAAATGAAGACAAACTGGCTGATACAAATAGCCTAGTAAATGAAGAATGTAAAGAAAAATTGTCATATTTCAAAGTGCTCTCTGGACAGCTTTTTTTTTTTTTTTTTTGTGCACAACAATGACACAAAGTTTTAGTGACCTGGAAAGGCAGAAAGATGACATTTAAACCTTGAAATCGTCAATACCATCTTGGAAGCAGCCCAACTGATGGCTTAGTTAATTAGCTTTCTGTTTGTCGATATGGACAGTGCAGTATGTCTAAGACCAGGAGCCAGCTCATGTCACACAAGGTGTTAGAAAGATTCCACACAAGGAAGGTTTGGAGGAGGGAAAGCAAACACTGTTTAAATAACTCCTAATGGAGGACTGTGTTTAAACAGCATTGAGGGGCTTTAATGTGCCTTCCATACGGCCAAGGGGATTAAAAAATGAACTCCTAACTCTGCTCGCTGAAAAGATGAATGAAGGTTGTCATTGTGCAAGGCATCACCACCATCAAGAGAAACTGTAGATTGTCAGGAAGGTGAAGGAGTTTTTCATCTGTGCAGAAACCAGATCTTTTTTTGCTGTACTGTATTTATGATAAAGGTTTCCTTCCCACAGACAGACAATGCAACCATTTCTGACCCCTGCTATGGCCCCTATATGCTACAGGGCCAGGAAAGAATTTCCTTGCTGCAGGATCAGTGTAAAGCGAATGTAGGAGGCCCTATGCTGCCCTTTACAAGGCCCAAGCTGTGACTGGGAGCATGAAGGGATGGACTGGGAGCAGGAGAGGGCTTGTTTGTAGTACTGCGCAGCCCAGACGCCGCTCATCAGAGACTTCCATAAATTAGTGTAGGCCCCAGAGCTGCTGTAACTTACCCATTGTGGCCTTCACAACAGTTAGGAATCCAGAGAGTGCAAAGTTGTCAAAGTAACCTTTGCTGCTCTTCCCTGGGACAGCATTTTCTGTGCTGCACTTCTCTGGAGATGCAGCCCAGAATCGATCCCAGAGTGACAAATAATTTGGACCAGGGTAATGATTTTTTGCAACGTATGTCAGCTTTGCAGACAAATGGAACCATTGGTGAGGGAAACAAATATGAAATGTATCACAGTTCTGGAGTCAGGGAGTGCCCTGTGGGGCAGATTTGGCCCTCACTTACCTCAGTGCAACCCCACTGAGATCTGAAGACAGAATCTGGCTCTGTGCTTTTTCTTCAGGAGCTGGTTTATGGACTGTTGTTATTTCCCTGTGGTACAGTTTGTCCTCACTAGCAGCTAGGTATTTCATTATCTGTACATGACTGTGATGTGTATAAACAACCGCCAACGTGAAAGGAAACTTGAGTTGGGTGTGGAATTGTTCTCTTAGAGTTTATGTAGTTCTTATTGCCAGGGAAACCATTTCCTTTGTGTGTGTATGTTCGTATTAGCTACTTCTTTGGCACTGTGCCTTGCAGTGGGTGGGGTAAATTGGCTTAGACCTCTATTTCTAGGGGCTAAGATAAAGTGAGTAATCCTTCTCCTCCCCTACCCTAGCTGGCAGGATTCCTAGACCAAAGGCTACATCTGCCATTGGTCATTCTCCTCCTAACAGCACTGGAAAGAATAAGATGTGGCCCAAAGATTTATTTTTTAACAGCAATGTGCCTGAGCTGCAAATTTCAGATCCAGCTCCAAACTTCCACCAAGTCCTGATCGAGGTGCATTCAAATCTAGAGTTTTCCTTTAGACTCCTCTCTAGCTGTTTTGTAGCCAAGCCCAGACACAGATCACGTTCAGCTCTTATGCAAACAATGGGTAACCATTTTCACATACAGAACTGGGCAGGGGAATGAATGGAACAAAGAGACCGATAATGGGCTATAAACAGAATAACTTGTTAGTTGCCAGTCTAAATCCAGTTTGGGATGGCAGCGTCTAAGAGTTGTTACTGGACCAAAATGCACAGTAGGGAAAATTTCTATGAATATTCATTTAAACTCAGAAGTAGTTTTCAGTTTGCCTCGGTTGGTGACTATTTGACATTCACTTCCCCTGCACTTTTGAAGGCATGAGCTCTGCTGATGTGAATGCCCAGGAATAAAGAAGTGTACACTTTAATATTCACCGAATGCAATTTTTTGAATTTCATATGTAATTCAAATATTTAAAATTTACAATTCATGCTCTATGACTTGGTAACAGAAAACATTTAGTCAGGGAACAGAAGATGAAATATCATGTCACAGGTATCAAGACTGCCTTACCTGAATAAACACATTGACCTTCTAGGGGTATGTCTACACTACGGAATAAGGTCAAATTTATAGAAGTCGGTTTTTTAGAAATCGGTTTTATATATTCGAGTGTGTGTGTCCCCACAGAAAATGCTCTAAGTGCATTAAGTGCATTAACTCGGCGGAGCGCTTCCACAGTACCGAGGCTAGAGTCGACTTCCGGAGCGTTGCACTGTGGGTAGCTATCCCACAGTTCCCGCAGTCTCCGCTGCCCATTGGAATTCTGGGTTGAGATCCCAATGCCTGATGGGGCTAAAACATTGTCGCGGGTGGTTCTGGGTACATATCATCAGGCCCCCCGTTCCCTCCCTCCCTCCGTGAAAGCAAGGGCAGACAATCGTTTCACGCCTTTTTTCCTGAGTTACCTGTGCAGACGCCATACCACGGCAAGCATGGAGCCCGCTCAGGTAACCGTCACCCTATGTCTCCTGGGTGCTGGCAGACGCGGTACGGCATTGCTACACAGTAGCAGCAACCCCTTGCCTTGTGGCAGCAGATGGTACAGTACGACTGGTAGCCGTCATCGTCATGTCCGAGGTGCTCCTGGCCACGTCGGCTGGGAGCGCCTGGGCAGACATGGGCGCAGGGACTAAATTTGGAGTGACTTGACCAGGTCATTCTCTTTAGTCCTGCAGTCAGTCCTATTGAACCGTCTTATGGTGAGCGGGCAGGCGATACGGACTGCTAGCAGTCGTACTGTACCATCTTCTGCCGAGCAGCCATGAGATGTGGATGGCATGCAGTCCTTCTGCACCATCTGCTGCCAGCCAAAGATGTAAAAGATAGATGGAGTGGATCAAAACAAGAAATAGACCAGATTTGTTTTGTACTCATTTGCTTCCCCCCATCCCCTGTCTAGGGGACTCATTCTTCTAGGTCACACTGCAGTCACTCACAGAGAAGGTGCAGCGAGGTAAATCTAGCCATGTATCAATCAGAGGCCAGGCTAACCTTCTTGTTCCAATAAGAACGATAACTTAGGTGCACCATTTCTTATTGGAACCCTCCGTGAAGTCCTGCCTGAAATACTCCTAGATGTAAAGCCACCCCCTTTGTTGATTTTAGCTCCCTGAAGCCAACCCTGTAAGCCATGTCCTCAGTCGCCCCTCCCGGCGTCAGAGCAATGGCAAACAATCGGGCATCTGAGAGTGCTGTCCAGAGCAGTCACAATGGAGCACTCTGATGGGGCTAAAACATTGTCGCGGGTGGTTCTGGGTACGTATCGTCAGGCCCCCGTTCCCTCCCTCCCTCCGTAAAAGCAAGGGCAGACAATCATTTCGCGCCTTTTTTCCTGAGTTACCTGTGCAGACGCCCACGGCAAGCATGGAGCCTGCTCAGGTAACCGTCACCCTATGTCTCCTGGGTGCTGGCAGACGCGGTACGGCTTTGCTGCACAGTAGCAGCAACCCATTGCCTTCTGGCAGCAGACGGTGCAATACGATTGGTAATCGTCCTCGTCGTGTCCGAGGTGCTCCTGGCCACGTCGGCTGGGAGCGCCTGGGCAGACATGGGCGCAGGGACTAAATTTGGAGTGACTTGACCAGGTCATTCTCTTTAGTCCTGCAGTCAGTCCTATTGAACCGTCTTATGGTGAGCGGGCAGGTGATACGGACTGCTAGCAGTCGTACTGTACCATCTTTTGCCAGGCAGGCAAGAGATGAGGATTGCTAGTAGTCGTATTGTACCATCTTCTGCCAGGCAGGCAAGAGATGGGGATGGCTAGCAGTTGTACTGTACCATCTTCTGCCGAGCAGCCATGAGATGTGGATGGCATGCAGTCCTTCTGCACCGTCTGCTGCCAGCCAAAGATGTAAAAGATAGATGGAGTGGATCAAAACAAGAAATAGACCAGATTTGTTTTGTACTCATTTGCCTCCTCCCCTGTCTAGGGGACTCATTCCTCTAGGTCACACTGCAGTCACTCACAGAGAAGGTGCAGCGAGGTAAATCTAGCCATGTATCAATCAGAGGCCAGGCTAACCTCCTTGTTCCAATAACAACGATAACTTAGGTGCACCATTTCTTATTGGTACCCTCCGTGAAGTCCTGCCTGAAATACTCCTTGATGTACAGGCACCCCCTTTGTTGATTTTAGCTCCCTGAAGCCAACCCTGTAAGCCGTGTCGTCAGTCGCCCCTCCCTCCGTCAGAGCAACGGCAGACAATCGTTCCGCGCCTTTTTTCTGTGCGGACGCCATACCAAGGCAAGCATGGAGGCCGCTCAGCTCACTTTGGCAATTAGGAGCACATTAAACACCACACGCATTATCCAGCAGTATATGCAGCACCAGAACCTGGCAAAGCGATACCGGGCGAGGAGGCGACGTCAGCGTGGTCACGTGAGTGATCAGGACATGGACACAGATTTCTCTGAAAGCATGGGCCCTGCCAATGCATGCATCATGGTGCTAATGGGGCAGGTTCATGCTGTGGAATGCCGATTCTGGGCTCGGGAAACAAGCACAGACTGGTGGGACCGCATAGTGTTGCAGGTCTGGGACGATTCCCAGTGGCTGCAAAACTTTCGCATGCGTAAGGGCACTTTCATGGAACTTTGTGTCTTGCTTTCCCCTGCCCTGAGGCACATGAATACCAAGATGAGAGCAGCCCTCACAGTTGAGAAGCAAGTGGCGATAGCCCTGTGGAAGCTTGCCACGCCAGACAGCTACCGGTCAGTTGGGAATCAATTTGGAGTGGGCAAATCTACTGTGGGGGCTGCTGTGATGCAAGTAGCCCACGCAATCAAAGATCTGCTGATATCAAGGGTAGTGACCCTGGGAAATGTGCAGGTTGTAGTGGATGGCTTTGCTGCAATGGGATTCCCTAACTGTGGTGGGGCTATAGACGGAACCCATATCCCTATCTTGGCACCGGAGCACCAAGCCAGCGAGTACATAAACCGCAAGGGGTACTTTTCGATAGTGCTGCAAGCTCTGGTGGATCACAAGGGACGTTTCACCAACATCAACGTGGGATGGCCGGGAAAGGTGCATGATGCTCGCATCTTCAGGAACTCTGGTCTGTTTCAAAAGCTGCAGGAAGGGACTTTATTCCCAGACCAGAAAATAACGGCCTGTTGGGGATGTTGAAATGCCTATAGTTATCCTTGGGGACCCAGCCTACCCCTTAATGCCATGGCTCATGAAGCCGTACACAGGCAGCCTGGACAGTAGTCAGGAGCTGTTCAACTACAGGCTGAGCAAGTGCAGAATGGTGGTAGAATGTGCATTTGGACGTTTAAAGGCGCGCTGGCGCAGTTTACTGACTCGCTTAGACCTCAGCGAAACCAATATTCCCACTGTTATTACTGCTTGCTGTGTGCTCCACAATATCTGTGAGAGTAAGGGGGAGACGTTTATGGCGGGGTGGGAGGTTGAGGCAAATCGCCTGGCTGCTTGTTACGCGCAGCCAGACACCAGGGCGGTTAGAAGAGCACAGGAGGGCGCGGTACGCATCAGAGAAGCTTTGAAAACCAGTTTCATGACTGGCCAGGCTACGGTGTGAAAGTTCTGTTTGTTTCTCCTTGATGAAACCCCCCACCCCTTGGTTCACTCTACTTCCCTGTAAGCTAACCACCCGCCCCTCCTCCCTTCAATCACCGCTTGCAGAGGCAATAAAGTCATTGTTGCTTCACATTCATGCATTCTTTATTCATTCATCACACAAATAGGGGGATGACTACCAAGGTAGCCCAGGAGGGGTGGTGGAAGAGGGCAGGAAAATGCCACACAGCACTTTAAGCACAGCACTTTAAAAGTTTACAACTTTAAAATTTATTGAATGCCAGCCTTCTTTTTTTTGGGCAATCCTCTGTGGTGGAGTGGCTGGTTGGCCGGAGGCCCCCCCACCGCGTTCTTGGGCATCTGGGTGTGGAGGCTATGGAACTTGGGGAGGAGGGTGGTTGGTTACAGAGGGGCTGCAGTGGCAGTCTGTGCTCCAGCTGCCTTTGCTGCAGCTCAACCATACGCTGGAGCATACTGGTTTGGTCCTGCAGCAGCCTCAGCATTGAATCCTGCCTCCTCTCATCATGCTGCCGCCACATCTGAGCTTCAGCCCTGTCTTCAGCCCGCCACTTACTCTCTTCAGCCCGCCACTTACTCTCTTCAGCCCGCCACCTCTCCTCCCGGTCATTTTGTGCTTTCCTGCACTCTGACATTATTTGCCTCCACGCATTCATCTGTGCTCTGTCAGTGTGGGAGGACAGCATGAGCTCGGAGAACATTTCATCGCGAGTGCATTTTTTTTTCTTTCTAAGCTTCACTAGCCTCTGGGAAGGAGAAGATCCTGTGATCATTGAAACACATGCAGCTGGTGGAGAAAAAAAAAGGGACAGCGGTATTTAAAAAGACACATTTTATAAAACAGTGGCTACACTCTTTCAGGGTAAACCTTGCTGTTAACATTACATACATAGCACATGTGCTTTCGTTACAAGGTCGCATTTTGCCTCCTCCCACCGCGTGACTACCCCCTCAACCTTCCCCCCTCCCTGTGGCTAACAGCGGGGAACATTTCTGTTTAGCCACAGGCAAACAGCCCAGCAGGAATGGGCTCCTCTGAGTGTCCCCTGAAGAAAAGCACTCTATTTCAACCAGGTGACCATGAATTATATCTCACTCTCCTGAGGATAACACAGAGAGATAAAGAACGGATGTTGTTTGAATGCCAGCAAACATACACTGCAATGCTTTGTTCTACAATGATTCCCGAGTATGTGTTACTGGCCTGGAGTGGTAAAGTGCCCTACCATGAAGGACGCAATAAGGCTGCCCTCCCCAGAAACCTTTTGCAAAGGCTTTAGGACTACATCTAGGAGAACCGCAAATGCCAGGGCAAAGTAATCCTTTCACATGCTTGCTTTTAAACCATGTATAGTATTTTAAAAGGTACACTCACCAGAGGTCCCTTCTCCGCCTGCTGGGTCCAGGAGGCAGCCTTGGGTGGGTTCGGGGGGTACTGGCTCCAGGTCTAGGGTGAGAAACAGTTCCTGGCTGTCGGGAAAACCGGTTTCTCCGCTTGCTTGCTGTGAGCTATCTACAACCTCCTCCTCATCATCATCTTCTTCGTCCCCAAAACCTGCTTCCGTATTGCCCCCATCTCCATTGAAGGAGTCAAACAACACGGCTGGGGTAGTGGTGGCTGAACCCCCTAAAATGGCATGCAGCTCATCATAGAAGCGGCATGTTTGGGGCTCTGACCCAGAGCGGCTGTTCGCCTCTCTGGTTTTCTGGTAGGCTTGCCTCAGCTCCTTCAGTTTCACGCGGCACTGCTTCGGGTCCCTGTTATGGCCTCTGTCCTTCATGCCCTGGGAGATTTTCAGAAAGGTTTTGGCATTTCGAAAACTGGAACGGAGTTCTGATAGCACGGATTCCTCTCCCCAAACAGCGATCAGATCCCGTACCTCCCGTTCGGTCCATGCTGGAGCTCTTTTGCGATTCTGGGACTCCATCATGGTCACCTGTGCTGATGAGCTCTGCATGGTCACCTGCAGCTTGCCACGCTGGCCAAACAGGAAATGAGATTCAAAAGTTCGCGGTTCTTTTCCTGTCTACCTGGCCAGTGCATCTGAGTTGAGAGTGCTGTCCAGAGCGGTCATAATGGAGCACTCTGGGATAGCTCCCGGAGGCCAATACCATCGAATTGTGTCCACAGTACCCCAAATTCGAGCCGGCAACGTCGATTTAAGCGCTAATCCACTTATCAGGGGTGGAGTAAGGAAATCGATTTTAAGAGCCCTTTAAGTCGAAATAAAGGGCTTCATTGTGTGGACGGGTGCAGGTTTACATCGATTTAACGCTGCTAAATTCGACCTAAAGTGCTAGTGTAGACCAGGGCTAGGAGTCAGACTATGTAGGGCAAACTGAGAAATACTTTCAGTTCCAAACAAATGTTTCACAAAACATGTTAGTGTTTTGTCACACAATGGGCCCAATTCTGCCCTCAGGTGCACAGGTACATTATTATTCTCATGTCTACTGAGGTAGTGCCTAGGCACTCAGTCATGGAGTGGGACCTCACTGTGTCAGGTGCTATATAAACACACAACAAAAAGACGATCCCTGCCTCAGAAAGGTGTAAGCTTTCATTTCGTTAGCTCCTAGCTCAGGGTAGAATTTCATACATTCATAGATCTAACTCCAGAAAGGACTATTGTGATCATCTAGTCTGACATCCTACATAACACAGGAAATAAGTCACTCAACCGTGAGCCATTTTTTTAAACAAGCGTCATCGGCATGGAAGCATGTCCTCTGGAATGGTTGCGGAAGCATGAAGAGGCATACATATGTTTGGCATATCTGGCACACAAATACCTTGCAATGCCAGCTCCAAAAGTCCCATGCAAACACCTGTTCTCACTTCCTGGTGACATTGTAAATAAGAAGTGGGCAGCATTATCTCCCGTAAATGTAAACAAACTTGTTTGTCTTAGCGATTGGCGGAACGAGAAGTAGGACTGAGTAGACTTGTAGGCTCTAAAGTTTTCCATTGTTTTGTTTTTGAGTGCAGTTATGTAACAAAAATAATCTACATTTGTAAATTGCACTTTCACAACAAAGAGATTGCACTACAGTTCTTGTATGAGGTGAATTGAAAAATACAATTTCTTTTATCATTTTTACAATGCAAATATTTGTAATAATTTACACTGATTTAAATTACAACACAGAATACAATATATATGAAAATGTAGAAAAACATCCAAAATATTTAATAAATTTCAATTGGCATTCTATTATTTAACAGTGTGATTCAAATTGCAATTAATCGCTATTAATTTTTTTAATCCCGATTAATGTTTTTGAATTGATTGTGTGAGTTAACTGTGATTAATCGACAGCCCTAGTTTCTAATTAAAGAGATTATGTCCTGTAGAACTTTTGTTTGTTTGTTTGTTTGTTTTTAAATACACAAATGGCTTTTATGCAGCTCAGTGTTTTAGGGTAAAATTAATACCAGGCTGGGCTGAATTATTTGTTTATTCAACAGGTAATTTGCTGGTACCTGCAAGTACCATCTGAGTTTTATTTACAACCAT
This sequence comes from Caretta caretta, assembly GCF_965140235.1. Lineage (NCBI taxonomy): Eukaryota > Metazoa > Chordata > Testudines > Cheloniidae > Caretta > Caretta caretta. Next base: position 12,457,316 of record NC_134214.1, on the reverse strand, counting down.
CTAAACAATACATCCATATAAACACATAAGAACTAATTATTTAACAAGATACATTTCCACAACATTACATTAACCCCATCCCTACAAAACTATCCACATCTAAATCAGTTATGTGCTATTTCAGTCCAAAAGAAATAGTGCCCTATAAATTCCACATACAAAAATTCTATAATTTAACATGATTAAACTATAGTGATTTTTTATACAGTCGTTTTGCTGTAATATTTTATCTTGGGATCTTAAAAAAAAGATTTACAGCGCAGTACTTATGCTTAGAATAATAAATAGTTATTTTAATATGTATTTTTTAAAAGATTTGTTTCCTTGTTGTGAAAAAGATGTAAATTGCAATGTACACCAATTGATAAAATACAATTTCAGGCCAAATTGGCTTCAGTTATGCCGGTTTACCAACTAAATGATTATCTTGCCACCTTGACATTTAACTATATACATTACTATTGCAAAAATATTTTGCACTGAGAAAATGCTACAATCTTATGCAATTTTTGCACCATTCTTACACAGGCAATACTCCCATTGATTTGAATTTTGTCTAAGTAAAGACTGAGGGAAAAAATGGAAAAAACTCAGAATTTGGCCCAGGGATTTTACTGAGTAATACAATAATGCTATAAAACTATATATAGTTAAGGATTTCAAATATATGTATTTAAAAGATTTATATTTTAAACACTGTAGACCGATTGTTCCTGTCTCTGTTTGGAAAGAGAGGGGAAACAGACCTACAGAGAGTAAGGTTAAAATATTCTAATGGAGGTGCCTAGAGTTGGGTGCTACTCTTAAATTAGTGGCCTGATTTTCAGAGCTGCTGAACTTCAGGCATTCATGGTTGATCGTTATAGCTTAAGCCACTTGACAAAGATTGCACAGGTAGAGAAAGACAATGGAGAAAGACAATGTCTCCTGATCCAATTTCCCTAATATAACCACTGTGATTAAAACTGCAGATACACTGAATTAGGGCTGGATAAGACCTGTTGTTTAATCTCGTCCATCCCCTAGCAATGCATTATTGTGCCTGAGAGTATATTCACGAGTGTTTTGTTCAGTCTAGTTTTAAATAATTCCAGTGATGATGAAGCTTCCACCACCTCCCTTAGGAGATAAATCAGTACACTTATATAAAAGACAAGATAGTATCTAGTGTGCTGCTTCTAGAACATTTGCCAGCAGTTTCTAATCAAGGGCAAGTGTGAAATAAATATTCACTTCTCCCAGGTTGACTTCCTTTGTTTCTTTTGATGCAATATGATATGGATCACATTATCATCAACACACAAAATGAAGATGTACTCAGCATTAACAGGAACACACTGTATGTTAAGCACTAATGGCTGGATCATAGAAGTTAGAGATGGAAAATCTCTCTCTCGCCCCATTTGCCATATAATTTGTTTCTGAGAGGACATTTTCTAGGACCTTCTCCAGTCTTGAAAGTACCAAGCAAAGAGGCTCCCACATTTTCCTTTGGGACACTATTCCAAATATTGGGAATGTTTTCCCAACAAAACTTTACATTTCCCTTTCTTAGTGTCATCCTGTTACACCTAATCATAGCTCCCTCCTTGCTCTTTTAAATGCTTCTTCATAAACCAATCCCTCCAGCTCCTTGATAATTTTGTTCTCCTCTTTGAGTTCCCTTCAGCATCAATACCTTTCTGGTAGCATAGTGTCTAGGTCTGAAGACAGTGTTCCGAGTGTGGTCATGAGAGCCATAGAGAAGGGACTATTATCTCCTCCTTCTATGAGGTGATGCCTTTGCATACACAACGCAAAGTTGCAATGGCCTTTCTACAAACATACCCTATTGCAAATTCACATCTAGCTTGCTGTCCATAGTCACCTCTAGTTCTCTTGCAGCATTACTGCTTCTTTCCATTGTTTTTAGATTAATTCCCCACCCATGTAATTTTTTCCATTTTGAATCTAATTTTATATACAGTATAGATAGTTGTGTGTGTGTATATATATATATAAAAACACTGAGACCCTGGTCATCAGCTGCAGGATCGAACCTGGGACCTCTGGAGCTAAATGTATGAGCCTCTATTGCATGAGCTAAAAGACACATGGCTGTTAGCTAAGGCTGTAGCAGACTCATTCATCTCTAAGTGGTCTCGGTGCCACTAGAGGGGACAGAACACCACACCCAGGAGGTACGTGGGTTACATATATATAGACAATTATAATTCAGTTCAATGACAAGGCTTCATAAAATGATAGTAAGCGTTCTGTAGTATATTAAAAAAAGAAGTGTTATTAACATGGCCACACACTTCAGCCTCTGCTGAAGTGGTGTGAAGAAGTGAGGACATATGGACGGCTTACTGTATTAGCAAGTTTCTGCTATCTTGCTTTATGTTAAATCAAAACGACAAACCATGGAGTAACTGAGAAAGAAATGTATTTGTCCAAATTTTCAAAGCAACTCAGTTCCCCTTTAAGAACCTGAATGAAATCCCCAGATTTTCAAGGGTTCTCAGGACCTACCAGCTCCTATTGAGAACAATGAGAAAAGCTATATGCTGGGTGGGATCTTTTGAAAATCTGGCTCCTCGCAATATTTTTAAGCACATACTACAAAATGCCAGTATTTCAAGGGTTATATCATGCATTAGCAAATACCTAGATTTCTGCATGAAGTTCACCACGTTCCTCTGTTTTTCCTTATATCATATAGTGAGTGATGGGACATAACAGTGACAAATTGGTTTACCTTAGACCAGGTGTTCAGGTCAAAAGGTGCTTTAAGAAGGACAAATCTCAGAGGAAAGAAATGGCTCTAATCACATTGGACTCTCCTAGAGAAAGGGCTTTTCAGCACTCCAGCAAACCGAGCAGTGACTATTGTATAAGATTCTGCAGCTAGCTTGCCTAAAGCATTCCTCTGTCCCACAAGCTGTATAATAAATGCAAGATGTAATTCAAAAGGGCCATTCTTGCTTCCCTCCAACATATTTTTCTAAATTGTAGCAATAAAGATCAAACTCCACCAAACGATTCCTTTTTCTCCTGCCTCATGTCTTGCTGCATTTGTCAGTGCTACACCATTTTTAATGGCTGGCTTTTATTTTTTAAACACTTCCATAAAGTTTCTTTAAAAATAGCTCAGCAGCACACACAGACAGACAGAGCCCCACAGGAAGCAATTCAACCTACTTCCTTCTTGTTGTCCTTTTGTTAGCAGAGCCAATCCTTGGACTAGGAACGGAATAGGAAATGTTAGAATAATTTACCATCCCACAGATCTCTAAAAATAGAAAAAGCCTTAGCAGTATCTTTGAAGGTGGACTGAGTGTCTTACGGAACAAGAGGGCATTCCAGGAGAACTGAATACTGCTGGTGTTGCTATAAACATCAGAGAACTGGTCTCCTTGAAAAGTGAAGACAGTCGGGAAACTGAATGCCTTTGGTAGTCAACGTGCTAAACACATGTAGGGCCTCAGATGTCAGGATTGTGGACTGAAAGTAGTCAAAGAGGTGAAACACATCTGCAGCAGTTGAGAAGACAGACTGGCAAAGCAAAGGATTCTAGTTAAAGATCATGAAGAAAGCCAAACTCAACAAAGCCAAAATCGGTGTTACAGCACACAGAAGAGACTGACAGGGAGAGAAAGGCGAAGTTCTATCCTGGAGGAGAAACATCTTAGAGATGTGTGGGAAACACAGTGGAAGAGACAAGTGATATAATGGAGAGTAGGTCAAGGGGCTAAAATGAAAGGTACATGCAGAGTCAAGAGGGGATTCAGAGATTTGCAAGGAGTTGAGTAACCTGGTTCATTGACAGCAGTTCACAAAATACAGGCACTGGATGTGTACAGCATTTAGTAACACTTTTGAGTAATATCAAAATGACTGTTTACTCTTATTGACTGCCTTTCATCCAACAATCTCTGTGCACTTCCGCTGGGATTTTCAAATCAACTTAAGGAAATTAGACACTCAACTCACATGACATTCACTAGGAGTGGAGCTCCTAAATCTCTTAGGCTACCTTGAAAATTCCAGTCTTTACAGATCTGAAATAAGTAACGTCACAACGGCCTTTTGAGGTAAGTAATTGTGGCTACCCTCATATGACAGATGGGTACATTGAAACCAAGGCGAACAAAGGCCTTCATTTTTAAAAGACTCCTCTGGACGTTAGTGCCTCGGTTTGTGGGTGGCTAACACACGGATGCTGAGTACTACCACTTCTCAGTGACTTCAGCTGGAGTTGTGGATGCTTAGTACAGCTGGGGGGTGGGGGAGGAAGGGGGGAAATCACACTGCAAGGGTCTCATGTTGTGCACCCAAAATCTGAGACACTCAAAATAACTGGACCCGCTGGGAAATTTAGGCCTAAATGACTTGTCCAAGGTCAAACAGTGACTGTCACAGCTGGGAAAAGAAACCAGGAACCCAAGCTCCTAGTATGTCACACCCTTCTACCCCATCATTATCAACATTGTTTGTGAAAGTTAAGATCTCTGGTTGCCACCATTTGTCACAGATTCATAGAATCAGACTTTAAGGTCAGAAGGTACCATTATGATCGTCTAGTTTGACCTCCTGCACAACGCAGGCCACAGAATCTCACCCACCCACTCCTGTAACAAACCCCTAACCTATGTCTGAGCTACTGAAGTCCTCAAATCGTGGCTTAAAGACTTCACGGAGGCTCAAGCTGCAGCTCTCTGTGAAGCTGTACATGCAGAAGATTGCAATGCTGGCTCATGCCATGAAATACATCATGTGCAATGTCTGCACTGTAAAGAACGTTCCTAAAACACCCCTGACCAGCAAGTAGCTTCAATGGCTAACGCAGTATACAGTCATTCAGGCCCAGATCCTCACAAGTTTTTAGGCATCTAACTCCCATTGACTTCAATTGGAGTTAGGTGCCTAAATTCCATTGAGGCTCCAGACCTTAGTTCTTAACCCTGCTTGCTAAAGTGCATGATCACAACTTCACTCAATTTTGCCATTTATTTTCTCTTAAGCCCTTGGCTACGTGGCTGGGATTTCCCAACTTTTGCTGAATAAGCCTGGCACTTAAATCTGTGACTATGTTTATGCATGTGGGCCTCAATGGATGGGATTATTCTATTTAGGGGCTTATATGGCCCCTTGTCTTTGCACTATCCAATTATCTCTCATTAGTGGATTTTTATCCTCAAACACCCCGGTGAGGTAGGAAACTGCTATCCCCATTCTGGGAGGCACAAGGGAGTTAAGTGACTTGCACACAACCACAAAGGAGAGTCTGTGGCCAGGAATTTAACTGAGTTCTAGTCCAGTGCTCTACCCTCTCTACCATCCTTCCTATCCCTATATTGATTGCTTAGTTACTTCATGTCCCCAGCTGCTATCATCGACATGGGTCTTAGCCTCTATTTTTCTTCCTTTCAAGCTCTGAAAAGAAGTACGCTCATGCAGCTTCCCATAAACCAGTGACCCCTGCCAATATTTGCATCAAAAATGTCTCCCTGTAGCAGGGTAACCATTTACTGAGCACCCCGTCATGGTCAGGGGTTGCTTGGTAGGCATTGCCCCTTTTAGCCCCCTCTTTTGGGCCCCATAAGAACAATACACAGGCTTTCCAATGCATAACACCACCCCGTGCCTGGGGCTGGCTTAATCACAGAAACAATTCTTACCAATGCCCAGGGTCCCAAAGTAAAGTGCATCACTACACAACAGTCCATGCTTAGCTCTGGTGTCTTAGCTCTGTTCTCACAGCCTGGCCTCCCAGCTCTTCCTAGCTAGAGCTTAGCATTCTGGCACTAGCTTCTAGGCCCCCAAGCTTTTAGACCCAGTCTCCATCCAGGTTTCCCCACAGGAGTCTCCTGCTTCCTGGGCTCCTCAGTATAACAAACTCCTTAATCTCAAGGTCTCCCCCAGCAGGAGCCCTTCATAATCTCTCTACTCTTTCCTGAGTCGTCCCCCCCCAACTTCATTGGAAGTCTCTTACTGCTCTTTTTAGGGCAATCACTCTGATCGCTCCCAGGTGTGGCTTATTCTGTAATGGGGATTTGCTAGCCCCAGCCCTCCTGCCCACCCCATTCCATTGCCCTTAACCTGTGAAAACCCCCATGTGCCAGGATGCCCCTGCTTGCATACAGGAAAATGAGAAGCTGGGGAATCTGTTTGTGTGTTTTCCCATGAAAAGAAGACCACCAGCAGCTCTCTCATACCTTTACCAAGAACAGAGGTTGCCCCACTTGGCAAAAACAATCCCTTTAGGGTACACACTTTCCCGGAAAGAGTTCTCATTTGTGCCTGAAAATATATACACTGCCTAGGGTGGGATTTTCAAAAGTGCACAGTACTGGCCTAGCCTAACTTTGCTCCCATTGTGGTTTGGTCAACACTGGGGGCTTTTGAAAATCCCTCCCATCTTACTAGTAGAGTACAATGGTATAATGCAAAGTGGGAGATGATGACCTTATAGGCAGTTGAGGGTTCTATGTCTGGGAAATGTTTCCATTTGATTAAATTTGGCCCAAGCCAAAAGCACAGCATTTGCTCTTCAGAAGTGTTTTTATGACCCCCTATGGATAAGTCATGTCTGGAGGAGATCACTGAGCAGGGGGCAATTTTCCACACAGCCAGGGAAATCATCCCAACCTTCCTTTCTGTTTACTAGTAGTATTTTAATTAGGTTTCCCCAAGATTTACTGTCCAGCGCTTCAGTGCCATATACAACCAGGATTCACTATCACGCTTTTGGACACTTCCCAAAGCTCAGTGATATAACGCACAGAGGGAAGAAATGATTGCAGCTGCATGCAAATAAAATGCCCGCCATTAACGAGTGCTAACTTCCCTAGGGGCAAAGGCAAACTCTGAAAATACCAGTCAGATTGAAGCAGGGTATTGGGATTTGCCGACTGCTTTAAACAGCTCTGGTAGGTTTGGTAATATTTAATACCTATCTTCTTACGCAATCTAGTGCTGTTCTAGCACTTTTCAACAAGCCCCATCTGGGGTTTTTTTTAGAATCATTGTCATCAGGAAACCTGGAAAAACCCAAGAAAGAACTGATTGATCACAAGTCCTATCAAATGTCAAAGCTGGCCCTTGCTGACCTCCCATCTATTCAGAACTGCTTTGATTTAATCTACAGACTGGCTGCCTCTCTTGCCTGTGAGTTCTATCTGTAACCCATGTGTCAGTGCTTGAGATATGACCCGCTTCACACTCCATTCATCTCCTGTGAAGGACGGAAATTAAACTGGAGGGTCGGGAGGGGGCACAGCTCAAAATACACACACATTAAACCAAAGTCTTTTGTTTGGATCCAGTAGAAGAGTTAGAACAACCATTAAAAATGATGTTAAATTGGAATTGATCTTTTTTCCTACTGCAAGGGTTAACACACGCAAGGCAGTAAGCTTTGCCGTGACCAAAGTAAAAAATAATCTCTGTTCATTTCCTAAAAAACGTGTGTTACGTACTGTAACTGTATGCAAGTGTGCTGTCATCTGCAGGCTGAAATGTGTCAGCATTTCCATTATAAATTTCAATTCAAGACTTTTTACCCTGATCATATTTCAGGCTATGCTGAAACTTGGTTTTTCAAGTTGCAGAGCAGAATTGTTTAAATCCTCATATTTTTTTTTGTTTGCTTGTTTGTTTTAATTTGCACAAATATTAGTTGTTAATGAATATTCTTGCCTGGTGGAACTCAGCTGCATCACTTTAGTGGGATATCAGTGGAGAGTGACCACAGGTTTTCAGAATGATTTTCCTAATGGTTTTTATTTGGGGTACAGCATCAATCAGAAGCGTTGTCCCATATCATCACACCAGCTCTCAAACACTTCTGTTTAGCATATAGTATTTCGGTGTGAACTGCACTGATTCAGCAGGGTTGCAGGCTGTTCTTGGCCAGTGCCACAACACCTGGGTCCTATCATGCAGTTCTCCGGTTATTCCAATCCCAAGTCTCCCTTCCTTAGGCAAACACCCGGGGGCAGCTGCACTGTTGAGAGTCCTGCTTTGTCATTACCCACAAGAGGCTTGGTCTACACTACCAATTTATGGTGATATAACTACGTCGCTCAGGAGTGCGGAAAATCCCTGAGCGATGCAGTTATATCTTACTAACATTGTGTATGGTAACACCCATTGTTTCATGTTCTCTGTGTACATAAATCTCCCCACTGTATTTTCCACTGAATGTATCTGATGAAGTGAGCTGTAGCTCACGAAAGCTTAAGCTCAAATAAATTTGTTAGTCTCTAAGTACGCCTTTTCTTTTTGCGGATACAGACTAACACGGCTGCTACTCTGAAACCTTCCTAACATTGACTCTACTTAGGGGCCTGCATTACCACCATGAGCCACAAGCCCTGGGAGCACAAACACCTTCCCAGGTCCTGGAATCATTCTCCCTCCCTCCAGTATTTTTAGCCAATAAAATCCACTTCCCCTCCTCTACCCTCCCACACACCTAGCTCCCCCTCTCCCATCTAAAACCATTCTCCTTCTCTGGAGTGACAGGCACCTGTTAGAATGGCTAGAGAGCTCCTGTTCCTCCAGTTCCCAGAGAGGATCAGGATGTGCTGTCAGGCGAGCTTAATAAAAAATGAATTTCCTGATCAAGGAATTCTCTAGCTGCTGCTTTAGGCAAGTCTCTGTATTTCTCTCCTCACACACCCAGCTGTCGAACCCACCCACCCCAGTTATGCAAACAATAAAAGAGTCTAAAAACCTCTGCACTTCTCCCTTTGTACACACACTGACGTACAAACCCTAGGGCTGTCTCCAGTCTCTGCAGATAAAAGTTTAATGCACTCACCTATTGAATCACTTAGCTCCTGACTCGCATATACTTTTATGAGGGATTGTTAAGTACCTTTATATCTGCCTTCCAGAAATTAGCACCCAGGCTGTGCTGTGGCTTCTCAGACACCATCCATTGAACAGGGTGGGAAGAAAGAGGCAAAGAAATGTTTTCAGCAGTTACCAGAGAGACCTTTCCACTGGTGATCGGTATTCCATATAGGTATGAAGAGATGAGGATCTCACTTCATTTGAATCCTCTTGGCCATAAGGTCCTTCATCCCACCCCCTGCCACCTTTCCTGTCAAGAAAAAAGAAACTCCCCTTTGAGCCCTGAAAAGCACTTTACACATGTTTTATTAATCTGGAAAAGAGGGGTCGCTACGCAATGAAGGGAGGAGCCAACTCCACCCAAGAGTTGAGTGTACCTCATTCACAGCAGTCCCTGTCCTTGCTAACACAGGGAGCAAATTGTTATGTTTATGGCACACAAACAAAGAAGTTAGATAAAAATCTAGGCTACTTGTTTTGGAAGCATCTTATTTCTTAAATTCCAGAACCCTAACACACAAGAACCAAAACCTGAGAGAGACAACGCAGGCTGCTCCCAAAGGCACAGAGGCAGGACTCAACTCATCTTGCTCTGGATTGGCTCTTTGCAGACTGCTGAAAGACCCAGATCACATGCTTCCCTACGGGCAGCCTGCTAACCTTCAAGCAGGGCCAGGAAAACCCCTGAGAATTTAAAGTGATAACTTATCATTTTAACACAATTTTCAATACACTACACAAATAAAGGATACTCAAAACCAAGGTCTCTCAAAGGGGAATTCTTGAGCACTAACATTTCTGAAGGCCATTCTCAACTCTAACATGCTTAGATCTCAGTAAGCTGTTAGGATTCTCTCACCTGGCAAGAGCTGATTTCCTATTGTTACATACCTTTCTTATAGACTTCACTATTAAAATTGCATGAGCTATTGAACGTAAAAGCTAACAGAGGACATTGTGTGTGATAATTTATATTCTACAGTTTGCAAATCTATCTAGCTTTTCTTCATAGGCTTTCCTTTGATCTCAAAGACTGTATGCTTCTGGTCTGCTTTAAACCACAACTGGCTAATTCTCTTCTCGCTTACACTAGTGTAAATTGGAAGTAAAACCACTGAATGCAATGGAGTCACCAATGGGAAACTTGTGAATGCAAAAATAAGGCCCTGAGTGTAGCCAGCTCATAGCAAAGAAAATGGAAAGACTTTTTAAAAGATTACCCTTTTGAATGTGAAAGGTTGAGACACACTTGTCAAAGGCACATTTTCCCTTGCATCTAAAAAAGGAAAGCATAGAAATGTCTTAGAATTCTTTTTAGACCTAGGAGCTATCATTTTGCCCAGCCTTAACTGCAAAAGAAAAACCAGGTACAAGTGCATGCATATTAGTGGATGTGATGAGATAGACTTAATTGGTTAGGAATAAATTAACGGCAGCTTGTAACATTTCTGGCAATTTGTTATAAGCTGTGTACATTTTAAAGAGGTTTCTCAAAAGACTGGATGAAATCCTTTAGTTCATACGCTGCTTGGGGAATTGATTCGGGAGATTATAAAGCATCATGATGGCTGTCATGGTGATGGATCTCAGTTCTGTGACACTGCAATTTTTTTGAGCCTTATGTAAATAATGCCAATAATCTTTCTAAGAATAAACTGTTTGGGAAAAGTGTCAGTCTCTTAATTAATACAGTCTTTTTCCCATGTCAAAGGAATACCATTTCTAATTCTATATTCTCCGCTTGTCTAGTGAGCAAACCCTCTCTGCTGGAGTTAGCTTTGACTTTACTGGAATGAACTGAAACTCAGCTTTTGCCACAGTGACCTGCTCCTGCTGTATAGATTGCAATGGGAATATTGATCTTGAATTCAGTGGCAGCATGGTCAGGAAATTTAGGTCCTGATTCTGTTTTCACTAACATCAATTTGACACCCATTTAACTGTGGGGACTCCAACAGGATAACACCTAACTGATGTTGCTATATATGCAATCAGAATCGAGCCCTGAGCATTTCACCTTTCAGTCCAAAAAAAAAAAAAAAGAAAGGTAGCATGACAGTTTCCTCTTCTTTATTACATCAAATGGTTTTCTTGTTTGATCTTTGAGCCCAATAAGAATGTTCTGGCTTGACAGTTTAAGCCAAATGGAACTAGTCTCCGGGTTTGCAAAAATCCAAATGGCACATCAATTCATTCCCACAGAGGCAATGCATTCCCAGGGGATGGGATGTCAGCTTGAACTAAACCTTATGCATCTCAGGCTTTACAAGGATCAGGACAGATGAATCCCAGCTGGAGTAGATAGCTGAAACAAAAGGAAAAGGCCACTTAAGTTTAGGACAGAGAGCCAGGCCTGTCCATATCTATCTCTTCGTGTTAGGCTATGTGTCCTCTCTTTTACCCAGACCTCCACCCCCGCTCCCTATCCTCCTTCTATTCAAAACAAAAGTAGCCCCAGTGTTGCAAGTGAGTGAAGAGTAACAGGGGAAGCAAAAGGTGTGATTCCTTGCTAATGATGTCACAACTCTCCCTGGTGTGTGAATGGAGCAGCCACCATCCCTGAAGGAGGGAATAGTAGCCAGTTTCAAATGTTTTAGCCATTTTTGAATGGAAAAAAAGAGGGTTTTTTAAAAAAAAATGAAAATTTCGTAACATTTCATATTTCAAAACGTTCTGGTTCTTTTCCCCCCAATTGAAAACTGGGGGAAAAAAGTCCAGTTTTTTTCATTCTGTCCCCTCTTTCAGTGGGGGAAATATAAGAGGGAGGTGGAGATGGTGGAAAAATCCAAACAAGGAAAAATCCAAATCCAAAAATATTTGGTTAAAAAAAAAAATCAGAAACATTTTCTAAATCAGTTTGTTTCAAAAACACATAAGATTTTTAAGCTTATTGGCAAATTTTGTTTCTTATTATTTCACCAGGTATATAAGGCAATATCTCCGCACAGAAGAGGGATTCTTTCCCAACAGATTCTCAGATCTACAGGGTTCAAAGGAGACAGGGTCCCCAAAATCCACATTCTCCCCAAGGGTGGGGGCAATGGAAGGAACACAGTTTTCCACCCTCACTCTGATCTCTCCCACTGTCACAAATGTTTGGAATAGATTCATGAACAGTGTTAAAGCGGCAAAGAGTCCTGTGGCACCTTATAGACTAGCAGATGTATTGGAGCATGAGTGGGTGAATGCATCTGAAGAAGTGGGTATTCACCCACGAAAGCTTATGCTCCAATATGTTTGTTAGTCTATAAGGTGTCACAGGACTCGTTGCCGCTTTTACAGATCCAGACTAACATGGCTACCGCTCTGATACATGAACAGTGTTGATAGCAAACTTTTCCGGGCAATTGATAAATAATACATTCGTCACAAATATATTCCTTACTGTTCACTCATCTCTAGAGAAGTTTGAACAATGTTTGTCAAACAAGTGATGGGAAAAAACTCATGCATCGATTGGCCATTCAATTATTCACATATAATAGTTTTGTTCATCATTTAACCAGCTCTAATGGCTGTTATTTGGGGCTAGTTCTATAGATTATGGTCCAGACTGTGGCTGACAAAACTATCAAAAGACCAAAAATTAATTTTACAAGAATGTGGAGTGAGACTGACCTGGTCCCAAATCCTTGTGAGTAGTTGGAGCAGCAAAATAGGGGGAAATGCAGGTATTCTGGATGAGAGGCTAGGAGGAATATTTTCATAGGCATCAGTGAGAGTTGGATTGCATTTGTGCCTTTGAAAATGCCCCCTGGATGATTATAGTGGTCTCTTCTGTCCTTAAATCTATACCTTCATTTAGAATCCCTGTCAGAGGGGTTGTAAAAACAGACCCCTGCTACAGAAAAGTGGCTCTCCCCCAGAGAAATAGAAGGATTTACTATCTATATTGGGCAAACAACTGAAAGTCTTTGAGGAACAATGGACACGGAGGTGAACTGACTAAAGGCAAATTACTGATGTAACTTTTATTACGGCAGTTTGTATAGTTACTATAACTTATAACATATATACCACCTCAGTTCTGCTCTTCTCATGTATATCTGACTCTCTCCTTTTTACAGCTTACTGCATTGTAAGAAAGTGTCTTGTACTGTCAATAATACAGTTACCTCTTAATAAAAAATTAGACGCTACCAAAAAAAAAAAAGGAGAGAGAGAGAGAGAAGGACTATGAAAGATTATGGCTTGATGCCTAGAAAAGTTCAATATGCTGTAAAAAGAAAAGATTGATAATTAAGCTCTTGCACCACGTATTCTGGTTCCAGTGTGCTGCATGAAATCTAACCCCGGTCATTCCTCTGATTGCTGGACAAGTGGGAATGCAATTTGAGAGCTCTGGGAACCTAATTAAGACCATATATGAAGTAATGATCCAGTGAATGAATATTGCTGGATTGTAGGATTTTCCTGCTAGGCTGGAGGCCTATGTTAAACAGAGGGCTGCTTCACTCAGCTTGTTACTCTGTTGTGCTGTATTTAATTTAAAAAAAAAAAAAAAAACAAGCCCAGACCGCTGCCTCTGTGGTGGGTGATACAATTCAAGGAAACCCGTTCTGGAGAAACTGACTGCCAGTCTAAATGACATGAGAGACCAACATTACAAAAAAGAGATTACTTTGGGACCATCACAAGGAGCGGAATTAGAGCACTTTTGGGAAGGACCCTCACAAAACACTCTCTGTGAGGGTACCCTGGTGGTGGACTGCCTGCTATAAATACCTGGGGCAAGATTCGATACTAATGTGGGATGCCAACCAATACAGGATTGGCAACCCAATGCCTGAAACCAGAAAAAACAATGAGGATATTAAAATATTTTAATAAGCTGTAGTCCCCCCCAGGATGTTTATCGCACTCCCAATGAAAAGTTAAGGTTTACAACATTAAGGTCTACCCATTTCATGCCCGGGGCATGAAAAAAATGTGCTTTGTAGGCCTTGTCTGCACTTACAGCAGCGTGTAGAGAAAAGGCACTACATGTGTGGCTATGTGCCACAGCGAAAGGCAGACTCTGCCCATGCTTGTCACTGCGGTGTGTAGCTGCGTGCTGCAGTGAAAGACTCTGGCTGCGGTGAGGCAGCAGGAAAAGGCACCAGGGAGGAAAAGGTACCAGACACTGCTAGGTGTCCACCCCAGTTTTCAGTTCAGGTTTATGTAAACATCTGAACGTTCAGATTATTATCCAGACTCTGAAGTTTGCCTATCACTGTGCAGTTGCTTTACCAAGGCATATGCATTCCCACCTTCCCTGAGAAATTCAGGCACACACTACCTCCACGAAAGGGTATCCAAAACAGGGTGTCTCCCAGGGAAAATGGGACACTTCACAGGTGGCATACACACGAACATATACCTAACACCACAGTTAGGCTCCTTTCTCTAGCTTCCAGCACTGACAGTACCTAAGCAATAATACAACAATCACATTAGATTGTCCGGTGCCAGGTAGGACTGATTTCTGGATCAGCTCTTATAGGCAGTCAAAAATCGGAAGATTCATGTAGACCTTTTATTCAGTGGATTGGATTAATTTTCACAACTTCTGCTTCCCCTTCTTTTAGGCCTCGCCCTCAGGAAAGAGAATTTGAGACGTTTCCTCGTTTGTAATGATATGTTGACTTGCAGTATATTATTCAACCTTGTATGCTTTACAGAGTTCCAGACTTGGTGTGATCCCTGCTAAACAAAAGAGACAAAACTCGAACTCAAGCCACGTGGAAGCCTGTTTCAAATCAAAACTAAGCTGAACTCCACCAGCCATCCCTCTGACAAAATTTTAAAAGACTGAAATAAAACTGAAGACAAACAGGTCTCTTAAGCTAAAGATAGCAAAACTTGTAAAGCAATGAGCAATTGATTTCAAACTCTGATTAAGAAACGCAATATTGGTCATGACAGGTTTCAGAGTAGCAGCCGTGTTAGTCTGTATTCACAAAAAGAAAAGGAGTACTTGTGGCACCTTAGAGACTAACCAATTTAGTACATTCTGTTTTTCTTTCAGTAAACTGTAAGAGTCCTGGTGGATGAATAATTTCAACCTCCACCTGAAATATGATATGAGGTATCATGTCCCTGGGAAACAGAATGAGGAAACAGCCCTCACTTGGAATTTGAAACTAACATGTGCAACACCGAGTCAGGGTTTAAGAATTTTGTTCTATCTGGGTTACAATCCCTTACTACAGCTGGTCAGAAGAGTTACCTCAGAGCCAAAACTTTTTGGGGAGGCTTACTGGTTTTGGTGATGTTTTCACTGGGAACAGTTTTGACCAGAGAGGAGATGCAAATCGAAAAGCTCAGGTTTGTGATCTGGAAACAGCCATTTTCACACAAAATCCCATTGTCCAAAACCTTTGGAACTGTTTTGCTGTAGTTCCAATGCAGAACAGAAACAAATTGTGAAACCTCAGAAGTTGGCACAAAGTGGAATCATCATCTTCCGGGCAGCTCTATCCATTACCTCTGACATAGCTGTTTTTTTAAACTGATAATGGACAAAATTTGAACTGAGATGATCCTCAGCTAATGTAAATGGATTGCAGTGAAGCTTCAGCCTGTCAGTCCATGGTGTTTACAATCACTGGTAGCATTGAGGTGCCAAAATACTGCTGATCTACTAGCAGCAAAGACTGATTGGATGCCGAAGCAATATCACGTGGTTTTGCCACCTCCACCTTCAGACGGCTTTCCAGTGATTTTGAACATGAAAGGGGACGTTCACAGTGAAACATTCAGAGGACCCCAGACTGGAGAGAACTTTTGTCTCATATCTCAGTTGGCTTTCTTTTTAGTTTTGTTTGTCTATTCATGGACCAGAGGTTGTAGAACAGGAGTGATATGATTTCATAAAGACTATTACGTACTGTGAATATTGCAGTTATAAATTAAAGGTGCTCTTTTCGCTACAGTGTGTTTCCTTTTATTGCAGGGTGTGCCTTTAAATTCTGCTGTTATGTTGAAAGGAACCAAATTGAATGTGAGAGATATGAGGAAAGTGTCTGCATGAAGATTTGTTTTTTGTTCTCGGTTTAATTTCAACCAAACGATTGGCTGGGATTGTTTTGGTCTCACCACCCTGAGGGTGAAAGTCAAGGTTGAGGGACTTGATAGGTCTGGGGCCTGAAGAGGACTGACAGTTGTGTTACATGAGAGAGCCTGATAAAAGTGTGGACTTTGGAATAGCTTGTAGTGTTTGGATTTCACACTGGAGGACGCTCACATGCCCAGTGGCACATTATCAGGAGACTTTACAGACTGTTTAATAGAAAAAAACACCTCATGAAAAGTACATTTAGACCACAGTTCCACTCTATTGGAGTACCCACATCATTTGGGGCCACATCATTCCCCTCTATTCAGTGCCAAGTAACAACTTGTTTACATCTTTCTTTCGTGTTACCATCTGCAGTTTTCCTTCTTGCCACATTCCTCTGTGCCCTCTCCAGTGAACCAGGAAACTCACTTTTTACTAACTCTCTGACCCTACCAAAGAGCATCACATCCTTAAAAGGTTTATCATTATTATTGGTTTGGATTTCACTAGCCCAGCAAGGTCCTTTAAGTGACCAGAGCCCTGGACCTAAATGATTTGAAAGAAAGCCAGAAGAGCTAGTTTTAACCAGATGGTCATAAAGAGTAAGGAATACCTTGATGAAATTAAATCTCTTTTCCACACAAAGCTCTGACCCAGCAACAGTGATCTTACTAATAGAAATCACCATTATGTTGACAATATATAATGCATGTGCTCCTCTTGGGTTCAATTTGACATCACTTGAAGGAAACAAGCAGTGTTATTGAAAAGGGAAAAGTCATTTCCATTTTTCTGAAGTGAATTACGTTGCAGGTAGGGGCTTCTCTCCGAGAAAGGAATTACACCCACGTAGCAAATGCTAAGTGAATTGCAGTCCTTTCAGCACCCACTCCATGCCATTTCAGTTAAGAAGCCTCCTGCCTGGTCCTGCAACTTTCATGATGATAAAATAAGTTCCAGCTCTTTGGAAAGTCTTTGTAATACTAAGCGGGAATGACAGTAAAAATGCAAAATATGTATTTAAACTTTAAAAATTAACATTGACATTTATTTAAAAATTTAAGTTGGCAGCTATCCAGTTGTTCACTGCTTACATTAACTTAGGCAAATGCCCATTACTTTCTTCGCTGCCTTCAGACAAGAATTTTTTTTTAAAAAAAAGAGAGCTTTGCAAAATTTAAAGAGTACAGCCTCTTTTGTCAGACAGGTTGGTGAGTGCACAGCCCACTTAAATACACTGGATCAGAGACAGGCCTGAACCAAAAATCTCAAAGTTTGGAAGAAGGAGAGTCTCATGGTTAAGGCAATTGACCAGGAATGAGGAGACCTGATTTCAGTTCCTTGCTCTTCTGCATATAACTCAGGAATAGTTATTTAATCCCTTTATGCCTTAGTTCTCCATCTCTAAAATGGAGTGCTCCTTTTCATCTGCCCTGTCTCTAATGGTTGAGAGATCTTCGGGGCAGAGATTGTCCCGTACTATGTAGAGCTCTGATCTGTGGGACCTGTAAGTGCTAGCCTTGTTAGTCTGTATCAGCAAAAAACAACGACGAGTCCTTGTGGCACCTTAAAGACTAACAAAATTTGTCTTAGCCTCATTGTTTTTTCAGTTAATACCTGTAATTATCCAGGGAAATTCACAGCAAACATGCACCCTGGTTACTATCTCTATAGTGCATTAGTCCTGAATGCTGGATTCAATCACCACCAAACTTTAGGAAAATTCAGATCAGGATCCAATTTTTCTAACTCTTACTCATCTCTATAAACTCTTCCTGGGTATCTACTCCAAATAGAATGCTGAGTAGCCAGAAACCTCACAAGAAAACCAATGGCTGTTCTAGACAGACACTCTTAGGTGAAGCCCTGCAACACACTTTTCAGTAAATGTACATGTGCCTTGTAGTTACGCAGAAGTTTGGAAGTGTTTGTTATTGCTCTGCTGTGGCAACCAGCTTGGTCAATGAAATTCTGCAACACTTGTATCCGGTATAGTCTAGAGTTACCATAACTCTGCCCCATGTAGATCCTTCCTCTGGATTAAAAGATGAGAGTGCCACACAGAGTTGGGACAAAGGTAAATTTTATTCTATTCTGGATTTATTTTCTAATCTTTCTGAAAGGATCAGCGCATCCAGGTGCCCTGATGACAGAATCATCTTCCAAGAAATCATGTTCTTACTGATGATGCGGCTCTGTCACTAATTAGATTCTTAGAGTTTGAGACAGGAAGGGACCATTAGATCATCCTATCTCGCTTCCTGCATATCACACGCCATTAAAATTCACCCAGTTACCCCTGTATTGAGACCAATAACTTATGTTTGGCTAAGTAAATTAGAACACAGAACAAAAATCCTTCACTATGTAAGGGCTTAATCCTGCAAACCCTCTGTGCGTGTAGTAGTCAATGAAATTTCCATGTGGTGAGCACACGCAGGATTAAGCCCCTCGTTTGTTAATTTTCAGCATGAGGAGCAGAAAGTGACACTCACTCCTAGTCCATTCTTGTTAATAAGTGGCACTGCATTCAGATACAACCCTTGGGGGTCACACTTTCATGACGATGCACACAAAATTTGCAGGCACTATGCTACATAGGTTCTTACACCACACTCATCACCATAGTATCTAAGCACCTTCCAGCAGTGCAGTAAGCAGCGTGTCTACACACGTGTCAAGGTTTGTTCTCGCCTCCTTTCCCCAGGGTAAAAAATTTGTGCAGAGGACTGTCTGGTTTTGGTAGGGTATGGGGAGGAAAGGTTGTTGGCTGGTTTAAAATATACATGTTACCCTGTCACTATGTTAGAGAAGGTAAGGTAATAGAAATGAGCCTTGCACTTGGAGATGAAGTAGTGAGGTTTGTGATGGTCCTTAATTCCTGGGGGAGTTCATTCCCCTGTGCAATTATCTCCTTGCACAAAATCATGCATTTGCAGATGCAGTTTCAAGATGTCTTTGGGGAATTAGGACTATATCTGTAGATCTATTTTGGGAATTTCTACTGTACCTTCCATCGTAGCATTTAAGCATTAACCCAGATAAGTGAGCTTACACATTTTGTGGCTTGCTAAGAATCTGTGCAATAATGTGTACAACGTGAACTTTTTCCTAAAGAGAAAGGCCATGAAAAATATATGTTTTTCCAGACAGTTTTTCATGCATGCTGGAAAGCCTGCAGCTGCTTCATGGCAATAGTGTCATTCCAATATTGTCAGCTCCTATAAGGACTTTAAGCACTGATTAGCGTATTAGATATTGGTTAGCAGCTGCTTTTGTTAGCCAATAGAAACAGGTAGGTTTTAGGCTATGCTGCTGCAGAAATGAAATGAGAAAAGAATGCCCTTAAATCTTTTATGATTACAGCCACTTCTTTAATGGGACTTTAGAATTCTAGATCTGCTAAAGGCAAAAGAGCCAATTAAGTAGTAGAAAGAAAAAGTTAAATTACTGTAGATTATGTATTGTTCAATAGATAATGGGCCAGATTCTTATCAAAGTGTAAATCCGGAGTAACTGCACTGGCTCCAGTCCAACAGAGTTATTCTGGATTTATGCTGGGGTAGTGGAGATCAGAATCTGGCCACATGTCATCTTTGATGTTTCCATATGAATGTGTTATCTAAAATTTATCTCAGAAAAGGGTTGTTGTATTCCTTCTTCATAGATTCCCTTCTGGAGGGAAACGAGTCAAAGGACATAATGATCCAAATGCTACTGCCCCCTAAGACAAGTCTATGGAAAATTGCCAAGGGCTCTGAAGCAAGGAGGGGTTTGAAGAGGGGTAAGAGGGACCCCCAGATAGGTCAAGCCATCTGCACTGCTCTCCTGATCTCCTTTATAAGTCATGCTGCCATTAGCTAACCCTCAAAACACCGGCACCCTACCCCTCCTGAAGAGGCAGAAGGACAATACTGTTGCTCACACTGTAACCATCCAGTGAATTTCCACTCAGAAATTGGCCGGTTAGCCGGGGATTCTGCAGACTCCTACTTGTGTAACACTTCCAAGACATTCTTAAACAAGTTTCAGAGTAGCAGCCGTGTTAGTCTGTATCCGCAAAAATAAAATAAATTTGTTAGTCTCTAAGGTGCCACAAGTCCTCCTTTTCTTAAACAACATTATCCTGGCTAGGACACTTTATATCTCAGAAGTGAAAGAGAGCAATAAAATTTAATTCTGATTTGCCTGATAGCTCATTGCTACAGCATAATGACTGCAAGATGACTTTGGATAGATAACCTAGAAGTCCAGGAAGCCTCCCTCCCTCCCCCAGTGTTATTGTAGTCTTACTGCACATAGGCAATGTGGTTATGGAGCAGGAGCTCCCCAGATGCTGTAGTGCAGGATTATTACACTGCTTCCATCTAGGCCAGCACAGAGGATGGATCTTGCAAGGGCTGGGGGGTGAGGAAGGAGGAGGAAGAAGAGACAATCATTATTATTAGGAGTTTCAGAATCAAGGATCAGGGCCTCATTGTGCTCAGCTCTGCACAAACAAGTAATAAGAAACCAATTCCTGCCCCCACAAAGCTTATATTTTAGGATCATGCCAATCCAGTGGCCACCAATCCCCAGCATAAGCATCCACATGGGCTATGGCCTCTATTCCAACACAAAGGCCAGACCAGCGACTATAGGGCAGCTCTTTGCCTTCCAATCAGTGGAAGGGAGAGTTCTGTCCCTGCATATTTCTCCTGCACATAACCTCTTGATTTTGCCTTTGAGACAAAGGATTGAATTTCACCCAGACAGCAAGAACAAAAGGTTAGAGATAACTACTATCGAAAACCCTCTGGAATCTTCTGCTGCGCAGTCTCTGCTGGGTTCTTTACCAAAATACCCAAAACCTTCCCCAAAATCTCATTAAGGAAGAAAATTAAAATGGAAATATTCCCCCCTCCCTCCTACCTCCTAATGTGTGTGTTATGTGTGGGTGGTGATCATGTTAGCTATGATTTAGAGCATAATTTCCTTAGAAGCAAAATGTCATCCAAAAAATGGATTGTAAATAACAAAAGTTTGAAAGGAATGTGTGGATCTTGTGGGAAATTAAATGAATCAGGTGGATGAAAAGTTTTCATCGTATATGTTCCCATCGCCCAATGTCCTCAAGAAAATAAAGCTTTATACTGGACAACTGTTCATGGTTCATTCTCAGAATGAAAACATATCCTGTGCCCATTCATGTCAATGGGAATCCTTCAACAGAACTGAAGAGTGTCTACACTGCAAAAAAAAAAAAAGAAAGACCAGCAACAGTGAGTTTCAGAGCCTGGGTTAATTGATTCAGGATCACACTAGAGGACTAAAAAAAAAAAGCAGTGGAGATGTTCCTGCTTGAGCCAGAGCCTGGGCTATGAAACCAGGAGAGGCAGGAGAGTCTCAAAGCCCAGGCCCCAGCCCGTAAAGATATAGCCTAAATCACCAGTTGCTGTTTATTAAGTGTGGCTTCCATAGAGACTAGAACTTAGAAATGAAAATGACCTGTTAGGTCAAGTCCATCCCTATACCTGTGAGGAAGGCTCCTGAGAGTACATTATAGTGTACTCACATTGGCTTAAAGGCAGAAGGAGGATTTCAAAAAGCACCTTGCCTCTGCTTCAGATCTCTGCTAAAAACTCATCTTTGTTGCCACTAAGCTCTCTGCTCCTCTCATCTATGGCTGGAATCTGATAAAATATTTATATTATACACACACACGCTTAGAATGAAGAGGAGGGAAAAAAAGCAGAGGATAGCCGCACACCATCTTGTAAATAATGCATTTCCCAGAGCATATTTCCCATACATACCTTTCATGTTCTGTTTTCTTCCCACCACCCCTTGTCTGCATCAAAATCATCTCTCAGCTGGTTGCTGATTCTCTGTCTGAATTAGATTGTAAAACCATTGTTGCAATAGCCTTGTCTTATTTGCCTGAAACGCCTTGAACATCTAGGTGATCTGAGAAATCCAGAACAGATCATCTCTCTCAATGGAGCTCTGCTGATTTACACCATCTGGGGATCTGGCTGCCTGAAAAGTAATGAGCATGGCCATCTGCCACTGGTTTCAGTGAGCGATACAAGCGGTCAGCACATTTCAGGAGAGGGCCCAATAATAATAATCACAGGAAAAAGTACCATGGACGCGTCCTGGCTTTGAAATGTCCACATGGAAGCAGCAGTTTTTAAAAGCAGACTTTAGAACTAGCCAAGGACACTAACAGATTTTAAAGGCCAATTTAAAAAGAAAAAAATCTTTGTCCCCATAGCATGTGCTACAGAAGGTCGAGATCAGAAGCAGAGGAAAAGCTGTCCACGTAAGTGCTTGTGTGCTAGGGACTTTGAGTGTTGAAGGAATGAAGAGGTAGGAAATGTCTAATTGCATTACTGGGTTTCTTTTATATGAATGATATTTTTAAAGATGTTAGTATAGGTCTAGCTCTCATTTTCTACAGATCACCTTTATGCGGAGGGCTAGAGGTCTCTTTTGATGGGCCTTGGCTATGGATGGAACTAACTTCTCAGTTAGCACAGCCCTCACTGGGTGTCACGCTCCCAGCCTGATTGCTAAGCAACCCAGCAAGCTCAGCTGGGCCCAGTGAGCCCCATCCAAGTGGTTGCTTGGTCTGGGGGAGCCGGTGGTCTGATACTTGAGCCTTATGGCTGCTCAGCATATGCCATGCCTGCACATCACTCCAGCTGCCTGCTTCCAATCCTTGCTCCCAGCCCCAGCCTTTCCCTGCTCCCGCTTCTTTCTGGTTTCTGGCTCCAACTCTTGGCTACGTCCCTGACGATGCTTCCAGCTTACCTTTCAGCTTAGAGTTTGGCTTCTGACTCAGGTTCTGACCTCTGGCTTGGACCCTTGACCCTGACTCTGGCTTCACCGTTGGAAAGGTGCCTGATCCTTAGATGTACACTTGTCATTACCCACATTGCCATCACAACCACCAGGCAAGGTCCTGCTCCACCCACTAGGGAGGCAGCCTGTGCCGCAGCAGCTTACAGAATGCTCTAAAGCTACATAGTGTAAGCACATTCTTCACTGGGTGGTGTCCCCTCCACTGTTTTTTGTGCCCCCCGTCTTTCCTTTTGTTGGTGGATGGTTTGTCTTAAAGGATACCAGGCTACTCCTTGGGTGAGATATTGCAGCACTGACTGGGTGAGCATTTGATCTAGTTCATTCTTTAGCAGATGCTGAATTCTTTTAAATAAGATGGACTTAAAACGGGGAGTCTGAAACGAATTCTGACCCCTGCTGTTGAGGGACAAGATTGGAAACCATTAGCCTCATTAATTCCTCTCCATCCACCCAAGAAACAAATAGTAATTCATTGAGAGGAGTGCCTTCTCCACCAGGATTTGGACCAAACAACAACATTCAAGACATCAGTGGAATTTAAGTGATGCCTAAGCTTTATGCCAGCACTTTGCACAAGGGTGAAATTGACCCTTCAGGGAAGCGTAAACACTAACGTGACAACAAAGGAGAGATCAGAGACTTCCTAACTTTCTTGAACAATACAAAGTTATGATGGGGAATTTTTTTAAATAACTGCATATGCTTTATGATCTTAGATTCTTTAATTCCTTCACATCCTTAATTGTAGCAGCAATTATTAGCTCAGTAAATGAAAGCTTTGGAAGCATGATTATGTGGGAGTATTTCAAGTAATAAAATAGGTTTTTTTTAACTCAGTAATTGCCAACGACTAATTTGTTTTCCATTTAAGACCTGAAAAGTTGAAATATGATTTCCTTGAACTGTAAGTGAAGGCAAGTTCCGAGTTAATTACTACCTAGCAAGCACCTTAAAATCAAATTCAGAGATTTCAAGGTGTACCTATCGCGAGGCACTGGTAAATCCTTCAACATCTGCCTGGGAAAGGATTGCTGTATTTGATAGATGAGGCTGTCCTTCTGAAGGTCTATCTATTATGTAGCTACAGTCATTAAAGGCATTACAAGTGCACTGGCAGTAAAGAGTTTAGGCTTGTGGAGGTTCTCACATAAATTAAGATTATATTTGTGAATGTCTGGTTTGGAAATTATCCACCCTAATTTCATCGGATGGAGACAAAGTCTTGGTCAGACTCTGGAAAAAACACAAGCATGTGCGTAAATCATGAGTTAGCTGCAGTTCACAATCTACTACTGGCAACAGAAGCTACTTCTCCATACGGGACCGTAATAATTGCAGTAAACTGGTAAGATAAATTAGCATGGGGGATCAGAGGGCTGATTTGGCCTGTTGACACAGTTTCAGATCCACATATGGTTCTTCTACTTGGGCAGGCTAAACTGAAATAGTGCATAAAATAAAGGGAAAGAAATAGGAATGTATGTAAAGAAAGGGCAATGGAGGCAGGCATATAGCAGCTGTCATAATGCTGGCTTGCCATGGTTCTTCAGTACCAGGGGAAAATGGGAACTGTAGCTAGCCTGGCACCAAGACAGTAACCTGAATTGGTCTCAAACTCTCCTGCCTTCCCAAGTTTACCACCTCTTCCTTGCTATCACCATACTCCTGTGTCCTCTCTCAAATGGAAACTCAAGCTTTCAGACAGGCTGACTGAAAAATGACTCCCTGCTGCAGGAGGAAAGCAGACTTTTGCACCCCTTCTCATTCCCTGAGAGAGAAGAGAGAGTTCATCTTTAAACAGAACAAGAATTCCACTATTTCCTTCTGTGTGTCTGCTTGTCCATTTATCTGCTCCTCGTAGCAGATTTCCTCCATCTTAAAAAATGCTCCAGAAGGCTAACAAGGTTCGTGCTGCTTCCTGGCCATGGTTAACCTTTGCTTTCTTCGTGTGGAGCTCCAGGACTTTCTGACCTAGACTTCCTTCTGTCCCCCTGAGGATCACTCTGTGGCAGCACCTTTCAGTAAGCATTGGCCATTCAGTATTAAACATCAAAGAAGAATCAGTGGTGTAACACACCATCCTCCCATCAGGAAATAAACTAAGTCCTGTTTGTTAAGAAATTTACATATGTTATACAATTATTGTAAAACAAATGTTGCAATCTATACCAACCCATTGCAGCATTGTCTAGAGTCATGAAACACCCTGATATCTATGTAGTGCCATGGGTGCTGGGTTAGGCCTTTGGGAATAATGAAACATAGGCTCTGTCATATCAGCTCACATTTCATCTCCAGCAGTAACCAATACCTTATGCTTGCAAAGAAGGTGCAAGGAACTCCAAGGTGGATAATTTGGATACCCATAGGAGAATTTCTTCCTAACCCTCTCAGTTGGAAGTTGGGTTATGACCCACACGCATCCCATCTCTACCCCACTTGTCCATTTTCTCGATTTGTTGCATCCTGACTGACAGAACTGAACTGAACTCGCTGAGGCAAAGACTTTTCCTAATCTGTGCAGCATCTGGCTCAATGGGACCTGGTCATCGACTGGCATTCCATGGTGCTGCTGTAATACATGCAATCATAAATAATTCACCAGCGTAAGACTCACATATGGGATATTAGAGTCAGGCCTAGTATTTTTAGGAGGTACAGCATGCAACTCAATGTCTACTTTCCATTGCACCTGAGATTGCAGTATTAGGTCACTACTGAGACGTAAAGCTCTCAACAGTACCTAGTTTTCATAGAGCATAGAGTGTAGGTGAGAAGGGACTATTAGGGTCTGACCTCCTGCATATCACAGGCTATTACATTTCACCCTGTATTGAGTCCAATAATTTTTGTTTGGCTAAAACATATATTCCAGAAAGGCATCCAGCCTTTGGTTTGAAGACATCATACACCACTTCCCTTAGTAATTTGTTAAAACAACTGTACCTAATTTCTAATTTGAATGTCTGGTTTCAGCTTGCAGCCACTGGTTCTTGTCATGCCTTGCTCCATTAGATTAAAGAGCTCTTAGAAGATGGTATTTTTCTCCTGGTGAAGGTACTTGGACACTGTATTCAAGTCACTTTTCTTTTTGTTATATACTAATGAGATTGAGCTCTAAGTCTCTCAGCATAACCCATTTTCTTCAATTCTTGAATCATTTTTGTCTCTCTTTTCTGTACCCTCTCCAACTTTGCAGCATCCTCTTTCACAGATTCGTAGATTTCAAGGCCAGAAGAGATCACTGTGATCTAGTCTGATCTCATTTGCAACACAGTCCATAGAACTTTCCCAAAATAATTCCTAGAGCAGATCCTTTAGAAAAACATCCAATCTTGATTTTAAAATTGCCAGTGGTGGAGATTTCAACACAACCCTTGGCAAATTGTTCCAGTGGTTAATTATCTTCATGAGTTATTAAATTTACGCTTTGTTTCCAGTCTAAATTTGCCTAGCTTCAACTTCCAGCCATTGGATCGTGTTATACTATTCTCTGCTAAACTGAAGAGCCTGTTATCAAATATTTCGTCCCATATAAACTATAATCAAATTACCCCTTAACCTTCTCTTTGTTAAACTAAGTAGATTCAAGAAGAACAGTATCACTATAAGCAGTGTTTTCTAATGCTTTGATCATGCATGTGGTTCTTCTCTGAACCCTCTCCAATTTATCAATATACTTCTTAAATTGTGGGCACAAGAACTGGACTCTGTATTCCAGATTCCCTGGTTTATGCATCCAAGCCCTTTTGACCACAGCATCACACCAGGAGCTCATGTTCAGCTGATTATCCACCACAACCACCAAATCATTGTTAGTCACTGCTGCCTAGGATAGAGACACCTATTGGGTAAGTATGGCCTATGTTCTTTATTCCTAGGTATATACACTTAGCCGTATTAAAATGCATATTGTTTGCTTGTGTGCAGCATACTAAGCAATCCAAATTGCTCTGTAGTTGTCCTCTTCATTGTTTACCCCTTCCCCAATTTTTGTATTTTGTGCAAACATCATCAGTGATTTTCAGTTTCTTCCTGGTCACTAATTAAAAAAAAAAAAGTTAAATACTGTTGAGCCAAGAACCAATTACTGCCATTACCATTAGAAACACAATCATTCGATGATGAATCCCTGCTTGCATTTACATTTTGAGACCTATCAGCTAGTCAGCTTTTAACCCATTTAATGTGTGCCATGTTAACTTCATCGTTCTCGTATTTTAATCCAAATGTCATGCGGTGCCAAGTCAAACTCCAGAACGGGATGCAGTATCCCAGTATTGGTCTCACCAAAGCTGTACATAGAGGCAAAATCAGATCTCTACTACTCATTCCTCCCCTGCCTATACAGCCAAGGATGATTAGCCCCTCTTGCTACAGCATTGCACTGAAAGCTTGTTTTGAGTTTTGTCCACTATTGCCCCTAAATTCTTTCCACTGATTTCCAGGATACAGTCACTCATTCAGAAGGTGTGGCCTGAATTCCTTGTTTCCACTTATATAAAACTTTGTATTTGGCTGTATTAAACTGCATTTTGTTCGAATAGGACCTCGTTATCAAGTGATGCATATTGCTACGTATGACTGCCCTGTCATCTGCAGTGTTGTGGCAGTGTTGGTCCCAGGATACCAAAAAGAGACAAGGGGGGTGAGGTAATATCTTTCATTGGATCAACTTTTGTTGGTAAGAGACAAGCTTTCAAGCTTGCACCAAGCTCTTCTTCAAGTTTGTCATCATTCACTCCTCTAATCTTTGTGTCATCTGTAAATTTTCACAGCAATGAATTTATATTTACTTCCAGAACACTGATGAAAACGTTGAATAGCATCAGGTTTAGTACCAATCCCTGCAAAACCTTTTTAAAAACACCCCCATTTGATGATGATTTCCCATTGTCAACAATTTTTGAAATCTGTCAGTTACCTAGTTCTTAATTGTATAGTGATAATTTTTAGTTTGTTTAGATAGTTGATATTGTATAGTGATCATTTTTAATCAGAATGTTTTGTGCTGGTAAGCCAAATGCCTTATGTAAGGCTATATTAGATCAGCGCAGTTACTTTTATCAACCAAACTTGTAATTTAATCAAACAATGAAATCAGGTTTGTTTGACAGGACCTGTTTACCATAAAACCATCATGAATGGCATTAATTGTATTCCTATCCTTTCATCATTTATCATTGGAATCCCACAGCTGTCTTTCCATTCTTTTCCTTAGGATTCATGTCAAGCAAACCAGCCTATAGTTACCCAGGTCATCCCGCTTTCCCTTTTTGAATATTAGCACACTAGCTGTCTAGTATTCCAGTATGCGTTACAAATTATCAGTATTCCAAGATGCATTAAAAATTATCAGCAGCAGGCCAGAGATCTCCTCAGCCTACTCTTTTAGGACTCTTGGGTGCAAATTTTCCAGGTCTGGAGATAACATTTTTATATCTAACATCCTCCTCAGTTACTAATGGAATGGAAATACTTCATCATCCTCATGTGAAATGTGTACCTCATCCTGCTTCTTTCCAAATACAGAACGGAAATGTTTATTGAACACTTCTGCCTTTTCGGCATCATTAAATTAAATAATTTTCAAGGCGTGTCCAAAATTTTTCCTTGATAGTTCTTAATGCATCAGTCTTTTCTTATTAGAACTGAAATGTAAATAGCAAAAATTCATGTCCAAATGTATGGTAATAGATGAGCCTACTCTTAAACTGCTTTCTTTATTATTCATGTTTTCTGAGTGCTGTTTCTGATTGCTATGTCAGAGGGTTGGCAAGTTTATAAGTGGAACAATTAAAAATAGCTCATTTTAGTAAAAGAAGTACCATTTGTGATATTTTATTCAGCATTTGATGGTCCACAGAAGACTCTCTTGCTATTTCATATGTCAGACTGTCTCTAGAGTCTAGGACAGGGGTCGGCAACCTTTCAGAAGTGGTGTGCAGAGTCTTCATTTATTCACTTTCATTTCAGGTTTCGTGTGCCAGTAATACAGTTTAACGTTTTTTAGAAGGTCTCTCTCTAAGTCTATATATTATATAACTAAACTATTGTCGTATGTAAACAAGGTTTTCAAAATGTTTAAGAAGCTTCATTTAAAATTAAATTAAAATGCTGATCTTACGCCGCCGGCCCACTCAGTCCATTGCCGGCCTGGGGTTCCGTTCACCTAGGCCGGCAGCAGACTGAGCGGGGCCTGCAGCCGGGACCCCGGCTGGCAAGGGGCCGGCAGCCAGAACCCCAGACCAGCAGTGGGCTGAGCGGGGCTGTCAGTCTGGGGTTCCATCTGCTGGCTCCTGTCAGCCAGGGTCCCGGCTGCTGGCCCTGCTCAGCCTGCTGCCAGTCTGGGATCCCGGCCCTGCCCACATAGAGTGGGTACCTACCTTCTCCCTGGTTCTAGCCCATTCGCTTCCTCTCTCTCTGCACTGAGCTGAGGGTGGGAGTGCACTGAGCACAGGGCTGAGGGTGAAGGTGCAGGGTCTGGCCAGGAGCTAGAATGGGGGAGGGGGCTCAGGGTTGGGGGAGGAGGTTTGGGTGTGGAGTGGTGTGGAGTGCTTACCTGGGCAGCTCCCATTTGGTGCTGGGGTGCAGGTGGGAATGTGGGGGGGGCTGTGCAGGCGCTCCCGTTTGGTGCTCAGGGTGGGGGTGGGAATGTGGGGGGTGCAGGTGTCAGGGCAGGGGGCTGCAGGTGTGTGAGGAGGGTGCAGGAGTCAGGGCAGAGGGCTGGGGGCTTGTGAGGGGGGTGCAGGAGTCAGGGCATGGGGTGGGGGGGCTGGGTATGTGTGGGGGGTGCAGGAGTCAGGGCGGGGGCTGGGTATGTGTGGGGAGGGTGCAGGGGTCAGGACAGAGGGCTGGGGTCGTGGGGGGTGCAGGGGTCAGGGCAGCAGGCTGGGGGTGTGGGCTGGGGTCATGGGGGTGCGCCCAGCCCCTTGCCCTGAGCTGCTCATGGCAGGGGGCTGGAGGGGATAGGCCCCGTCCCCACCTCCCTTCCCCAAGGCCCCGTCCCCACCTCTTCTCCGCCTCCTCCCCAGAGCAGCGAGCGTGCTGCGGCTCCGCTTCTCCCCCACCCTGGCAAGGGCCATCAGCGGATGGGCGGCAGGGGGGGAGAGGAGGAGGGGCAGGAACCCAGCACGCTGGGGGAAGAGGCGGGGGAGGGGGGAGCTCACCTGCCCTGCAGCAGCAGCCAACAGGACCAAGCTTCTTCACCCTGCCCCCGCAGGGTGGGGGGCAGAGAAGAGCGGGGCGGGGAAGGCAGGATTTTTAATGGCACGCTGCTGCCTGCCGGGGTCCCAGCCTGGGTTCGGCAGCGGGCTGAGCGGGGCCAGCGGCTGGGGCCCGGCAGGCAGCAGCGTGCCATTAAAAATCGGCTCGCGTGCCATCGGTTGCCGACCCCTGGTCTCGGAGAACCTCTCTTAAATGCCATTGTCAGCCAGTCACATACAGTTCACCCCCTTGAATGAAATGAACCAGAGTAAATGAACAAATACATGACACACTGCACGAGTGCAATTCCTGGAATTTGAGTAGGAGGCTTTAAAAAGTAATTGCACCCCCTAAAGTGATTACATTCCTTCATAATAAAGCATAAAATATAATAATTACCAAAGCTATGAAACAATTCACTCAGCAGTTGAAATGAACAAGATTTGCTACCTGCTTCTTCATACACTTACCAGGGGGAAAGTTTGCTTTTTGTTTTTCTGCTTAATATCTAAGAAAAAAAAAGGCTGAATATTGGTACTACAGAATACCATGGATCTAATCCTGAAGCCTTTATACCATCCTTATTCAGGGAAAACTCCCATTAACTCTGATAAGAGGTTTCTACATCAGGCTATTACTAGGGTACATTGATGCTAGTATAACCCTAGTTCTTTTATGGACATGGAAGAGTTAACATACAGTCACAGAAAACTTGATCTTGCAAGGGGTTGAGAATTCTGTCCCCAAGCCATCAACATTTTAAGTACATGAGTACTTCAGTCCTTGACTTCAGTGGGGCTACTTATGTGCTTGAAGTTAAGCATGTGAATTAGTGACTCACTGCATCAGGACCCAGAATACTCATCACTTTGGGTGATCAAACCCAGAGTTCAGAAGTCCTAGCTCAGAGCAGTTCTAGAATATAAAGTAAGAGCTAGATCAGAGTTTGCATATTTAGACTGGCTTGTGCAGAATCTGTCTCTTCAAATTAATTTGTTAGTCTCTAAGGTGCCACAAGTACTCCTCGTTCTTTTTGCTGATGCAGACTAACATGGCTACCACTCTGAAACCTCTCTTCAAAACAGTTTCAAGTTAATCAGTTCCCCCATGGCAATTCTTTATCTAGCTTAAATAAAGCCAATTACCAAATTCAGTACCGAATTCTCAGAAAACAGCTTCTTGAATGTCTTAATGTGACAAATCATTGCTGGCCTGTGATACATTATACCCAGTGACATTTCATTCTCACTGAGATACGATTGAAGACGCCGGACGTGGCTGTTTGCAAAGCAATGTGTGGGACGCCAGCTCGCACTCTCTGTTATCTGTTAACAAGATCCCTGTGCCTAACTCCTACCCGCACTTTGAAATTTTAACCTCCCTGTGTCATAACAGGGATGTGTCATTATCCACATGGGAACTAGAAAAAAAGAAAAGACAAGGGAGAAAAACAACAGATAAAAACTGTGTATTTTAAGGAGATTTTAAACATTATGGTTCTCATGGAAATATGGGCCCAATCTGCTCCCTGGGACACAAGTGATTCTTTGCAGGGTTACAGAATTGATCCTTTTTCATTATATTAATATAATTGCTTTTTAAAGTGTTGAACTGGGAGAATGCAGGTATCACACTGAATAGCCATATCAAAATATGAGTAATAATGGAAAATGATAGGGAAAATTATTAATATTAATCCTTTGAAGGTGAACTGCCTATATTGAAGTCAATGGGAGTTATTTGGGATTTTTAGTGTACGTAGTGTACTGGCTATAGTGTACTTAGATTTTCAGAAAGCCTTTGACGAGGTCTCTCACAAAAGGCTCTTAAGCAAAGTAAGCTTTTCATGGGATAAGAGGGAAGGGACTCTTATGGATCAGTAACTGGTTAAAAGATAAGAAACAAAGGGTAGGAATAAATGGTCAGTTTTCAGAATGGAGAGCCAGAGCTGTGTCCTGGGATCAATACTGTTCAACATATTCATACATGATCTGGAAAAAGGGGTAAACAGTAAAGTGGCAAAATTTGCAGATGATACAAAACTACTCAAGACAGTTAAGTCCCAGGCAGACTGCGAGGAGCTACAAAAAAATCTCTCAAAACTGGGTGACTGGGCAACAAAATGGCAGATGAAATTCAGTGTTGATAAATGCAAAGTAATGCACATTGGAAAACATAATCCCAACTATATATATAAATGATGAGGTCTAAATTAGCTGTTACCACTCAAGAAAGAGATCTTGGAGTCTAGATCTCTGAAAACATCCATTGAATGTGCAGCGTCAGTCAAAAAAGATAACAGAATGTTAGGAATCATTAGGAAAGGAATAGATAATAAGACAGAAAATATCATATTGTCTCTACATAAATACATGGTACACCCACATCTTGAATACTGTGTATGGATCTGGTTGTTCCACCTCAAAAAATATATATTGAAATTGAAAAAGGTACAGAAAAAAGGGCAACAAAAATGATTAGGAGTCTGGAACAGCTTTCATATGAGAAGAGATTAATAAGACTGGGACTTGTCAATCTGGTAAAGAGATGACTAAGGGGGGGGATATGATAGAGGTCTATAAAATCATGACTGGTGTAGAGAAAGTAAATAAGGAAGTTATTTACTCCTTCTCATAACACAAGAACTAGGGGTCACCAAATGAAATTAGTAGGCAGCAGGTTTAAACCAAACAAAAGGAAGTACTTCACACGATGCGCATCAACCTGTGGAACTCTTTGCCAGAGGATGTTGTGAAGGCCAAGATTATAGCAGGGCTCAAAAAAGAACTAGATAACTTCGTGGAGGATAGGTCCATCAATGGCTATTAGCCAGGATGGGCAAGGATTCAAAACCATGTGCTGAAGTGTCCCTAGCCTCTGTTTGCCAGAAGCTGGGAATGGACGACAGGGGATGGATCACTTGATTACCTGTTATGTTCATTCCCTCTGGGACACCTGGCATTGGCCACCGTTGGAAGACAGGACACTGGGCTAGATGGACCATTGGTCTGAACAAGTATGGCTGTTCTTAGGTTCTTTTTTATAAAATGTCCCCAGCCAAGCTACTGGAAGAGATATAAGCCTCCAAACTCCATGGTTGAAGCCAACCTCTAAGTTTTGTTAAGTGAGAAAATATTTCCTGAGGAAAGTTATTCCATAACTGTCTATTGTAGGGTTTCCTACACCTTTCCTTGGAAGCATCTGGTAATAGCCACTGGATACGGGATGAGGTGGACCACTGGTCTGATTCAGTGTGGTAATTCCTGTGTTTGTACGGTACTCTGAATACTAAACAGTTAAAGAAGAACACTGAACAAGTAACCCAGGGTATAGACATTAGAAAACCACCCATCAAATAAACTGCTTTGTTTTGACTTTTAGTATTTTATTTTAAAAAGGGGGTGATTACACTCAGGAACCCACCATTGGTAGGACAGCAAATACCCATCGTAAAGAAACATTTGCTGTAGCTTTTAAAAAGTGGTCAGAGATGTACTGAGTTAAACACATTAGCAGCAGGTTCTCACCCTAGATGCCACCACAGCAAAGGCCGAGTCACCTATTTACCTAAGGCACAATCAAACCCTGAAAGACAAAGCGTTAAAGCATGATGAGATTCAAATATAGCCAGATTCCTTATTGCAGAGTGCTTCTGACATTAAACAAAGCTCAATTAGAGTTGAGTTCAAGCTGCAAAATTAAGACCTGGATTTCAAAACTCCCCAAAGACTGAGGTGCTTGAATCCAGAGTTTCGTTCAGCCCTTTACTAGAGACAGCTATCAACTGTAAATGTGTATCTGGAACTGGGTTCAGAGTCCAACACCCTCCCTCCAGAACATGTGGGTGTGTTCAGATCTGGGCTTTGGGTCTGAGTGCACTTTATATCAGTCCTCTCTTTACAGACAGTCATTGTACAGAATGCAGTGTGATTGTAGTGTACTCACCCTTGCCCAGCCTCTGAGCAAACCTACCACCACATTGTACACAACATGTCCTGCTGCAAAAGCCTTGCTGGGAGCTCAACCTAATAACCCAGCCTTCTGGTTTTGGGGTGGGGGAGGAATTGCTCTTGCAAGGACCAAAATGGCACAAATTAAGGTGTACCGTTGCAGCTTGCTCTTCTAGAAAACAAACCACAACAAAAACCCAACACCACCTCTCCACATCACATCTAACCCAAGTTTATGAAAGGCCTGGTTGAAATGATTACCTTTTCTTGACTCGCCACTTCAGAGCATACATTCTCAGAAAGTGGGGACCCAAAAGTGGAGAGAAATATCTAATCTAGCAGTACAGATAGACATTGAAAGTCTGAGCCTGGCAAAACTGAATGAACCTAGAATCATGGAGGTTAGAAAGGTTATGTAGGAAGAGACCTGAGTTTCCTAGAAATCTTCCCTGTCAGTTCCAATGTCAGAGCAGGGTTCTTAGGAAATCATTAGGGTATGATAATGGGGCAAATTCTGTCTTCACATAGGAGTGTGCATCTTCTAGTCGTGTCAATGGGAGTCAAAAGTGCATTTGTGAAAGCAGAATTTGGCCTCCTCTGCTTACTAATTAATAGTACTTGGTATATTTTCAAGTGAATATATGTATATACAGTAAGCTCCTTTGGCTCAGTTTGTGCTTTCCCTCATGGGATCAAGCCAGATCCTTCAGCATGATTGTTTCTGCTTGCCATTTCTTGGCTTAGCCTGAGAGCTACAACCACTTATATGCTGGTGCTGGGAGAACCAGGTTTGGAAACTTGCTTACAGCTTGAAAACTACTCAATATGTTCATGTTTGGGGAGCAGGGAGCTCAGTGCATCAGCTTCTAGAAATCATTCAGGCCACATCAGCTGGCTCTGGAGAGCTTTATGGATTTGAAAGGTTTGTTTCGGTTCTTGCGTTCCAAAATCCTCACTGCTAAAAAGGTGGTGTTGTTGGTGGCAGTGCCTGAATTCCCCTAAGGTAACTGAAAAGCCACAGTTTCTTCATTTCACTTTCTGGTAGAGAAGAGCCAAAGACACACAATTATGACCCAGATTTTGAACAGCTCAGAGATCAGGGGTCTGTCCGGTCATTACTTTATCGTACATGTTGTTAAAACTTTACTCTCTCCTATAATTCCTACTTTCATCTCTGTGGGGTCTATGCTAAAACATAAAGGCAGAATACAAGCAGTATGTATGTGACATTATTTTTATTGTGCTGGTGGTAAAACTAACCCTTACCTGCCCACAATGCAAACATATGTCCTGGACAGATCAGCTTTCTTTTCCTTTCTATATATTCTGAGTCCTCCCTCTGTATTGCCCTGGACCTACCATGGGATGTTTTGTTCTTCACACATCATCTAGGCTTTTCTGTAGCATGTTCTTGCTATCTAAGTCCTGCTTTCTTGTTTTGTGTTGTGATTTCCAAATAAGAAAAGAAATATGATTTATATGCAACATGTTCTTTACATGTGCAATATCGTAGCAGAGTAAATGATTTTTGAATTCCAGTACGACGGGAGTTCTGCAGCATTCTCTGGATGATTCCCTCTTGCATATGCATTGATGTGCTGCTTTACTTTCAATGTACAATACATTCAAAAGATATGGGAGCAAATAGGACACAGGGGTTAGCATAGAGCAATTTTTAAAACAAGCTTTGTTGAGGTGGGCAATGACTGTAGGGAGATGGAGTACAATTCTGTACTAACAACACAATCAGCCTTGAGGATATTACTCTTACTGCCTGCTGGAGACAGGTGGTGGGTGGGGTGCTCAAAGAAAATCCACACCCTTGGCATGAGGTGATGTTCCCTAGGGAGGTGGTTTGTTGCACAATTACTTCAGCAGGTTTCCACTCGCATGGATACAAAAGAAAAAAATGAAGGGTAAACTTTGTTTTTCACAAAGCCAGAACTATTATTTCCCATCCCCACTCCAACCCAGCATACACACTGGGGTTGCCATTTGTAAAACAGTTGCTTGACGTCAGATGACTTTCATCCTCTACTTCCTTGGACTCCCTGGGCTCCTCTGCATTCAACTCTTTTTCTTTGCTTCTCCAGGTCTCTGTCCTCTCCTCCTGTATGCAACCCTCTTGCTTGAACCAGCTTCCTACTTGTCATGCACCCAGCACCATCTCTCTCCCTCTTCAGATCCCTCCATAAGAGGGGCTTCTTTTACAAAGCATTCCCTCAGTGCTCTTTGCACTGCACCTGCCCACACCTGAACCCTTGTCCCACATAGTACATTTGCCTGTAACTTTTTACATGTTCTCTACAGAACTATGTATATTTTACTGCTCTGTGAGAAAAATACCACCCACCAGCTTGCCTGTCTTCTAGGTGCCCTTCATGGTAATTTGTGCCACCACAGGACATCAGAGTGGAATCTACTTGGTGCAATGAGTGGACAGAGACAATAGTCGTTAATCACTCTCTCATCACTGCCCCAACCATCTGTCCACCAGGTTTTGATATGCTAAGGCACCTGTGGTCATCTCTGAACCGGTATCCAACAGGACAGGGAACCTGTGCTGCCAACCTTTTTAAATGGGGTTTTTCTAATGATCCGCGATGCAGCTGCAGTCAAATTCAGATTATGTCACATATCCTTGAGGCGTGCCCGCTGACTTGTTTCGACAGTGGGCTACAGGCTCTCTACCTGGCTGATGATAACACCATCAAATGGCTAGGCACATTGCCTATCTGCTGATACGTGAGAAAAATGTCCAAATGTTAGTGTTCAAAGTTAGGCAAATACAAAACAGCCGTATTTAGGCACCTAAACATTGCCCCGGCTTTTAGAGGTGCTGAATGCTCCTTCAGACCACTTAATTCAATGCCCAAATATCTCTCTGCTTACATGACCCTGTTATACTGGGCCTCACAATCTTAAGGCATTTTACCCCCAAGACACCACATCAGGCAAAGACATATGTCCCCCATTTTACATATAGGAAAGCTTAAACATAGGGTAGATTAGGTTATGCAGGGAGTCAGTAGTTAACCTGGGGATTGAATTCAAGTCTCCTGAGCCCTAGTCTAGCACCTATTCACTAGACTAGACCGTCCTTTCTTATCTCAGCCTTTCAGTGCCCAACCTGGAAAATGTTGGCTTCCATAATAGCAGCTGCTCATATATCCTGAATATAGTGCCCCGCAAGTGATATTTCTAAGAAAGTCTTAACCTAACACATTGTTGATTAACTACAGTTGTTAAATGCTTAAATAAATGTCACTTAATTGTATTCTCTTTAAACATTTTATTCATTAAACCATTTTCAACCATTTACATGATTCACTAAGAGAGACAAGATTTGAGTGCTGCCAAAGTGCTAAGAATGTTGTGGTCTGCTGAGACGCAGTTAAGTTATCCCTTGCATTCGTGGGCATAACGCCGTCTTAATTCAGGTGACATCTTTGCACTATCTGAGGTGAGAAATCTAAAAATGCTTTCGGCTAATATTTTCTAAACTGCCTAGTGGCTGGGATACATAGTTCTCTCTCAGCTTTTGGGCTGGTCTACACTGCCGCTTAAGTTGTTGCAACTTATGCCGATGCAGCATGGTAGTGTAGACTTGCCCTTAATGTGTAATGAAGATTCTTCCACGCTCTTCAAGACAGGGACTGCTCCCTGGTATGTGTTTGCACAGCACCTAGCTCAATGAGGCCCAGATGTCTGGGTAACTGGAATATAAATGGTAGGTCTGCAATACACAAATATCTTAGTCACATTGTTGCATTCAAGGTTAAGAGAATAAAAATGGATGAGTTTGGTGTGTTTTTAAGGTTCTTTTAGAAGTATAAGACCTGCAATATACCGTATTAATCTTATCATTATATTTATACAGTGTCGTTGCAAAAGGTCTCAAAGCTCTTCCAAAACTATATGCATACGCCACCACTGAAATGTGACCATCTCTAGGGCGAGGCCATGACAGGTGTTTCACAGCCCACAGCAACACTAGTAATAATACTTGCAGCACTTACATAGCATTTTATACTTTCAAAGCTCTTAAACAAATTAATTACAGCACTGCAGAAGAGATTCGGACAAGATATGAAGAAGAAAATTGTATCAGTTTGAAACTACAAGGGGAATTTAGAGAGACATAATGTAATTACTGAATTTGGAATCTAGCCAGGATACCACTGTTAAAAATGCCATGGGATCTTTAATGACCACAAGTGGTCAGGACCCTGGCTTTTTATCTCCTATGAAACCTGAGGAAATCCCCATCAAAATGTGTTCTGTCATCAGCCACCTGAAAGGAATGATTAGAATCAATTTCATTTCATTCCCAGGTCCCTCACAGCTGTAGTCTATGGGCTAGGCTTAAAAGCCCTGGCAGAGCCATTTGATTCAGAATTCAAGAACTTCAAACTTCCTTCCCATTAAAACAGTTCCAATTTTTGGTGATATTTACAAATGATTCACCTTTTAAGTGAATTAACTGATCTTAATTGGGTTACAATGCCCAAGCAATCTGCCATCTCAACCATTCTCCCCTCTCCTTTTGCTACGGTAAGCACTTCAAGTGCAGGTATTGCTGAACTAGAGAATTACTTCATGCTAATTTAAAAGCGTTAGCGCAATATAGAAATGCAAATGTCACAAGGGCCAATTTTATGATGCACAAAAGAGGGACTGCTAACTGTAGAGGGTCGTGTGTAAGAGAGACAGAGAGAAATCACAACCCCTTCTTCCTCCCCCCACCTCCACGGCCACTATAGGAGGGCAGGATAAGGTGTAAGGTGCTGTAATAAGAATTAGAGCTCCCCCTAATGGTGTTTTTATAGATACCGCAACTTGGGAAACAGGACTTCAGTTTCATGAACATTTTTGAGTTTGGTTAACTTTTTTCATCCCAAACGAGATGAAAAGCCAAAACAGCTACATTGTTCACAGAACTGAAATTCCACAATATTGTGTCTTGGAAACAGAGAA
This sequence comes from Caretta caretta, assembly GCF_965140235.1. NCBI lineage: Eukaryota > Metazoa > Chordata > Testudines > Cheloniidae > Caretta > Caretta caretta. Next base: position 12,418,454 of record NC_134214.1, on the reverse strand, counting down.
ATATTTCAGCAGTGGAAATGTTTTGGTGCTTCTGAAACAAAATTTGCTCCCTAGAATCCCTGGCAGCTGGGGAATTGGCTCCCTAGGAGCTGGGCAGCCCAGGGAGACTGGTTCAGCCCACCAGGCAGGGTGAAGAGGAATCGGGAATCCTTGGGAATGGAGCAACATGCCTGGCAGGCTACTGAGGAGCTGGGAGCCCAGAAGAACGAGAGTCCCAGTTCCACAGCAACCCCAGGCTCTGTGGCACAGCCAGATCTTTCCAGCAGCCTGCTGGTGAAGAGGGGCTGTAGCAAAGCTGGGGAGCCTGGACTCCAAGAAGGCATGGAGCTAGGAATGGTTTTCCTGCAGAAAATGTCAATGTTGTGGAAATTTAATTTTCCAGTGGAAAATTCCCAGCCAAGTCTAATAGCAAGTTATTTTGTCCTCTAAGTCACGTAGGCCATTTCCATCTCGCTCATGGCCTCAGTGCACAATTTTCATACAAAAGACTCGCCTTCAGACTTGGTTTGCTCTCTGCCCTTATTGTTCCAGACTCAGAAACAACGCTTATGATTTCTGTGTTTTTCCATCAGTGCTCCCTCTGACAATATCATCTAAATAGCACTGAGCTCCCAGGATTGCTTGCAACACTTGTCCCATCGCTCTTTGCCAAATCACAGGCGCTGATGCTACTTCAAGGGGCAGTCTGTTTATTAAACTGAAGCAGTCCCTTATGGGTATTCATTGTACAACACTTAGGGCCCACCTCCATTTGTAAATAAGCATAAGTGAAGTCCAAGTTTTGCGAATTTCTGCCCTCCGATAGGGTAGTGACAATATCTTCTCTTCATGGTAAGGGGTACTTGTTTACTTTGAAAAAAAGATTAATTGTTCATTTGAAACTATCCCAGATCCTTACACCCCATTCTTCTCTAACACAAATACGACCAGACCAGCCTGTACACCATGTAGTACCTTATATTCACAGCTTCATTATGCGCTAACCTCCAGTTCAACTGAAAGCATAAGGAATTACACATGCCTTAGTACCCATCTTCCATCATTAGGGTGGCTTGAATACCTGTTAGTTTACACACACCACTACTGAAAATTGTGTCATGCCTTTTCATGGAGCCTTAAGTCACTCCCATAGTTTTACTATCCTGCCAATCTTGCTCGATATTCTGTTCTAAGTTCTTGTCCTGCTCATATCACTATAATATCTGAGCGTCTTCCAGGAGTGCATTAAAAGATGTGACTAACATCTGTCACATGAGGTTTGCTCATCCTCTCCCTGGGGGAGAAATGGAGGAGTTGCTCCATTCCCAAATGGACCTGTTCTGCTCTACAAATAGTCATACATGACATTTCTGATCTTTGCATTCAGCCTCATCATGCAGAATCCATGCTACCTTTATTTCTCTGTGTGTGTGTGTATGTGTGTGTGAGAGAGAGAGAGAGAGAGAGACTGAAGACAGACAACAGAACACACAAAAGGGACAGCTCTCAATAACCTTTCACCATCATCCGAGAAACCAGTGAAGTTGGAGGCACTGGGCCTGATTCTCCTCTCAGTTACACCAGTGCAATTCCATTGACCTCCGTGGATTTACTCCTGATTTACACCACTATAAATGAGATCAGAATCAGACCCTCTTTATCCAGTTCCAACATTACGGGATTCCCTGCCACTTGCAGATCTTTCCAATCAATATCTGAGCTTATCTAAGGTTTTTTTAAGGTTTCCATGTATATTCATCTGTTTGCACCTACAAAACACTGCCAGGGCAGAGAATTTTTCCTGTGGAGCCTGAACTACTGTATTCTTCCAACAAGAATGTGTCACGATTGCATTTACTTTTGTACATGCTCTGCATATGCCCTTTTAACAACAAATTCAATGCAACTCCCCTTTGAAACAACAAGCATCTGCTTCACAGTCTACTCAGCCATTTATAATCAGTTGCTCACTCAGTACTTGGCTACTGTGGCATACACCCCTCTTAGTTTGGGCCATTTCTTCGGTGTCTTTTGCTGCACCCCACTCCAAAGGAGTTTACAGGAGATGCTTCAGTGGGCCAGTTGCAGTCCTCTGATCTAGAGCCATGCAGCTCCAGAACTGCACAGGAGCAGCTCTAAATTTACACTAGTGGAGGAATAGTTGTAGCTGAGCCCATCAGTGCTCCTGCCCTCGGAATGCCTCCTCCCATCCCATCTGCTGTGGGGAAGGGTGGCTGGTGTTGGAGGTGGCTACCCCAGTGAAGAATTCCCCTACCCAGGGGGAATTCTGCACTGGCTATCTCTGGCCATTAAATCCGCCTGCACAAAGTGGCCCTGGCAGACTGGATAATCTTGCTTGGAGTGGATGGAACTGATTCCAGTGATATCCCTTCCTGCACAGAGCCAGCCTGATTCTCCAGTGCCCTGCACCTTGTGTAGTCATTTACACTTTGGAAAAACAAATACAAATTGGGTGCTAAATATTACCAAATCAGAACAGTAGCGTCTGTGCACAGAGGTAAGAGACTGAACAAGTGCAGAATCAGGCCCAGTGTTACCAGTGCCACCCACAGCCCTTTCATATATGAAAGATTCCTGTCCTCAATCAGTTCAAGTAGCAATGCTCAGTTAAAGAGTTCCAGGCACTACTATGCCCATTATATTTTCTTCCGCTTGCAGACAGGACCACACCACATTCCAACTATCACAGTCTGACACCTCCATCAATCAATTGCCTTTTGATAAACCAGGAGGAAATAATCAGACTAGATCTAGTGCATCCAATGAAAACTTTCATGGAATTAAACCTCATTGTGCCTTGCACTGGGGACTGGAGCCCAGAACTAAGGCAACAGTAGGGAGCTTAGAGAAGAGAAAAACAATTAGGGGCTGCCGGGATGGTCCAATGATGAGACGCTATATTTGTAGGGTGGAAATATGAAATTCGAAGATAAATAATTGCAGATTTCACAATGAGGTATAACTAGGAGGAGATGTGTCTAAACAGAGCCGGGTTGGTTCAGTCAGTTCTGTCAAACCTGCAGCTGCAGCATGATCCCAGGTCAAGAATGAGCAGCTTAATGTTGACTGAGGTCTGTGGTGAGGGTAACTTGAGGAAATGTGGATGTCTGTCACTATTGAGAGCTTGACTTGTGGGGGATGTTGCAAGTTCTTTCCTTCTTTGTCTTTAAGAGGAAGTATGAATTCACTATTCCCTTCATACTCTCCATACACACAGCAAATCAGTACTGTATCTGAGGCCATCTTGCCTATCCTTCTCTTTCCTTTCCCACTCACTTCCGTTCACCTGCAATGTTGTAATGGGATAAGAGCTTGGAGTGTGATGGAGGGAGAAAGTTGCATGCTGAATCCTGGGTTTTTTCATTACGGAGTGGGTGAAGAAGGGAAACAAATGGCTTTGCAGATGGCTTTAAGGTTTGGTGAATTGCTGCAGGAAGCTGAGAAAAGGAAAATATAGGCTAAATAAGAGAAACCAGGCCATCCAACCCCTTCCTGAGAGTGTTAGGCACAAGTATAAGACATGATCATTAAGAGTAGATTTCAAAACCAATTGAAAAAGCTCCTGTCCCATACAAGAACATCTGCATCTTGTGCATCTTGTGCCCCATTGATCAGAGGACATCAGCATGACCTGTCTCCTTTCAATCCCCAAATCCTTGCGAATGATTCAATCCATGATTTTGGATTCTCTATAGGAAAAGACCACAATGCAAGTTTTGTGGATTTTTATCTGTCACAACTTAAGTCCATACATCATATGGTCTGTATTTTCCATACTATAGAGGAGAGTTTGCTCTTTAGATCTGGATCTAAACCAGGTCTGGGTAGGCCAAAGAAGGGGGTGGAGGAATTCATATTCTCTTACTCGGCTGAGTAAAACAAGAGCACAGTCTAGTGTTTAGGTATTAACTTTATTATGCAAGTATAAAGAATATGTTTTTATTTGTCAAAAGAAGTCTCACCATCCTCAGGTTGTGGTGGATGAATGAAATATAATAATGCAGGACATTTCCCATGGGAGGTATCAACACCAGTCAGAACAGAAGAAGTGATGCATTCACTCCCTCCACAACAGAATTGACTGTATATTTCCCCACAATCTTCTGTTGTATGATCCAATTTCTTCTTTGCCAGATGAGATCTTTCAGTGAAAGGAAAGGAATCCAGTTTCATCAGGAAGCCTTTGAACAAGTTGTCACCATATCGGTGATTTATGGCAGTGCAGGGGAAACACCTTATATCACCATTTGTCCTTGGATCACTCCTTGCTGCCAGTCAGCATGAGAACTTGACCCCATGTGGCAGCTAGAACAGTCAAAGTTGAAGTGTTCATAAAGAGATAATCAAGCCACAAGAAAACCTCTATCAGGAAAGGAATGTCAGCTCCTGGATGAGGATTGAATTGTTCAGGACATTTCTTTACCTAAAAGAAGCAAATTAATCTAGATTACATGTTCTTACTTATCATTTTATATAATGTGCAATTTCCAATGTAATTTCTACTCTGCTCACAACAATGTATGTGGAAATTAACTGGGAGATTAGTGAATCTTTGCTTCTTTCCAAATTCTCCAGAGTAAAGCCAAAACACAAATTAAAAAGGCCACAGTAAATGAAAAAGACCATGTTATGTGGTCAAAGAATGAATGATTTCAAACTTAATCCAGTTTGGAGGTGACAAGTTTGGAAAATGCCAACCCCACTTAAACTTCGCAAGTTCAAAATTTAAAACATCACAACCTTTTGTGGCTTATCTGATAGAGCCTCAAAGCAGAGTATGGGGAGGGCTTCCCACAGAGAGGGCAAAAGGATAGCCAGAACAGAAGGCCCTAGAGCAAGGAGTTAGCCAGAAGCACAAAAAAATAAAAAGATGTCTTGGAAGTACCAGCTACAGATGCACAGGATGCTAAATCATGAAGAATGATAGATGAGACACTTGGAAGTAGAACAAAAGAGATAGCTTATGAAGAAAGAATAGGAGTTCCTGGAAGATGACAAAGATAAGGAACAATACAGTATGAGCAAGAAAGAGGTAGAACCTAGGACACTAGAATTGTGAGGGGAAAAATTGGACAGGGACATCAAGAGGGGTCTCTCTGAAGGGATAATGTCAGGTACACTATAAAAAACCCAACTTTGGGAGACAGGTCTAGCAGCTCTGAACACAAGACTTGTGCTGTATAGTGAAAAGTAAACAAACATGAGATGGTCAAAATAATTTCAACCAAATACAGCTTTTGAACCAAAATGAAAATGGAAATTGTGGACATTTTTTATCTTGTTCCAAATACCCTAATTTTGAAAGAAAAAGAGAAAATACAGAAATGTTTTGGTTTATGAAAGCTGACCAGGTTTTGAGTTTTCTTTATAGGACACCTAGAAAATGTTTTTAAAACCACAAATATATAGCTAGCATTTTTGACCAGCTCTAAATAGAAACCTTCTAAATGTTCCCCAAACCATTAAGACTCAACCTCCTCATTGAAGATTCTCTGATCCCAGCTCCTAATGCAGTTGGACAGTGGGAAACTCTGTGTAGCGGTGGGCTAAAGACAGTGGCCACCATTCAAGCAATTTACCTAGAATTTCTGCACAGTGTTGCTGGAAGGTAAACATTGACTTGCTCCCAGAAATTAACTGGGAAAGAAAAAGTAAAAAAAATAAATAAATAAGGCAACTGTCCTGAATCATAATTTAGAACGCAATGTAACTAAAACTACCACATTTTTGAGCACTCTTAAAATCTAGAACCACCAGTTTTTAAGGTCCTTCTCTCCTACATTTCTTACATGTCCATGGGAATTTTGGGTGCTCAGGGAATGCAGTACCAGGAGCTCTAAAACTATATAAAGGAGGATACAGTTGGATCTGTCCTTTTCTCAGCAACCTCACAAAGTCATTCCAGGCACTAAAATGTATTCTTTTGTTGACAAGAGCTTTCTTTTTTAGAACCCTCTATAGTCCCCACCCCTCATCTCCAATAATAGTTGCACATTACAATTTTCAAAAGCTGTCAACATCCCCGATTCTCCATGCTGAAAATGCACTTTTTCTATTACGCGTGGCAAATTACTTGTGCCACAATTAAATCTTTATTTAGCGGATGGCAGATTACCCCTGTGGCAGATTACCATTCTAGTAGGGGGAAAATGAGAATCTAATCAAAGAATGGTGTACATCTATGGGGAAAAAAAAAAGACTCCAATGTTTCATAAGATGGACACACTCAGCATGTTAAACTAGGTCTCTATTAAGATAATTGGTTTTGTTTGATCAAAATTGCAGATTCTTACAGAATTTCATGACTGACGATACTTGTAGCCCAACATTAAAAAAATAAAGATTGTCTTTGTTCGTGAGACTGATAATGGAATGCGATGTCTGAAACAGAAGAGACAGATTCTGGTTCTACTTGGCCAAATTCAGCACTAGAAAAAGCAGTAAACTTCCTCTGAACCTAATAGAAAGTACCCCTGCTTGCCCTGGTGCTGCATTTAGACCTCTTTCAGAGATCGGACATGTAAAGGGTAACACTATATCCAGTACAGGCTTTGCCTATTAGGTAAAAGGAAAGTCTTTTTTAGTATCCCACAGAAACCTTGTCCATTTTCTCCTGCCTCATAAAACAGGGCTAGATAGCCTAGCGCTGGGCTTTTATATCACATAGGTAAATGAAGTGAAATAACACACTATCAGCACCACTAATTGGAAAATGCATACTGTTTTACTGCCCTCTAGTAACATATTCATGGGTCTAAAACTCACATTCCAGATTCATAGATTATAAAGCCAGAAAGGACCATTGTGATAATCCAGTCTGACTTCCTGCATAACACAGGCCCTTGGACTTCCCTGAATGAATGCCTATTTGAACAAGAGCATATATTTTAGAAAAATATCCAATATCAATTGCCAATGATGGACAACCCACCATAACCCTTGGTAAATGGTACCAATGGTTAATTATTCACACTGTTCAAAATTTGCACCTTATTTCCAGTCAATTTGTCAAGGTTCCACTTCAAGCTATTGCATTGTTTTATATCCTTGTCTGATTGAAGAGCTCTCTGTTATCAAATGTCTGTTCCCCATGTAGGTTCTTATAGCCACCTCTTAACTTTCTCACTGATAAGCTGAAAAAGATAGGGCTCTCACTATAAAGAAGGTTTTCCAATCAATCATTCTCATAGCTCTTCTCTGAATCCTCTCCAATTTTCCTCACATCCTCCTTCAATTGTGTACACCAGAATCAAACAGTATGCCAGCAGTGGTCACATCAGTGCCAAATACTGAGGTAATAACTTCTCTATCCCTCACTATTCTCCTATTTATACATTCAAGGATTGATTGCATTAGCCCTTTGGGCCAAAGCATCTCACTGGCAGCTCATAGTCTGCTGATTATCCACCATGTCCTTCCCAAGTCTTTTTCAGAGTCACTGCTTCCCAGAATAGAGTCCGCCATCCTGTATAGCCTTCATTCTTGTTTCCTAGGTGTATGATTTTACAATTAGCTATTGGCTTTCAAGTAACTACAGATGCTGTAGAATATAAATGCTGATGTTATAATTCAGCTGGATAATAATATGGACAATCTAGGCTGGGGAGAATATGCTAGAGGACTATATGTCCCTGGAAAAACAAATGAAACTCAGCAGTGTTGAATAAACTGAGTTCCTTGCAGTTTAGTGGATGGGGGCCTTTCAGATGAGTCCTTGAACATGAATATCCTCTCTGCATAGATATTAAGGTTTTGTTCCTGAGAATCTGCAGCTCCCATTACTGGCTTGTGGTGCTACTGATCCACCAGCCCTGTGGTAACAGTAAATCTTGTGCCAGAGTCCTGGCCAATATACATGTAATTTATACATATAGTCTGGTTCCTATGATAAATGACACAGCTATTAGTATGTACATTTTTTCAGAGCATTTAATCTCTGTCTAATCTATCCATCCAACAATAGGAGACGAGGTGAGAGATTGCTATATGCCTGCATATCTACCTATGTTTTTGTAACATGTAATGTTCTTGTTTGCTTGCATGGGTATAGATATAGGCAGCAGATTGGCACCGAAAATAAAACACAGTCAGAAAGAGAACGGGACTAAGTATAACTGACTTTACTGGTGATATGCTTAGCCTCTAAAGGGAATTGTATCTCAATTGACAATAAGCATCTCTAGCTCCTCTATACATTCTGATATACAGAACTAGCAAAATTGTCTGGAATTGCACCATCTGGCGACTCCCGTTATGCTGTATGTAAAATATATATAAACTGAATCTCACAACACCCCTGTGAGGTAGGCATCACTACCTCCATTTTATAGACAAGTATGTTGAGGAACAGAAGGGTTAAGTGACTTGGCTAATGTCATTCAGCAAGTCAGTGGCATAGTTAGAAAGAGTAGCGTCAGAAATGAAACCCCAAAGTCATGAACTGTTAGTCTTCTGGTTTAATCTTGAAAAAATACTACCACCCAGACAGTTAAGGTTTTTTTTTTTTTTTTAAAAAAAATGCCCTCCCTATTAAATTACTGTAAGATACATCGGAAGAAAATCTGTTTCTCGGAGGTATCAAGTCTAATTCTCTATAGCATTTCACAGAGAGGGTATTCTCATCTTGACACTTGGAGATTTATGTTCTGTGCAATGAAATGGAAATGAAAGAGTAGAAATGAATCAGCACATACCCCCCATTCTAACCCCATATATTTCTGTTAGTGCATTTCGATTAGGGAGTTTAATAACGTCTTTAAATAAAACAAAAAAAAATCTCAAACCATATGAACAATGGCAGACCCTTTGGAGGCCTTGTGAAAGATTAAATTTCCAGCTGGGATAACAAGACAAGGTCAAAACGCAGCTGATTAATGTGTGTGTGTGTGGCAGGGGAAAGTTTCCATATGGGCTCACAACTGTTGGCTGCCTCTTTGCTTATAAATGAGCCACCAAATAATCAGCTTTGCTGTTTTCTCAGGATTTCTAATTATAAAACTTCACTGCTGGGGAGTGAACTTTGTAGGAATGCAGCATTTTTTCATAAGGGTAGATTTATCCAATGATACAATCTACATGCCCTTTGAATATGTTACGCAGGTAGATCTTCCAGGCACCATGCCAGTTGTGATGGCCCATCCTCCTTGCACCATGCAAATCAGATTGCCCTATCGTCCAAGCACAGCACCAGCTGGGACAGCCCCCTCTCCCACACACTATACCAGTTTTCTTTCTTAAAATATAAATGTAACATGCCCCATGCTCACAGGCCTGGAACATCTGGGTAACTAGCTAGTGTGGCACATTTAGGCCCTACTTATGCTCATAATATCTGTGCGAAACCATCAATTTTCTCTGTGTGAATTTTTCACAGAAGAGACTGAAAAATTCTGCATGAAAACACATGAGTTTGAGCAAAGGCAACGTTTCTGATTTGTCACTAGAAAACCGAGTTTTGTGAGGCAAAACTTAAGGCTGACGAGGGATAAGGAATTAGTTATAAAGCACGCACACACGCACACACACACACCCTGATTAAATTGAATTAAGTACTGATGAGACTTTCGAGGATGCTCTTAATGGTGGGTTTCATGAGGGGCAGATGCTTTAATGCACACTGGAGCACGCAGCACTCATTCCACTCTATGGCATGTCTGAGCTCGCTTTTTATATTAGTTAGGCATGTAGCAGTTGGGGAGCACTCAGGAAGGATGTGGGGGGGACGATAACACATATACAAAGGTGGCTTTAAGCCACCAATGTATTCCTCCCTGCCCCCAATCCTATGCCTGTTCTGTATTAGACCAGTCCCCGATCACAAACTAAAGCAATTTCAGGGGTCATTATGGCAGCGTGGGCTCATCAGAGTACAGGGATGCCCTGAGCCACCTCCTTTCCCTCCCCAGCCCTGCCCATTCTGCGTGGTAGCATAGGAACAGTTATGATAGCTCTGTGCCACCCCAGGATTCTGCTACAGTTTGGGAACAGATCCACTGGCTTTAAGGAAGTTAAGCACCATGGTGCAGCACAAAGGAAAGGATCGGGCCCTTAGTTTCTTATTATGAACAGAATGAGGGTTTGCAAATCAGAAATACAGCTCCCTTTCCAATACTTCCTTCCCTTGATGTTAATAACCCACCTCAGTACTGGAAGAGCTTTCTTTACTGTGCGCAAACCTTGTGTCCCAGTACCAGAGATCTGTTTGGTTGAAAGAAAAGGAGTACTTGTGGCACCTTAGAGACTAACCAATTTATTTGAGCATAAGCTTTCGTGAGCTACAGTGAGCTGTAGCTCACGAAAGCTTATGCTAAAATAAATTGGTTAGTCTCTAAGGTGCCACAAGTACTCCTTTTCTTTTTGCGAATACAGACTAACACGGCTGTTACTCTGAAACCCCTATGGTTGAAATGATTCAGTGGAGCTGTTTCTGTCAACACACAGATATCATTGATGAGGGTGGGGTGTGTATGTGACTTACACGCTTCTGCACTTTTCCATTGTTCCTACTCAGCAAGCCTATAACTGTTTTAGAAGGTAGTACTGTTTCCAATCAGAGGCAGTTGTTCACATTGCAGTCATGATGGCAGGTATTGTACAATCATATTGCTTTAGCTCATATCTCTACACACTGTATATCAGGAAGCAAGTGTCATACTAGGGGGGAAAGTCCTGGAAAAGAATCATACCGGCACCCATTCTGAGGCAGCAAGTGAAAACTAAAGCCACTTGAAACATGCCCAGTTTTAGTATTTGTTACAAACAAAAACTCAAACCTTGTTTTCTGAAGGATTTGCTAAGGGTCATAAACATTTCCAGGGAACCTATCTCCTCTCTGTGGTACCTATATGGCCCCCATTATCACACTATTGGAGTGCCTCATAATCTTTAATGTATTTATCCTCACAACACCCTGTGAGGCAGGGCAGTGCTATTATCCTCATTTTACAGGTAGAGACCTGAAGCAGAGAGAGACTAAAGTGTTATTTCTTGGGAAATAACAGAGTTAATAACAGAGTCAGGGTTACAGAGGAAGTCAGTGGTATAGCAGGGAATTAAACCTAGGTGTCCCAACTCTGCTATAGTTCCCTAACCCCAGGACCATACTTCCTCTCCACAGTCTCTCCTCTGCCTGTTCCTAGAACCTATGCCAAATTTCTAGTAAACAAGGCCCAGTTGTGAAGAAACATGGTTCATTTTATAGCTTGGCATCACACTCCAGTGAAAGTCACCATTTTGCATGTTTCATTGATAAACCAGGAGAAACTCAGCTGTTGTGACTGACATTATGGCTCATCCTAATCTGGAACTTGATTCCTCAGCTGCAAACCCTTGTGGATCAAAACCACATGGACCTGATCCTCTTTGAATCAAATTTCACAGATTTAGATACAAAAGCAGAGCCTCTCTTTTTTCCCTAGAGGGGAATTGTTTTTATATGTTTGGGCCTGCTTTTCTTTACCCAGTTTATGGTGTATAGATACAACAGCGACAAGTGTCTTTAATTAGAGAGGCACACACACACACAAACTTTCCTCTTACCCCAGCTACACACTGCTGTAACTCCAGTGGAGTTGCTCTTGATTAACCCCAGCAGAACTGAGAGAAGAATCAAGAGCAGAGCTTCCAGCTGAGATTGAGACTGACTGATGCCAAATCCTCCAGGGGATACAAACGTGACTTAGGTTGTGTGCCCTTCACTGGGCTCACTGGTGTAAATCAGCATGTTGCTCCATTGGCTTCAGTGGAGCAGTGCCAACCTACAGCAGCTGAGGATCTGGCCCAAGATTTTTGGTTTGCATAAACCAAGGCCATATGAGTGGTGGAAATACACATGATATTATGGACAGCTGAGTTGTCAATAAAGCAGACTCCAGGGTCTGCCTCTCCACTGGATACCAAGTGGTAAGAAAAATACATAGCGAAGACAGACATTTTACAATCACCCCAGAGTTATCAGAATACTACTGTTTTTCTCCCAGTGCATTGAGGGAGGGAGAAAGGGTGTAGGTTACAGTTTCCCAAGAAATATCAGATTGCATCCTCTCCCTCCCTTCCCCACCAACAGAGGAGTATTTGTTATAATACAGCTCTCTCCCAGAGGTGCTGACATTTACGCTGGAGATGTACAAGTCTTGCCCTCTGGGGAAGGCTGGTGCTATTACTAGCAGCTAAGCGAGGTTGCTAATCACCACCACCACGCTTCTTGGAAGCTCCTTTTTACATTCAGCTCCATTTGCTAAGGTCCGTATTTCCATTCCTGCTCACAGGCTCATTACAGTAAGTACTGCTGGTGATGACAGATGAGGGAAATGCAGGAAAAGAAAATTGCTCATGCTGGTCCTATCAATAAGGAGTGACCAAAAGAAAATGAAGTGTAAAAATGACAGCAAATTAGCTCAACTTTACCATCTTTCAGATGTTTAGATGAAAATCAGTATAGAACTGCAACATTGTCATCATTGTTATTCACACGCTGGCTACGATGGACATCTCATTGCCAAAATGCAGGGCCCATTTCTACAATCTGCTGAGTGCTATCTGTTTCCACAGAGGTCAACGGGGCAAATGCGGAGATCCTAACTCAGTATCTTCACAGTCCTTTCACAAACGCCTATTGACTTCAAGATGCTACACTATCAGAGAGAAAACAGCTGGCATTACCTTTAGACATACAACATCTGTTCCTGAAAGCAGAGCTTATGTACCTTTAGATATGCATTCTGCAACAGCGCTGCTCCGCTTTTTCACCACACCTTTATTTATATGGCACACAGTAGCGGAGATGGGCCCAGGCCACAATATATGGAGCCCCAAAACCCCAAAGTCTGGGAAATGTATGGAGACCGGGTTTTGGTACAGCTCCACCTGTGTGTGGTGGAGGGGCGGGGGGAAGCTCCCTGAAGTAAGCATAATTACACTCTCTCTATAATCATTTATAGAGGTAAGGGCCTTGTGAATGACAAGCAGGGATGAGAAAAACACCCAGATCCACTGGAGATTAGTGGATGGAGTTTGAATGCGAATCCTGCTAATGGCCAAGCCTACCTTGGGAACTAGCAAACTAATTTAACTGATAAATCTAACTTTACCTCCACCCCACTGAATACAACAGGATAGAGGTGATTTTTTTTAAGGTACAAGGAGCATTAGGTGCCTATGGAGAGCCTCTGAGGATTCATATAACCGAATTCATATGCTCTGATCCATATAAAAGCCACCATCCCCTCCCACTTTAGCCTGGTGGGAAGTCATAACTTACTAAGAATAAACAGCATATGAAAATAATCAAGAATTTTTGTTTCTCTAAATCTTTAGAATTATCCCACTCCAGGCACATATTTTGCAATTACTACACTACAGTGAGTCAACCAGCTAAACAAGCACAGAGGTTCAATTTATCTTCAGTTTACTGCTTAAAAGCTACCGCAATTTTTTTTGTATTACAGTATTCCCAGATGATCTCCCGCAAGCTGGCAGGCAGTAGCTGGTACATACCCTTTTTTGGGTGGATGACTTTCCTTTATATGCAGGAAGAAGAAGAAGAAAAAGGTGGAGAATGTAAAAAGAAAATTGTATTTGCTGTGGAAGAAGAGAACCTTGAGTCAATACACCCTGTAGCTCAGAAGTATCCAAAATGGAGGGCCCTGGAGTTACCATTGCAGCCCTGATTAAAGTTAAAATGCCCCTGTGCTGGAAGGGCTGATCCAAAATTCACAGAAATCAATGGGAATATCTCCATTAACTTCACTGGGCTTTCAATCAGGCTGCTAGTGATACATACAGCTGGTTGGGAAAAAATTGTAAAGTTTCCTGGTTGAAAACAAAGGGGGTGATTTTTTTCATGAAAATATTTGCCAAAAATGTCCACACTTTTCTACTAACTCTAATGATGTGTCTTTTGTGCTTCAAGCTGACACCAAGAGTGTGACAAAGTGCACGAAGGCCCTGATTCAGGAAAACTTTTCTAGTCAGGATAACACTTCAGCATATGAAGTCAATGGGAGGAAAGCACTGGGCTTGGCCCTTGCTGGTCCCTATATTTTTTTAAGCACTTGTGGGGGTTCAGGTACCTACATTTGAAAATGAGACCACAATATGCGTGTTTTATGAAGGAGTGATATCCAGTCATGGCAAGTGTTGATGTCAGTGGAAATGAAAGGAGTTCTTTATTTATACTACTTTCTTTTGATTTATTGGAACCAACAGGCAGCTTGGAGAATAGGTAAATGAAAGATCTTTCTTTCTCCCACATGCACACACACCTCCTCAGATCATCTTCAGCTAATTCAGAACAAACTGAAGTAACACTAAACAGCTTTGCTTAAGCAAGAACGTGTTCCCATAGTTACAATGAAGGCTTTCTATATATGGTGGCCCATGATGCAAGCAGCTAGAATGACTGCTAAATAGGAAATGTAGTCCCGGTTAAAACCTAATGACCCACTGGCTACATTTTAACAGCTTTCACAAAGAGAGAATTATCATGGCTAGTATGTTTGGGGAGATGAGTTGTATTCGCTAGGGAGCTCATGAGTTCCGGTTTGATCATTTCAATGGTGCACAAGAAATCATTCCCCCGCCATGCTACTGGTAGCTTCACCTACAGCTCATTTTCACTGGGACACCAAACACATTCTGTTTACTCTTCATAGGTTACGCAGAAGTTAAAAATAACACCCAGAGACAGAACACTGAGAATATTTTCCTTTTCAAAAGCTAACTGTTAGAATTGACGTCGTGAATTACTGCATCTATCAAACAAACCAATGGACCCAGCAAATTTGACAATGTGAAAAGTTCGGACAGGACAGGGCTCTTTCTGAATGACAAAAGAGAGGCTGTCTATTATGAAAGCCCAGCAGGAATCCAAGTTGAGACTGGAGAAAGATAGAGCTGTTTAAAATTTCGATTGCAGGTACTCAGAAGGAATTTAAAGTTCTCTGTGGAAAACTGTGATGTGACAGGCTGGAAAGCAGTACACGATGGCTGAACAAACCTAGTAACACCACCACGATCCTTTCAGGCTCCCAACTTGTAATTCACTACATGTCGAACTGGGATATACTGTTGCACTGATGACTGGGTTGGGAAATATTTTTTCCCCTGAAAGTTAACAAAAAAAATTTTTTTTTTTTTTTTGGCAAATTGTCTGCAAATTTTTTTGGAGGGTTGGATTTTCAGTAAGAAAAATGAATATTTTTGGCTATATATATATATATTTGGTCATTAAAAAGTCTGTTCTCTACAAAACCTCTTTTTTTTTTTTTTTGGAAATAAAGAAAAAACATCCACACCTTTGTGGTGAAAAAATGTAGACCAGTGGTACTTATAAATTTGAATGATCCTTCTGGGTCTCCAAGTTTCCCACTGTCAACGGAAATGGTTTAGTGCCACTGCCATTACCAAGTGGCCAACGACTAGACTCTGCTACCTTTACTCCCCCTGAGTAATATTTCACTCCGTGGGACGTCCCACTGAAGTGAAGTGGCTGCTTTAGGAGTAAGGTGCTATACAAATGAGAGTCTGGTCCTATGAAAATACACCCACATTATGACACATACAAAAAGGCAAGCCAGGCAATGAGGCTCAAGGGAAACTTGGATTTTCACTATCTGAATAGTCCTCTAAATAGTATAATTTTAAATTATAGAGCCAAGATAATATCTTTTATTGGACCAACATCTGTTAGAGAAAGATTTCAGAGTAGCAGCCGTGTTAGTCTGTATCCGCAAAAAGAACAGGAGTACTTGTGGCACCTTAGAGACTAACAAATTTATTTGAGCATAAGCTTTCGTGGGCTGGGCTATAGCCCACGAAAGCTTATGCTCAAATAAATTTGTTAGTCTCTAAGGTGCCACAAGTACTCCTGTTCTTTTTGTTAGAGAAAGAGACAAGCTTTCAAGCTACACAGAGCTCTTCTTCAGCTCTTCATCTTGAAAGCTTGTCTCTTTCACCAACAGACATTGGTCCAATAAAAGATATTACCTCTCCTACCTTGCCTCTCTAGTATCCTGGGACCAACACGGCTATGACACTGCAAAAAGTCACAAATTATGTCAGTCATCTAAGAACAAATGGCCCTAACTTTATTGCTCAAAAATATTTTTCCTGGAGGCCTGTTGCTTTCAACAAGAAGCGCTTATTTTTGTTTTGTTTTGTTTTTTTAAAGCCCTTCTATAAGGAAAAACACTTTTGCATTAGCACACACAACCTATTCCTCCCAAAGATCAATTCCTATAAGTGAGTCAGTTTCTATTTTCTTCTAGGTTTGTACTGAAGAACGAAACCAGGACCTGTTGGGCTATTCCAAAATCTAGCTGTAATCTGGAACCAGAAGGAACCAGAAGAAGTTTTTTTTCTCCTGGAAAATCCACAAGGGATTTTACTTAATCTGGTTCCAATACATTTATTTAAACTTGGGTATTTGTTCTGGGAGTGTTCACATTCTTTATACATAAACAAAAGTTCCGCAGTGACCTCTAGAAAAGCTGTGCAGGAAGCAGCTAGTTTTACCCGAGAATGTTACAAAACCCATTCCCCTGCCTACATTGTTCCTGGCAGAGTTGCTGCTGAAAGCTTGTATTTCTGGGAATGACATGGTTGCTGTGTTGGCTAATTATTCTTCAACACCATGTTGTCATTGCTAGAGTTAGAGCTTTGGAGGCAGAGTTGAACTTCCTAAAAGAACAAAATTCAAGATAGCGTTTTGTGTTTGTGCAGCAAACACAAGAGGTCTGCTTTGTTCAGAAGTACCCACATGCCTTTGTATTATATGATTGTGTAACTAGAGATGGTAAGATCCAGATATCTGCTCTGTTCAGCCATTAACACTTTTTACCTACTGTAACTAATCTGTCACTGCATAAAGTTAATGGTCAACCATTCCACATTCCGTGGCCACACAGAGTCATTAATCAATCCCCTATGCCTGAGCCAATTATGCATTTTAATATTTTAAGGCTGATTTTGTTTGTTTATACATACTTTTAAATCGTGTCTGTATTAATTTTAGTTGTGATTTTATTTGTATTTTTCTTCAGGAGCTCTCAGACCATCAGATTAAAAAAAATCTGAATTAAACAAAATGTGTAACAGTTTAGAACCCAATAGATTAGGATAAAAAACAATATCAGGACATTAGTTGCATTACAAAGCAATATGAACAGAAGAGAATGCTGGGAAGGAAAAGGCTAAGACTCCCCCTATAGGTTTGTTAAGAACTGACCTTGCTTTATCTGTAACTTCTCCCCAGCCCTCTATTTCCATGATAATGTTTATCTGTCTAAAGCTCATTGGTACTACAATATTTGATTTAAAGGTTTTACTTGCCAATTTATTGTAGAGGTTTATTCTTATCTGAGGAAAATAATCCACCTGATCTATGGGTTTTGAACTCACCAGCCCCCCCAAATCTATCCCAACTCAATTTTATCACAGTCTTCTTGACTCAAGAACTCCAAACAATGACACGGGAACTTTCAGGTTAATGAGTTTAAGGTTTACAGCTTTTAATCCGAACATCAGAAAGCATTACAAATAATCTCAATAGTGTTTAATACCTGTGATACAGCAGAAAATACTATAGGCTTGGTTCTTTAGCTGGCTTACAGTCCCTTTGCAGAAATCCAACTGCAAATGCCCAGCAAAAAAGTCCCCTGGCATAGGGGAACTCCATTCTCGTACATTTGGCCCTGTGCCTCTGCCCTCTTGGCATAGTGAGGGGGCATAGTAGGAGCAGTGCTATGCTATATGGCAAAAGGTCTATTGAGGCAGCAACTGTAAATTATATCAGACCAAGGCTGTCCCTGTGAATCAGGGAGCTGGAATCAGTCATCTGACAAGCCCACCCCCTTACCCATTCTTGCCCAGTGGGCCCAAATCTCATTTTCCCTGAACCTCATGTAGACATACTCATCGCGCAAAGTGGTGTAAAATGATACCATGCTGATTCAGTAGTGATTTACACCTACCTTGTACTCATTCTGCATGGTTGTAATTAACTACCTACATAAGGTACAGGCCAATGAAGATTCAGGGCCTTAGTTTGTGAATTGGCACTTTCTATGATGGGGTGTGCTTATTGCTTTTAAAATGCAATCTGTACACTCTTTTTCTCATCTGTTCTTAGATAGTGGCCCATTTAATATTCTTGATGACTGGATGACTATTTTGACAACTTTATATATAAAGTACAGCTGCTAAATGTATTTATTTGACAAACTGAAGCTCGTCTGTGTTTGTGACTTGTCCATGAGCAATTTCTGATTTCCCTGAGTGTATTTGCTATTCATATGAATGGTTTCAATGAAAAATTGTTGCTCTGTATTTATAAGCAGATTGTTGCAAGTGTTTGATACTCTAAATGTGGGCTTTGCTCATGAGTTTTGAGAAGATATATTGATCATGTAGTATTTTTTCTGCTTCCTGGATGGATTTAAAGGTTTCCAATATGAATACTTGAATACACTCTCTAATATTAAATTTACAGTTCCCTGCTTATACGAACATCTTTCCAAATAAACTTGTTTGACATAATCATTTCAGAAACCAAGCACAAGAAGGCAAAGCAAAGCAAAGGCAGGCAAAGCAAATTCAAGGTTTTACTTAAGTATTTACAGATAACTTGTTGAGAGATTTTCCCTATTTGAATTAACATCTGTTGTGATTTTTTTCTGTAGCAAACATGTCACTCTTTTTTAGTATTTCTATATCAATGAAATGAAAATGCAGAAATAAAATGAGGGAAAATAATAAAGTCTAACAAATAACAAATAATTCGTCAACACTGCAGTCTGTGTCTCAAAGAGCAGCTCAGCCAGTTGGTGAAAGAGATACTTAACCTAAATAGCCACTTTTCCAATCCACATCCAGGTTCAGTTCAGTTCATACACCTGTTCAGTTACACTCTTAACAAAATAATTAGATACCATATAGATGGATTGTTTTAATAATAAATTCTCTCAGTATCCAGATCATGAGCCTTTCATATTGGAGGCTGCATTTACCATCTCTTGCTACATTAGCATACTTCTGCGAATGTTAATGTCCTCAAGGAATGGAAAGGGTTAATTTTTCTAAGACTGAATCATCACAGGATTCAAATACAATAGCCCATGCAGAATAAAAAGCAAGAGATGCATTTAAATGCCCCAAAGTAATTTGGTTAGTCAATGAACCACAGTATCTTCTCCCCACTCACTGTTCACTCAGCATCCACCACTTATATTTTGGATCAGATGCTCATTGTCTGAAGTAATAATGGATAAGCGATCCAAAGAGTGGAGCATCACTTTGAATTGCTGACGCACTGAATAGCACTATATTATGCAGCACTGTGTTGCAAGCCAAAATGCCCAGTTTTAACATGAAGTTCTCTGCAGAGAAATTACTTCCCCCACAACGCTCTGATAGATATTCTCTGGGAGAGATAAAAATGGTAGACTGCTACTTTTGTTCCATCTTGAGTGCATTGGCATGTGATGCTCTTAATTTTAATCATCTAACTCCTCAGACACAAATGTACATGAACTGCCTCTGACCCCTCAATTTAGTTTTCCAGATTAATATATTAAGAATGATGAAAATGGAGTTTGTACAGCCGGGGGGGGGGGGGGGGGGAGGAGCTGTGAGTGCAGCTTTTGCTACTGAAAACTTTTGTGGCAAAGTCCACATTTTAAAGGTGTGAAATTTAACAAAATTGGATGGCTTTCTGGGGAAATGAGTAAAAATTGCTGTCTTCCAGCAAAACTGCATTTTGCTCATGGCAAAATGCACAAAATGCACTAGTGAAAGTGGGGGTGGTTGTTGGGGGGTTTTTGGGTTTTTTTTTTTAACACTCTTTTCTGGAATCCTGAGTTTTACCAGTCTTTTCTTACATTTCCCTTATACAGGTTCATCCTTCCTCTGCACTCAGTTGGTCATTCCAATCTCAAGTCCATTCCCTTATGACTAGATGTTATACAGTACTCTGTAGAGAAACAATGCTGTCAGGTACTATGACAATGTTTTGCTTTCCAAAACTGACTGTACTCTTGATCTTCACTCACTTTTGCCATCCAATGCTAATGCTACCCCATCTTCCAACACCAGTGTCCTCTTCTGATACTGGATCACCCCTCGGGCAAGTAGTAGCAGATGCAGAGGGCCTTGTACTTAGGCTTCCCAGAGGAGGATAAATCAGTGATGTACCATCTACATATATACCACTTGGAACAGAGATGGTCAAACAGTATGCAGGTCAATCTCTTCTTTCAGAAATCTCAATCCAACACCAGTGCCTGCTTTCTAGGGAGAAAATCTGTCTCAGGAATTGACTGTAATCACTGACCAGGGCAGAGAGCAAAGTTTCCTGCAGCTCATACAGGTTCCTTTACCCAGAAAATCATATAAAACAAAACTAACATAATGACTCTTTCTTCCAACACTAAAAACTTGCTTTCACACTAAGAAAAAGAACAAGAAAGACTATGTGTAACAGCTCCACAAAGTAGATGGCACTGTAATGTACCAACTTCAGTGCTGATCCTGCAGTTAGATCCATGTGGGTGGACCCCCAAGAATGATGTTACCCTCTGGTGACCCATTACAGTTGTTAGCTATAGGAGTTCTCCCTTGAATCAAGTGGTGTATATCCTACTGGTCAGTGTGCTACACGTAACCCATCTGTGCCTGGATCCACAGAGGATGTGCGTGTTTTATAGCCCTGTCTACAGAGCCTGGCTCTTTAGCTGAAGCTGTGGGACCTGTGCTTTGAGCTCTGGAGGTCATTCTTTTAGAACTCTTATTTGCAGTGGAAAGGCCAGAATTCTAGATGCAGCTCCGCATGCATGTGATTTATATAGGGAGTTATCTATTGTAGGTAGCAGATTAATTCACCACTGTTGCTGCTGAAGGTGTTTAAATGATTCAGCAGGGAAGGGGCAGATACAGGCAGTAATGAGCCCCCAATGCTCAAATAAACCACTTTGAGAAGGGTGAGTTTTAGGACTCACTGCGGGAGGAGGAAAATTGCTTTTATATGCTGTTGATCTTATTACACAGTGGAAATATACCATTAATGTGAAAACCTGTCTCCTCAACGAGGGTTCTAGTGGACTGGATTGAAAAAGACCTGGACAACACTTCATCCCACTCCAGACTACCCCATTCAAATCTGAAAGCAAAAAAAAAAAAAAAGCAGCAATAACCTTGAATAAGAGCTAGATGAATAATGGGTTTTTTGATGCACGGGGAAACATTTTTCCCTGAAAACACTTTTTGGCCAAAAAATTTCACCCAGCTTAACATAGAACACGGTTTATCTCCTGCCATCCACATCTGGGAAAAATAATAAATCAAAAAACTAATAAGCAACAAAATGACCTTTCAGTTCTGAATCTGGTGCCTTCACCAGCATGGCAGCGTGGTTGTTGACAGAGGCCTGAGATGCAGATTACACAGGGGTTGCTACTCATCCTGATTTATTCACCACCAGGGAAAAAACAACACAAATAAATAAGTAAGAGCGTCTGAGGGGTGTAAACAAAGACAAGCCCAAACTGTTTTGGTTTGCTGGCTCCTAGCCTGCTCTACACATAAAATGGATAGGTTAAGTGAAAGCAGAAATCAAAGCAGAGGGGTATTCTCCTAGGTTTAAAGCAGGGCCAGGGAGCATTGGTTTCTACCAGCTCTGTGGAAAAGGAAGAAAAGCAAAGCAAATAAAAACACACATGCACTAACATGATATCCCAGTCTCTCATTTCATTTGGTTCAGGATACCTGATGACCTCTGCTAGAAGGTAATTAGTCCTAGGTTTTTTTTTAATTTACTCAACAGTTACATTGTCACCTGGTAAAAAACACTGAGGCTTCTAACTTGTCCAGTTAACCCAATATGATCCTTTCCCCATTAAGAATGAGTGGGGAAAAAGCCTTTTCACTGAGGAATTAACCTTTCATGGAGGATAGGTTCATCAATGGCTGTCAGTCAAGATGGTCAGGGATGCAACCCCGTGCTCGGGGCAACCTTAACCCTTTGACTGCCAGAAGTTGGGTGGGCTGAGGTGGATCATTCCAGTGGTCCTGTTCTATTCATTCCCCCTGAAGCTCTGCTGCTGGACACTGTCTGAGACAGGATCTTGGGCTAGATGGACCATTGCTCTAGCCTTGTCTGGCCATTCTTATGCTCTTCATTAGCCCATGGCAGAGTTGTATCCTAGCTAATATTAGACTGTTGCTGAAGAAACCACATTCCTTTCCACACACCCCCAGAATCAGGTCCAATGCTGTATTCCTTTATGTGAGGCAGCTGATTGCCTGTGGTGTCACACAGACTCCTGTAAAACTGACCTACAGATTGATATTAACTGAGTTTAATGACAGTGATGATGAGTTTATTTTTCATTCTCACTGTTACTGAACACATTTTGCAACAATTAACCTTGCAATATTACACTAACTCCCCAAATCCCAGCCATTGACAATGAGCATTGTTTATCCATGTTAAAGCAGCCAAAAATATGACCTATAGCAATGATCTGTTCTGGGGAAAAGCATAATAGCTTTGCTGTACATTGCATACAACTCTCAGCTGGGTCTGGATGTCATTCATGTGATCCACATCCCATCCTCATCACTAGTATTGTTGTGTGAGCTGGGAAGCAGATCCAGGTTTGAGGCATGACGAGATCTTGTTTATGAATAGGGACCTACCAAATTCACTGTCCATTTTGGTCAATTTCACAATCATAGGATTTTAAAAATCATAAATGTCATGATTTCAGCGATTTAAATGTGAAATTTCACAGTGTTATAATTATAGGAGTCCTGACCCAAAAAGGAGTTGTTGGGGGCTGGGGGGGGGGTTGCAAGGTTATTGTAATGGGTGTTGCGGTACAGCTACTTTTACTTTTGCGTTGCTGCTCACGTCGGGGCTGCCTTCAGAGCTGAGCAGCTGGAGAGCAGCAGCTGCTGACCGGGAGCCCAGCTCTGAAGGCAGCCCCGCCACCAGTAGCAGCGCAGAAGTAAGGGTGACGATACCATGACCCCCCGAAAATAACCTTGTGACCTTTTTCGTCAGGACCCCCAATTTGAGAAATGCACACAAAAGACCATTTCACGGTGGAAGATCAGATTTCACAGTCCATGACGTGTTTTTCATGGCCATGAATTTGGTAGGGCCCTATTTATGAAGGTATAGCAATTACATGTTGGATGAGAGATTCTGTTCCTAGCTCATGGCTGTCCAGAAGGTGCTGCTGAGACCTACAGGCAAATAGGATATTCACAGAAGGGCTTAAGAGAGACAGATACCCAAGAGTCTACACAAATTGACTTTCACTACTGCAATATTGCCACCCAAGTGCTCAGAAATCATGAGATTAGCTTAAAAATTGTTGTGTTTTAAAAGCTGGGTCTTTTTATTCACCTTCTGAGTTTTGAGCCTTTAGGGTTCATATTTTCCATCTTTTGTCCACAAACATGAGAACTAGAAGCTGACTTATCTTTTTATGGAAGTGGAGATCCTTCCATTTTCACATGACTCCAGGAGCTGGTGCTTTAAGAAAAAGACGAAATATGATGAGATTTGTGATAAAATTGTGAGCATTAGCACTACAGCCCTTACCTGATTGCCCCCAAAACATGTCTTACAGTGATTTCACTCAGTGAAATCCATAAGAAGGGGATACTTGAAAATCTTGATTAAAATAATTGTAAAGTGTGAAAGTCTCTATCCAGTTGCGTGAGACTTGGCAGACTGAGTCCGAATATGAGAAAAATAGCCATCAACTAAAATCCCATATAAAAAGTTTACTTAGCCTGTGAGCCCTTTGGGGCAGGGACCATTTTTCTGTTCAGTAAAATCCTACAGATTAAAGCAATTGGGTTCTGTGATGTTGGGTAGAAATTACTCTAAACAGCTACTAGACATCCCCAATAGAGAACACCTGCAAACTCTGGGAAAATTCAGATCCATCTTTGCTGCTGCAACTTGTCTCTGTTCTGGATGGCTCCCCCAGGCCAGGTACGATATGGCCTGGGTGCAGTAACACAAGGCGATGAGCAGCAGTTCTGCGGAAAAGGACCTAGGGGTGACAGTGGACGAGAAGCTGGATATGAGTCAGCAGTGTGCCCTTGTTGCCAAGAAGGCCAATGGCATTTTGGGATGTATAAGTAGGGGCATAGCGAGCAGATCGAGGGACGTGATCGTTCCCCTCTATTCGACATTGGTGAGGCCTCATCTGGAGTACTGTGTCCAGTTTTGGGCCCCACACTTCAAGAAGGATGTGGATAAATTGGAGAGAGTCCAGCGAAGGGCAACAAAAATGATTAGGGGACTGGAACACATGAGTTATGAGGAGAGGCTGAGGGAGCTGGGATTGTTTAGCCTGCAGAAGAGAAGAATGAGGGGGGATTTGATAGCTGCTTTCAACTACCTGAAAGGGGGTTCCAAAGAGGATGGCTCTAGACTGTTCTCTATGGTAGCAGATGACAGAACGAGGAGTAATGGTCTCAAGCTGCAGTGGGGGAGGTTTAGATTGGATATTAGGAAAAACTTTTTCACTAAGAGGGTGGTGAAACACTGGAATGCGTTACCTAGGGAGGTGGTAGAATCTCCTTCCTTAGAGGTTTTTAAGGTCAGGCTTGACAAAGCCCTGGCTGGGATGATTTAACTGAGATTTGGTCCTGCTTCGAGCAGGGGGTTGGACTAGATGACCTTCTGGGGTCCCTTCCAACCCTTATATTCTATGATTCTATGTATTTCCTTGCTTTCAGAAATTTGTGTCGCCACCTTATTTCAGTGGGGATTTTTATTTATTCATTTTCTTAGGTGTTTATTCCCCTGTTGCAGCCCTCTGAGTCCTTATGACATCGCCCACGGTGCCGTTGCTAGGCAGCACAATGCACTGCAGCAAACACTGGAAGATGGCAGGGCGGAGGTGGGGGAAGCTAGCGGGGGGCTGGGTACTGGAAAGTGCTGAGAGAGTTTCCTCTCCCTGTCAGCCTTTCAGGTTTCATGGTCCGGTCACATACTGAGCCAACAAGCCAGCCCCTTTGGAGAGAAAAGGAAACAGTAGGATGCTGTTATTAAATGGAAAATTGTTTTATTTCATGGCAAAATTGTTCTGATCTGCTTTCTGGGCATCATAGCTCCACTCCAAGACCAGTCAATCAAGTGACACAGAATTGCCAAATTCACCAAGTTCTCATTGGACCTGCTTTGGTTTCATGCTTCAGCCAAAGCTGAGTCACTTTCTCTCTCCCACACACCAACACAGCACGGGACAGTGAGACTTACCCACCACCACCACCCCCAAAGGAATGAGCTTTACGGTTCATGCTGGTGCCAGGCACCCAGCACTGTCATAACAGGCCTTTATTCTGCATATGGCACAAGCTAAGAGTCCAAAGAATGTTCTTTACCATCAGACCCAGGAGTGGGTAAAAGGGGGTGGGCAGAAAGAATTAGGAATACCTCTAAAATGTGCAGGATATCACCAAAACAGGGAATCCTGCCATGTGCCAGATGTTCAAGCCACTTGTGAACAGCTTGGCACATGTCCAACAGAAACCCATACTGGATTTTACATAGATGTTTGGTTGTTAAATCACATGGACTAGGAACGGAGAGGTTCTTCAAAACAACATATTTATCGCTTGGCTTATTTGATGGATGCACATTTTAAGGCTGAGGGTGAAATCTTGACCCCACTAGTATCAATGGACTTGTCTTCAGTGGATCTATGCTGATTCACAGCAGCTGAGGATCTTCCCCAATGCACATAAATGTCTCCATCATCAGGGAATTTTGGTACTTAATTGGATCTCCTGGTCTCAGAGGAGGAGTTGCTACTTGAGGTGGATGAACAGGATTCATGAAGAGTTTGACACATTGTTTATTCACAGATTTTTGTTACATCATGTGGCCAGCACTGTAGATAGCAGAAGCATCAGATAAATAATTCAGGAGTTTTCCCGCATCACTCAGTAACATTCTTTTGGGGAATAATTTCCCCACTGTCCCACCATGCAGCAGGAAGGTGTGCTGATTGTTCGGAAGAGGAAAAGCCTGGTGAAAGATATAAACTCCAGACCCGCAGGTACAAAAGAGATACACACGTACCCTTCATTTAGGGCATAAGACTACATACATTTCATGCAGTTCTATTAACAATATACCAGGGCCCCCCATAAACACATACAGCCCAAACCGGTGGTGTGCACCAGACTGCTCGTCCTGATACACAGTGGGGTGTTGCCATGGTGCTGTCTACTCTCTACTCCCCTGCTTTGGGGAGGAGGAGTGAGGTTGCCCCAGAGCTCAGCAGTGGCAGTTCTGCCTGACTATGACACCACCAGTGCCAGGGTGGGGAGGAGCCCCCACACACAAGCGACCGGGTGGAGATCTGACCCACAGTGCATAAATGGACCTGTTTCCTTTCCTCAGGGGTGTGCTGGGAATTAGGAGTTTGTGTTCTTGTTCCTGGCTCAGGGCCTGACAGCGCCATCCTCCCTAATACTCCTTTCCTGCATGCGTGGTGCTACGGCATCAAGTCTGTGGCACAGCCAGAAATACAAACTCAGCAGGAGCGGTACTGTTATTATTAGCTGTTTGTATTACAGTAGCACTCTAGAGTACTACCCATATCAAGACTTGAGCCCTACTCTATACACACAGAGCAAGACACAGTCCCTCTCAAAACAGGCAAGCCAGAGGCACAAAGTGGGGAAGTAACTTGCTCAAGGTCATACAGCCGGTCAGTGGCAGAGCTGCACTCGAACCTCATGCACCTGAGAAGCAGGCTGGGGCCCTACCCACTTGACCACAGTGCCTCTCTAAGTAGTACATGGCAGACTCAACTTCTAAAGAACAATGCTAACCTTTGCTGGCCAGTGATCTGAAATACTATAACAGCTTTAACTGACAGACCTATGGGTTGAATTTTATTTTTCATATTACATATTTATATATAAATAGTAAAACTTCAAATATTCCATCTTAAATAAAATTAATGCTCAGAATAACTATTTTCGAACAGCCAGATCTGACTTAAAACACAAGAGCAAGGAGAATTCAGATCTATGGCTGAAATGTCATCTGTAACATGCTCCCAAATGCCTATGTATTGTGGTGTCTCTCTCAGACAATTACAGCAACAGCACATACCATACATCTTTGTAGTTAAGACACAGTTTGGAGAGTTAGAAGATCTGGTCATTGACTTCAGTGGAGTAGGATTTTACCCCAGGTCCTGTTTCATACTTACTGTGTGACTTTCCTTCCTCCGCTTTCCCATCTGTAAAATGGAGACAGTATTTTCCATATCTACATCAGGGCAGGATTATGTGATGCTTAATTCATTAATACATACCAATCATTAGGAAATCCTCAAATGGAAGACTTTACAGAATTGCAGAGGGATGAATTTCCGATATCGTTTCAGCTTGAATTCCATGGGTATTTAATGCTGGTTTAATTCTTGTTGCTTTTTTCCCCAAAAAAGGTTCCCCCCCCCATCACACATTATATAACAATCTGTGTGACAGCCAATTAAGCAAATGAAAGAGGTTTTAATTGGATTTTAGAGGGTGCTTACAAATTAATGTGTGTAGATGGCATTTTGGTTAATAATATGTGACATCAAATTCTAACACTTTCCTCCTCCTCACTTTTGCATATAGGAACAGAACTTCAGCTGGATTTTAGTTACCTACCTTGAATTGTGAGAAATCTATGCCACCGCAATTTAATATAACCCACTCCTAAAATACACACTAAACACTATTATATTGGAAATGGATCAGATCACTTGTTGCTGATATAGTTCACGGTTCATAGACTGGAGTGGTCCTAGAATGAAATTGCTATTGAAATAGTGTCCTTTAGAAAGGTAGCTCAGGAGATTAGGTGTTAATACTATTACTAATAGCTCTATAGCTCTACAGCTTAAAGTGTTAATGTAAGATTCTTGTGTCATTTTAGAAAAGGTGACAATTGTTTTATTTTCTGCTCAGGTGGTTTCTTTAAAAGATAATTTAGAGTGTGGAGGGAATACACAAAAACCTGGCTTTGTGCCGAGCTTCCATTTCTGGTGGTGGATACTGCCTCCTGCCTGTGATCTGCAGCATTACACTGTATGTGGTGAAGTCTGTGCATACACCTATAATTTGCAAACCCTTTGCAATCACCCCCAAATACTGCAGTTTTATTGTTGCAATCTGCAGTATTTTACACCATTACTACAGAATACTGTAGTACTTACTTATATTAGGTTCTACTTAGCAGCACTAAAACTGTGGTTGCAAGAGAGATTCAAACGCACTCTAGCAGTATGATTGTAACATGATGGCTGTGCCACAGATAGAAGTTGGAGAGGCTAACAAAAGTAGGGTCTTTTAGCTCAAGCAGTAAAGGCTCACGCATTTAGATCCAGACATAGCAGACTTGATCCCAGCTATCAACAAGCTGCCCTGAGGTGCAGTGTTATATTTGCATACACAACACCTCAGTCATCCAGGCTGTACACACACACTATCCCACCGGTACAGCTTGTGTGCTTGCAGCTTGTGTGCTTGAATACTCATGGGAAACAAACCTGCCCCCTGTGAGCATTCACACAAGCAAACCGATCTGAAGGGTTATTTCAATCAATGAGAAGGCACTGTGGCACACGACTCCTGTGACCAATCACAAGTGAGCGCCGATGGTAATAAATTTGAATATTAGTCCACAGGGTAAATCATATTTGTGAGCAATTGTGACTAACGTGTGATCTCTGTTCCCAGATGTTCCTCACACGGAAAAATGCATTGTATTGATTGTTACAAACTATTCACTGTGTATTACCCCACCTTAATGGTGCACAAGTCCTATTGCAGGTGGGAGGGCAGCTGAATGGAAGCAACACATCTTATCTTACACACAGATCTGCAAAAGGTACAGCAAGCCCTGCAGGATAACAAAGGAAGGATTAACCAACATTATTATTAATTAATAATAATAATAAGAATAAATAATATTTTGTTTGTTATTTGGATTGCGGTAGTACCTCAGAGCCCCAGTCACGGACTAGGACTCCACTGGGCTAGGTGCTGTACAAACACAGAACAAAAGATGATCCTGGCCCATAATATGGAACTGAGCACTCTTCTGATAGGAACGGGGAAAATGTTGGCCAGATCTTTAGCTGGTGTAAATCATCATTGCTCTGTGGGGCTACATTAATTTTTTACACTAGTTGAGGAGATGACCCTCTTTCGGGAGGCAGTGTTGTCTGATAGAGCACTAGATTGGTACTCAGGAGAATGGGTTCTATTCCTGGCTCTGCCACTGGCCTGCAAGGTGACCCTGGGCAAGTCAATTTCCTCCCTGTGTCTCAGTTTCTCCATCTGTAAAATGGGGTAATGATATTGACCTCCTTCATAGAATGCTTTGAGATCTCAAAAAGTGTTATTTAAGAGCTAGGTATCAATGATTATTATTAGCCTGCATGCAGTGTAAGACCAGCACAGCATAACCAAAGAAGTGACATTTGAATCTATCTCAGCTCTTATGTAACACACTGTGCAATTTAGATGCTTCCAAGCAGCCCACTGGCAAAGACAGACATAGTATTAGCCAAGAAACTACTCAAGTTTTTCCTTAACACCACGTGTTCAGGGACTATTTCATGCATGGCAATTGCAGCCCGATTCTTCCTCGCCTCGTCGCCTTCTTCAGCAGCAGGGAGAAAACCAGCAGCTGGCTGAGCAGCAGCACATTTAACATTTGGCATTCTCTCCTGGAGTCTGTAGAGCGTGGGAAGGCAAGTGGGGGAAGTACCAAAGCACGGCCTAGCAAACAGACAAGGAACCCATGCAGGCAACAACCATTATCAGCCGCAGCTCCGCATAAGGTGACTCAGCACCCACTGGCAGCCCCACAGATCAACTACTCCCCCACCCCAGCACTTCCCACCCACCGGTGGGCCCACCAACCAGCTCCTCCCACTCCTCCCAGCACTTCCCGCCTGCCCAGGATCAGCTGTTTAGCGGCATGCAGGAGGCAGAGGGGGAGGAGCGAGGGTGGGGCATGCTCAGGAGAGAGGGCATAATGGGGCAGAGTGGGGGCAGGAAGAGGTTGGCGGGAACAGGACAGGGGTGGAAAGAGGCAGGCAGGGTGGGGTGGGTGCTTGGGGGAAGGGGTGGAGTGGGGTGGGGCCTGAGGCAGAGCAGGGGGCCAAGCACCCCCCAGCAACTCAAAGACAGTGCCTATGAGGTGACCACTATACTGCACAAGCAGAGCTGAAGTACTGATCACAGCCCTGTCTTCCAAACCCTCCTCCCCTGCTCTTTCATTATAAACTTGGCTCTACTAGAGAAAAAAAATACTTAGGGCCAGATCCCCAGCTGGCATAAAGTTGCATGGCTCTATTGATTTCAGTGGAGTTACACCAGTTGAGAATCTGACTTACTTTTCAAAAAAAAAGTAATAATTTCTGCAAACATTGCACATCTTGTCAAAAAGGCAGATGGGGGGTGGGGGCATAGTGGGAATCCAACTGGAAACCAGTTAAATTTGTTCAGTATTAAGCTGGATGGTTTCTATAATTGAAAGAATGCAGTTTCCTCCTCCAAAATAGAAAGAATCAGATCCACTGATGGCAAGAACTTCATTGACTTATATGGAGTTACTCTGATTTACACCAGCTGAGCATCTGGCCTGATATTCTCATTTGCAATTTTCACAGGTAGCAGCAAAGGGTGAATGAATTCAGGCTGAGGCTTGCAGATCTTTTTCTTTATGTTGTAGCATATGGATTATGATGGCACTTTTAAACCTCCACATCTGAAGCATAAAATCAATTTTTAAGAATGCACCAACTTTGGAAGCTTTAAAAAAAAATCTACAAATTAGTAAAAGAATAAATCTTGAACACTGGCTGTTTTCCAATGTGCTTCCACCTACCACGTCTATTTCAGATCTGATAGAGAGTGTCTGAAATGACAGAAGGTTTCTGTTGTTTCTGAAGGGATGTTTTTGACATCTGATGTAATATGTTAGCTCTTTGGCACTATAGGAATAACTTGAGAAGTTTTAAGATTTCAGTTACAAAAATCCCCAGCATAGTTATTTTGGGCTTAATCCTACAATCATTCTCCTTTTGAGCCAAATTATGCTCATTCTTACACCATCATAAAACTGCAGTAACTTCATGGACATAAATAACAACAGCATTGTCTTTTGGGGAACTAAGGGCTTGTCTTCACTGCCATGCTACATCGGCACAGCTACATCGTCTGGTGTAGACACACTATGTTGATGGGAGAGCACTCTCCCGTTAACGTAATTACTCCACCTCAATGAGAGGTGGAAGCTATGTCAGCAGGAGAATGTCTTCCACTGACATAAAGCGCTGTCTACACTGCACTAAGTCGATGTAACTTACATCGTTCGGGGGGATGGTTTTTTTCACACCCCTGAGTGACGTAATTTACATCAATTTAAGTGGCAGTGTAGACAAGCTCTTAGACACATGGTTCCTCAAAGATGCTCAGGTAGTACAGTGATGGATGGATGTGTAAGGGCTGAAGGACAATACCTTTTATTTCAGCCTAATATTTCAGATACAATAGTCTATACGGTTTTATGTTAGCTGAGTGTGTGAGGAAAATACCAAGGGCCTGAATTTCAATAATATATTATTGAGAGGGGATGTATCTAAAAAAAAAACAAAACAAAACACCTTCTTTTGAAGGATGCAACCCCTTTCACTCTGCTTGTCCCATCTGTGCATAGGACCTTGCTGATATCTCTATATCGTATAGGTAAAATATGTTATGAAAATTCTTAGGCTCTGTTGGGTAACAGTGCACAAGTCTCTGCTAGAGATTAAAATAGTGTATGTTATTATGTGGTATAATGCTTATATTTTTAGCCTAGCATCTCAAAAGTTTTTCCATGCCATGTGTTTCTTTCATATTGACCTAGATGTTTTGGATTCCCTGAATCTTGTAAAAGTCTTGGTCTGTGGAGTTTGTTTCCATTGATGAACCACAAGTGTAGGTATTTCCACACGTCTCTGCTACTAACAAGAGACATGCAACTACCAGGTAACTATCTTTAGCTTAAAGATCATCTCCACTCAGCCTGTCTTAATGTAGGTAACAGATTAAAAATGTTTATGTTATTAATTATGATTATTGTAAGAATACAATAAATATAAGGGCATTAACTAGCGACACAATAAGAATGTAAGCTAGGCATATTTACACATGCATGCACACATCTTTTTAAGATGGTTTGGTATGAAGAATAAGACATAATGACAGATGATGAATTTCTTAAGAGCAACTCCATTCCTCCTACCTACTCTGTAATTCTAACAGAGCTGTCCTTTTCATAATTCCTAGTAATTTCATATTACATTCTGGAAACACAGCTAAAATGAGCAGAAACAATTGCAATATGGAACCACAAGGGACACATGGAATAAGGAGGAAAGGTGTTAGCAAAATGTGACAACTTCTCTGCAACTTCAGAGACCAAGTTTCAAACCCGATTTGAAGTGATGGATAGTTGATGGATTTAGTTCAGTCACATCAGACAGACTGGCCTGTAATCCACTTTGTAACTGTCACACGTTAGTTGATAATGCTTAGGAGAGGATTGGCAAGACAGAACGAATTACCTCTATCATCTACTTTATACACAGTTTAGTGAACTGGGATCATCAATGGTGAGCTCGTGCTAAGGACCCTTGCGACGTCACTGCATTTTCAGGAACTATATCTGGAATAGGGTGGGAAAGATGACATTTCTCTCCCCACCCCCATTCCAGATATGGTGCAACATATAGCACTGTGGGGATTTTATACCTTTCTATGGAACACCCAGCACTATCCAGTGTTGGAGACAAGATCCTGGCCAGGATGGATCATGGCCATGCAGCAGTATGGAAAAAACTATAGATGTTCCTATAGGAACACATATTTCCACCATACCTTTACACACAGGTTTATGACAAAGAGAATTCCCCTCCTCCTTCCACCGAGGTATGGGGAGGAGAAGCTGATGCCAATATGCTACTAGGGACAGAAGAGTCCAGTTCTGCATGCCCTGCACCCAGTCTTACCACTGAGAAATCTGGTCCACACTTACAGACACCCTAGTCATGTGCTGCCACGAGCAGACTGACCTTTGGCCTGGTGTCTGGAAGAACTCTTCCCCCTTGGACACTCCAGACTTTTGTGGGGCTCATCTGATTAGCCATGTCCTCTGTTCTCTTTCACTCTTCACAGGCCAGATCTTCAGCTGGTGTGAATGACACGGCCCTATTGACTTCAATGGAGCCGAGCCCATTTACACCAGCTGAAGATCTGGCTCCATACATGTAATTGTTCCTCCAGAGGCCATGCAGAGTGCGGTAGGGGGAGAAAAGGAGATGAAAGGACTGATGACCTGATGCAGCATGTAGGTGCTGAGCTCACTCGGGCAGATGCAAAAGGGGAGGGCAGGAGTGACTTCAGTATTTCTTAGGAAGCATGGAGCTGGCATGATGTTTGTCAAACACAATGGCTCAGTCACTTTGATTCTATGCAGCCCTTTCCCCTACACCCTTCATCCGTATTGTGTCTATTTAGACTAAGCTTTTCCCAGTGGGGAATTTTGGGCTAGGTTCTGGTTTCCACCTAAATCCAGAGTTACTTCAATAAAGCAAATCTGGATTTTCACTCATTCCAGCAAGCAACATCTGACCTCTTTGTCTATATCTGTGAAGCATCCAGAACATGGATGCCATATAAAATAATAAAGATAGCCATTCTTAATAAGCAGATGAGTACATTTTCAGCCCTCTGAGCTCTTTGTTTTCTCTCAGCATAAGCACATTTTTATTGCAGGCTGCTGTGATCTTCCAAGGGATAATATGATGTGGTCTGAGCCAAGTTAATTTGCTTCCTTTTCTTTTTTTAGGATTGCAGATATCATCAAAAACAAACAGTACAAAGAAGTGGGGCGGGGAGGAGGGAGAACAGGCAGAGCAGAAATTGATTCAGAAACTAATTAAAATAAAGCATAGTCCTCAAATCCTCTTTAAATTATTCAGATGTCCCAATACTGAAGAAAGCAATGGCTCCTCTTAGCTGTTCTTCACTAAGTGTTCTGTTTTGGTTTCCAGAAATAACTAGTTTAATTAAATGTTCAAGACCACCTACTCAAGTGAATTCAGACTCTCACAGCTAGGGATTTTGAAGATTCACAAAGGACATGCATTTTTGGTGGCTCTGAATATTTAAAATGGAGGTACCTTTTTAAAAGAAACCGAGGTCAGGATTTGAAATCAAGGGACGGAATCCTAATCCTGAGTAAGCCACTGGCTCTCTTTGGACTAGATTGTAGTCTTACAGATCATCGATGTAAGGGGCAATGTATAACTGCACCACTCCAGGAGCAGAGCAGAGAATTAATTCTGGCTCAGAGAATCATGAACTCTTCCTTCCCTGCTCCCCCACTTGTTCTGTGGAGGGAGGAACTAACTTCATCCTTTTCCATGGAACTGGTTAGTCCTCACTGTGCACCTGGCCATGAAGTAGGGGATGGAGCAGGATCTAGTGCTCTTCCCACTTGACAATCAGCTCACAACAGGGGGACCCTGCTCTCCCTGCTGCAGCCGCAATCACAGTCCACTCAAGGAACTAGGTGAGGGTTCTTTCTCCATCACACAGCTCTCAGTAAGGGCTGTGATAATTTAGTCCTCAGTGACTGTGGACAAGCATCTTGATCTTCATGCCTCAGTTTCCTCATTTGTGGAATGTGGATAATCAAACTTAGCCAATTGTCTTTCTTTGCAAAGCACTTGGAGAACTGCAGATGAAAAGTGCCAAGTGTTACTTTAACAGAGTAACAAAATAACAATAATAATAAATAATAATAATAATATGGTGAGGTCTTTAGAATCAATCGTCGTCCTCTGTCCATTTGTTCCAAGAGAACTGATCTCCAAAGGCTGAGTACAGAACTTTCCCTAAGAAACAAAGCAATCCCTCATGGCAGTGAGACAATTCAGCACTAACCGCCACAGTGGGGCTCCTCCTTCCTTGAAATTTCAGATTGCTGGAAAAGTTCTGATCCTCTTCCACCACTACTGGGAATTTGAGCTTTCCCGTGGTGGAACAATAAGAATACCTTTAGAGTGACCACCCTCCCCCCCCGGATGAAAAATTGCTTAGGGAAACATTCTAGGAAGTGTCTATTCCAAGCCAGGTTCCTGGGACATTTATGTTGGGAGAACATGCTAACAGTAATTTAAAAAAGCCTTGTAATAACTCTTGTAGCTGTAGCCCTGACCAACAAAACACCACCTTGGCAAGCCTGTCATTCTAATACAGATCCTGACCTTGCACTGGAGAATCATAGAATCATAGAATATCAGAGTTGGAAGGGACCTCAGGAGGTCATCTAGTCCAACCCCCTGCTCAAAAGCAGGACCCATCCCCAATTAAATCATCCCAGCCAGGGCTTTGTCAAGCCTGACCTTAAAAACTTCTAAGGAAGGAGATTCCACCACCTCCCTAGGCAACACATTCCAGTGTTTCACCACCCTCCTAGTGAAAGTTTTTCCTAATATCCAACCTAAACCTCCCCCACTGCAACTTGAGACCATTACTCCTTGTCCTGTCCTCTTCCACCACTGAGAATAGTCTAGAACCATCCTCTCTGGAACTACCTCTCAGGTAGTTGAAAGCACCTATCAAATCTCCCCTCATTCTTCTCTTCCGCAGACTAAACAATCCCAGTTCCCTCAGCCTCTCCTCATAACTCATGTGTTCCAGACCCCTAATCATTTTTGTTGCCCTTCGCTGGACTCTCTCCAATTTATCCACATCCTTCTTGTAGTGTGGGGCCCAAAACTGGACACAGTACTCCAGATGAGGCCTCACCAATGTTGAATAGAGGGGGACGATCACGTCCCTCGATCTGCTCGCTATGCCCCTACTTATACATCCCAAAATGCCATTGGCCTTCTTGGCAACAAGGGCACACTGCTGACTCATATCCAGCTTCTCGTCCACTGTCACCCCTAGGTCCTTTTCCGCAGAACTGCTGCCTAGCCTTTCGGTCCCTAGTCTGTAGCTGTGCATTGGGTTCTTCCGTCCTAAGTGCAGGACCCTGCACTTATCCTTATTGAACCTCATCAGATTTCTTTTGGCCCAATCCTCCAATTTGTCTAGGTCCCTCTGTATCCTATCCCTGCCCTCCAGCATATCTACCACTCCTCCCAGTTTAGTGTCATCCGCAAATTTGCTGAGAGTGCAATCCACACCATCCTCCAGATCATTTATGAAGATATTGAACAAAACCGGCCCCAGGACCGACCCCTGGGGCACTCCATTTGACACCGGCTGCCAACTAGACATGGAGCCATTGATCACTACCCGTTGAGCCTGACAATCTAGCCAACTTTCTACCCACCTTATAGTGTATTCATCCAGCCCATACTTCTTTAACTTGCTGACAAGAATACTGTGGGAGACCGTGTCAGAAGCTTTGCTAAAGTCAAGATACAATACATCCACTGCTTTCCCTTCATCCACAGAACCAGTAATCTCATCATAGAAGGTGATTAGATTAGTCAGGCATGACCTTCCCTTGGTGAATCCATGCTGACTGTTCCTGATCACTTTCCTCTCATGTAAATGCTTCAGGATTGATTCTTTGAGGACCTGCTCCATGATTTTTCCGGGGACTGAAGAGAGGCTCACTGGCCTGTAGTTCCCAGGATCCTCCTTCTTCCCTTTTTTAAAGATTGGCACTACATTAGCCTTTTTCCAGTCATCCGGGACTTCCCCCGTTCGCCACGAGTTTTCAAAGATAATGGCCAATGGCTCTGCAATCACAGCCGCCAGTTCCTTTAGCACTCTCGGATGCAACTCGTCCGGCCCCATGGACTTGTGCACATCCAGCTTTTCTAAATAGTCCCTAACCACCTCTTTCTCCACAGAGGGCTGGCCATCTATTCCCCATGTTGTGATGCCCAGCGCAGCAGTCTGGGAGCTGACCTTGTTCGTGAAGACAGAGGCAAAAAAAGCATTGAGTACATTAGCTTTTTCCACATCCTCTGTCACTAGGTTGCCTCCCTCATTCATTAAGGGGCCCACACTTTCCTTGGCTTTCTTCTTGTTGCCAACATACCTGAAGAAACCCTTCTTGTTACTCTTAACATCTCTCGCTAGCTGCAGCTCCAGATGCGATTTGGCCCTCCTAATTTCATTCCTACATGCCTGAGCAATATTTTTATACTTTTCCCTGGTCATATGTCCAACCTTCCACTTCTTGTAAGCTTCTTTTTTATGCTTAAGATCCGCTAGGATTTCACCATTAAGCCAAGCTGGTCGCCTGCCATATTTACTATTCTTTCGACACATCGGGATGGTTTGTCCCTGTAACCTCAACAGGGATTCCTTGAAATACAGCCAGCTCTCCTGGACTCCTTTCCCCTTCATGTTAGTTCCCCAGGGGATCCTACCCATCCGTTCCCTGAGGGAGTCGAAGTCTGCTTTCCTGAAGTCCAGGGTCCGTATCCTGCTGCTTACCTTTCTTCCCTGTGTCAGGATCCTGAACTCAACCAACTCATGGTCACTGCCTCCCAGATTCCCATCCACTTTTGCTTCCCCTACTAATTCTTCCCGGTTTGTGAGCAGCAGGTCAAGAAAAGCTCCCCCCCTAGTTGGCTCCTCTAGCACTTGCACCAGGAAATTGTCCCCTACGCTTTCCAAAAACTTCCTGGATTGTCTATGCACCGCTGTATTGCTCTCCCAGCAGATATCAGGAAAATTAAAGTCACCCATGAGAACCAGGGCATGCGATCTAGTAGCTTCCGCGAGCTGCCGGAAGAAAGCCTCATCCACCTCATCCCCCTGGTCCGGTGGTCTATAGCAGACTCCCACCACTACATCACTCCTAGAACTAGAGGCCAGCCTGATCACACAGCTGCTGCTCTCATCACTGGGGTTTTTCAAAGCTTGCACAATTGGAGGTTCCCCTTAGTAACTTCACTGTAAGCCAGTAGTTCTCCAGGACTTCTTAGTAATATCTGGAGACATTGTCCCCGGTAGTAATTTCAGATCAGTGTATAGTAAGGTATAAAAAATACATCAGAGGGTGAGATGAGGTGGGTACGTCTAGCAATAACCCCAAGGGCAAGATTTTCCAAGCTTGTACGGCCTGATTTTCAAAGGAGTTGAGCAGCTGTAACTCCTGGTGACTTCAATGGAAAAAAAATTTGCCTAGCTATCTGAGCAATCCTTGCATTTGCACACTCAAATTGCATAACTGTACACAGAAATGGGCCCTTATGTGGGAGGGGAAACACCAAGGTTGGTTAAGTGATTCCCAAATCCCACACCACATGCCTGAGAAAATGTCCAGCTTGCCTCCCAACTAGGCCCAAACTCCCTTGGTTCCCTTCCACAACCTTTGGGGAGGAAGTCACCTCAGGAACAAATGCTGCACTCAGCAACACTTATCTGGGCAGAGACAAGCCCCATATAAGGATCAGCTATGATGTGGGGGGGGCCTTTGGAGAGTCACACATACACACAGCAATAATACAATACACCCAGCCTCCAATACCTAAATATACAGATTAATACTCTCTAAACTGAGTATGAGTCTGGTCACCGGTGCTTGAGCATAGTGCAAGCTCAGAGTGCTGCATCATGCGCTCTGCTGGGCTGACTGGTGTCCGTCCCCATGTTCTGTAATACAGGGCTGGGGCTAGGCTGCCCGTGCAGCCTGGCTGCAGCCATGCCCCAGGTCTGCTTGGTGATCCAGTCTGCTAGCCCTGAGTTCAGGCTCTGTTTGGACTTGGGTCTCCCCAGCAGAATCAGCCAGAAGCACCTTCTGCTCAGACCTTGGCATGTGTGTTCTCTCTCTAGCACCAGCCCTGTGCCAGCTAGTTGGCTCAGAGTCAATAAGATGTCCCGCAGTCAATCCCCTGTCCTTGTTTCTGAGTGACATTCCTCCCCTCCAATGGGAAGGAGGCTAGCAGCAGGGAGTCAGGTGTGGGATTTCCTTCTAGTCCAGCTCCCCTTTCTGAGCACTCCCACACCATTCAGGGCTCCTGGAGATAGAGCTGACTCATGCTCAATGTGGCCACTCTGTGCACCTCCCCTCTTGAGCACAGCTGTCCCTGGGGATGCCTTTCCCAAGTACCCAGTGTAACTATCCCTGTCGCAGCATTGCTTCCCATAACACCTTCACATACAGCACCAGTAGAGCAAGGAACCTGGTTTTGTGTAATCAACAGGCCCAACCTCAGCTCTGCTCTGCCACATACTGACAGGAAACCCCCTGTTCTGCCCGAGCACTGCAGTGCATCTAGGCCCTCATCCTGCATCTCTCAGGACCAGGGCCATGATCCAAGGCCCCTTCCCAATAAGCCCATCATCTAAGGTTCACAGAGACCAGTCTGCCTTCCACATACACTACTGTGAGTAGGGCTCAAATCCTCCATCTCAGCCCTGGGCTGGAAGCCCTCTAGCAGTTCCACCTCAGGGAGCTTCCCAATATCCAGGAGTGGCTGGTTTTTCTTTGCTGCCATCTACGGCAGCCCTTTCTCCATTCTCTCATCCAGCACATTGCCACTGAGTCTGTCCCCCTCAATGTGACTGTCCCTGAAGGACCGGCTGTGGTCAGCAATGGCCAGCACCTTGTTCTCCATCTGTAGCTGGACAATGCATTCCTACAGCCTATGGATGGCAAGCTGGGCTCTTTCTGGCTTGCTCATAAGTGCCAAGCAGCTCAGGTGCCTTGGAGATCTGGCTTTCCAAGTTGGTAAACTTGATGCTTCTCCACCTGGAAACATTGGCAAAGCTGCTCCTCTGCTCAGGTGGTCTCTCTTCTCTCATGCAGCATCTGCATCTGAAGACAGCTCCTGAGGCTGCTCATCTTGCCCTGTCGTTCTCGCAGCCACAAGTCTAACTTTCTGCTCTGCTCTTGCACACTCTGCAGGTCTCTCTCCAGGTTTACCACCTCCCGGGTCAGCTGCCTGGTCTGCAGCTCATCTCCATCTTGCAGTGCTGAATCCAGTTCATGCTTAGCATGATAGAGAGTAGCAGCACAATTATTTGTATCGTCTGAAAGCATGTCCCCCCATTTAAGGGATACTGTGCCTTTTCCTAGGGAGTAACTATACCCACCTGGCTTGGGAGTACTCAATCAATCACGTTGATTCAGCTGCCAGTGCTGAAAGAGCTTTTCCATCTGGATAGCTTTCATCTAGGAGTGCTCAATAATGAACTCATCTGCAGAACACTGAGGATGACAGGAATGATCGGGCATTGGCCAATTAATTTAGTCTGCTGCTCCCAGTCAGGCACTAGACCTAGTATTTGCCCATTCAAGGCTCAGTCCTTCACCCCAAGGACTCAGTTTAAGGCTACTAACTTCTGTGCCTCATCTCTACGTAACAGACTTCTGCAAACCCTTGGTGGATAGACCATCCTGGTGGAACTGGTCACTGGCTCTCCTTCTAGCCACTGGGTTTCCCCATTGCTCTTTGCACCCCTGCACAGTAGCCCTACACAATGGCTACCTTAAGTGCAGGGATTGCTCTCTCCCAACACTTCACTGGCAAGATACTCCATGGGACAGGGATGACTGATGAAGTAGTGGGGAGACCATAGTCCCACCCATCCCCTCTCCACCAGCCAATGGAGTTGGCTGCATGGGCAGGGGAATGCATGCTGCACTCAGGAAGAGGTACAGCAGTGGGCGTGCTCCCTTTGCACTCCCATAGAGCTCCACCTGGAGACCACTGTTCGGCACAGCCCTGACTACAGGGCGGTGATTAAAGACTAGAACTGAAGCAGACATTTTCCTCTACCTTCTAAAATAAAGAGTCAAATTTATCCCTTCTACAATGTCCAGAGAAGAAAATAGCCCATATTATTAACTGACATCAAATTAACCTGTGAGAAAGAGACACTTTGGAAGAAAGGTTCTGTCCTGCTCTTGACCATTAACTCCGGATTAAGCCCATTTAATAACTCCAGTCTATGGCCTTGTTTACACTACACAGTTTTGTCGACAAAAGTCAGCTTTCATCGACAAAACAATGGAGGTGTACCCACTACAATGCTCCTCTTGCCAAAATTGGGATATGCGTGCCATCTATCACCCCGCCACAGTGAGGCAATCCCTTCTGCGGAAAAGGACCTAGGGGTGACAGTGGACGAGAAGCTGGATATGAGTCAGCAGTGTGCCCTTGTTGCCAAGAAGGCCAATGGCATTTTGGGATGTATAAGTAGGGGCATAGCGAGCAGATCGAGGGACGTGATCGTTCCCCTCTATTCGACATTGGTGAGGCCTCATCTGGAGTACTGTGTCCAGTTTTGGGCCCCACACTTCAAGAAGGATGTGGATAAATTGGAGAGAGTCCAGCGAAGGGCAACAAAAATGATTAGGGGTCTGGAACACATGAGTTATGAGGAGAGGCTGAGGGAGCTGGGATTGTTTAGCCTGCAGAAGAGAAGAATGAGGGGGGATTTTATAGCTGCTTTCAACTACCTGAAAGGGGGTTCCAAAGAGGATGGCTCTAGACTGTTCTCTATGGTAGCAGATGACAGAACGAGGAGTAATGGTCTCAAGCTGCAGTGGGGGAGGTTTAGATTGGATATTAGGAAAAACTTTTTCACTAAGAGGGTGGTGAAACACTGGAATGCGTTACCTAGGGAGGTGGTAGAATCTCCTTCCTTAGAGGTTTTTAAGGTCAGGCTTGACAAAGCCCTGGCTGGGATGATTTAGCTGGGAATTGGTCCTGCTTCGAGCAGGGGGTTGGACTAGATGACCTTCTGGGGTCCCTTCCAACCCTTATATTCTATGATTCATTGCTTCAAAGCCATCAGGCATTTCCTGCACATTATAGAGAGTCACAGTCCTTCATAGTAGGAGGCGATTAATGGCCCTGCACACTTGCATCACCACAGCCCCCACGGTGGACTTTCCAACTCCAAACGGATTCGCAGCTGACCAGTAGCAGTCTGGAGTTGCCAGCTTCCACACAGCAATTGCCACTCGCTTTTCCACTGTCAGCTCTCAGTCTGGTGTCCCTGCGCTGCAGTGGGGGAGCGAGCTCCTCACACAGGTCCAGGAAGGGGGATTTGCGTATCTGAAAGTTCTGCAGCCACTGCTCATCATCCCATACAATGACAATGCGATCCCACCACTCAGTGCTTATTTTCCGAGCATGGTACCACTGGCTCATCGTGTGCAGCTGCTCTGTGAATGCCAGCAGCAATCCTGAATTTTTTCTTTCCAGGGCACACATCAGCACAGGCACTGCCGATTCACTTTGATTCACAGCTCATGAAATACTGCAGGACTGGCTGTGTTGTGTTCATAATGGGAACCCAGAGGGACAAAGGATTCCCACCTTATGCAAAAGATATATAAGTGGGTGGAACAGAACAAAGGTGGGTGGCCATCATGAGAAATCCCCTAGCTACCGCCTGAGCTGGAACAAGGGCTGTACCTGGGGAAAGGATTGTGCCCAGACTAGGAAGGCATCCAGTCTGTGAAAGAAACTTATTGAAACATCTCTGAGGGTGAGATTTTATCTGTATTCAGTTTTATTATTGTACTAGGCTTAGACTTGCGTGTTTTATTTTATTTTGCTTGGTAATTCACTTTGTTCTGTCTGTCACTACTTGGAACCACTTAAATCCTACTTTCTATATTTAATAAAATTACTTTTTACTTATTAATTAACCTAGAGTATGTATTAATACCTGGTGGGGTGGCAAATAGCTGTGCATATCTCTCTGTCAGTGTTATAGAGGGCAAACAATTTATGAATTTACCCTGTATAAGTTTTATACAGGGTAAAATGGATTTATTTGGGGTTTGGAC
This sequence comes from Caretta caretta, assembly GCF_965140235.1. NCBI lineage: Eukaryota > Metazoa > Chordata > Testudines > Cheloniidae > Caretta > Caretta caretta. The sequence continues at coordinate 12,375,586 of NC_134214.1, read as the reverse complement.
CCCATTGGGAGTTGGGCATCAGATTGTTAAAGACAGGAACACCTCTTAAGCTGCTTTAAATTAAGCCTACAGCTGTGAGGGGATGTGGTTCAGACCTGGGTCTGGGTTTGCAGCACACTAGCGGGTCTGGCTCGAACCAGGCAGGGCACTGAAGTCCCAAGCTGCCAGGGCAGGAAAGCAGGGGCAGTAGTAGTCCTGGCACATCAGTTGGCAGCCCCAAGGGGGTTTCTGTGATCCAACCCGTCACAACCATAAATGCACCAGATACACTGCACCATTGCAAAACCTCAGAGTGGAAAAAATGGTTTGCTTTACTGTCAGTGTAAACTTTCATCTTCTTCTACAGTCTTATTCAAAAACCTCGGCTATATTTTAATTTGAACTTAATGATGGCTTACAGGAAGTCAATGTTTAGCACAATGGCAGCTGTTTTTGTTCCCCCCCACACACACACACACACACCCCTACCTTTCTTGGTTTCGATTAAAAGAGATTTATTAAAAAAGATCTTTTGCAGACATGCTGCATTGTACTGCTGGGGACGCAGCGAATCAGTTAATTTTGGAGGGCTGCTAATGCATACAATTTGCACCATCAGTATTTAAGTGAAGAAAGGGTCATTTAAAAAAAATCTTTTACCCCTGTGAAATATCTAAAGTCTACTTCCCAAACAGCATGGCCTCACAGTTCAGAGCAATGGTGGCACCGGCTGCACTACCGTGACTAACAGCTAGCACACATCACATCATAATAAAAACCATGACTTGGAATGCAGTCAAGATGCAGTGGATCATAAAATAGCTTTTTATCTCTGATTTCACTGAGAACAGCAGGGCTGGTGCTGAATGCAGAGGTATCACTAAAATGGTCTGAAGCCATGTTTTTTGTAGTTAAGGAAATTAGAGTACAATTGTTGTTCCCACTAAACTTTTGAGCTCATTCTCTTTTTCGCTGCAGCAGCATTAGTCACCTTTTCCCTTGACAAGCCTGTAATGAATGCATGCATGTGGAGAGTACATAAAACTGAGCAACCCAAGCTCTCCGCTTGGCCAAAACAGACCTACATTCCAGAAAGTAGTTCATTTGGAAATGACTCAACTTCTCCACATATCATACCACCCGGGTTAAGCGCTGTAATTTTGTAAGTTGAAGTTAATGAAGATCTATAGGCCAGATCCTCAGCTAGTGTACAATGGTGCAGTTCTACTGAAGCCAACGGTGTGACTGATTTACACTGGTTGAGTTTCTGGCTCCAGGTGTATTAAGAATAACAGAGTATCTACAATATATCTGTATTTTGGATATATCATCAGCCGTCCACACCCAACAGATGCAAGTGCAATGCCAAATCCTAAGGTCCATTTATTCAGTCAAAACTGTCATTGACACCCATATAGAGGGCATTCAATACTTCTCAGGATTGGGTCTGTGTGACACAGAGGCCCATTAATTGTACATTACCCTGTGTGTCAAGCAACTCTTGTCATGCCTGACATACTCACTACATCTAACACACTATTGTCATAATCTGTATCTAAAAAATATCATGTAAGGTATTATATACCAACTGATAACATGCTGGTCTTGAAAATCATTGTGAGCTGTATGTATGGGGTATGTACAAAGAATTATAAATATGTACTAGAATTACGTTTTTAGCATGTGTTTGGCAAGGAATGCATAAGCTCACTCTGCCCTAGACAAAGGAATGTGTATTAACAATGAAGGTACAATTACATGTAAGGTAAAAATGCTATCAAGCAAGGGAGAAGATAGCATAGCGTCTATACCCCCAAGCAGGAGAATGAAAAGTAAGTCTGAGCAGAGTTTCATTTCACACATTTCAAAGGTTTACTGGACTATAAAAAGAAGAGGAGAGAACCCCCTAGTTATCCTTCACCTAAGGAGTCAAAGAATCCAAATGCTTTGAGCTCTGTGTGTTGGGTCCTGGCTAAAGGTCTAGCCAGCCACCGTGGAAGACAGACTGTGGTGAGAAAAACTTCTTTGAACGAAAGACTCTAGTTTGTTAAGTTAAGTTTTAAGTCTTAGAAGTGTATTTTTACTTTTGTTTGTTTGTAACCATTTCTATCCTTATTCATTATATTTGGTATCACTTAACGCTATGTCCTTTTGTTAATAATCTTGTTTTACTTTACCATAAACCAACTTATGGCTCTGATTGAAGTGGAATTAAAGTAACAAGCTGCTGTGTGTTGTCTCTTTAAAGAAGCCATGAACTTGATCCGGTTTTGTGAGTGTTACAGTAAGGAGGAACTGAATTGTGGAAAGAGGCCTTTGAGGAACTTACTTGTTAGGCAAGGTTTGGACTAGTGGAGTCCTGAAGAATTTGCTGGCAAGGCAGACAAGCTGATGACTCAGGGAGCTCACATATAGCTTAGCAACAGAAAAGCTCTCATTTGCTCAGGCTGAGAGGGGTAGCACAATGGCTCACGGATCTGGGAACCCCAGCAGAACTTAACAGTCTGTTACCATGGTGATGAGCTCAATATAAGAATCTATGCAGTCAAACAGGGTCCAATATAATCCTCCTTTTTAAAAGACCTGTGAGATACAGCATTCTTTGTGACCTTTGGAAAACCACCACGCCAACAGGACTGTTCAATAACATTCAAGAAAAATGATGGTGGTTTCTGTGTAGAAAATCAGCTGTAAAATCAGCTGGGTTGAACCTTTGCAGAATATGTTTTTATTTGATTTACTTCACACTAACAATATGAGACATCTTCCAAAACACTTTGCTTTCTCTTTTTTGTCTTTGTTTTAAAAACCCCAGCGCAAGAACATTTGTGCTAGGGAAGAAAAGCCTCACAGACGAATGGCTTTGTACATACACGGATAAAACTGCCTGAAATAGCTTTGTTTTGAAACAATCATTGTCTCTTAGGAATTTTAGTTATTCTGTTGGAAGATAACTCTCAACGTTTTTCTGTGTCTTTCAAAGTAGTTATTTACTTAGGAAGTGAAGGGAAAAAGAAAAGAAGTTTCTTCACTAAATTTATTTTGCAGCTGTGATCATCACAAGCCAGAAAAGGGATGAAAGCAGGCGAAAGACAGGATTACATTCCAGCCCAACTCCAAACTGACATTCAGAAATTGTCCCCAGATTATCTGAATATGGAAAGATTTTATTAGGAGATTCCTGATTGTTAAAAAGCTGGCTAGAGTCCAATGGTATGTGTGCACTTTAGATGTAATTTTCAGATTGGGTAGACTACACTAGATAGTTTTGATTGAACTAGCATGTTCCCAGTGGGTGGGAGGCAGTACCAGTTAGCTGCCAGAGTACAATCCAGTCCAAGACCCCTGTATGTACCTGAGTGTTGAATGTCTAGCCATTAAACAACAACATAGTGTAGATGAATCCAGGAATTCACAACAAACATATATAGTTTCAGGAAAGACCATTTTGTATACTGAAATATGGTACACTATATTTTCTTGAAAAAAGAAAAGGAGTACTTGTGGCACCTTAGAGACTAACAAACAAATCTTTTTGCGAATACAGACTAACACGGCTGCTACTCTGAAACCTATATTTTCTTGGTGTTTTAACTTATGTTTAGTGCCTGCATTTCCCATTTATTTATACACGCACACACATACATACAGAGAGAGACACGGGGGTGGAGGAGAATAGCGTTCTACTGGAAAACAGCCCAAGCTGTGATGTTTGGATCTGAAGCCCGAACCAAATGGCTCCAAAGTCTGAAGAGGCCTGATCTGGTGCCTTGGTTCATCTGAGTTCTATAAAAGTCCAAGCAGCAAAATTCAGATTACTTCTCCACAGTCCAACAAGGTCTGGTATGCTGGTTTGGATCCATCTTATACTATTTCAAAATTTCAAGTCTGCAGTTGAATTTCCCCATGTTCCGATTTGGCCTTCTCTCTACTTGCTATAATAACTATATTACGTAGTGCCATAGAATGAAAAAAAGATGCAAAATTAGCAAGTGCACAGAGACCTTACTATTTCCAGCATTGTTATGCAACACCCTTCCTCTGCCCAACCCCCACATTGTGCCATTTCACTTTAGGATGTGCACATGTTCAGAACAATAGCTTGCATATGTGCACGGTTACACCTCTGCTTTCTTTCCACTTGGTGCTGTAGTCTTTGACTTACTGATCTTTCCTTCATGCATCTCTTCAGAAAATTCCATGGTAGGTACATCATTACTAGCTGTCTATTCTATTTCCAGCATAAATTTAAAGTCACCTCTTTGTCCCTTTTGCAGCCCACACCCTGACACAGCATCTTCTCACAGTTCTCTCCCACACACACAGCTCATGAAATTACATTCCTAACCCATATGGGTATGATGAATGGTTGGTATTCACCTCTGTTTCACAGAACCAGCTCGCTCGAGGGTTTGTAGTGGGTGACAGAATGGCCACTTGTTCGCTGGTTCAAATGTCATTTCGGATGGCAAGGACAAAAGATGGTTACGCAATGTTTATTCTTTGTTTGCCTAAATGAGTCAATGGTATCATAAAAACAGCCAGGATTGACAGTCTTATTCGCAGCCTTAGAGAGGTCAAGAATCAAGAGGTGGCTGGACTACTCTAGAGAGATATTGATTAGGGTGGTGTGTGTGTCCAAAATGAGCATTTGGGCGTCTATGTAACACTAAGATATACTGATGGGCAGCCTCTAAATGACAGATAGAGCAGTGATTCTCAAACTTTTGTCCTGGTGACCCCTTTCACATAGCAAGCCTCTGAGTGTGACACCCTCCCTCCCCCATCAATTAAAAACACTTTTTAATATATTTAACACCATTATAAATGCTGGAGGCAAAGTCGGTTTTGGGGTGGAGGCTGACAGCTCACAACCCCCCCTCCCCCATGTAAGAACCTCGTGACACCCAGAGGGGTCCCAACCCCCAGTTTGAGAACCCCTGGGATAGCGAGATAGGACAGACATACCTAAATGTAGGATTTGTGCCTACTTTAGAAAATTATATTTTGCTCGAATAGAAAACCAACCACAAAAAGCTGCTTTTCGTGGGCCTTTTGTTTCAGTAATTAACCCCAAAAAACAACCTTTCTGCAGACACACTAGTGAAATACACTCGTAACAGGCCTCACTTTGGCCTTTTTTCCTCTCCAAGGTGTTGAACATGAGGTCAGTCATTCCCTTAGAACAAACATCAGTCTAGTGGAGCTGCTTTCTCGGAGGAAAAAGAAAAAAAAAAAGCTCCCGTTCATCATCTTCCTTCAGCTTTTCTCTAACAGAGACTGTGGCAATATCCGTTTAAGTTTAGAAAGCATATTGTTACAGGATGTGTGGGAACCACAAATACCATCTGAGGCCAAGTTACAGTAAATCCTATTCTTAGTGTCGCTAATGGAAGTACTTCCTTCTCATCAGAAAAGTAAAAGAAAGTAGGCCCATTAATTTTTCACTCACTGCTGCAATAAAAAGGCACTTTACAAGGGAAAAAATGACTCCAATAAGTTACCTGAGGCATTCTCTGCTTCAATATATTTCAGTGTCGGTAGGATTGAAATTAGCTATGTCTATAAATGGTCAATGCCCAAGCTCTGCATAGTGTACCATAAATATGACTTCAATTTTTTGTCTATATTTATGTTCATGTTTTTACATTATTCGTTATTAAGGACACATATTGCAATAAAAGGCTAATCATTTACTACTGTCGTCCCTGGGCATTGTGTATAATACAGTAGAATAAATCAGAAGGAACACATTTGCCCTTAATGTGAATTTAATATGACAAGGGATATTATATGTTCCACTTGATCTGACTGTTTACACTTCCTGTGCCTGGTTTTCCTGACCGACACCAGAACAAAGCAGGAGTAAATCCTTTGAAGTTAATGTATTTAAGCTGATGTAAATGAAGTGTAAGTCAGAGGAGAATCAAGCCTTCTGTATCATGAATTCATTCTCTATTCATTGTAATAGCATTAATTTAAATGAACTGGTTTGATATTCTTATGGCTATTATATATATGTTTAATTTATGCCATGTTTTCTAGTGCTTGGAGCAGGAGACTGTTAGTCAGGACTCCTGGATCCAATCCTTGTTCTGCCCGACTGTGAGCTACTGAGGATGCAGAAGTCCCACAATCACCTTTTGGCGTCATGGAGAGTTATGGCTGCTCAGATATCTCAGGATCAGTAAGTCACTTTGTATTTCAGTTTCCTCAGGATAAGCTGGGGGTTTCTTTTTTAAATGGGATAATATTAGGGCATCTTTAGGATTAAGAAAAAAGAAAAGGAGTACTAGTGGCACCTTAGACTAACCAATTACTCCTTTTCTTTTTGCGAATACAGACTAACACGGCTGCTAATCTGAAACCTATCTTTAGGATTAAGACAGACTGTACTCAGTACCAAATGAGAGACACATTTTGTAAATGCAAAGTGAATTCAGTGCTCATGAAAGGTGCCAGCTTGTCAGCCCTGAAAGTTAACATCTGGTCTTTGTCACCAGGACAAGTGCAGCAAGTGGCATTGTTACCCCAGAATTTGACATAATACCAAAGCCAGCAATTTTATACCTTCAGCTATTGCCAGCTGAAAACCAAACATCACATAGCTAGGAAAATCTTAGGGGAGGAGACAAGGTCAGACAGCTCCATACTTGCAGTTTGTTAATCAGAATAGGAGGGTGGCACAGAAAGTTAACAAGTATGGAAGAGAGTGAGTATACAGAGGCCTTGGTTTTAAGTGCCCCGACACATTGTTATGACTAGAAATGTTTTGATGATCAGAGATGAGTAGTTTTGCTGAAATTAGGAGAACTGGTGACCCACTAGAAGTCACTATACGTTATGTGCTTTGTTTGAATAAAAGATTAGGTGAAAAAATATGCTTTGGAGCATACCAAAGAAGCTTTCTTTCAGCAAGAATCTGACAGCTAAATTCCCGGGGAGCAGCCCCCCCGCCCCGGAATGCTGGCCGCTGATTCCTCAAAACCATTTTTTAACTCTAGATAAATATACTTGTTTTAACATGCACTAACCCTGCTGCGACAGCATTTGTGTGTGTGTGCGCGCCTGAGATCTAATAAAAAAGTAGTTTTAGGTGAAAGCACACTTGCTTGTATCAATTATTTATCGGGCAGATTGATTTATTCCTGACACCGCCTGGAGAGAAACAGTTAAGTTACCAGCGCATTGGGGTTCTGAGAAACCCCAGGTAACAGCATCAGTGCAAGCTTCCACTCATGTGCCTTAGCCTTAACATGGGGGGGATCACTTCTAGAGGAAAGAGTAATTCCGTTTCCGCGTCCATTCAATCCTGGGTCTCTCTGCAGAGATCACCAACCCATCCAGTAGGAATTAGTGTGAGACTAGCCTTCCATGTCAAAGATCACCCCTCAGAAAATGGTGACTTTCTGTCTCAACTGATCTGGAAGAATATCAGCAGCCTACAGGTGAAGGTTCGGTAGCCTGTTACCAATCATCTGAGCCATTCACAATGCCATGTGTATACATTTCTGGTCCATGTCGTAATTTGTATGACAGCATAGAAACACACAGTTCCAAATAGCCAAAGCTCTTGTAGCTTAGTCTTGGATGGATTTCTTTCCTGTCAAAAAGGATGGGAGATATTAAGCATTATGATTAGTGATAACAAATAGTAAAAAAAAACATTTAGGGCTAAATTGTGCCTAACCACTGCATGAGTAATTGCCTGGGGGTATTGGCATGAGGAGTGGGCCTGTCAATACCGGCCTAACTCTGATCCCATTGAAGTCAATGGGAACAATAAGGTGAGTACTAGCTTTTGAAAATATCACCAAAAGAGACTCCAACCTGCACAAGGCCCAGGTCTGCTAGCAGTATCCGCACTTGAAGCACAGAGGCTACTCCCCCATGGTGCCCCCCAAAGGTCCAAGTCCCCCCCAAAGCATGACAGGAGGAGACAGGGCCATGGCGCTTTTACACAAAGGTAACAAATGGAAAGAAATATGTCCAGAGAAAAACGACTCTAATCTGTATGAGGTGGCTCTAATGATAAAACCCTAGAATTTAGGGCTGTAGTGGAATAGTGTGACCCACATGAGTTTCTCCAAAAGAGGTTGCCCACTGCCAGAGTATAGAGATTTGACCGATAAACTGAGGTACTGACATGAATAAATAGTACATTTAGATCCCAGGGAACCCTGGTTCTTGTTGCCTCATAATATTGTACTGAAGACTGAAAGTCATCATTAAAAAAAAAAAAAAAAACTTTGGTATGTCTGCATTTTCTTACATAGGTCAGGTAGGTTAGCAGAATACTAACAGAAAAAGTGCTACAAACAGAAATAAATTGTGGTTTATGCATTTGGTTAGCTGTTGGGGTTAAATGTTGCAATATTTCACCTGACACAAATTCTCCTTTACATTTCCTCTCTTCAGTGAATAAGAAGAGCCTAAGACTAACAAAAAAAAAAAAAGAAAAGGAAAGGCACAAATGAAAAGACAGGCGGGAAAAAGATTTCTTTCTGACTCTGTACTGCAGAGCTCTCTGCTTCACTGGTTTTGGCTCAGGACACAAGTCTCAGAAGACTTCTGGTGAGCACGAGAGACAAGCCCTCCAAGTTCATATGTTCTGGAAGAGTTTAACTGTTGTCAATTCAAGACGGCCTTGTGCAGCGCCATCTAAACCACTCATTCACTGTTAAAATGAGCTCTCTCCTTCCCATTCATCAAGGTACTGGAACAGGATATTCAAGTGGGTTCACAGAGGTACCGGTACATGGTCTCCAAATGGGCCCTCAATGGGCCAAATATTTTGAATTGTATTAGTTTTCATACTGGCCTGTCTTACAGAAGCTGAGCAGGAGGGATTCAGTCATGGTATCTTCACAGAAGCAGAATTACAGAGTAATTATCCCTCTCGGATATAAATAAATTAGAGTGATAAAAAGGGACGATCCTAGCTAAATCTAGTTGCAATTTTCCAACATGCATCAACTTCCCCCAACTGAAAATCAAAAAAATTTAGCCAATGTTTTTTGTGTATTTTATTCTGTTCCAATCATAGCAAGACTGCAGGACAGCAGTATGTTTGCATCTGTAATGAAGGACACTTGAATTGTATGATTAAACCAAACTGGTCCTATATGTTTTTTTTTTCCTGTGTGGAATGCCATTATTTCAATATTTTTATTAAAAAAAAGAAAACAAATGAGTCATGCAATGCAGTGAACACAATCTAATGAAAAGAATATATAGCTCCACCTTTCTTTTCGCAATCAACCTGAGAAAACAATTCAGCTTATTAATGTCCATCATTTTGGCATTTTCAGATGCTTTGTTTTAAAGATGACAATCAGACACGCAGAACTAACGTTTTCCTCCAGTCATTCAGTCACTTATTTCTTTTGTGTGGGTTTTTGCTTATTTGTTTGTTTTTGTTTTTAAAGGGGGGCAGCTGCTTTGTGATCAGCCAAATGTCAAAAATCATTCTTATCATAACAAAGCAGAAAATAAAATATTCCAGGTAGCCCATTGTCATGGACGTTCTTTAAAATCATAAAGGGGTAAGATCTTTATCTCCATTCACATGGGTTAACTTTCATTAAAGTTAATGGGAATTGCACCCCTGCGTCAAAGAAAATACACCTAGTGCTCTGCCTCTTCTTTTTAGCTTTAGCATCCAAGGAAGAAACTATATAAAGGTGAACTTATTTAGTGATCATCAGCTTCCTCTGGAACACAGGAGTGATTTTGGAGGTCCTCGGGATTTTCTCATTGGCATTACTCATGTGCTTCAGTGCTTTTATAAATCAGGCACTTACATTCAAACACATTAGCCAAACGTCCAGTTTGCAAAGGAAATACCTAAAGCCCAGTAAGGATTTCAGTTTGGAAATCTAGAGGTTAATTGACATCTCAGTGACCTCATATCCGCAGTAAAAACTTTCAACATGAAAAATGTAATCTCTGTAAATATTGTAATTAAAGACAAAGTTGTTTTCACAATTGTCGGGAAAAAAGATTGTAAAATTACCCAGGAGGGAAGAAATGAAAGCAAACAGATCTATAGGAAAATACTCTCATGTTAAATATCAAACTAAAATAAAAACTGCCTATGAAAAATTCACAAATAAATACTCATAATGCATTTGCAAATGTATTATCCTCTCAGGTTTCATAATTCTGTGAGAGTGCGATTACTTAACAGTGGTGCTGTTATAAAATTACACATAGTGGCTGGCAGGTTTTGAAACTACTCCAGAAACCAAAGTCTGACATTACACAACTATTGTATTTGGGTATTTGGCAACAGGAAATCTGGCTGACGATAACTGAGTTGTACCGAGCCCTGCAGCAGGCACTGAGAAACTGTGTCCATTAAATCTGCAGATGGCAAAGTAGATATGAGATTACAGCTGCACACACGAGGATATGACATCTATGCCTATATTCATCACATGGCTGGTTTCACATGACTCATTCAGCCTTTTTTCTGTTACATGAAAGGGAAGCTAAGTAACAAGACCTCTGGTGATTTTTAAATGGGTCCAAACCTGCTATGGTCTACATTTAAGGAGTAAACAGAGTAAAAAGATAGTCATCACATTCTTAAAGTTGTCATGTCATGGAGTTGTATTAGCCCACCGGTATCTGGGTAAATCCTATGTATATTTCATTATATGTGTTTCCTATGCAATCCTGTTCAAACATACAGGCAGAAGTGCCCAGAATGTAACAAGCAGATCAAATGTATTTACACACACACACACGAGACGAGACAACAACATCAGCAGATGTTATTCCAGCTATTTGTAATGAAATAGAATACTTAAGTAAATAAATGAACGCAAACCTGCAGTACTGTCTGTTTTACAAAGATAAGCTGAAAATTTCAGCAAAATTCAAATGTGCCCACAGGCGGCAGAGGATATGGGAGAAATTTCCTGGTTCTCTGCTGCACAGGAGAGTATTCACATAGTAGGGTTGTGTAAGTTACATTGGGCATGGGTCAGAGTGGTTCACAAGAGCCTTTCCTTTGGATATGCATCATCACCGTTCAGGAGTCAGGCCTCTTGTGTTTTGCTCTTAATCAGAGATTCAGATAAATGCTCAAATTGGAACTCTATTGAAGATGAAGTTTTTCATCCTGTCCTCTGGAGGAAACCCTAGATGTTTCACAGGATTTTGATGCAAAAGAGTAGAGTAACATCTACAGGCCCTAACAGAGGTAGATAAAGGCCCCATTTTGCTAGACTCCATAAAACACATAGCAAGAGACAGTCCCCACTCTGAAGAATCATAGAATCATAGAATATAAGGGTTGGAAGGGACCCCAGAAGGTCATCTAGTCCAACCCCCTGCTCGAAGCAGGACCAATTCCCAGTTAAATCATCCCAGCCAGGGCTTTGTCAAGCCTGACCTTAAAAACCTCTAAGGAAGGAGATTCTACCACCTCCCTAGGTAACGCATTCCAGTGTTTCACCACCCTCTTAGTGAAAAAGTTTTTCCTAATATCCAATCTAAACCTCCCCCACTGCAGCTTGAGACCATTACTCCTCGTTCTGTCATCTGCTACCATTGAGAACAGTCTAGAGCCATCCTCTTTGGAACCCCCTTTCAGGTAGTTGAAAGCAGCTATCAAATCCCCCCTCATTCTTCTCTTCTGCAGGCTAAACAATCCCAGCTCCCTCAGCCTCTCCTCATAACTCATGTGTTCCAGACCCCTAATCATTTTTGTTGCCCTTCGCTGGACTCTCTCCAATTTATCCACATCCTTCTTGAAGTGTGGGGCCCAAAACTGGACACAGTACTCCAGATGAGGCCTCACCAATGTCGAATAGAGGGGAATGATCACGTCCCTCGATCTGCTCACTATGCCCCTACTTATACATCCCAAAATGCCATTGGCCTTCTTGGCAACAAGGGCACACTGCTGACTCATATCCAGCTTCTCGTCCACTGTCACCCCTAGGTCCTTTTCCGCAGAACTGCTGCCTAGACATTCGGTCCCTAGTCTGTAGCTGTGCATTGGGTTCTTCCGTCCTAAGTGCAGGACTCTGCACTTATCCTTATTGAACCTCATCAGATTTCTTTTGGCCCAATCCTCCAATTTGTCTAGGTCCCTCTGTATCCTATCCCTCCCCTCCAGCGTATCTACCACTCCTCCCAGTTTAGTATCATCCGCAAATTTGCTGAGAGTGCAATCCACACCATCCTCCAGATCATTTATGAAGATATTGAACAAAACCGGCCCCAGGACCGACCCTTGGGGCACTCCACTTGATATCGGCTGCCAACTAGACATGGAGCCATTGATCACTACCCGTTGAGCCCGACAATCTAGCCAGCTTTCTACCCACCTTATAGTGCATTCTTCCAGCCCATACTTCCTTAACTTGCTGACAAGAATACTGTGGGAGACCGTGTCAAAAGCTTTGCTAAAGTCAAGAAACAATACATCCACTGCTTTCCCTTCATCCACAGAACCAGTAATCTCATCATAAAAGGCCTGCAATCTTAACAGACAAGACAGACAATGAGTGGGTGCAGAAAAAGAGGCAGAGAGGGGTGTAATGTGACTTGCACTAAGACATATAACCCATAAGTGGCGGAGCCAGGCATATAGAACCCAAAATAAAAAGGAAAGCTGGAAAAGTTTTGCAAAGCATTTGGAGGAAAAATGTGGGTTTTGGTAAGTGTTCAGGGTTTTTTGAGGCATCAAAATAATTTTTTTAATCAAAACTCCATTTTTTGTTCATTTTCTTCAAAGTCATTTTTCATAAAATATGTTTGTGAAAACATTTTGACCAGATCTAACATCTGCCCTTTGGAGATACTATCATTTGGGTCTATGTTCCACATTAACTAATGTTTGGAAGATGAAAGCTAAAGCATATATACCAGCAACTAACAATGGGAGGATAACAAATTCATTTTAGCTAGTAATTAGCCATCCGTGCAGAGAATATCTCCTGAAGATCTATTGGAACAAGAGCCTGGAGGAAAAGTCCAAGCCCCCCAGGGCTGGCACACAAGCTTGATACCTGATTCATTCAGTTCACCACCTTTTCTGTCTGGTGATGTTCAGACGTGATGTTCTTTAGGAGGGCCAATTAACCTTTTTTAACGATCAGCAAAAAGTTCAGCGCTGCCCTTTAACCCCCTCCCCCCACTTTCTGATGAGCTCTCTGATCCACTACTCTGTCTAAGGGAGCAGTCTCGACAACTGTACCTGTAAATTATAATTAATGTCTTGATGCCCGTCTGTGTTTCAAACTCAACATGCACTTTCACCAATATGGAAATTACAACATTTCTATGGGCTTTCTGGGACACAAGCAAACAATGTTAGACGCTGGTAGGTAAAATGCTTCCCTCTCGCATAGCTGCCAAGCAGGTCCCCTAACTAATATTCTACTTGCTCTATTTAGATCCTGATCCTTACTCTTGGGAGTTCCTCATGTTTAAGGCATAGAAGGCCATGTGACTATTTGAAATACGAAGTCTGAGAATGACATTATAATGTGGACTTCTGTTAAAAAGGAGGTCACACTAGATGATCACACTGGCTCCTTCTGGCCTTATAATTTGTGAATTTATAATGTATGCACATCAATTCATCTGTGTGGTACCATTCCATCCACCCATAAATAAATCACTCTCAAGATAGTACTGTATTTCTGATCGACTGCTATATGCCAGGTTGATGCATCGCCACGGGCAGCTGTCCCTCATTGTAGCCTACGCTCCCACCAAGGAAGCTGCAGACACTAATAAAGAAATGCTATCAGCAGCTAACAGCAGTGACACAATCAGTACTGCCACACAATTAACTTATTATACTTGGAGATATGAATGTTGCCCTAAGTTGTCAGAGAAATGGCTTCAAGACTACTCTTGGATCATTTTGCTCTGGAATAATAAATTAGAGTTCTGTGACATTTCTCTCCTTTTGCACTTCTTATAATATTGCCAGCCCTGACAGTTGATTCATAGATATTCATCAGGAAACCAGGATATCCAATGAAGCATGGACCAGGAAGGAGCTGGACCGTATATTCGTCCTGAATCATAGTATAGTAAAGTCATATTGGGTTTACAGATGTGCAGAAACCCCAACAAATAGTGGCCATCGTCTCCTTGTTGCAATTACCCTCCTATTTCAACACAAGTACATGCGTGTTATGCAACAAAAGGCATCTATGAAAATTCAGCACTTGCTAACAAATACTCTGTCACAGTGAATAACAAATTCGACACACTTGGCTCTCCCCTGGATGAATCAGCTTGGGCAGCCATAAGCACAGTCAGCTGAGAAACTGAAGATGCCATCCCAAAATCTGAATGTGACCAGTGATGCCCTTAACTATCTGATGAGATATTTCAAATTTTGCAAAACAAATTTGACGCCAGACAGCACCATGATGATGCTGAATGTAAATGTTTACAAGGCATTTTTCAGGTGACAGCAAAAATAGATCATTATTTTGAAAACTTGGCAGAAGAGAGAATAAAGGTCTAATAAATTACAGCTTACACTCAAAGCTATTAAATCACTTCAATCCAAAACTGGACTTTGCTCCAGGTTTATGCAGACAAATAAGGCTGATGGTAAAAAGTGCTCAACCCAAGAACTCCTGCAAAGATGGAAGGAATATTATGAGGTTGCAATTAACCATCCTGAAGCAATCCATGCCCTGATCTGCATGTGTTAGTAGTAGATGCAATCCCTGACCCCATAACCTGTGCAGTCATGTCTACATTGGAAGAGTACCACCCTGCTATAAAGAAACAGCAAAGAGGCTGGACCCAAACTGCTCAGGTGCACCATAGAGCCCATAAGTGTAACATTACACCAATTTTTTTGTCCAGGCTTGAACTACTGGGAAGGTACCAGCAGAGTGGAAGGAAGGATCTTCATCATCCCACTTTGTTAGTGGAAAGGCCCGCACACTAATTGCAGCAGCCAATAACTCTTTTTTCTGTTCCTGGAAAAAATGCATACATGTCCTTCTAGCCCAGCTCCAGCCTCTCCTTGGGAAACATCATCACCCAGAACAATCGGGCTTCAGTGCTGGGCAATCTACAATGGACACTATGCTTGCTCATCATCGTTTATCTGAGACCCATCACAAATTGAATCATCCTTTGACAGCAGCAGTGATGGATTAGCCACTGGGCCAATGGGGGGGTCCGTAGAAAAATGGGCACCCCTGCACCCCACCCACCCACCACTCCTGCTGGGGTGTGGAGTTGGGGTGCAGGGGCTTGCCCTGCTCCTCCCAGCGCTCTTGGCAGGGAGCAGGGGAAGCCACCGTACCCCAACCCCTCCCCGGAAGGAGCGCAGAGTGGGGACTGCAGGTGGAAGGGGTGGGGAGCCCCCACTTCCTCTGGCCCAGGGCCTCACAAACTCCTAATCCACCACTGGGCAGCAGCATATGTAGGCCTGAAGGCAGCCTTCTATTCTGGCGATAGAGCTGCTGTATGAGGCACTGGCATTCCCAACATTATCCTGAGGTTAATTCAAAAGCTACGTAATGACTCAGGGGTACAGGTGCAAATGGAAACCCATAGTCTGACAAGGTTTAGACTAGATCAGGGGTGAAGCAGGAATGTGTCCTGGTCCCAGCCCTATTCTACCGCACAATGGGTTGGTTCCTTGAACAAGTCTCTGCAAAATATCAGTATAACAGCTGTTTCAACTTTTTACCAATTGAATTACGTGGATGATGTTGTCCTCTTCGGGCCAGGACACAAAAGATCTTAAAGATGCATTAGAGAGCTTCCTTGGGCTAAGAATGTCTTGGGCAAAAACAAAGAACACCAGATCAGAAATAATCGTGTGGTGATTTTAGATGCCTGGGTTAAAGCCCTACAATGTGGCCATGGACATTCGGCATTATGGACCCTTGCTGTGTAAGTGCATCATTGTTGGTGATGTCATTCGTGGATGTGCAGTTCCTATATATATATATAATAGCATTCAAAATGGTGGCACCTTCCAGGGAGGAAGTATTATAAAAATGCTCAGTGTGTGTTCAGACCTGAAGTTTACAAAACGGTCAGACTCCCCTCTATATGTCTAGAGGATGCCAGGTTCCTTTAGATTGCCACTTCTTGTGGGATCATGACCAACAGGAGGGCCACAAACAAGTTTCAGAGGATCATGGCAACCATCCCTTTCTTTATGGCTATTTGGAAGGAGAGTCCCAAAACTTTTTTCTGGGGCAACATGCAGTCACAACATGGAAAAGGGTAAGAATCAGAGCACTAGACGGTCTGAGTAGTTTCTAACCAGGCATCTCCATACTGGGTGGTTCTGTGCTGATATTTACACATTTGGATTGACTGGAAAATCTTTTTTTTTCCCTCCTCCAAAAAAAATATTCAACAAAGCCTTTTTATTCTCATAAAAATTTGCTATGAAATTTTTCAGGGTTTTAGTTTTAAAACCAAAATATTTTGGGTTTGGATTGGCACAAACTGGAAAAATTTCAACATATTTTTGGTGAAAATCTTCTGTCATTAAAGCCATTTTCCATTGAAAAATCATTTTAATCATCTCTATAATTGCTATGGTCAAATGTATATCAAGTTGAACTTATGCTGAATTTTGTAAATCTTGAGTTCTGCTCTAAAACAGAATTTCAAAATATAAACCAGATGACTGGCAGGTAGTTAATGTAATGCCAATTTTTTAAAAAGACTCCAGAGGTGATTCCCGCAATTACAGGCCTAACTTCAGTACCAGGCAAACTAGTTGAAAATATAGCAAAGCACAGAATTATCAGACAAATAGATGAACACAGTATGTTGGGGGAAGAGTCAACATAGTTTTTGTAAAGGGAAATCATGCCTCACCCAACTATTAGAAGTCTTTGAGCATGTCAGGAAACATATGGACAAGGGTGATCAGTGCATATAGTATACTTGGACTTTCAGAAAGTCCCTGTGACAAGCTCTCTCACTGAAGGCTCTTAAGCAAATTAGGCCAACATGGGATAAGAGGGAAGGTCCTCTCATAGATCAGTAACTCATTAAAAGATAGGAAACAAAGAGGAGGAATAAATTGTTAGTTTTTACAGTGGAGAGAGGTTAATAACTGGGTCCCCCAGAAGTCTGTACTGGGACCAGTGCTGTTCAACATATTCATAAATGATCTGAAAAAAGGGGTAAACAGTAAGGTGGCAAAGTTTGCAGACTATACAATATTACTTAAGATAGCTAAGTTCAAAGTTGACTGAAGAGTTACAAAGGCATCTCACAAAACTGGGTGATTGGGCTACAAAATGGCAAATAAAAGTTAGTGTTGTTGGGGACACTGGGCACTACACTAGGTAACTCGGGAGGGTGGAAGACCATGAGTGTCAAGGAAGCCCTCCTGCTCTAGGCCTGGATAAACCAAGGCCCCTTTGGTCCTTGAACCCTCTGTGATCCTGTATAACTCTGAGGAAGCTAGCACACAAACAGACAGGTTTGCACATGGCTCGCCAGCCAAGGCCAGCTTCGGCCTGGGAAACAGATAGATAAGGCAGAAGTGTTTAGCAAAAACTGGTAACAAATAGGACCAAATAAGGCAAGGCTTGGGCAATGCTACGGAGGAAAAACACAATTGGCTGCTTTAGCTGATTGGCTATGGTATTGTACGGGGCAACAGGTAATTGGTTGCATAAGCTTGTGTAGTGAAATAGGCAAAGGTATAAAATGTATACTGGAATTTGCTGCACTACTGCAGGATTTGAGACAGCTCAGTCTCCCTGCGCCCTATTTGGAGCTCCAAATAAATCTCTCTGCTTCTCCACCCCGTTGTGGTCATTGGCGCAACGCATACTGGGCAACAAACCCAGCTGTTGCTTGCCTTGGGCACTCTGTGCCAGCAACAGTATTGATAAATGTAAAGTAATGCACATTGGAGAAAGTGAATAAGGAAGTGTTATTTACCCCTTCATATAACACAATCAGGAGTCACCCAATGAAATTAATAGGCTACAGGTTTAAAACTAAGAAAAGCAAGTACTTGTTCACACAACACACAGTCAACCTGTGGAACTTCTTGCCAGTGAATGTTGTGAAGGCCAAAAGGTATAACTGGGTTCAAAAAATAATTAAATAAGTTCTTGGCTTTTAGCCAAGATGATCAGGAACACAATCCTATGCTCTGGGAGTCCCTAAATCTGTGACTCCTAGAAGTGGGACTAGATGACAGGAGATGATCACTCGATAATTTCCCTGTTCTGTTCATACTCTCTGAAGCATCTGGCACTGGTTACTGTCGGAAGACAGGATACTGGGCAAGATGGACCATGGGTTTGACCCAGTATGGCCAGCTTATGTTCTTAAACTGAAAATTTGTTTAAAAAAATTGAATAAATGCAATTTAAAAACAAAACAAAACCAAACAACAACAAAAAAACCAGTTTCACTCCTTTTTTCCCCTGTATTTTCATGTTCTGGTGTATCATGTCAGAATATATTATTGCCCCAACAACTATGTTATTCTGAAGCCGCTCAATATCCTTTCAAATGCATTTTTGCCACAAGTGTGTGTATTTGAGATGTTATTTTTAACTTTAAAAATATGGTCAGTAACCTTTTTCCCTACAAAAATACAGAAGCTTGTGTTTTGTACTTTTGGGAGAGAGTATGGTTGGAGCAGAGTGGTGGAAAACAAGAGCAGTGCGTTCTATTCCCAGGTATGCTAACAACTCTGTAACCGTGGGCTAGTAGCTTAATCTTCTGTAATTCCATTAACCATCTGCAGTAATATCTACCATACCAGTTTTTGTGAGGTTGTATAATTAATGTTAGTAAAGCAGTCTTACACAGTGTTTTATTGCTTAGTAAAAAAAAAAAAAGTACTTACACTGAAAAATATAATATGGATATCACAAAAATGTACAGCATCTCACAATACAGTAGTTTAACTGAAGTGTTTATGGAATATTTTATCTACAATCTGCTGAGATAAGATATGTTACAAAAGCTGTACCTTTTGTCTTTAGACCAAAAGCAATTCACCTCTTATGATCTTGCCCCTACTCTGACCACAGGGAAGAAAAAGTCCTCTAGATCATATCATATTCTGTGTCTTGTGCCTAGCAGCGTCCTTCTAGTACTAATTACCAGACCTGTTAATTCAGCTGTTGGGTTTTTGACAGGTGACAGATAGCAGCTATAAATGTCCATTTCCCCTACCGATGTAGTGAAGAGTTAAGAGTAGGATTATAAAAAGATAAAAAGCTATTTCAAAAGCATTTTCTGCTGTTCCCACTGCGAGATCACAAGATTTCATGTACATTCAAATACTGAAGGAGAGATCAGTTCCTATTTACTGAATATCCCTGCAGAGGAAAGCAACCAGCAGATTGGAAGCCTTCCTGAAGTGGTGACAGGTTATTTATTGAGTTATTACCTAAAAACACTGCACAGTAATTTACAAGAACTAAGTGGTAACTACACAACAACTCCCTGGAAAACAAGAGTAACTGCATGGTTATCTTGTGGTAATGTTATTATTTCATCTTGTGATAATGTGATAAATAACTATGCCATAATTCCAGAAAGTGAAATTAATCACAGGCTAACCTGGTGCTAGACATTAAATTCTGGGCTTGACTAGAATACCTTTGGCTTTGGGGGATGCTTAGTAGAAAAGTGAAATAAGTGAAAAATCACCTGGTTTATCCAAATATTCTGCAATATTTCACCCTAAAATCATTGAAGAAAGCAAGATATTTTTCTTTTGCTATTGTCTCCTTCACTGTGTTCTAAGCCCCCTTCCTTTAAAATAGGTGCAAAATCTACTATCAACATCTTATTCTACCATTACTGGGTGTGTAAGTAGGAGGCTACTTAAACAATGAAATGTGCTATTTAGTGTACCAGTGTTCTTTGCTGGGTACAATCAGTACTGCTCAGCTGTGTGCCATAGGCCTTATGCTGCTGAAAAGGTAAAGGAAATTCTCCTTTAATCCAAGTAAGAGGTGCCTATGCCTTCAGAGGAGGAGAATAGGAGTTCTATTCCCCTTGACACCATGAAGTTGAAAATGGTGACTTTATATACCATAAGGATACCCAGGAGACTATAGGTACCCATAGAAACTGAAGGGTGTTGAGATGAGAGATGCATTTAAAGGGTGTTCAATATGTTAAGGCACAACAAAGATGAAAGCTATACAGGAGCAACCAGTGAGAGTCTGTTCACTGGGCTTCAGGGCTCTCATGTGGTATTGCACCATCCTGTCATCAACAATGTGAGGAAACGATTTGCAAAGGGCTCATCTGACCTTGATGTTTTTAATGCTCAATGACTTATCCTCTGAGTTCATCCACCTTGATCAGCGAGAAGCTCCGGTCACTCCAACCCAGAACCCTACACCCCCTCCTCCCTATCAATGCACACTGCAACGTAATTGTTACAAGGGCCACTAAAGAGATGTTTTACAGTAGCACAAAGGACTGAAATAGTTATGTAGCTTTGTCACAGTTATCATAGCGAGGCAAATTCATTGAAGACACTTCAATGCTACCTATGTAATGCAGCAAAAAATCACCTAGTTATATAGTAATTAGATCTGGGTAAAAACTGCAATTCATCAATATCTGAACACATTGGTTCAATTTTTTAAACAAAATTTGCTTTGGCTGCATTTGCAACTGTCTCTTATTATTTGTTATTTATAGTAGAATAATAACTGCAAGCCCCAACTGAGATCAGGACCCTAATGTGCAAGGCACTGTAAATACACAGTCAAAGACAGCCCCTACCTTTAAGTGATTACTATCAAAATAGACAAGACAGGAAAAGCATGAGAGAAAGGAGATTTCATTATCCCTACTTTCAAGGCACAGAATTAAGGCACAGAACCTGAAATTGAACACAGATCTCATGAGTCCTGGTCTTTCATGTTTACTTTCTACAAATATCCTAAAAAACAAGTTTGCTGGCATAATTGTTTGTGGAGTCAATGGATTTTACGTGAATCCTGCAGAATATTCACAGAAATTGAATTTTGAATCTGCACCTTAGATTAAATTATCACCAGATATTTTGCAATGAGATTTAGAATGGAGGGAGGATTCTTTGCCAAGCTGGCCTCAGAAAGGCATAAAAGGAAAATGATGACAAAAGGAAATGGAATAAAAACCTAAAATCTAAGAGAAGTAGAATGCAAATAACATTATGAATTTTATACATGAACTGTCAAACAAATCATGTGCTTCTTTGCAGTTAAGTGCTTCCTGATGTTCTGTCTGGTACCCTCAACTCTGTGCCTGGAAAAAAAAATCATTGTCTCTAAACCATCATGATTAGTTTGGCACTCATCTAAGACAACACCAAATTTAAGTCACAACTTAGCAATGTAAGTGCAGACAGATAAAACCATTGAAATGTGGATTTATAATTGTGATATTTAGGCAGCAGGAGAAAATAAACAGCACAGAGGGTGTGTTGGGCTTTTGCTGATGAAGAATTGGTGTAAATTCTGCAGGCTGTATTCTGAAGTAAAGACCAAAAGGAGGCCCCACTCTTGCAATCAGATAAGTACAGGAAAGCTTTACACCTGCTGGCACCCCACTAAAGTGAATGCAATGCCAGCCTCCCATGGAGATGCAATTACAGGATTCGCAAAAAGAAAAGGAGGACTAGTGGCACCTTAGAGACTAACCAATTTATTTGAGCATAAGCTTTCATGAGCTACAGCTACGTGCATCCGATGAAGTGAGCTGTAGCTCACGAAAGCTTATGCTCAAATAAATTGGTTAGTCTCTAAGGTGCCACTAGTCCTCCTTTTCTTTTTGCGAATATAGACTAACACGGCTGCTACTCTGAAACCTGTAATTACAGGATTGGTGTTTAAGGGTATGTCTACACAGCAATCAAACACCAATGGCTGGCCCGAGTCATCTGACGTGGGTTTGTGAGCCCAGGCTGTAATATTGCTGTGTGTAGACATTGTGTTTGGGCTGGAGCCTGAGCTCTGGGACCCAAGCTCTTACCTAAGTGTCTACATAGCAAATTTTAGCCTCTCAGCCCATGCCCTGTGATCCTGTGTCAGCTGACTCAGGCCAACCAGGGGTCTTCTTCCACTTATACCCTAAATGTATTGAAGTTTTTGTTACAAGAGAAAGAAAAATCTAGATTGAGAGCATTAGGCTTCAGCCAAAATATTAATACAGTTTGAGGTGACCTCTGGTAAGAGAAAAATACACTGCATTTGATTCCAACCTTCCGGTTTGGTCTAAATAAATCTAATTTGTTATGAGCGATTGGGTTAAGTACAGTACTTAAAAATGTATCTCAAAGGATTGCTCATCCACAATTTGTTTATGTTCATGGGATACTAATAGATGTGGATTTGTAATTAGGGTTGCATTTTCATAAGATTTGAAACAGAAGACATATTTATATGCAACAAGTACAGCTCCTTCTTTTAGTATAGTAATTAGACTTTCATTAAGCAGCTGAGCTGCTATGGTCATCCTATAATTTGTCACATTTAACAATCATGGGTAAATGGCTTCAAGAGGTAACTATGAATCCACATATTTTATATTAACTTGTAAAATGCTTTGCAAAGAAGCAGGTTCTCAGCTTTTAATAGCAGGGAAGGGGTGGCTGATTTCTGCAAAATTCCATTTATTGCTCATAGTGCTGCACAGAAACACAAGATTTTATTCCCCCCAGCCAAAACTTCAACTAATACTGCTGTAATAAGGGGTTGCAGTGATCTTGTTAGGCAGGGATTCTGTAGTCAAACTCAGATGCTGCTGATTATAGAAACCTGTCAGACTAAATCAAATCAGTCCAGGCTTGTGCCACCAGACATCAGTATGACAAAAGATCTTGCCAGCTGCAGAGTGAGAAGTAAAACTCCCCCCCAGGAAGGGCTGAAGAGACAAAGATTCATGTGTACATAATAGCAACACACATCAGGAAGGGTCAAGAATATATTCTTTTTGACAGTTTGCATGGTTATGTAATTTTGTTACTGTTCACCTAGCATAGCGATTGGGCGCTTGATACCTAGACCAATCATGAGGCCTAGACCATGGATTAATTAGAGAAACAAATGCAGGAGAATGGCACTATTATCAGCTCTCTGTAGAAGAACAACACTTAAAACGTGACAAATGTAGCATTGTGCCCTTTAAAAAGATATGGTGAAGGTTAAAATTCAGTTCCCCCAGTCACATTTAAGACCTCCCTTTAGCACATGGATGACTGGGTTGCCTATCCACTCAAGGCGATAAGTCACATCTAAAGTTCCCAGGGATCTGTAGGAATATCAATGTTTGAATAAGCTATATGTACATATACTCTTCATCACTAGCAAATATCATTAGATTCAATACTATATTCCTCTCTAGTTACATTTTTGATTGGATACTTCTTTCATTCCAATATGTTATTATGGCAGTGGTGAATTTTACAGCTTCTGGGCCTGACTCTGATTTTACTTGCACTTGTTTTACCAAGTCCTTTGGCTTCAGTGGAGTTGCTCCCACTTTATAGCAGTGTAAGCAATATCAGAATGAGGCCTGCTATGCCTTGTGGCTAAAAGATTATTTCCTATTTGGGAATTGCTAATTTATCACATGTTAATTAGTCTCTAGAATGTAGCTAGAGAATGGTTGAACAAATACAATGAAGAGAATAGTATGAAACAGTACAATTTCCACAGGGCATCTCACAGTGCTGCCTTCTGTACTGGAAAATGTCACTCTTCTAAAATAGATTTTGCATCTCTGAAAGATGACAGTAGGGAAGAGCTTTAATCTGTAAAACGCAGAGTTTCAGGCAGAATAGTAAGGTGGGTGGGTTCATTTTTGATTAATTTTTTAATTGTAATGTTTAGTGTATTCCTATAAGTGTTCTTTGTTATTTTGTGCAGTACTCCTTAATCCCTGGGTGATGCTGTGGGACTGCAGAAATACACTAAGTAGCAGGAGCATTTGCAGTTAAGAGATAGGCATTACATGCATTTTAATGATTGTTATTTTTCTGTATGCCACCTGCAAAGGATCAAATTTCTGTAGTATAGAATTTCCAGGACTCCGGGGTACTTAAATTAAATCAAGTTTAGCACATCCATTTCTCAAGAGGAAAGGGAAGCTGGAACTAAGTACAAAGTAATTAAGTTATGATTTTCTCATAATCAATAAGTAGGACCAGTAAGAAACAGCAGACATTATAAGTGAAGGTCAATGGGCCAGAAACCAATCCATAGAGTTCTATCCCAGTCTGAACATTCTGGTTTGATCTCACCCCTGTTAAGTATCTACAGTAACTAGTTCCGGTTCTAAACATCACTTTGCTAATTGTTTCCTGCTGCTAACTTTGTGAGTGTACTTCAAAAGCTCACTGTCCCCTCAATGAAAGTGTTCGGCTTGCCCTTTGTTTCTAACCATGTCTTAGGTTCTTAACCCTCACCTACATTCCCAAATGGAGAAGCCAGTCAATTAAAAAAAATCCTCTTTTTTTAATTAGAGCATGGTATATATTAAGCCACAGCCCTGGAAACAGAGGCTCCAGATAAACAGAACAGACACACTAAACTATGCTTTCTTCTGTTCCTCTCCCAAACTGCTTCCCCTTAGAAATTAAAGAAAGAATTGCAAAACAGCCTCCTATAAACAAGAGGGTGAATGAAGGCAGCTGGATCCAATTATAAGGGCTCTTGTTCAATCTAATTGGGGTGGGGGTAATGGGAAAGCATAGTTCACCTGTAAACTGTTAAGGCTCTGTCTGCAACTATAAAAGCCTCAGTTAGCAAGCTTCTAAGATAGAAGCAAAGGGGTGTTAGAAAAAGTATTGGCTGGGAGGCCTCTTTGATAAATATTTCCCTCTGCTAGAGGGTATTGTCTGGGGAGCAATTCCTCTCAGTAGAGGATTTTTTGTTATTGTATAATATGAAATATTTTAGAGATGTTCTATGTCTGAAAGGAATAAGCCCTTTAGTAAACAATGTCTGTAGCTTTGGGACTGTTAATTCACCTTGCACCACAAAGAAGAGTAGATTAGTATTTGTGCTTATTGAGTTCTTAACCACTGCTAAATGTACCATTAGCACTCTTTTGGAGAAAGGCTTTATTAATGTGGATGCTTGCTGTGAAATGGACTGAGACCTGCCAAATGGCCACTGGATACTAATGACTTCTTTACTAGTGATTTAAAATTGACTTGAACCAGTCAGCTTCTAGAGAAAGGCTTTTCTGTTTTATTGCTGAGTCATCTAGTCATCATGGAGAAAACTATCAAGCTTGTTTGATAGCAGGATTCTTGTCAAGAATAGAGGTTTTTCAAATCTCCTGTATAATACTGAGCAGTTTCCTGCACCCAACACTCTTCAGGAATCTGTGTGTTCCTGATTATTTATCTAACTTATTTGTAGAGTGTCTAGCAGTCATGTAGGTTGAAAAAGTGGCACTAGAATAAAGCTGTTAGTCACTGACTGGTGGATATGTTGATTAGATGCCTGTTTTTAGGTATAAGAAATTAGTTGCAGCAGTATTCTTATAGGGGAGAATTCACTTACAATATTATCCTTTGTGTTCAACTAAGCTAATCACTGTCTGAAACCGGAACCAGAGCCAAAGCCTGGAAGAAGGGTCTAATGAATCAGTGAGATGGAACAGTGTATCAGCAACCTCGCTGTTGAGGAGAAACACTAGATAGCTAAGTTCTTTCTATTGTGAAGAGAAGCCAAACAAGCAAGAGTAGGCACCAGATAAAATGATCTAAAGATCTGGAAGCAAGAAACACCAACATTTATTGTGGATGTGTGGGTTAAGAACAGCTGCTGACATTGATTCTGCAGCTAAGTGAGAATTTCCTTCTTTGTCTCCCAAAATAGGCCTACCTGACATAACAGGGGGAGGGAGTGAAATGTTAATGATGGAAGCTACAGTTTTTGCCTCCCATGGGGAGTAAGTATAGGCAAAGGAGACATTTCAATTTTTGTAACTGAAGACTCCAACTGCCCTGGTGACAGGTGCTTTTGGAAAGTAATTAAACAGCAGTGACTTGTGCATGCAGCCGGACATGGAGTGGGACACGATGGGGTGTGTGTGTGTGTGTATAAAAACACCTTTTGTGGGTGTTGTGACAGGCAACTATTCTGCATCTAATCAGGGGTGTCACTGAGACCCAGAGCTCAAGTTCTGTACAAAGTTTGCTTTCTGAATTAAGCTTACACTTCACGTAACGTGGTAGCCATGTGCTCTAAATAACACTGCTCAGAATTTTGCCTAAACAGAACTGTAACAGGGTATGTTGGCTCTTAAAGAGTAGGGTAGGCCAGAAGACCCTGTACCAGGAAACTGGAATAAACAAAGGCCTAGGAAATGGCCTGGCAGTGAAAGAGAAGAAGCCATCCTGGGGAATTTGGAGTTGATAGGGAGGAACCACAAGACACTGTTTGTTTTAGGGCCTGGGATCAGGACCCTTTGAGTGTAGGGTGGGGCCGAGTCCCCTCTCTCCCAGAAAATTGGGAGGAGCTACCTGGAGGATGGCAGTATGTAGACTGGCTTCTCTTTCAGAGCAAAGGAGATGATAAAAACATAAAGAGGGCTAAGACTGAGCTCTAGCCAGCAAAGGCTAGGACTGGTAGCTTCAGGTGGACCAGACTGGGACAGAAGAAGTTTTGTGTGTGGCAGAAGAACCAGTGCTCCATGTGAAATGTTGTGTTGATGGACTTTGTTGGGAACACTGGGGCATGGCCACAAATTCCAAATGGCTGTTCCGTTTATCCATTTTCACGCTGTTTCTCATTCACTAAAGGCCAGTCTTTGAATGAACAGTTTGTGGAGTGTCTGTTCTCTGTTTGATTACCTGTCTCAATATTTAAACTAGGGTTGTCATGCAAGAACAAAAAGATCAGTTGTTTGTTTGTTTCTAAATCATTGCTGTGATGGATGAAGAGCTGCTATGTAACAGTCAAAGTATACTGGTTATGTAATAATTCTATGAGTATTGTATGTGACCTGGCCAGGGGGGTAAAGTTCCTGAATAAATGTATTGGCCTAAGTTAGTAGGGAGCTGTTGGAAAAAAGCAGGATAGCAACATAACAGGTCTAGATAAGCAACCTCCTAGCAAACATTTGTGGGGATATTACAGGACAGTGACCTATTTCCAGGCTTCAGTCCAAGCTGTATAACACTTTTGCCAGTGCTAATAATTTTAGGGGTATGAAGAGAGAGAGTGAAAAGGGAAGTGATCCCAAAGGCTTGAGTGGCTTTTAAAAGTGTCACTCCCCAAACAGGAGAGAAGAGGTTTGTGAGTTAAGAAGAAACCAACACCCAGACCCTAGAGGACTTGGAGTGCCCAAGGAAAGCTTAGACCTCCCAAGATCCCCATGTATCAGGCTAGACACCTAGTTTGTTTACTTTTAAGACCTGTTGTCTCTGAGATACACTTGTTCTAAAAAAATATTCTGCTTTAGGAAGGCTGTTTGGTCACTGTGTTAACCACTGGCCAAAGCTCCCAGCATGTATAGAACAGATACTGAACAGAAATCAGGCCTGCTCAGCTAAACAGAATTCTAATGTCTCTGAAGAAGATAATGTTAATAATAAAACATGTAAGCTTTGTATATAAAATTTAATTTTAGCTCCAATAGGGCCTGATAAATTGATAGTCCTAGTATAAGGCTTGTACCAGACCCTATGGAGGAGTCAAGGAAAGCAGGGGTAGGAACATACCTAACTGGCTTCAAGACTGAGCTTGATAAGTTTATTGAGGGGATGGTATGATGAGACTGCCTACAATGACATGTAGCTGATCTGCAACTGCTAGTAGCAAATATCTCTAGTGGCTGGTGATGGGACACGAGATGGGGAGGGCTCTGAGTTACTACAGAGAATTCTTTCCCGGTGTCTGGTTGAAGGGTCTTGCCCACATGTTCAGGTTCTAACTGATTACCCTATTTGGGTCAGGAAGGAATTTCCCCCACGTCAGATTGGTAGAGACCCTATGGGGCAGGGGGTTGCCTTCCTCTGAAGCATGGGGCACTTGCAGGGTTAAACTAGTGTAAATGGTGGATTCTCTGTAACTTGTCTTTTTTAAATCATGATTTGAGGGCTTCAGTAACTCAGCGAGAGGTTATGGGTCTGTTACAGGAGTGAGTTGGTGAGGTTCTGTGGTATGCAATGTGCAGGAGGTCAGACTACATGATCACAATGGTCCCTTCTGACTTTAAAGCCTCTGAGTCTTTCTGAGATCAGCCTTTCCATTTTTCCCCCATTTGTCCATTTCTCAGCAAGTCCTATCCCAGAAGAAATAAAATTCTCCCTTTTGCATTTCACCTTAAATTTTGCAAGGCCCTCGACTGATATCTTCATTTTGCTGTGTCCAAAAGATTGCTTTAATTATAGAAAAGCACATCCCTTTGCCTGTGTCTAGGGGCCTGTACCTGGGAATATAAGGACTCTCTGCCTATTAAAAATTGTCTCTTTCTAGCAATGGCAAGAATCTTTTCTTTGTGAAATATCATACATAAGATCTGCAGTTTGCTCTCCACAGAAAGGTTAGCTTCTTGACTGATCAATGCCCCATAAGTCTTACCCAAGAGCTCCTGCAGAGAGGCAAAAGAGACGTGTTTCTGCTGCAGGGAAAAGTCACCTTCTTTTGTCCAAAATGGGTGATAGGTTGAGAGAGCAGCAGGTCTAGGACAGAAGATAGTCTGTTCTAAGAAGGTGAGCTGGTAACTGTAGAAGGGCTAGAACTGAGGTGTGATGTCAATCACTCTCCACAGCACGGTTATATTCATGTAAGTGATCATCCTCTGTATTAACATTTTGGCAGCCATTTCTCAGAAAGATGACATGGTGCACTTTCGCCCTCTGTTTCCTGCACCACACTCAGACCACAAACACTGTGGGATGATCTCATTTGATTTCCCAGAAACTGTAAGCTTCTATTCTCCCCCTCAAACACAGCTTGGAAAAAGTCCTACGGTCAGGCTACAGTGAGTAATAGGTTTATACTGTTGCATGTCTAATGGTATTTCTACATTGTATAGTAAACCTGGGTCTGAGACCAAGGCTTCTGGACGCGGTGTTTCTAAGCCTGTGCTTGAATATCCACGCTGCATTGTAAACCTGGGCTTACAATTAAGAACATAAGAACGGACATACTTGGTCAGACCAAAGGTCCATCAAGCCAGTATCCTGTCCTCTGACAGTGGCCAATGTCAGGTGCCCCAAAGGGAATGAACTGACAGGTTATCATCAAGTGATCCATGCTCGGTCAATTGCTGGACCCTGGTCCCACAGCTGTGTTAATGTCAGTACTGCACTACATGGACTTCTGACTTGGGTCTGTGGCTTGAGCTGCGTCCACGTTGGCAAAAATGACAGGGCTGGGTCCCAAGTCAAAGCAGAACTCTAGTTCTGACCCAACCCCTGAGTAAGGCTCTAGGATCCAGGTCCTGAGTTCTTGCAGACACAAGCCAGACTGATTTGTGAGCGGACAGGCTCAAACCCAAGTCAGACCCCCCGCTTAGTGTGCAGTGTAGACATACCCTGAATGTCCTACTTTATTTATTTGTCTGTAACTCCACATCAGCTGAACACTGCTCCACTTTATTAGTTTGTTTAGTTATAGCATCCATTTTGCCATCACAGTCACCTGGCAGTTGTATGAAGACACTTATAGATCCACTTTGCGTGCGTGCTCTCTCTCTCTCCTCAAGTGAAAAACATTTTTCCCTTTCTTCCTCTTACTCCAAGCCCAGTAGTCTGAGCTGGCCTCCAGCCTTCAGAAGAATCTTTCTATTTGTCATTTAGTTTAGTTTTATTTGTCTGCTCAGCTGCCTGTGTATTATTCTATCTATATCAAGATCACTGATCTCTCTGCGGGCTTGGCCATGTTAAGTCTGTCTGGTATGCCCATACAATTTTTTCTAAAATCTGTCTCCTGTTAAAGAAATTTCTCTCTTGCACTTGCTTTCTTTACCACTTCACTTCAATCAAAACTATCTCCACAGAAGTAATTCTGCAGATTTAATTTCTTCCCTTAAGCATAACATCTATCCTCACTCATATTGCCTCCCTCCTCCCATTCATTTAAATGGGCTGTTTTATCATGGTAGATTAATGTCAGAGACCTTTCCCCTGATTTTAAATGATTCATGATTATATCAGACAGAATATATTTCTTTTTAAATACATGTTCTTGCTATTCAGCTACACTTCACTCTGTGAAATCTCTGTATGTATTTTTCTGGGCTGTCTATTGGCATTGCAAAAGCAGGTTTCTCATGTAGTGTGTGTGTGTGTTTATTTAATAAATTGTCACCCTTCATGGGTCAGATTCTACTGTCATTGGAGTCAGTGGCAAAATGCTTATGGCATTCAGTGGTGTAAGACTGGGTCCCATGTCTTCGTCATCTCTGCTTTTTCCTCTTTCTGGTATATTAAAACATAACAGCCATATGGGGTCAGACCAAAGGTTCATGTAGCCCAGTATCCTGTCTTCTGACCGTGGCTGAAGCCAGGTGCTTCAGAGGGAATGTACAGAACAGGTAATCATCAAGTGATCCATCCTGTCTCCCATTCCCAGCTTCTGGCAATCAGAGGTTAGGGACCCCATCCCTGCCCATCCTGGTTAATGGCCTTCACCACGTCATCTGGCAAAGAGTTCCACAGGTTGTGTGACTCTTCAGCAGAGTTTCCTTTAAATGTTTGATCATTTTATGTGTCCTCACAACACAGGGTCTGTAAATCCAGGTACATTCTGTTTTCCTACAGGCCTCAATGCTAGGCTGATCCAAGTCCTGCTGAAGTCAATAGAAAGGCTCCCATTTCATAGGGGATTCCTCAATGTAGATACCACTTTCTTCCTGACAGAACATCAGAAAGGGTAATGAGTAAAGCCTATGTGGGAACCAGAATTTGTTTTGTGAAAAATTCTGCAATTTTGAAACTTTGTTTGTTCCGGTATGGAACAACTTTTTTTAATTTCCCACAAAGTGAATTTTTGGGGAATTTTTTTTTGTTTCATTAAAATATTTCATTTCAATACAATCATCTAGTTTAGAATTGGACTTTTAAAAACATTTATAATAAAATGCAAACATTGTCATTTTAAAATGATAAATCAAAATGTTTTGTTCTAAAAATGTTAAAACAATGTCTCAACCTCATTGAAATGCTACTTGCTATTTTTTTTTTCCCCTAAAGGAAATTTTGTCAAAAGTGACACATGCCCTCAGAGTTTTGGTTTCAATGAAATGGTATTTTTCAATGGAAAAATGTTTCTTAAGAAACATTTCAACCAGCTCTATTCAGAGATGGTGTCCTTCCTTTTGAGGTAACACCACAGCGACTTTACCTCAACAGAGTCTAGGCCTCATCTCAGAATAAACCATGCTGTTTTTGAAGAAGAAAAAGCAAGGATTAAGTTAAAACCAAAGAAATACTCTGCACAACCTGTCTTATTTTACTCTCAGTGAGGGAAAAGCTGGCTGGGTTCATCTTGGCTTACTTGTAGTAAAGTCCTAGTCTTGAGGCTTGTCTTCATGGTGTGTCAGTCTGCACCAGAGG
Organism: Caretta caretta; assembly: GCF_965140235.1. Taxonomy (NCBI): domain Eukaryota; kingdom Metazoa; phylum Chordata; order Testudines; family Cheloniidae; genus Caretta; species Caretta caretta. Next base: position 12,344,079 of record NC_134214.1, on the reverse strand, counting down.
AGGTGTGAATTCTAATTCATCAATGTGTCACATACTACCGAGCCTATATGAATCCTTCTGGCATGCATTAAAATTTTCTAGTGCACATTAATGTAGTAAGGGACTAGGTTAGTACATACTATAGAATTTTAATGCACACCAGCAGGGTCCACATGGGCCAGTTAGTGTGCAATATGTTGGTCTGCATTACAATTCACATCCCCATTAGTGTGCACAAGCAAGACAAGCCCTTAGGTTTCTAGATTACTCTCTCTTTTCTGACCCCCTCAGACTTGTCAGAGACACATCCTTCCCCTAACCCTGTTACCTTGCAGGCTTCTTTGATGTGCCTGGCTTATTGGCATACCAGATGCACTCCTGCCCCTTCCATTTGTCCCCAGATTCATTCACGATTGTATTCATGCAGGAAGTCAGTGGCACAGCTGGGAACTGGGCTGAGGTTACCTGCGTCCCAGGTTCAGGGTTCTACCCATTACACAATCCTTCCTTTGCCCCCTCTGCCTTAGAAGCATCACTTTTCACTTTCAGGAGGAAAAAAAAAGTAGGCAAACAAGAGGGAAACAATAAGAGCAACCTTCCCCTACCCTCCATATAATCACAAAAGCTGAATATGAAAATTCACTCCTCTCTAGAATGATCATTTCACACAATAAACTAGAATTGTGGTATGCTATATGTGAGAAATCAAGAGGAAATGCTGAACAAATAGATGTTGACGTTATGAAGGCTTCCCAATAATGGTAGCTAAAAATGTACTAATTTTCTCTTAGCTGCTATTTTATGACTAAGCATAACACTTCCTATGAGTGATAGTAGCAAAGAACCATAAAACTGACAGTGTAATGTATAACTGTGATCAAAAAGACTGGGAGATAGATGCATAAGGGAGGGAAGAGAACCCAAGATGGGAAAGAATTGTTCTATAACTCTATGATAAAGGACATCTTAAACTGTATTTAAGCCATTGTGCCCAGTATTGGACTCAGTATTATAAAAGTGATTATATGGCCTCATATTTATATAGCTCCTTTTTTCTAGATAGATTATCATTTATATAACAACCAAATGTGGGCTAAGAGCTTTACAGAACAAATGCCTGGAAGAGATTACAATCTCATTTTATTCATGATGCTAATATATTGTGGTGATGAGGGCCCTACTATAAGTACACAGATTGAAAAAGAGACAGAGTCAGTAAGAGTAACAAACAGCAGGGGGAATCTGGACAAGAGAGAACAAGGGTTACAGCTGTAATTTTGGATCCCAAAGCTTTACCTGCTACTGGAACACAGCTACCCTGAGATGGTATGTTACATCTCTTTAAGAGTCCTACACTTCAACTTCAATGGGGGTCTTTCTATTGACTTCAGTAGTTGTTGAGCAGATCTCAGAGGTAGATTGCAAAACTATCAGGCTGCAGAGGTGGACAGGATCAGGCCTTATAGATAGAGGGCAAAACCCCCAACATTTCAGGACAGGAAGTGAAAAAGGTGGCCTCAAACAGTAGTGCTCAAACGCTTCCTGGAGGTTCTCAGAATTAAACATTTTTGAGGACCAAGCAGTGCAGGACTGGGAGAGGATATGGATCCAGGAATGAAATTATTAGAGTGATCTGCAGGATAGAAATATTAAAGATGCCCTGCCATATCCAATTGAAATTGCCTACGAATTTAGGTAGGAAGAATGCAATAGTTACCAAAAATGGAATTTGGCCAGGAAACTAGGATTGCCATACCTTCTGCCTGTCTCCATTACCATCACCTAACTATCTTTAACATATTTATCCTCACACCACCCCTTGAAGCAGGACAGTGCTACTATCCCCATTGTACAGATGTAGAACTGAAGCGCATAGACCAAATGACTTGCCCAAGACAGCACAGGAAATGTGTGACAAAAACAGAGAAGTGGACCCAATTCTTCCAAGTCCCAGGTTAACACCTGAACCTCTAGGCCATATTTCCTCCCATCCTTGCTCTTGTGAAGAGTGCCTTGATTTGGTTAATGGCAACAATGATCAATGGTCAGGGTAATTAAAGGCCAGGAATAATCCAGAGGAGAACAAGAAAAATACCAGGGTATAGGAAGCTTTATTATACATATATGGGGCACAAATCCTGAAGTTCTTACTCCAGTGAAAAGTCCCACAAGGTCACCACAGAATCTGGCCCAAAGAGATGGACTGATGCAAAGATGACCATTCTAGTCGGGGGAAATTATACAGGTCTCTTGGGAGAAGAGGGAAATCAGCTCTCTTCTGAGCAGCCGTTCATGAATTACATGAGGAAAGAAAAACAATTGATCCCTGTCCTTTTTATAACAGCCCTTAACATATTTGAAGACTGTCACAGAGAAACTGGGGAAGTAAATGGATTGCTAAAAATGTCTCTTAAAAGTTTTATGTCTTTGATGCCTGGTTGGCGGATACTTGCACTGACTGCCTGGCGAGATCTTCCCTGCATTCAATTTTACAGCAAAATGCAGTGAGTTCTCCCTCCCTGTGCACTGGGTAGTTGGTGACATTTACTTCCTCTATCATTTAGCAGTTACTACAGTGACGGTCCAAAGTCTCCTGGGTTGGAGAGAATTAAAGAAGAGAGAAATGTATGTTGTCGTTTTTTGTGACTTCTGTAGTAACTAGGATTAGTCCACTGGGCTCTGGGTTGCCATCTGCAGGGAATGGAATTTGGTTACCTTGCATGGACAAAGTCATGTGTTGTGTTAAATTAATATTGAAGTAGAACAAAAAGGTCTTTGTATGTGAACATTCTGCAGTGCTGAGGCATGGACCAAGCATTGCTACCACCTCAACACGCTACAATAACTTAGGGCAGTACAAAAACCAACACCAACCCACCCAACAATCAACTGCCAACAAAAGCTTGTAAATCATTTCAAGACTTTTTCAGGAGAATTGAGGCGGGGGGGAAGAGGGTCTGTAGCTCCACGAGTTACAAATGTAGAGCCTGTGGATCTGATTGACCACTGCATTAGCCCAGTCTTATGCTGGTATAAATCCACCAATTGAGCTATTCTGATACAATGCAGAGGTGAATCAGGCCCTGTGTTCATTTTCCATGCTACAGACTAATATGAAGTTAATGGCACTTAGCCTTATCCATGTCAAGCATCACTTGAAACAGAGAGAACCACAGGGGAGAAAGTTGTCCAAAGTTGCTTCAAAGGGATAGCTCACTCTCATAGGATTCTGTATGCTCTTTTGGTTAGTCAATCGAACATGAGTTAGAGGGGTATGATACTATGCCATGTCTGCTGCTGCTTTGTCTAGTACTTCCACAAAAACATCTTCTCCGGAACAACTAGTGTTGACTGCCAGTAGATGACACAATCACTTCCATCATTGGAGAACTCTAAATCTGACATAGGATATAAGCCTCCCATCTCCACTGGATGAACTGTTAAGGACACATGGCGACATGAAATGTGAAAATAAAGAAAATGCAGTGGACAGTGATACTTATCTTGCTGGTCTATTTCTATTCTAAACTACAGTATTAGCTGGTTATTGTACTGGAGGTTAAAGAATCTGATCTTGGCTCAGAATGGAAAAGTGTAAGCACATCTGGATGAAGCTCTGAGACTGTTATGGAGAAAGGTAATAATACAATTCATGAAAAGAGGCATGTAAATGATCACAAGGCAGTTTTGTTTCTGATTTGTGGAACAGCTGTGAACAATCTGTTCCCTTCCTATCCTACCAACCCCAGACAAACAAACCTAGTTAATACCTGGCTAGTTAACACTGAAAACACACCACAAATACTTGCTCACCAGTTATGGTTAGCTGTACTGGGGCTGTTCAGTGGCTGTCAGTCTGCAGAATATTATTTATTTATATATATTATGGTAGCACCTAGAATCCCTAAAATGAGATCCGTGCCCCATTCTGCTAGGCACCATACATACACATAATAAGAGACATTGCTTGGCCTCAAGGGTTTGCTGTTTAAATAAACCAGCCAGCCAAAGAGTGGAAGGGAACACAGTGGCACTGGGAGATGAAGTGACCTTCCCAAGATCACATAGAAGGTCAGTGGCAGAGTCGAGGACAGAATGCAGATTTCCTAAGTTGAAGGCCAATGCTCTATCCCACGAATCTCAATGACTCTCTAGAATACATGATACGGAAGTTGCTTGACTTAAAAGGTCCACACTGGTGGAAAGTCAGGTCACTGCTATGCTTTTAATCCTCTTCCTACTAGGTAATGTACAGAGGAGTAAGTTAATAGTATGGGCTCAATGAATCCCAGCCATCCAGTTAGCTTTCCAACATGTGACATTTTTGATCACTCTGTTTATCAACATACCTGATGTGCAGAACCGAACAGATTGGCATGTGAATTATTCAGAGCATTGTACCTGATGAATCATTGATTTTGTTTCCTATTTCTGAGCTATTGATATGCTACACAAATGCCATGTAGGATATAACTATAGACTGAATGCCTGGTTTATAAACACACCTTAGCATCACTGTGCAAAACTACACTGTCTTGTAAAATTGATTATGCATTATAAAATGTGGGCCTCTTGCCTGTAGAAACTATACTAATCAAATATTTCAAAAGGAAATGAAGTCATATCGGCAAGATGTGTTGTTTCTGTCCTTCATATAGGTGGATCCGTTGTATGTCATAATTTTTTTCCCGAGCCAGTCTGAGCTATATGTTCCCTCATCTCTGATTTGTAGTCACTTCATTCTCCTGGCAATCTCTTTCCAGTTCGTTGTGTCTGTAGCTGCTAGGCTTTTCCATCTGGTCAAAAGATTGAGATTCACATCCTTTCAGAGACTGGCATTGAATCCATTCCATACAATGGCTAGCGAGAGGAACAGTGTTTGCACTCCCTCTGGGCTAGTGCATGATTGGTATGATGCATCCCATCTACCGCTGCCAAGTGAGCCTATTACTTTCAGTAATAAAGGGAAATGAAAAGAAAATTAAGTATAATCTGCTTCAGAAGCTGGCCTTTACTGAACCAGCAGGCTGAAAATCTGTCTACATGTCTCCACCTCTCCACTAAAGTAATTGTGGATAAGACATTGGCATGTGAAAGGCAAGGCAAAGATATAGCCAAGTGAGTCTTTCCTGAATAAAATTTCCTTTCTCTTGCCTTCAGTAGAAAGCTAGTGGTATCTCATATGATCTAAGCAGGATGTTTCATCACCTAAAGGGAGTGATGCACAAACCTGGAAGGTAGAGCTGGGCAGAAACGTTCCAACTAAACATTTTTCCTTTGGAAAAAGCCAATTTGTCGAAATTGAACCATTCCAGGGGACAATGCTTCCTTCAATGAAATTGTAAGAGAAACCATGCAAGAGTCCAAGGCCAGCCTGGTTTCCTGCCAGCTTGCCTACCCAGTGGGCTGCTGGGGAGTTGTGGCTCCAAATCTCCCAAGCTCACACCTGTTTGGCAGCCCATGCTCCCTTGGCTTCCAGAGTCCTCAGATTCCTGTCAGGTGGACTATTCACAGACTCCTGGCTCCCCAAGCTGCCCAGTTCTCTGCCTGGATGGCTGCCACGTCTCCGGGCAGCTCAGGGAGCCTTAAAAATGTTTCAAAGTCAAAAGAAAATGTCATGTCTTCTAAAACAAAGTTTTTGAATTCCCATTCCTTAAGGAACTTTGGAATCTCATTTCTTGGTTCTGTTTCAGAATGATCTTTTTTTCAATGTCGGAATTTCCTGCAGAACAGGAATTCCAGTTTGCTGCTAGCTCTACTCAAAAGGCTAAGAGCCAGATCTTCATCTTTCAGAGTAGCAGCCGTGTTAGTCTGTATTTGCAAAAAGAAAAGGAGGACTTGTGGCACCTTAGAGACTAACAAATTTATTTGAGCATAAGCTTTCGTGAGCTACAGCTCACTTCATCGGATGCATTCAGTGGAAAATACAGTGGGGAGATTTATATACATAGAAAACATGAAACAATGGGTGTTACCATACACATTGTAAGGAGCGTGATCACTTAAGATGAGCTATTACCAGCAGGAGAGCGGGCGGCGGGGGTGGGGGGGGTGACAACATTTTGTAGTGATAATCAAGGTGGCCCACCTTGATTATCACAACAAAAGGTTTTCTTAATAATAATATCTCATCTTAAGTGATCACTCTCCTTACAGTGTGTATGGTAACACCCATTGTTTCATGTTCTCTGTGTATATAAATCTCCCCACTGTATTTTCCACTGAATGCATCCGATGAAGTGAGCTGTAGCTCACGAAAGCTTATGCTCAAATAAATCTGTTAGTCTCTAAGGTGCCACAAGTCCTCCTGTTCTTTTTTGAGATCTTTATCTGGCATCAATTGGTGGAGCTCCACTGAAGGCAATGGAGCTACGCAAGCTAACTCCAGCTTATGGCCCAAGGAATTTTGGCTTGGGTTGGTGGGAGCCTATATGAGAGTTGAGATCTAACTTAAGCACATCATTTACATATATATTACTTTCTTTGGAATCTGGATCCCAGAACCGTATTTCCAAACGTCCTTTTCTTTGTGGGAGTTCTCCTATTTTACCCATAGCTTTCTAGGTAAATCTAAAAGCTTGTGAACTGTATACTTCTCATTTCACACATATCCCTGCAAGCTGTTCAGCCTCAATCTGTTCCGCCGCAGGTCGGATGGTGCTACCACAAAGGCAAGTTTAGTACAGACCTACACAAGCATTTCAGACTGTATCTGGTCCCACCCCAAGTCCCACTGACGTGAATGGAAAAACTCCAATTGGCTTAAGTAGGAGCTGGATCAGGCTGGATTCAGGTTTGGTTTAGCCATCCAAAAGTTCAGAGAGTTCTCCAAACAGTTCAGATCTCTTGAGTCTGCAAAATTGGCCTGGGTATTGCATTTTGCAAGCTCAAGCTTTCCTCTACATTTTCTGCTGCTATTATTTCCAATCAAAAGTGTGAATACTGCAAGAACAGCCTTTCTCAGGGTATTCCAGCACTGTCAGCCCCAGACGGCAACTGGAAATAGGAAAAAAACAAACCTTTTTTTAAAAGGTTTGAGTGTAGGAGTAGCTAAAGTTTGCAAGGAGGGGGATTATTTTTTCTTACTGTCCACTTTAATCTGTCTTTTTGAGAGAGGAAATAATCAGGCATTTTACCTGCTAGCACAATCACTGTATTGTATTTGTCATCTGGAACAATGGCTCATAGTTACTTCTTACTCAGTTGAAACCACACTCCATCTTAACTGTATACATTAATAGTTATATGTCTATTGCAATCAACTCCGCTTCCACTGCCGTGCTGCTGCTCTGTTATTAACAGTATTTCATCCCACATCTCTCCATAGGGCTATGACAAAGACATATAAAATAATGATCTAGTGAAGGCCAGCTGCATGTTCCTAGTCTTACCATAGTGCACAAGAATGAGGAGAAATCTGAAAGATCTAAAAAGGCTGCCAAACTGATCTGGACTGAAGGAAGCACTTTGTCTCATTTAACAGTTTCTAATCAGACTGTGGAGTCAATGGCCGCATCTGCAGAGCGGTGGAAGAATGTGGTCATATTTTCAGCACTGGTATTTTTATGTAGGGTGTGGTGACATTCATATCCTAAAAGCATGTTTAAAATAACATTACATGGGAGTGTTTTGTTCAAAAGGAAAGTGGAGATGGGAGGTATAGTTCCAAACGAGGTCATTGACAGAGTTTTCATTGTGGTTCCTAACCTGGCAGGCCAGCAATGCTGCTCTGGGAAGAAGGATGAATGGGCTTTGAGCCCCTAAAAAAAATGGATGGGGCAGGAAAGCTGACCCAGGAAGAAGAAAAAGGAGTGAGACGCAAGGCTGTGAAGGTGTGAGGAGTCCACTGGAACTTTCAACATTCCTGGGGGACTGTGCCCCCTTTCTTAGACTGTGGGACAGTCAGAGAAGTACAACCCAATGGGGATTAGGAGCAATTCAAGGCTGGGGAGAGCTATGTCTGGGAGAGTTTACTGTATCTGATTGTTCCCATCTTATTTCAATGAAGTTCTGCTCAGCTTCTCAAGGGAGTGTTTCTATGCCTGTATGTCCTCCTGTGGCAGCCTCATCATTCTCCTCAGTAAGGACTACTTCAGTCTAGTGCTGCTGATTCAAGATTCTTCTGGGGAGACATACAATCATCCCCCATCTCAGCAACTGTGATCCCCAATGTGTTCGCAGAAGCTCCTGCTGCCCTTTTAACCCGGGCTTCTTTGCACTGCAACAATATAACCTTAATGGTATAAGGATATTAAATTAAGGATTCAAAATTGATACAATCCAATGAAGTATCTGCAGTTCCACCAGGTAACCTGATATAAGAGAGATCGTTTAACCTTCATGTTTCAAGGCATGAACTATTTACTGGATGGAGTCAGGAAGGAGTTTTCCTTCTGGTACAGCCTTTCACAATTGTCTAAGCAAATACTGAGCGTGGAGCTGGACGCATAGGCCCCATTGTCAAAGGCAGGATCCTGGACTATGTGACCCAATTGTCTGTTCTGAGATCATATTTCTTGTGTTTCTATATTATATTCCATTCAGATGCAGCCATTTGATCTAATTTCCATTAGCAAGGTAATGCAGTGGAGCCCTGTACTTTTTAAACAGTTTATTTACCCTTTTTCCCCCCTGAGATTAGTGCACTCACATGCAAAGTGCAAGTAAAGACGTCCACTGCTAGGCAACCTGCCTTTTATCTGAAAGGTTAGCATTCCTATCTGTGGCTTTTTGGGGGTAATAATGATGACAATGGCCTGTATCTAAGCCTTTTATCAATGAACAGTGTGGCAGGCCTATTTGTTTGAGGCCTCACTGACACCCACAGTCTCTCTAATTCAGTCTGACAGATTCAGGCCATGCTCCAGATCTCACAAAAGAGGCAGAGGCGAGTATTGATCCTCCTGTTATTGTTGGTGATTTACGGCTTCATTCCTTTAGCAGTTAAAAAAAACCCAGGGAGGTCACAGCTGCAGGCTGACAAAGTTCAGAGCAGTATATTTCTTCCCCTTCTGCCCCCCTCTTCATCTCTTACTTTGATTCAATGGGCATGCTTTGCAGGGCTTTGGAAACAAACATCAGAAACCTATGAAGTGGTGATGATATAAAAGGACCTAAAGGAATTTGGTTCCAAATATGCTTCACATTCCGACTTTGAGCAAAAATCTCCTGAACCATGGTTCAAAGAAACAACTGATTTTTATAAGGCTTTTACTAAACAACCACTGGCGTGTTAATAACCTAACAGAGGTATTCCTACCTATGGGTTAAACCAAAAGACTGTGAGTCATCAGATCTGTTTTCCCTACCTAAATCTGCCACTGACTCACCTGAGACCTTGAGTCAAATCACTGGGAGTCAGGAGACCTAGATTCTATTTCTGGTTCAGCCACTGCCCGGCTGTGTGACCCTGGGCAAGTCATGTCACATCTCTGTGCCTCTGTTTCCCTTCCCATCCTTTATCCTGTTTCAACTGGAAGCTCTTCAGCACAGGGATCACCACCCACTGTGTGTGTGTGGAGGGGGGAGGTGTGCAATACCCAACACAATGGGGCTCCTCAAGGTGCAACTGTAATACAAGTAGTGATGATAAACTCCATCCTCCAGCCAATGCATTTTTCCTCAGGAGAGGAGGGGGAAGGAGGGAACAGAAAGAGTGCAGCTGCTGACAGGACCTGCTCTGCTCCCTCCTTCCCCCATCCACTCCTCAGGGACCTCTCTTCTCCTTGGAGGGACAAGAAGGAGCTGGGGGCCTCGAGCTGTTAGAGTGGGTAGTGCAGGCACAGGGAGGCTGACACCTCCAGTGCAGTAGAGTTCAGAGCTCCTCAGAGAAGGGCAGAACCATAGACAGTCACCCCCTTTAATGGGCTCTAGCACTGCGAGCAGTATGTCAATGCCCTGTTTGCTTGTAGACTCATGGAAGATCAGGGTTGGAAGAAACCTCAGGAGGTCATCGAGTCCAACCCCCTGCTCAAAGCAGGACCAGCCCCAACTAAATCATCCTAGCCCGGGCTTTTTCAAAAACATAATTTTCCATCAAAAACTTTACTTTTATGGAAACGTTTTGACCAGCTCAAATGTATTCAGAACATTAAAATCAATTATTCACAAATACTATTTTATTATTATTCACCCATCCACTCATCCTCCCTGCTGGTGGTGAAAGAGTTCCATCCTGATTGCTTGGAGAAGCATGAACTCCCACTAGGGATATGTCTATACTGCAATTAAAATTCAGTGGCAGGTCCATTCCAGCTGACTTGGGCTCAGGGGGCTCTGGCTGCAGGGCTGTTTCGCTGCAGTGAAAACCTTTCGGGCTCGGGCTGAGCTCTGGGACCCTCCCACCTCACAGGGTCCCAGATCCTGGGCTCTAACCCGAGCCTGGATCTCTACGCTGCAATGAAACAGCTCCTTAGACCAAGCCAGCTAGCACAGGCCAGACGCAGGTGTCTAATTGCAGTGTAGATATACCCCTAGGACATCCTCAGGATCTGCACCAAGAAAATGCGATGGAGAATGTTCCCTGGTTCCACCTCCTCCTGACCATGACCCAGCTGCTGAACTGATGCAAGGTCCGGACCTACAATGGACTGTGTGTATAGAGCCAGTAAGCAGGAGAAAGCATGGCTGTCTCTTTTTCCTTGGGCTCATGGCAGGTTCTTCCAGGTCTACCTCTTCTTGCATGAGGGGTGGAGAAAATATGGAGTAGCAGTTTTGTAGCTATGGCACATAGGCAGGTTGCCTTACATAATTCCTCTGGCATTCTAACCCCAAAGTGTATTAAAATAAGCAAAAGCTAAGCCCTTTATAGGCTTTTATTAGCCCTTACTTTAAAACACTGCATATGCTTTTTTCTTTATTATGGTTTCTTTTTGAAAAAAACAGCTGAAATATTTTCAGCATTGGAGTCCTGGAGAGATTGTGTTTCCACTGAAGTTAATTATCTGAAGCCTTCCATGTCAGCACCAGAGTAAACACTTCGAATTTATTACTAAAGGCTTCAGAATGCTGAAAAATATACTTAACACTTGTTTGGTTGTTACTTTAAAGAATGAAGTTATAGTCACACGTGTTTTCGTTTGCTTCTTTCAGGGAAAAAATGTTCTCATATATTCTGGCAAGAACAGCAGAAACAAAATGTCATGCACTTAGCTAGTATGCTCATGCCTATAATGTAAATATGAAATATATAAAGGATTTTTACAACATTTCAAACCGTAAGAGAGATAAGTAATATCTTTGTAATGTGAACAGAGCCATTTTCATTATCACAGGGCTTTGACAACCAGCTTCCTACGCAGTTTGTCATGTTGAATGTCACTAATACTGTCTGAATGCTGATTTTGTTCACTACTTTTGTTATGTCTCAAGTAAAGATCTGATGTGTTTAATTTAGCAAATGCATTGATAAACAGATATAAAATCTTTGGAAAGGCTATTGATAAAAAACACCTCTAATATCTCACTGTCTATACTATGTTAGGCTTCAATGCCATTTACATTTTATCCTTTTTATGAGCTCTGTGTTAGTGCAGCATTCATCCTGAAGGATGATTGAAAAACATAGCATGCTGTTAAGTGCGTTGGCATACATCCAGAGTAGCCCAGCTGGTTCTAATGGAGTTACTCCAGTGCATCTTAGAGCAGCGACTGTCTTATCTGCAGTTATTGTTACTGATGTTATATGTGCTTGACTAGTATATGTCCTTCTCTCTTTTTTTTTTTTTTTAAATCCTTGGCTCATTTGCCAAAATATTTTTTTTTCACCATGGATCTGATACCAGAAGGAGTACAGAGCCTTCCGTAAGCATCAACTTCAGCAGGAGCTTTTCTGCCACCCTATATGTAATGGGATAGTCACCCACCGTACCCAGCATGGTGCAAAGGGCCCTCTGCTGTGCCAGCAGAGATAGCTGATTCCATGTAAAGAGTTAATCATAGTTGAGGGAAAGGGAGCTTGTACCTGGGTTACCCCTGACTTTCGCAGCCTCACATCTCTTCAGCAAGCCACACTTGCTTCTGGAGTCACACCAGCTGGCTTCAGATCCACTATGGGGTTGCAGGTACCTCATGTCAGCTTCTGACAGACTCCCCACTATGTGGAGTCTGCCGCTGTTGCTTTCAGGAGCTGGCATGGTCAAGGACTCAGTGAACAAAGGTGGTGGTTTCCTAGCTGAAGTATATTGCCTGGTTAGCATTGCTTTTAGCAATTGCAGTCACCGGCATATCTGTTGAATTCCCTTTTTTGTTTGTAGAGACACCTCCAGGCTTAGGAGCCCAAGCTCCAGCCTGAGCTGCAATGTCTACACAGCTATTTTTAGCATACTAGCCCAACCTCCACTTGCACAAGTCCGGCTACCCTGGCTGGGAGGCTCGCTCCTAGGTGCCATGTAGACATGTCCATTGTGGTAGGCATTGCAGAAGCCCAAAGACAGAGACAGTCCCTGCACTGATGAGCTAACTAAACAAGATAGCAGAAGGGGAAATATTGGCATTACAAAGGTGAAGTGGCTTGCCCAAGGTCAACCACAAAGTCAAGAAACGGAAACAGAAGCCAGGTCTACTGAGGCCCTCCCCATTGAACTGTGCTTCCTCCCAAAAAGAGAGCTGCTTTTCCATAAGGAAAATAATACTGTTTGAACATTATTACCTTTTGTGTAATGTATGCCATCATAGCACGCATAAACTGATCTGTAAGATCTGATCTTCCTTGGCACATTGTCTGTACCATATCCAAGGACACTGCTAAAAAAGTCTCACAGACTTTATTCATTTTATACTGCAGGAGCCAAATAAATAGAATATACATTGTATGACTACACAGGCACTCTAATAGGAAAGTCTATGCAACTTCAACTACCCTCTGCAATTTTCCATTTTCCCCCACAGAAATTGTTTCTGTTAATATTTTGATATAAATTCGTCTGAAAGGGAGGAAGAAGGAAAGTTTATCAGAAGCTTGTCAACGAACCGCATTCACTTAAGAATTAGTGGAGAACTACAGTCTCTGTAGCTTGGTATATTCCCAGGAGAGAGAGCTCTCAGGGGGCTATTTGAAACAAATATTTTATTTTTTGTTTCAGGAAAATTATTTAGGCTGGATATTTGTTTACTGTTGGAGTGTGCATGCAAGCACCAGCCCTAAAGAATATTTAATGTGCATTGCTTCTAATCATCATGCAACTACCTTATTAATTTTCTAAACATCCTGGAACCTCTGGGTCAGCAGGTAAAACAGTCAGACTAACTAAGATGAGAAGAGTAATGGAAACATTCCCCCTCTGCTGTGATACCTACAAATGACTTCCATCCCATTACTTAAGCAACTAATTAGCTGTCAATTCTGCTTTTCTGATCAACTCTTTGTTTTCTTAGCTCAACCTCCCACCCCTCCCCACCTGATTTCTCCCCTTTCTCCAGTTGCATTCAGTCCATAGTTTATACTGTGAGCAGTCTGGGGCAGAGACTGTCCTTTTTGTTGCACGTCTGAGCATTGCCTAATACAATGGGGTCCTAAAATTTGTACCTAGGCACTACTTTATACTATAATAAATGATATAGTAATAAAAGTTGGTACACATAGCACCACATCTGAGTGAATAATATGCAACAAAACATTTACCCTAATGCTGCCCAGTGCTCTGATAGCAAAGTATTTATCACATCTGAAAATTCACCATTACTTCTTCTAGAATCTAGCAGGGGCTCACAAATTCATATCATTTAAGAGCCAGAGGAACTATGAGATCATGTAATCAGATATCTTAGGGCATTCCATTTCACCCACTTACCCCAGCATTTAACTCAATACTTTGTGGTCTGAGGTACAGATTGTTAGTTGTTATAATTTATTTAGGCCCTGATCCTGCATGGGGAACCGCATAGGGAGACCCCTGTGAAGTCTGTGCTTCTCTTTGCATAGTTGGGGCCTTATTTATTATTTGGATCATAACTGTGCTTAAAGACACCAACCAGGGGGATCAGAGGATTAACTCTTCTAGGTACTGTAGAAACCTTTCCTTCCCAAAAAAGCTTACTAACTCATTCCAAGAAACAACAGGGGGACAAGACAAGAATGGGGAGGAAAGCAGAGGATGACAAGAAAACCATGAAACAATGGAGTGAGCAGTAATCCTTGCTCGCCACCTGCCTATGCATCTTGATAGGCTACAAGAGGCCTTCAGTAGGAACTCAGGCCAGCTTAGGTCAGTAATGATAAAATAACATTACTGTGTGGAGGCATGTTGGGCTATATGAAATGATGATGTCAGTCTGGTTTCTAAAGGACAAGCGTCCTGAGCTCCGCCTCTTGTTGGCTGCTTCAGCAGAGAGGCTAGGTACTGACTGACCTGAATTATTTTCTTCTCCCCAGAGAATGGACCCTCCAGGTCCGGTGTGAGGGAAATTGGGACACTGCCCACGCTCTGTCTGTTCTGTGCGTTAATAAAGTACTTCAAGTAATATGATTATGATAACATAGGACCTGATGTAGTGGATCAGATCAGAGGTCCATCTAGTCTCTGTTTCTAAAAGGAGCCAATCTCCTAGAGCTGTCAATTCAGCACTTTTCATAAGTACTAAAAATCTTTGCTGCATCTTCACGGGAGAGAATTTATACCTAGAATACTTGAGCTGCTGTTAACCAATGTCAAATGACTACATTGTGAAGGACATTAGATGCAGGCCAGTCAAATGTCACTACCTCACTGCCCAGGCAGTGATTTAACAAGCAGAAGATTGTTAGGCACATTTGATTGGTCTTCCTACCTCAGAGCACCAGGGTCAGGGCTGTTGCTAGGACATCAGAAGTTTAGAGGAAAAAGATGCCAGAGCTTTGATGGTTACATGGTGTACAACTGTTCCAATGTTATGAGGACCATGCTGTTTCTTTTTATTTAAAGTGTTTTTTTTTAAATAAAACACTCATTCAAGGTCAATGCCAAATGTCTGTACCATTATAAGAGGCAAAGCGCAAATGGAAAACCAGTCCAGAATACAAGACATTAATACAGGAAACAAATTTAAAAGTGCTTATAAACTGATTATTATTATTATAGCTGAAGGAGCAGTAAATGAGGAACACTCCAGTCAGATACAGAAAGACAGATCATTTAGAAGCTAATGACAAAGACAGTTCAGAGAACAATAGAGAGCAATGAGGACTTTTAAGTGTTTTGTATTCTTTGTGCATCTTAAAATATGTAGAATTAAAAACAATAAGAAACTCTAAAAGGCAAAAAGAAAAGGAGTACTTGTGGTACCTTAGAGACTAACCAATTTATTTGAGCATAAGCTTTCGTGAGCTACAGCTCACTTCATCGGATGCATTCAGTGGAAAATATGGTGGGGAGATTTATACACAGAGAACATGAAACAATGCGTGTTACCATACACACTGTAACCAGAGTGATCACTTAAGGTGAGCTATTACCAGCAGGAGAGCGGTGGGGGGAGGGGGGCGGGCGGGAAACCTTTTGTAGCGATGATCAAGGTGGGCCATTTCCAGCAGTTGACAAGAACGTCTGAGGAACAGGGGGGCTGGAGGGGGGGAAATAAACATGGGGAAATAGTTTTACTTTGTGTAATGACCCAACCACTCCCAGTCTCTATTCAAGCCTAAGTTAATTGTATCCAGTTTGCAAATTAATTCCAATTCAGCAGTCTCTCGTGAGTCTGTTTTTGAAGCTTTTTTGTTGAAGAATTGCCACTTTTAGGTCTGTAATCGAGTTGACCAAAGAGATTGAAGTGTTCTCCAACTGGTTTTTGAATGTTATAATTCTTGACATCTGATTTGTGTCCATTTATTCTTTTACGTAGAGACTGTCCAGTTTGGCCAATGTACATGGCAGAGGGGCATTGCTGGCACATGATGGCATATATCACATTGGTAGATGTACAGGTGAACGAGCCTCTGATAGTGTGGCTGATGTGATTAGGCCCTATGATGGTGTCCCCTGAATAGATATGTGGACACAGCTGGCAACAGGCTTTGTTGCAAGGATAGGTTCCTGGGTTAGTGGTTCTGTTGTGTGGTGTGTGGTTGCTGGTGAGTATTTGCTTCAGGCTGGGGAGCTGTCTGTAGGCAAGGACTGGCCTGTCTCTCAAGATCTGTGAGAGTGATGGGTTGTCCTTCAGTATAGGTTGTAGATCCCTGATGATGCGTTGGAAAGGTTTTAGTTGGGGGCTGAAGGTGATGGCTAGTGACGTTCTGTTATTTTCTTTGTTGGGCCTGTCCTGTAGTAGGTAACTTCTGGCTCTGTCAATCTGTTTCTTCACTTCAGCAGGTGGGTATTGTAGTTTTAAGAATGCTTGATAGAGATCTTGTAGGTGTTTGTCTCTGTCTGAGGGGTTGGAGCAAATGCAGTTGTATCGTAGAGCTTGGCTGTAGACGATGGATCATGTGGTGTGGTCTGGATGAAAGCTGGAGGCATGTAGGTAGGCATAGCGGTCAGTAGGTTTCCGGTATAGGGTGGTGTTTATGTGACCACCACTTATTAGCACGGTAGTGTCCAGGAAGTAGATGTCTTGTGTGGACTGTCCAGGCTGAGGTTGATGGTGGGATGGAAATTGTTGAAATCATGGTGGAATTCCTCAAGGGCTTCTTTTCCATGGGTCCAGATGATGAAGATGTCATCAAAGTAGCGCAAGTAGAGTAGGGGCATTAGGGGACGAGAGCTGAGGAAACGTTGTTCTAAGTCAGCCATAAAAATGTTGGCATACTGTGGGGCCATGCGGGTACCCATAGCAGTGCCGCTGATTTGAAGGTATACTTTGTCCCGAAATGTGATAATGTCACGGCAAACCTGGTGGCTGAACTTTGTGACTTTGTCCTCACCCATAACTATTTCACATTTGGGGACAAGTCCTCCTTTTCTTTTTGCGGATACAAACTAACACGGCTGCTACTCTGAAACCTCTAAAAGGCAAGTCTCTTTTGTGTGTGTTTATAGGGAATAGAGAGTAAAAGGGTCAGATTTACTCCTTGGTGTAATATGTTGAAGTCAATGCAGTTACACCAGGAAGGAATTTGGCCAAAATAGTGTAAGTTGTATAAGGTACATTTAAAAAAAAAAAAGACCAAGGGAGAGGGAAACACTAGCAAGAACAATCTTAGAAAAGAAAGTGTTTGAAATAAGTGGGAGTTAGGTGCCTAACCTGCTTAGGTGCTTTTAAAAATCCCACCAGGCACCTGTTTGCATCTTTAGATGTCTAAGTACCTTTGAAAATCTGGCCCTTAGGTATTTAAGAGGCTCATCTAATCGAAAGTCAACGGAACTTAGTCTCCTTTGAGCCTAAATAACTTTTTAAAATGAGACATAGACACCTAAATCACTTAGGTCCTTTTGGAAATTTTGCCCTGTGTCCTACCCACACAAAACTCCTCTGTAGGGTGACCAGATGTCCCAATTTCATAGGGACAGTCTGGATATTTGGAGGCCTTTTGTTATATAGGTATCTCTTGCCCTCTACCCCAGTCCCGGTTTTTCACACTTGCTATTTCATCACCCTAACTCCAGACTTAATTTAGTTTTGCTCTGCTATACAAACTGTAGTTCTGCATTAATTTAAATATATCCTATATGAATGTCAAGAGTTAACATTTTGAGGTTTACAACTGTATAAGAGATAAGTACTTTGCTATATTAAACATGGAGCAACGCAAATATACTTTTATCCACCTGTTGTTTAATTAAGGTGCAGTTCCATCTTATTAAAACTAAAGCAATGCACCTAGTGATAACAGTTATCGTATATTAAATAATGTTAATTAAGAACATTTACTCAGGTTCCACAACAAACTGTAATAATTCCTTGGCCAACAAATGTCATTAAACTTTTTTTTTTTCAATAATCATGTGGCATTTGGCTGACACATAAAATAAATGCCTTATTACATTTAAATTAAATCTTTATTTGAGAGACGCAATTGAAATGTTGACCATGTATATTATAAAACAGGAAAAATCAAACAGAGTATTTCAAAGTATTTAAAAGATTTAAGAAATGAAAAAGAAAAGAATAAATTGACCAAAGCTACTTGAAAACTCTGGAAAAGGATGATGAAAATTGCATGGATTTAGAGTTATTGCCCAACTTCTTTTTTCTGAAAAACAGCATTGAGTTTGCAACAAGACTCACAAACACGTGTGAGTGAGTGAGAGAGAGAAAACCCACGTGTGTGGTGTGTGCATTGCAGCCATAAAATATAAACATCTCCAAATGAAAAATATAATACAGCTTTTACCAGTAACTTGAGTGTAAATGTTTTGAGGATTCTCCATTGCTCCGGTAACAGAGTTGGTATTGTGGTCAGTGCTGAAGTTCTGCAGGTGAGCAATTCCCATTCTTGTTCTTGACTAAGCTTCATGGAGGAGATAATTTAATTAACCATCTAATTTTCAGAAGTACATATTAATAGGAGAAGAGTTGTAGTGATGAATTTAAAGACTGTGACTGACTGACCAAATGCTATTTTGATGGACTTAAAATAAACGATGAAAGAAAGGGCCTGGTTATTAAAAAAGGAAAATGCAGTTCTTATCCAGGTTTTAAAATCCATCAAGCAACACAATGTAGCTATAAATAAATACAATATCTCACTCCAATTTAAAAGTGAATCACTGGAGAATGGATTAAAATATTAAAATGTGCATATACTGGAGGTGTAGAAAAGAGAACACCGATACATTCTCATGAATGTGTTCAAACAAGGGTGGGAACTACACTAAAAAGTGCAAAAGAGTGTAAGTATATACCCTGTTATCATTCCAGTCAGAACTCACTTGAACCCAATAGGTGTTTTCCTGGAAAATCTGATGTGGGATACAAGGATAAAGAGCCAGATCCTTAGCTGATGTAAATTAGCATAGCTTCACTGCCTTTACACCAGCTGAGGATCTGGACCAATAACTTTATGTACAGCAGCATTTTACATTTGAATGCATTCTAAAGTGTTTTACACTTTAGTTGTGTGAGGAAAACACTTCACAGAAATGCAGCCATCTCTGGGGAAATGGGCAAATGCCAGCCAAAGAACACTTTCTTAATTGAGCTGGCCCGAAAACCAACATTTCTGCCACAAAAAATTTCAAACAAAAAATCTTCATTTGAAAATTTTCAGTCCTAGAAGTTTAGTTTTCCTATGGGAAGATTTGAACTGATTTGAAACAAAAGGAAGTTGTGTTTTTTATCGACATTTTCTCTTCATTAAAAACCTGGAAACAAAGTGACATTTTAAGTTGATTTTTAAAATGAAAAAAAAATTGTCATTTAAAAATTTCTCACAAGAAAAACTGAAATTTTTCTTTGTAATTGACTTCCCTTTCCCCCCCTCCCCCCCCAAAGTTGGTTTAGGTTAAACCGCTTTTTGGCAGGAAAGCTTTTTCAATAAGCTCTACTCTCTAACCATAAGTAGATGGAACGCTTAAGTTCAAAGCATTAGAGTAAGCAGCAGTCCTACAAGAAGTGGCATCAGATTAGTAATAACCACGCCAAGGAGAAAGGACACCGGTTCTTAAGATCTTGTCCAAAAGACCCACATACTACACCACATTAAACTTTAGTTTATCAGCATTGGAAGGGATGACGCTCTAAACCAAATTCCTCCCTGGTAGACATCTACAGAAATCAATGTCCTTGTACCTACTTACTAGAAGGCTGAATTCCAGCCAGTTCTGACAGGATTAGATTCTGAAGTTCCAGTGGCTCTAAGATTTAGATAAATTAATCATCTCCCCTGACATATTCCTCTAATGGGGAGGGAAAACAGATAATAATGTGACTTGCCAAAAGTCACACACACCATGTGAGTTGTAGAGTGGGGCTCAGAACTCTCTCAAGTCCCGGGCCGAGTCTCTATTCGCTGACCCACACTTCCCCTCTTAGCTAAAAAATATAAGTCTCTCTTCAAACTGAAATAATGCTAGGGCAATAGCCTGAAATTTCTGAATGAAGAAATACTGGATCTAGGCCAGATATGGAGGGTAAATACAATCCAACATATAGAATGATTACTCCCACATCATTGCTCCAATGTTCCTCAAAACGATCCATGTTTTGCTCTGATTTTTTTAAAGGCTATTTGTCTGTGTAAAGAGGAAAATGTGGTTCACCTGGGCAGATTATAGTGTTACAAATGGATTAAAATTTAAAGCAAGTGTTATCTTTTATTAGGTGTAACATAAGAGCATGATGGAAAGTATAAATCGTGTCTTTGCCAAATAGCATCAGATTTCTCTCTTTTTAGCATTTAAGTCATTTTCTTGCTGGAACATGTACTGGTTTAAAAGTTAAATAATGTAATTATAACAACTGGATGAACTTCCTCTACACTCCCCTGGTCAGAGGCATGTACACTTTTCCCAAACTGGTTGGAGTTTCCATGTGCTGATAATTTTATAAAAGAAACGCAGTGTATCAGTTATTGGGGCCACTCTCTATTTCCCCCTTTCCCTTAAAAATACTCCTAGCAACCTCAAATTTGAAGTCCATCTTTTCTTCTCCTCCTGGGATGAACGGTCTCTCCTGCCCCAGATATCAAACTAGACATTGCACTTCCATAGCACCTCTCATCTAAGGATCTCAAACCCCTGAAAGGTTACCCCTATTTCACAGATGGGTAAGTTGAGAAAGGTAAAATGAATTACTCCAGGTCACACAATGAGTCAGCGGCAGAGCCAGGAATTGAAGCCCAAATTTTCACTTCCAGGCACCTTCTCTAATCATAGACAACCAGCTTTCCCCACAGTTACATGCATTGAGGAGTGCTTGGGTAGGAACTGTCACAGTTCAAGGCAAGTTTCAGAGTAGCAGCCGTGCTCATCTGTATCTGCAAAAAGCAAAGGTGCCACAAGTACTCCTTTAGTTCAAGGCAAGGGCACCCACTCTCAGGCTTCGAGCTCCCCAGCCATTGCCCTTGTGAGTGAGACCTCCATCTCTCTCCTTGCTGACCAGGGTATTTCCAGACTGCATAGGTTCCTGCCCTCGCTCTGTTATTCCCAGGCCGGACAGGTTTCCCAAGGACAACTGCTTTCTTTCTCTTCAGAAATGGTTAACAGGTGTAATTGCTACAGTTATAAGGTAGTACACAACACTTCCTATGCAAGCCTGCTTTATTCTTAAGATAAAAGCACTACATTTAGAACAATAAAAGAACTTATATGTGTACTAATAAATTTACCAGAGTTAACCCCAACCCTAACATGGATTCTTGCAGGAGCAGTCCTTCAAACCCCAGGCAAAGGGAATTCCTTGTAGTGACAAGTTCATCATAGCTTCAGCTCAGAACAACTACACTGATAACATGGTTAGTCCACCCAAGGTTTAGGGTTCTTGGATCTGGAGTTTGCAGGACCTGGTAGTAATTAGTAGACAATGGGTTTTCCTTCCCAGGGAATAGCTTCAAAAGGATGGACACAAAGTGTGTCATTTGCATTCCTCAGGTACTTGTTAGGAAATCCACTTCATAGGTATTGTTCCAAAAAGTCCTTTAAAGTTCCTAATACCTTCCAGAAATTGCATTAGTCAGTCTCTTAGAGAACGTACATACATATAGTTTCACAGTAACATATACACAATTGCGCTATTAATACAATGGACTCCAAAAATGTTAAACTTAATTCAGTAAAGAGACACAGTGTTGTGAGGTAATATCTTTTATTAGACCAACTTCTGTTAGTGAAAGAGACAAGCTTTGCAGCTTCACAGAACACTTCTTCAGGCCAATAATGTTCATTCAGGATATTGCAATATATTGTCAGTCTGTCACAGGAAAGACTACATTTGACTTGCTTTTTTTTTTTTTTTAAATGCTTGCCACTCAAAGTCTCCCCACATCTAGAGAGGAACCTGAATAGTTTTCAAACCATCCTGCACATCTCTCTAAATGAAGGAGGGGCCCTCCTCTGACTTACATTGATACAAACCAGCCATAACTCCACAGCTGCCTGTTTTACAATGATGAAAAACTGGAAGAAGAATTAGGCCCTTATGCCTGAAGCCAAGAACACTATGGGCCAGATCCTCAGCTGCTGTACCTCAGTCTTTCCTGGAGTTACATGGCTGTTCACCATCTGAGGATCCCTGTATAGTCATTTTCAGAAAATTCAGCAATTCTTATATCTATTTACATAATAAAAAGGCAAATGAAAATCTACATTCTGTACCATGCTGTGCATACTGAACCCTTTCGGAAACATGCTTCCATCCACCATCCCCTACTCCCAGCTATTGCATTTACAGCTCTGCAGACAATGACCACAATGAGTTTGCCCAATAATTAAAGCACTTGTCAAACAACAGGTGGTACCTGATTATAGGGGGCAGAATTCTGAAAGTGACAACATTCTTCTTGTAGATTTTCACAGAGAAATGTTGGTCATTTCTTTCCAGGCTATTTTTCAACTTAGGAAATACCAGCTGATGTAAATACCAGCAATTTACAGAAAATGGCCATTTTTCACAGAGACAATATGAATTTTGGCATGCTTCCAATGCAAATTGATTCTTGTCTGCAAAGAATATTCGACCATATCCTCAGCTGGTGAAACTAAGTGCAGCTCTACTGAATTTCAAAGTAGAAATTTTGCAAAACTTGTGGGTTTTTACCCACAAATGGTTTTAAATTAGAATGAAAAGCCACAAAATGTCATTTGAGCTCCACCAACATGGGCCCATTCTGGATTTTTTTTTTTTAAGTGCAAACCTCTATTTGGGAGAGAGGCTGATCATGAAATTTGCCTGTATAGGCTGATTCTTTAGCCCATATGACTATAAAAAGGTGGGTCCAATTGTTCCCTCCTGCAGAATATCTACGGAAAGGAGCGAAGACAGAGGAAATCTCTGCAAAGTTCAAAAACAGCCTATGGGGCCTCCCATAAACGCCATTGGTCTCAAGGGTCAGCAGGAGGCCAGGATAATGAGTATGGATTTCCCCCATGCCTCCATCTGGTTCTATATGGGTCTGATCCAAACCCTAATGAAATAAATGCAAATCTTTCCATTGACTTCTCTGGGTTTGGGATCATGTGCCATTTCTACATATTTTGGGGGCACGACTGGGCCCTGTGTTATTACAGACATCAGTCACAACTAGGGATGTAAGATCATACAAGACTACAGATAAATCAGACTGTCTGCACTGTAGAAGATTAGAGTATGCAGTAATATAAATTTCTTCTTCTGAATCATCTCTTCCATAGCTTCATTTCTGGCTAAATCTTTCTGCTGTAATGTAATTACCTCTAAAACAAGAATGTACACATTTCTCTGTAAGTTTGTTTTAATGCTTTTAGGTTTCTTCAGACCCTTAATTATTTTACTTTACAACATCTTATTATAGTTGTTTATCAGGAATTAGTGGTACAGTAGCTTGCCCAATCCTCCATTACCTGCAAATGATGGTCTCTCTTTTATTACTTTTCAGCTGAAGTAGATGAGTTCTGGTTAATACCCACTAATATCACTTCTGTTTTAATAAAGCTTCACCATGTTGGAAATTCCTGTTGTATTTGTTTCTGCCCTTTCAGGTTGACAAATTCTGGTTATAAAATGAAGGGTGAAAGTACAATAGCAGCAAATAAATAAAATAATAATCTATTCTTAAATCTGCCTGTATGTCTGCCTCTTTGTCTAATTATATTTGGCTTAGATATTTTTCCAAAACATACACCAAAGCAGGAATTGTTCCCTGTTCAATTGACTTACAATACAATGAAATTAGGGCATGGTAACTATGTGTGGAGTGAAATACATCAATGAACCCCACATGTTCACAGTTTAGATCGTGTTTGCATAAGCATCTGAAAGGTAAAACTCCCATTGAGAATGTACCCGGCATTCTTGGTTCAGATTCTTTTTTCCGTTACATTGGTCACATCTAGAGCTACTCTGTTGACTTCAGTGGAATTGTTCCAAATATAGACTGGTAGAAGTGAGAGCAAACTCTAGCCTCATAGTCCTCCAAACCTGGGCTGAAAATAAAGATGAGATTCAACTCAAAACCCAGATCTGAACTCCTCTAAACTTTGAAAGGGAGGGAGAGACTGGAAGACAATGCAGATCTTAATCTAAATTTCATAGTTATGGTATATCTCTATATTGGCTGAGCTAAAAGCCTGGATCCAAACACTGAAACTTTGCAGGTTTGAAATCCAGACCTGAAGTTTGAAGTAAGGTCCATCTTTTACTGGAAGTATCATGAAAAGAGAATTTCTGCTACTGCCAGGAACTACTATGACAATAGCCTATCTTACAACATTTCAGGTCTTCACCTTCTCCCCTAAAATAAATTTCTATTGAAAATATTCATCTGGGTCCAGTTAGCAAAGTAAGTTTTGGAACAAAGCAATGAGGCTACTGGTTCCTAGAGCTATGTGGGTTCTTGAGCTACTGGTCGTCTGACTGAAACCAATACAGGCCAGTAGAAACCTACAGTGACCAGGGTTCCAACGAACCTACTGGAATTTCCACTAGGGGGCCCTTGTCAGAACTCAGAAATTTAGAGGGAGCAGATGAATCACAGAATCCCAGGATTGGATGCCATATGCCAGCTGTGGACTCACAGTGCTGAATAAAGCAGGACAATTACTCCCTGTGCTTTATATATGGCAGCCCTGTTAAAACACCCCAGAATGATATTTGCCTTTTTCACAACTGCATCACATTGTTCGCTCATATTCAATTTGTGATCCGCTAAACCCCGCAGATCCTTTTTTAGCAGTACTACCACTTAGCCTGTTATTCCCTATTATGGAGTTGTGCATTGACTTTTCCTTCCAAAGTGAAGTACTTTCCACTTGTCTTTATTGAATGTCATCTTGTTGGTTTCAGAACAATTTTCCAATTTGTGAAGGTCATTTTTAATTCTAATCCTGTCCTCCAAAGTGCTTAAAAATTAATGTTTTAACACTTGAGGATCCTGAAAATAGTTTACTTTGAATTTAAATCTAGACATGGACAAAGGATCAGTATGTGCATTCTTGCTAAACTGGTTCACCAGTTGCTCCAGTTGGCCTTACTCAGAATGCTAAAGGAAGCCCACAAAAATCATAATTACCTGTTTCGGCAGGAACAAACTGATCCAAAGCCCCCTGAAGTCTTTGGAAAGGGCTTCATTGATTTCAATAGGTTTTGGATCAACCATTAAGTGATGTGCCTGTTCCTGGGAAACAGCAGTGATTCTGGCATGACGCAGCATTAGAGCCAATATTTCCTCTGGATTAGACTGACATTAGATTTGGGATTTTTACTCCTCTTCTTCATCACTGGGGTTTGGATTACCTGCTACAATCATCTGAGCAAGTCTCACCTTATCAATTCCCTGCCATTGCCTGGGACATTGGTGGCACCTCGGTCTCTCCTATTCTCCATGTGGCGCCTGACACTTCAGTCTCCTGAGGACTGGAAATACTTCAGTATAACTTGAGTTACTGAGCACATTATAGTGATATCAGGGTGAGATTTACCCTGTGGTTGGCCGGTGAAATATAGGAGGTCAGACTAAATGATGTTATTGTCCCTTTTGACCACATACTCTTTGAAACTTTGCCAGCAGGGAGCAGGGTGGCTCCATGGGCAGGCAGAGGAGTGAACATGCAGTACAGTACACACAACTGCTGCCCAAAATGGAACAACCTGTTCCATGGCTGGGTGTGCCACGGACGCAGCATCCGGGCAGGAAGCTGTGACCCTCACCAGAGTCATCTTGTGGCAGCAGAGTGCTAGCAGGCTGAGCCCTGCGTTAGAATCCTGCCAGCCACTGCACTATGGAGTTTGCTGTTGTGTTTTATCAGTATGGTAGCTAGTTACCATGAGATTCTGAAGTTAAAGCTCTTGATACCCTAGAGAACATCACTTCCTTCCATGGACCAAAATGTGAAGTCATTGCCAAGTCCTCACTCAGGCAAAACTGCTGAGGTCAATAAGTAGTTTACAGAATCAACAGGCAATGGTTGAGAAGGCAAAATGGAATGGACTGACCAACCTACACCATTTGATGTGAAGGGGTTCCACATCCAACCCTTAAAAAACTATTTGAGCTGCACCTCCCTGGATATATATATTTTTTCCCTTCCTCCCAAGTATGCCATGTGGTTTTGATCAATAGAGGACAGTTTCACTTTAAGCCAGCCTTGCCCATGGGCCTCTAAACATCCCAAAATTTACAGATGTTTGAATCATTAGCCTTAGCCAACCCTATTACCTAGGCCAAGCTCAACTGAAGGGGCAGGGAAGGGGGGGGTTGTATTTTAGTGCTTACAGCTAGGAACAAATATTGCCTTTATATAACCCCTTTGCTGTGCAAATGCTGCCTCGGCGCTGTTGGAATTTGGGGATGTGACAGATCCTCCAGGGTCTTGATAGTAATTAAACCTACCTTTAAGCAAAATACACTTCCACTGAGTCCCTCCCTTCCACCACCAATGTAACTTGTTATTCAGCAAAGCAATTACAAACATTGGAAGTGACAGTCTGGAGTGGTCACGTTAATTTCTGTAGCCATTCTGCTACAATAGAAGGTGGAAATTAGCCATAATTACAATCTGAATGAATTGCATAATGCTGTGTGCCTCCTCATCAGTAGAATGTGTTTTGATTACAAGCACAGAGACTTGAGCTGCAGGGAAATTATAGACTTACATTCAGGTGTCTTCTTACTGGTATATGGGATGTAAGGGGGAAAAAAACATTTTCTAAAGTTGATCAGAATTGATATGGGGGAGCTTAGGGGCAAGTTGCCTTTAATTCTGTTTCCTGTGATACACTGGCACTGCTAGCTACCAACTTCCATACAGTAGAGTATGCGTAATAGATAGGAAATAAGGCCTTTCAGTTGTTCAGATCCCCACTAGGCTCTTTATTAAAAGGTTTACTTTCAGGTGATTCTCTCATTAGGAAGCCATTCTCTCTGTTATCCAGGGGATCAGGAAAGCCACTTTAGTTGGCCTCAATCTGTGAGACAAGAAATATCCAATCATGGCAAGAAGAGACTGAAAAAAAGTGAAGGGAAGCAGACAAACAGCTGCTCAGAAGAGCAAAAGAAAATTAATGGATTTTAAAATCTAAAGTTACCCAGATTTTAGAGAATGTCAAGAAAGACTTCACTGTTGGTTTGATTCTAGGCCTAGGCAAAGGTGTTTATGGTGCCAGAGTTATTAGGATGTTTATATCAAGGATAATATTATCAGAAATCCAGTCTCTCCATGCTTCAACTTGCCAGAAAGGAGAAGACTGAATCAGGAGTTCTGTGGTGGGACAAGTTCCCCCTGCAGTCAAGAAGGGGTTAAAGAGCATCTCTGGGAACAGTTAGCCCCAAGCTGGCACATCTATGAGGCCTGTCAAACTTGGAGAGGGGCAACTCCTTAAAAGAGAGGATCCAAGCCCAGTGCAGGGTGGGGAACTAGGAGGAAGCAGAATCTGAGTGCTCTAGTCTCCACAGCAAGGGCTGCTTATGAGGAAAGCTGCCGAAGGGTTGCTACTGCCTGGATCCTCTGGAGATGTGGAGAGAGACCTCCTTTGCTTTTTCTTTTTTTTAGAACCTGGGATGCTCAGCTTGGACCCCTCAAACACATGGGGAATTAGGATCCAGCCCCTCTTCATAGACACTATTTACCTTTTATCTTGCTAAAACCAATAGGGTGCTTATGGGTGCAGGATTATTTTGTTTGCCTCTTCCATATTGGACTGCTGTTGTGCCAAAAACTGGTGAAGGGGAAGCTACCTTCCTAAGACTTGCAGCCAGAGGACTGCCCTAAATGTACAACCTATGCCAACCTCCTGTACAGTGCCTGCTCTCTCAATATTTTTCCATTTTAGCCAATTAGTTACAATGCATTTGTGTTACTCAATAGACTTCAAAGTCCACATTCTTCTTCCTAAGCCCAAGGAACTGTGCATAAGGGAGTGACCATTGGTTTGAGCCAGCTGAATATTTTATTGCAAATGAATTATCCAGCCAATGTCACCCCTTTTTCTGCTTAAAAATAATCTGTAAAGCAATCCTGGTTTTCTTCTGAAATATTATCACTTTTTGCACATCAGTTTGGGTGAACAATTTTCAGCCTGTCTGCAAACTGATCATTTCAGACTATTCACTGTTTGATATTCACGATCCATTACTTCTAGTGTGTCATTGGTCAATAAAGTCACATGGTATTGTCTCTGTTCTGAGATGGAATGACCCTCCAAATGACAGTCCCTCAAAAAAGAGATTCAAGAGGGCCCCAGGAACAATTCTGGTGCAGATATTAGAATGTGTGTATGTTCACATGAATATTTGCACAAGTATTCTTGATACTTTTGCTTTCCACGGACATTCTTGCAAACAAAAATTTGCTCGTGGGAATGTTCTCAAAGCGTGAAATTCATTCCTATGAAGGGGGCCTCCATAATGCTTACCTAGTAACCCTGAGAGTGATGACCCTCAGAATTGCACCAAGAAAGAAATTCAAACGGGTCATGGATACTGGTTACTTGAATTTGCAGTTCTTATGCAAAAGAAGAAAAAAACAGACAGTTTTGCTCTAGTCACTTCTTACTCATTTGTGTTGTAATTTGCCCTTGTGAAATGTCCAGTATTTCTTATCTTGGGTCAGGACAAATGTGGATTGCACTGACAAGAATTCTCATTATTTTGGCACTTCTGTCTCTTGTCCTCATTGAAATAAGGAAGAGTAGAAGATGATGAAAATGGTTTTTTAATCCTATTTGAAGAGAACTACATTAGTGAACCAGGCACCTTTAAGTTCGCACCTGCAGCATCCACACAGGGTTATTACAGCGCAGCACTGTGGTGCATACTGCTATTCATGCCCCCCAGTCTAAAGTGCCAGGCAGTGTAGACATGCCTTAAGATAACTGAGCTAAGCTATCCATAAATCAACACTCTATACTGAAATAATTCAGGAACTTGTGCCACTGCATATCTCTAAAGCAAACAGTACCACAGTTGTCATGGTAAATATCAGTCTGCAATGAATAAAGTACCTTTCAGTCTGGTTCAGCATATAGGCCTAGCTAATGAAACAGGATTTTGGCTTTTATTATTTAGGGAACAGACACATTTGCTTGATCAGTTTGTTTTTTAGGTTTTCCTGGGATGGGGAGCCCCACAGAAGGGAATGTGAAATCGGTCACTTGAGCATGAGGAAAAATTTATGGTTTAATAACCTTGAATTGATAGACTTTGCTCACTGTGCCACAAAAAACCTATGTGAAATATGCTTGGATCTTTAGCCAAATGAGCTCTTGAATTATCAGTCTGACCCCTGCAGGTTATCAAATATAGTTCCATAAAGGAGAATGTTACGGGGAATTCTAGTTTGCTTTAAAAATCAATATATGTCACTTAAAGAAGTTCAGTTTAATATTATACAATTCTGAATTTTCCCAAAATAAACCACATAGTTCATAGAAAAGATACATAGATGCCCATACGAGGAATTTCACGAAGATACTGAGACAGAGTCCAATACCCTTAGAAATTAAATAGTGCCTGACCCTGAAAATAGTTCCAGTGGCTGAAACTGGACTGTTTGTGGAGGTGCTACCCACTATGAGTAAGACTACTACAATCTGCACCATTCTGACCTGGTGTACACACCATTCTGGCCTGGTGTACACACTAAAAGTTGCACTGGTTTAACTGAAATTTACAGAAGTAAGCTAAAACAATATTACCAATTTTAATCCAGTACAAGTGTGTCCACACAGAGGTTTGCACTGATTTAACTAAATCTGTTTTTTAGTTAAACTGGTGCAATATAGACAAGGACTATGTGTTGGAGCCTATGAGACCAACAGTGCAGGACTTATTACATTATGAGAATACAGCTTCAACATCACACAGCTTTTGTACCACAGGTTTCCATGTTCCTTAAGGATTATTGAAGGAAAAAGTTTAATTTAGGATGGATAAATAGATATAGACATACACACCTCCCTCCCTAAGATATAGAGTAAAAATCAAGGGGTTTTGGTACTATATATTAAT
Source organism: Caretta caretta (assembly GCF_965140235.1). Lineage (NCBI taxonomy): Eukaryota > Metazoa > Chordata > Testudines > Cheloniidae > Caretta > Caretta caretta. Next base: position 12,314,111 of record NC_134214.1, on the reverse strand, counting down.
TTAAATATTATATTCCCAGTTGTTTACACCAAAATGAATACAAGTTAATTCTAAATTATCAAAATTGTTCCCAACTCCTGAACGTCATAATGCAGTATAAATATAAACTACATTTCCTTTTTATATAGTATAATAGTATAGATTTGTATGGATGTGTATAGATTATATTTATAGTAACATATGTAATTAGCTGTTGATAATATTTTGAGGTTTTGACCATTTAATATTAATGTGTATTCATTTCAATATAGATGATCATAATGAATGTATGATATTCAGGGTAATGATAGATAGATAGATATACTCCATAGAATTTTAATTTTCATTCTGCATTGCTTAAGAATTAATTAATGAGCACTCGCAATGTTACTCAACTGTTGAATCCCCATTTCCCTCAAAGGAAGACAATGGCAGAATTAGCTCACTCTTTAAGTACTACAATTAGCGCAACTACATGAAAAGCATGAAGAGTTCAGCCACATTCGAGAACTGAGACTGTTATGCAGTGGATGCACTTTTTGAATGACTTCAAACCATTTTAAACTAATTTATTTTTCATTCTATCTTACATATTGTACTAGAGCTTCAGTTACCCAGGGTTCCTTCCACTTCAGCCACTAATGTCATATATTATCATATTTTGAAGGTAGGGATGGACCTATTATTTTAATATCCTTCCCCTCCTTCACCCCCATGCAAGAGAGTAGATATACCCCTATGGCATGTCAAACCTTGTAGTTGTCATCTTAGTAATTTCCTATTAGACTGCCTGCTTTTTTTTTTTTTTTTGCTAAGGGAGCAATTAAGACAGTTTACCATGAAGCCACGCAGCACAACAGGGAGTGCACTTCTGGATGGTTATTGCTCATACTTGCCGGAAGTATGAGGTGAAGGCCATTTCTGAAGTACCATAATCCCTTGGAAGTGCACTCTATGGAGTCTCAACTGGCTATTGTGAAATGAGATTTTTAACTACGGTAGAAGATCCTACGTTGGCTTACACCCACTGGGCAGCCACTCTTTCCAATAGGTTGATTAGGAGAAGGGGCTATTTACATGGAAGTCTGAAAAGTCGAGACATCAATAATGCATTAAATAAAAACACCAGAAACAAAATGCTACCCGTTTCCAAATGCCAAGAAACAAGATTCTAGTGTATGCTAGTGAGAATTTGATAGGAAAATCAAAACACAGGTAGAACTTCTGCAAAAGTCTCTTAAAAGCAAGCTCACCACGCCTGAGAAGCTCACTAAGACTCTAATTCAGCAAGGTGAAGCCAATGAGACTACTTACATGCTTAAAACTAGACATGTGCTTATATACTTTGCTGAACTGGGGCTTGAATTTGCTGGGGTTCAGATATGGGCAAATATAATTGAAGACAGTGGAGAATTTAAAAACTGAGGGGCAGGAGGGAGGAAACAGGGGCAGCAAGATATAATGATGAGTTGGGCACTGTCCAGGAGAAGAGCAGATGATGCCCGTTGTCAGTGATACAAAGAGACAGATGAGGTCTTACAGGGGGAGCCAGCATTTTCAGCACTCCAACTAAACAAAGCACTAAACTGCTTACAGTCTATTAATGTTTATTAAGTAGCAGAGAGATACCAAGAAAAGCAAGGCTGTGATGTTTTCTTCAGGTTGTGCTCATAAGGAGAAAAGATGAAGTGGTTTATGTCCTCTAATAAGCACTGAATCATCGCGCCTCTGCTCAGCTGCATGGCCTTCACATCAGGACAAGAGGGATGCCCTTAGCTGAGCAGATTCAAGGGTATATATGCTACTGAAGCTTTCAATTATGTTAGCTGAGCATCAGCATTCCAGCACCTTCTAGTTACAAATCCAACTGAAATATTTTCAGTTCCCAAGTATATTGTGTGACGTTGGTTGTAGAAGAAAACTTGATTCTTTATAATACTATTCATTGGGAAGCTAAAAAATTATGTCCAAAATTATACTTCTTGTATCCCACCTCTCTAGCTCTAGTTCAGTTATACCAAAACTGTCTAGGCCTAATTAGGAAGGTGAAGTTCAAAATAAACCACAAAGGTTAGGGTCAAGTTGCGAAGCCCTTCACCACACAGGTGAGCCATTACACCTGACCAAAAATGGGCTAATCCTGTGAAACACTACTTACAGGGTTCCAAGTCTAGCCCATAATAAATAATTCACTATTCCATCTCATTCAGGCATCTCCTAGGGCCTGATCTAAACCCCACTGAAATCAGTGAAAAGACTCTGCTTGACTTCACTGTGATTAGCACGCAAAAGTTAGCAAATGCCTGAATTAAAATGCCTGTGCAATCTTTGTTCAGTCCCATCGTGCTTATGCATTATGATAGTCTTTAATTATATGCCCACATGCTATTTTTCCCTGCCTGCCTCATTCAGTGCACAGGATGGACAGTGCTCACTGAAGAAGCAGCTATTCAATATTTTTTTCTTTGTTGCTCAGTGTGTGGCCCCATGATTTATTTACTGCACACAATTCAAACCCTGCTCTGAAGACAGAATTATTAATTTCCTCATAGGTTTTTCTATGGTTTGCAGCATTATATCTAAGTGTTTCACAAACATTAATTTATCTTCACAACACCCCTCTGAGGTGGGAGAGTGGGAATTATATGAAGGCATTCTGCTGCCTTAGCCGTAAGATCATTCTTTGTCTTCCTGCAGTCCCCTGCCTCCTTCAGTACACACCTTCCACAATGAGGGAGGCAGGGATCCTGCAGACAGCAGCCTCCTTTATTACATTAAAAATACTATGTGATCATGTAATTAAAGACTGCCTCATAATGCGCCCACACACAAGGGGGCTGAATTAAGATTGTACAGGCCTCCCTAATTTTGGCATTTCCTAATTTCTTGATTTTACATCTTATGTTCTTTTAACATGCAGCGGGTGGGGAGAGGGAGGGAGTGCATACATACAATTTCCTACGTTTTAAAAATGCACATTGAAATAAACAGAAATTCCATTATAGAATCATAGGGTTAGAAGTGACCGCATCTAGTCCACCCCCCATCCAAGATGCAGGATTTGTTGTATCTACACCATTCAAGACAGGTGGCTATCCAGCCTTTCTTTTGAAAACCAGTGAAAGAGCTTCCACAACCTCCTTAGGCAATATGTTCCATTGTCCTACTGTTCTTACAGTTAGGACATTTTTCCTGAGATTTAACCTAAGTCTTCTATGCTGTAGTTTGAACCCATGGCCCCTTGTTCTGCCCTCTGTGGCAAGAAAGAACAACTTTTCTCTATCTTTTTAATGACAACCTTTCAAGTATTTGAAGAGTGTTATCATGTCCCCCCTTAAATCTCCCCTTTTCCAAACTAACCATACCTAGTTCCTTCAGCCTTTGCTCATATGGCTTGCATTCCATCCCATCTTTGTCGCTTACCTCTGGATCTTTTCCAGTTTCTCTACATCCTCTCTATACATTGGTGACCAAAACTGAACAGAGTACTCCAGCTGAGGCCAAACCAGTGCTGAGTAGAGTGGTACTATCACCTCCCATGACTTGCATGCTATGCCTCTGTTCATGCAATCTAAAACTGCATTTGCATTTTTTTGCAACAGCATTGCATTGCTGACTCATGTTGGGGTTGTGATCCACCACAACTCCCAGATCCTTCTTAGCAGGGCTGTTACAAAGTCAGTTATCCCCCATTCTGTATTTGTGCATTTGGTTTTTCTTCCCAAAATGTAGCACCTTACTTTGTTGAATTTCATTTTGTTGTCTATAGTCCCATTCTCCAATTTATCAAGATCCCTCTGAATTTTAGCTTTATCCTCCAAAATGTTGGCAACCCTTCCTAGCTTTGTGTCATCTTCAGATTGGATCAGTATTCTCTCTATTCCTACATCCAGGTCACTAATAAAGATGTTAAACAACATCAGACCCAGAACATGACACCCACAAGAGTCATCAGCAGGTCTGGAACCTGTAGATCCACCACACAGACCTCTGCCACTTGAGCTAACAGAGTAACTAATAGCAATAGTAGCTTGTCATCCTCTATGTGGATTAGCACTAGAAGATTCCATTCCAGGCTCTGGATGGCAGTGTGTTATAGCAGGCACAGACTCTTCTACTGGTTCCCCTCAAGCTTAACTCTTTATGCCCTGTCTGATCCAACCTATCCTTGTCCTGGTCTTGTCTCTTCCCGACCCCTGTCTCCTTGTCCTAGGCCCAGTCCAATTCTCCATGTCCCTATCCAGTCCCAATCTATACTCCTCAGACTTCTAATCCCAGTCTCCTTGTCCATCTAGTCCCAGTGCCCCCTTCCCTCACCAGTTACCCACCCCTGTCTTCTTTCAAAACCAGTCACAGTCTCCCCGCACCTCCCAGTCCGGGCTCTTTGCCCAGCAATTCCAGATCTCACCAGACTCCTTGTCCCATCTACTCCTTCTCCTCACCCCAGTCTAGCTCTTGTCCCCTCTGCTTTCAAATCAGACAGTTTAATCCTCCATGCTGTCTGGGTGCTAGGAACAGGCTCCCTGCTAGTAGTCCCACTGCCCAGCCCCATCCCACTCTGAAGCAGCCACTACAGTAACAGGGAAAGTTCAGCTTTCCCCCTGTATCCCTCAGCTGGAGGGAGCATGCTCAGATGTTCTTTGGAGGTTAATGATCAGTCCTGTCAAATGTAGGAGCTGTGAGGGGATGGAGCATGATCAATTTGGATGGAATCTGGAGATTTTTTGCTGCTAAAACCATAGTCTCTACTGAGCATGTGAACTGGGAATTTTTTTTTCAAAGGTTTATAACTTGGCCAAATTTGGGCAGATTTTCTCAGGGATGGCAAAAGATACATCTTCGACACAGAGGCCACGGTGATCATCCTGCCAAATTTCAAGGCCCTGCTCCAAAGCATGGGGGCACTAGAGCTGGCCAAAGAAAAGATCACTAGAATCTTTTAACATAGGCAAAACAATGTATTTTCCCCTAGTCTCATTCTTGGAAACAACTGAACCATTTTGGCTGAAATTTTCCTAAATAATTCAGCCTGAGGCAGACACCTGGCATGTAAAATATCAGCCCAAATGGTGAAAAATTGGGAATGCTATAAGCAACTCAAACCAGAGTCTTATAATGGGAAGTGTTGGGCAACCTTAACAATAGGCAGTGCTACCAGCTCTACCTATAATATGGAACAGTAGTAACGACAGCAGCCTCATTATGAAAAGGTGCCATGTTTACTGCTAAGACTGTCGCTTGTTCTGAATTCCCGCTATTCAGACCGAGTCATTGGTGAATGACAGAGCACATTTTCAATGTTGCTGGAAGCAACCATACGCTAAGTAACACTGTTAAGCTAGTGGAGATTTACTGCTAGGTTCTGGTGACAACAGCAATGCTGTATTTCTCATCCCTGAAGAAGCAGCGGATGATCTGCTAGAAATGGTAGAAGGAATAGATATAAGAGGCCGGGGATGGCTGGTTTGGGCTGCTTTACCTCTCATATGTCAAAAATCGAACTAATGTGCATCAAAATGAATTTGAAAGCAAACCCAGGTCTGTATACAGGGTGAGATTTTTAGCTGGCCTAAATAGGCAGAGATCGATTGATTTCAACAGAGCTATGCCAATTTATATCAACTGAAGATGCGTCCCACGATGTCTTATTCCAATTAATGCCCGTACTAGTGTTCTGTGAACTTCACTTTAAATCAATGGGCCTGAAGCTCCTATTCTTTAAAATCAGAAATAACTCCACTGAAGCCAATGGTGTAGACTGGTGTAAAACTGAAGTGAGAGAGGAATCAGGCTTAATATCTTTAAGACGTAAAACATGGCAGCAAACATAATCTGTCGCTCTGTCTTTTTAACACAGCCATCGCTATTAGAGCCCTACAACCCAGCCTGAACCCGACGGGTCTCAATTACAAGTGTTGGGTCTTTCTTGGTTGCGTCAGGTGGAAATAAAAACAGAGCTTCTCGGGCTGGGTCAGCTCTCCTTCTGCTGCCTACGGGTCTGGTGCCACAGCATCTTCTGTGTCCTGTTCCTGCCAGCAGTCAGCACCTCGCTGCACTGTGTGTGATGCAGGCTCAGCTTCTGGAGTCATGTTATATGAAAATCTGTGTGTGCATGTGTGTGTGTTAAAGTAAGCTTAGTCCTCAAGATTGAGGAGAAAAGCTTGGAAACATGACTTCTAAAGGCTCAAAAATCAGAAAGCAAATAAAAAGAATCCAGACTTTTTTTTAAAATCTCATCATTTCGGGGGCTTGATTCATGATTTTTGCATGCTTAGAGTTGAAAATACTGCCATAATCTTTTCAATGAGACAGTCAACTAAAATTTAGCTCCAATTTTACATTTTAGTAAAACAAGCTATTTTTTAAAAAAAATCTAGGACCAATAAAAACGTTTATTTTATTTTATTTATTCCAATGGAAAGACTTGTTTTTCAACAAATAAAAATTTTCATACAGTGGCTGCAACTCAGACTAAATCACTGCAAAGCTAAAAGTGAAACAGGCTATAGAGGAAAGGGAAGCTGAGAGAAATGTAAGTAAACAAACAATGTAGACATTGAAAAGATCATTGGATTTTTAAAATCCTCTTAGGTTTTAGTTATCTAAGCTGTTAGTACCATAAGCACAGACACTTGTAACTAGATGTGTGATTTGTAAACTAGAAGCTCCCCTTATAAATCTTGTATTTTGGAGTATGGCTTTTAAATAAATATTTAAAAATCATGTATTCTGATCAATACACACACAGATTAACACAACATATTCTTTTATTGATATTGATGCTGAGAGCTTTTCTATTGATGTCTGTATTACAGGGCCTTAGGTTTCTAGTAACACTAGTAACTCAGATGCCTCGCTTCCAATTTTTCATGGAATTATGGAAACTGCAAATATAACTCAGGAAAGAGCTTTCATACATTTGGAGAAAAACTGGTTATGCATCATATAACTAAGTGCACGCACACACACACACACACACACAACTAAACATCTCTGAACTTCTGGGAAGTTTCAATCCAGGTCTGAATTTGAGGGCTTGAACCCATCTCCGATATATGTGTGTGTGTGTATACACACACATACACACACCAATTCTCCTCTCGCACAAGGTAAATCAGGACCGGACTCACTGAAGTCAGTGGATTTGCACCAGCATAAAGCAGATCAGAATCAGGCCTACTGACTTACGAAAAATGTCACGCATGTCAGTACCTTCCTTGTTGTTGTGGAAAAACACTTCTTCTCCCTTCTGCCCCATTTCCTTTTATCCTTCTCCAAACCCGCTTCTTTATCAGATAACACAGACAAGGCTGCCCTCCCCCAACAAACCTTCTCTTATTGCATCACTGGAATGGAGACTCCAAGTACTATGAAAGTTGCTTCTTCAGCCTTATCTGTATCCCAGATCCAGGATCGAGAGTCCTTTCCAATACAAAAAGAACAGGAGTATTTGTGGCACCTTAGAGACTAACGAATTTATTTGAGCAGATGAAGCAGGCTGTAGCCCATGAAAGCTTATGCTCTAATAAATTTGTTAATCTCTAAAATGCCACAAGTACTCCTGTTCTTTTTGCGGATACAGACTAACATGGCTACCACCCTGAAACCTTTCCAATGGTTAGTCTCTAAGGTGCAACAAGTACTCCTTTTCTTCTTTCCAGTACAGTTCAGCATTAGTCTGTGCAATTCCCTCCGATTGTGCTTTATGTGAGTTAGTTAGTTGTTCCATTACTTATTTAATTTCAATTGAATAAGGGGGATAGATAGTATGGACCAGATTCTAATCTCAGTTACACGGGTGTTCTGTTGGCTTTCAGTGAGATCGGATAGTGAGTAAATATTAGTCAGTTGTTAAAAACAGCCTGCCAATCAGTGTTTTAGAAGAATCCAAATCAATTTGAAAGAGAGTTCTGCTTAAAATGGATGTTATGATATGACTCAGATTTAATAAACAATGCAATCCATTTATTTAACAATGTAAGGGTCCAATCTGGTGCGAGTCTGAGCATCTTCTGAAAATGTAAGATCTTCCTTCACACTGGAGCCAGGGAGTTGATGTTCTAGCCCTAAATTACAAGCCAGAGACAGCTATTAAATCTTGTCTGGCCTTGCATTTCTTCCAGCTGCATTATACAGGCAACATAAGCAATGATGAAACAGACAAAAGCACTGCCTGCATTCAATTCCACTTGCAGTTTTCTATTATTTTCTCAGATGCCCTCAATGTACATCAGTAGGTTGGACTGTCCTGTTCTCATTTGAAGACTACTTTATGATGCAATATTAGCACCAAACTTTCAATTTATGCTGACGGTTATGATGTACAAAAATGGGCCAAATTTTCAGCTGTTGTACATCATCATGGCCCTGTTAGTCAATAAAAATGCCGATTTACACCTGCTGAGAATCTGGCCCAAATGATTCTGGGTTATTATCAGCAGCAATTAGAAAACAGAACAATGGAAGTGCTATCAGTCTTTGTTACAGTTCTTCCCTGGCTTATTCTCTAGTTAGTCCATCCATTATAGCAAGTTACTGGAATAGTTTTAAAGGAGTGGGGCTCTTCTCCAGATCAGTGGCCCATTCTTAATATATATATACCAAACTACCTTAGCTACATTTCACAGAGCTCCCACCTCCCACACAGCAATCTACAGCTCAGTTTCTTTGTGTGAATCCAAATCAGCTGTTACTGTGTCACCTCACATTTAAAAGCTAGATACCCAAATTTAGAAGTAGGAGATAGGACACATAGAAAGAGTGCAGTCTATGCACAATCGTATTGGATGGCTCCCTTTCCTAAGAAGAACCCAGACCACTGTCACCAAATAAGGGCTGGGAAGAGAGATGCCTGTTAATAGAATAGGCACTAAAATGAATGAAGTGTAGTTCAGCATGCAGTTTTCATGCCCTGTACTTTGCCAAACCAGCGGAAGAAAGAGAGAAAGTAGTAGGAATTGCATATTTTAAAGCAAGATGGAAATCCCCCATATACAGACTGCGGTTCAATGATCATCTGAGCCCTGAAAAGTTGTAAAGTATCCCCCAGTTAAAGGTGCTGTTGGTTATTTTTGACACAGAGATGTGGCATGAAGTTCCATAGCCCTGACTTTTACAGCCTGTTAAGAAACTGCTTGCTTGAGGTCTTTGTCAGGTGCTTCCCACTGATTCATATTCTCGGTGACATCTACTTATATCACAGTTACACTGGTTAATAACCTGTCCCTAAGAAGCTGAGAATATGCCACAAATCACCTGCCTGGAAGAAGAAAAGGAGGACTTGTGGCACCTTAGAGACTAACCAATTTATTTGAGCATAAGCTTTCGTGAGCTACAGCTCACTTCATCGGATGCTTACGCTCAAATAAATTTGTTAGTGTCTAAGGTGCCACAAGTCCTCCTTTTCTTTTTGCAGATACAGACTAACACAGCTGCTATTCTGAAACCTGCCTGGAAGAGTTTACATCTCTGCTTCCCTGTTGAATTCGAAGTTCAAATGACAAACTCATCAGGGACATATGGCATTCTGACTGGTGGAAAATCTGTTACCACTGGAGACCTAGTCATCTTCTGAAAAGAGATGTCATGCCTTGATTCAGATGATGGCTTTGCAATGGGAAAGTTGGGGGGAATGGCTATTGTCATTACCATGGACCCTCGCCATTAAAGTGCTAATTGACTTGCCCCCCTGCCAAAACAGGGCAGAACAATCTAGTTGGTAGACACCAACAAGATCAAAGTCAATGGGTGTTTTGACTGAGGAAGGAGTATAGATGGATCAAGCCCCCAAAGGGCTCTTACCCAGATGCGTCTTCCTTATTCTGCATGTGGAAATTCCACTGATGTCAACAGAAGTACCATGTGCACAGAAAGTGTGCAGAATATGCACAATGTGGATTAGGAAGGAGAATTTTACCTATAATGTTTCTAACCACCTAGGGAGGTGGTGGAATCTCCATCATTGGGGATTTTTAAGAGCAGGTTGGACAAACATCTGTCAGGGATGGTCTAGATAACACTTAGTCCTGCCTGGTGTGCAGGAGACTGGACTAGATGACCACTCAAGGTCACTTCAGTTGTATGATTCTAAATCATAATTTAATAATATCTTACAATTATACAGCACATGGACTCCAGAATGCTTTAAAAAGAAGGTTAAAGGTGTTGTATGCAGGACTCACCTCACCCACCACTGACATGCAGCTACCTCCTAGATTGGAATAGGACTGTTATTCAACGCCATTACAAAAGTTTAACTCAGGAAGTGAAGAAAACTGTATCTGGTTGATCCTGGAGGGAACTGTAAATAGAATTACCCAGGCAGTATTGATTCTGTTAATTGACCGAGTGTGCATGCTTTTTGTTTGCATGTGCAAATGTAAAATTTGATTTCTATTTAATTAGGGTGACCAGATGTCCTGATTTTATAGGGACAGTCCTGATATTTGGGCTTTTTTTTATATAGGCTCCTATTACCTCCCACCCCCTGTCCAGATTTTTCAGACTTGCTGTCTGGTCACCCTATATTTAATAGCCATCCAAAAGGAATATAAGCGTTACTCCCTGTGGACATTCATGCCACTAAATCTTAAATGTTTGTGGAAAGGGAACCCAAAAGGGGAATAAACATTGCTGAAGCATTTACAAATTGGAAGAAGAATTTGCAGAACATTTTTAGCACTATTCACATATCTTGAAAATTAACTAGGTTACCTGACTGTCCTTGGGCATTTTTGTGGGTTAGCTTTCCTGTTTGCTGATAGGTATTACCAGGGCACCTCAGTGGGCTAGTATCAGTGTATAGATGCTATGGTGAAAGGTGCATTTGACAGATATGGTAGAAACCTCAGTAGAAATACCGCAGATAGACCTCTGTTCAGCTCTGCTCCTAATACAGAGCATACCCTGCCCCAGACAAATGTACTTTTAAAAAAGATTTAGAATAATCTTCTATATTATTCATACTATTAATTCATCCAGGAGCAAAGACGAAGGTGAAGGCAAAGGACCAGCACAAGGCCTAAGCACTAGAGTCCCACTTAAGCCTGTAGAAATAGGCCTGCATTGAGGCATGGACCCTTGTGACAGCCTTCTGAATTTCACCCTAGGAGATTTCTTACCCCTACATCTCCACTCACGTTATGTTGTTGTCTATGACTTCAGAAAACGACTAGGACATTCATGACCTCCATTCAGCAAACAGCCGCAATGATCATTTTCTTTAACTTCCTCTGAGCTTCCCATATTGGAGGTTGTACTTTCACAAGTACATTTTCCCAGTAAGAGCTTTCTCTGCCATCTTATATTCATTGGATACAATCTAATTTAGAGTTCCTTTTGGGAGATCTCATCATGGGGAAAGAAATGTATGTATCAGTCCTTTCTATTCTTAACATTATACTGACCTCTAGAGTCGAAAGAGCTGTGCATCTGGCAATAAAGCTAGACAACTAAAGAAGCACAGAAAGTGAATGTAGAAAGTCTTAAGCAAGTTTTGATTAATGCAGTCTGTAGTTCCACATGTTTTATGTTGCAGGTGGTAATGTAACACTAGCCCACCAAAGAGATGGAAGTGTGAGTTTGAGGATCTGCTGGTAATAGCTTATCTAAGTGATCACTTTAGATAAGCTATTACCAGCAGGAGAGTGGGGTGGGAGGGGGTATTGTTTCATGGTCTCTGTGTATATAATGTCTTCTGCAGTTTCCACAGTATGCATCCGATGAAGTGAGCTGTAGCTCACGAAAGCTCATGCTCAAATAAATTGGTTAGTCTCTAAGGTGCCACAAGTCCTCCTTTTCTTTTTGCGAATACAGACTAACACGGCTGTTACTCTGAAACCGAGATTTGAATGTTTCTAGTGGCACCAAGTTCTCTGTGTCAGGACCCTATACAAGACTCAGCATGAAAATAACCTCTATGTATTAGCACCTGAGTATCCCTAAAATACTCGCCTGGCCTCTGATAGTAATTCACCTAAAGTGTGACATCATTCCCCGACGCAGAGCAGAGAAGCTCTCTTGTAGGCACAAACTGGCCTTCGATGTGTAAAACAGAGTTGTATTGGAGTAGAGGAAGCTTTCAGGGGCACAGTACATCCCAGTTCTCTCCACTGACAGTGCAGCATAAGTGGTGAAACAACTCTTAGGAGGATATGGCCTGTACTCCTTTCTGACGCTGGCTGGGTCAGAGAGGCCAGGGCTATGGCTGGAACTTTTCAGCAGGGACTCCATCTATGGCTTGGCTCTGCAGTGGAAGGGGAGCAGGAATGCACAAGATGAGACAAAGGCTCTTTGCACCTTCCCCTCTCCTTGTTCACCTATGACAACGCCACACTTGGACTGTGGCCTTCATTGTTCAAGGCCTGAGTTTCTATCTCTTGAGCTAAAGGAATAATGCTGTTAGATGTAGTAGACTCTTGTCCTTTTACGAATAAACCATTAGAAGGCAACAAAGACCTATCCTCTCATAGTATGTTTTACACACCTGTGCAGGCCACCATCTGGCTGAAATGAAAGTGATGAATGCATGCCCTTTGCCAGTGCATTTTACTGTGCACCCCATAAATGAAATGCAGTTTGTGTTAGACCTATGACTTTTAAAGGGTTAATTCCTCTTGTAGCAGCAAATGAGGCTTCCCCTTTTCCCTGCATGATGAGCAATTTTTGGAATATGGAGACCTTAAAGCAGCAGAGAGAGGGGATCCCAAGAATAGTACTGGAAATGCTGTAGAAAAATAAATACAAACCCCACCACCAAAACGAGCTGCTCAGGGTCAGAAATCAATATGTGCATCTCAGTTATTTTTATCTCTTTATTCCTGGACCTGGGAGAAACAAAACATGATATTTATTTTTTTAGGGATGCCTCTTGTTTGGGCAAGGGAATTGGAGCTGGCAGCTGAAGAGACTGCGGCTGGAATTCCCAAACTATCCAAACAAGGAGAGAAGCACAGGCCGCTGTGTGGGAGGATGGGGGACAGAGGAGGAGAGGGGCTATCAAGAGATGCAGTGAAAAGCCGTACTCTTTTACCAACTGAGCATTTTCATTTACATGCCAGTAGATCTTTCAGGATCAGGGCCCAATGGTGGTAAGTTCTGTACAAACATATAGTAAGAGCCACTCACCACCCTGAAGGCCAGACAGACAATGGGTGGAGGAAAGGAAAGGAGGTGCTACTATCCCCATTTTACAGGTGGGAAACTAAGCGACAGAGTTTACGTGACTCAGCCAAGGTCACACAGGAAGTTTGTTGCAGAGCCAGGAACTGATTCTGATCTTCTGTGTCCCTCTCCGGCACCTTAACCACAAGGCCCCTCTTCCTCCAGAGCACCCATTACCCTAGTAGTCATCCACAGGATTAGCCTAACAATTCAGGGCAAATTTTTCCCTAGATGACTCATGTCACAACCTCATTTTTCTCTCTAGCTTAGACTTGCTGGACTCCTGCCGGTGTATCCTGGGTTGCAGAAAGTCCAGCTGAAGAGGGGCTTTGGTAGTGCAAGAAGTCCATGATTTTCAAAACAGCATAACCCCCAAATTAGACAGCAGAATTAGTAGCAGGGCCCTTACAGAGCCCCAGCAACAGTTTAAAGCTACTCAACCTAGCAAAATGTCTGAGAGAGGGCAATAGGGCAGATACTGGCTTTCCATTCTCAGAGTTGAATTTCATAACCCCATGTCTTCCACCACCAAGCTAACCACAAAAGCCTGGGTTCGGCATGATGCTTCGTGGAGCTCCCTCCTCTGAACCAGCCCCAGTCTAGGGTTCTGACTTAAGGGCTTGATGGTGCAGTTTTTGAATTGCAAAAGCAGCATGATCAAGCCATAAAGGCACTGTCTGGCATTAGCTAGTCCTTCAGGAAATGCCTTGAAAGACTTACTCTTCCCCTTGTGTATTCTGTCTGTCCTAACAATACAGCAGGGTGTTTATATGCTATATGATGGACGTTTTCCATGTTAAAAACCATAAGTAACCTCTACAGTGTGGAAAATGAAAAACGTTCTCACCTAAGATCTAGTAATATTTTCCATTCGTTGCAGCACCATCCACCGAAGGAAATCCTTTGGATTAGGCATATACACATTTTTATTTTTTTTAAATCTGGACTCAGCATTGTCATTTGAAGCATGGGACCAGGTTATCTCTGTTTCAAGGGCATCTCAGCTGGCCATCCATCATTGTTACTGTACAAGTCTTCCCTCTTTAGGATCTTCAGGCTCTTTCTTTTAATAAAAGAACTGTCACTAGTTTTGTGCTTTGAATTTTTTTTTGTCTGCTTCTATCTTTCACCTTCCCTCTTTTAAAGTATTAGTGTTCTGAGTCTTCCTAACCTAAAGGGGGGGAAAGAAAACTCTTACTGTTAATTATTTTCTACTCTTTTCTTTGTTAAACCAGGTCTTGGATCTTGTGATGGGAAGCAGAAGGCAATGCTTTTGGATTTCCATAAGGCAATCTGGGGAAAATTCCCACGAATATATTGTAATTAAGGATACCGTGGAGTAATACACTGGATGTTAGATTTCTGCTTGTATAACAGTACATAGGAGTAGTGATGTGTGCTGGGTTTGTCCTGGAGTTTGTTCAGTACTTTGTACACGTAAATATTGAACTACACTCCCTGATACTCCTCATTACACAGTCACCTGTCCTTTGAAAGCATGGTGATGAGTATTTCTCCGCTGTCAGTGAGGAACAAGAGAAACTCGCTGTACCAACTAACATCTTAGATGAGCATTTGGCTGCAGGTATACATGGTTAGACTTAACAGTGCCTGGTGGACAAATGCTGAAGGTGAAAGAGGAGAGAACATTTCCCTTGTGCCAAGGGAAAGAAGTGCACAGATGTAGTTGTTGCATGGTTTTGGAAATATGAAACTAGAGTTGAGCAGAACAAATTAAGTGTTTCAAGTAAATTATCCAATGAATTTAGCCCTTTTATCTGTTGATAAGGTATCTTCAAACTGACTCCACTTTTCTGCTGTTCCTGAAAATTCAGCCTTTGGGTCATTTGCAAATTATTCACTTGACTACTCGCTAGTGTTTGTGGTATGTGATTAGTCATCTAAATCTCATGGTGCTGTTTCTGCTACCTGATTTGATGACTGAGGCTACTTAAACCAGGAAATAATATATTTGACAAATAATGACTAAACAGTGAATAATGCATGATGAAAAGTAAATACGCTTGTCTGAGCACAAATACCCAAATAGCTGTTTGTATGAAGGACAACCATTCCCAAAACATTCACGTGAACAAAAAAGTCTGCTGGGATGAACATTGGAGAATAGTTAATAATAAGGGGTAAGAAAGTGGTTAAACCAAACAGCCATTTGGAATTCAGACAAATGTTTTGTGACATGAACATTATTTTTGCTGCATTCAACCAGCTCTAGGAAGATTTTATGAAGCACAAAACTTAGCCTTGTGAAACATCTAAATCTGTTCTCTCCGAAGGATTTAAGGAGCTTTGATATGCTGAAAAAGTGTCTCCAAGGGGGGAAAAAAAAAAAACTTGGTACAGACACTCTTACCATTTTTCCACCTTGAAAAACATCTTTGAAAAAAGAATGACACCTTTTCATTACATCTGGCCCCTTGGCTAAAGGAAACACAAGCTGTGGATCCAAAAGTTCCTTCACACAATGTTCTGTGAAACAAGGAAGGAGGGTAGAAACATCCCTAGGTGATTACTGTGTGTGTAAATTGCCTGGATTACTGTTTTTGAAATATATTGTTGGACACTTCTCTACCTCACTGTGCAAAAGAAGAATATATCTGAGCCAAGCTTCTCTAGAGATATGTTTTTAAACTGCACAGCTTTAAAAATTCCATTCATTTCAACATGTATGATCTTAGTTCCTACCTGCTTTCTACCCAAAACATCGAACTGTATTTGCAATTCAAATGTAGTACAGTCTGATCCAAAATCCACTGAATTGAAACTAATGGGAATCTTTCCATTGGATTAAATAAGATTTGGACCAGACTTGGGAGTCAGATTTTCAAAAAAACCTGAGGGCCAGTTTCACGTGCTCAGCAAACATAACTGCAGCTGTATTTCCAAACGAACTTAGAGCCCTTTGAGGCACCTAAATAAAGGGCCAGATTTTCAGAGGTGCTCATTCCAGCCGCTCACTCACAGCACTTCTCTGGAAATAGTGGCTAGATTTTTATAGAGTCCTGTGTTCTTTTGAAATTCTGGCCACTTATTTTGAACATCTTGTCCCATATGCCTCAAGCCAATATTGTTATTTTCAGCCTTTGAGAGAAAAAAGTATTAACTGGCATCCAAGCTTGAATTGGTTCCAAAGAGTGAAAAACAACCACTAAACTCGGTGGGGGGGTGGGAATAATTAAATGTTAAAACAAAATAATGCTCTAGTAAGAATCTGATCATATTTTTAGTAGATTAAAACTTGCATCAAACTGCTAAAATAGGCCTTTCATATTTACTTGCTGGTTTCAAAATAGTGCTATCAACTCTATTGATGGATGATCAGTGTGTGCGTACAAAAGGTGATCCCAGATAACTACAGCATTTCCCATGGCAACCAGTCATATGAACACCTAGAAAAATGTAAGTAAGGACTTTGTCACGTTATTGTGAGCAAAAATTCCTACAGACCAAACACCTGACAGGTCTGAACTTTGTAATAATCTATCCACCTATTAGCCTAGAATGAAAGAGTTATTTTCCACACGGCATTTTTGTTTCTTTTATGTCTGAAAATGTTTTCCTTTACTTCACAGTTCATATTCTATTCTCGTACTTGTTCGTAAAAAGGAGACAGGGCTCTCTTGCTGCAATTGAGAATCAAGCAGTGTTTCTTATATACCCTGTCAGCATGAACCACACTCACACTTCTAACTGGTTCTTAATGCTATTCAACAAGATCAATCCCTTAATAATACCTGGCACTTATATTCACAAAGCACTGAACAAACTCCAGGCCAAACTTATCTCTGGTGTCTCTCTACTGAATTAAGACACCAGGATGAATTTGGCTCATTGAAAAACCAATTTACCCCCACAACGCCCTGTGACGCAGGTCTGATCCTGACTTTTGCAGATGGGAAAATGGAGGGAGAGAGGTGAAGGCACTTACCCAAGGACATACACTAAGTCAATGCCAAGTCGAGGGTCAGGGGGTAATTTTGAACCAAACTTTGGGAGCAACAGATTGCCGGCTGGACGAACAAGCTCTGTCCCCTTCTTTCTGAAGGCCACTGTGTACCATCACACTTTTGCTTTCACTGTGCAATACGACTGTGTTTTTAACACAGATATATAGAATCAAATATTTGGGGGGGGAGCCTCTCCATGCCGGGAGCTCACTTCACATCCCCAATGGGGGAGCCTCTTCCCACCCGCTGAAAGATCTCTCACACCCTCTCTGGATTCAGTTCTTTAACTGCCCCAACATGATGCAGGCTCTATGGGGGGTGGGGGGTGCAGCATTTTGAAAGCAGGGCTCCACCTCCCCCTGGCTCCCTCTGCTGGCTGAGAGTAATATGGCTGAGCTGAGCTTCTTTCATTCACCGGCTGCTAGGTTCGTGCTATTATATATAATATATATAATATACAGTGCTATTGCTGAGGGAAGTGCTTTGGGCTCTGGGGCTGACCTCTCCTTTCCCTTGATCCCTCCAAACAGGCTGGGAAAGGTAGAAAAGCACTACTGTTGCTACCTGCTGGATCCTAAATATCCCTACATCATTGTATATGGAGGGATAATTCTTGCATTTGGAGGGGGTCTTCTGGATGGTTTACAAGAGGACCTGCCTCCTGAGCCAGGCTTACTGCTCTGAAACACTAGTTGCACCCTTTCGGTGCATGTGGGAGGCACTCTAAAGGTTAGGACAATGAAAAGAAGTAGCTCTTCAAGATAGGGCCTGTCTCTTTGTTATGTGTGTCTACAGTGCCTTGCACAATGGGGCCCTGCTCCATGTCTGGGGGCCCTGGGTACAAACGCGCAGCACTCTCTGGAGCACTTGGATAACGTACAACACACGTCTGAATCCTGTGAGGTTCTGGGTGCCTCCTATAAGATGTGCTGAGTGCCTGAAGCTCCAAATGAGACCTGCCAGAGTTGAGGGCACTCAATACATTGCCGAATTGGGCCTTTAATTGCTCCATGTTACAAAATGAAATAAATTATCTTTTGTTATTTCCACAGGATTAGAAAGATAATTGCCAAAAAAACCCAACCAAACCTTAATGACATCTTTCCTAAGCTGGACGCTTTCTAACATTTTCCAGAAGATATTTTTATTGCTCTTGGAAAAAAACAAGTTTGCAGGCCAAAGAGTGCAAGCTATTCATGTTTCATTTGTTTGGAATTCTTTATCTGTTTCTCTTTACCAGGAGCTGCTCCTGGAAGATGAGGAGAAAAATACTGTATAAGCACTGAATATTATTGCATTGGCCCGTAATTAAAGGCTGAAATATTGTGTGTGTGTGTTTGTGTGTGTGTGTTACACATAAAATATATGTTAAAAGAACATTATTAAGAAGTTAGGAAATGCACGGTTGCCTGTGCAATCTTAATTTGGCCCCCTTGAGTCTGTGCATTATGATAGTCTTTTATTACATTATATAAATATTACTATATTTTCCACAACTCCCACACACATTGGTTCTTAGTCCCAGTCTTCTTACCCAACCAATCCCAGCTTCCCCTCTCAATGACTCTGTTCCCAAACTCTGACTCCCAGATCCAGTCTCCTTGTCCAGCCAGTCACAATCTCCTTCCTCAACTACCAGTGAGTTTATCTCACCAAACTCCTTGTCCCAGTCTATTCCTTTCCCTCCCTCCTGATCTGTTCCATCTGCATTGGAATCAGGCAGCTTCCTCCTCCATGCCTGGGTGCTAGGAAAGGGTTAGTCATTGAGAGGACAGGAGAGAGAGGCTCCCTGCTGTAAATTCTAGAGCCCAGCTCAATCCTATCCTGCACCAGCTATAACAAGGAAAGTCTTTCTAAGCCCTCTTATCTCTGGGCTGGAGCATGCTCAGTCACTCTGGTCATACACAGGAGTCTGGTCATAGATAGGAGCTGTGAGGGAATGGAGTATGTTCAGTGGCAATGGTATGTGTGCACTCTGGCCAGCATGAGGAGCTGAGAGAGGATAAAGCATGCTCAGTAAAGACAAAATCATTGGAGATTTCAGCTGTTAAGCGCTAGCAAGTATGTATTGAGCATATGCTAACTTGGAAAAAATCGCAAGCTTGTAACCTGGCCAAATTTGGGCAGATTTTTCACAGGGATGGCAAAACACACATCCCTGACATAAAGGCTACACCCATGCCCATTTTCAAGTCCCTGCTCTAAAGCGTGCAGATGCTACAGCTTTTCAATGAAATGGTTGCCAGAATTTTTTAACGTGAGCAAAATCATACCTTTTTCTCTAGCCTTGTTCTCAGAAATGGCTGAACTGTTTTGACTGACTTTTTTTAAAAAAACCCATCTTGAGGAAGACAGCTAGCATGGAAAAGTACAACCTCAATAGCTAAACTTTAGCTATAAGTTTTATAAGCAACTGAAAATAGAGTCTTGTAATGGGAAATGTTGGGCAACTTCAATAACAGACAGTGCTAACAGCCTCTCCTAGAATATATTCTATTTGAGTGTTACTCTATAGTTATTCATGTTGCATCACTACTATTGACCAACCAAGAATTTGTACATCCTATTAGAATTGCTACACCATCTCCAACCCATCCCAGCCGGCTTGTTTATTTAATCTTTGCTTTTAAACTGTAAGCCTTTTGGGGAAGGAACTGTCATTTATTATATGTTTGTACAGGACCTAGTTGAAGCCTTTAGAATCTACAGCAATGTAAATGTTTAAACCACCACCACCACCAAGTAAGGTCCCAATCCAGCAAAGCACATGCTTAAATGCTTTGCTTGGTGGTGGTCTAAATAGATACTACTCTCAAAGATTTTGATGATTTTGATTAAGCACAGTTCGAATGCAATAACTCGCTACCATGCAAGGAGGATGTATGGGCTTTTAGTCCAATACCAACTGACGTTTACATTTAAACATAAAGAAAACAAGAAATTCTTGCACGTTGTGTTAAATTGGAGGAGGGTACAACTGCCAAAACTGGGGCTGTATCCATTGAAAATTAGGGGCCTTTGAATGAAGGAAGAAGAGACTTCCATGACTTAATCCTGGCCCAAATCCTGGTTCCATAACTCCCAAGATAGTCAGAGGAAGATGCCATGTAAATATTTTTAAAAAAAGCAGTTTAGTGGTGACAAGATAATAGTGTCCATTAAAAAGCCAACAGTTCCCAACAGTTAATACACTATGGTGTCTATCTGTCTCTCTTCCTATCTTGCACTGTCTCATCATTGTGCTGTCTGAGCATTTAGAAGATGAAACTGTCTGAGATAGCTTGGTTCAGCTGAAGTTGACAAGAAGGAAAGAGCCACAGGGAATCAGGAGGCTGCAGGGAGATAAAGGGCCTTCAGGAAGATAGCCCTGCTCTTTAACAGATGCCCTGAGATCTGTACTATTTAGAGGACCAAAACCTCTGCTTCTTACCTGGGTTCTATTGAAGAATTTGAAGAACATGCCATGAGGGGTACCTCACCAAGATTACCTCCCCAATTCTCTTCAGTCCCCTCCTGAGGGTTTTCTCGCAGAAGGATAGAACACTGAAGAACTCAGGCAGATCACTGAAGAGAATGGAAGTTGGTTTAATTAAGTAAGGACCTAAGGAGTTGAGCCTTTAATTATTAAGCCTTATTACATTCCTGCTCTCAGTCGAGATGGTGAAACTGAGGCACACAAAGGTTAAGTGACTCTCAGGTTCACAGAATAACTGGATGGCATTAAGCAATACAATGCAGATCTTATGATCTCTCAGCTTTAGGCATAATACCATCCTGTACTTCCAGCATATGAGTATTGCACTGTATTTTCCAGCTAGGCTGAAGTAGTTGGGTGGGGAACACCCAATTCCCCGATCTTCTTTCTTCAGTAATTAATGTGCAGACTCATCCTCCTTCTTGATACAGAAAGCATTTTCTCCATTCTCCAAGTTGCATGTGCCAATAAGGCCTTACTGATTTATCCCTAGGGGACTGAGCTAGCAAACTGCTGGAAAATCTCTGAAGTTAGGGGCAATGTTCTTCTGATATTGAGCTTACTGATCTGTTCAGTTACAAAGGGCATTAAAGCAATTGAAACTCCCCCAGGTACCAGTGTATGCACAAAGGAGGGGGATCTCTTGGCCAGCAGCAATTTTCATCCCCACCTAAAAGCTCTCTGAGCGGCACTGAGAGCAGCAGCAACAGCATCAATCTGCTGTCAGACTGTTGACTGTCTGAGACGCGGTATTGGCACTTTGGGTACTGTGCTTTGTTCGAGATTTACAATAGCTGTGCAGAGGGGTTCGTGCAGCATTTCGTTCTAAATGACCCATTCACAGAAGACAAACCAAATAAGTGTTATGGTTTTGGCAAGGCATTTTACAGTGCAGCAGGAGTTTAACAGATTGGAAATTACAGCAGCCTGTAACACTCTTTAGCACAAGTCTGACACAAAAACGAATGCTGTATTTTATATATCCCATATCTGCGTCTGCTGCAATTTAAAGAACATTTCCTCTAACTATATGGGGTGCACAAGGAGATGGATTGAAATATTTTTACTGCACTTCAGGGATGAAGAAAGAGACAGTAATTTAGAGCCGGTGTATTGTAAATCGTAGAATCACAGAACTGGAAGGGACCTCGAGAGGTCATCTAGTCCAATCCCCTGCACACATGGTAGGACTAATATCTAGACCATTCCTAACAGTGTTTGTCTAACCTGCTCTTAAAAATCTCCAACGATGGAGATTCCACATCTTCCATAGGCAATTTATTCCAGTGCTTAACCACCCTGACAGGAAGTTTTTCATAATGTCCAACCTAAACCTCCCTTGCTGCAATTTAAGCCCATTGCTTCTTGTCCTATCCTCGGAGGTTAAAAAAAATCATGCCATAACAGAGCTGGGAACCATGTTGTGAGACCTTGGGGTCATATACCTTGGTTTTTTGACTCTTGTTTGGTACAGCTGAGCCCGACATTCTACTGCCATTGCATGTAACCCCCACCTATGAAATGCTGCCCTCTGGATATTTGTTCATTTCATTGGATCAAGCAGGAGGTGAAGCTCCCAAACAGAAAAGCTCATCTCAGGGTAATTGACATAAAGTACAAAAGGTGCCTCATGCAAAATTTGAAAAAAACCAAGAAGGAAACCTCCAAACTTTGAATGATTATCCTGCATGATAATTTAGTTAGAGAAGCAGGCTCTTATTTCTCACAAGCTAAGTGCATAGGGATTGTGAAATACAGAGATGGGAGACTTCCAAGAAAAGT
Organism: Caretta caretta; assembly: GCF_965140235.1. Taxonomy (NCBI): domain Eukaryota; kingdom Metazoa; phylum Chordata; order Testudines; family Cheloniidae; genus Caretta; species Caretta caretta. Next base: position 12,291,749 of record NC_134214.1, on the reverse strand, counting down.
CTATTTTACCATATGGTAGTGAAGAGCTATGGAGTGCTGCCTTTCAAATGAGACAGTCAGACCTCCTGATTGCTCATGGTCATTTAGGAACTTAGAGAAGGAGTGTTAGACCCAGCGTCCTGCCTAAATGACAGTATGAGAAATTACATTCTGCATCTCTGAAATGTCCCCTGTGGTTTTAATTCAATAATTTAAAATAACTAAATAAGAAAAAAAGAATAAACTGTTGCACAGGTGAGCTGTGACATGTTAAATGATTAAATGGCATGTTTTACTTCCAAAGCTGATTAAGGGTGGGTCCATTGTAGATATTGGAAACTCAACTTGACTTCCAGTTTTGCTCATGAATTTTTGAGCCCACATAAAACTGAGGCATATACAACTTTTTCAGGCATATTTTCTAGCATTTATACTTCTAAGCACAGTCTCTGGATCATACATGCAATCAGTTATTCTGACACCTTAATGCTATAAGATACGTTGATAATTATTTTCACTTCTAACATTGCACCTGCAATTATTTGAGGGCTCAAAAATCCAGATGTAAAATCAAAGATCACTTCATATTGACTTGGTATTTTTCATATGTTCCATCCATAGCTTTAACTGTGCCTTAATAAGGAAGGTATAAAAAAAAAGGTAATTACAGGTAAATATTTTATCTCACTTTTAGTATATTAATATCGACCTTTGGGGAATGGCTCATGGGGTAGTGTTTTTTATTTATAAGGAAATTAAAAACAGCTGAAATTATGTTTTCCTGTTTATCTGGTCTCCTATGAAAGCTGAAGTTATTTAAGTTCTGGAGTTTGCCTTGGAGTTTTGGTGCCTTGGAGCAAGAGTAAACTTTGAGCAACTCCATACAGGATCAGAATGGGAAGGATTTTTAGTAGGGATTTTTACTAAGAGAAAGCTTGAGGAAATCACTTCCCATCAGACAAGGATGGCAAGCACAACTTCTCTTCGGTGCATTGGTTGCAGAAACATTGTCACCACCTCGACATACCACAAGTGCTCAGATGCTGCAGTAATGGGGGTAACGTATACCTGGAAGCACAGGAGAGGAGTCAGATACCTGGAACAGTTAAAATATAAGCAGTAGCCATCAGATGCTTTAAATATAAGGATGTGTAAGTGAATGGTTACTTTTTGGGACACAAATTATTTGTGCTTTGTCTCACTACGCCTGATCCTGCCAGGTGGTGATTGCTTCATGGAAGAGGCTAACAGCATTCCACCCCATTGATAAATACATATGACATCAGGGGGAGTTGATTTAGTTGGGGTTGGTCCTGCTTTGAGCAGGGGGTTGGACTAGATGACCTCCTCCGGACTCTTACAACCCTAATCTTCCATGATTCTATGACTCCTTCCAGGTGCTAAGCACTTTGCAGGATTGAGCCCGTTGTAGGGTCTTACTGCAGGAAGTAAGCTGCAAGTAGACCAGGATGGCAATTTGTCAGGCAAGGAGACTAATACATACTATAATATAGCCTCATTTATGGCAACTATACTTGGAAATATGTGGATAACATGTCCACTACCAACGGGTAATGCCTCAATAAAATGACTGTCTCCTGAAGTAATGCCTCCAGAAACTGGTACAGTACTATGGAACCTGACAAGAAAATATCTATTGCTGAAATATTCTTTCCAGAAGTACCACATTATCCGGACACCTTCTAGAAATAATGATGGATACTGAAACATTCATCATCACTCCACAGAAAGTGAGTGAGGTGAATGGCTTAATATCTCACCTAACTTCCAGCCACCAAGATGCCTAATGTTCAGAAGCATACCTGAATTATTGTAAGAAAGCTACCAATGTAATCTCAGCACATTACATTTATAGCATTTGGGCAAGTTGTGAGGAAACAACTCACTGCCATTTCCAGCCCCAGAAAAGGGCAGATCCAGAGTTTATGCAGCTAAGCTTTTCATCCATCATTCTACACTGCTAGAGTTTTCAGACATTCAAAGCAGTAGCTCTGTAAACCTGCCCTGTCTGCATCATCTCTCTGAATATGATAAATGGTCAACCTTAGACATGCATATGTTGCAGAGATTTATAGACTAGAGCTGGGTGAATAATTGATTTTTTGATTCAGTGGCCATGCTGAAAAATCCAAAAATTAAATTTCAGTTTCCGTCAACCCAAAATGACAATTTTTCCATTTCTCACCGAAATGAACTGAAGAAAAAAAATTGTTCAGGTCAAATGAAACATTTTGTTCATGATATGAATTCTTTGGGGTTTTTTAGTTAAATCTATCTACATTTCTGAGTGAAGTGTTGTTTTGAAATGAAAAGTTAAAATGTTTCATTGCAAAAATGTTGAAATTAAATGTTTGAACTTTTTCAAATAAACTTCACTCCAATTTTTTTCAGCTGAAACTATTCACCTGATTTGACCCAAGTTCATCAACAGTTTCAGTTGACCAGAAAGTGCATTTTTTGGTGAATAAAGTAGTCATGGAGAGGGGGGAGCCACCATCCTTCATTATAGACCACCAGTACATTCCACAGAGTCAGAAAGAAAGCAAGTTCCAGTTGTGTCAGGCAGAAGGGAGGCTAACTATCTCAAAACTGAACACTTGAGACTGAGAGACACAGTGGAATAGACAAAACATCATAGAAAGCAAACCCCAAACTTGGAGACATTAGAAAATAGCAATAAAGAGTGAGTGGAAAACAAATAGAGTGTCAGATTGAGGAGAAAAGCAAACTGTAGCGAAAGTGATCACTGAAAATCCTAAAGAAAAAAATGAGTGAGAAAATCACAAACAAAACCTAAAGCAGAATGAGTGAGTAGACCTGGGTTCACTGCATGCCCCAAACTAACTTTCAGTTCCTGAGAAGGTACACCAACAAAAGGGCCTCTGGTAAACCTTGGTATGGCATTGTCAAGGATCCTATTGCAGCCATCCAAATTTGGACACAAGATACAGGGGAAATGCTGGATCTCCATAAGAAACTATAGAGAATTAATAATCAGGCTTGGAAGTATGTGATCATCCCTCCACCTCCATTTCCATAATATACTTGTAAACTGACAGGATCCTATTGTTCTTCTGTAAGTCCCCACTCTCCGGAAAGATGTAAGTTTCATTTCTCCTGCAAAGAATGAGTGTCTTAAGTGAACAAATGATAGCTCACGTGAAAGAGTGTAAGGTGAAAAAATGTACTGCTCCTTTAAGGGGCAGGTTGGAGCCAATAGCCTGGGAACAATCAAAGAGGCCCTGAGCTATTTAAATACAGGAACAGGAAGCTGAGGGGGGAGTAGAAAGCAGACAGTTGGGCCTGGGTGACTGGTGGTGTTTACTCTCTCAGGCACTTGGAGGGAAGCCTAACCTGACGCTTGGGTGTGTGCATTGCAAATTTGGGATCCCTGAACCAGGATCCTGATAAACTTTTTGTTTCAATGATTCCTGTTCTGGAATCTGATTAAAAAGGGGGCATGTTGCTTGGGTAAAGTGTGCTGGGTTCTCTTTGCCCTGGGTGGTTAAAGAGAACCTATTGCTGCCCCTGTTGGGGGAAATTAAGTTGGGGCGCACCTGGAGCACCACACTTGGCCCTAAGAGGCGCTCAGGGACTGTCTCCCCCTTTACACTCACACATAACATGACTCAGGGTGACTGCTTTGATCCCAGCTATAAAAATAGGTTCCACATGACTGGACACTGTCTTGTTTTCTTGTTATCTGGAAGTGTTCTGCACTGGGCATATGGAAATATGTTATACTCATAGAATTCTTGATTCTTCAGTTACCAAGAGGGCCAGGATATGTTGTAGGAGGAACTTAATAAGGTGAAGGAATTTCAGATAGGAGGTCGTTCCCTAACTAACATTCTTACACTAGAGGTGTGATTCTTTATAAAATATTTATACAGGTAAAAAGCCCTAGTGTAGACACAGTTATACCAGCACAAAAGTCCTTTTCCTAGTATAGCTCATTTTGTTCAGGGAGCTGGTATATGCTATATCAGTTTAAGCTAGTATAAGCTTTATCTCCACTGGGAGGGTTGTCTGTCTATATACCAGCAAACTCTTTCTAGGGTACACATGGCCTAGTTCTCTGTTTAAACACATGGAGTGAAATCCTGGCCCCATTAAATCAGTGGGAGTTTTCATTCAGACAACATGAGTTTGGCCTTGAAAAATCATAATATTCTGTTTTAAATAATAAATTTGGGATGTATTTGCTTTCTAGTTTTTGAGCCTTTAGGATGCACGTGGGACATGTTTTAAAACTTCTCTCTGCAACCACAAAGTCTAGAACTTTTTTTTAATAAAACCTGAGATTTATACAAATTCTCACAGGATTATTTATCTCCAGGAGCTGGGGCTTTAAGATATCAAGTACAGCAAGACTCTCAACAAAATTCTATGAGTTGGCAGCACCACTCTCCATATATATCTTTTCAAATAGAATCAACTGTATTATTTTCTTCCCATATTTCGAACCTCACTTCTAAGAATGTCAATAGCACAAAAGAAACTATTTTATCCCATTGAGCATATGTAAAGAAATACAGCTATACTGACAGAAGGACAGGTTGAAGTCACTGAAGTCCACTGAATAGGCCACTAAAACCTAACAATGTTTCAGATAAGAATTAAATAAAAATAGGGACATTGATATATAGCTTTTAGTTTTTTATTCTTCGCAATCTGCAAAGCTTAACAGCCAAAATAGTTGCCCTAGAATGCCTGGCAATAGGAGAGGATTTAGTAATAAAAAGTCATGTTTGCTGTATTTGGAGACATTGTGGTAAGAAAATAATCAGAGACATGCTTGTAATACCTGGGTATAATGTATAGATTAGTGCAGAGAGGCAAGGAATAGCACTATACAGTTAGTCAAGATTAGAGAAAATTGTGAGGAATAACAGGGCTATACAACCTGGCATCACAGTGGCAGATAAAATTCAGTGTAGACAAGTACAAGGTAATGCACATCAGAAGGGTTAGTTTGAAGCACTCATACACACTGATGGATTGTAAAATAACTGTTGCCACTCAGGAAAAAAATCCAGGCATCAGTGTGGGAAACTCAGTGAAAATGACTGCTTGATGTGCACTTGTGGTCAAAAAAAGCAGACACAATGCTAGAATGTATTAAGAAAGACATAGAGTGGGATTTTCAAAACTGCCTAAATGACGTAGATGCACAAGGTCCATTGACTTTCAATGGGACTTGGGCTCCCAAATCAGATAATATTTTTGAAAATTTCACCATAGAAAATAAAATTGAAAATATTATTCATAGAATCATAGACTATAGGATGAGAAGGGACTACTGTGGTCATCTAATCTGACCTCCTTCATAACACAGGTCATAGGATTTCCCTGCTTCAATTCCTGCTTGAATTAGAGAACTTGAGAACCAAAGTTTTATTGGTTCACATACCACCTTTTTTTAAAACCTGATGATTGAAGTACTGCATGCAAATTTCTCCTGTTTGTGCACATTTATTTTAGGCCTTAACAGGCTTAACTTCAAATAGTAAAATAAAGTTTGAATTTGCCTGAGGGAACTTGGATAAGAAGGGAGTTTGGGTGGGGGAGTCTGGGTGGGAGGGTTAGAGGACATGAGATTTATAGCTGGTTGGGAATTTAGCGACAAAACTTTTTTTTTTTTTAATTCCAATTTGTCAAAACTCAGCGTTTTCATGGGAATGTATAATTTTCCACAAAATTTTTGTCAGGAAATGTTTCTCGGGGCCAGGATGGAATTTCTGGTCAAAATGAGAGGAGGAGAAAGAAAGGCAGACCCATCACAGAATAGCCTGGTGGTCCGGGTACTCATTTGGGATGAGGGAGACCTCAATAAAAGTGCTTTCTCTGCCTGAGTAAAAGACCAGACGCTTGATCCTGGGTCACATCCTATCTGAGTGCCCTACTTGCTAGCTATTTGCTATTCTGGATTGCATGGGCATCTTTCCCTCTGTTTTTTTGCTAAAAGTTTCCAAAGGTCCCAGTTTCATCTTGATGCCAAATGGGAAAATTCTTGAAACCATGAAAACCATTGTGGGATGGGAAAACCATTTCCAGCCATGCTCTGAGCTTAGACTTAGGATGTGGGTTTGGCTGGAGTGCACCTGTGTAAAAAGGCAGGAATGGCTCAGAGGGGAAGGGTAGAGAAGTTGGGGGAGTGTTGGCTGAAAGCAAAGGGCTTTACTTGGGCATGTGGCAACTTCAATTCACCCTTCTTCTCAGGGTACTTCCACACTGCAGCTGGGAGCATGCTTCTCAGCTCAAGCAGACAAATGCACCAGGTCTGCTCAAGCTAGCAGTCAGCAGACAGTCAGTTTGGAAAGAGCCAGCTTAAAGCAAAGAGAGTTAAATTGTGCCTTGTTGCATTAGGGAGCAGCCTGTTTTCTCTCACTTAGTTTTTGGGTTCTCGTGCATTATCATTCTGAATTATAAAAAATAAAGGATTGTTATGTTGCAACCTTCCAGCAAGAATATTTGCTTTTAATCTAACTTCTCCATGTGTATGCTGTGAACTCAACACTCTTCTCTTCCAGTGCCTGTTGAGCTAGGGAACACTACAACCTCTGGCCCTTCTGCAGAGTCTTTCCTACAGAGCTTTTCCTGCCCTGGTCCCTGGACTCTCAAATCCTTCTTCGTGGTTAAGAGACCCCAAAACTGTCCTTCATGGGCTGAGTTATGATTCAGACAGGCTTCCCCAACGCACCAGTGCCCCTTCTGATTCCCATCCCAGGGAGCCTCTCTCCTGATTTTGATGCTCTCTTCTAATTCTGCCCTTTTTCTCTTCCTGGGAGTCATCTAAGAGCTGGGTTTGTCACGTTAAGGATGTAGGTACCTAATTAAAACCTAGTCCCATTCATCAGCTAGGCTGCTGCTCTTGTCAATACCTGTTTCCTTAAATGGGTCACGTCATGGAACAGGTGGTGGCTGGTCCAGCCCTTACTACTCCTTAAAGAGGCCAGACCATCATGTTACAGTGTACCACTTTCAACAAGGTCTCATACCACATGTATCACATTTTGGGAACCTCTGAACTGGGCCACATCTTTTAGAAAAACATCCAATCTTGATTTAAAATTTTCCAGTGAAGGGAAATTTTCACATCCCTTGGTAAGTTGTTCCAATGGTTAATTACTTTTACTGTTAAAAATATAGGACTTATTTGTAATCTAAATGTGTCTAGCTTCAACTTCCAGTCATTGGTTCTCATTATACATTTTTCTACTAGATTGAAGAGACCTCTACTATCGAATTTCTGTTCCCCATGTAAGGCCTTACAGACTGTGACCAGGTTATCCCTTAAAAGTCTCTACGATAAACTAAATAGATAGACTCAAGGAGCCCCCCAGTCACTATAAGGTATATGTTTTCTAATCCTTTAATCATTCTTCTGGCTCTTCTCTGAACCTTCTTCAGTTTTGCAATATCTTTCTTGAATGGTGGACAGTATTCCAGCAGTGGTCACTCCAGTGCCCATTACTCTCTATTCCTGCTCAGGATTCCCCTGTTTCTACATCCAAGGATCACATTTGCCCTTTTGGCTATCATACGTTCTCCCTTTGTGTTCAGATCTGGTGACCCCATGTCAAAAATAATATAACAGGAATGGGAAAGCTTCTGAGAAAGGTAATAAAAATTATTAAAATGCAAGAGGATTTCCATAAGAAGACAGATCAAATAATATTTAGTATAAGGAGGTCAATTAGAGATGACAGGATAGCTTCATACAAAAACAAATGGAATAGAGACAAGAAAAGATTTACTATCTGGTAATACATCAAGAGGACAGTTAATGAAATTAAGACAACTTTCAGAATTGAGGAACAGAAGTCTTCATTTTCCCACAGCCCATAATTCACCTGTGGAACACATTACCATAAGATATCATAAAAATCAAAAGCTTAGAAGGAGTCAATATTTATGTCATCAAGACTATCTAGTTATAGCTAACTGGGAATAAAATGTTTACAGAATAGCAATCCTCAATAAAACAGCAAGTGCCTGGAGTTAGGAAAAAACTGTCCTTAAATACCTGATGTTGGATAATCATGGGAATTTTATAACTTCCTCTGGAACATCTGGTACTGCCCATTGTTGGAGACAAGATACTGGACTCGATGGACAACTAGTATGGCAATTCTTATATTCTTATGCATCTAACCTGGGATTATCTATACAAAAAAAATACAGCTCCCTTATTTTTTGTCAAGAGTCCAAATGTACCCAAAATACCCAAATCCACTTCTCAGGCCTTTTCAAATTTAAATGTATGCTTCCTTTCTATATCATTAATCAGTTATCCAGAGATTGTTACAGTAAAATGGAAAGTCTTTACCCTTCAAATATATAGGTCCGCAAACTACATCAAATTGTTCTTTCAATATCCATTTTTATCTTTGCCCAAACACTTTGTAGGCCACAAACCATTACAATTAATGTGTTTTCCTGTTTTAAAGGCATATTTATTATAACCCATGAAGTCCACTAGAAACTTAGCTACTGTTAATTGTGTTGACATGGAAGGTTCTCATATAATATGGGGATGGGCAGTAGTGAGAGATAGAGACTCTACCTCACTGTATCTGAAGGAAAAGAAAAAAAAATGAAAAATCCTTGACAGACCAAAGGGGGTAAATGCTTATATTTGGTTTACATGATATCCAATATGTTTAGTCAGCCAATCAGAAAGCTAGCATTCTCTCCCAATTCTGATCCAGTGCCAATGACCACTTACATACACTCAACATATCTGGAAACTCAGGAACATTCCTTGACCCAAATGCAGAAATTCAACCAAAATCGTGGTGATCATTAAGAATCCCAGTCCCATACACAATCCATCATTAGTGAAATGGGGAAATTGTCTTACCAGTTGATGGCAGTTAGAAATCCAGGATCATAAGACTGAGTTTTTTTATGAGTCATTCACTGAACAAATAGAAGCTGTCCTTATATGACCTTCCTCATATTTATTATATAGTGTTTATTAAATAAATGTGCCTAGGAGGTATGTGCATTGAACAGTGAGGATTACACAAAGGAACTAAATTACGACAAAGGAGATCATCTTATTCTTCCTAAAACGCATGGTTTGAAAGGTAAGGATAATAATAATCCATCTGATTGAACTTTTTATAATGATTTTCAATTAATCCAGCAATACAGGGATGACAACAGCAGAAGCCTGTTCATATCAATGGGAACATTGCCATCTAGTGGATTGATACATTAATGCAGGACTTCAGAAGAACCCAGAGAAATAAAAAGATGAATGACATATAGGGGTTTGCCAGACTGGATCAGAAGGTCAGGCTATTATCTCTCTATCCTGGCATCATCCTTTTCATCAGCAATAACCAGAGGAAGGCCTGAAATCTCATAATTGTGGAATAGTCTTCACAGAGCAAAAATAATTCTCCATTATTCTTGCAGGGATCAGTTCATTGCTTGATTCATAAGATTACATTATCTTTGTTTTAGCTTTTATAGTTACATTTTGTTGCCAGTGGTCATAAAATTTTCCAGCTCTGGTGTCTGATACCTTCTACCTTCCAGAGCGGCAATTGATCTAATTCAGTTAAAGCTAAGATTTCCAAAAAGCGGACCTTCATAAACTGGGATGTTAGACGGGACCTAAGGGATTTATGTGCCCAGCTTCCACTGAATTTCCAGTTCCAAATGCCCTTATTCCCCGAGGCTTCTTTCAAAATCACAGCCTGAAATCCATATTTGGCTCCTGATTTTCCTGATTCAGGAAAAGGGACCCTGATTTTTCCAAAGTGCTCAGCCACCCAGCAGCTGCCATTCGTTTATTTAAAGAGTACTTGTGGCACCTTAGAGACTAACCAATTTATTTGAGCATAAGCTTTCATGAGCTACAGCTCACTTCATCGGATGCATTCAGTGGAAAATACAGTGAGGAGATTTATATACATACCGAACATGAAAAAATGGGTGTTATCATACACACTGATGAGCAGGAGAGCGGGGGCCGGGGGGGAGAAAACCTTTTGTAGTGATAATCAAGGTGGGCCATTTCCAGCAGTTAACAAGAACATCTGAGGAACAGTGGGGGGTATGGGGGGGGAATAAACATGGGGAAATAGTTTTACTTTGTGTAATGACCCATCCGCTCCCAGTCTCTATTCAAGCCTAAGTTAATTGTATCCAGTTTGCAAATTAATTCCAATTCAGCAGTCTCTCGTTGGAGTCTGTTTCTGAAGTCTTTTTGTTGTAATATTGCGACTTTTAGGTCTGTAATCGAGTGACCAGAGAGATTGAAGTGTTCTCCAACTGGTTTATGAATGTTATAATTCTTGACATCTGATTTGTGTCCATTTATTCTTTTACGTAGAGACGTGTCCAGTTTGACCAATGTACATGGCAGAGGGGCATTGCTGGCACATGATGGCCTATATCACTCCTTTTCTTTTTGCGAATACATACTAACACGGCTGCTAATCTGAAACCTGTCGTTTATTTAAGTATCCAAATATGGATGTAGGAGCCCACCTTTAGGCAGCCATTTTAAAACAAATATTGGCCTACATTTTTAAAGGGGTCTAAATTTGCATTTCAATTTTATGGGATCCCCTTTGCCCCCACAAGTAATCATGGAGGAAATGCTAGTATTTAGATATCTCTCCAATCTGAAACCGGGGAGTTGTACACTTCAGTACTGACATTTTCACTGAGAAGCTAAGAACCCTTTTATTTCCCTTTATAGTGCCATTCTCACCTATAGCACTTTACCCTTGGTGTATTTCTAATCCAGCTGAAACGAGGAACTACTGGAAGTCTCGAGGGCCTTGTATGGTAGGAGTCAGTAGTTATAAGCAGTACTGTTATGGGAGAGGGTAGGAATGAGAGACTACACAGTATTGGTATTTCCTTCATAATTTTTGAATCCTTTAATTCAATCCTCGTTAACCGTTCTACTTTCTAGGTTATTCAGCATCTGAGTTTCTTGTAGCTGCTGCATCCATCTGGGCAGACATTTCAACTGAACTGTCTGAGATTTTTCCTAAGTCTCTTTCCCCCAAGGGATCCTATAAGTTCATAGTCTCTCTGCATAAGTAAAAGGTTTAGACTACATTTTTGCCAGTGTCCAATACTTTATGCCTTCCATTGATCTGAGTTAAATTTCACGTACAGTTGTGCTCTGTAATTAATTCTCTAGTGGTCTTAAATCCATCAAAGTTTGCCCCAATGCTCTATAATTGGTTGGTGCTTGGTGTTTTGTTTTGTTATTTCCCTCTCTATCTCAAACTACTTAGCATCCTCAGCTATCCACACAATACCTCAATATAACAACCATGTTTGCATGTCTACACCTATCACATTGCCTAACAGTGAATTCTGGGAAAATCTAGGCAGCTATCCCATATCCCAGAGGGTATCCAGAGACAGTGGAATCAGCAGAACATGGGGCAGTGCAGATGGGAATGTCTGAAATTCCAAGGATTTCCATGAGCTCCCTGTAGTAGTGTGGCCACTGATTGCCTCTCAAGCACCCCCTCCTGGACAGACATCACTCTGCAGCACCCTGTCTCTGACTGACCCATCTCTTCAGGGGCCCTTTACGAAGTCACAGTTCACAAAGTACTTCAAAGAATCCCAAGAAGGGAATCCCATTATTTAGTCCTTAGATGTACACCAGCCCTCCCGGCCCAACTCTAGTTCAGTGTCCCTGTCCCAGTAATCCAATACAAAGTCTTTCAAAACAAAATAGACGCTTACACAGTCTTCCCGCAATATCAGCAGGGCACAGACCACTCCTCCCTGAGGAAAGAAAGGTCTTTCTGTCTCTCCCCAGCAACTTGGGCAGGGTCTTTCCCAGGCTTCCCTGCCTAGAGAGCTTTCTCCTGCTTCCTACCAGACTTCCTACCCCGACAGTCTTAGTTATATTCTCAAACCCCACCACCCCCATCTTTTGGAGCTTCCTGCTGCCTTTTACCCTGGGATCATCTGATTCCCTTCATGTTGGGCTCATCAGGTAGTCAGGCTTGGCTTAGCCCCAGGTTTTCCAGCCCACGAACAAGCCACCATGCTCCATTCCCATTTTAAAGAAAGGCATCACAATAGTGACTCTGTAATGTGCGGAAACAACTGCCTCTCAAAGACACTAAGGCCCCTTTACACTACTTTGGCAGTGTAAGCCCTTAAAGCAGGTGTAAATGTAATTTACACCTATTTTAAGCCCCTTTTCATAGCCAAAGTGGTGTAAGGGACCACAGTATAAATGAGAATCAGGCCCATCACCTAAAAGCAGACAAGATTTTCAAACAAGAGAGATGACTTTGGGGGCCTGGGTATTTGAGTGTCTGACATGAGACACCAAAAGAGTCTGATTTTAAGACATATTGAGCTGTCCTCTCTCTCTCTGGAAATCAGGCCCCTTTAAAGTGTCTCAAGCTGGGCACCAAAAATTGATGCCACCAAAAATCATTAGACATTTCTGGTAATCTTGGAGATTATATCCCTGCTATGTCATACTTTTGGGCCCATCTTGAGAAGTGTTAAGTCCCTTCAACTCCCATCTTCAGCAATCTCAAAAGAAATACTCTCCAATGCTACCCACTCCCCTCCCCCTCTTGGCCATAGATGCTACTGCAAATTCACATGCATGTCCCTGCTGAGCCGCCATCTCTCCTTACAGAGTGGGCCCAGAAGTGGAAGAGGTAGAGGGGGCAGCATGGGGAGATGGTGGCCCAGGGTTCCAGGAAGTGGGGAGCCAGGTCTGGGAGATCCTGGTGGCTGGAATACCCAGAGGAGCTGCTGCCCCTATTCTGGCCAGTTACTGACAGCTTCAATCGCCTCTTCTTCCCCATCTCTAAGGAAAAGCCCAAGTGAAAGAGACCAGCTGGGACCTCTTCCCCGCCTTGCACCAGAGAAACCAGGACCAGCTGAGGCCTCTCCCTCCTCACATCGCTGCTTTGAGAGACTGGGATTGGCCAGGGCCCCTCCAGTCTCCCACCACCCACCAGAGAGGCTGGGACTGACAGGACTTCTTCTATCTCTCCTCCCACTAGAGAGACCAGGACTGGCTGGGAACTCTTCCCCACTACTCTCCTCCCACCAAAGACACTCTCAGACCCAGCTCCTCACTTCCCATAACCCCATGTCACCATCTCCTCATGCTGTCTCTTCCACTTGCAGGCCCATTCTGGGAGGAGAGGTGGCAGCTCAGCGAGGACATACATATGACATGCAGCAATGCAAAGCTGGGCAGCCCTACACACACACATGCACCTCTCAGAACGTGAGCTCTGCTACTTGGAAAATTCTGGTTGTGCCCCTGCTATCCTGGTGGTTTGCTGTATTTGAATTTGCCAGATTGCAACAAACACCTGATCCAGCAAGACAATGCCATAGGACTAACCTTTTGGACACTGTGTGATCTGGATAGGGGCCCACTAACCCAATTGTTCATGCAGGACCCAGTACTGCAGTACCTCTATCCTGACACTCTGGATGTGAGCAGTGACCTCTGGATACTGAGATAAAGTGACAATATTTAACAGCTCTTTAGAATGGATTCTCTCAGGAAAATGACCACTCCATACCGTTTCAGGTACTGCATGTTGGATAGTAATGTGAGAGGAATCCATGTTTGTAAAGCTAAACTGGTTCTTTATTAAGAGAACTTTTGTGGTGTGGCGCAGATTCAAGTACCCCTGTGCACTGGCAGTTCTGCACCATCCCCAATGTGGGGTCATGCACGTTGAGTAGGGGAGAGCAAAGGTGGCTGTTATGCCATTTTCTTCCTCCTTACCCCCTAATCTTGGGACTGGCCGTGGCCTTGTTTGGCTCTTGGTATAATTTAGAGCAGCCTTAAGGCTGTTCTAAGTTACAACAGTTTGTAATGCTCTGTTAGGGGACATTAGGCCTGCCAGGAGTCATTGGAGTGCAGCGCATTCAAGTCATGTCCCACCCCCTCCACCTCCACTATATCTCCTATGGGAGTCTCGAAAATCCAGCCACACTGGCTCTACACAGGCCAAAGATTCCACCTTAGCCAAAGAAATCCTTTGCTATCAATTCAAGGCTGCAGTAAGGTCCCTTTGCATAAGAGGAGCAGTATTTCAAAAGGGCTGCTCCCAGATTCTGATACTGTTGCGTGAGCTGGATCCAAAACTCCTTGTAATCAATAGAAAGACTCCCACTGACATCAGTGGGCTTTGAACTGGCCCCATGTGAGTAAGGGTGGCAGAATTGATCTGTTAATTTCTATATTTCTTCCCATGAGTAGGCAAACCATCTGTGCATCTTTTATGATATTGTTGAATAGTCTCCAGGCTAGTTCTATGGTTCTTTATATTTTAATTTGCCCTTTAGCCTTTTGTTAGCCATTTTCCTCACTGTTTTTTTTTAATTGCCCTTTTAAAGTTTACCTCTGTTTTACTCCTAGGTGGCAGTGTTCCCAAATGGAGCTGAGTACTCCAGTATTAGATGGGGCTGATATGTAATGATGTATCATACTCCACCTTGGACAATACGTAGCTGTGCTTTAGCCTCCATAAAACACAACTACTGGATATCATAATGTGTATGTTAACATCTGCAAGAAATAGGATTAGAAACTCATTCACTCTGTGCTCAGTGGACAAATTAAATATGAATCGTCACTTTGAGGGTTTTCGACTGAGCTGTCAGATGTCCAGGAAAAGGCTAGATACGCTGCCTTTAAGTGCTGCTGGTGGTGTTTTTATTGACTTTCACACATCATAATTTCCAGCTCAATGACATTACTCTGCATTTCTAGAGTCCCTGCTCAGCTGAGGGACTCAGCATTCTTTACAAACATTACTCACTGTGTTGTGGCTTTGCTGTCTACACAACAATTAAGACTAACGAGAAACCATGCTGGCACTGCTGGATTTCATAAAATGATGTTTATTAACTATGCACAATGTATGCTGCTGCTCTGGCAGGATTCTGAGGGCTTTTTGCAATAGAAGAGAGGAAGGCCCACTGGTGTACATTTACACAACCAGCAGCAGCGAGCCTCTGAGCCCGGGTCACCAGATGGGTTAGTAGGGCTCACGCTACCACACCAGAACTAGCGGTGTAGACAGCGCTTTTAAGTTGTGGCTAGGGCTCTGAAGCCACTGCCCTTCCTAGGCATCAGAGCCTGAACTTCAGCCCAGCAAAACGTCCACACAGCTACGTTCAGTGTAGTAGCGTGAGCCCTGCAAGCTTGAGTCTGTTGACCCAAATTCAGAGGCTCACTGCTCCGGGCTGGGTAGACATATCCCCTAGAGGGCTCCTAAGCCATATATCGAATTCCTATACACTACATCCTGCATCCTCACAGCACTCTTGTGAGGTAGGGAAAAGTTATTACATTCCACAGAAGAAACTGAGGCAAGGAGAGATTAAGGACTAAAATAGATCAAGCCCTCAGTAAGGGCCAGTGCATAGCTGCTATAATCCCAGAAAGGAGCTGGGACCAAACTCTGACTTGGGTTAGGAGGGAAGTAGTAACATACCAGCCTTTTACCTGGTGGATGTTTCTTGTCCTTCTGCACCAGCTCAGCGATTCTGGGACCAGTAGTAGCAGCCCCAAGGAGGCTGCCCTCCTCTCACACAGTGACCCAAAATGCACATAGGCCATTCCTGGCCAGCCACAAACCATAGATCATAATTTGGGGCTACCAGACTTTCCCAGGATCCTAAAGTTACCCAGCAATGCAGCCAGGGTGAAGGAAATGAGATCTCTTGACAGGGGGAAGGACGATGGAGGTCAACAGACCTAAAACTGAGCATCTAAAACCTGACATGCTGCAACCTAAATCTCTGTATTTCAGCAACAGGAAACAGGCAAAGAGTCATTTAAACCTAGTCTGCACTAGAAATAGAAAGTAAGGATAATGTCTTAGAAGCAGCATGATGAGTGGACCAAGTGTAGGCTACAAGGTGGGAAATCCTCATTTCTTTCACTGTCTCACTGGGTGACCTTGGGCTAGTCACTTAGGGCCAAGCTTTCAAAAATGCTCACCACCGAACTTGTTGAAAATCTGGCCGTAAATTTGAGTGGGAGCTGCCTTGTGATGGGCATTTGAAATTCTGGCCCTTCAACTGCTTGTGTCAGTTTCTCCTTCTGGGTAATGGGGATAATGATGATACTTACCCAACCAAGAGCAATGATGTAAGGATTTATTAGTTAATGTTTTCTACAGTTCTGTGAGAATGTAAAGTGCTTAACTGGAATTTTTAATCCTGAATTGCCAGAGCAATGGAACAGATAATCTGTAGTCCTTTTCCATCTCGTACTAAATGCTGGGTTTGAAAGGTATGACCATCAACAATACAGCTATATTAATCAGAAGGGTGCAGTGTGGGGGACAGGATAGCTACCAGTAGGCATAATGAGCCAAATATCATTAGGAACTTCCAGAGAGCAAGGTCTATTGAGCTGTAGAATAGGAAGGGATAGAAGCCCCATCATTTAGGACATTTAAAATCAGAGTGGACATATTATCACTCAAAAATTTGTAACAAGGAACAATTGTGCATTGACCCCGGGGGATGGACTAGATGAACTTACACAACTTTTCCCTTCTCCAGCTTCTGTGACTCTCTGATTCTAGGATAAGTACATGCAGATGGAAGAAAAATGTGTTGAAATTTCAGCAAAAAGCTCCTCCCGAATGTACCAACAAAATTCCCATGCAAAATTTACCAGAGTACCACATTTCCAGCTGCACAGATTCCCTGGTGCCCAAAGGGCAACACACAATAAATAAGGTCACCAGCTGATGTGTTAGTAACACAGGTATAGCTAAGCAGTAATGACCATGGTCCAGGACATTTCCTGAGAATGAAACATTGGCAGGAAATGTTCCTGGCCTGCGGCAGTCCTTAGTTCTTCAGGAATTGCCTTGGGATAAGGTCAACATCAATAAAAAAATGTCAGTTTAAGATCAGAAGAAAGTAAGCTCCCTTTTCCCAGTAATGTGGAGTAACCGTTTAAGGACAGCAGTGGTGCTGCTTTTCAAATACAGCACCAAGGTAGTCACCAGCTAGATAAATTTCAACTTCAACATTCCATCTGGGTTACTATGAAAGATATATGCTGACATCACAAGTGCAAGGAAATAACTAGTTCTCAGTTTCTCTTATAACTATATTCCAAAAACAGTTGAGGTCAGTTGAATTGTTTCAGCTAATAGCCAAGATATACATCTCTCATTGCTGTTGGTAGGGCATTTCTGGCCTTTGAATGAGGAATTAGTTTCCCCTGCTGTCCTGAGACAGCCAGAGTCAGTGGACCTTCAGGCCCCATCTCTTTTCAAGTGGGGGTGCAGTTGGTAGAAGACAGGTTGTTCTCAGGGGAAGTTATTCTCTTTAGGTCTTGTAGAATAGATGTGAATTGACCCCACAAATTGCTGAGCACCTAAACTCCCAGAGAAGTCAGTACCTTGCAGGTTTGTACCTTCTTTAGTACCTTCCGGGCTCAAACCTGGACTGAAGTATCTCTGCTACCACTGTGTCTTGGTGCGTGGGTGGGTGTCTTTTTGCTGATGACCATTTTGCATCAATAAACAAGCAGAAAAACAGAAGATTCTATTACAAGGAACACATGGTCTATTCAAAACACAGTAGGTCAAATATAATCATTCTCTGCTGGCATAACTCCATTGACTTCACTGGAGTTATCGCAGCAAAGGAATTACCCCTATAACCAGGGAGGGAAATACCAAACCAAATTTAGCCATGACTGGCAATGAACTACTTGGAACACCTGCTGTGACCAGGCTCATTAAAAGTAATGGAAAGGCACGTGAATCGATGTCCTCTTGTTATCCCAGCTCGGTAAAGAAAAGTACTTGCTACATGTGCTGTTTCACAGCAATCGACCAGGCCAGTGTATAGCGTTTCCTGATGGTATTTTCAAATGTGAATGATATGAGGGGAGAGAGTAGGCAGTAATCCAATTCCCTGCTGCAGTGAGACAGGTGAAGAATTCTTAAAGGATGAATCCAAATCGTCTTGGAAAACAAGAGTTAGCTGTCAAGTATCAGGGGGTAGCCATGTTAGTCTGTAGCCGCAAAAACAGCAAGGACTTTGGGGGCACCTTAAAGACTAACAGATTTATTTGGGCATAAGCTTTCGTGGGCAAAAACCACTTCTTCAGATGCCTGGAGTGAAAATTACAGATGCAGGCATAAATATACTGACCCATGAAGAGAAGGGAGTTACCTCACAAGTGGAGAGCCAGTGCTGACGGGGCCAATTCAATCAAGGTGGATGTAGTCCACGCACAATAATTGATGAGAAGGTGTCAATTCCAAGAGAGGGAAAGTTGCTTTTGTAGTGAGCCCAAATTAATGGTGTTAAATTTGCAAATGAATTTTAGTTCCGCAGTTTCTCTTTGAGGTCTGTTTCTGAAGGTCTTTTGTTTAAGTATGGCTACTTTTAAATCTGTTATAGAATGTCCAGGAAGATTGAAGTGCTCTCCTACTGCCTTTTGTATGTTACCATTCCTGATGTCTGATTTGTGTCCATTTATTCTTTTACATAGAGACTGTCCGGTTTGGCCAGTGAACATGGCAGAGGGGCATTGCTGGCACATGATGGCATATGTAACATTAGTAGATGTGCAGGTGGATGAGTCCCTGATGGTGGGGCTGATGTGGTTGTGTCCTCTGATGGTGTCACTAGAGTAGATATGGGAACAGAGTAGGAAACGAGATTTGTTACAGGAATTGGTTCTGGGTTAGTGTTTCTGTGATGTGGTGTGTAGTTGCTGGTGAGTATTTGCTTCATGTAAGGGGACTGTTGCCCTCTTACTAACATTCAGTGGGGGTGTTTTGGTTGGTTAGCTCCCAGTACTAAAAGGGGAAGGGTCTATGGGAAACCAAGACCCTGAGACTGATAGTCCGCAGGAACAAAGGGGAGAGGCCAATGCTCCAGGTCAGCCTGAATGACAGGGTGGGCAGGCTAATCAGAGAGTCAGGAGGCCAGGGAGGTCCCGTCCTCCGTGTGAGCTGGATTTGCCTGGGTCAGACAGAGTGGGCCGAGCTAAGGAGAAAGCAGGGGCCCAAGCTAAGCTGGGGTGCAGAGCTGCAGCCTCAAATCTAGAGGCAGCCCAGAGAGAGCAGACCTGTCCTTGGAGCAGAGCTGCAGCAACCAGAGCCAGAGGGGCCAGAAAAGCAGCCCAGGGAGCTGGAGGCAGAGCAGCAGCAGCAGTGTAGAGACAGAGTGGTGGAGCTGGGGCTGGAGCAGTCCAGAGCTGGGTGCGGTGAGCAGCTGGGGAGACCGAGGGGGACCCTGGGCAGCAGGCCCAGCACAGGGAGATGCCTCAGCCAAGAGGCTCTGCAGGCCAGGCTTGGATCATAACCCCGCCAGGGCGGGGCGACACTGGGAAGAAGGGTCCTACCACTGAGAGCTTGAGAGCGCATGGCCGCCACCAGAGCAAGTGTCCAACCCACAGCATCCCTACAGCACAGCCAGGGCCTGAGAAGGAGGCCTGGGACTTACAAGGACCAGACTGTGAACTGCCCTGACATTCCAGAGACACTGTTTGTGATGTTCCCTGCCACAGAGCGGGTTGATGTGTTTCCTTTAACCTTTCCCATTTTTCCTTATTCTTTTTAAAATTAATTGTTGATTAATTAACTTGCATTTGCTTTAACTTGTATGTAATGGTCAGAGAAATGCCCAGTGCAGAGAGAGCACCCCAGAGTGGGGACACCCTAGCCCCTGGCCTAGGTGACCACAGCAGGGTTGGGGGTCGAGCCCCCCAGGAATCCTGGACCCAGTCTTTTTGGGGTTACGAGCACTCTGCCAGACAGGAGAGTGGAAGGGGAGTCCTCAAGGGCAGGGAGGCCACTGGGTAAAAGAAGTGGGAGTGAGGACTCAGATCCTTTCGCTAGCCCACTTCACCGGGGTAGTGCAGAAACCAGGAAAGTTCCCCACAGTAGCGGGACTATTCCCCCGCTTACATTCAGATTGGGAGGCTGTCTGTAAGTGAGGACTAGCCTGCCTCCCAAGGTCTGTGAGAGAGTGAGGGATCGTTTTCCAGGATAGGTTGTAGATCGTTGATGATGTGTTGGAGAGGTTTTAGCTGGGGGCTGTATGTGATGGCCAGTGGTGTTCTGTTATTTTCCTTGTTGGACCTGTCCTGTACTAGGTAACTTCTGAGTACCCATCTCGCTCTGTCAATCTGTTTCCTCACTTCCCCAGGTGGGTACTGTAGTTTTAAGAATGCTTGATAAATATCTTGTAGGTGTTTGTCTCTGTCTGAGGGATTGGAGCAAATTCAGTTGTATCTTAGGGCTTGGCTGTAGACAATGGATCGTGTGATGTGTCCTGGATGGAAGCTGGAGGCATGTAGGTAAGTATAGTGGTGCAAGCGTTGAGACTCACCCGGCAGCGCCTCCTGCTGGTCGTCCTTGGGAATTACCTCAATTTCCAGCCCAGAGTGCCCTCCACAGGCCGGTGATCCGCCTTACCACTGGCCCCCGGTCCCTCCCAGGATCCGGTGCCCTAGCCTTGGATGCTGCAACCCAGCAATACCCCCAAACCCTGGGTCTCCCCACCCCAGGGAACCCTCACCCACTATCCCCATGTCACCTCAGTCGTGGCTACTGCCAGTCACCGATTAGCCCCACACCCTGGGGCGGACTGCAGTGTAAAAACCAATCATCACAGGCAACAAGGGGTTTGGACTGGCTGCCTTTACCCACCCTCAGGCTGCCCCTCTGCAACCCCAATACTTATATGGGCCTGGGACCAGGCCCTGCATCCTGGCGAGTTGCTGTCCTAGGGCTTCCCAGCCAGAGACAGTCTGCCTGAGCTTCTGGCTCCCAGCCTTTGTAAGGGCCCGCTGGGCCTTTTTGGGGCTTAGCCCAGCTGCGGCTACTTCCCCACTCAGCCCAGCTTCTAGCCCACAGCCCTCTCCAAGGGCAGTCTTTTCAGACCTTCAGGGCAAGAGCAGGTGACCACCCCGCTACACACACACCCCCCTCAAAACCCCCACCCCTGGGGGAAGGGGGGCCTCTCAGCCTGGGCTCCCCAAAGTTAGCCCTCCATGCTCCTCCAGGCTCGCGCATCTCTTCTCTGCGGCCTCCCAGGCTCAGGACATCTCCCAGACCTGGGTCTCCGCCCTCCGGCGGGCCTGTTCTGCGGCCTCCAGCCACACCCATATGTCCGGGTTTTCCAGACCCTCTTCCCCCGGGTCTGCGTTCCCACTGTTACGTGGGCTCTCCCTGCCTGAGTCCCGGCCTCCCGCTGGGCCCACATGGTCTGAGTCTCATCCTCGGCGACTGGCCCTATGACGATCTGGGTTCCCACTTCCTGCATGGTTCCCTCCATCCAGGTTGTCGCCTCCTTCAGTTTTGGTCCTTCCGGGCCCACAGGCACCTCCTCTGGCCCTTCCTCAGTTCCCCTGAGGGGGCAGTGCCTTTTTATAGGCCCAGGTGCCCGGCAGCCCCAGCAGGCATCCCG
The DNA here is from genome assembly GCF_965140235.1 of Caretta caretta. Taxonomy (NCBI): domain Eukaryota; kingdom Metazoa; phylum Chordata; order Testudines; family Cheloniidae; genus Caretta; species Caretta caretta. Next base: position 12,270,299 of record NC_134214.1, on the reverse strand, counting down.
CCTCCATGCTGCCCCGGGCCTCGGCACCTTTCCTTCGTCCCTCACCGGGCCAACCCTCCCTGGGTTGCCCTGGGCCGTGTTCCTTGGGGCTCTAGGTGTCCCCTTCACCTGCAGGCCCAACATACCCGCAGCCACCTGGGTTCCCTCACCCAGCGGACTGCTTGAGGGATTGGGCATCGTCCCGTTTCGGGGTGAGGTATCCTGCCTCCAGTCCCGTGGGGACAGTCCAGTCTCAAGTGTCCTGTCCGACCTCAGGCGTAGCAAGCCCTTACCACGGACCTCCTGGCCCTGGTGCTCCGAGGCCCACGCCCTCCACGGTCTCTTTTAAACTCCCGCCCAAGGGGTGTCCACAGGGCCCGCTGCTCCCTCACCAGCTGGTCGACCTGCTCTTGGAGGGCCAACAGCATCTCTCACAGTCCCTGTTGGGTCCCCCGGAGACCCTGCAGCTCTTCTGTCCCTTTCTGCCGGGGCACTGCCCCCGGGGCCCACCTAGGGATGACACCCGGGGCCTCCGCACAGTACACCCCCGTGTACCCAGGATCCATCATCCCCTGTTTCTCCACCAGCAGTTCCGTCACTTGCGATGCGGCACAGTCCGCTTAGCCCCTTGTTCTGCCCCTTGCATCGGGGCAGACAGCTCATACCCACATTCTCCACCACTTGTAAGCGTTCGGACTCACCTGGTGGCGCCTCCTGCTGGTCGTCCTTGGGAATTAGCTCGATTTCCAGACCAGAGCACCCTCCGCAGGCCGGTAATCTGCCTTACCACTGGCCCCCGGTCCCTCCCAGGACCTGGTGCCCTTGCCTTGGGTGCTGCCCTCCGGCAATACCCCCAATCCCTGAGTCTCCCCACCCCAGGGAACCCTCACCCACTATCCCCACATCGCCTCAGTCATGGCTACTGCCAGTCACCGTCTAGCCCCATGCCCTGGGGCGGACTGCAGTGTAAAAGCCAATCATCACAGGCAACAAGGGGTTTGGACTGGCTGCCTTTACCCACCCTCAGGCTGCCCCTCTGCAACCCCAATACTTATATGGGCCTGGGACCAGGCCCTGCATCCTGGCGAGTTCCTGCCCTAGGGCTTCCCAGCTGCTGAGGCCTTTCCCCAGCCCTGCCTCACTCTCGGTCCCCCGGGTGAGTTCCCCCGCATCCAGGCCTGTCTCTCTCTCCAGCCAGAGACAGTCTGCCTGAGCTTCTGGCTCCCAGCCTTTGTAAGGGCCCGCTGGGCCCTGATTGGGGCGTAACCCAGCTGCGGCTACTTCCCCACTCAGCCCAGCTTCTAGCCCACAGCTTTTCAGCCCTTCAGGGCAAGAGTGGGTGACCACCCCGCTACAAGCAGTCAGTGACCATCACTCATTTGCACTGTAGTGTCCAGGAAGTGGATCTCTTGTGTGTATGGTCCAGGCTGAGGTCGATGTTGGGGTGGATATTGTTGAAATCCAGGTGGAATTTTTCAAGGGCCTCCTTCCCGTGGGTCCATATGATGAAGATGTCATCAGTGTAGTGCAAGTAGAGGAGGGGTGCTAGGGGAGGAGAGCTGAGGAAGCGTTGTTCTAAGTCAGCCATAAAAATATTGGTATACTGTGGGGCCATGCGGGTACCCATAGCAGTGCCGCTGACTTGAAAGTGTAAGTTGTTCCCAAATCTGAAATGGTTGTGGGTGAGGACAAAGTCACAAAGCTCACCCGCCAGGTGTGCCGTGGCCTCATCAGGGATACTGTTCTTGACAGCTTGTAGTCCATCCTCATGTGGAATATTGGTATAAAGAGCTTCCATATCCATGGTGGACAGGATGCTGTTTTCAGGAAGATCACCAAGGCATTATAGTTTCCTCAGGAAGTCGGTGGTATCTCGAAAATAGCTAGGAGTGTTGGTAGCATAGGATCTGAGGAGAGAGTTCAAATAGCCAGATAATCCTGCTGTCAGGGTGCTTTTTCATGGAGTTTCTTGAGCAAATGGTGTAGTTTCTTTTGGTAACCCTCAGTGGGATCAGAGGGTAATGGCTTGTAGAAAGTGGTGTTGGAGAGTTGCCTGGCAGCCTCCCGTTCATAATTCGACCTGTTCATGATGACTGCAGCACCTACTTTCTCAGCCCCTTTGATTATAATGTCAGAGTTGTTTCTGAGGCTGTGGGTGGCGTTGCGTTCTGTATGGCTGAGGTTATGGGGCAAGTGATGCTGCTTGTTCACAATTTCAGCTTGTGCACGTCTGTGGAAGCACTCTATGTAGAAGTCCAGTCTATCATTTTGACCATCAGGAGGAGTCCATGCAGAATTCTTCTTCTTGTAGTGTTGGTAGGAGCGCCTGTCAACACGGTATTGGCCCTGTCAACACTGGTTCTCCACTTGTGAGGTAATTCCCTTCTCTTCATGTGTCAGTATAATAATGCCTGCATCTGTAATTTTTACTCCATGCATCTGAAGAAGTGATTTTTTATCCATAAAAGGTTATGCCCAAATAAATCTGTTAGTCTTTAAGGTGCCACTGGACTCCTTGTTGTTTTTAAGAGTTAGCTGCTATGTTCTTCCCCCAGATAAAACAGTCTGTTTTTACCTCTGTGAACTTCAGAACTAAAACTGCCTCTTAACTGAACATAGCTCTCTTTCATTTTATAATGCTGTAATATCACACAGTATAATTCTTAGGCCAAATTCTGCCCTCAGATTCTCATGCAGGACTCCCAATGGATACTAGTTCATATCCAACTTCAGGTGGTAGTCTCCCAAAGTCATCACCAACTGAACGATGGCTGTTTGGTAATCTGGATGAAAAGACTTGACGGTGCACTCCAAGTAGAAATGGGTCCACTTAACACCTTCATTCGAAAAAGCGTGTTGGCTGTCTGAAAGAAAGTACACTGAGGAGATGGTGGTTGGGATTTTCAAAAGAGCACAAAGGAATTAGGCACCCATCTCCTATTGTACTCAATGGGATTTGGGCAACTAAATCCTTTAGGCTCTTTTGAAAATCCTAGCTGTGGAGACTAGACTCCTCTCTCACTTCTGGAGGTATTGCCTCCGGGTTAGGGCAACACACATTGGCACGCAATGTGGACAATATTGCATTGCTGTTGCCTATGCTGCCCTCATTCTGTGCATCAACAGAGGACTTAATTCCCTAGAACTTAATCTGGCACCTTTCACAAACACTAAATTATTTAATCTGTCTACTCATGTCACCGTTAAGAAATCTTTGCTGTGCATTACCCCATAGCAACCCTCTGCAGTAGCAAGGTGCTATGCATGACGATCGGGAAGCAGACACTGTACCTTTACAACATGCAAGAACAAGAAGTCACTGGATACCAATTATAACTTTATAATTGTGAATTGCTTTCCATGGCTGAACACTGGCACAGAAACACTTTAATAACCTAATTCTTTTTGTCTGGATTGGCTACTAAGTGTATATGGCAATAGATAAGTGACACTGACATCTTTTAGACTGGTAAGTGACAGGACTTAATTACTTTCAGTATTACTCTACTGACTTCACCAAAGTTACTCCAGATTTATAGCACTGTGAGAAGAGAATCTGGCCCTATATCCTTAAAGATAAAAGATCCTACTAAAGGATCAACCATTCCAGGCATTATCAAATATGATTCAGCCTTTAGTTTTCCTCCTGAATCTGAGTAAGTGTATGGCAAAAATTTGACTGTCAAAAGCATTTATTTCATCTGAAGGAAAATTATTTGTATTTTTTCCCAGACGTATATTAAATATCAGTGCTAAATGTTTCTATACAGCAAATATGTCTACACACATGTACAATGGACCTGATTCTCCTCTCACCCTGGCAGGGCCGGCTCTAGGATTTTTGTGCCCCAAGCAAAAAAATTTTTGGCCGCCCCTGCTTTATTTTAGTGTCCCCAGCCCCGCCTCCTCCCCCCACAACCCCACTGCCCTAGCTCCGCCTGCTCCCATGAACATGCCGCCGCTCCGCTTCTCCCCCCCCTCAGGCAAGGGAGAGGCAGCGCGTTCAGGGGAGCAGGTGGAGGTGAGCGAGGGGTGGGGGAGCGCAGGAAGTACCGGGGGGGGGGTAGAGGAACCGCTCCTCGGCCCAGCTCGCCCCCGCTCCACCACCAACGCCGCCTCCCCCGAGCACGCCGCCGCTTGGCTTCTCCTCCCTCCCTCCCAGGCTTGCCACGCCAAACAGCTGTTTGGCCGGCAGCAAGCCTGGGAGGGAGGGGGGAGAAGCAGAGCGGCGGCAGCGCGCTCAGGGAAGCAGGCGGAGGCGAGCTGGGGTGGCAGGGGCACATTTTTAGGGGCAGCATGGCCGGCGCCGGAACGCCACCCCTAGAACTCTGCTGCCCCAAGCACCTGCTTGTTTTGCTGGTGCCTAGAGCCGGTCCTGCACCCCGTGGTAAATCAGGAGAAACAGCTCTGGAGTTGATAGGGCTTATGCCAGTGCAAAAAGCAGCAGGGGAGTAGAATTACACCCAGTGACTTTAATCACTGCAAAAAATCCCAGGGCAAGGGACCTTGGCATCTTTAGAGGTGAAATCATGAAGTCTCCTGTATTGCAGTTGCCTTTTGGTGCTAGAAATACTGAGAAGGCAAAAACAGCAAGGTCAGTGTAGCATATTTTCCCTGCCTGCTCATCAGTCTTTTAAAAATCAAGCCATAACTTGCCTGCATATTCTCCCATACCTGGTCTGTCCAGCAAGAAACTGTCCCGTAGATGGATATTTAAAATATCATTCTGTTTTCAGGGAAGGCTTTCAAATACCACATTATGGAAGAATGCACCTTTAATAATTACTGCCTCCCTGCGAGTATGCTCTTAAAGATGTCAACTGGCATTGATACAGCCTCTAAGTTATTTTTTGCTGTAATTTGCTTTAATTTACTTATTTGGGTACAAAACAAAAAAAAACCTTGCATCCAATAGTTTATTCTGGGTCAATACCAACTGTGAAAAATTGTTTGCAATGGGAATGAGGAAATGTTACAACAGAAATTACATCATAAAGAATTTAATTTCCAAAAGAACTACAGAGGCACCACTGGAAAAAGTTAGCAATGAGGAGGAGTGCTCTCTCTTGGTTGCTATTAGTGCTGGTCTTTGGGGTGTAGCTTTCCTCCTGGGCTTCTGCGTTTGTTTTACGTATTGTTTTCCACTTCCTTCTGGTCAGGATACTTTTTATGACTAGGTGAGACAATACTAAACAGCAGCACAGAATCCGTTCTGCCGCAGGACAAAATGAACCTTTGCTTCAAACATCCACGAGAGAAATGGGGGTAAGTGGAAAAAATTAAGCTGTTCTGGGTGTGGGGTGCATTACTTAAAGCTAATTGCCAAAAAATAAACAACTGTTTTTCCTAGCTGACCGCAGTATTAAGAATTCCAACTGAGGACCAGCCCTGAAATATACCAAGGAAAGAATTATATGTAAGCCTTTGCTCAGGTCTATTACTTAGAGGTTGTGGGGATGGTAATCCTTTAAACAAGGTTCACTTGGCCTTCATGGTAGAGTTTAAATACATTTTCCCTTCTTTTCCTACGTGCAAAGAACTTCTATATTTTTCCTTCACCATGTACACTATAAATAATCAGAGTTTATCCTGGTATTATCATCTTCTTGTATTTAGTACATATTATAGTAGTTATATTTGCTCAGCTGTACTGAATCCTATAATAAAAACATGGTGCAAAGGGCATTTTCAAGATGTGCAATGAATATCTGTAGCTAATAAAATAAGCAGTTGCTCTGTTGGAAATATCAACGTGAAGCCATAATGGTAATTCAAAGTGGACAGCATAAGTGATCCTATTTTATAATCCTATAATGTCAATACAGTTTGGTTCTACATGCATGCAGGAAATACAAGATTTGGTGACAGAAACTTTTGCCCCAAAGTTTTCCTGTCTGCCTGTGTCAATTGGTCAGGTTTGCTGTGATCTGAATCGATACAGTACAGCCAAGTTTTCAGTTACAATAGCAAAGGGATATGTGTATATATATATGTGTATGAGTATGTATTGGAGCTGGGTGAATAATTACCAGCAAATAATCTATTTCAAAAACTTCACCTCTTTTCTTTTTCAACAATATCTGCAAACCGTTTAAAACTTTCTCAGATTTATTATTTATTCCGTGTTGTTCACCAAATAATTCTGCCAAATCCTTCTTTGTAGATTATTGTGGTGCATGTATTTGATATTCAAAATTTCACCCGTATTGGTTAGTTTTGATTGGCCACATAGATTGCATAGTATGTTTCTGGTCTCTGACTGGATTAGCATAAGGCTTAGAATCAGATTTCTCGTGTGACTACTAACAGTAACACTTTCAAAATTCGCTTTCCATGAATATTCTCCACTATTTGCTCATAATCCATTTTTGCTGCAAACATTCCTGCTAGTAAATGTTTTCACTAGAGCATTTGTGGAAAGCAGTTACAGGTGAGTGAGCACAATCAGAATTAATTAATATAAGAAACTGAATGGATAGTTCTCAAAAATATTTAGAAGTCTTTGTGCAGCTTTCTATAATGAACTAAATTCTGCTCCCATTCACACTGGTGCAATGATAGGAATGGAGTTACTACAGGCTGGTGTAACAAGGGGCAGAATTTTTCCCTAGAGTTTAAAGTTAACTACTTGCAAGAGATCCCTAAATTACTTGTTCAGCAATGTGGCCTAGTGAATATGGCATTCAGGAAACCTAAATTCTACTCCTGTCTGTCACTGCACCTCTCTGTGCCGTGTTTACCCTCCCACCTTGGGCTGTCTTGTCTATTTACACTGTAAAATCTTTGGGGAAGGGAATGTCTTTTACTATGTGCTTGGCCAGTGCCTGACACAATGGATCCCCAATCTCAGCTAGGTGCTCTCGTAATAGCAATAATAATGCCCATTGTAGTTGACGGAAGTTCTACCTAAGGATTGCAGCATCAGCCCTCAAACTTTAGCTGTAAACCCACCAATTTCATGGGGGGGATTAAGAGGTTAAACTGTATTTAACTTGGCAAATCCATGTGTGAAGAGGTGAGTCACTCTGCCCAGTGCAGCAGTCAATGCTGGTATTGAACATTTGCTTCACTTTCCATCACACGTCCTCCCTCTGCCACTGAGGTCTCCAATATGCTTCTTGCTACAGCAGTTTGCCTTTTCTAAATTGCACTGAGACAGTAGCAATCACCGCCAAGGCTATCAACCCTGAGCCAAGGAAGAGTGTGTAAGCTGGGTGTATGGAAATTATTAATAAAAACAGCAAGAGTGAAAGAGAAGTTACTATGTTAGTTAAAAATGGGATACTGTTATAACCTTGAGCCAGTGATCTAGGCAATTAAACTGTAAATTAGCATCGCCACTAACACACAGATAATAGCTTGTGCTGGGAACTTGGAGCCTGATTCTGATCTCATTCGCACAAGTTTTATACAACGTATTTCCACTGACTTCAGTGGAATTACTCCCGTTCAATAGATTAGAATCAAACCCACAGTCTGTATAAAAGATAAAGGGTCAGATTCTGATCTCACACACACAAGCATAAAACAGGAGTAACTCCACTGAAGTCAACAGATTTACAGCTGTATAAATAGGAGTAGAATCAGGCCCTTTGTATTTATTCCTTTCCTTTCTTCTATATTTTCAACTGGAGAAAAAGAGCTCAGATTTCCACTATTATAAGTGTCTAGCATGATTGTATGATTGTTCTCTTATGTCCTGCACCTGAACTTTCAACAATCCAGCTGTATTTGTATAGTAAAATAGAGAAATTGTGCCAATCATATAAAGCCAGGGTTACAAAAAATAATTTACCAGCTTGCTAGATGGTATCTATGGAGAAGACTATACAAAACAAAAAAATAACCACCTGTAAAATAAAGGTACTTTGGAACTCAGCAGGAAACAAAGAAGAACAAACAGAGCAGCCAGATGTACACAAAAGGATCAAAATAATAATAATGTTTTAAACTTCCTTCATCAGAATACGCCACATGAGAAGATTTAACTGGTCACCATGAAAACAATAAAGTGGGTTATTAAAGTCAGAAGGAAAATAGAAACAGAAAATATCTTAAAAGGGGAAGAAATGAATCATATAGTAAAAACAGCATCTGAAATATTAAAAAGAAATCCACCTTCAAAAGCAAAGCAATGGTAATTGTTATAATCCCATGTGATTGTCTAATAATCGATTGCAATTACTTGACAACTGCTTTTGTTATTTTCCAAACTTATTTGAAAATAATGCAGAGTTTTTTCTTTTCTACCAATAAATCATTCAAAAAGCATCATGTTCTACTATGTCTGAGTTGTAAAGTGTCATTTGCATGATGTCAAACATGTTGACACATGCCATATCACACATTACTGTCTCTCCACCTGACGTGTCAAAGCAAGAGATTTTCAAAGGCACGTGTCTTTGAACTGAAAATTATGTTTAACAAAGGCATTTCAAGAGTTATTTTAGTAAAATATATCCTCATGTGGCATCCTGCCTCCTAGATTGTCTACACACAAGTTGAGACAGTGATTATTACTTATATATTGCAAGCTGTGTGCCTGGTGCTGTATAGGCAAGTAAGTAAGAACAGGTGATGTATTCTGTATTCCTTGCCTATCCGAAGCATAGCTACGTGAAGTGTATATGTTTTTTGTCCCAGATCCTTTGTTAGTGTAAACCAGCATAAATTCAATGGATCTGATTCTCATTTATATAAAGGCCCCGGCAGTGTGAATGAGCATGAGTGCCAAGTAGAATCAGGTCCATTGACTTTAATGGACCTATGCTAATTTACGCCAATAGAAATCCAGCCCATTTCCATTTATCCATTTGCACCCCTTCTTCTGTTCCTTGTTTCCCTCTTGTGATATGCGTATCTGGAAAGATCTTTGAGATGCAGATAGTTTTATCTATAGTAAAATTCTGATATTGCATCACTGACATCATTGAAGAGTAAATTGCTGCTCTAATGTAAATGATCTGACACTCAGAGACACACCCCAGAGCAGCAGAGATTCTTGTATAGAGTTCTAAATGTGCCTTTATCTTAATTTTTGTATCCTAAATATGCAGTTGTTGTAAGGGTATTTAGGAGTTTAGGTATTTTGACTTGTATTAAGAAATGTGTGTTGTCTTGCTGAGGAAAAAAAACAATGTAATTTGAAACACAGCAGAAACTATGCTGCATACATGTGTCTATTCATCTGGCGTTTAGAGCTGATGGGGAATTTTTTGATGAAACATTTTTTCGCTCAGAAAATGCTGAATCATCACAGTTGAAACTTTTCATGGGAAAGGGTCAGTTTCAACAATTTTTCAACTCAAAAAGGTTTCATTTTGACATTTTTGAAACAAAATATTCCTGTTTTCCAGTTCAAAATGACTTCATTTCAAAAGATAAGCTAATTATAGTGTGGTTTTTTTAAATTAAAATTTTAAATGGTTGAAATCAAAACAAAGTATTTTGATTATCCCAAAATATTATTTTTATTTTTATTTTGGTGAAACTTTTCATCCTGATTCAGGACACGAAGGAACATTTTTCATTATCTCAAAAATTTTAATGGGACACGAAAACCACTTCCTTCCCATCTCTGCTGGTATTGACTAGTTTGAAGTCTGTGAGGGGATTTAGACTTATAGCACTTAACATTTTCATATCAGATGATTGCTTTAATACAGGCCTGTGTGATTTTAATTTGCAGAAAACTATTTCCTACTATATCCAATAGGTGGCAGCACTTCATCCACAACTAACTAAACAGAAAGTCTAACAACATAGATGGTTCGCAGGTCAGAATACAGTTACAGCAAACCCTAATTTAATGTATTGTGGCATTGGGCTTAGGGATGTACCAATGCTAGAGCTGTTCAAAACTCATTCATTAAAATTTGCTCAGTGACAAAACAAAATACGTTTGGAACAAACTTTCTAATGCTGGAGAAAGAGAAACAGATGCACTCCATGCTACTTGGAGTGGGTGTGTGCCCTGTGGTAGCACCTAGGCTGGGTAGTGGACCTTAGAAGACTGGCACATTGAGGCAGTGTGGTTTAGCAAATGGGGCACTAGACTGGAATTCAGGAGACCTGACGTGTATTCCTGGCTCTGCCCCTGACCTGCTATGTGATCCATCGGCAAGTTTCTTCATCTCTGTTTCCTCTCCCACCTTCCATCTGTCTTTTCTACTTAAAATCCAATTTCTTTGGGATAGGTGGCTGTCTCTAACTATGTGTTTGTACCATGCCTAATACAATTGGGTCTTGATCTTGGTTTGGGCCCAGGGGTGCAACTAAATAACAACAACAGTACCAACCCTAAAAGAAAGGTACCATAAGAATAGCTAGTAGGTAGGAGAAAGCTGAAGGTGATGGCGTTGCTTACCTGGAAGATCTGAAATTACATATCTCTGAAGGACTAAGCTGGAGAGTAAAAAAGACTTCATGCAGATGGTCTATATACAATAATAGTTGATAGTGCCTAGTCACTGTACAGAGCTGAGCAGAGGAAGCCATTTGCTGTGCACAGCAAGAAGTTGTATTAGTCCTACAGAACCCTGGAGTATATGGGAAAAGCCTACAACAGGGCAAGGTAGGAAATGGTCCAGGAAGGAGCAAGGGATCTGCATAGTCAAGCCTTGGCTGCTCATGAAACGGACCCTGAACTAGAGCCCAGAGGAGAGGGAAGACCTGAGTTCCCCTACTGGCCCACTGAGGAAATACCCTCACATGGGTACCCTGACATGGGTATCTAAATTCTATCAAAATTCCCTGATACCAGGGGCAAGTATTAATGAGTCCAGAGTCGGACTGAGGCCCCAGTGTGAAGTCAGTGGACTATTTGTTGGACTCTTGGTTTACCCGGGAAAAGATGGGACTATTTATGACCTGGCTTGAGGGCCATGTCACAAGAAGTTGTGGGCTACCAGGAAGCCTGAATGGCAATTTGGCAGAAACAACTGAGGGGAAGGCCCTGCAACACCCTGCCTGGCCACAAGGCACCACTAGCGATGAGTCACACTCTTACAGCCCCAAAATCCTGTCTTCTCAAATCCTAAATATAGATTTCCTTCAAAGGTCATAAAGATAATTGTTAACATTAAATAAAAGGACACATACTAAGATGTGTGCATACCCAATGGACCAGCACACTTCCTTAGAGCTCAGACTGGTACAGCAAATATAGCATGTAATGCATGTTATTAATATAATGTCCAGATCCTACAGTAACAGATGCTCTATAAATTAGAATAGAAGAGATGCACAGAGAAGTAGAGCAGAACGTATTAAACACTATTAACTTAACCCATTGGCGAAATAAAGTTTTTTATTAAATACATTTGATTCACTGTTTTTGAGTATGTTGCCAGTTAAATAACTGGCAAAGTATTTGGCAAATACAAAATTTGGCAAATATCAGAAAAAATGATTGAATTTGTATATTCTACTGGTAGGTGGGTGGGTTGGTTGGTTGGTTGGTTTTTAAGGATTTGGCTCGGATGGATGGATGGAAGGATCAAAATACATAGACTGGCTTTGTCTACATTTCTGTCGGCCCAAAAAGCTGAATAAAAATTATTGTAGGTGAACAAAACACTTATCACTTTCCAGGAAATGTTCATACTGCAAAGATTATTTTTAATGATTCTGAAGTTTAACTGATGTTCAGTCAGCCTCTTTAAGTTACCTAGTCCCATTACTGCACCAGAGGATGTTGTGAAGGCCCAGACTGTAACAGCGTTCAAAAAAAGAACTGGATAAGTTCATGGAGGATAAATCCATCAATGGCTATTAGCCAGGATGGGCAATGATTCAAAACCATGCTCCGAAGTGTGCCTAGCCTCTGGTTGCCAGAAGCTGGGATTGGGTGATGGGGGAATAAATCACTTGATGATTCTCTGTTCTGTTCATTCCTTCTGAAGCACCTGGTATTAGCCACTGTTGGAAGACAGGATACTGGTCTAGGTGGACCATTGGTCTGACCCAATATGGCCATTCTTATGTACTGTGACCCTATCTTTCAGGTGAGGGCACTGCCTTCATTAATATGTTTGCAGGCAGGAGTTGTAAAAACTGTATTAGAACGAACAGTCACTGATCTCAGTTACCTGAGCACTTTGATTCCCCCATAAAACACTGGTCTGAGCACTTTACTCCATGACCAAGGTTAATGCACTTGTTAACCCATCTCTACTGACCTGCTTTTTTCAGTCTACTTAAGTCCCTGCGTTTCAGGCACATTAGAGCTTGTCTGCACAGTGAGCGCAGCAAGCCATGTGTGAATCTACAGCACGGTGAAAGTCCCAGAGTGTGGCTTAGTGTACTATGCTTTCAAGTAGCTGTGCAATGTGTCATTGTTAGGGCCCTACCAAATTCACGGCCATGAAAAATGCATCCTGGACCATGAAACCTGGTCTTTTGTGTGCTTTTACTGTATACTATACAGATTTCATGGGAGTGACCAGTGTTTCTCAAATTGGGGGTCCTGACCCAAAAGGGAGTTTCAGGAGTGGTCACAAGGTTATCTTAGGGGGGTCACAGTATTGCCTCCCTTACTTCTGCACTGCCTTCAGAGCTGGGCAGCTGGAGAGTGGTGGCTGTTGGCCGGGCACCCAGCCCTGGCAGCTCCCCGCCAGCTGCAGTGAAGAACTAAGGGTGGCAATACCATGCCATGCCATCCTTACTTCTGCGCTGCTGCCTTCAGAGCTGGGCGGCCGAAGAATGGCAGCTGCAGACTGAGGGCCCAGCTCTGCAGACAGCCGTGCAGAAGTGAGGGTGGCAATACCATACCATGACTTACTTCTGCCTGCTGCTGGCGGTGGCTCTGCCTTCAGAGCTGGGCTCCCGGCCAGCAGCCACCGTTGTCCAGCCGCCCAGCTCTGAAGGCAGCACTGCCAGCAGCAGCAGTGCAGAAGTAAGGGTAGTAGTACTGTAATCCCCACCCCCTACAATAACCTTGCGATCACACACACACACAGACACACACACACACACACCACCTTTTTGGTTCAGGACCCCTCCAATTATAACATAATAAAATTTCAAATTTAAATAGCTGAAATCATTACATTTATGATTTTTAAAATCCTATAACCGTGCAATTGACCAAAATGGACTGTGAATTTGGTAGGGCCCTAGTCATTGTGTATTGTTGGTAGCCAACTCTGGACCAATGGGACATCAAGTGATGGCAGTAGAATGCTAGAGATATAACTCCACTACTTCACCCCAGTGAATGTGAGAGAAATCTACCCCTGAGTATCAGTCACAATAGCAAGACTCCCATTGACATCATAGGGAGCAGGATCAGTCCCCTACAGAGGCCATCTTTTGGAAGAGACATTAAACTATCAAGTATCTATTGACTATGTACAAGCCCATCTAACCTACCGCTTTCCCTGTATCCTGCCTTCTCCATTCAGTCCCAGGTGCATGGAATAGTCTGTCTTCTAACATAGAGAGACAAGGTAGGTGATCTTTTATTGGACCAACTTTTGCTGATGAAAGAGACAAGCTTTCAAGCCACACAGAGCTCATCTAACATGTCTAATATTGCAATCACACCCTTTGTTCTCTCAAATCCCTGCTTCAAACTCGCTTCTGCTGTGACAATCCACCAAGAAGGAGAAAGGGAGAAAATTATTTTGAAATCTTCACTGTTTAGAGATTGGATCTTATTGGTCCACCATTTTGTGTCTGATCAGTATAGTTTGTCTAAGTTAGGCCCCATCCACCAAAGTTCTTAAGCACCTGCTTAACTTCATGCACCTGAGTAGTCATAAGTGTAGCCAGTTGTTAGCCGATGGCCAAGGATGTTTGATGAGGTGCCAGCTATGCCCGTTTTATACCATCCGTGACTTTAACCGCTAGGACGCACTGTCCCTTCGCGGCGGGCAGCCCGGGCTAGGCTGACGGATGCCCCAAGGTCCTAAACACCCGTGACTTTAACTGCTGGGGCTCAGAGCTACTTCGCAGTGGGCAGTCAACACTGACTGACAGGTGCCCCAATGGCAGCACTAAGAGCCTCTCCATACCCGTGACTTTAACTGCTAGAGCTCAGAGCTCCTTCGCAGCGGGCAGCCAGGATTGACTGACAGGCGCCCCAAGAGTTTGCCCCGTGGAGGCGGCACAACTCAACGCTAGGCTCTTAGTACTCTCACGTAATGGCCAGGCTTTATAGCCAAAACGGCCGAGGTTCTTTAATTGTGTTGGCTGCTTTACAGTAAACCAGAGAAACAAGTCAGGCTTATGCACAAATGGTTACCAAAATTTATTAAACTAGATTCTAATCATGTGGTTACAAAATTGCTAGTGCCTACTTATTTAAATGTAGAGATGTTACACACACAAACAAGTTACAAAACTGAAGCCACAATCCCAAAGAAAGAAAACAAAGTATAGAGCTCTATTTCAAAATATGTGTACACTAAAGATAGGAGATCAGGTGTGGGTGCTTCTTACCCTCCTTGCATCTCTCGATTCCAGCGGTGCCAAGCCAGGATCGGTCACTCAATTCCGCGGAAAGACGAATAAGGGACAAGGCTTAGGGACCCTCTTAGCTGCAGAAGCCTTGGGAGGCTGTCACTTATCTGACGAGCAAATAGATAGTGAAAAGCACTCAAAAATCATGGTGCTGTAGGTCCCATACTTATACCTCTGTACTCCTTTATTCTCTTTCTCCTTTCTTATGCCAAATTGGGGCTGGTCTGTCTGAGCGACGCCAGCTCTCGCAAGAGTAGTTTACACTTGCAAGGGAGAGAAACAATAAGTTTCGACTACTGGACATTCCTTTTATTAGGGTAAATATTTTCCCACCTAGGATGTTGGGGTGTGTGCATCACGCTATTTAGTAGGGGCTAAGAGCCATGTCTGTCACAGCTTCTCTGTCTGCTGTGAGCCTAATCGTTGTATATGTTCCCAGAGGCACATTGTAGCAGCACGCCTGTGCTTATCACAGCTTCAAAGGCTGTGCTGCAATTGATGTTAAGTGCCCTGTTGTTTTGGCTCCCTTGTGTTCCCAGCAATGCTGGTCTGAGAGGGGGGGCTGGCTGTCTGGCTACACCAGTGCATAAAGGTAAGCAGGTGCTCATATGTTTTGCTGGATCATGGATTTAGACTGAAAGCACTTTGGCTCCGAGACCTTGTCTTCCTTATTTATTTCGCATGTGCATAGTTGTCTAGCCAAGTAATGGCATCTTCAGTGGCGTGATGCAGTTCTAGGCCACTGCTGAACCTAGTCAGCAGGTATTTATCGACAATGTGCGTCATCATCTGTGTTGCACCACAGCTGCACAAAGGGCTGTCACGAAGGCCCCAGCAATACTGGTTGGATGCACAGAGATCTTGCCCAGTCCAGAACCTGTTCAACAGGGACCACTGGCAATGGGGCAGGTCAAAACCAGGCGGGCAAATTGTGGGGTCGGCAATGAGAGACTGGTTGGGGATTATAACAGATATCCATTCCTCTCGCCAGAGTGTTTCTGCCCAAACATCCTGACGTGGCAGATGAGACCATAATGGGTGACATGATGGCAAACATGCAGCTGGTGGCTTAAAAAGGTCATTGTGCAGCGACAAGCTTGAGTTGGCATGTACTTTCTACAGTAACTTGCTAGTGGCAACCTCTTGTTTGATATGAGGAAAAGCAATATTGCTCAGAACTGGAAGCCATGGGAGTGGAGTCAGACGCAGGGTGCCAGAGATGATGCACATGGCGGCATGTAACTGCATATCCACCAGTTTGGTGTGTGACGATCGACTCCAAACTGGTGCACAGTACTCCGCCACCGAATACGAGGTGGCAAGAGGTGACTTCCGCAAAGTTGGAGCACAAGCATCCCATGACAAACCTGCCAGTTTGCTAAGAAGATTATTGCGCGTCTTAACTTTAGCTGCTGTCTTCTTCAGGTGGGTGTGGTAACTCAATGTGCAGTCTAAGGTCACACCTAGATAGATCAGTTCTACTTCATGCTTCATCTTCTGACCATTCAGATAAACATTCAGTTCTCGGGTTGTGCTGGCTTGGTGAAGATGGAACAAACTGGAGACTGTTTTTATGACACTTGGCTGGAGGCACCAAGTCTTACAGTAGTCAGCTAACTTTGTCATATCCCAGTTTAAGGTGGCATCAAGCTCGTGAAACGGCTGAGCCTGGGTACCACAACAGATGTCATCTGCGTAAATGAACTTTTGTGACTCCGTTGTTGACAGGTCATTGATGTAAAGGTCGAACAGGGTTGGAGAAAGCACAGAGCCCGGGGTAAACCATTGCTCTGTCGTCTCCAAGCACTTGCCTTCTCCCCCATATGGACTCTGAACTGCCTATCGCGGAGGAACAGTTCAACAACTCCTGTGACCCAAGGTAGCAGGACCCATGATACCTTCACGAGCAGGCCAGTGTGCCATACCGTATTGTACGCCGCTGTTAGATCTATGAAAACAGTGCCTGTTTTTAAGTTTCTCTGGAAGCCATTTTCAACAAATGTGGTCAGCGTGAGTGCTTGGTTGCATGTGCTACGGCCTTGCTGAAAGCCGGCTTGGTCAGGGCTCAAAATTCTCTCCAGGTTGGGTAATATACGTTGTAGGACCAAGCGCTCCAGTGCCTTGAAGCACACAGACAATAATGATTTGGGACAATAGCTTGATGCTTGACTTGTCTTCCTTAATGAATTGTGTAGTGAAAAGTACTTTCAGTGCTTAATGAAAAATAACAATAATGATAATAGTAACACCAAGAACCAAAGGCAACTTCTACAAGTCAGAGAATTTTATAGGGGGGAGAATCAGGGATAAACCTGATGCTTTGGCCCACACTCCCTCAGTCAAAACAGGCTCTAATAAGAACTGGTCAGCATTTTGTATGTGGAAAGTTTTCCGCACAGAAATAGACAGTTCTTTCAAAACCAAATTTCTTGGCAGCAAAATCAGAGAGACAGGGTAGGTGAGGTAATATCTTTTATTGGACCAACTTCTGTTGGTGAGAGATACAAGCTTTCGGGTTTACACAGAGCTCTTCTACAGGGACTGACACAGCTACAATAACATTGGCAGAAACATGTCAGTTCTGATGGAAAATTTCAGTTTTCCCAAGGGAAATTTCTAAATGAACATTTCTGTTTCAAATCGACATTTTGAAATGAAACCTTTTCTTCCATTTTGATTTCAAACATTGTTTCATTTGAGCCCCGGGTTGTTTTGTTTCAAAATGTTGGTTTGAAATGAAAATCATTCGAATTGATTCAAAACGTCCCATGGGAAAACTAATATTTTTCAACAGAAAGTTTTCAAATAAAGGTTTTTTGAACAAAAGTTTCTTGGGGTGAAAAATTTTGGTTTTCTGACCAGTTCTAGTTCTGATGTAAAGGCTCTGTCTAGAACGTTGCTGGGTGCTTAAAAAATGCCATGGGGACCTATAGAATGCCTATGTTATCATGATCTAATGCAGTTTTACCCAAAATGTGAGGTTCTGTGTGCAAATATTAGTCAATGGTGGGTGGCGGGGCAAATAGACAGATGTCTCAGTTGTTCTTCGGTCTCAGCTTCCATTCAGACAAAAGCGTCTTTGGCTGTTATGGATACAGAAAAAAACAAACAAAGCATAGTGAGTGTAAACAATGAAGAGACTTCTGCCTGAGGTTGCAGAGAGCCTGAAACTCTGAGGGGTGAACAGGTTCATTCATCTGCATGGCTGCTAACTCAAAGGGGTGGGGGAGTATCATTGTTGTCCCTTTGCTAACTAAGTGGCTAGTCAAAGTGCAGGACCTTGAGGGGCTGTTCCAGTTGGGAGTAAAAACCAACGATAGAGTCTGGTGTTCTCTGTGATACAAAGTCCTGCTTCTCTGAACTCAGCAGCAACCAAAAACAAAAGGAGCAGTTTCTTTGCTGATAGGCCCAAGCTTCTCTCAGCCCAGCCCCCAAAAACCCAGAATCTCTCTCTAGCTTTCTTTCAGGGGCACACAGGCTGCTGCTTTGCTTTCTTGCTCTGCCCCTAGTCTCTCACAGTTTTTCGTGTGTGCACCAACCCTCCACCAACATGGTGCTAGGTTTGGGCAGACTCCATTAGGCCTTGTTTGAAGTGAGGCCCCTTTACAGTTCCTTTATAGCAAACTTAAGTGAAGACACATTCACACCCATGAGTTTCAACTCAACCCATAACAAGGTTTAACCCAGTTCCTAACAATGCTATGAAGACTGACCCCAGTGATTCCCTAAGTCGGGGGGGGGGGGGGGGAAGAGAGTAGAAAACATATAACTGAAGATGTGTAGGCCTTTAAAAACACTTGGCAGAGTTACATTGGGTGGGGAGACCAAAATGGGTATCATTTGGCTGAATAGTGTTTTAAGACAGCTTGATGATGGAGGGGTATATATAAAATCAAATTCTAGTCTGACTTCTACTCTACATCTTTCCCAAAGAACAAGTGAAGATCTAACTGAATCATCTAACCCTCTTCTCTCCACCTCCCCACATCCCGTATTACTTTGGGAGGGATTCAGGGTTAATTAAACTTTCCTTCCTGTTCTTCATCCATTGTCCTGCAACGACCCTTTGAACAAATGTCATTTCGAAAAACAAATATCTTAAGCGCAGAAAGCTTCACTTTGGCTAGAGCTGGGCAAATACTTCAAAAAAAATTACTGCAAATATTAACTCAAGGTGAAATTCATCCCAAGGTAATACTTAGGTACAATTTAAGTCCTAATTTGCACCTACTTAGGTTAATCCTCTATAGAGGGGTGAATTTCATCCTAAATGTTTTTCAGCAGATTGATGCTAATAATTGTTTTGCCCCTTTTGTGATAACTTTCCAAAAACATTCACCTGGTGGCTTCACTAGCATAGCTACTTGAAAGAAAGCCACATTTAAGCTTGCTCTCATGAATAATTGTGAAATGTGAATCTTAACCAGCTAAAAGTCACTTCTCCTTGAAAATACTTTAAAGCTACTATTGTTTTGTCACTTGTACTAACTCAGTGATGAGCTGCCAAAATCTTAACAACTGGTTCCCTCCTCACCCCACTAGGGGGTCGTTGCCCACCCCCGCCCCCCAGGACTCCTGCCCCATCCAACCCCCCATGTTCCTTGACACACACACCCCCCAGGACCACTGTCTCATCCACCTCCCTCCCCTGTCCCCTGACTGCCCCCAAAACTGGGCAGGAGGGTCTCGTGGGCCACCGTAGTGGGTGCCCACCCCACCCCTAAGAGCCAGAGGGACCTGCCGGGGGGCGAGGTGGGGAGTCCTGGCGGTGCTTACCTGGGGCAGCTCCCAGGAAGCATCCGGCAGGTCCCTCTGGCTCCTAGGGGCAGGGGAGCGTAGCTAGGGGGGGAGCAGTTCCCCTGCACGCCCCCCTCCCCGGGTTACCTGCTGCGGCACTGGCGGCCCTCCTCGCGACCCCCCACCCCCTGCCTCAGCTCACCTCCGCCTCCCTGGGCCTGAGCGCGAAGCCACCGCCTGCTTCTCAGCCCGCCCCAGCTTCCCGCACGAACAGCTGATTCGCGGGACGCCTGGGGGGGGGGGAACTGAGAAGCAGAGTGGGGCGATGTGTTCAGGGGAGGAGGCGGAGCAGAGGTGAGCTGGGGCCGGGGGTGGAGCGGGGAGCTGCCGGTGGGTGCTCTGCACCCACCATATTTTCCCCTTGGGTGCTCCAGCCCTGGAGCACCCATGGAGTTGGCGCCTAAGGCGCCACTTTGGGCCGGTTAAATTTAGAAGCCCTTTTAGAACCGGTTGTTCCTCACGGAACAACCGGTTCTAAAAGGGCTTCTAAATTTAACAACCGGTTCTAGCGGACCGGTGCGAACCGGCTCCAGCTCACCACTGCCCTAGCTAACTATAACTGAAAGCACTTAGAGAAAAATATACCTTTTTTTCTTTTTCACTTTCTTTGCTTTGGGTAGAATTTTCAAGAGCTCCTGAGAGGCATAGAAGCCCAAGGGTTGGTCTACACTGAAAACTTCTATCAGCATAGCTATGTCTCTCAGGGATGTGAATAATCCACACCTCAGAGAGTCCTATGCCAACCTAGCCCCCAGGGTAGACAGAGCTAGGTCAATGGAAGAATTGTTCCATCAACCCAGCTAGTGCCTGTCGGGGAGGTGGGTTAACTACTGCAATGGCTGTGCCACTGTAGAATTTGAAGTGTAGATATACTTTAAATCTCACTGATTTTCAATGATTTCAGTTCCTACGTCCTTACAGCACTTTTGAAAATGTCACCCTTTGTGCATTTGACTGCATTTTGAGTATAGTCATTTTCACCCCTCCTTACGCCACGTCAGGTTCTCCGATTGTTGTGTGTGTCCGTCACACTGCAGCAGAGAGTAATTTAAAAATAGGAGAATCTCACCAAAAAAACACAAAGGATTGGAGGCAGATATAGTATGAGACACTATTTTTAATTAGAGTTCATTGAAATATTTTCCATCAATTTTTTTTTAGGGAGGGTGTTTGTTTATTTTTAATGGACAATGGCTTGTCAGCTAAACTGAATCTTAAGAACAAATTGCAATTTTTTTCTTGAAAAGTAAAAACTAAAATTTTGGGGTAAGCTGAAAACCTAACACATTTAACATTTTCAAGTTTTTTTTATTTTCATAATGAAAACCGAAAACATATTGAAGAAAAACTTTGACAAAAGAGCGGGCGTGGGACTGGTTTTG
This sequence comes from Caretta caretta, assembly GCF_965140235.1. Classification (NCBI taxonomy): domain Eukaryota; kingdom Metazoa; phylum Chordata; order Testudines; family Cheloniidae; genus Caretta; species Caretta caretta. Next base: position 12,249,678 of record NC_134214.1, on the reverse strand, counting down.
GATACATTTTTCATGGGAGAGAAAAAATAATTTCCTGACCAACTTTATTTTTTACTAATTATTTTTAGACTGACTGTAGTTTAAGTTCCTGGTATTCCTTTGAGAGCGTTCACAGAAGAAAAGTTTCAGAGTAACAGCCGTGTTAGTCTGTATTTGCAAAAAGAAAAGGAGTACTTGTGGCACCTTAGAGACTAACCAATTTATTTGAGCATAAGCTTTCGTGAGCTACAGCTCACTTCAGCATCCGATGAAGTGAGCTGTAGCTCACGAAAGCTTATGCTCAAATAAATTGGTTAGTCTCTAACGTGCCACAAGTACTCCTTTTCTTTTCACAGAAGAAAACTAATTTTAAGCGTTATGCTTATTCAAAAGGGAACAGAAAGAACACCCTTGGCTAAGTCTTCATAAGTGCTCTGCGCCTACAAACAGGCTTTTCCCGATTTTTTAAAGTGCTTAGGTGCTATTTAGGCAGTAAAATAGGTCGTCAGATTTTCAAAAGTGCTCAGTATGGTGGGTGTTGAGGTCATCTGAATTGTGCATGCTGAAAATCTGCCCTGAGCTCTCTTAAAAATATGCTCCATGATGTTTATGTGACCAGTAACAACTGAGCAACGCAGCTTGAATTTCAAATTTTAAGGACCAAGATATAAATTAAATTCATGACAAAGTTCATTGAACAATTTCAAGTAGTGAATAAGTTCAGGAAAACAGACCTGTTAGTGGACTCCATGAACAGAGGCAAGATTATTCATTATAAATTATGTGCACATCTCTAGCTTTTACCCTCTGTCTCCAACATGAAATGCTCTGAGAATAGTTGAAGCCCTGCCTAATGCAAGGTCTTAAACATCTCAATTTTGTGTTTGTTTTGTAGACATAGTAGGTTTCAGTTTCACTGCATCCCTACTGCACAGGCATTAAGTGCTTTGTAGAGTTCAATTAAAATAATGAGAAACTGGAGATTAGATACGGCGAGCTGCATATCGGAGAAAATCTTCTTGACAATATGCCAGTATTTGAGCAAAAATGGTCAAGTCCTCCTTTGGTGAGAGACATTTCATCTTTCCCCACAAGTCTGTCTGCAGCCCTACAATTCTCCCCATACATATGGGAGACTTACAATTTTTCTAACTCATAAAATGCCTGGATTTTGGTTCCCACCCTGCTAAACTATATACAACTGTTTCCATTATTTCAGTGGATATTTTATCAGACCCATGTGCCTGCCTTGCTGTTGTCCTTTTAAAAAAATTCCTAAAGGCTGTTTATTGTTTCAGTAGAAGTGAGTGGGAACCAAGCCCCCCCACCCCACCCCACCCCGATACAAACATGCCCAAATCCAAATCCACATTTGCTTGTTGTGCCACCAGTTCATTGCTAGTAGAGAGAAGTAAGCAAATTATGTCCTGATAGGAGTGATGATTGACAATAGCTTTAGCAAGATCCTTTTCCCCATTCTGTGCTCATGAGCAAACAGTATTTTCTCACACTGCTACCACAAAGGTTGGGGTCATCTGAAGATCTCATTAGCCATACTTCAATTAGGAGGGAGGGGGTGCGAGGCTAGACTCTGGAATGTTCTAAATCCCAGCTTGTCTGACAGAACCCAAATCTGTTGCCCTCTTCTTTGCTCCTAGGTATTTGCCTGAGAAGCGTGTGTGGCATTGAATTCATTAGGAAAGGCAGTATTTCTGTTCACTTACAAGATGTCAGATGTTTTTAAATAGTGTCCAAATACCCAGAGAAATGAGAGCTGTGAGAACTGTGTCCCTAGTTACCCAATTTCATGCACAAATGGTGGTTTGTGATCACAAACCTTGTAATTAAACGCGTAATGTTAAAGGCCACTTTTTGGGAAAAAAACCAGCAGTGTTTCTCAGAGCACATGAGATTAAATTTCACATGCTAGCAAAGGGCAGTGTGCTGATGGCATATAAAATCTCACCCTCGATTGTCTTGTGTGTACTGTACCTAACAGCTGCCTGTTTGAAGGCTGTCAGACTGCACCTAGCCACACTTCAGATTTGTTTTCACAGGTAGGAGAAGCTAAACAGGGAGGCTGGTCTTATAGTTAAGGCAGACTAGGTTATAGACTTCCTGCGTGACCTTGAGCTAGCTAGCTCCCCATGTGTGAAAAAAGCCATGTAGTACCCAGGAACCCTGAAACAAGGGACTCGGGCTGTGAGGTAGAGTCCTGTTAAACAACTATTCATTATTAGGGTAAGACAATACGCCACCTAATATCAGTGCCAGGCACTGTACAATCACATAATAAGACAGTCTGTTCCCCGAAGAGTTTACAATTTAACTAGACAAGACAGGTTGGAAGAAAGGAAGAATTACTATCCCCAGTTTCATGCTGTTATCCATTCATAGTAAAGGCTGCACATGACAGAGAATTTGCACTTAAACCAACTGAACAAACCAGAATGAATGGTTTATGTACTTTTGACCCACCATAAACCCCAGATGATAAAGTGCTCTGAGATGAGTTATGAACAGGAAATTCACCTTTGGTTCTTTGTAGGATTTTGAAAGGCTCACTCATTTGTTTTGTTTTCAATGCAGTTAGTTTTTAGAATCAATGTTAATATTTTGCAGGTTACCATTAAATTTTTGAGTGATGCTCTTAACCCCTTGAGTGCCATATTGGATGTGTTTGTTGGAGTCTACTATACTTCAGACAATCCTAGTCAGTTCATGTGAAAATGAATGGAGGACTGGTTCAGACTAAATAAATAAAAGCCCATGAACCTTCACCCTTTTCTTGACCCAAGTCAGTGGTACAGGAACAGCCTGATCCAATGGATAGGCTATGGGCCTGATATTCTGGAGACCTGAGTTCTAATCACAGCTCCCCGCGCTGACTTATTATGGGCAATTCACTGGCCCTCTGTTTTCCAACCACCATTTGCCTGTTTTATCTATATAGCTTGTAAATTCTCTGGGACCGATGCTGTATCTTACTATGTATTTGTACAGCCCACAGTACAGTGGCACCCTGATCTTGATCGGGGCCTCTAGGATCTATACTGTACTACAAACAATACTATAAAGATTAAGAAATACTCAAAACAATTTGCTGTTTTCAAAGCCCTTTGCACTTCCAGGTTCTAGTCAGGAAAATGTGCTGAGCAACCACTTCAAATCCTATCCCAGACCAAGTTCACAGACTCTGAACATTCAGATAAACATCTTTTGTTGATTCGCCCCAGTCCTCCGCTCTGAACCACTGGTATTCAGTCATCGTTAGAGAGAAGTCTATCGAATTTAGATACATATGGCAAATGACCATAGAGCTGTTCATGTGTCACTGATGGTTTCATAGGAATGCCCTTAGGGCACAAAAGGGATTAATGATACCAATTTGAAGCCCCAAGTGCACCATTTTAGAGCAGAGCTTGCCATGATGGCCAGTTTCTACCTTCAGTTTTCACTTTGTTCTTAAAGATTGACTGTTCACTTATATCCTCTAAGGAAGCTCCTAGCAAGATGGATGTATCATCACACTTTCAGAAGAAAAGGAATTGTGCACCTCAGTTTAAAAAAAAAAAGTTGAATCCCATTCAATAATTCCCCAAATTTATATCCCTCAGTAGCATCTCAGTAATCTCTCCCAACATTAGTTCAGAAAACAGCTTTTCATTTACAGCTATATCACTGCAGTAATCCAGATAGCATGGGCTTTATTTCTACTGTGATGTTCTAATACTAATTTGCAGGAGTGGAAGGTAATTTGCTATTGTAACCAATTACTTTTGTCCTTGGATAAAGCAGACAGCGAAGTCAGTGCCTCTGGTTAATTGGAAACACCAGAAAGATATCCCTGATGCTCTGTATATTTCTCTATGAAGTACAGTACTAAGGATGTTGTTAACATTCATTTTAACTTGCTCACAATTAAAACAAAGGCAATACACTGAGATCTAAGCGTGAGGCTTCTTGGAACTGTTTTGATGTTATATTTTGAATGGTGGCAAAAGATCATCTGTGTTCTTATCAGGGAGGTGTACATCCAAATAATGACTTCCAGATGTTTATATAACTGAGCTTCAGACCCTTTTTCAGGGTTGCCCTTCACTACTAGTTATTGGTCTTGCACACCCAGTGTGAAAAGTCAGACAAAGAGTATTCCATCCGATTGTGTGTCATGGTACCCAAAGAGTGTGTCTTTAGAATATGAAGGGTAAATATGAACTGTAGGCGAAAGTACTTCTGTTAATACTCTGTATCCTGACCTTTCAGCTTCTGTTTCCACCTGCTTTTCAGAGAGCAGCCTGAGACCCCATGCTGTTAAAGTCACTACAGCAGCCCATTCAGCTACCACTACGACATTCACCCCTTTCCAAGGAAGGATGGTTTGGGGATTAGGGCCTAAGAGTGGGCCTCAGAAGATGTCGGTTCAGTTCCTGACTCAGATACAGATCTCTTGCATGCCTGGGGGCCTGTCACTCAGGACTAGATTTTGATACCCTTATTCATGCTGAGTTGCACCAAATTCTGGGGGTAGCCCTATTGATTCCAATCTCTACTGACACGTATAGATCAGGCTACGGATATGCTGTTTCACAGGGGTGTGGTGTGGCTTTATTCAGTAAGACATGTTGATGCACACAGATAATACAGTGATGGATGCTCTCTAAGAAACTACACAGAGAGTCTTTGAGAGAAGGAAGTGAGACTGTCAGAAGGGAGGGAAAAACTTAGAAAGGGTCTCTCTAGAGCTCGACAAGGAGGTTTATATTCAAATCATCATGTCTGATGTGAGTGCTATTGAAGTAGCCCTGTCCACTAATGATCAGCTGGGGGGACAGAACCTCGAGAACTGCTGCTGGTTCTGCCAAGGTTTTAAACAATCACGTTGCTAGTCGCATTCCAGCCAGAACAAACAAACAATCCACCCTGCCATTTGCTTTCGCTGCTGTGAATCTCATTGCGTGTCCAGCAGCAAACGGCACTGCAGTCAGCGCTAGGCCAAAGTGGGGAAGGAGAGTCTGCCAACATTTCTGTTGTTCACAAAATGGACACGACCAGGGCTGTGTTGGGCACAAACATTATTTGTGGGAGACAACTGAAACAATTAGAATGTAACAACTAGAGTCACCTTCAGACTAGACAGGCACGTTCCTAGCTAATCTGACTATCTCCATTTCCAGCGCACTGATCACCACAGTATCTATGTATCTCCATGGCCAGTCATCACACACACCAGTTTCTCATTTGAATACTGCCAACAATCTTGTGACTAGCACGGACCCCTCCCTCGCTCTTCTACAGTTGCTGCTAGCAAAGAGAAGGCAAGTGGCCGTGTCATTAGCAGAACTGCAGCATAATCATTGCTGGGCCTTCCCCTTTCCTACCTCTCAGCTGCTCCTCTTTGAGTCCTTTCTGGCAAATGGCCTATAAATATACAATAATGTCCAGTCAGGCAAAAAGATAGTTCACTTACCAGCAAGCTATGATGCTTTCAAAATCCTAAACACCCAGATGCACATGGTCCCTTTTTAGGAGAATTGTGGGTGCTACCAACAGGGTTAGACCCATCAGCACCATACACACCACTCCCTTTGATCAACAGGAGTAGCTCTATGAGTGGAGTGCAACAGGAGCAGTGCGGTTTCCTCTTGTCAGACCAACCAGTAAAGAGAACATGCCAGTCCCTTTAAAAGCGTATGAAATACAGATGAAATCACTTGGAAGATGGGGCACTTTGTGAGACTTTTCCATGACAGAGGGCACCTGTATAAAATATGGGAAGAAGAAATCCAGGTTGAAAAGTTGTCCAGATCTTTGGAATCTTGGGAAACATTTAAATCATCATCATCATCCCTAATCTTCCTCCCACACCCCGGTCAAGATTTATCTTTTCAATTATAAACGTGCCAACCTCCACTCAAGTACTTTGCTGTGATCAGTCCCTCTCCTCTCCAGTCTGGCAAGCAGCAAGGAAGTAGCTGGGAGAAATGAAAGGGATTCTCTGTGACATGCGATCTTCCTGGACTCCAGGTGCCACATTAAGGCAGTAATACTTGGCAGGCAGGCAGGGATACTGGCAGGATACAGAGTAGCAGCTGCCACTGCTGCCTTTTGTCAGGACTTTAATGGGAAATGAACTAAAATTAAAAACACTTCCCTCCCCCCTTGTCTTTTGCTAATACAATTTACAAGTTATTTTATTTATTTATTTATTTTGAAAAAATCAGTTTCAGAAAACTGGATCACTTTTTCAATTACTCAGGTAGACATGCTAATTTGTGACTTGCCATGTCTGATGGATTAGGTCAGTCAGATTGCAGTAGATTATAAATTTTACATAACAGAGCATTAATAATGTAATTAGCGAGGATGCAAACTGGCAACGATTGATATGCCTGGAAAACTGGATCTCTAAAAAGTTTCAGCATCCAGAATCTCCCAACTCTGTCTCCTTGTTTTCCTCTCCATGTATGCATGTCCTAATGTCTCACTATATGTTTCTCTCTCAGTATATAATATTGTGGAGGCATGGGTTACACAGATGGCTTTCCTTGTCTGTCTCCCTGTTTGCAAAGTACAGCAAACTGCATTGAACACAGGCTTCCCTAAGACTTAGCATCAGAAAGAGAGGTTGGTTCTTCTTCCCTCATACAAAAATTCTAACAGGTTACTGAGCATTTCAGGAGGAACAATTCCACCTAATCAATATTCTGATCTGAACTGATTCTGAGGGCAGGGTATTTAGCATCTGTAGATTCTACAGTGATATGAAGCTAATCAACTCTCCAGCTCCATTTTCCAATCTTATTAGAAACCCTATCTTGTCTTCCATGCCTGTACAGCTTAATTTTCCTCTCCAACTCAGCTGTTATTTAATTCTCTGATGGTACATAACACTGAGAGGCATATAGACTAGGAGACTAAACTGGGACTGGGGACTAGATTTCTGAGTTCTAATCTCAATACTCTCACTGATCTGCAGGGCAAGCATGACCTTGGACAAGTCTGAGTTTCCCCATATTTGATGGGGATAATTTTACCTCCTGGGGTGTGGGAAGGATTATGCTTTGAAAATAATAAATCATTGTATTTAATGCTGTAAAAAGTCTTGGGGAAGCTGTTCTTATAGGAATGATTCTACATTAAATGAATGTGTTACAGGGTGGTGGTGTGGTCAGCCACTGGACGGAAACTCAGAGCTCTACTTCAGTTCTGTCTCTGTTACAGCTCTGTCACCTTGGGCAAATCACTTTCTATCTCTCAGTGCTTCAGTTCTCCATGCGTGCAATCGGATTAATGATACTTCCCTACCCCAAAGGGGTTTAGTGAGGGAAATTCATTAATGTTTGTGAGGTGCTCAGACTCTCAGCGACCAGGAGCTATATAAACTGATAGAAAGTATTGTATTATATTGTTATGCTGGGCTACGAAAGTAATGGCTGATATTATGCAATACGCAATCAGCAGGTTTTCTATTCCTGTGTTTCACTAAGAAATCTGGTACCTGAACACAAATGCAATGATGTAAGTAGCTCTACTTCCAGATGCTACCACCCTGATTTTGATCTCACTTGCACCACTTATTTCAATAGTTACTCATGTTATGGGGCCAGATTGATGATCATGTGTAACTACACTATGAGTAAGGAGGTCGTCATCTGACCCACAAGGACTGTAAGATCCAAATTGGGTCTTCTGACACGCTCAGTACTTGGAAGGTATAGACAGATTTTCTGTCTGTTCTCTTGTTGTTCTTCCTAGAAAAGTAGCATTAAAACATTTCAAAGTGAAGACTGTGCATGATTTTAACAGCACTCCCTGCAGAACTTTTTTAAAGGAGCATGCAGAATTTCAACAAGTGTAATTAACATCAAGTAGGGAGTGGAGCAATAGCCATTCATGATTACCTCCTGCTGCCCTGCCCACCTGCTAGCCACCAGCTGCTCTTCTTCTGCTACCTTATCTACTGTGCTTATTTACAGTGGTGCCCAAAATTCTCCACTTGTTTCTTTCAGTGTTTTCCCAAGGGATCATTCCATTCCAACAGCTTATCTGTGAACCAGCTTTCAAACCCGGTTGTGATGCTCCTGCTTCTGTGCAATTAATGGGCTCCGTGACAGAATCACTGGCTGGAACTCTATATGGCCCTTGTTATGCAAAAGGGCAGCTGTCACAATGGTCCCTTCTGGCCTCAGAATCTGATGTGCCAGATCCTCAGATAGTGTAAATCGGCGACACTTACACCAAGCTATGAGGCTACATCAGGCCTGATTCTCATCCATGATCAGTTTAAAGTGGTATAAGTTGATTAGCACCAGTAGAGTAGCTCCAGATTTACACCAGTGTTTATCAGAGTAGAACCAGGCCCACAGAGAACATATTTTTACTGCACTTACCCTTCCCCCACCCCACTATAATCCCCCACCAGCCATCTAAATCCCAGTTCTAGAGGTTCTTCAAAAGGTTTAGAACAACTGCACTGCTCACCCCCGAAAGCGCTGATAGTACATCGAACGGCCCTGAAATATCAGCTGTGTAACTTCAGTGGAGGTACAGCTAGAAGGGGTGTCTGGGTGGAAATCTTTCTCAATGCACTAGACTTTATTGTTTGGGGTGGGAGGGAGAAGCCTCTGCATGAAGGGCCACCTGTTTTCCTCTCTTCAACCCTCACCGTGCTGTTCCCTCAGGAACCCCCCACCGCTCATAAGTCTCTTTCCAGAGCAGCACCAGGACAAGGGGGTCGCTGAGCAAGCAACAGTATGGTGCCTGGTTCCTCGCTTGCTCCAAGGGGGAAGTAATCAGCACCAGCCCTATCCCTGGGCTGGATCGCTTCCCCTCCATGCTGGCTCAGCCGGTATGTGCATTGGGTGGAGAAGTGGAGCCCAGACTGTGACACTGTACAGCCTGCTCACCCATTCCCCACCACAGGAAGGAGAGCAGTTGCCCTGCAGAGGCCGCACTACCTGTATTCCACACCACTGCCTGCAACCTAGGTAGCCCAATCAGGGAATAAGGATGCTCCTTATATGCCTGACCAGGGAAATATAGTGTGAGTGACAACCTCACTCAGTTGTACTTTCTCTCATTCACGTCCCACTTCACACCCAGTGTCTTATTATTATTAACGATGTGTTGGCCCACTGAAATGTTTTAATTACTCTGTTAATCCTGTTCAGTTCCACATGCTGCTTTCTGTTGGCAAATCATCTTTGGACTAAGTCAAGATGTATTTGTAGATTTACATGCCGTTTCCGCTCATCAGATCAGAGTGCAGCGAGTTGCTAGGAGATAGCATTTGATACATAATACCCCAGTGACTTAAGCCAGAGGAGTGGCTTAGTGAGCTAAGATTCAGGATTGAAACACCTACGCTCCCTCGAGTCACTGATCCAAATCTCAGCCATGTCAATTTAGCCTTTCATTCCTTCCAAGGTAGATCAGTGTGCTTTAGTGTGGGGGAGTCTTTCTGACAAGACCTTAAAAACTGACCTTCTCCAAATGAAAGATCTGATGGTGCTGTTTGTAAGAATAGGGGGTTTTCCTGATGTCCTTGCCAAAAGCTCCCCTCTCTTTACTCTGGTACAGGGAGCTGATCTCCGCCTCTCTCTCACCCCCAGCCATGGCTGTGTTCCAGTGGGGCTGGTTAGCTGTGGTTTGAGGCCCTTTAGGACCCTCCAGGATGAAATGGACCCTTGCAGTTTAGTTTAGTTTTATTATTTATCCTTTGTGTTTCCCAGTTTAGGCCAGATCATGGCAATGAGACAATGCCCCCCACTGTGGGGACGGGCAGTGCAGAGCCACGTCGCCCCTGTGGGAACTCCAGTGGGGGACTGTGCATCAGGCAGAGAGTCCCTCCCAGAGCTCAGGAAAGTATGCACGACTGCTCAGCTGGCTCGATGGACCAGAGGGAAGGGGGAGAGTGGCCAGAGTCCCACCTATTTCTTCCCTTTTGCAGGGTGATTTGAATCCCTCAGGGTGTTGGGGGAGAGCAGTCCCTTGCAAGGAGGGAGGAAGGCTGCCCCTGTGCTAGGGTCAGGAACAAGTGGACCCTTTGATAACAGACCAGGGTGTACCATCTTCTAACTGCTTAGGTGTGAAAACACAACAGCAACGTGTGAAAGTTCCAAAGGCTTGTCGTTCTCTGCCAGCATCTAACATTGAACTTACATTGAACATTTTTAACTTTAATGAAGAAATAAGAAGCCCAAGTTCCAGTTCCTGTTTCTAAGAGGCACTTTACACTGAGGGAAGTTGCAGCAGAGAATTTTCAGCCTCAGCCTTTGGGAATGATGCCCTAGGCCCACTCAGAGAGCTGCTCCATTCATCAGTGAAGTCTGTCGCAAGTGTCTGGCTGCCAGTTGGCAGACACAATAATTACAACTTCATCTTCCTGTCTGTCTTTGCTTTCCAAGCATTTCCTAATTCTGCAGTGGAACCTGGTCACAAACTGTGTGGCCCCACAGGCCAGTGTGTGAGTGAGGGTTTCATACACAGAGCAGCCTAAAGCATTAGAGGAGGTCGTTTTATCATTCACGACTAGCTGCTGAAGTTAGAGATGGCTTATGCTTATTCTGGAGTTAGTGACCGGCAAAGTTATGAGTCATAACTTTGAACATATAGCCACCTTTATGAGCACAAACATCCAGAGGGCTGGGCCTTGTGACCTTTCTGGACAAGAGAAGAATAATGATGCACTCATTTGCTACTGAGCTGATAAATAAGATTGCAAGCACACATAAAAACATGAGGTTTCGGTGATGCCAGCATAGCATAAAAGCTTTAATACAAGGCCAATAACTCATCGAGAGGCATTTTGACTGATAAGGGCGTTTTAGGGCAGAAAGAGGATGAAACATCCAGTTTGATGAACAATGGATATAAAACAGTGAAGAACAGACATAGCAGCAGCGTGTTTGACTGGTTAGGGCACAACACTGGGAATTAGAAGAGATCAAGCTGCTAGTCTCAGCTCTGCCACTTACCCACTCTCTGACCTCGGGCAAGTTACCTTCCCTTTCTCTGCTTCCCTGTTGTCTGCCTTGTTTAGTTAGCCTGGACACTCTTCAGGGAAAGGACTGTGTCTTACTATGTATTTGTACAGTGCCTAACAATGGGACCTTGCTCTCAGTTGGCACTTCTATGTGTTACTGTAATACCCAGTTTACAAGCTAGGGCTCTGATCCCATGGGGCTACTCATGTAAAGCTAGTCTAATTTAAAACAGCATGCAACAAATGGATGTGACAATAGCATACTGGCCAACATTTGCAAACAAAAACCCTGAGGGTTTTAACTTTCATCGGTTCCCAAACACATTGCCTATTTGTGCTATTCAGACCTATTCCATTCCTTCATTCTATATATTGTACCTACCTTTCATTCTGCACCCATTTTCATTCCATCCCACCTTTCCATCCACACGTTCATAACACACATACCCCTCTTACTCCATCACCTTCCCCCATTCATTCCTCATTCACCCAACCACCCATTCTGCACGTGTGCACACACACACACACAGAAAATACATACAGCCAACCATTTGGTACACCCATCTCCATTCTACATACACTCATATCCACCCCCACACCCGTTCTGAACCCATCTCACCATTCATTATATGCACACATCCCATCAACCCCAGGAGCTGTTCAAGCTACAGGAGGAGGGGGAAAGCCCAGCCATAGTCCCTACAAGTTACAGGCAAAATCCAGGGGAAGGTTGGGGTTTCCCATGTGTTCACTGGAAGTCTCCTCCCTCCCAGTGAACACTCAGCCCCATGCCCCCCCCCCCATTCTTATTCCTATCTCCACTTTCCCTGAGGAAGGGAGTGTTATAGCCCCAATCCCCCTGCAATCAGCTCACCCCGATACCTGTTCTCCTAATGCTAATGCTTGGCTCTTCTTTCCTGTGACAGTGATGGAGAATCCACCCCAACCCTTAGTAAGTTGTTCCAATGGTTAATTACCTCACTATTAAAAATGTATGCCTTATTTCCAGTCTGAATTTGTATAGCTTCAGCTGTCAGCCACTGGATCGTGTTATGCTTTTCGCTGCTAGACTGAAAAGCCCATTATCAAATAGTTGTTCCCAAGGTAGATACTTATAGACTGTAACCAAGTCACTCCTTACCTTTCTCCTTGTTAGGCTAAATAGATTGAGCTCCTTGAGTCTATCACTATAAAGCACGTTTTCTAACCCTGTAATCATTCTCATGGCTCTTCTCTGAACCCTCTCCAATTTATCAACATACTGTTTGAACTGTGGACACCAGAACTGGACACAGTATTCCAGCAATGGTCACCACAGTGCCGAATACAGAGGTAAAATAATCTCCTTACTCCTACTCCAGGTTCCCCTGTTTATGCATTCAAGGATTGCATTAGCCCTTTTGGCCACATTGTCATACTGAGAGCCCATGTTCAACTGACTATCCATCACAACCCCCCAAAATTTTTCAGAATTACTGCTTCCCAAAATAGAGTCCTCCATGCTGTATGGATAGTCAACATTCTTTGTTCCTAGACTTACATGTTTCCATTTAGCTATATTAAAACACTGTATTTACTATTGCCCAGCTTACTTGTTTGGTATGGAAAGACAGCACCTCCATTAATGCAGGGTTCTCCAGCCCAATACAGGGGCATGTGATCAGAACAGACACAAAGGGCATGGAAAAGATGTCTTTTAAATTGTTAGCTACCTCAAGGTAACTTGAGATAACATGATTGTAAAGGAATTAATGGGCCTAGCTAGTCAGAACTGACCCTAGAAGGGGATCTTTTTTCCTAATCTAGATGCAACTAATGGAAAAAGTGCCTCCTACTGACTCTACAGCGCCACAGTCTACAGTACCACTCTCCACGTAGTTGGTAAGCTAAAGTCACAGTGCCAGGTGGCATGGATTCAGGGTCTATACTATGCTCCATGGTAGACTGAGTAATTGCATCACTCTGGTATGATTTTAAAACCTATTAGCTCAACCAAACTAAGATGATTTGTCAGGGAAAATGGGAGCAGCAGCATACAGAGCATCAGTGCTTGAAGGTGAGGTTGAATGCCTGGGGCGTTATTAAATTAACATAATACATAATTAGATATTGATTGGTACCACAAAGCATGGACTACAGTTTTCACAGACATGACCAACCACATCAATTTACCACTATGCTCTAACTGATGTAGCAAAGCTAGAATGTGTACCTGAAACTATGTTAATTGCTTTTCTTCTAGAAACTGCCCTATAGACTTTTAGCAAATCTATGTGTCTAATCCTGCTCCCGCTGAAATCAATGGCAAGAAGCCTTGTCTCCACTAGGGACAATATCACTGGCTTTCTTTAACCTTATGATGAATTTTTAGCTTACTTTTAGATAACATACTATTTATGTACTGGTACCAGTCAATATCTTCCTTCCTCCCACTTTATGAGCTGAAACCTAAAGGCGCCCACTACCCAACTTCTGGTTGTTCCCATGGTATTCTGGAGCACTGGGGAAGTTAGTTTTGGCTCAGACCATGGGAAAAGATGCTGTAAAATACTGACTAGCTTGTGTATGCGTTCCACAGCCCACTGCTGCATGGGATCTGACCTCTTCTGTAGCCTTTTAGTAGCTACCTCCAAAGAGGATATAAGCCTTGATACTACAAAGAGTTGATGAAGATTTGCTGTTAGCTAAATTGATATATGACAATAAGTCCCAACTTCTGTTCTCCATAACGTGTGGTTAGCGGGTGATCAAAGCATCTGTATATAATATATGCAGCCCTGTGATTATGACTATATATGTGTCCAAGAGAGAGAAAAAGGGAGGTGGGAAAATCTATACACAATAATTAGTTTCACTGTTTTAGCTGAGTCACGTGGCCCCTCTCTCATTAGGTGGCCATACAGACTGTTTTTCTTTTGAAATGTTAATGCAGCTCTGCAAAGGGATGGTGGATGATCAAGCGCCCATTCTCGGGAAGAATGGTTCTTTAATTGTCCCCATCTGGGAATGCACACTTGACAAAAGTATTTAAGGCACATACGTGATCTCCTGATGGCTGTCACATGCCATGCTGCCCTGTGCTGATTGGTTGTTTCCACAACCCTTCCCCTCACACTCTCTTCACCCCACACTTACCCCTCCTGACTCTCTTCTTCCCTACCCTATCCTCTTCATGCTGCCTTCTCTTCGCTTTTCTTGCTATTTAGATGCCCCCCTCCTAAGTAAACCCACTCCTACAAAAAAAAAATCATGGAAGTAACATGATGTTGGCTGCCATAACACTGTTCACTCTGTTTGTGCCTTGTCTGTTTAGAGTGTGAGCTCTCTGGGGCAGAGACCAGCTTCGACTCTCTGTCCAGCGCCTAGCACAAATGGGGTCCCACCCTTGGTTGTCCCTTAGGCACTACTATAATACATGATGCCTACTCATGGAATGGTTGGGCTCTTGTCATGGGTGCTAGGGGACAATGGGTTTGGAAGGTATAGTGTGGAGCAAGGCAAGTGCCATCTCTATTGAAGGATAGCCCTCCTTTCTAGTGATCCTGCTGCACAGAATTCATATGCCGCTTTAACCTTGGTCAGTCTGGCCGCCTTTGGGGAAAACGTCTGGACAGTAGAAGGAGGTGCAGAGTGCCTGGACACTTCTAAAGGGCAAGAGCTTGGGCTGCAGCTGGGGCCCTCTTGCACACCCTTGAAGACTAGCTAGAGTATCTCAGTGTAGATAAGAACACCTGAACTATTAATGACAATGACACCCAGATAAAAGCTAAATCACAAAGGCAGGGGATCTGTCTGAGGCTGCAGAACACTGAGCAACTCACTGAATGGCAATAACTCTCTTTGGGGAAGCAGTGGGGATGTGAGATACCGTATGCTGTATAGCAAAGGCAAAAAGAGAGACTGGTACCTCTTTTGACTGCCCAAGAAGTGCTTCACTGTGAAAGCTAAGAGCACAGAGGAGGTATCTCTCCTCAGTCAGGCCAAAGGGCCACATTTAACCATCCTGACTAAGGGCCAGTAAATAGTTCTTAGTGGAACACACAGTCTGTTGCTCCCTTTAACAGCAAACTGCTGCAGGGGTCAAGCCTGGCCTTAGGTTTCTATGGGTCCTACACAAGTAACACTGGTGTAGCGCAATGCACCTTTACTCCAAGCTGAGTCCATTTCCCTATTGTTAACCCTCCCCCACCAGCCTATTGATTGCACATCAGACCTGTCCTCTTCTCTTTACACTGCCTTCTCATAGAATTTCAAATCAAGTTCCAGGTCTTAGTCCTTATCTTCAAGGTACTCTATGTCCTGGGTCCAGGGCAGCTAAAAGATCAACTAAAGCTCTGAGATACAGACAATGTGTGACAACAGTGCTCCTCTGGCATCATGGAACCCTCTGTGATAAGGTTAAAGCTTGTTTGTGAGGGAGACAGAACTGTCTCGGGGGCTGATCTGAGACTGGGGAATGATCTCCCCCAGGAACTAAGGTCCTCACAACCTCCTGCTCCAGGTGCAAGATGCATTTGTATGATCTTGTCTTTTCTAAAATAAGTTTATGGCAACATAGATATTTAAAAAACACCAAAAAAACCTTACTAAAGCAAGACACTCCATTGCATATGCTTTTCCCCTTGGAGAAAGGATGAGAGAACAAACAATGTGTGACAGATGTATTATCGCACTGCTTAATGCACTACTGAAAAGCTCTCAGATATTACGGTGATAAGCACTGTATAAGAACCTATAGAGAATAGAATACACAACACATAATTGACTGCAGAACTCACTGTCACAAGATATGATTCAGTTTAGTAGGATTAAGAAAAGATTTAGATATTAATATGAATATATCAACCAAGGTTACTTTAGATAAGATGTATGTTTAGATGAGACCCTCCTGCACCAGAACCTAAGACAAATAGTGAATACCTAGACCTAGGAAGAAACTCCATCATGGTCATGTTGGTGAATGTACTGGTCATTATGGAAGTCTTACACTTTCCTATAAAGCAGTGGTTCTCAACCAGGGGTCTGGGGCTCATACGGGGCCACGGGCAGGTTTCAGGGGGTCTGCCAAGCAGGACTGGCATTAGATTTGCTGGGGCCTAGGGCAGAAAGCCAAAGCCCCATTGCATGGGGCTGTAGCCTGGGACCCCGAGCCCTGCCACCCGGGGCTGAAGCTGAAGCCAGAGCAACTTAGCTTCGCGGGGGCCCCTGTGGCATGGGGCCCAAGGCAGTCGCCCTGCTTGCTACCCCTTTACACTGGTCCTGGCTTTTATATGCAGAAAACCAGGTGTTGTGGCACAAGGGGGTCGTGGAGTTTTTTTAGGATGTTTGGGGAGGGGAGGGGGCTCAGAAAGAAAAAGATTGAGGATCCCTGCTATAAAGCCCTTTCATGATACTGCATTGGCCTAATCTGCAAAGGCAATTCTTATAAGACTGACCTAATGGGAAGGACGTGTCACCCATTGAATCATTGCCATCTTCAGCACCTGAGATTAATATCTAATTAATATTTGGGGTGATTAGACTCAGGCATGTCCTACAATATATTATTTCTAAGAAATAAAGTGGTAAAATATAGGCACGCTAATAAAATGCGAAAGAGTAGTGACAATTCCATTGTGTAGATCTAGACCCATAACACACTGGAATAGACAGGGTAATGAGAGTATAAAATGGATAAGCATCAGCATCCCTAACAGCCAAAATAAATTCTAAAACAGTGGAAAGACACAGCAATATCAACAATCAAAAAACAGCTCATAACTCTAATGGAAACTGCTTCATACAAAAGCTAATATTCAGACTGCCAGATAGTAGAGAAAAAATATTCAAAAATATGGAAACCATCTGGAGACCATATAAAATCAATAGATTCAACAAATAAAAACATGAAAACAGTCAGAACAAATCTCCTCCAGCTTTCCCTCCTATGCTTCTCTGCCTGAGTTGTCTATTCCTTGAATAGCATCTTTTGCTCTCCTAATTTCACCATTGTATGTGAAACAAGAATTATATATTGATAATGATAAGTGACTTTTATACCTGTTGGTTGGCAAATGCTGTCCAAATTTCCCCAGTGATGACTGGGAGGGGAAGCTTTAACAGCAAGTATACAATATAAAACATATCTAATAGATCATTTTGTTCGTATTAGACAAAAGATGTAACTAATCATTGTATTAAGGGTGGGCACTCAGCACTCGTGCCCCTGTTCCTGGATATGATCACAAGCGTCAACTCGGATACCAGTGCTGAGTGCTAGTTTCACACCACCTTATGCCCCATCTCCTGACATGTACATGTTCAGTGACTGTGATATGACAGCAAGGGTGAGCGTGGACAGCAAATTAGATAGGAGTGTCTAATGTGATATAATATCAAAAAATAACCAGTGCAATTGGGGCTACATATGCAGAGGCATCCCGTCCCAGAGCAGGGAAGTAATAGTCAGGAGCCGCAAAGCTGTTTTGTGAACACTTCAGGGACAACGTGTCATTCAACCCCGATTCTGCATCCATCAACGTCAAAGGGAAGTGAAGAGAATGGATCAATGCCATTTTTTTAAATCAAATTAATCTCATTTGGCCAAATTTTACCCCCAAATGCAAAACTCTACAGGAGGTGTGATTACCTGACACAAAATTAGGACTGTTTTGCAAAAGCAATGTAATATTTTTGCCGAGCTGTATTTACTCTTGTGTTGTATACGGAGGCAAAGGACTGGACCTAGAAATCTACCTGCTGTATCCTAACCCTATTAATAGCATGCCAGCTGGTGCACATGTGCAACATACATGGAGCACTCCAGGTGCTTAGATAGCTCCTCTCCCTGTACAGTCTGTCTCATCCCCATTTTACAGATAGGGAACAGTGAGATTAGGTGTCAGAGTAACAGCCGTGTTAGTCTGTATTCGCAAAAAGAAAAGGAGGACTTGTGGCACCTTAGAAACGAACCAATTTATTTGAGCATAAGCTTTCGCATCGGATGTTGCATCCGATGAAGTGAGCTGTAGCTCACGAAAGCTCATGCTCAAATAAATTGGTTCGTCTCTAAGGTGCCACAAGTCCTCCTTTTCTTTTTGAGATTAGGTGGCTTCCCCAAGGGCTATGGCAGAGCTGGGAAATGAAGCCCTGGCCAATGTCTTAGCCAAAAGATCATCCTTGGTGCAGCAGCTGTCTTGTATACAAAGAAGCCACCTACACCAGGGCTACCGTAACACTATGAAAAAAGACACAGCCTTAAAAACAATCATAACCATAAAACCTCAAATGAACATACTCCAGTGCTGTATATAGCTTCATTTCTGCATGTTTGTCAGTGAGTTTACATTCCCAGCCATTGTTTTTCATTAACTGAAATTAATTTCTTAGCTAAAAACAATAAACATTCTGTTCTGTTTGCCATGAAGTTAGAAAGCCCCCACCCTCCAAAATAGGCAGAATGATGGTTCCTGCCAGGAAAACAATTCATGAATTATCTTACAATTTCATTTACAATATCGTTTTTCCAAGACAGCCACAGGAACGTAAACACACACATTTCTCTTCTTTTTCAAGTTGGCTGCAGCAGATTGTGTAAGTTTGGGGAAATTGATTTTTATCATTTTAATCATCTAATCTTCATCAACCTTTTAGCACAAAATTAAACTTCTTAAAGTGCTGTGAGATAATTAATATAGAAAATAGACTCGGCGGGGGAACTGTAATACCTGCTGCCTATATGAGACTGCCAGAGAAATGAACTAGCTGGGAGCTTTAAATAAGTTCATGGGAACGATAATAATGCTGAAGTTACTTCAGTTTCCCTCAAGTATACTACATGAACTGATTAACATAATAGGTCAGACTTAATTATTATTGTCTTGGGAAGAACAGTTTCACTCAGATCCCCACTCAAATGTTGATTATTTTTATTTTTACTTTTCTTTTTTGAGGAAATGGTCTTCACTTTCAAAGTTGCTGTTTGATGATTTGCCAGTGAAAGGCTTAAATGTCTTAACTGGCCTGGTGGAAGGGATCCTGGCCCCTTTCTAAAGACTGCAAGGGGTCTTGGAAGAAAGGGCCAGCAGCTGTGGCTTGTTAGGGGGGCAGCCATACTAAGGGTGGGAGTCATCTAGGTTGCAGCTGTTTTCTTACTTTCAGGATGGAGGTGTTTAATTGGACTTTGGGGTGGGAAAAGCAGAAATAGAACTGCTTAATTGCCCACCAAGAAGGGAAGCCCTGGAGAATCACTGCATGGTGGGGGTGGAATGAGTGACCCTTCTCCAGTAAGTTTATTCTCTGGTAGCAGTACCTCATAACTTACTAGCTCAGTGGTTTGAGCATTGGCCTGCTAAACCCAGGGTTGTGAGTTCAATCCTTGAGGGGGCCATTTAGGGATCTGGCGCAAAAATTGGGGATTGGTCCTGCTTTGAGCAGGGGGTTGGACTAGAGGACTTCCTGAGGTCCCTTCCAACCCTGAAGTGCCCATGGAGAGCTGACCAGACCCCTTAATGCAGAAAATATGTACACTTACATAGCACTTGACATCTTCAAAGCACTGTCAAATATTAACTAGTTAAACAACTAATTAATGATGGAAAGATAACCACTGCTTCTTCTACTCATGAGCATAGGTGGTAGGCATATGCTATGTATGGTTTTTTACTTCCTGGGGGCAGTATTTCTTAGGAGGAAGTGGAGGCTGGTTTTGTGTATCCTTAGTCTGTTTTATTAACTTGTGCTGAACCTCTCTATTCAGCTGCATCCCCTGTGCTAGTGATCAGATTGCACCCTATTCTGCTCCTAACTGTGTCCATGCAAGTCCCAATGGGCTCTTTCCACATTTGCACCCTGCAGATTTCTACTGAAGTCATGTATGAATAAATTTGCATGACTAATAAGCATGCATGAATAAGTTTGTTATATGCGGCAATTACAGTGACTGCACAAGGGACTGCTTAAAGATCTGAAGTTTAAAAAAAACCCTGGATTGGAACTGGACAATGGGGGCAGGGGAGGAGAGTAAAGAATGCCAAATCATTTAAGGCTCAGCAGGGAATGGATAAAAGTAGCAAAAATATCAGTTAGTTAATGCTACCAAAGGAGCTAAAGGGAATAAGAAGGGCACTTAAGAGTATATCGGGGGAAAGGAAGTAAAAGTATTAGAGAGAAAATATGTCCATTAATTAATAAAGAGGATGGGCATGAAATTAATGATGACCCAGAATCTGTCTTTAATGAAACAGATAAAGAAAGAAAGTTTGAACCTTTAAGAAATTAGGGAAAAGCCAGTAAAAGTAATTTCTGCTAGGCGCATGTGAGGAAAGAGGGGAAATGAGCACATATAAATTAGCTGGCCCCGATCATCCTGGGATAATTAAGGGAACCAGTGAACTTATTACTCTGCTTACAATTATTTCTGATCAGGCATGGACCCCTGAGGACTTATCAGCTGATTGAAGAAAAGCAAATGTAGTGCCAATATTCAAAAAAGAAAAGACACATGATCCTGACACTCATGCGCCCAGAAATCTACCCAAGAAAAATAAAGGACCATAAAGTGGGGTGGGGGGGGATTATTAAGGGTCACATCATAGTTTTGTTCCTGTGAGGAGCACTGGAAGGAGATTGGGAAGAGTGCTCAGGTGGGGTGATGCAAAAAGGCTCAGGGGATGGATGCTGCTCCTTATACCGGCTACAGAATGGTGCTTCATGAACTCTCTCACGTACCTGCCTTCAGAGAGTCCTTTCAGACAGTGCTGCCAAAACGCAGTGAGCCAGCTGTCCTGGTCGTTTGCTTGATGCCTTTCACACTAACAGGCACCTGGAGGGAGAACGAACACTGACCACAATGCCTTGGGGTCAAGTAGCACCGCTACGCATGCTAGCTAGCACCCTCTTGTGGATAGGGACCCAGGACTTGCAAAGGTGCATGGGTAGCAAAGAAAGAAGCACCCCGTGTCGTCTTTCCTGCCCGGCATCCAATGTGGGACTAACCCAGCTTTGACCCTAAACATCAGTTTGTAGCGGTGTTTAACACCCACATTTCCCACTGAATTCAACTGGAGCTCTGAGCACTCAGCACGTCTGACAGCCCAGCCCCTAGAGCACTGCAAGCTAGTCATGAGCAATAAGCAGCATGGGTCTATAAAGGATAAATCTTGCCAGACAAACTTGATTGCTTTTTTTTTGCTAGAAATAGAAATTAGTGGGTGAAGAGAACGCAGCAGGTGTAACATATTTGCATTTGAGTAAAGCATTTAATACTGTGTCTCAGGAAATCTTGCCTGAAAAATTAATTGAAATTGGCTCAGGTAGGAACACTGTCTTGTTGACTGAAAACAGGCCGAAAGGCTATAAACAAAGTTAACGGTGAACTGCAAAGTTATCTAGTTCAAGGGTAGAGGAGTCTACTGGGTACTACAGGGGTCAGTGTTAGATTATGTCTCTTTTAACATCACTACTGATCTGGAAGAGAAGGAGAAAACAGCATGTCAATGAAATATGCACATAATTCTAAACTGGAAGGAGTTGGAAATACCCAGGACAGACAATACAAAGGGCCCTAAAGAGAAAAGACAACTGCAAACTGAGGGTCAGGTTGGCAAAATTCAAGCTCTGATGCATCTGGAGAAATATAGGGCTACATTCTCTGCTGATAAAACTCCATTTAAGTCAACAGAGTTACAATATTCAGAATAATCTTAGAACACAGATATTCAATGGGAGGTAAAAATTGGGGAGCAGTAATGCTCAAAGACACATGGACTGGGGGAAGACAGTTGAGCAATTAGAGAGGAAAAGATCCACAAATATTCATTTAAAGTGGAAAGTGATTTCCAATTTGACCACATTCACAACCCTTTCATGTTCACTTTCCCCAAACACGAGAGCACTCAAGTTTTACTAGCCTGAGTACTTGTGAAAAGCCGAGGGTAGCTGGGAATATTTGCTGAATGCGTATTTTGAATTATGCTTCCAATTGTAGAATTTGGAGTTTTCTCTAAGCTGTGAAGTTGCATAAGTCATAGCATCATTTTTGATCCCTCACTGGATCACTATGGTTGCTAAACAACAGAGTGATAACTGGGTGTGTTCCTAACCAATGCATAGACCAGGAATAATTTGCTGAAGAAATTCAGTTGAAGTGTTTTGTGATCTATTTGCCAACAATTTGCAACCAGAATAATAGGTGAAATGCCATCTAAATATTAGCTGTAAATTATTCTCTCCGCTCTCAGGGGCCGTGAACTAGATAGGTGTTTGCCAGGTGATATGGCAGCAAAAAAGGCCAATGCCGTTTTTGGCAGCATATGCAGAGGTGCCATGTCCCAGACCATGGGATGAAATTCCCCATCTCTGTTGAACTCTGCTGTTCCTGCACCTGGAACATTCTGTTCAGTTCTGGAAAGCTCATTAGCAAGGAGATATTGAAAAATTGTAGGGAGTTCAGAAAAGAGCAACACAAATTATCAGGGGACTGGAAGGATTCATTTATAATGAAAGATTAAAAGAGCTAAATCTGTACTGTAAGAACTAAGTAGGTAATACACTGTAGCTTGGTACAGAGATGACGAAGGAGAGACATAACAATCAATAGAGTTTTGAAAAAGGTGTAAACACTGAAGACAGAGAAGAATTATTTAGTGTTTAAGGGGGTAAAACAGAGCATAATGGGATGGAATTGAGAGAGGGCAAATTTAGACTGAATATCAAGGAAAATTTCCTGACGCTGGAAGCCTCCAGGATTGCAACATTTAAACACAGAGCCAGAAAATGTACTATAAGATTAATCCCATATTGTCAAAGAGATCAGGTAGATGACCTAAGAGATCACTACGGCATCATACTGTTTGTTTCAGGAATAACACAGATCCCTAACTGTGAGCTTATATGGCTCCCAGGAAAAAGTTAATATGTGTAAGGTATGTTCCCACAAGCTGGTAGTGACAATCATCCAATGTGAATTTGTTCTGATGAAGCAATGTCTGAAATGTGTTTCCCTATGGATTCGTTTTTAAGGGTGTCTGCAGAACCAGACAGACTTGGAATTTTCCTATTCCAGTTTGCTGGTGCCATTGGAATTACACCCTCTTCAGTCTCTTACACTTAAAGCCAGGTGTTTTTTTCCTACTGACACTCACCTTCACATTTCTTAAATACGTGTACCCCAATCACGTATTTTGCCCAAGTAACGACTTCAGGATTTGAATCTCTGTCACTAACAATCTGACTGTCACTTGAACGTACCCGCATGATGGCATCCCAGGCTGCTTTACACTACTTGAAACTGGGACTAGTCCAGAGTGAAAGCATTCTTGACTGGGTTCCTTCATTCCTGGAGCTTGTTGGTACTGCACCTTTGCTAATAAAATCCCCCAACCCCTCTGGTTTTCAGGTTACTTGGTGATCCATGTGAAGCAATATGGTATGTGGGTTTCCCCATTTATTTTGTTTTACTTAAGAATAACTTACATAGTGTCAATTTCACCCCTTGACTATTGACAACATACTGTACTTTGACCCAGACAGCTGACAAACTGCCTTACAGAAAATCACTTCCAGAAGTAGCTGACAGAGACCTGGTTAGCCCTGTTCAGCATTCAGGCATCCAGTGTTGCCTAAGTTCTGTTCAACTCACATAATTATTGTAGTAATTTCCTGTCCATTAAAATCATGGGGATTGGTTCTCCTCTCTCTTTCATTGGTATTAATTAGAACAATTCTACTGAAGTCAATAGAGTTAC
Source organism: Caretta caretta (assembly GCF_965140235.1). Taxonomy (NCBI): domain Eukaryota; kingdom Metazoa; phylum Chordata; order Testudines; family Cheloniidae; genus Caretta; species Caretta caretta. The sequence goes on along the minus strand of NC_134214.1, from coordinate 12,225,987 downwards.
ACAGGTGCTTAAAAAAGTAATCAGGCCCCTAGTATCTACATCAGAGACAGGCCCATGTCATAAATCAGGATCTGAAGTTCCTCAGAGCTAAGGGGTATTTGAATCCAGAGTGCTGGGTCAGGCCTATCTCTAATTCACACTCGATTATACATTTAGCAGAGTTAAAATGACCATGAAAAATATAATAAACCAGCATAATCAGAAAAAAGGTGAAAAGTAAAGCCATCAAACATCCATATTATGTTACTGCATTCAAGGGGTAACAATGCTACATCAGGCGAGCATTTCCCTTATCTTGAGGGCTAAATCCTGCTTTCATTTGGACCCAGTACAACTTCTTTACGGTGAACAGGGATTGCAAAGAACTTAACAAGGCAGAATGTGGATCTTTCTCTCCAAGTGGCTGCCCTTGGAGAGGCAAGTTCTGTTCATATTGTCCATGGTGGTTGCTGAATGTGAAGCAATGCAGTCAAATGAATGACTTTGTATCACTATGAGGTACTTTCCATTTGTATTCTACCCTCATATACTTTCATTTCTTTTGCTTGTAAGCAGTTTTTTTTAGTTTTATGTCTATATATTTTTGCATCCTTGTCTTCTCATTAAAATTTCCTCTTCATTATAATGCATTTCAATAACATTCCCTCCATAATGGAGCTCACAAAGTACATCCCAACTAATAAGAATTGCACACTCTGTTCACGTAACCAATTATAATTGATTCTTATTAAGTTTTAATTGCATAGGTTGACAAATGTTGCATTTGCCACAACAGATTATGTATTTTAGTCCGATTGTATCATTAATTAACGAAAAGCTGGTACCATTTTGCATGAAATCCATTTTTGGTTTGCATAACAACAATTGACATAACAAAACTGTTATAGGGAGTCACAAGATAAAACGTCTTACTTTCTTTTTGTTTCTTTTTAACTCTTATAAAAGTTATACATATTATTGTCACAGTAAAACGACTGACCAAGTATTATTATTTTATCCAATAAATACAACTGGTTAATAACATAGTAAAAGCATCCTGATTGGTTAATAACTTAGACTGGTTAATAATTAAGTCACACAGTGTTTTAATATCGTGTGCTGGAAAGAGCTGCAGGAGACACTTAAAGAGCCACTTGCAGCTCGCAAGACAGTCTGAGTATCCCTGGGCTGGAGTTCGATTTGATACAGAACTTTTCTAAACATATTTCTATATATTAACTAAATATTTCCCATCATGCTATTTAAATATGAAGATATAGTACTATATTAAATGAAACAATGAATTCACACTACTATGGCTCTTTTGGGTAGTGTTGCTCGCTAATTTGGCTCCTGAACCACTGAGGTCTGACAATCACTGCTCTAACCTCTTCTGCAGTTGGATGCCTGTGACTGGCAACAAGTCTCAAAACTACCACGGAGTGGCAGTCTTTTAGACTAGCACAGTGGTTCTCAAACTGAGGGTTGGGACCCTAAAGTGGGTCACAACCCCCTTTGAATGAGGTTACCAGGGCTGGCTTAGACTTGCTGGGGCCCGGGGCTGAAGCCCAAGCCCGATTGCCCAAGGCTGAAACCGAAGCCTGAGGGCTTCAGCCCTGGGTGGCAGGGCTCAGGTTACAGGCCCCCTGCCTGGGGCTGCAGCCTTTGAGCTTCAGCTTTGGCCCCCCTGCCATAGGTGCCAACTTCTCCTGCGCCGGTAGGTGCACGCGCCCCCCTGGCCCCGCCCTGACTCCACCCCTGCCCTGCCCCTGTTCCAAACCGTTTCCAAAGTCCCTGCCCCAACTCTGCCCCCTCCCTGCCCCTATTGGAGTCCTTCTCCAAATCCCCACACCGGCCCTGCCTCCTGCCTTGAGTGCGCCGGATTCCCGCTCCTCCCCCGTTTCGCAGCAGCAAGCGCTGGGAGGAGAAGCCGGGGAAGGCGCGCTCAGGGGAGGAGGCAGAGGTGAGCTGGGGCGGAGAGCTGCCAGTGGGTGCAGAGCACCCACCAATTTTTCCCCGTGGGTGCTCCAGCCCCGGAGCACCCACAGAGTCAGCGCCTGTGCCTCCTGCCCAGAGCAGTGGGACTCGAGCTTTGGGCCCTCCACCCGGGGCAGTGCAGCTTGGGCAGGCTCAGGCTTCAGTCCCCCTCCTGGGGTTGTGAAGTAATTTTTGTTGTCAGAAGGGGGTCGCAGTGCAATGAAGTATGAGAACCCCTGGACTAGCACTATGCTCTTAGCTAAATTTTTCAGGCCAAATTAATTTCATTGTCAACACCAATATTATGCCTCCAGATTTTCTGCCGAGTTCCCAAGTAAACCAGTGTTTGCATTCACAAAGGAGTACTTATGCACTTGACTACCCCTTTTGTGCATACGCTTAGGTGCCTACCTTTGGCTATGTGGCCACTTTAGTTACTGGGCAATTAGATGAGATCAGCAGATGCTAAATAATCTGAGGAATGGAGCTTCTGGGACTTGGGGTGTTACAGGGGACTGGAATATCTGGCAGCACATTGCATTGTTTTGGTGCAATGCGATTTGGGCAATCGGTGTTAAATCTAGCAGCTGCCTCATTTGTCATTGGGTGTTATAACAGAAACAAGAGAGTCTAAATACTGTAAAGCTTCCTGGGAAAAAAAAACAGTATATTCCCAAAAAATTATAGAAATTTAAAAATGTTTTACTTGCCTATCCAGTAGCTGAATATATTTACTCTATGCAGTGATAACTGATAAGAGTTTTTTCTATATAATGTAGATACATACTAAGTTTAGGGCTTTATTCTGCTTTTTCTTTACATGTGTTCAACTTGCAGATTCTAAGCAGCTAGGCAGGGTACATAGTTACCCTAAAATGTTGTCCTTCAGAATCAGTATTGTACTGGGGCGTATGCTGACAAGGTCACAGATTACATGTATCAGTCAAAGGATCCTCAAGCCGTTCATGCTTTGTTCCCCTCACAAGGTTTTCCGCAACACAGAAGTGTCACATACTGTGGAGGCCCATCCATTTACAGATGACCCCACAATATGCATTTTGCCTCAACAAATATAATTTTCCTTGGCTCTGAATCCAGAGTGCAGCCAGATTTTTATACTCTGGATCTGGCGAAGGGGAAGGAAATGATTTGTGACAAAGAGGTTTTGATGTATCCAGTTGGTGGGGAGAATTGCTCATAGTTTTGATAATAAATAATACATCGCAAGCATTGACAAGCCTCGCAGTAACCCTGTGAATTAAGTCAGTACTGTGATCCAGAACAGATGCAAAATTAGGACACAGCAAGGTAAAGCCCCTTGCCCAAGAAAGCCTGTGGTGAAGCCAGGAATAGAATACATATCTCCTGACACCCAGGCTTGTGCTTTTAACCACAAAACTATGCTCCCTCCCTTCAGGCCTCCAGAAGAGAACTTTAGCTTTTATCAGCAGTCAAAAAGGGGCCTTGGTAATGGACTCAGATACCAAGTTATTGGACAATCCTGGAGCCAGCTGATAGATTAATGGCTTTTATGTTCTCTGACGGATTTACAGAGAATCTCCGAGGACATAATTTGAACAGTCTGGGTTCCTCCATGCCATTTTGGTCTGATATATTGAATTTTTGATAACTATAAAACTCTCCAATGGGAATGAGGATCTGCAGTGTTGTTGTGTGGAATTAAGCACTTCCGCATGGTTCTCTGGTTACAGCAGGAAGATTTGTGTTTTTATGCTTCAAGGATTTGTGTAGGGATTTTATTCCCATTATTAATTATTGTTGTTCTGATGACTCATGGCAAATGTATTTTAAAGTGTCCTGTGCTTTCTGGGAATAATACATGGTTGAGATGCGTCTTACCTTTCGAACCCGGAGGGGCTCAAGGTTTGCTCTAGCCTTACCTTACCTCTAAGGGATGGTTGTAAGACTATATACCTAACAGGGCTGCTGATAATGCAGAGATGGTTATGCTGGATTTTACGTTTACTGTGATTTATGGCAAGTGGCTGTGACTTGAAACCAGTTTTGACTGAACTATTTTGATTCGCACAGGTCTAAACCGAGTACGATGCGACATCATTCCTATAACTCTCAGCTCTCCCCTCACATCTTTTCCCTGCTAAGTGTTACCCCCACTTACCATGTATAAAACTAGGCCCTGATCCTGTAACTGGATCAGCACGGGAAGACCCCTTCACCTGCAGGCAGCTGTATCCAAGGTTTGCCAGAGGGAGAGCTGGTACAAAGTCAGGTCCTTTAGAACGGGCAAAGAGGAAACAAAAGCATGTTGGTGTGGGTGCGTTTGGAGGCATATTGACTCCTGAGTTCCTGGAGGGATTTGAAGAGAACAAAAAAAAAAAAAAGACCTCTCAATGTGCACAGAAACCTCATTAACCTTAAAAGAAGAAGAGGGAGGGTTTCAGACCAGTGCAAGCAACGAGATTGATAATGAATCCCTTGCCAAATGTCTTGTTTTAAATCAAAGCTGTTTTAATTAAATAAGCTCATAAAGCTCCTACATCCAACAAACTACTATTTTTGCACAATTGAAAAATGGCCAAACATATTATCTTTTTTTTTTTGGAATGTTGTCAAAAAATATTTGTTCCTGGCCTGAGACCTTGTCTGCCAAGCTTCAGGGTTGAGGCAAATTTTTATGTTTGAAGTTTAGTAGACACAAAGCCCAGAAAAGAGATGAGTTTATCGCTGCGGTGCTGGCACAACCTTAACGAGTGCCAGACAGCTGGAGAATCTGGAAAACACATCTGACTGGGAGACAGTGGGGAGAAGAGGGAATTCTGCAAAGAGCCAACAGAACCTTGCAACAGAAAGGAACAAACTGAAGTTTGATGGACCACTTTAGTCTCTAAGGTGCCACAAGTACTCCTTTTCTTTTTGCGAATACAGACTAACACAGCTGTTACTCTGAAACCTGTCACTTTAAAGGCAGGATAACACAAAGCACATAGATGGCAAACAGGACTGTGTGATGCTTGTTTGCAAAGGATTAATGAACTGGAACAGCAGTTTGGTTCTCAGGGACTGAAAGCCAATCACATTCAGAAGGGTCACTTGGACGTCTGAGTCCACGAGAGTCAAGCCTCCATTGAAATCCATACTGCAGCCAGTCCTTTCTTCCCTTCCCTCCCAGCCACCTCTTCTCCCAACAAGCATTGAGAACCCCAACTCCTCAGACTCATGGATACCAGGAGGCTTTATTGGGTTTTTGGAGAGGTGGGGGAAAGGAGAAAATCAGTCAGGATGGGGAGTTGCCTGTTTGGAGAAATGTTCATCTGGTTCCCAGCCCTGATGTCACCTTAGCACATGTTCACTTACATTTCATGAACATGGGCTGAGGTTAGGAGAATGCCTGGAATCTTAAATCCTAGGCTCATTTCTGGGAGGTCTGGAACTTGGTGTGAATGTTTTATACTAGTTGTAATAGTATTCTGTACCAGTAGACTCTGGTTGTTGAGTGGTTTGGTGCTTTTATCTACAGTTCTGTGATAATCTTCTAGTCTTTCAAATGGCAGAAATCCCAGAAGATTATCACAGAACTGTGGATAAAACTAAAGAAGTGTCCTGCTTGGAAGAATATTTGGCATATTTCCGACCTTAATAAATACAAAACCCCATCAGCCTAAAGAAGCATTAGGAGTTTATGATGCAGAAATAACTAGCTGCATGTGACACATTTCCAGCTGATGGTGAGCCATCCATTAGAAGAGAATGTTTCGGATGTTGTGTGTCTGGATTTGATTTCATTGCTGCAGGCCAAATGCCATGGACATGAGGCAAGTGCTTCGGAAGCATAATAGTGCCACATGCAAACAGGACAGAGATCAAAAAGCAGTAGGAATAATTATCCCTCAGCCATTTAGTACACAAATGGGGTGATGGAAAAAATTTTCTGTAATAATTGAGTTTGTGTAGCTTGTATCTGCTATGGTGTCATCTCCGCTCTGGCTTCATCTAGCTCCAAGGCATCTCCCCAAATAGATGTAAACCTTTTATGAGCTGACTGTTTGACTTGAAACAGTCTCTCGGAGGTCAAGTGAATCAGTTGAAAGGCAAAACATTTTCATAGCCATTTTAACAAAAGGGGAAGGAAGCTCTCTCATTCTCCAGCAAACAAAGTGGGTACACCAGGGTTTAGAATGGCAGCATTCTACCCAGTAATAATCAAATGAAGTCATTCTATAGGATCAAAGGTCTCAAAGCACTTTACAGACACTAATCCCCCCAACTCATTCTAAGATAGCTCAGCATTTATTTTACAGATAGACAAACAGGCGCAGAGAAGTTAACTTGCCCAAGGCTAATACAAGGAGTCATTGGCAGACCCAGTGATAGGGCCCAAGAATCAGCACTCCCAGCCCCTCATTTTAATCACTAGCCACACTCCCACCCTGAAGTTAATTAATCCAAGAAAAGGAAAATATTGTTCTCCACATCCGTGTGTGGTGCAGATGACAATACATTATTGTACCATGAGATTTTCTCCTGAATACACTTTGTTCACACAATCATTATTCATTCATATTGTGGCCCAGTGGATTTGAAGAGAATTTATTTTCTTTGTAACATTTCTGAGTCTGAAACTTTAAGGTACCCCACCATTCGGATGGCCACCCTGAAGAGTTTAAATATAGTGAGCAGGTTCCATCCCAAGTTCCATCCTATCCGATGCTGGTACTTCCCAGAAAAGGCTTCACCTTGGCTGGATGAGAAATGCACCAGCCACTGCTTCTCTGATTCTGAAAGTTCCTGGCATTTGTCAGATTGTAAGTAAGGGTGAGCCAAAAGCCAATCAAACTGAATAATGGGCCCTATGTCCTTAAATACTGGATTTCCTATCCTCAGGGTCCCTTTCATTCTTCTGTTTACTACTTTTGGTCAAACAGAAGCTTCAAGCACTTACTGACATAGACTTTTAGATTTCTCTGATAAAGCAAATCTGTAGAAATTCAATGCCAGTTGTGGAGGACTTAAATCCTTTTGAAGGAGCAGTTCACTGCTGAGATCTCTTTGCTGGAGAGGCTCTAATAGGTTTGTGCAAACACCAAATTGAAAGGAGGTTTGGAGTGATCTCTACTCCCCTCATTACCTACTGCAAAACCAGGATAGAGTTCCCATCTTTGTCCCTGTGATACATCAAAATACCTCTGGAGAGCAATTTGTTTGCTTTAGGATGCACCAGAATTCATCCAAGTATCAGGTATTTTCCAAATGCTTTCTGCATGAGGGATATCTCTGGACCCTTCTGCGTGGTCTTGACAGCTCCCCCACCCCATCCTCATTTCAAATGCTACCAGTTGAACACTGCTGTACTGCCAATATACTCTACATGTTCTTCATGGACAAACAATAAACATTTCCAGAAAATTGCGCTTGTTTGCCAAGCATCTTTGCTTCCTTCCTTGGTTGTGCTCATGGTCCTCAGAGGTAGGATCTCTTGCTGGCTAAAGTGGCGGGGTTATTTTGGGAGACCCGTGCTCAGTTGTGGACAGCTCATCAATGTGAGTGACATTGCTGGCACGGCGATCATTCGAATCAGAGTGAGCCAAGAACTACTTCAGCCGGATGTGACATTTCAGCCACGCTGTTACTCTTGGCTGGGACTTCTTACATGAGAAAATGGGGTGTCCAGGATGATACTTTATCCCTGTGGAATTGCACAGTGTCCTTGCTGCACACCAAGAAAATTATGCCACTCTTTTAATGCTGTAACCTCAGCCCCAGCATGCCCCTCTGAGAAGAGCAACTTTAGGAGTTAAATGCTGCAGCAAAACCACAGCCTTCTCTGTAGCAGTGCTTCCTTCTGCTCTGGAAGTCAGAGTCTGAGTAATGAATACTCACCTTTGTTTATTGCTGACTCTTCCGTAAAGCTGGGCTTGGCTGGATGTCAAGCACCCTAATGTAATTGAAGACAGGAGTCTGGGAAGTGAAACAGAAGAAGAGGCTGCTATTGAGGTTAGGCCCATTGCCTGCTGCTCCCTCCCCCTGCTGTTTTCCCGAGAGTTTAGGATCCGATCAGTTATATTTTATGAGAGTTGGATGACGGGATTTGTCAGTCATAGATTGAGTCCCCTGGTTGTGAAAAACCAAGCCCCTTTTCTCTGAGGTGTAGGTTACAATACAAGAGCCTTTTTGCTGTGGCTGCCAAACCGAATATGGTTTGGACAGAGTGCCGCGGTCTGTAAAGGCTGATTCTTTCATTCTAAGGTCACAAAGTTGCTGACACACTCTAACATGCACACCCGGGATATTTGGACATGGACTGATGGAGCTGACCTTGAGCTGATGTTTTCTATTATACTAAATGATGATAAGACTTCCTCACCGGGACTTCTTCATCTGCTAAACTGCAAGGGAAGGACTTTACAAAATCCAGCCTAATCCAAAAGGTGACACTATGCCCAACCATGGGAGGGACAATAGAAACAGAGACTCTTCTGCAGATAGATTCCCTGCTCATGTGCTCCAACAAAGTCAACAACAGACAAGCCAGCTAACCTCTATTCTCTACCTTTCCTTGTTCTCTGCATGCTTAAAAAGAGATGGAGTGTGCCACAGTCTTTCGTTTAGAAGGTTCCTATGATTTAGCAGTTGTAGTTACAGAGTATACAGTCAGGATGTAGTGTAATCTGTTTCAGGAGACTGTGTTTTAGGACAATAACAGAAGGAACATGTTTGTTTCCAGATGAAAAAAGCTGGAGATGTATTAGAAAAGAAAATGCTGCATCCATTTCCTTTAGGTATTCACAGTACCATCTCCCAGCTCTTTCAATGCCTGGCCAAAATCAACAAATGGATAAAGAGCAGCTGGCAAAAGCTGAACCCAGGCAGGACTGCAGCCATGCTAATGGAAAGAGGAGAGTGCTTGAAAGAACTTTCTTCCTCTGTGACACAACTCACTATCGTGGGCATCTGTCCTTAGGCGGTTACATTGGTCTGCAGCCCTGAGGTCCTTTTGAACTCCTCAGTACTGTTAGGTGTCCAAATACCCAGGACAGTCAGAAAGCCATTCACTTCCTTCAGGTAGTGACCAGAAGATGGTGCTCTATCCTATCAGACACAGCGATTCACACTTCAGCCCTCACCCTATTGACCATGTTGATTCATGCATTCCGGGCCTCCTGGACTGATTTTTGCAACTCTTCATATCTAACAATGAAGCCCATCCCCTGAGACAGTTCCAGCTGATCTTCCACTTCCTGAACTGCTAGAACATTGCTCTTTCCCTCCCATTCTTAGTCAAGTCAGGAACAGTAGATTGGGAATATCACCAGAATCGTCTACTAAGTGGGAGGGGGAGCGATCGCAGTTGCCCTCACCCATAAAAATGCCCACAGGACAGTGCCCTAAAATCTGTAGGTTCCCCTCATGATGCTTCCTTGAAATCTTCCCTCTTCCATTGCATGTTCATCTCAGGGGCCTGCTGGAGGTACAGGTGTTGGGACTGAGGCCTCTGTATTGACTCTAACACACGTTCCACTCCTCTTCCCACTCCATTTCCTGGGCAACGTGGTTCCAACAGAGCTGCACTGCCAGGAAATTCTGCTGTGGCATCTGCCTCTAAGGCCCAGTAGTGTATTACCTTGTGCACACAGAGCATCTGTGGGTTTGAGGCAGAGGAGGATGCAACTCATACACGAGTATTTACACTTTCTGCCCTTAGCTCGCTCCTTCCCTCCCCGTCCCATCCTGCACACAGGGGAGAACCATCTGTGGTGTTCCTCAGGAGCCAGGGACAGTGCAACAAAGACAGCTGACTCCTTCCCCTATCTCCCATCCATGCAGACCAGGAAAATTCCTTCATGAATTTGGGGAAATGCTCAAGCCTGTTCCATTATGTCTCCAGTAGATTTCTCTGGCCTGAGAGCTGTACATGTGTATTGGTACAGTGTACAGTTACTTAAAATACAAGCGAGTGGGAAGTGGAAAGTACCTTCATGAAACCATGTATTTGTTTAACAAGTGGGGGGTCACACACTTCCTAGCGTGTGTAAGGTGAGCTTATTGCATGCCAGAAGCCCCTGACTTCCCTCCATTCCCCCTCACAAACTCTCTGTGTGCCACCTTCCCCCTGGCAAGGGCCCTCTGTGCCTCACTTTCCCCCCACCTCCAATACCAGGGTCTCCTATCCTCCCCTTGCCAGTGGTTCTGTGTTCCCCCTTTCCCACTTCCCCCACACCAGGGTCCCCCAAATTTCTCCTCACCAGGGGTTCTGTGGGCGTCCCCATACCCCTCCCCCATTCCATGGTCTCCCAATCTCCTCCCCACCATGGCAGGGGTTCTGTGTGATCCCCATTCCCCTCTTTTCCTGTGTCTCCCATTCCCCCTCCCCCATTTCAGGGTTCCCCCAATCTCTCCCCCACTCTGTCATGGGCTCTGTATGTTCTCCTATTCTTCTTCTCCCCTATTCCAGCATCCCCCATTCACCCCTACCCCCGTGGCAGGAGCTGTGCGCCTCCTTCCTCCCTACAGAGTTCTCCATTCTTATCCCCATGCCCAGGGCTGTGTGCATTCTCCCAGATCCCCCCTTCTCCCTTTGCCTTCCCCCACACCATTATTCTTCTTTCTGTCTGGGTGATAAGTCATTCAAGGTGTCAACTTATTAAACTCTTTTGGGAGGATGAGCAGAGATAACGTAGATGTATTGTTATGCTGGATGATGTTACTGGATGCCATCAAGCAGATGTTTGATGACTAAACCATTACAGAGATACTTAAAGCTGTGTCTGTGCTAAAGAGCTAGCAGGAGCTTTGTGTGTCACCCTATTTCTCCCTTTTGATTTTCCAATTTCCCCCCAAATCAATAGGATTCTGGCCACTGCTGCCTAGAAAATTCCATGAAATTTTGGAATTGATCGGATGTGGCATTCAAAAGTTACCATGTGACAGACAGACAGAGAAATGCTTTAGAGTTTCTGTAAAGTCTTTGCAAGCTAGGCCAATTAGACAGGAGCAATTTTGCATACAGTATCTGTGGGGCCAAACGTCAGTTCTGGTCATTTCAGTGTTAACAGCAAAAGAGAGCTAGAGGCCCAAAAGAACCCACTGCATAGGGTGACCAAATTTCCCAAAGGAAAAATGGCACACCGCGTGGGACCAGCTCAAGCCCCACTCTCCACATGGGTCTGACCTGAGCCACTCGCCCGAACTCCACTCCCTGCGAGGCAGGAGCTGGCATCGCTGCCCACCCGAGCCATGCCTGCCCCCCATGCAAGGCTGAGGCTGGTGTCGCTGCTTGCTCAAGCCTGCCTCCCCCCAGCCCAAGCCCTGCCTCCCCGCCTACATGGGGCTGGCATCACTGCTCGTCACCTCCCCCCCTCCCCCGGCATGTTCCTCTACACCCCACTTTTTTAACAAAAGTGGGTATTTGCCCCGTTTGCACTTGTCAACTCATCAAGTCAGCAAACGGGACATATGCCCACTTTTGCCGAAAAACGTCGGGACAGGGCTTAAAAAAGGGACTGTCCTGGCCAAAATAGGATGTATGGTCACCCTACCACTGCAGGATTTAATAGCTCTATGTGATAACTGGCAGGGCAGCAACTGGTCTCATACATACCACTTGAGTAAAACACTCCATCGAGATGGAATATGTCCTCCTTAGAAATCAGTCACCAAGTCTGAACCACTCTGAATTGGCTCAAGATGACTGGGTATGTCTACACTGCACTATAAGCCCAGGGTTAATGGGACTGGAGTCAGCTGTCCCATATTAGGGAATCCTGGGCTTGAGCATGTACTCTGTTTTTTAACCCAACATTAGGACTATTCTAACCAATGCTCAAACCTGGAGCTCTGGTGTCCACACTGCAGCACACACGCCTGAGTCAAACCAACCATATCCCAGAGTCCCTAGCGCCCTCCTAAAATGTGGCCTCTCTAGTCCTGTGACCATGATGCACTGTGGGAAAACTTTACTGCCTGCCCTGCACGTTGCAGGAAGTTTGAACAGCCTGCCAACACCGCTTGCTGAGCAGTCATTTTGGTCTGTGCAATCCCAGCTCCTGCAGCCAGCAACATGGAGAAGGCATCTTTTTTGAAGAAATTCTCTTGCTTGTGCTTTCACGCCTGTATCAGGAAACTGGCAGAGCATCCACGAGGTGCTGGTGGACATTTTGGTGGCATTTTCTGTCCCACAAAAAGAACCTGATGGATTTCCTGAGGTAGCAGCAGAAGGAGGAGAAGGAGGAGTACCCTAGTATTGAAGATTCTCCCTGGCAAATGCTGCTTAGTACAGTTGGCATAGCCGCTGATGTTCTGGAGTAGGGCCACAAGCACAGACTGGTGGGATCACAGCGTCATGCAGACCTGGGTTGACCAGCAGTAGGTCCAGAACTTTCACATGAGGAAAGCTACATTTCTGTAGCTTTGTGAGCAGCTTGCCCCCACCCTCCAGTGTAAAGAGACACAATTGAGGTCACCCTTGGGGTCCAGAAGCAGGTGGCTATAACCGTCTGGCAGTTGGCTACCCCAGACTGCTACAGGTCCATTGCCAACCAGTTTGGGGTTGGCAAGTCAACAGTGGGCAAAGTGATGGTGGAGGCATCGGAGGCAGTCGGGCGTCTGGTTTGCCCCAAGGTGGCTGGCATTAAAGCTCTTCCAGGAGTAATTGCTGGCTTTGGGAGAATGGTGTTTCTAATGGTGCTGGGGACATTGATGGGATTCAAGATCCCATAGTTTGCCAGCCTCAAGAAGCACATGAGTACATCAACTGGAAAGGGTACTACTCCATTGTTATGCCGGCCCTCGTGGACCATATATGCTGATTTGTGAATGTTGATGTGGGTTGTATTGGAAAAGTTCACAGTGCCAGACTTTTTCACCGCCCAGGAGTCTATATTCATGGACCGGTTGGGACACTATTCCCACCAAATGACATTTAAAAAACAGAGTTACTGTCCCTGGTATTATTCTGGGGGACCTCATGTACCCCCTTTTGCCTTAGTTTATGAAACTGTACCCTGATTTCAGAGTCCTGGCAAAAGGCAGTTTACTTGCATTCTCAGCGGGTGTAGAATGGTGGTTGAATGTGCTTTTGGCAGATTAAAATAACATTGGAGATGTCTACAGACCCATTTGGATGCCATTGTCATCAATGCTGTCCGCGTTACAGTGGCTTGCTGTGCTCATCACAACCTTCGTGAAGACAGAGGTGAGCCAATTACCCCAAATTCTGCTCAGTACACAGGTGTAGCTCCATGGGCCTTGTTGGCTTTAAATCTGGATTTATGCTGGTGTAACTGGGAGCTCATTTTAGTCCTCACTGTCTTTATCAAGTTGAGAAATGAAATTTGGATTTCCTCTTCCTTGAGAGTCGATCTTGACAAATATGCTTGAGTTTCTCATTACTGACCTCATCTAAGAAAGCTGCAGCCGTCTTGGCTTTCCTGGGATTTCCTGAAGAAGGATGGCAGCTATAGGTTGTGCATTAATTTTAGAGGAGCCACTGCAAATGCTCACGGCTGTTCATCTCTTTGGCAACATACAGACCAAATATTACATACCGGGGCCAAATTCCATTGCCAGCTGGGGTGGGCGGGGGGGATGCTGGTTCATTTCTAACTGGCTGACAGATATCTACCTGCAGATATTTTTAAAAACTGCTGTCCATGTGTCAAGCATTCACCCATTGATAAGCCAGGAATTAAAGCCTCAAGCATAGGTACAGTGTTAGAGCAAAGGTTTTAGTGTATTGTTGCTTTAAGTGTAAGTCCTGGATCGGATGCTGCTTTCGTGTCAGACCGAGTACTGGAGGAACAAAGCAGCAGCAGTGTGAGTCTCTGATTTGATGCTGCATTCTGCTGTAGAGGTTTGTCATAGTGCAGCCCAGCAATCTCAAGAAGACAAACTTCAACAGCAAACTTGTATACTGTCATAGGCTGGCTTTCCAGGCAAATGTTAAAGGTGAGCAGGTTTTCCTTAAATAAACTAGCAAAGAGTGGACTAAATTAGCTCCTATCTGGAAAAGGACACTATCATTCCTAAGGCAACTGATAAAGACAGGGAACCTAGAAAATAAAAGCTCTGCTGTGTGCCGTCTGAGAGAGATCTTCATGCACTAAGTCCAGGATCGCATTCACCAGGCACTGCCTTAATAATTCCCTTGCCTCACTAACAGCAGTCCCCTCCACATTGATTGTGGCTTGTGAGTAATGTTATGGAGTCCAAGCTACACTTCTGCAGTGAGCATCAGACAGAAGAGAACAGAACTTGATTTGATTTTATCCAGGGTAGCACCTTTCATACTTGACAAATCCCAGAGCGCTTTACAGATTAATTTCAGAGTAGCAGCCGTGTTAGTCTGTATTCGCAAAAAGAAAAGGAGTACTAGTGGCATCTTAGAGACTAACCAATTTATTTGAGCATGAGCTTTCGTATGTAGCTCACAAAAGTTTATGCTCAAATAAATTGGCTAGTCTCTAAGGTGCCACTAGTACTCCTTTTCTTTTTACAGATTAAGAGACCTTTCTGCCCACAAGGTCTTTGTGCTATTTTAATACAGGCCAGCAATTAAACCTGATTATAGTAAAGGTTTTGCGTTTGACCCAGAGGGATAGAGATGTTGTATGGTATGTTAGAATCACTACTGCTAATATTAGTGAGCCGTCTGAATGCCCATTGTTGTATAATAGTTGTTAATTGCCTTGGTCTGCAGAGTGTGTGATATTTCTAGGGAATCAAGCAATCGCTGTGAAGTGTTGTGTTGCCTTTGCTGAGGGGTTACATTATGGTATAGTGTTAGGGGGTGAGAGCTGTTTCAGCACGCTGTGCCTTTAAGAGTTAATTGAGCTATTTGACCATAATGCCTGTCAAGGAGAGTAGAAAGGGGGTGAACAACAGTAGCGAAGAAGGGAGACAAACATTCTAGTCCTCTGTTCAGAAATAATGGCAACACTGTTGAAAGAGAAAATAAGTAAACAGATGTGCTGTGAGAGATAAATGATGCCCTGGAGATATTTGTTCCTGCACTCTCAGATCCCTCTCACTTTGCCCAAAGGGTAGAGCATTGGGTTTTTACTGGCTTACTTTACCAAGGGCTATTTGGAGCACAAACAAGGGAACTAAGTAAAGAAAATACCTCTTTCTTTGGATGACCATGAGGGGTACAGGGGAGTGAGTCAAGGGTTAGAAATGAAACTGTGTGTGTGTGTCTGGCACTGTGTGTTTATTTATATACTGGAACCCAGACAGCTGTGTACCGAGATAAGAACCAGTTCCATAGAACCTGGTCCTGCCACCCCTAACTCAGGCGACACGTAGAGTGACCAGATGTGCACATTTTATGGGGACAGTCCCGATATTCAGGGCTTTGTCTTATATAGACGATTGTTACCTCTCACCCCCATCCTGATTTTTCACACCTGCTATCTGGTCACATTAGCAACACATCACACTGAAGTCAAAGGCATGACTTGCCGTGTTAAGGACTAGTGAAGTTCTGGAACAGCCTTCCAAGGGAAGCAGTGGGGGTGAACGACATATCTGGCTTCAAGATAAAGCTTGATAAGTTTATAGAGGAGATGATATGATGGGATAGCCTAATTTTGGCAATTAATTGATCTTCGACTACTAGCGGTAGATATGCCCAATGGCCTGTGATGGGATGTTAGATGGGGTGGGATCTGAGTTACTACAGAGAATTCTTTCCTGGGTGTCTGGCTAGTGAGTCTTGGCACATGCTCAGGGTTTAGCTGATCGCCATATTTGGGGTTGGGAAGGAATTTTCCCCCAGGGCAGATTGGCAGAAGCCCTGGGGGTTTTTCGCCTTTCTCTGCAGCGTGGGGCACGGGTCACTTGCTGGAGGATTCTCTGCACCTTGAAGTCTTTAAACCACGATTTGAGGACTTCAATAGCTCAGACATAAGGTAGGGGTTTGTTACAGGAGTTGGTGGGTGAGATTCCGTGGCCTGCGTTGTGCAGGAGGTCAGACTAGATGATCATAATGGTCCCTTCTGACCTTAAAGTCTATGATTCTATTATTCTAGTTGCACTGCTAAGGGTTTTGCGGGATTGGATCCTTGGAATGTTTTGTTTTATTTACTCAACATTTTTTAAAAGTACAATTGTTTAAGGACTAAACCCCATCCCGGGAAACTTCACAATGGATCAGTAGTATTTGTGTGCTCAAGGACTACATGCATGGGCAAAGGTTTCCAGGATCAGACCTCTAATTCAGATCTCAGATGTACTACATAAATTGCAGTCCAGCTTCTAAACTCCATTCCCATACTGCAGTCCAGAACTAGGAAGCATCGAGATAAAAACCAGAGCATCTGTTATAAACTGCTCAGAATGGAGACAAGTTCAGACTGGGCTAGAGAACCCACGGATAATGTCTTTCTATTTTCTTTCATTTTTAGAAAAAAAAAGGGGCCACTGTGTATACAGTTATTTTTAAATGGGGGGAAGGAACTTATTTTGTTTAAAATAAAAGGAACTCTTGGTCACAAAAATCAAAATACAAAAAATATTTAAAATAAATACAACTTCACAGCGTTATATAAATTCAGATACAGCTACAGAGCTAGATAGGTTCATATATGTCCCCCCTCACAGTGGTATTAGATGGTGTTTTTCATATTTTTGTATAGGATAGGTTTGTAAAGATATCATTGTAAATGGATATAGCTAGAGAGGGATTTTTCAAAAGGAACTGTCTGTATGGGCCCATTGTGGGTCCATCTAGTCTGGGCTAAGTGCAGGATCTTGTCATTCTGCCTTTTGTTGAAGGTTCCTCTTTGAAAATGTCCACCAGAGTTGCGTTCCTTTGTGCCTGTTTCCAAACTCCTCTTTTCTTTTCTTTTTTTTGCTGGAGTCATTTACCCATAACTACTTAACTCCTTCTGTTCTCACTTGCACTGTCTGGTAGGTGTGTTTGTGTTTGGGGGTGGTAGCAAAGCTGCTGGCACTTTCTAGCTGGGCTTTTGGGACACATTTTTGATGAATTAATATTCTGTACAGAGCCAGATGTCTTTTGAAGACAGGTGCTTGGGACTACGTACTGCTCTCAGCTACACCAGTGTAAATTCTGCATTACACTACTGTAGTAAGGGGTCATTTCAGATTTACATCAATATAACTGAAAGTAGAATTTGAACCTTGATAAATTCTTTACAGAAACGTTTCATAAATCCGTAGCAGCTCTGCCATTCATGTGAATGGCTAAATTCTGCCCTGTCTCCCATTGATTTCAATGGAGGCCATGAACTCCCATTCCTCAGAAGAATCGCAGATGAGAGTTTGACCTCTCCTTAGCATCCTGTTGTACACTAAAGATGCCAGCTCAGTAAAATTACAAATCAAGGGTTATTTAAAATGTAACATCTTTTGTGGGGGCTCCTCTCCTTCTTTCCTGAGAGCTGCTCCAGGGTTAGTCAAGCCTGCCAGACCTCTGACTGCCTGGCTACCAGGAACCCACCACTGGAGTCTTGCTCTAGTTCTTGTCCAGTGGTGCACTGTCATCAGCTGACCAGACAGAAAATTTGTGATCATGCTTGTCATAAATATAAAGGGAAGGGTAAACCCCTTTGAAATCCCTCCTGGCCAGGGGAAAGCTCCTCTCACCTGTAAAGGGTTAAGAAGCTAAAGGTAACCTCGCTGGCACCTGACCAAAATGACCAATGAGGAGACAAGATACTTTCAAAAGCTGGGAGGAGGGAGAGAAACAAAGGGTCTGTGGCTGTCTGTATGCTGGTTTCTGCCAGGGATAGACCAGGAATGGAGTCTTAGAACTTTTAGTAAGTAATCTAGCTAGGCATGTGTTAGATTATGATTTCTTTAAATGGCTGAGAAAAGAATTGTGCTGAATAGAATAACTATTTCTGTCTGTGTATCTTTTTTGTAACTTAAGGGTTTGCCTAGAGGGGTTCTCTATGTTTTTGAATCTAATTACCCTGTAAGATATCTACCATCCTGATTTTACAGGGGGGATTTCTTTATTTCTATTTACTTCTATTTTTTATTAAAAGTCTTCTTGTAAAAAACTGAATGCTTTTTCATTGTTCTTAAGATCCAAGGGTCTGGGTCTGTAGTCACCTAGGCAAATTGGTGAGGCTTTTTACCAAACCTTGTCCAGGAAGTGGGGTGCAAGGTTTTGGGAAGTATTTTGGGGGGAAGGACGCGTCCAAACAGCTCTTCCCCAGTAACCAGTATTAGTTTGGTGGTGGTAGCGGCCAGTCCAAGGATAACGGGAGTAATATTTTGTACCTTGGGGAAGTTTTGACCTAAGCTGGTAAAGATAAGCTTAGGAGGTTTTTCATGCAGGTCCCCACATCTGTACTCTAGAGTTCAGAGTGGGGGAGGAACCTTGACAATGCTGGAAACAAGATAAAAGAATTAAGATCGCGTTGGGGACAGAAGTACTGGTATGTCACACTGAGCTATCGCAACAGAGTCTGCTCTCTGCGGTTCAGCTCTTTTCCACTTCCCGAGCCCAGTGCTGCAGTCCTTAGTCAGAATTCCCAAAGACTTCCATGGGAGTTTTGCCCAAGTGATTTATCTGTGTAAATATAGTGCCAATGGCTCCACTGCTAAAGCTACTCTAGCGTTCAGAACACCCATAGAGACCCCCTCCATAGGGCAAGCAGTGCAGACAGCCCCATGCATGGCCGCTCAAACTGCACCCTGTTTCATCCCTCCCCCCGGACACTGCTGCCAACGGACAAATGTTCCACTGCAGAGAATCTCACTGTAGCAGGGCAGCTACCTCCTGACCGACCCCTGGTGGCCAGAATGGTTTTGCAGCACCCTGCCTCTGCTTTCCTTCTTCTTGGCCCCTTAAAAACTCCACTCAGTCCTTCTTGTGGCTAACACCTCCCCTCCCACCCCTGACCTGGGGCTGATTAAAGAACAGAAACAGTTCAAAACAGTCCTCAAGGTCCCAAAATAAAGTCCATCACTACAATACAATACAAAAGTTCATACTCAGCTCTGGCTTTTCAATCATGCTTGCAGCTCTTCTTCTGCCCAGTGTGCTCCTCATGAAGTCACCGCCCCCAGTCCTTTCTAGCTGCAACTCTGGCTTTCTCCTCCTGTCAGCCTGCCCCTGTTCTGAGTGGGGAAGACAGCATGTATACTGTCCTCCTGGTTGGCTGGGAGAGAGAGGAACCCTGCCACACCATGCACTACCAGGTTCCTGGTCCTGGGCCCTTAAAGGGATAATGTCCTGGGTTTTTCCCATCTAAACACTAATTCCCTGGGACTGCTTTAGCTCTTCTAGCTTCAACCACTTTCTGAGCTTTGTTCATTCCAATGTTCCTGGAATAGTGTCTTCTGGCCCCACTCTAGGCTTAAAGGGCCAGCATATCCCATTATATTCACTCCATGTGCTTTCCACCCAAGTATCTCCTTTTAATTCCTCACATCTATAAACTGTAGTTTGTCAAACACATCTCACTCAAATATTATTATTAGCTATGTTTCTTACAATGTTGATTAGGGACGAACCAAGTTCAGGGCTCCATCATGCCAGGTGCTGTACAAACACACAGTAGACAGTCCCTGCCCTGAAGAGCTTACAATCTAAATAGACAGGATAGACATGGGGTAGGGGAAAGGAATAGGACATAAAAGAACCTATTCTTCAAGAAAAGCTTTTAAAAGGGGAACCTAATGTCTGTACTTTCCTCTAACTGGATTAAAGGTCTTTCTTCTCAATCATTTTAATATGTCTGGTGAGAACACAGGAGAATGCTGGGAATTTTTTTAGTCAGACTGGCTCAATAGAAGCCATCAAAATAATCATAAATTATGTATTTTCCTATGTGGTGGGACCGAGGGATTTTAAGAGAGAATTTAAATGTAGTTCTTTCTCTGAATGCTGGATCTTTCGAGGCACTCAGCACCTCCTGCTGATGTCAGCAAGATTCACCGCCGCATGGCAAACTCCCAACTCCTACCCACCCCATGCATTTACTGGTGGCCAAAGGCAGGTGCCACAATGTGCACCTTTCCAAAAGGAGTCTAAAGGATTCTTCAGGGCACTCTCCCAAAACCCCTTGTGCAGGCCGGGCACATCAAAGCATCACCAGTGGGACAAAATGGCTCCACACATTGTCAACCCCCAGAGATCCAGAGGAAAGAAAAAGCACAAAGTGGCCCAGAATGTGCTCATCCCTCCTTCCAACAAATCTAATTACTAAAATGTATGGGGTTTGAGTCTGACATTGTGATCTTATGAATCTTCTTGGTATTAAGCCATTCAAAAATGCAGCAACCAAATACCTTTATCCATCAAGACACGCAGGCTGCTAACGACATTTTGTTTATAAGGCCATGATTTATAAGGCCATGGCAGGGCACCTGGTATGACCTTATAAACTTCAGCCTTTTACAATATAGCGCCATGTCCTAAATAGATATGAGACTTAAAGCTTTACCATCCTTTGTCAACCACAGACACATGCTGATGCAAAATCATTGCTATGGTTTGGGGGCCTATTTTAGGCACCTACATCTTAACTATGTGGAACATGGCTCCTGTGTGCTTAAAGAGGTGGCTGTGCCCCCAGGGCCGGCTGCCCATTCATTTCTATGCTCTCCTTCACCCAGCTGAGATCTCTGGGCTGCCATGACCCTTTTTAGGCTCTCTAGCCCCACCTGCTGAATGTGGCAGCATGTATGCCCAGTTATTGCCCAATTGCCAGATTAAAGTTGGTGGCAAAGGTGCCTTTTTTCAGACTTAGTCCCAGATAGTCAGAAATAAAAACGGACTCGGAGCAGGGCAGCCCCACGGGGTGGAATCCTTTACTCCCGACGCTGTGAAGTGCCAGCACTCCTGCACCATGACCAGTATTGCAGCCACTGAAGCACAATAACCTCCAAGAGCAGCTGTTCGGCCAGTGGGTCTGTTGTCTTATGGATTCAATGGCCCTATCCCCAGCTCTTTCCTGGCCTGCAGATGTTGGGGCAGATCCTCAGCTAATGTCAATGGACAGAGAGAAATCAGTGGAACTTTATTAATTGACACAGGCTGAAGATGTGGCCTTGTATGCTTTTCACATACAAAGAATAAAATTGCTCCTGCTGTCTGGATGTCCCTTATCTTAGACAAAGGAAAAGATCCAAAGTAAAACGTCTGAGAGAGAGAGAGCACTCTGTGTGTGCACGCCTGCGAATGCATGCATTCTGTAATATGCTGCATCAGTTTTACCTCAAAAACTGGGAGCTACCTTTGCAGATGGCAGAGCCTTAGAAATCTCAGGTACAGTCAACAGAAAGCAAAGTCGTAACTGTCACGTGACTGCTGTAGGTCAGCTCTCTTTGTCCATAAATCTCAAAGCACTTTACGAAGGTAGGTATCATTATCCCTTTTTACAAGAAGGGGAAACTGAGGCACAGAGCTGTGACATGACATCCCCAAGATCACAGAGCAGGTCAGAGGCAGAGACAGGAATAGAACTTAGGTAGCTTGACTCTCAATTCAACTACTGTTCCACTCCGCACTGACATCACCATCTTACCTTAATTCCCTCTCCATGAGCTAGCTGCAGAGGGGTCACTGCACTCCTGTGCTCTTTAGCAAGGAGCACCTGCCTCTCTTTTCAGCCTGACCTCCTTACAACCCGACCTTCCACATTCAGTAATACCATGCTAGCATCACCACATTCAAGGCATCTTTCATGGCCCCTGCTCAGGCTTGAGGATTTAGTCCAAGATGACCAAGCTCCCAAATAAACAAAACAGGGCGGCCATTTTAGGCATGCAAAAGATATTAAAAAGAAAATAGAAAACAAAAAAAGAATGATTTTCATCAAAGAGTGAGAGTTCCACTAAAGCAAAGCAACGGCTGAGTAAAGAATAAAAGGAAGAATCCATTAATGGAGATACCTGAGTCCTGCAGAAAGGAGGGCATTATACATCAAGTGATCTGGGGGAGAAAGAATAGGACACAGTTAGCTAGCAATATCTCCATAAGGGTTGCTAGGTGAAATGAAATGAATGTAGGAATAGGAGGAAATGGATTGAAAAGATGTTAGACCTGATTGAGAAAACAATTAAGACACCATGTACAAAATCAGAAAGCATCTAAATAACCAGTTCAGCTTCTGCGAAAGGTGAATTGCAACGTGCATTATCCATCACAAAGAAAGCATATTTGAGCATATTTGTTTGAGCATATTTGAGCAAATAAAGCTTGCTTATGCTCAAATAAATTTGTTAGTCTCTAAGGTGCCACAAGTACTCCTTTTCTTTTTGCGTATACAAATTAACACGGCTCCTCATATTTACTGTCATCTCGAAATGCCGCGATCAGAGGTGCTTCTCGCTTGTTCAATAATTCTCGGAACTGTTGCCCCAATCATTGCTACTGTGATTCCTTTCTTTGTGATGAATAATGCACGTTGTGATTCACCTTTCGCGGAAGCTGAACGGGTTATTTAGATGCTTTCTGATTTTTTAGGTGCTTTCTGCCACAAGTACTACTTTTCTTTTTGTAAATACGAGGAATTGCATGCAGAGTTTAGGCTAACCTGGTTGCAAATGTTTGAAGAGTAATCCGTTGCTTAACAAACGGGAAAGAACCAGGCAGCAATTGTTATACAGCAGAAATGTTCAGAGTAGGAAACAGTGGCGTCTTTGCACAGTGGTCACACCCAATCAAGCTTTGAAAGCACCTGTATTAAGACCCAAACCAAGGAAAGTGTAAGCACAAAACTCCAGTGGGATTACCCAACTCAAGTTTTCGACTGACAGCAGCAAATGGGGAGTCATCCCTACAACCAACATACTTTGCATAGTCACTTAACAGAAAAGTGTAAAGGAGCTGGCAATAAACAATTGTGAGAGTAGTTTTGTTTGCTTGGGTTTTCTTTTTGTTGCTCAAATGTATCTGCAGCCTTCAACGATTTACTGAGCAGCGTCTGTCACACCAGAACTCATTTAATTTCATCATCTCTGCCCCAGAATTCAATAGTTTACACTACCCATCACTGTGAAAGCGGCTGTATGAGTTTGGATTTCCCCTACAGCTAATCAAAAATAATATATGACCTGTACCCAGGCTAAAGATATTATGAAGTCAGTGAAGTGGCACCTCCATATACCTCCGGTGAATTTGAGCAAATGAATAGAAGGGATTTGGAGGTTCATTTGAAATCTTCACTGCTATCTGTCTAGGTTATTTTCTGTCAGGGCTCTCTTCGGTGTAATTAAAGACTTGATATTGTTGAAATATGTGGAAGTTCTGAGACTTCTGGAGACTTCTTTAACTGTGCTTTGTGTGTATACACTTTTGTGCAACAATGCCACTGGTAAGCAGAGCTACATTAATTAACTGAGATATCCATAAGTGTACTAAATTAGTAAGAACTTGGAATGTGATTGTAAGGAGAAGAAAGAGTTAACTGAGCTTTACTTTTGCAAGCATGTGTATATAGAATCATAGAATATCAGGGTTGGAAGGGACCTCAGGAGGTCATCTAGTCCAACCCCCTGCAGTCTGTTTCCCATCCACCTCCATAAAGTACAAAATATAGCAGATGTTTTGAGAATAGCTAGCCAAATCCATGAGACTGTGTATA